>NC_136061.1:877632266-880032266 GCF_964261635.1 Lissotriton helveticus
TGATTTAATTTTCTGAGAAAGAGTAAGAGAAGAAACAGTAGCAATTGTATGTTCGTCGCAAACAAAGTTCCACCATATTAATATTGATAATTTAGAGTTATCTTTCCAACAGGACAAAATCACTTTAAAATGCTGTAGCAATAAATGAATCAAACAACAGAGTTATATCATTAGAAGCATCAAAATCAGGTGAGGAGGAACCGAGAAAATAATTTTGTATAGTTAAAGAAATATTACATCGAAATATTGCCATACATTTAGACCAAATAGATTGCCAAAACTTTAACACATTCGAACATTCATAAAGTTGATGAGTAAAGTTCCAGTATATGCAGAACAGGACCAACAAATGGATGAGGAAGTAGGGGAAAACTTGGATATATAAACAGAGTAAAAACATCGATACTATAAAGTAAAGGGATTGAGTAATTTGTGCGGCAACAGAAGTTTTAAAAAGCTTAAGCTATATTTTATCCCAAGAGTAAATTGAGAATGACATAGATAAATCTGTTTCCCAAAGTAATTCGACAGTGGACTTAGGAGGTTCAGTGACATGAGATAACAACAATTTATAAAAAAACAGCCTTAGGCTTATATTCCTGAGAGACATTATATAACGGTAAGGGTGAAATAAGAAACGGGGAGGTTAGAGGGCAATTATTGGAAGATAAATAAGACCGTAAAGCTTTTGATATTAAAAGATATCTATACTAATTTAATAAAGAGAGAGCCCAAACCTTTGAGGCGGGTAAGCTCAAGAACTACAGCACCAATCGGAACACCCAATACAGCAGTGCAAACTACAGTATCAGCAGATGGTTATAGGCTATACAGCAGCCCAACATATACATCAGAAGGGGAAATGTTTTGTGAAAAGTAGTCTGTTGTGGGCGTGTGCGTTGTGGGATTCGGCAAAAGAGAAGCGTTCTGTGTGGGACAAGCATTCCAATACGAGTGGGCGTGTCCTTTAGCATTGTTGTGGGTGTTGGACGTTGATGCGATGTTGTGCGTCTAAGTGGCGTAGGCTGGAGTGGCCAAACACGTTTGGGGATGGAGCGAACACACACGTTCGCATATTGCAGGGGCGTAGCCTTGAGCGGCCAAAGACGCTGGAGCGGCCAAACATGTTCGGGGATGGAGCAAACACCGGAAAAACACGTTCGCGGCTGGAGCGTGTTAAGGTACAGTGGCGTCGGCTACAGCATGCCCGGACAACGTCGGGACGGGCTGCTAGTTCATTATAAAATGAATCAGGTACATTATATTGTAACTATAATAGCAGGAAGGGAATAACAGAATTATGTTGGATTAATTGATGAATAAAAATAATTCCCTTCTCCTTCCAATGTTTGTAATAGAATGATTTACGTTTATATTTAATACATTTATTATACCAAATAGTGGAAGATAAAAAACGATGATAAGGGTCTAAGCCATCAGATAAAATGTCATAAATTAATTGTCGGCGGTATTTCAAAATAGGATTGTCTGATATAAAAGAGCAATTAGACATGTATAATATATCTCGAAAAGAAAATTATTTTAATAGGGAAAGCTCAAAAACAATCCAACGAGGAATGGGAAAATCAGAAAAGTCATAGGTTAAAGCAAAACATTGATGAATTAAAAATGCAGAATGATAAGATTTGAAATCTGAAAAACGTACACCACCTTCTGTTTTGGGACATTTAAGTTTCATAAGGGCAATACGGGGTTGTTCATATTCCATAAAAACTTTGTACAGATAGAATTAATCTGTGAAAATACGAAGCAGGAATTCAAAAAGGTAAAATAGATAATGTATAAAGGACGTGGGTCACAATCATCATTTTAATAGTATCTAATCTACCCACCATGACAAATAAAGGGGAGACCAAGAAAGAAGAAGTGACTGTATTTTGGTAACAAAAACATTAAATGTTTAACTAATAGTAGTAGATAAGGTAGAGGAAAACCAGATACCAAGGTATTTAATTTTTGTGGGACACCAGGTAAAATTAGTATTATTAAACATATATTGGTAGCAACAAGAATTTAGGGGTAACACTTCTGTTTTGGAAAAGTTCAGCTGCTAACCTGAGATACTAGAGTAAAGCCGAACTTCATCCAAGAAAGACCAGAGGGAGAGGTTAGGATCAGGCATATATACAAGGATTTTGTCAGCATAAGCTGACAGTTTAGTTTCAATGGAATTATGTGAAAAGCCAGAGATACCAGAATTAATTTGAATACGCTCAAGGAAGGGTTCGAGACATAAAACAAATAACAAGGGTGATAGGGGACAACCTTGGAGTGTGCCTCTATATAATGGAAAAGATTTTGAAAAATTATTATTAATAAAAATACTGTCGTGAGGTAAAGAATGCAACAATTTACCATAAGAAATACAATTTTGACCAAAACCAAACCATTAGAGTGTAGCGAACATGAATTGCCAGTTAATAAGGTCGAAGGGTTTTTCAGCATCCAAAGACAATGCCTCAAGTGGGGATTTGTACTTTTTTCCGAATGAGATAACATTGGCAAACATGCGAGCATTATCAGAAGCCAATCTGCCCTTAACAAAACCAGCTTGATCTGTTTTAACCAATAGTGGGATGACACTCTCAAGGCGAGTGGTGAGGATTTTAGCAAATATTTTACAATCATAATTGATTAAGGAAATAAGGAGATAATTTTTACATACGGAATGATCTTTATCAGGTTTGGGAATAAGGACAATCAAGGCCTCCATAAACGAGCCAGTTGCTTTGGCCTCAGCAATAAATTAATTAAAAAGGGCCAAAGGTTTGGGTGCAAAAATAAAGGAAAAAGTAGAAATAAATTCAATAGAAAGACCTTCAGGACCTGGTGCTTTCAAATTTTTTAGGGATTTATGGGCTTCCGTTATCTCTTGAAGAATAACCTCACTTTCTAGTAATCCAAATTTATCAGGGAGCCAAGGCGGGCTAGAGAGGCCCGCAAAAAAGGTATGTAGGTTTTGAGCAGAAGGATTTGTATCATCAGAATATAATGATTGATAATAATCATGAAATACAGAAGCAATATCTTCATCAGAGGATGCCAAAATATTAGTGGATTCATTTAGAATAGGACCTATATTTTTATGTTCTGATTTAATTTTAAATAATTGGCCAACATCTTACCAGCTTTATTTTGACTACCGTGATATTTAGACTTAATTTTAAGAAGGACATTGCATGCATCAATCGTGGCAAGTTTGTTAAGAGCAGATTTGGCCTTAATCAATTCATGAAGAGTAGAGGGGGATTTAGACGTAAAATAATTATGTTCCAACAGTTTAAGTTGCTGTAGTAAAATGGCATACTTGGCTTTAGCAGTTTTCTTCCCTTACGCTGAATATGAAATAAAAAAAGCACGACAGGAAGCCTTGAAGGCATCCCAATTATTAGAAATGCAGGTGTCCAAAGGATCATTAATGGTGAAAAATTCATTAATAAAGTTAGTAGCTTCATTAACAAAAGTATACCCTGCTAACAAAAAATTATTACGTTTCCAACTACCACATTTTGGCGAACTAAGGGAGAGGTCTAGGGCAGAGAAAACAGAGGCATGATCTGAAATAAAAATAGATCCAATTTCAGAGGATTGAATGGATGGGAGCAGTGGCTTACTAACTAAAATATAATAAATTCTAGAACAAGTATGGTGAACATTGGAAAAAAAATTGAATTCAAGGGTATCAGGGTTATATGTCTTCCAAACATCATATAATGGATGAGAGGCAATGGCAGATTGAAATGATTTATGAGTTTTATCAGGATTAAATTTGCATTTAGATTGTCTATCTGAGAATGGGTCTAACCATTAATTAAAGTCTCCAGCAACAATAATATTTGGAGCATCAATAGAGGATAGTAAAATCTTAATGTTATTCCAAAAATCTGGGTCTGGTTTAACAGAGCCATAAATATTCAGTAAAACAATTATTTTGTATAACAACTTTAGCCATTATCCATCGTCCATCATCATCACATTGTGTAGATAAGATTTTTGCATGAATTGATTCAGGAAATAGAATAGCTACACCACCTTTCCGGTTAGAAGCTAGAGAATAAACAACTTGACCTACCCATTGTCTTTTCAATTTAAGTGACTCTACATCATTACAATGCGGTTCCTAAATAAATGTGACATGAAAGTTTAATTTAGATTAATGAGTTAGTACCTTTTGTCTTTTGACGGGATTTCCAAGACCACGAACATTCCCCATGACAACATTATACATAATGGAGGGAAGGAAGGGCAAAACAGAAAAGGAGGTAATACACTGCAGGAGGACAACTGTAAACAGAAAAACACCACTGATTAAATGAATATATAAAACAAAATATACAACAACATTTAATGATAATGGGCACAAGCAACAAGTAACAAAATAGATAAAAATAAGCACTCAAAATAATATAATCAAAGACACTAATATAAGCAGAGGATCGATAATGAAAATGCACCATATCAAAAAAGTAGAAAAACCAAGGGATGATAGAGGAAGAGAGAAAGAAAGGAAAGAGTGAGAGACAGAAAAAAGAAAAGGGTAAGCAGATCAAGGATAAGAATCCAGATCTGGAGATAAGCGAGCAACAAGACAATAGGGACATGGTGAGGACAAAAGCAGAGACGGCGATATAGATAAATGAGAGAGAAAAAATAGTGAGCCTCAGAAAAAGAAAATGAATGAATACTAATTTCAGGAGTGTAAGAGTGGAGGTACAAAGAAAAAAGAAAAATATTGAAAAAGGAGGAATAGATAAGAGTAAGAGAATAAATGTATACTTCTAGGAACAACATCCACAATTCTAGGATCAACATCAACCAATTAACAGGTAGAGCAAGAGAATGTAAAACACTAATTTTCCACATTTCGAGGAGATATTTTGTTGAGAAAGAGTCTCAGTTTGGCAGGGTCATCGAAAGAGCAAGACCTTCCTTCGTGAGTAACTTTGCAGAGACATGAATGAAGAATACCATATTGAATGTTCAAGTGTCTCATCTGGGGAGAAAGAGCCGAAAATTCCTTGCGACGAGCATTCTTTGCTTTTGAAACATCTTGCGAAATGAAAATATTGTGGCCTGACCACATAAGGTGTTGTATAAATTTTACCGCTTTCAGGACTGACATCAATTCAGTGAACTCTAATAAGAGCATGATGATACCACATGGTTTGTTAGAGTTAGATTGAAGACGACCTAAATGATGGGCCCGTTGTATATTAAGGGGTGATGAAATTTGAAGATCTAAAAGGTCCGGCAGAAACTTCTTCAGAAAGGATAACATATCTGGACCTTCAATATTTTCTGGCAGGCCATAAAGACAAAGATTGTTCCTTCGATTACAGTTTTCCAAGTCTTCAGTGTGAAGCTTAAGTTTGTGAATTTCTTGTTCCAACCCAGGTATTTTAGTAGAAATATCATGAAGGTCCCCAACACGCTTTTTAAGTTTCAAAACCTTGCCCTCCATGATGATCCAGCGGTCTTCAATTTATTTCACTTTTTCATTAGTGGTGACCATGAAGGGTTGAAGACCACGTACCTCCTCTAAAATAGAGTGCAACACAGGATTTTGTGAGGTAAGTATGGGGGAAGGTGGATCATTCTAATGTCTCTTTGGTTTAGCACCTGAGGAAGATGATCTAGAGGAATTGTGGAGGTCATTCGCCATTTTGAGTTGTGGAAGAGATCGATGAGTAGTAATTAAGAGTGGCTGAAAGCGACCCATACACAGCAAGATAGGAAAACAGGAATAATGATCATGCACGGATTGGTACAAGTGCTGAGTTAAAAAGAAGCAGTATAATATAATATGGTAGATAGTGAAGAAAAATATAATTAGTATAGTCCAATATTACCTCAGGGAAAGGAAGCGCCTTATCAGTACAAAAATACAATACAATATTGTGTAGTACTGCGTGAAAATATGTAAATCACAGAAGAAAATGTGGCAGGAGCGCACTTATTGCAGAACGATATCAGCACGCAGAACTTTTTGACGCATGCTCCATGTAACTGCCTCAACTTTGGTAAAGGTAAGTTATTATTGAAAAGGTGCCTCCATGGCATGTAGTAATGTGAAAAAATAGATAAGGCTTCTCAAGTATTCCTTGCTTTACATCCTTTCTTATAAACATTCACAGAAGAGAGAGAAGCATCAGCATTCACCTGATGTGGAAGGAAAAAAAAACCTGCTCAAGTCTCATTATTTGATTCCTTCATATGGATGATGACAAGAAGAACAAAAAACAGAGATAGGGGCAGCATTCATAAAAAAAGCAGCTCCAGAAGACATACCAGCAATTTCAGGTGATAAACCGGCATTTGTGACAAAGCGCATAGGAAACGCTGGCGCTGCGACACAAAATGGCGGGGAAATGAAGCCGTCCTCGGTTCCAGGCTTCACAGAGCAGTCAGAGCAGGAGAGAGCGGTCGTTGAATGCGCTGCGACTTCAGGACGCTGGTTTCGCCATCCCGCTCTCAGATTCTGATACTATGAGGCACAAACAACGCAGAAAGCTCCGCAATCCCACGGAGCTCACACACTATGCGCCATCTTGCCGGGGCGTCCAAGCAACGCCCCTCAATTTGGATGATTTTTATCCCGTAACATTTTAACCTTTAAATAAATCTCTATGGTTTTAAAACTTAACCACTCTTTGTCTTTGTTGTGGAGCCTGATGTGCCACATGTCATTTAGATGTATTGATTTGTTGACTAGCCTCAGTTATGGATTTTGATTAATCAGATATTGCTTTCAGGGAACGAATTTGCACAAAGAAAAGCACAAGCTGCCATTTTAGAAAATGACATGGCCTTGATATCATCACGCACCTCATTTGCACTTTGTGCCACATTAGGAAGAAGTGACAAATATAGACTCCCTGTTAGTAGTGGTCACATTTTGTAGTGATCGGATGGCAATTATTGGTTAAAAAAAATTGCTACTTCTGTTGAGGAGGAGATAAATGCTAGAGTGGTGGTGATACTCAGGGCACTCTAGCCAACACTAACCCACTGAGCTATTTGTCAAGTGTGAGGCAAGCCTACCTCATGAAGTATGTGGAGGTGTTAGGCCTGCCACCTTCCTCACTTTACACTCAACAAACGACCTACAACTTTTTCCAAGCTTCTCTCAAACTTCACCTTTTCTTCTCTTTCACCTCGACTACTGCAGCATATATGTTTAAGGTTTTTGCCTTTTTTGACAACCAAACGCATTCTGCAAGTCCTAACCAACCAATAATGATTTGTAACTGAAAAATTAGAGTGTGCAAACATGGTGTGCTGAAAAGAAAGACCAATGTTTAAACCAAAGCTGCATATGAGAGGAAAAATGAAAATCGTAATTTTTCTCTGTATATTCCAAATATTCGCTTTTCCATCTGGGGATGACACAAAACTGACATACTCCTGTACTGAATTTTTGTACTTTATGAGCATTATTTTACAATATTTAGATAAATATTATAAATATACAAATGAGTCTGTCTTTATTAGAGTATTTTATTCATGAGTACTGATTTGTCTACATGATCAACAACACAAAGATTACATTGCCATATTTGGTAAATTGGTAAGTTGGTATAGTCTTTAGAAAAAACACTGATTCTAAGCAGCGCAAAGGAGCTTTGTTTGGGTAAATGGAAATTGGGCCTGTAATAGGAAAATGTATAAGTTCCGCAGCGCTGGATCAGTTTTGGTAGCAGAATATTGATGGCTGTTTTGGTTATTTAGGCAAATCAATAATCAATTTAATGATTTTGATTACTAATATGAAAAGTTAGTGTTTTGTTTTTATGTAGTTTGGAAGAAGTACAGGTACGAAGTTGCCTAAGATCCCGGGATGCTATATTAAGCCTATGTGGTAGTCATAGTGTGGAGTGGAACCACGCTGAAAGTCATAGTTTAGAGAAATACTACACTGGAAGTTCTTTATCTGCTGTTGTAATATCAAGTGGCGAAAGGCTTTTGATATTATTTGTAGGGACCTACTCAGTTGTAAGGAGAGTGTATGAAATAGTGGAAAGTCAGCTTCTGAAACTCTGGCCTAGGAGTACCAAGACCTCTTTTAACCCCTTCGGTGCTCATGACGAGCTCAGCTCGTCATGGCATATACCTCTCAGGTGCTCATGACGAGCTGAGCTCGTCATGACCACACCCGTTTTTATTATGGCCCAGCACAGCAGGGGAATAGCTCCAGCAGCCAAGGTGTTAATAAAAAGTCCTATTGCAAAACTTTGACCTTATTCCTAGTGGAGTACCAAGACCTATTTTCACTTGTTTGACGGTAGAGTGGTGATAGTCGTTATTTTACTAAAAGCAAAAGAGAATCCTGTTGAGTAATTGAACTATATTTTTACTAGTGGAGCAGACAAAGGCACTGTTTTGTGTCTTTTCTAATGAAAATATAGCTAAAAGTATTTTGTTTTACATTGCTGTATTATTATTGTGAAGGGAGACGTCAGAAAAAGCAGCTCTGGCATTGGTCAGAGTAGGGGGTGTGTATTGTGTTCTGCTTGGTTGGTTGGTGTGAGTCGCGCCGGTTTTGGTCGAGCGTATGCCAATACAGTGAGAGGAATTACGTGTGTTGAAAAATGAAGAAAAATGAAGTTTCTAAAAGTGTTTCAGGATTTCTTTAAAAAGGAAAAACCAATAGTGACTAGAGAGGGGCTTCCTGTGCCTCCTCCAAGATCACCTGCTTCGTGTATGATGTTAGAACGTGGGTATCATACGTGTACATTGTTGGAGAACTGGGGGGCATATTATCAAGGGGGTTTATCTCCGCTTTTTTGGCTTTATAAGCCAAGAAAGCGGAGATAAAATTATCTCCCTATTACCAAGCTGTCGCTAACACCAGTTAGCGACAGCTAATAGGAGATAGCGACCATCTTGGGCCCCGCTTTGCATGTCAGTGATATTTATCACTAATGACATGCAAAGTGGGCGTGCCAAGATGTTAGCGACTGGAAACAGTCGCTAACATCGCTATCTCCTATTACCAACTTTTGGAGATATTCGCGCTAAGCGCGAATATCTCCAAAAGCTAACACCTGCCCTGAGCAGTTCTTAGCCATGTTATCCAATGGGAGGTGGATAACATGGCTAAGAGCATTTGCTCGATAATGCATGAATATCGCTGACTTTTCAGCGATATTCATGCATTGCGGCCGTTTTTTATCGCATTTGCGATAAACCTTGCTAATTGCAAGGTTTATCTGCGATAAAAACCGCCGATTTGCGGCGATAATTTTTGTCTCTAAACAAGTTAGAGACAAAAATTATCTCTATTGGTTGGTAATATGCCCCTGGGTGAGTTATACCGATGACGATGGAGGACGATGGAGCATTAGCTTTTCCAGAACATGGTACTTTCATTGTAAAGCTTTTTGAAAATTTGAGAAGGCGTATAAATTCCTTGAAACCAAATCCTAGACCTATGCAGTATGAGGCGCTGGAAGAATGGAAGCATGAAGGATACAGGAAAAAGAGAGACACAGGAATGGATTTAAATATAAGAATACAATGAGATGGTTTTTAAAGGCTAAGTGGGATGCCCAAATGAAGAGATGGAGGAGAGATGTGATCCTAGATGGATTATGTCCAGTATTAGTTGCCGAGGATCGGGTGGTGGAAAGTGTAAAGAGAAAAAGAAAAATGTGGAGACTTCTAAATTAGATATGGATCTGAATGAAATCGATGATGGGTTATTGGAAGAGATGTTATTGAAAAGACCTCCACCATATCAGGAGAATCCAGATGGGGTTACTCGAAGTGCACCTTAAATTGAAATAGAGGCTCCCCAGGTTTCACAGATTACTCGAAATTCACAGGGAATAGAGATTGAAATGCTTAATAGAGCAAAGAAAGAATTGATTCAGGAAATTAATCAGATGAGTTTGAGAGCAGAAGCGTTGTCAGTTCCAGTGACGATTGGTCCTATAGTTCCATTGTATAGCGAGGGTCAGAATATTTCAAGAATACATGCATTGACAGTTCCAGTAAATAGTGCTAGGAGTGTTAGCTCATCAGAATCAGGTGAAATGAGTATGCCATTGATTGATCTTCCAGTAAATGGAAATGTGACTGTAACACCAAAAAGGAGTGTGCAGATATATCCTAGGAAAATGTTGTCAAATGTGAGGGAAACAACTCCAGTGTCAGGGGGTACTGGTTCAGTGGGACCTTCGCCGGAGGAGTTAGATGAATGGATAAAAGGAAGGCACCTAGTAAGTCTAAACCAAGAATGAATATAGGTAAATTGAGGGTAGACGTGGAAGAAATGATTATTGGTACAATATTTGAGCGAGATTGAGTACTTATCAGGATGGAGAGTTGTTATTTCTGTGCAAGAATATTTCATGGAAAGCGCACAATTCACATGAGAAGTTGGTAGAAGCTGCACAGGAATATGGCATTAATATTGAGAAGTCAACCGCTTTGCAACAAGACGTATAGATTGGATTTCAGTGATAAGGACTGTTTGAATACTTCTGGAAAACGATTGTAGATTGAGGGGTTGATAAATACTCTGAAAAGATGGGGTGATGTAGAACGATGGAACGGTAGGTGGACGAGAAAGAAAGAAGGGGCTCCTGCGAATAAGGGTGTGGTTGCTTCTCCTCTGCTTCAATTAAAAGAAACATAGCCTATTGAAATGATATATCCAATGATAGAAGTTCCAGGTGGCGAAAATGTTCATATTCCTTGGACAAGGCAGGATATATTGTCTTTTACAAATGAGTTTCCCAGAATGAGAGAGACCAGTTGAATGAACCAGTTGAATGGTACAAGCATGTAGAGACATTTGTAAAAGTTTCAAAGGTTTTGTTAAAAGATTAGGATGCACCCTCAGAAGAGGTGATGAGAAAATATAATCAGGTAATTAATTTTTTGGAGGGTAAAATTTCACTAAATGAAACTGATTAGGTTAAGATTGATAGGACAATCCTTGAGTCAAAAGAGTCAGTACATGCTTATTATGAAAGGCTTTTACAAGTGTTCAAACAATATAGTGGTTTTGAGAGCATAACAGCCAAGGAAATGGGACGTTTTGTCTATATATTTGTGTTTGGATTGAAACCGGATATTAGTGATATGCTTCAGCAGCATTTGATTTGTTGGCAAAATAAGACAGTTGATGAGATTCGGAGGTATAAAAAGTATTGGAGTGATGATATTGAATCTGGACATAAGAAATTGAAGAAAGTGATGTGGGCACAGATGAAAGTGTCAAATCCGAAAAATGGGAATTTTGTTGATGGTTCAGGAGTAAGTTTTCAGATGAAAGGAAAGAATCAGAATTTCCAAAATGGTTAAGTACCTATCAATATTGTACAGATTGGGATTGTTCAAGTACAGTTACCAGGAAGAGGTAGAGGCAGGGGTACCAAAGAAGAGATGAAAAAGAAATTTCTGTGTCATGGATGCAGTCAGTTAGGACATTGGAGGAACGAGTGTAAGGCTTTGCTAGGAAGTAAAGGAATGATTCCAAATTTCAATCCACAGATGCAGAAGGAAGTGGTTGTGAATCAACAACAATTGCAGTAGCAGCAACAGGTAGTTACACCACAGGCACAACAGGTACAAGTGCCTCACTATTCCAAATAATGTTAATGCTCAAGTACAGAGCTACAGTGTAAATGCTGGGTTTCACACGAGTGAACAAGTTGGTAAGAAACAAAATGTCCTAATGATTCCGCAATATTGGTTGCAATTTTCTGAGAGTAATTCAGATTCATCTCAATGACAGTGCCTGAGGGGGGAGGAAGAGTGCATGATTGGCGCATCTCTAGAGGTAGATCAATCTGGTGTGTTTGTGGATGGAAAGGTGGAAGGTAATGATATGACATTCCTTGTGGACACTGGTGCTACCCGCCCTACTGTGAGAACAGCAGAAATTCCAAAACTACCCCTCTTGGAGAGACTCTCCAACTTGTGGGAGTTTCAAGTAAGCATATTGAGACTCCAGTAACAAAACCAATGGAGGTTTATATTGGAAGGTTCAAAGATTTGCATCGGTTTGTGGTGTGTGACTCGAGTCTGTTAAAACATTTAGGTAGAGATTTGTTGTGCCAGATGAATTGTACCATCTACTGTACACCGGATGGTATTGCTTTCCAAACTCCAGATGAGGATATTGCTTTTAAAATGATGATGGCAAGCAAGGGACAGAACTGAATGATTTATATACTTTGTTAACGGTAAATGACTTGCCTATTGAAATGAGAGATGCAGCGACAGCTGATGTGTGGGATTTTTCAGGAAAGGACATTGGATTGATGAAAGGTGTTGATCCTATACAGATTTTGGTCAAACAGGCTGCAGAGTTTCTGAAAACACCACAATATAAGATGAGTCCTGAGACTATAGAGGAAGTTACTCCTGTGATTGAACAGAGGATTACAAGGAATATTGAGAAAAATACTTGGAAGCCTATTTAATTCACCTATAATGGGAATTAAGAAAACGAGTAGGTCATATAGGATTGTGCAAGATTTGAGGTAGGTTAATAACATTGTGGTGCCTTGTTGTCCGATAGTGCCTAATCCAGCAGTGATTCTTTATGAAATCTCTTGTGAAGCAGAGTGGTTCACAGTGATTGATTTCTGTCAAGCTTTTTTCTCTATACCCTTACCTCCGGATAGTCAGTATGTAATTGCGTTCCGGTTCAGAGACCGTGTCTTGGCATGGTGCCGAGTTCCTCAAAGGTATACAGAGAGTCCTTCAAGTTTTAATCAGATCCTGAAAAAATGTCTGGAGTCATTGGTAATGTCAGAAAACTCATTTTTGGTCCAGTATATTGATGACATACTAGTGGCATCAAAAACAAGAGAAGCATGTGTGACAGATACAATTACTTTACTGAATCATTTGGCAGAAGGTGGGCATAAAGTGTCACCAGCAAAATTATAGTTTTGTCAGAAAGAGGTTCCATATTTGAGACACAAAATTGAAAAAGGAGTCCGGAAAGTACCATAAGATTGGATTGCTGTGATTTACAAATGGGACCTCCCAAAACACAGAAAGAGATGCAAATGTTTTTGGGTATGGTTGGATACTGTAGGTAATGGATACATTGTTTCTCATTGACAACTAAGCCCTTACAGAGGTTGACTCACAAGGATGTGGTTGATCCAAACCAGTTGGATGAGGGGAGTATGAAAACATTCATGGAATTGCAAGATAGTTTGTGTCGAGCCCCTGCATTGGGAATGCCAGATTATGTTAAAGAGTTTGCATTGCACCGTTGTGAGAGAGATGGGTATGAGCTTTCAGTCTTGACACAGACACATGGAATGACACGGTGTCCAGTGGCATATTTCTCTGCTACTTTGGATTCAGTGGCTGCAGCATTGCCAGGTTGTTTGAAAGCAGTGGCTGCTACTATTGTGAGTTTGGAGCAGATTGAATTGATTGTGATAGGACATACAGTGAGAGTGTATGTGCCACATTCTGTTGAAATTCTATTGACATGAACCAAGACTCAGCATATGACAAGTAGTCATTTGACTAGATATGAAAGAGTGATCCTGGGTGCTGAAAATGTGACAGTGACAAGATGTACTCCATTGAACCCCAGCTACATTGTTGCCGAGTTCAAGTTGTGAAGATGGGAAAGATCAAGCAGATCATGATTGTTTGGATGTGACAGAGTTGGGCACGATACCAAGGCCTGATATAAAAGATGTACCGTTGTCAGAGTCAGATTGTGTTATGTTTGTGGATGGTTCTTGTCTGAGGGACGAAATAAGCGTTTTGCGAGCTGCATATGCTTTAAGTATAGTGGCCATGGTTCTTGAAGCATAGTGTATAAGAGGGATACAGTCTGCCCAAATTTCGGAGTTGGTCGCTTTGACCAGAGCATGTGTAATTGGCAAAAATCTGAGAATAACCATATTTACGGACAGACAATATGGTTTCAGTGTGGTGCATGATTTTGGTCAATTGTGGACACAACGGGGATTTATGACTTCTTCAGGGTCACCTATATGAAATAGTAAAGATGTAAAAGATTTGTTTAATGTACTACAATTGCCCAAAGAGATTGCAGTGGTCAAATGTCCAGCACATAATTCAGGAAATGATTATGTGACTAGTGGAAACAGATACGCAGATCAAGTGGCGCATTTCTGTGCACAAAATTCAGTTTCAATTAACAAAGGATCAGAAAAGAAAAATTCAGATTGTCATTTGATGTTCTCTTCAGTTGAAACATGGAATGAAATTAGACAATTGCAGGAAGAAGCTAGTCAGGAAGAGAAAGAACTTTGGAGCAAATCGGGTTGCGAAAAGAGGCCTGAAGATGAAATATGGGTGTCTACACATGACAGAGTAGTGATGCCAGATTGTTTGCTGTCGCAGGTGGCAAGGGTAGGAATTACACGTGTAGAGAGAGATGCCATGATTAGGCTCTTCAAACAGTCATGGTATAACCCGAAGTTTAGGGTCATTGCAGAGAGTCTGTGCCAGGTATGTGTAACATCCCAGCAGCAGAATCCAGGAAGGAAAACAGTTGTTAGTTGGGGCAGAATTGGAAAATTGGCTTGACTTTTCACAAGGTTGCATGCCGATTTCATCGAGCTCGCTCCTTGTAATGGACTAAAATATGTGTTGGCTATTGTCTGTCTGTTTTCTCTTTGGGTACAAGCATATACAACAAGAAGGAATGGTAGCTTAACTGTTGCTGAACTACTTTTGAGAGAGATTATTCCTAGATTTGGATTTCCAGTCTCTTTAGAAACAGATAGAGTTATTCATTTTAATAATTAAATAATTCAGATTATTTGTGCAGCACTACAAATTGAACAAAAGCTGCATTGTGCCCATTGACTAGAAGCCTGAGGTGTAGTCAAGCAAATTAAAGGCACTATTAAATCTAGACTATCTAAAGTGTGTGCATCCACAACACTGAAATGGCCAGATCCTTTACCCCTGGTGTTGACGAGTTTAAGACGTATTCCTGATAAAAAAGACTGGATTATCCCCACATGAAATATTCATGGGTAGTGCAATGAGACAGTTGATTGTATCAGCAAATCAACTAATGAATATTACTGATGATCTAGTGCTTGATAATTGCAAAGGATTGGCTGATGTGGTACGTTCTGTGTCTCATCAGGTTGGAGAGATCACAACCACAACACAGCAAGAGGAAGCACATGATTTACGTCCAGGTGAGTGGATCCTGGTGAAGAAACATGTGAGAATGTTGTGTTTGGAACCTAGATGGCGTGGGCCTTACCAGATCATACTGGTAACAACAACAGCAGTGAAGTGTGGCTACTTGCCAAATTGGATACACGCAAGTCATACAAGAAGATCCCCAAGTCCACTTGAAAGACAAGAAGAAGAACGGCGACTGGTTGTGAGACAAGACAAGACAGAAGCTGTAGAACATGAAACAACAGAGTCTAAAATTGCAGATTCTGAAAGTGTGGAACACGTCCGAGAACAGGAGAAAAGTTGAATAAAGTGGGCACTAGCTACTAGGTCTCGAAAGACTGCTGTTGAAAGTGACAATAGATAAGTGTTGGATGGAAATCAAGAGCAAGTACGACAACAAGAAAAAGAACTAAGTAAAAGAACTTGCGATCTTGACAATGAAGCAGAAGAAGTAATAGAGACTAAAAAAGCAAGAAAAGGTGATGTGTGGCCAAAAGGAGAGAAAAGACTGAAATACACCCTGAGACAAAAATCACCAGAAACAATAACAGAAGTATCAGACCAGGTTGAACAAAGTGAATCCGAAGAATAAACAGTTAGAAAGACAGAAGAATAAGGGTTCCAAACAAAAAGTACACAGCTCCAGAATGGACACATATGGCGTCGATTCCGATCCGGTAAAATAATCCGGCGTACGAATCGTATTCGTAGCCGATTCCGTACGAATGGGAAACTACCGTCCGACCAGCGAATTCCGATCCGTGTCCGTTGATTTCCGTACGATTTGCTACGACCCGTACGAATGACATTCGTTTACCCGTACGAATAAGCCTCGTGCAGACCACCATACGATTCGTTATCAGTCCGTACAAACTCACTATTCCGATTCGGAACGAAATGCCTGAGCGAGATATGTACGGGCCAAAGTATTCACGCTTCAACATTGATTCGTACGGGACATTCGCCTCACTGCAAGCTCCACCAATACATACTACACGCACACCCCTTGGCCAAGCCTACGCGAACCCCCCCACCCGCCAACGGCCCGTACCACTCACTCGCACGCACAAGTACGACACGCACATCCCTCGGCCAAGCCTACGCGAACCCCCCCACCCGCCAACGGTCCGTACTACTCACTCGCACGCACAAGTACGACACGCACACCCCTCGGCCAAGCCTACGCGAACCCCCCCACCCGCCAACGGTCCGTACTACTCACTTGCACGCACAAGTACGACACGCACACCCCTCGGCCAAGCCTACGCGAACCCCCCCACCCGCCAACGGCCCGTACCACTCACTCGCACACACAAGTACGACACGCACACCCCTCGGCCAAGCCTACGCGAACCCCCCCACCCGCCAACGGTCCGTACTACTCACTCGCACGCACAAGTACGACACGCACACCCCTCGGCCAAGCCTACGCGAACCCCCCCACCCGCCAACGGCCCGTACCACTCACTCGCACGCACAAGTACGACACGCACACCCCTCGGCCAAGCCTACGCGAACCCCCCCACCCGCCAACGGTCCGTACTACTCACTCGCACGCACAAGTACGACACGCACACCCCTCGGCCAAGCCTACGCGAACCCCCCCACCCGCCAACGGTCCGTACTACTCACTTGCACGCACAAGTACGACACGCACACCCCTCGGCCAAGCCTACGCGAACCCCCCCACCCGCCAACGGCCCGTACCACTCACTCGCACACACAAGTACGACACGCACACCCCTCGGCCAAGCCTACGCGAACCCCCCCACCCGCCAACGGTCCGTACTACTCACTCGCACGCACAAGTACGACACGCACACCCCTCGGCCAAGCCTAAGCGAACCCCCCCACCCGCCAACGGCCCGTACCACTCACTCGCACGCACAAGTACGACACACACACCCCTCGGCCAAGCCTACGCGAACCCCCCCACCCGCCAACGGTCCGTACTACTCACTCGCACGCACAAGTACGACACGCACACCCCTCGGCCAAGCCTACACGAACCCCCCCACCCGCCAACGGCCCGTACCACTCACTCGCACGCACAAGTACGACACGCACACCCCTCGGCCAAGCCTACGCGAACCCCCCCACCCGCCAACGGCCCGTACCACTCACTCGCACGCACAAGTACGACAGGCACCCCCCCCAACAAGCGTACGTGAACACCCCCACCCGCCAACGGCCCGTACCACTCACTCGCACAAGTACGACACGCACCCCCCCCCAACAAGCGTACGCGAACACCCCCACCCGCCAACGGCCCGTACCACTCACTCGCACGCACAAGTACGACACGCACACCCCGCGGCCAAGCCTACGCGAACCCCCCCACCCGCCAACGGTCCGTACTACTCAAACGCACGCACAAGTACCGCACGCACACAACGCCAACACCAAAACGACCACAAGGACCTTGCTAACGAGTCGCACTACCACACTGAACATGTCTCCTGTGTACACACCTTTGACAATCAATGTCCTGGTCACAGCCAAACAGCCAAACAGAGGACAACACCAACACCCACCCCATATAACACCCACCCCAACAATTCAAATTAAGCCACACCCACCATTTGACCAATAAAAGGGACCTCACATACAACCCATCATCCTTTGCAACATACCCATTCTTGCGAGGAAACTGAGAGCACACAAACTATTGCAGCCACACACCTTCACACATACACCCTATCTCATCTACACCCACACCACCCCCTTCACATTCTGACCCAAACACCCTCATTCATACACACCATCAACCCCTCAATCACATACACTACACACCATGACCACACACAAGAATCCAAAATTCACTAACCCGGAGATGGAGATGCTTACTGATGAAGTCATCAGAGTCGAGCCGCAGCTGTTTGGCGCATTGGTCAGACAGACCAGCCAGGCAGAAAGAACACGCCTGTGGGAGAGGATTGTAGACCGGGTCAATGCTGTTGCACCCATCAGGCGCACCAGGGATGAATGCCAGGCCAGGTGGTACGATCTGCGGAGGATGGTGAAGAAGAAGATGGCACAGGATTACGCCAATGCACACCACACTGGAGGCGGTGGTCCCCGCAGACCTCCTGTATACCAGCCCTGGGAGGAGAAGGTCATGGTCCTACTGCCAGCTGTGGGAGTACATGGAATAGAAGGAGCCATTGAGTCTGGTGAGTGTACAAAAAACACAAGTTACATGGGTAGACTAACAACATTGCCCAGCAGCATGGGGTGGGTGGCCATGAGTCCAAGCAGTACACTACCAAATGGTGGTAGTTGGAAGGGGGAGGCACATAGGGTGCAATGTGTAGGGTAAGAGGCTGCTCTCATGCCATATGTCCCAGGGACACACACAAGCATAATGACCAATGCACAGGGATAGGTAAATATCACACAAGATACTACACCACAGCTTCTAAATATTTACTATTTGCTGACACACCTTACAGAGATGCATCATTTTGTGACAAAGTAAGGCAGTGTAGCAAGAGAGCAAGCACAATCTACCTGTCTCCATCCCTGTCTCGCCCTCTGTCTCTGTCTCCCTCTCCCTCAGTCGCCCTCTCCCTCTGTCTCCCTCTCCCTCTGTCGGCCTCTGTCTCTGTCTCCCTCTGTCTCTGTCGCCCTCTCCCTCGGTTGCCCTCTCCCTCTGTCTCCCTCTGTCTCTGTCTCCCTCTGTCTCCCTCTCCCTCTCCCTCTGTCTCCATCAGTCAGTGTTCGTCACTCTGTCACCTCAACGCACATCCCTGGGGCACACACACATTTGCACACAAGCACTGCACAGGCCTCACAAACTCCATAGAGCAGAATGTTAAGGGATGTCTCACAAGTACCAGCAAACATCTGCTATGTGCCTGTAAGACACCCACCATTTGCTGTCAACACTGTACTGTGTCAGGACACACATCTCAGAAAGCTCTGCAGTACACAATGGGCACAGGTGTAGGCAGCACAAGTCCCTCCTGTGCTCATTGCAAACACAAACACCAGGACAAGGTCACACATCCTGTGCACCAACACAAATCCACCATTATGGCAGCATGCCACATGAGGGGACAGCCATATCATGAACAATGGACGCTTGCAATTCACAAACAAAGTAATAGCATGACCTGTTGTACACACCCCTTACAGAAACTCATCCCCGGGGGACAGGCGTTGTATTGCAACACTGTCCCAATTGCCATGTACCACAACAAAACACGTACTCATATGAATATGCATACAACTCATACATGCACATAACAGAAGCTCCAGTCCATTGTGCCTCTCTAAAAAAGCACGTGCCCCATCTCATTACCTTTGTGGATACACATAAGTACCAACATGGACATGGGTATTGACAAGGTGATGCGTCTTAGAGAAGTGCCAAGTTCTAAAGCCATGATCTAGAAGTGGGTGTACAGGTCCAGCGGTGTTGGCATTGTTTGGCCAGCATGGAACAGCAAAAGACATCCAAAGTAGTAGCTGACATGCTAAATAATGATGCTCTGTCTCTTACATCAACATGCTGCATCTAAACTCTGTGCATGCTTGACGCACACATAAGAATTTTCACCGTATCCAGGATGTTGTGTGAAACTTACAAATGCTTTACACGTGTGGTGCCGGCAACACAAGACACAGCAATGGCTGTGTCAGTCATTGTCAAGAGATTGGAAGAATGTAAATACCCCATCGTACAATTGTTTTTTCCACCACTAAATACACAACTGTACAATGTCAACAATGTATAGCTTGTGGAACAGTGATGCTGATAATGGATAACCAAACCACATGTCACTTGATATTGCCTTAACAGTGTCTGTCTCTCCCACACACAGGGCAACGTGCAGATCTCCCCCCCAGCCAGGGGGGCCAAGGATCCCAGTCCCAGGCTCAGCAGGACCCAGACCCCACCGGCAGCGCCGTCCCTCAACGCACTGTGGATGACCCCAACCAACCTGGCTCCTCTGGATCCCAAACCCCTGCAGCAACTGTACCAGCTACATCTCTGCCAACCACCGGACCTATTCCCACCACATCCCAGCAGACAGGTCAGAGCCCTGACCATGATTCACAAGAGAGCCAGTCTGAAAATGAGGGACACCCTTTGTCGGGCGCCCCTGAGGTTGGTGACAACCTCCACCCTCCCAGCACTCGGGGGGCCCGTCGATCGGATGTGCCCACAAGCACAGGCCGTGCTCATGTGGGTCAGGGTGGTGGGAGTGGCGCAAGGCGGAGGCGAGAATCTGGCCAGTCAGCTGCAGGGACCGGTATGGCTGAACTCAGTAACATCCTTGAGGCATACCGGCGGGACACCAGTGAGGTACGCCAGCTTGCGGAGACCCTCAACCAGCTCAGAGAACAGCAGGCAGAGCAAATAGCCAGGCAAGAGCTGCATTATGGACGGGTGGAGGCACACCAGGCTCAGCTCTTGATGGTGCATAGGGACATTGTCCATGTGCTACGTCAGATGGCTGCCAACATGCAGCCCCCTCCCTGTGTCACAAGGCCAGCAACATCACGGCAAAGTGCAACACCAGCCACAGGGAGGGAGGAGAGGGAGGAGGAGGAGGAACCCTCTGACGTAGCGTCCCATGCACCGTCCATGCCTGCACATGAGGCTCCCCCAAGGAAGGTGGGTCGTCCACGGCGAAGACGTTGAGGGCCTGTGCCCCATGGACTTCTCCCAGGACACTGGACCTGGCATATAGCCCCTGGGTGCAACAGCATCCCCTATGAGACTCTCCCACATGGACTTGCTGGTCACAGTCTGCCCAATGATGTCAGGCACTGTGGCCTGGACTCTGTTGACTGAAACTGTAAGGCATCTCATCTCCAGCTGTGAATTTTGGATTCCCCCCTTTCTGTACAGCACCTATTCACGTTTCATGCACAAGATCACCCAATAAATAATGTAAACATCATACGCATTTGGTGAGTAATCTTTGAAACAGCATACATGTATATGTGTCAGCAAATGTCAAAAATGCAAGGTATACAACAAACAGCAGTCATCCACACACTTGGATCAGAATCTGAGTGAGAACACACATTGGTCAGAAATGTCCACAAACTACATACATGGATGGTAAGACACACCTGTGTGGGACAGTCAATGCTGGAGGGGGGATTGAATCCCAATACTGCTAGCACAGGCAGGCCCAGGAGAGTCACTTTGAGGAGTACATGTCAGTGTCACAAAAGTAGTAGTCCATGTAGGGAGTACCTACAACTGTGTCCTCAGGTATGTGAGCTACCATCAGCATGATGCATTACTGTGTATGTGATTAATGCCGCACAGGATAACGGTGGCAGGACAGACTGTGGGCAATGGGCTGGAGCACTCTAGACAAGCACACCTGATTAGGTGACCTACCCCTATGGAGCTACAAGTACTATACTACTGTAAAGGGAGCAACGCATACAGAACAACGACACACATCAGACAAATACCTACCCCTGAACGGCCAAATCACCCCACACCCAAGAGACAGGGTCATGGTGTGTGTCCCATGTGCCAACTTGACTGACTGTGACAGCAACGTTGAAGTGGTGTGAGCATGTTGTGTCCTGGCACGTGACTGTAAGCTAACAGTTTACTGATCTAGTGGTGTTGACAAGCTAACACTGTACAATATTGTGCCTATGTAAGGTGTGTGTGTGTGTGTTGGACACGGCACATGACCTGGTGGTACGTAGACCCAATGTCATGTGAATCTGCATAGTCGTGCCAGTATGTGTTGCACACACACGCATAGCAGCAGCTATGGCTGAGTACAAAGCATTTTTATAGCACGAGGGTGAATGTCTGGTGTTATCTGTGTGTAGGGTGGCAGGAGCATGCTCTATTAATGGATGGAAGGAGGGTCATCCTGTAGGTGTCTGTGTTCCTGGATAGTGTGCGCTGCATGTTGGCTGTGTATGCAGCTGCAGCAATGAGTGAAGACATGACGGCAGGAGGGGTGTGACTAATTGCTAAACAAACACATAACACAAGGGCACCCGCAATGCACAAAGTGACATGTGGATGTGAAGGCAGGAGTGTCTGCCTCACTCAGGATCACTGACAACAAAATGGCACAGTAATCACCACACATCACAGTCACTGGATCAGGGCCCTTACGGTCAAGTGGGGCACAAGACACACAGCGTCAGCAGGTGTATACAAGAGCTAGTGTGTTCAAATCCAAACTGCACCAACAAAGACATCTACCTCACACACAACATAGTATTCTAGCCTTCACCCACCCCATGCGTGTGGTCAATATACAGTTACACACCTAACAAGCATGAGGTAACTACGTTCAAAATAGTATATGTGCACATTAGACGGACATGTGTGTTGAGCCACAAGCAGGCACTATATTCTGTAGGAGTCAGACGTCATGCACAACATGATAATTTACATTGTGAGCCCATGGAGCTTTCACAAACATACATGTGCATTGTCAATAAGTCCAATTTACACTAATCATGATGTCACCTGTAATGCCGCTTTACGAATACCTACAAGGCTGTCAACGACTGGCCGTACCTTTCTTCATCAGAGTGGTGTGATGCTCTAAGGGTTCCACCTCCAAATAGCCCATTGGTCTGAGTACAAACAACAGACACAAAAGGGTGATCAGGCGAGGGAAGGAGAGGATGGGAACTGCTGGGAGGGAGACCTGAAACAGAGGCAAATAAGCATTAGGACAACATTCTCATGTCACAGACACTTCAATAACCTCATTAGCTACACTGTACCAGTCACACCTGTGAAGTGTACTGTCTGGTGAAAAATAATGATGATTAATCATGCCATCACATGAGATACGATGCTGTGACACAGACACATAAAAACTGGGACAGTCTGTCATCCATTAGAGTCATGTGTAACGCTCACAAGTGAGCACCCATGCAAAAAGATCTATGTAGTATAAACACATTCCCAGGCACAGATGAGGTGGACCTCAGTAACAAATGGAAAGATATGGAAATCCAACTACCGCTAACTCTAAAGTCTGTATCTGATATTGGTTAGCCATAAGGGCCATGTAGGCTAACTTGAGCTAATCCACTACAGCTGTTAGTTTCACATATGATGAGGAAGCTAATGATCGACATGCAATGAAGGCACTCTGTAGCCAGTCTTTTGGTGTGTCAAGTATGCATCACAATGCTAAACATGATATGCATGTACAATAAATATTAAGTGCAAGTGATGTCCATCCAAGCTACATAATCAGACCCTACCATAGCACAGTAATGGTGCCGGCGACCAGAGATTCATGTGAATGACCGCACTCCACTGGTGCAACACAAAAATTCACATATGCATCTTTCACACTTTTTACTTAGTCATGCTAAACATACATGGCATCATGTGCATCTAAACATCACTGCTACTCACTGTGAAGGCTGGCGTAGCAGTATTCTCAAGCAGCACTGAGGTAACGACATGACAGTGACATCATATACTGCTGCAAGGGGCAATGCATCCATGTTAACTGATTCACAGGACAGTTGTCTTAAGATGTGGAACATACACTGGGCAACACCGACACCACATGGTATCATGGTAATCACACTGGACTGCCCCACAAGCTGGAGGTGAGGATCCAGTCACATTCTAATGCACACAGTGAGGCTGCAATCCCCCACAGAGTCCGTGGTTGTGACCTCTGACACAATGTCATGCCATGGTATGTGCAATGTTGCTGTGGCAATGTCTACACACATTGATGCATTCACCAGAGTATCAAAGTACAACAGATGACAGAAGGGGTGACTATCCTGTCATGGGAGTGGCCATACATGTCATAAGGTACATAATGGAGTAGCATGTATGCAAGGTGACACTACATGCACATGAACATGTACTACACGTTTCTACACATACCAACGCTAAACAGCCTCATATGAGTCCTTACCCAAATTGACTTCTCCACATGTCCAAGCATGCTCCGTTGATGTGGCTGACGTTGCAATCATAATGAGCAGTAGCAGGATGACCACGATGTACCCCAACGGACAACAGGCAGGGCGAGCTGTGGATGAGAGTGGCACACAAGGGGTCAAGTTCTGTATAATGTCATTTTGTCAATGTCTGTAGAATAGTCAGGTGTAGTATGACAACTGTACATTCCAAGTGCACACATAGCACGTATGTGTGTAGCATTACAACTGAACATGTGACACAGCACAACACACATCCAAGTGATCTTGCTTACAGTCTGTTGCATACACAGCATGCTACCCATGCAACTCTATAGTCCATCTTTTACATAAAAGATGAAATGACTCACCATCATGAAAAGAAGTTGCGGATGAGGTGACCGCGGACATCATCTTCACCCTCCTCGTCACTGGCATCCTGGCCAAGGCCTTCATCCTCAACGGGCGGATGTTCCAGCTCATCAGGATCCAGGTAGAGTGGCACAGCCTTCTCCACTGCCATGTTGTGTAGCATGCAGCACACGGTGAAGATGTCACACACCTTGCGTGGGCTGTATTGGAGGGCTCCGCCTGTCTTGTCCAGGCACCTGAACCGGCTCTTCAGGAGTCCAAAGGTCCGTTCGATCACCTGCCTGGTCTTCACATGAGTATTGTTGTAACGCTGGTCTGCAGCTGTCCTGGGGTTGTGTAGCGGAGTCATTAGCCACGGCATGTTTGGATATCCAGCGTCTCCTGCAATTTGACATCATGTACAAGAGTGAATCATATGATGCAGATCATGAAGTTGTGACATACTGACATACAGAGCTCACAGTGTATACTCACCAACTAGACATGCCCGGTGGTTGTGCAGCTGCAGCATCATCTGTGGTACCCTGCTACGCCTCATGATGAAAGCATCGTGGCACGATCCTGGATAACGTGCACAAACATGTGAGATAATCATGTTGGCAAGACACACCACCAGGGCATTTATCGAGTGGTAGTGTTTCCTGTTGCGATACGCTTGCTCCTGAGCCTGTGGTGGGACAAGAGTAACATGTGTACCATCAATTGCACCAATTACATGTGGCATGCGGCCTAGGGCATAGAATTCCCCCTTGACATCTGTCAACTCTTCTGGAGTAGGGAATGTAATGAATTCATCCAGGTGCAGCAACATTGCTCCCAAAACATCACCCAATACCCGGCTAAACATGGTCTGAGACATCCCTCCCACATCAGCTATGGTAAATTGTAAGGTACCTGTGGCAAAGAAATGGAGGGCTGCCATCACCTTTACCTTGGGTGTCAGTGCAGTTGGATACCTGTGGCGTGGTTGTAGGTGAGCCTCAAGCCTGCCCGTCAGGTCCTTGATCAACTGTCTGCCGAAACGATATCGACGGATGCAGTTGCGCTCCCTCATGGCTTCCAAGTCAGGCAACGGCCTTTCCAGAGGGGGTGCCCTGCAAGACACAATTGTAAGGAAATGTCTACAACTGTCTGACTAAGACTATAACAATGTACATGGCACAAGCAACACTGCTTCAAATAATGTAGACAATTTGGAGTGTGGCGTGGGATACACACTGATGCCAGCTCCCACACACTCCTCCGTGGAGAAGGAAAATACCTGTAGTGTGTGGAATGGATGTGACATGCATACAAACGATCAGATGGAAAGGTCTTAGTGAGCATGACAATGTATCATGTCAGTGAGACACGTCATGTCAATGTCAGTAGGAGGTTGTCTGCACATCCAGACGGCTGACTGCAACACACACACACACCACATGTGCCATCATTTGCACTGTTCAGCCTTAGTCATGTTGCGGTGTGTACTTTCAGTGACAATTACATGACCATCATCATACAGCATGATAATTACATTTGTCACTGATGGTCAGTGATGCCATCACACATGTGAACGGGTCATTAACACACGTGGCATGGTGTGTGTACATTAGTCAGCCTGCCATCACAGCAAGGACACAACATAGATGCTCCTACAGCAGATGCACAGAACTTTTAAGGACTAGTTACTTACCTTTTGTAAACCAATATCTGTAAGGAACAGTAGGCAGTAGCAAAGTGTCACATTTCAATACATACATAGCTTAGGACGAATTAGCCTCCCTGGGTGACATCGATCTGACCAGTGAGTGGTGGCTATCCAGGCCACACCGGAACAAAACCAGTGTTGTAGATTGGCATCCGACAAGGGCGTGGCCACGTTTTGGCCGTACCTACAACGCATACACTGGCAGCTGTTACACAAACATATCCCACAGAGAGTGTGGGTAGCAGGCAAAGATGGATGTCAAGTAGCTAAACATCACTCCCAGAGTCAGGGAGGATGATTACATCTTTGCATAGTGCCTGTACCTCTTGGATACCCTCTACAGCGTAGCTAACGGGAATGTGTTCTGTGGTTTTGAGGCCTGGATGCAGATGCTTCCTGGGATGGGGTGGTAGGACAGGGAACATGGTCAGTCCGGGTAGGGCAGTGGGGGTCTGACAACGTGCCTATCTACAGACAAACATGCTGCGTGGCTGTACATGCTTGCCAATATACATACAGTACTTTCATCAAGATAGGCCTGCAGAGGCTCAGCGTAGCGTTAGTGTAGTTGAAGGACCTGAGTGACAAGTTGGTCCTCACCGCAGCAACAGGGAGATGAAGGGCCATGGTTCCAACCGCCCACATAAACACTACACTGAACGTTGCCCAATCATCCAAATACATCTTTTGAGTTGAGACATCACCAGTGTCTGGCTAGGTGTCCACAACACTCGCATCCCCCAGTCCACCTGTCCTGTGGTCTTGGGACTGACACTCACGTGCCAGTGGGTCTTCATTACCCTCCCAATACTCATTAGCGCCAATTGTAATGAGATGTGGCCAGCTCATTGATGTTTACATTCCCATGCAGCATTAAGAGCGGTGTTCTGCCACACAGTTACCACAGCGGAGCCGTACAGTGTGTGGTATCGGGGCCAGCACCACCCCAGAATGGCGCCACGGCTGACACCTGGGGGAGATCTGGCAGTGAGGTTGTGAGTTGAACCAGCGGGGACCAGGATGAACATTCCGATCATGTCTGTCACAGCGGTTCTGGGACGTATGCACCGCCTGCGTCCGTCACTCAGCGAGTGATGGCGTCAGGGGCATATTAACAGAGGCGCAACTGCCCCCAGACGGGTACGGTGGGCCAGAAGCTGACGCAGAGTCAGTGGGCGGGGTGAGGGACATCATGGACATGAGGAAGTGCACTTACTCCTCCTGTGTCACATGCAGGGCTGTGACCGTAGGTCGTGGTGCTGGCTACGATGGCTGCAATTCTGATGGAGCCGTGTGGTCGCTGTCACCCTAATCCCATGCAGCATTGCACTTGCATCGTGGTTATTTGTTAATGCAATTACACATCTCTGACTTCTTTTGTTTACCTGACGAGTTTGGCCTGGGGAATGATGTACTAATAAGGGGCTCACATGTCTCCACACCCACACACATGCACTCGTCCTACATCCCAACCATGAGCTATTGTGGTGCTGTGCCAACTGCTGGAGTCTGAGTGGCTTGTGGGACATATCACACCTGGATTCATATGTCTGGTCCCCGCAATTGGAGCAGCTCTTGTTGTTGTGCCTGACGTGAAAACCGTGGAGGCACAGGCGGTGAGGGTCACTCACCAACATGAGGCGTTTTCATTCCTCACAGGCTTTGTAAGTGACATCCCTATTGGCACGGTCTTGAGTATGACAATAAAAGGTAAATGCTCAGAAGTGTTAGTACAATGATTTAGGGTACAAAATGTGTAAGCTTTAACTTAGACCGGACCTGCGTTGGTGTTGAGAAACAAACAGAGGACCTGACGTGTGCACGCAGAGGTGACATATGACTACTCAGATAACGTCATCAGGGCACACACAACGCCAAGGATACTTGCAGAGCCAGAGGATTTACACACCAACACATAAGTGTACGGTATTACGGAAATTTCCATGTCCAGGATGACATGTGGGGATATTCTGAGGTGAGTAATACGTTACTGACCTGTTCATGGCATATGCTAACAGCATGCACAATGTAGCACATGGCACACACATGACGTGGTCACACAGGGTAATGCTGTGTGGCTATGACACCTCTGTGACAGTGGGCATGTTCCTGTCATCATGTGCCAGTTCCCTGTACTGAATTGTGGGCCATTCGAGTGTTCATGTGCCTCGCTACATGTTGCTGACGTTAATCGGGTTGAAATTGTTGAATGCATGTGATGCACATGTGCATCATGATTGATGACATGTTGTGCAAGCTATTCACACATCAACTGAGGCACAGGGTCACAATCCCTGTGCTTCTTCAATGTCTGCCACACCTGGCACATACTGATGTATGTGTGCCATGCTGATGTATGCATCCACATCGTTGACATGAGTGTAGACTACATCCCTGCTGTGTGATTTCCTGGTGTAACTCTCCCAATGGTGACATGAAGGTGGACAGGGATGCAGCCTACACAATCGTTCACAATCGTTCACTTGACCATGTCTGACGCAATGTACCCCAATGGTACGTGCGTGTGTACGCATCGTTTCCCTATCGCAGTTCGGCTCTACGCGAGCTAAGCGTACCCCAATGGTACGTGCATGTGTCGGCCTCGTTTCCCTATTGTAGTTCGGCTCTACGCGAGCTAAGCGTACCCCAATGGTACGTGCATGTGTCGGCCTCGTTTCCCTATCGTAGTTCGGCTCTACGCGAGCTAAGCGTACCCCAATGGTACGTGCATGTGTCGGCCTCGTTTCCCTATCGCAGTTCGGCTCTACGCGAGCTAAGCGTACCCCAATGGTACGTGCGTGTGTACGCATCGTTTCCCTATCGCAGTTCGGCTCTACACGAGCTAAGCGTACCCCAATGGTACGTGCATGTGTCGGCCTCGTTTCCCTATCGCAGTTCGGCTCTACGCGAGCTAAGCGTACCCCAATGGTACGTGCATGTGTACGCATCGTTTCCCTATCGTAGTTCGGCTCTACGCGAGCTAAGCGTACCCCAATGGTACGTGCGTGTGTACGCATCGTTTCCCTATCGTAGTTCGGCTCTACGCGAGCTAAGCGTACCCCAATGGTACGTGCATGTGTCGGCCTCGTTTCCCTATCGCAGTTCGGCTCTACGCGAGCTAAGCGTACCCCAATGGTACGTGCGTGTGTACGCATCGTTACACCATTCAATGTGTAGCATTGGCAATGGCAATGTCACCGTACTTGTGTGTGAATTTTAAAAAATGCATAGGGAACAACTAGGGGAACAGTGTACTGTTCAAAATGCAACCAGGTTGTCATGGATACGGAGTGTTTTTAAACTCCTACAGGTGTCCTGGAAGAATCAGTTAGGAAAAAGTATACAATGTTGCAAAAGTTGTTGTTCAGCTCTGGCTCTATTTTCAAACCATGCATATGTGTGTCATGGGCTTAGGTGTGATGTGATTGGATGGAACATAGGATGCAAAATATGGTGGCCTATCACACACTACTCCTTGGACTCACAGACCCTCTGCAGCACAGATATAAGACAGCATGTGGCTGTGGGAGGGCACTTGCCTGCACAACATTGGTGTGCTAACCACAGCTGCTGTCTCTGAATCCTCTGGACCCTGATTAGCTGAACATGGAGAGGGCACCTGCATTCACTGATGGTGAGAACAAAGCCCTGCTGGATGCCCTCCTGCCAAACTTCAGCAAGCTGTATGGGAGACCAGAGGATCAGGTGAGTGATGTGTGCAATACCTTGGAGTGTGCACCTGTTGTGTGTGTGACATCATAGCCACTGTGTAGTAATAGTGGATAGATGCAATCTTGTTGTGAGTGAGTGCCAGGGTGCACAGTGTTGTTAGAAGAGAGTTATTTGTTGTAGTGTGGTGTGTGACAGCATGTCACGTGCTGCATTGCACCCAGATATAGCATATATTGTTCAGTGAGTGCCATGCTCAAAGAGTGTTTAGCAGCCCTCATGTCATCTGTAGATTTTCAATGTCATGCAAAGCAGTTGTGTTTGCACACAGGCCACATACTCCTGGACAATGATGCAAATGTGTGTGGCATACGATGCCCTGTTGTCCTCATGTATTTTGTGCACATATGTGTGTCTTGGGAACATGCACCAGGTATACTGATGTTCTGTATCTTTACATTTGTGACAGGTATCTGCCTATGAGAAGGGTGAAATCTGGGTGGACATCGCCAGGGCTGTCCGGAGAGAGGGGGGGCCTCGCAGGAGGCTTCGAAACATAAAGAAAAGGTGGCAGGACATCCGGTGCTGGAGCCACCGCATCGCCCGAGTCCAGCTGAAGCTGGAAGCTCCACGCCGGCATGGCGGCAGCCGCAACCTCACCCCCAACATGCTCCGGGTCCTGGAAGTGGTGTTCCCAGACCTCCATAGGCAGTTGCAGGAGGGACAGCAGCACGAAGGGGGTATGTACATGTCTGTTTGTAGTCATGTGTGTGTGAAATGGTACCTGAAGAGCTCTAAGGCATGGTCACACTCCCATAGTTTGAGTGGTGTGGTCAGACAGGCAGTTCATGCATTGGAATTTGATTGTCCCTCTGTCAGCAGCTGCTTCTTTACATGCCTTGCCCTACTCCACATTAGAGGTTCGCTTTGGCTAATGCTTGTTTTTGACATGTACTCCTATGGTGCAGTGTCTCAGATTGCATCTTCCTTTGCACATCATCATGTTGTAGGGGGGTATGTGACACCTGTTCGTACCTTACATGTAGCACCACATGTGCACTATGTCTGCCCTTCTTCATATTGTGGCACTGTTCTTGAGTGTCAACAAGTGTTTTATGCACAAGTCTGCCTCAGTGGCCTTTGTCCATGGTACACTTTCAAATTATCTTGTGTTAGCTACAGGTGCACAATGTACATGTGCTATATTTTGGGCTTCTGCATACTCACACTGGGCAGTGCGTGTGTGCATATTCTCAACATCTGTTGCATGTTCTTTGTACATAGTATTGATGGTCTGCCACACAATGTGACTTTGGATGTACAAAGCGGTGATGGCAGTGTGAGGTGATGGAAGACTTGTTTCAGGTCCCAGGATGGCATCACATGGCAGTTCGCCCAGGACTTTTCTAATGTGGCACAGAGTCAAAGCGAATCAAACATGACCAGGTCTTGATTTGGGTGGCAGGGTTGGGTAATGAACTGTTATGCATCATCAGCTATCCTGTTGTCAGGCAGTGGATCATGATTGTGTCTCTCATACAAGTATTTTCCTTGCCTATACCTTGTCTCCTACCTTACATTGAGCGTTGTGTCTCTGACATTTGTCCACAAGTAGAATTGTCATTATGCAGAGTTCTGTGTCATATGACTCATGATGCATGCCATGATGAGGAATGAGGCCAAATGATTTGCAGCTGATATGTCTGATGTGTACAGGTGACTGATATGTTTTCATTCTTCTCCTTGCTCACAGCATCATCATCTGAATCTGGAGGAGACACAGGCGCGGACCAGGCGGAGGGACACACCGACAGTGCCACCTGCTTTGAGGTGTCAGAGGGAGGCAGTGGCACAGAGTGTGAGGAGAGTCTGCAGGCCGGACGACATGTGACTGACACATCTTACCATGCCGACGAATCCGAGACAGACTCTCAGGAGGGGGTGGAATATGCAGCAATGGTCACTCATTCATCTTTGGCTGCCCTCCACTCCTCCAGTCCCATCTCCAACCTCCCAGTCCTTGGTGTGCCTAGGGTCCGTGCTAGCCCCCGTGTCTCCTTTGTTCCCGGCACCGCAGCCCCTGCCCCTGTGTCCCCTGCTGCCCTCAGTGCTGAGACAGTGGACCTACTCCGGCAGATTGCAGTAGGTCAGACATCCATGCTGTCTGTCCTCCATGGACATACAGAACTGATGACACAGGTGGTGTCGTTCATGGAGGGCATGTCATCAGCCATGTCTGATCTGCGTCGGAGTGTGGCTGCCATTGAATCAACACTGATGGCACCTCTCTACACCCAGCAGCATCTGTCCCCCCCCCTCCTTCAGAGCCATCCACCTCTGCCTCTCACATACCTACACAGCATACACGCACACGCCACAGGTCAGACACACTCAGTGCACACACACAGCATAAGAAGCTCAAAGCTCCACGCACACAGTCTCAAGGGCAAGTAGGCACACCCACAGGGAGAGGGGAGACACCTCACACACGCATCCACACACCCAGTAGGACAGACTCACAGCCCTGTACCTCCACCCCCAATGTGTCCCCGGGTTCAGGTGGTAGTTTTTCCGCCCTGGCTGAGGTGTGCAGCCAGGTTTTTGAATCTACTTTCGGCGATGCCCCAACCAGTGTGGATGAATCCACTACACCTGCACCCACTCCACCTGTCCTTCCCTCTCCTGTCCATGCGGTGCCGGGGGATTCCACAGATGGTGCCCCCATAGTCAGCACAGCTGATTAAACGCCATGTGCAGGCAGGTTTGGGTGAGATGACACCCATGGAGGCACAAACTGTTGCAGAGACTCTATTGGACTGGCCATTGGCCTTTAATGAGCGAGGACTCTCATTTGCTTTTCTTTTGTGATTCCGCTGATTAAAGCTAATTTTTTCCTTTTCAGATTTGTAGTTTGTGTGATGATGTCTGTGACTGCTGGGTGCCTGGGAGCTGGTGTGATGTTCAAATTTAGGTCTACTAAAATGTGTCTATCTCCTGAGGGTAATGAGTTTGACAATGGTATGTTTTTGATGTACGAGCTGGGCAGTGGTGGGCACTCTGATGCTGGGCAGTGGTGGGCACTCTGATGCTGGGCAGTGGTGGGCACTCTGATGCTGGGCAGTGGGGGGCACTCTGATGCTGGGCAGTGGGGGGCACTCTGATGCTGGGCAGTGGGGGGCACTCTGATGCTGGGCAGTGGTGGGCACTCTGATGCTGGGCAGTGGGGGGCTCTCTGATGCTGGGCAGTGGGGGGCACTCTGATGCTGGGCAGTGGGGGGCACTCTGATGCTGGGCAGTGGTGGGAAGTGGTGGGCACTCTGATGCTGGACAGTGGTGGGCACTCTGATGCTGGGCAGTGGTGGGAAGTGGTGGGCACTCTGATGCTGGGCAGTGGGGGGCACTCTGATGCTGGGCAGTGGTGGGCACTCTGATGCTGGGCAGTGGGGGGCACTCTGATGCTGGCCAGTGGGGGGCACTCTGATGCTGGGCAGTGGGGGGCACTCTGATGCTGGGCAGTGGTGGGAAGTGGTGGGCACTCTGATGCTGGACAGTGGTGGGCACTCTGATGCTGGGCAGTGGTGGGAAGTGGTGGGCACTCTGATGCTGGGCAGTGGTGGGCACTCTGATGCTGGGCAGTGGTGGGCACTCTGATGCTGGACAGTGGTGGGCACTCTGATGCTGGGCAGTGGTGGGCACTCTGATGCTGGGCAGTAGTGGGAAGTGGTGGGCACTCTGATGCTGGGCAGTGGGGGGCACTCTGATGCTGGGCAGTGGTGGGCACTCTGATGCTGGGCAGTGGTGGGCACTCTGATGCTGGGCAGTGGTGGGAAGTGGTGGGCACTCTGATGCTGGGAAGTGGGGGGAAGAGGGGGGTAATCTCTGATGCTGGGCAGTGGTGGGAAGTGGGGGGCACTCTGATGCTGGGCAGTGGGGGGCACTCTGATGCTGGGCAGTGGGGGCACTCTGATGCTGGGCAGTGGGGGGCACTCTGATGCTGGGCAGTGGTGGGCACTCTGATGCTGGGTAGTGGGGGGCACTCTGATGCTGGGCAGTGGTGGGCACTCTGATGCTGGGCAGTGGGGGGCACTCTGATGCTGGGCAGTGGGGGGCACTCTGATGCTGGGCAGTGGTGGGCACTCTGATGCTGGGCAGTGGGGGGCACTCTGATGCTGGGCAGTGGGGGGCACTCTGATGCTGGGCAGTGGTGGGCACTCTGATGCTGGGCAGTGGTGGGCACTCTGATGCTGGGCAGTGGGGGGCACTCTGATGCTGGGCAGTGGGGGGAAGTGGTGGATGTGTTTACTTTACACCAGTTAGACAAACGTTGATATAGCAGTCGTATGTCCCATACGTCTATTGCACTGGTGTTGTGCGGTGACGTACCGTACCCCGAGCTGGATGACGTACATGCGGCACGTATTACACTGGTGGAGTGCGGTGACGTACCGTACCCCGAGCTGGATGACGTACATGCGGCACGTATTACACTGGTGGAGTGCGGTGACGTACCGTACCCCGAGCTGGATGACGTACATGCGGCACGTATTACACTGGTGGAGTGCGGTGACGTACCGTACCCCGATGTCGATGACGTAGGTGCGGTACGTCTCCGTATTACACTGGTGTTGTGCGGTGACGTACCGTACCCCGAGCTGGATGACGTACATGCGGCACGTATTACACTGGTGGAGTGCGGTGACGTACCGTACCCCGAGCTGGATGACGTACATGCGGCACGTATTACACTGGTGGAGTGCGGTGACGTACCGTACCCCGATGTCGATGACGTAGGTGCGGTACGTCTCCGTGTTACACTGGTGTTGTGCGGTGACGTACCGTACCCCGAGCTGGATGACGTACATGCGGCACGTATTACACTGGTGGAGTTCGGTGACGTACCGTACCCCGAGCTGGATGACGTACATGCGGCACGTATTACACTGGTGGAGTGCGGTGACGTACCGTACCCCGATGTCGATGATGTAGGTGCGGTACGTCTCCGTATTACGCTGGTGTTGTGCGGTGACGTACCGTACCCCGAGCTGGATGACGTACATGCGGCACGTATTACACTGGTGGAGTGCGGTGACGTACCGTACCCCGAGCTGGATGACGTACATGCGGCACGTATTACACTGGTGGAGTGCGGTGACGTACCGTACCCCGAGCTGGATGACGTACATGCGGCACGTATTACACTGGTGGAGTGCGGTGACGTACCGTACCCTGATGTCGATGACGTAGGTGCGGTACGTCTCCATATTACACTGGTGTTGTGCGGTGATGTACCGTACCCCGAGCTGGATGACGTACATGCGGCACGTATTACACTGGTGGAGTGCGGTGACGTACCGTACCCCGAGCTGGATGACGTACATGCGGCACGTATTACACTGGTGGAGTGCGGTGACGTACCGTACCCCGATGTCGATGACGTAGGTGCGGTACGTCTCCGTATTACACTGGTGTTGTGCGGTGACGTACCGTACCCCGAGCTGGATGGCGTACATGCGGCACGTATTACACTGGTGGAGTGCGGTGACGTACCGTACCCCAACGTCGATGGCGTAGGTGCGGTACGTCTCCGTATTACACTGGTGAAGTGCGGGAGTGTGTGGCGCAACGTACCCAGACATGACAGTCGTGCAATGGAGATGTGCCCGTGTGGCAACACGTACAGGTATGTTGGAGTTCGTTGTACTCACCTTCTGCGCCGTCGTCGGTTTCTAAATACGAGGTGGTGGGCGTACAGGATAGGGATGACACGGACGATGGCGTTCATGTCCTGCTTGTCGTGTACCGGGTGCCGGTTTTGCCGGAGTGTGGGTTTACGGTAGTTTAGAGCTCTCGTAGCAAAAGAGCCGTACGGAGTGTGTTCAACACGGATCGTACTTCCTGGGTCGGAAGGCGCGATCAATTTACGTACGGACGCTGCGTGGTGCGTCAGCCGACTGCAATTCGTATGGATTTCCGATTTGTACGGTGTTTTTTACGAGTCGTACGGAGTGACGCTTTAATTTGTGATCGTACTTGCTGAATCGTACGGGGACGCCTACAGGTGCGATTCGTACGGGGAAAAACGCTCCTAACAGCAATTCGGAGCGCTTTTTACCGGATCGGAATCGACACCCTACAGTACTAGAAGAAGTTGAAGATTCAGATCAGATCAATCAAGAAGTTGGTACAAAGCAAAGTGAAGGACACAGTTTTGAACCACCTTTAAAAAAGTGTGTAAAATTAAGGTGCAAAGAAAGTAGAACATTTGAAAATTCATTGAAAGATTGAAAAGAAATCTGAAGAACAAGAAGACCTGATTAAAAAATAAAGAACAAAAAGGAGGTAAAGAAGAACGTCATAAAGTGTGAAGATATCTGGATACACTACTTTGGATAGATCTTACAAAATCCTAGATTAGATCTTTATAGATTAGTTTTTTCAGGTTTTTTTCTTTATTTTTTCATTTTATATTAGAAATGGCAGAAAAAGCAGAGACTAGATATCAAAATCGTAGTTCTAAACGTAGATGTATTAATGCTTGCTTATTTAGTATTCTACTACTAGTGGTGTTATGGTTAGTATTAATTGTTATCATACCTGTCTTAATGGTAACTAATAGTCAGAATAACACTAATACTAATGGTGTGATGAGTGAAAAAGTAGATACTAAATTTTGTAAAGATGTTCCAATTACTAATAAAGTGATGGTTGTTGCGTAATTACGCGAGTCATTTCAGTTGTTTCCTCTTGACACCGCTATGTCCCAACTCCCTCAAGGATTAGCTAACGAAGTCAGGATGGGTAACTCTGACTTTGTCAACTTGTCCTCAAGGGAAAGGGGAAGTGGAAAGAGAAACAAACAAACAACAAAAAACACAGGTTCCAGCTGTTGTTTCTCTTGTAAGTGTTCCAGGCCGGTGTCTTGTTCTCACGTAATCCTGTTTACAGTACACTAAATTAACAACACTTCTTGTATACCAACATAATCTGTCTTAAAATATTATCTTCACGTTCAATATACTGACCGTTTGAAACATCGGCCCTTGTTCACACTTTTCTGAGTCAAGAGTCAAGCGCAGCCTGTTTGTATTTAGACTGCCTCCTTAAATAAAGATGAGAATATTCAATACTGTTCTTTCCAATTATGGTATTAGTGAGTTAGTTGTTATTAATAAGGTTTCACTCGAAAACTCATCCACATACCTGAATATCTCGGCTTGATATCTGTTCAAGGGGGTTCTGTAATTGAAGTAAAGAAAATACAGATGCAAGAAACCTACTCTACCGATAACTTGCTGAATTTACTAAAACTTAGTCAAGTAAATAATGTTTTAATCACAATATATAATTGCCCAAGTAGCAATCTTAGTGACAACAATGTTTCTAGTAAAACTATTTTAGTTGCACTCAATATCACTTGGTCTATTGGATTTTTTCAATAAGCAACGAGATTTTTTTTGCCAAGGCTTGTTTAACTTCACATGCCCTCTCAACACGATCTAAAACAAATGCCAATGTTTGAATAAGCAACAAGATTTGTTTTTGCCAAGGCTTGTTTAACTTCACATGCCCTCTCAACACGATCTAAAACAAATGCCAATGTTTGTTAATTTGTATTATCTCTGTCCTTTCAAAATATAGTCTTACTGTCCTTCTCTTTTCTAGAAATGTTCGAGCTTCCTGGCGAAGGAGGGGCTGGTCACCGACTTCCGACGATCCCCAGGAGCTCTTCGATGACTGCAGGATTTGCGGATGGAGGCCGACTGAAATCAGGTACGAGGAAAACAGGAGCGGGAACTGGAAGGCAGGTAAGCGGGCGGAAAACAGAAGATTGGGAGGACGGGCTAAGACGGAGGCAGGAACGAGGCTGGTGTTCAGGAGATGCAAGGCTGGAGCGCTCGTTGTAACGGAAGAAAGAGACGAAGCACTGTTACATTAGCGAGCGTTCCTTAAATAGGCTCCCACCTTGTAGTTTGTCCATTTGAATATCTCGCACGAGGAACATCTTATTGTCCCTACGCGTGTTGCACTTGAATGTGGTTACAATGAGTTTTCATGGCAGCAATCAAACAAGCATTGGTAAAAGCAACAAATAAACGCAGGTGACAGAATTTTGCATTTATCATGAACCTTTCACTTATAAATGCAAGAACATTTGTAGTTTACAAATCCAGTAAGCTATAGTGAGAACAAGAACACTTAGCAGGAACAATAAATCACAGGTTTACGTGGGAAGACCAGTTGCGGTGTATGCACCCTTAACAGATGGAAGATGACAGTATCTATCATCATGATAAATCAATTGGTGATTTTTCGTTAAATGTATTCACAACATTATTATATGAGTATGTGGATACAATGAATGTGAGAGATTGTTATGTGTGCATGCAATTACCTTTGTCTGTTTCAGAGGGGTAACTTACCATCACCTACCTTTAACATATGGCGTGTCTTGTAGTATACTAACAAGTCTCTTTCACGAGTGAGGGAGATTGCAATATTTTTATTCAAATTTGGATTTAGTGTTTTCAGAAGTTCTTATTCGAAAGAGCATGAATAAATTAAATTGTGCTAGAAATGCAGAATACATGGGAGAATATTTTCATACTACACAGACACTGGACACAGTATATGCACATAGACTCAATCGTACGTGAAGCTTACGGTTTGAAGAGATGGAATTTATTAACATGGTAGAAGAAAGAATACAGGAATTCCAGAGAAAAGCTGCTGAGCAAAAGTCTCATGTACCTCCATGGGCTTTCAGCAAAGGGGATTATATGAAAGGCGAGACTTATGCTGCAATGTTTCTAGTTTGGTATCATAGAGAGAAGCTTTGCTTGCTTAGACAAAAGACTGACAACAATAATTATGTCATTGATTGTAGTGAATGTGTTCATACCTTTCTAATAATGGGAGGATGGGGAATAAAAGTAGGAACTGATCCAGTTTTTCATGGGAATATTTTATGTATGTGGTAAGAATTCCTATGATAGGTTGCCTGCACATTGGCATGGATGTTGTTACCTTGGTATAGTCTTTCCGAAGATATACCAAGTGGATTAGAATCATAGAATCAATGAAGTAAAGAATGGACTAAGACACAATAAGAGAGCAAGCTTTTCAGAAATAGTTGGAGATATTTTTGGAGCACTGATACCTTCAGTGGGAATTATTCTGAATTCACATAGAATTAGAAAATTGTCCATAGTTGTTGATTGTTTATCAACAGACACAGCTGAAGGATTCTTAATGGTTGATACTGAAATGGTTGCAATTAGGTCTATGGTTTGGCTAAATCGACTTGCCCTTGATGTAATTTTGGCTAAAGAGGGTGGAGTCTGCAATATGTTCAAAATACAACTATGTTGCACTTCTATCCCTGATAAGAGTAAAAGTCTTGAGGGGTATATTAAGAATATTACAAATATTCATCAAGATTTATCTGAATTGAAGGTTGATGATGCTTGGGAGAAACGTGTTAAGAGTTTTTCCTCAGTGGGTAATTGGTTTTATACCTTTGATAATAGTGTTTTGGGAAGAATACTAACACCTGAGGGGCTACAACAATACTAATGATTTTTCTGATATATAAATGTTGTAGATGCAAAAGAGATACTTCAGATAATAAACGTAGAACAAGAAAAAGAATGAGAGAAGATATAGAATTAGAGGATATGAAAGGTAATTTTTATGAAGTCATGAAGGATTTAAATGGGATAATGATTAAGCATGAGAGAACATCTGTTTTTTAAGAAATGGTAATCTGTATTGGTGGGTATATCCATCAATGTAGAACAAGAAAAAGAAAAAGAGAAGATACAGTATTAGAAGATATGAAAGGTAATTATTATGAAGTTACAAAGGATGTATATGGAATAATGATTAAGTGTGAGAGAACATCTGCCTTTTAAGAAATGATAATCTGTATTGGTGGGTATTTTGATGATGGCTTAAAACGCCATCAAAGGGGAGACTGATGGAGCAGGGTTTTCGTGTAAAATAAATCCTGCTTGGAATGAACCCTCAGTAACATTTACTAACTGTGTGCAGTGAAAAATAAAAGAGAAACATTTTAACATGGGAAAATGCTTCTGCGCAAGCGTGAAACTAAACTACTGAAGTTGGCCGCAAAATGCTTCTGACTAATGAAAAATAAAGACTAATGCTGATTTAGTGTACGATATTAATAACAGCTGTAATGCAAATATTAACTTGGGTTGCCGCAGGGATAAATGCAGCATTTGGGTTGGTGCATAGAAAAATGCCTTTCAAATAAGAATAAATGTTTGTGTTTTATTCATTGTAGAAACAAGCATGGGTTTCATACTGCATGACAGATAAGGGGCCACGCTGAAATTTAAATCCTAGAAAATTGTAATGTGAGCAAGAGAGAAAGATGGACCTGACTTGTCCTTGGAATCCTGAGTGCTTGCCAAAGAATGAAAAGAACAATGTTATGAACATGGAAGGAAACTTCCTTTGCATAGAGGCGCTCAGCGGGAAAATAATACAATGTAAAAGATGACTGCCGGAGAAGAGGAAACGAGCAATAGAGACTTGGATTTTATTTCCTGAGCAGAAAGTTTAAAACCTATGTGTGCGTAGAGAGTGATGTGAGGGTACATCCCCCTTCCTAAACCAATCAAATGTGAAGCATGACCTAAGTTAGATACTTCTGTGGGTTGGTCTTTGGGTTTTAAGGTATAATTGAGGTGCCTAGAGGGAGGGGTTTCTAGACAGACATTTTTGCTGACTGTTAGGGAGAGATCGTCGCATGTTGTCGGTTTGCTGTTCTTCCTGTGTATCCTGACTTAGTCTTTTCCTCTTCAAATCTTTTTGAAAGGCCTTTGCTGTTTACCCTGGCCAGGTGACAGTGTTCCTAATTGGGTTAGTATTGGCCTGATATATGAATTTACATAACCTTTGTAAGTGTATTTTTTGTCTCTGATTCTTTTGTCTCTTCTCCTATCCACTCCTTAATGCATTGTCGTTGATTATGAATTTGTCCTTTTCTCTTCTAATGTTGTTTGCTTTGTGATGGTCTATGATTGGTGCTGAATTTTTGTACTTTATGCGCATTATTTTACATTATTTAGATAAATATTTTAAGTGTACAAATGAGTCTGTCTTTATTAGAGTATTTTATTCATGAGTACAGATTTGTCTACAGGATCAACATCCAAAAGATTGCATTGCCATATTTGGTAAATTATGAAAACATAATAATGCTTTGATTGGAAAGTTGGTATAGTCTTTAGAAAACACACTGATTCTAACCAGCGCTAAGGAGCTTTGTTTGGGTATATGGAAATTGGGCCCTGTTTTTAGAAAATGTATAAGTTCCGGAGAGCTGAATCAGTGGTGTGTCAAACTGGTGATGGTGTCTTCAGATATTCAAAACCTGTGCCTTGATGATGACAAGTACCGTAACCAAAACTGGGTCTAGGCTAACGGGCAATAAGGACAAGCCTAAAACGTAATCACAAAAAACCAAAACGAGCACCAATATTGCCAACTATTTACATATGGGTCACTGCTGACCACTCGACTTACTGAACTAAACAGTAACTCTCAGGAAGCTTGTTTGTCCGGAATGAATCCACTACTTTTAATTAGTTTTTGATCAAACACATGTAAATGAAAAACATTTCATAAACCTTAGAACACAACACTTATTTCAATCCAAAGTTGACGTACAAAACAATTTCTCTCATGCAAAAAACTTTCATTCAGACATTCATACAAACAATACAACACATCAATATATATACACTCTTGACATCAATTAATATACAAATTATTTACAATTTTAGTTCTTTATAAACAAACATAGCATTGGAAAAAACGAATTCATATGTTTTGAAATAGTAAGCATTTAACAAAACATTCCTAATGCTGAATATAAGGGGTCTACGCGTTTCGATCGCCTCTGATTTTGGGGGGATCTCTTCAGGACCACGTGCCTGCAAATGGAAAGGACAAACATAAATCAATCTAGTGGAAAACCAGACCTCTGTCTCTACAGAACTGGAAGGGAGTCTACTCCTACCTCGAAGGTGCTCGATTTCTTTTTTGAGGGGGATAGGGCGCTGCAATAAAAACAGACTCTATTCAGTACCAGGTCATTTCAATTTCCAAAACTCGAAAAGAAACACTCACACGTGGATACTCACAGTTCTCGCTATCACAGCCACCAAACCGCCCACATTTGACAAACTCATTACTCCAAGCACCACAACACTAAACAACAAAACACTAACATTCTGGGAAGGGGAGTTACAGAAATCACTAAACGAAGACGATAGGGCGAGGTTATGGACCTCAGCATCCACAAACAAGGTAACACCACAACTGGCACAAACTAAATACTGGCTACTACACAGACTGCACTGGACCCCGGCCAAACTAGAAACAGTAGGAGCTAGGGATAGCGACAACTGCTGGAACTGTCAAAAAGCCAGGGGTGAACTGGCCCACGTCCTAAACGATTGCCCCAAGGTCAAATCTTTCTGGCACAAGGTATACGACCTCATAGACACGATCACAGGTTGCCACTTACAACGAGGCCTAGCAGACATAACCATGGCCTTTCTGGATACGGAGCTCGACTCCAAAGAGAACCGCGAACTAGTTGACGTCCTGCTAACGGCAGCCGCCAAAACGGTGTGCAGTCTAAATATCGAGTTTTTTATTTCGACTGGACATAATATCGACTCCAGAATATCGAGATGGCATTAGTATCGAGGTAAGTAATATCGATGTATTTTTTATCGATTTTTATGTTTTAAAAAAAATATCGATTGATAAAATATCGAGTAAGTAATATCGTTAGTAAAAAATATCGATTTTTCTAGTAGTTTAAAAATATCGAAAGTTGTGTTATCGACAGTCATGATATCGACTGTCATGATATCGACTATTAATATGGATATAAATAATATCTAATAGTTAAATGTACATTGTTTTAATGTTTTATTACTACATTTATTGTTAAAATATATGTAATTTTTGTATTTGTTTATATAGAAATAATTTAAAAAATAATTAATAATTAAAAAAAATATTTCAAATACTATAATAATTTCTAGGAGCGGGTAGTGGGTTTTTAGGGGAATAGGGTGGGAAGTGTTTTAAATATAAATAATTAAATATGTAAATGTATTAATTGGTATTAATATTTAATTAATTGTTATTTTATTTTTTATATATAATATTTAATTGGTAATTAATTTAATTTAATACATTAATTGCTAATTATGTTTATTTAAATAATTTATGTCATGTAGCGGGTTGTGAGTTTATAGGGGAATAGGGTGGGAAGTAATTTAATTATAAATAAATATGTTAATTGATTAATTTGTATTAATATTTAATTAATTGTTAATTAAATATTATATTTTAAATATTTATAATTTAATTGTTAATTAATTTAATTTAATTGAATAATTGCTAATAATGTAAATTTATATATTTTATGTTATGTAGCGGGTTGTGGGTTTATAGGGGAATAGGGTGGGAAGTAATTTAAATTTAAATAATTAAATATGTATTTTTATTAATTGGTAGTAATATTTACTTTATTGATAATTAAATCATATATTTTAATTAAATAAAATGTAATTGGTAATTAATTTTATTTAATTGAATAATAGGTAATTATGTAAATTAATAAAATTGATGTCATGTAGCGGGTTGTGGGTTTATAGGGGAATAGGGTGGGAAGTAATTTACTATTAAATAATAAAATATTTATTTTTATTAATTGCTAGTAATTTTTAAATAATTGATAATTAAATCATAATTTTTATTTAAATAAAATTTAATTGGTAATTAATTAAATTTAATTGAATAATAGGTAATTATGTAAATTTATAAAATGTATGTCATGTAGCGGGTTGTGGGTTTATAGGGGAATAGGGTGGGAAGTAAATTTATTATAATTATTTCAAAAGGTAAATGTATTCATTGGTAGTAATATTTTAATATTTGTTAATTAAATAATGTATTTAAATTATATAAAATTTAATTGGTAATTAATTTAATTTAATTTATTATTTGTTAATTATGTTATGTAAAATAATGTATGTCATGTAGTGGGTTGTGGGTTTATAGGGGAATAGGGTGGGAATTAATTTTATTATATTTATTTAAAAAGCAAATTGTATTCATTGGTAGTAATATTTTAATATTTGTTAATTAACTAATGTATTTAAATTAAATAAAAATTAATTGGTAAATAATTTAATTTAATTGATTAATTGTTAATTATGTTATGTTTAATAATTTATGTCATGTAGGGGGTTGTGAGTTTATAGGGGAATAGGGTGGGAAGTAATTTAATTTTAATGTATTAAATATGTTAATTTATTAATTGGTAGTAATATTTACATAATTGTTAATGTAAACATTAATGTTCATAATTTAAAATATAAATTCTAAATAAGTTAATCTAATTGATTAATTGCTAATTATGTTACATTAAATTTATAATGTTCTGTAGTGGGTTGTCTGTTTATAGGGGAATAGACTGGGAAGTAATGTAATAATAAATAAGGAAATAATAATATTAACTTAAGGTATATAATGTTTTGCACACAGCGTTTAAAATGCACTACCTTTACAATGAAAATTTTACAATGTAAAAACCATAGCAACGCATGTATTTAGATAAAAAGTTTATACTATGCAGGTATTTTTACAACGCATACCATTACAACGTAAGTGTTGGTAAGTATATAATTATATTTAAAATGTTATAGGTTTTGATTGTTGGGTAAAGGGGTATTTGTAGGGTTCAGGGTCAGTTTTCAGTATTTGTATAAAGGAGAATTTTTAGGGTTCAGGGTCAGTTTTCAGTTTTTGGGTAAAGGGGTATTTTTAGTGTTCTAGGTCAGTTTTCAGTATTTGGGTAAAGGGGTAGTTTTAGGGTTCAGGGTCAGTTTTCTGTTTGTGGATTAAGGGGTATATTTAGTGTGCAGGGTCAGTTTTCAGTGTTTGGGTAAAGGGGCATTTTTAGGGTTCAGGGTCAGTTTTCAGTTTTTGGGTAAAGGGGTATTTTTAGGGTTCTGGGTCAGTTTTCAGTTTTTGGGTGAAGGGGTATTTTTAGGGTTCAGGGTCAGTTTTCAGTATTTGGGTAAAGGGGTATTTTTAGGGTTCAGGGTCAGTTTTCAGTTTGTCGGTAAAGGGGTATTTTTAGGGTTCAGGGTCAGTTTTCAGTTTGTGGGCTAAGGGGTATTTTTAGGGGTCTGGGTCAGTTTTCAGTTTGTCGGTAAAGGGGTATTTTTAGGGTTCAGGGTCAGTTTTCAGTTTGTGGGTAAAGGGGTATTTTTAGGGTTCAGGGTTAGTTTTCAGTTTTTGGGTAAATGGGTATTTCTAGGGTTCAGGGTCAGTTTTTAGTTTGTGGGTAAAGGGGTATTTTTAGGGTTCAGGATCAGTTTTCAGTTTGTGGGTAAAGGGGTGTTTTTAGGGTTCAGGGTCAGTTTGGGGTTTTAGGGTAGAGGGGTACAGGGTTCAAATAAGGTAAATTTACATTTTCATTAATTTAATTAAATTTAAATACATTTAATTAAATTATTTTCTATTAACTTACATTAAATACAATATTATATAATTATAAATACTTATATTGTAATGCTATGCGTTGTAAAGGTCTTTGCTTTGTAAAAACATTCGTTGTAAATAAATGTGGTGTAATGGTATTTGCGTTGTTAAAGTTTTGTTGTAAAGGTATGCGTTGTAAAAGTATGTGTTCAAACGTCATATATATTTTATTTAATTGTATTTAATAGAAAAAAATTGTAACTTAATTTATATTTAACAAATAAATGATTGGTAATTAGTTGTAATTTAGTAATATTAGGTAAGTTATAGAAATAATGATAGTTAATTAGTAATTTTAATATATTAATTATTATGTTAAATTAAATAGTTAATCATTTGTTAAAAAAATTAAATGTATATTATTTTTTTATTTATTTATTAATATATGAAGTATTTACTTTCCCTACTGTTGCACCCACTGGAGTGGGAATAGTAATTAGTATGGGTTCAGTGTCCAGCACCTTCCATGAGTTTACAATTGGTGAAATGGGATTTGTAATTTGTATGGTTTTAATGTGTAGTATGGTTTTGTGAGTTTATAATTTGTGCTGTGGAAATAAGAAGACATTTTTTATATAAATAATTATTATTGGTAGGATACTATAATAAAGTTTTAACATTACATAGAAATGTTTTTTTATAATTATAATTATTGTTATTGTAGTACTTAAAAGATTAATACATTTTTTAAATTATTAAAATTTTAAATGCATTTTTATATAGAATATTTCATATGTAATTAATATTTATATACAATAATAAAGAAGGAAACATACACAGGGTTTAATGTAATAAATGAAAAACAGTTTATTAACATATAAAAAATAAATTGTAAGTAGAGATTTATTTTTAATTTCAATTGAAATTTTTTATTAAACAGTTTTTATTATCCAAAACAATATATGAAGTGCATATATATGTTTTTAACACATAAATGATATTAACATAATTGTTTGTTTATTAACATATATTGTAATTTTAATAGTTAAAGAAAAAAAGGTAATATGTACTTTTCATTTAATAACAAATATTTTATTCACATAGACATTGAATATATTGTGATAGATAAATATGTACATTTCTTTTGTAACAGTAACATTTTTGTTTCTTACAAAGTATTCATATTTTTTTTAATTAATATTATGAATATTGAACATATTTATAATATTAATTTTTACATAGATAAACACAAAAATACATTTTTATATACATACATAATGTTTTAACTAATATTTGCTATTTTTATAAACAAATTATTTGTAACAAAGTTATAGTTGTAAATTTGTTTAACATATACATTATTTTTAAAATGTATATATAAATCATCAAATATTATTTAAAGTATCACATAACAGTTGAATAATTATTTGAAAGTAATGAATATTTTGGAAATAATTTTCCACAATTTAAATAATTATTTACACTTAATATAATACTCATTGTATTTTTTTAAGTGTTGGAATATAGAAATTGAAGAGGATTTTGCTGTATACAGGGACTACTTTTTAACCGCGTAATGTTACTTAGGCGTATTTGGTGCTTCAACAGATCGCGGTTGGATGCTGCTTCGCGTTAGAGAGGGTAAGTTTGTTTTAATTGTATTTTACAAGTTAATGAAGTTATTGTTAGTGTATGTGTGGTGTGTTTAGGTTTATGTAGATAGGGTTATTAAGAGAAGATTGTGTGTTAGGTGTTAGGTAGAGTGTACGATATTAGATTTTTACCGCGTTTTAGTTGTAGGTGTGTGAGGTGAGGTAATATGTTGAAATGTTACAAAGATAATATGTTTGGTGTATAAATATGTGTTTTTATATATGTATGGGTGTTTTTGTGTGGGTGGGTATGTATTTTATTTTTTGCAGGTTATCGTCGCGTTTTACTGTTTTTGAGGAGTTTCTTCTTTTTCGATCAGAGTTGTGTGACGAGTATTATATACTCTTATTTTTGCACACAATTATTTTGGATTTCAAGTTTTCCAGGAGCGTTTTTTTTTCAACATTACTATTTTCGGGTTTTCTATCGTATATAGTGTCTATTACATTGGAAAGGAGTCGCTATGGATTTGTTTGTATTTTTGCATTTTTTTTTGGGCTTCCATGGATTGTATGGGTTTTTGCAATGGTGTCGTATGGATTGCTTGGAATTGGATTACGTTTGAAGCTGCAACAGAACTGTAAGTATTTACCAAATTTTTTATGGGTGGGGAAACTGTTTTAATTTTTGCTTTACTTACGTTGTATGTAACATTTTGTAAATACATCATCTAAATACATTTTATATATGTTAATATTATGTATTTGATAATTTAATTGCAAATTGTTACATGTTAAAATCAAGGAATTTAGAAAAAAAATGCTTAATTTAACGTGTATAGTTATGTAATGTTTTAAAGAATAGTTTTTGCAATCATTGATAGATATTCTAGTCCTTTGCTAGTTGGATAGAGGGTAACTTGACTTTGGAGTGTGTTATACATTTTTTTAGTTTCTTTGGTGAGTTTAGGTCCGATCAAAGTTACTGATTGCTCCATTCGGAGCTCCTGGTAACTCTGTTCTTTTTGTAAGGATTGTATTAATTTGTGAAGGGTAGGCGTTCCTCGGCCTGTAGTTGCTTGGAAGGCATTGTGCCATCCTTCAACTGCATTGTTTGTTTTTGCTTCCTTATTTAGTGTGCTAAGGTAGACATTCCACCAAGCTATTTGGTATTTGGGTTGTCTTCTATGGCCTGATCTGTGTAGCCTTCCTACCCATGTGTCTTCGAAGTAGTCAAGCATAGGGCTTAGTCTTTCTTCGTTTCTTTTATAGTAGGGGCTGTCCATTAATAAGTTATAGTGCTCAGTTACATCTGTTAGTGGAACATAGGCTAGGGCGATGAGTTTTTTTATTTGATAAGCAAATGTGCTATCAGTGGCGTATTGGATACTCAAGGTAGATTTTTGTAGATGTCGCCAGATACATTGATTAAAATGGTAATAGCAACCTTGTATTGCTGTGTGTGGGTATGTTTTAAGGATGCTGTTTATCATTGCTTTTTCAAAGTCAATGATAATTTTTTGTGGAAAATAGTTGTTAGTATGTTGAATGACTTCAGTTAGTATTTCTTGATAGGTAGCTTGCTGTTTGTTTGGTAGAAGGGCATAGAGGAATGGAATATTTGCATTTTGGAAATGACCATGGATGGTGTGTAATTGATAAAAAGGTTTGGGGCATACAGAAAAAGTAGCGTCCATCATCCAAGTTTGGCATTGGGTAAGTTTAGTCATGTTGTTTGCTGTGGCAAACACTATAATTCTTTTATCTTTAGATTTGTTGTCATAGAGTATAAAATTATCTTTATTGTGAGTTACAGAGAGTTCAGGGGGAATTAGCACTTCTTCAAAAGTTTTTGGTGTGGGAGGAGTAGTGCATGTTGCTCTTTTTTGTCTAGCTACAGTTCTTTTAAGGGATTCGATAGATGGTAATTGGCTAGAAGCATGTTGGGGAAGTACACTTAAATGGTGTTTCAGAATTGCAGTTGTTGGTTGATCAGTTCTAGTACTAGCTTCTTTAAGGGAATCTAGCATTTGTCTAATCTCTATTTCTGTTACATTGGGTGGGTGATTATGTTCCTTAGTATAAGTAACAGTAGTTTCCTGAGTTATAGCTCTACCCTAACATTTGTTGGCATAATATTTCGTACACTTCCAAAACACTTTCAAATCTTTTTGTTTCTCTTGAGTGTAGACATATCCCATGTAACAAAGAAGCATTTTCCCTTTTTGTGAATAAATGAATTTAGCTCCTTCAGTCATGATTGTATTGTAGTGCTAGGAGGTAATTAAAAGAGAATGTCATTACATTTTTTGTAAAAATAATGTTGTATTCTAATAATACAGTTTAATACATTTTTAATTTACCTGTAATTCTTGTGATGATTTCAAGTAGATCTTTTCAGGTGTTGATGTTCTTCAAACTGTTATTTTCTGTGTATATCTTTTTGTACCTGTGGAAGTTGAGAAAATGTGTACAAATATTTTATTACTATTTATGATATTTTGATAGAGGTTTTTAGCTAGTTTCTATTTAGTTACCTATCTATTAAATGTCGAATTTACATTTCAATTATATACTTACTTATTTATATTTAACTTTTGATGTCCAGGTGTTGTGTAGGTCTTCTGTATTTTCTTTTTGTCGTAAGGATAAGTAATAAAAAAAAACACATATATTTTAGGTATTTGGCTTTTAAATATAGGTGTGAGGTTTGAGAGTTACATTTTCGATGGCTAATAATGTAGTAGTACTTACTTTAGATAGGTGTAGCTGTCTTTATGTTGAAGTCAATCAGTTTTCTTTCAGAAATCCTGCAGAGTTTCGTCTTCCTTTAGTTAGGAGATGTAGGCTGCATTTTTAGTTTGCTGTAATCTTGGTTATATAGTATTAGTTTAATTGTTTCAGAAATAGGATTGGTTGTTTAAATTGATAGTCTGTTTTTATTTGTGGATTTGAATTTTTTTTACCTGTTATGCTAATTGCTTTCCTTATATGGGTGACGCCAATTAACGTTTTTTTAATGTGTAAGGCCTTATTTAGTATAGGTAATGTTATCGTTATATTTGTAAAGTGGAGGAATATATATAATTTGCAGTAAGAAATGTTTAGTTGTTCGAAATATTGTTTATGTATTATAAAATGTATGTTTGTATTTATTTTGTGTTATAAATGTTAGGAAATTATATAATATATTTTATCGATTTATATAAACAATATATGAATAATTATGATTAGTATGACTAAATTTTAAGAAAATAAAGTGATGTATTCAAGGATGTAGTAATGTTGATATTTTAAAATAACGATCAATTTGCTATCTATATTTTTGTATTTGATATTTTGACGTTTTTTCATTTAAATATGTGATAATCGATGTTTTTGAAATCGATAATGTTGTTAGTCGATATTGTTGTAGTCGTTGTTTTTTGTAGTCGATATTGTGGATTCGATATTTTTGTGGTTTGTTGTTTAAGTATAGGCAATCGATAATTTTGTAGTCGATAATTTGTTATCGATATTTTGTGCAGTCGATATTCGGTCTGTCGAGGTTATGTCAGTGATCCAGCCAAAACAATTCCAGGGAACTGGAAAAACACGAGCAAAGCAACGTTCAAACGTTGGTTCAACTGGATAACATTCCTACGAGGGGCAGACAACATTACTGCGAATCACCGAGCGGCAAACCACAAGGCCAGAGGTGACATGTGGGCGGCCCTGGATGCCCACTTGGGGCGATAAACCCCCCTCCCTTTTTCTCTCTCTTTCTTTCTCGTTCTTCTTCTCTCTCGTGCTCCACCACAAGCCATACAGTATACTTGTTGGAACAGCCAGGAATTGTGACAAATGCTTTACTTGTATCTGTATATGTCAAAATGTACTCCAATAAAATATTTTGAAAAAAAAAAAAACACTATTAAGGACGACACCCTGGCCGCATCGCGCCAAGTGCCTTTCCCTTAGCCTTGGAGCCCCAGCGAAATACACAACTTGCTTTTCCTACCAACTCAAAATTCGCCAGCGCTGGACGTTACTCCACAATCTCACCCTCAGGGTATACAGCCTCTGTCGTGACTCACACCATCTACCCAATTCGGCTACCGCGGCACACCCATTCCTGAAATATCCTAGGGGCGATATTGCCCTGGAGACATCACACATGGGGGCAGGGAGTAAAATTATGGCGTCGAGCCCAGCAGGCGTCCGCCACAAGGAAAGCCAGCGTCCCCTTGGGCACCCGAGCAGGAGTTTGCGCGCCGAACAATAACGCGTGAAAATACTTTTCCAGCTGAGGGGTAAAGGGAGGTAAAGTAGAGAGGAGGCTTACCCCTGCACCCTGCAAAGTGAAACTTATTGGCTACCCCGCAATACCAGCACCACTGGCTCCAAAACTCGAGCCCTTACCGTGAAAGTGAAGGAGGAACTCCGGCGAATGATGGCACAATTAAAAAACGTGTCGTTCAGGGAACACGCAGACCCGAAAGGGGAAGACATTATCAGCTCTCCTCGCGCTCCAACCAGGGTATGCTAGGGCGAGAGGAGGAACATCGCGGAATGATAACACCAGCCTCCACCATGATTGCTTTTGATAAGATGAAGTTTGTCCACATCTGTATGTAACCACGCTGTTGGGCTATCTTAAACTGGTACCTGTATCCTCAGTAGCATTAAAGGAATTGCCATCAGACTCGCCACCTAAACACCAGCGCTGCCTACAACCAGGATGATCGCACAGTGCGAGGAAGAGGTGAACAACTTGTTGTTCATTTAGGGTGCATCTCTGCCGTCGGCCGGCAGAGCGCACAGCAGGGGGCAGTTCCCGAGGAATCTGGGGAAGGAATATCATAAACGGACAAAGCCACTGGAGTGGAGTATAATAAGGTATCGCACCAAAACTTATATCCTGTGATCTACGGCTAATAGTGCAGACTGCTCAACTTGATAGTGCCATTACCGGCAACTTCTCCCACCCCAAGTCTGAGAATACAATAATTAATAAATACACAAGACATCTTGGTTATGGGAAAATATTGCTGCAGGTTTATTCCATACAAGAGTATGCCATATGTGGGTTATCTTACGGGTGATCCAAGGGCGGGCAGCCCGCCTGATGAGCCAGCATGCACTGTGGGACAACACCCAGTTTGTGCTACACCTTTGGTGACCCTCTTGCGGATCACGTGACACATTGGTCTCTTCTACTCACGCCCTTTTCAGGGCGGAGGATAGCAGGGCAAACCCCTGGTTGGTCAGGTATCCAACTGCCAGAAGGACTAACGAAGCGCCAATGCGGTTTTCCAGGAACCTGCCCTGAGGCTCCTGGTCTTTGGCTCTGGCACTCCTACTATGCCGCCCAGAGGTACCCTTACTGTACCGGTCGGCCGCAGAGGTACCCTTACTGTACCCGCCTGCTTCCAGGTCGCCCTGTAACTTCGCCTGCAACACAAAAGGAAAACATCAAAACATCCAAAGTACCCTGCCCACCAGCCTGCATGCTGGGTAAGAGGTGGGGTGGAGACGGCGAGGCTGAGAACAGAGACTGCCAGGAGGGGCGGGGGAGGCTTATATGGCTTCCCTTCCACCTGGCTCACCGGAAGTACGCCACAGTGGCGGCCTGGTTAGTGAGCTCCTGCAGGAGCCCCGAACTACTAGAGCGGTGGTGGGTGATGCCAAAATGGCACTAAAGGGCAGCTCTGCTGGATTGGCCCTTGCGGGGGCCGCTGACAGCCGCAAAGTGCCATTACCGACAACTTCTCCCATCCCCAGTCTGAGCATGCAAGAATGAATAAATACACAAGACAACTTTGTTATGGGAAAATATTGCTGTAGGTTTATTCCATACAAGAGTATGCAATATGTGAGTTATCTTACGGGCGATCCAAGGGTGGGCAGCTGTGCCAACCTATGCTGCCCCGCCCGCCTGATGAGCCAGCACGCACTGTGGGACAACACCCAGGCTGTACTACACCTTTGGTGATCCTCTTCTGGATCACATGACACGTTGGTCCCTTCTACTCATGCCCTTTTTAGGGTGTAGCGTAGCAGGGCAAACCCCTGGTTGGTCAGGCCCCCAAGTGCCCGAAGGACTAACTGGGCGCTGTCGCGGTTTTCCAGGAACCTGCCCTGAGGCTCCTGGTCTTTGGCTCTGGCACCCCTACTGTGCTGCGCAGAGGTACCCTCACTGTACCGGTCTGCTGCCGAGGTACCCTTCCGCTTCCAGATCGCCACCAGAGCCCCCACCAAAACAGCTCATTTCTGTCCGGCAACCTGCATTCGGGCCTCGTGCATGTCCAGTGGAAAGTGTTCATGCTCACCTGTGACAAATGCACCCCATGTTTGTCAACCTAACCTAGAGGGTATGCCTGGATGGCAATGGGGACAATGGACCCCATCTTTAGCAATGTAACCATTAACATTAGCCTGAATCAGCTTGTGTCTGATGAAACCCAGGCCCCTCTGGTATGTGAACTTACACCATGAACAGTTCCCTCTTACAGGGATGTTCCCTGGCCTCCTGTGACTTAGCACTGTGCCACCTATGCGGGGATCATCTCAGACCACCAGAGCTCACATTGACCCATGTAGTTGCTGATCTCACCCGAACAGCACATTTCACACTTGCGACTGCTCCCTCCCTACTGGTGATAGATGAACCCCATCTATATTACAATAGCCCTTGATGTAGCCTGGATCAGCTAGTGTTTGATTACCCAAGAACCTTCTGGCCTGTGTAACTGTGCCAAGAACTATTCACCCTCCTGTGGGAAAGTTCCACTGCCTCACATGACCTAGCCCTGTGCCAACTCTGGGCGGGATAAATTTAGACATCAACGCTCACATTGCCCCATCTATTTGCTGATCCCCCCCTAGCTGCCGTCCTTCTAGCACTGTGTGTGCCTGACCCCCTGTGTCCCCCATCTATGGAACAGCAGCCCCCTTGTTAGGTAACCGCTCCCACCCCGCCTTCCTACTATGGCTATTCAGGTGAGGAGGATTAGGCATAACCTTTGTACAGTCCCTTTACTTTCTAAATCATGACACACATGAATGTTCCTAACTAGGAGTGTGTGAAAATGAGCAAGGGTAGTAGAAGGATCATTACTTTATCACCTTAATCATTTGATTACCATAATAGGGCAATGAGCAAGGGTGCCCTCCTGCCCTTACCATGCATCCCTTATTCCTTATGGGAATTCCGCCAGCTCAGCTCCCTCTGTGGAGACATCCCCTAGGCATACCCGCTATGAGAATCTGACTGATTTAATACTGTGCGCAATGTTTGCAATATGGTGCCTAACATTAAGGATTGACTAAGGCCTACTTACCCCCCTCCCAGAATAATCCCGGAAAGGGGGGCAGGGGTGTTCACACTGTCCACCCTTGGGCGACCCCAGCGGTGGAAACTTACCTGCTTTGTTAAATTTTACTTTTTGTTGGTCACTGTACGTGCCAAATGTTCTTTTCCATAGTATCCTTTTGTCCTTGACACCTTGCTTCCCCCTTTCTTGGGACTACAGCACCTGTGTTGGCTAACAGCGTCACCACCCAGCGAGGCTACTATAGCTAACCGGGCAGGCACTTGAGCTTAACTGCAGGAACATGTCACCTAGCCTTTGTTCTGGGGTGCACTTACTTCGCCCCGTTGACCAGACGGTTGCACAAACCCCTTTGCTTGCTAAACCCTTAATGGTATCACACACCTTAATGGTATCAAAGCTGGTTCAAACAATCTATGTCTTGTGCCCACTATTGGAGACACCTCACCCTTTCGAGCAATTACAACTTATGCAGCGCACCCGCCTTGCTAAACTGCCATCGGATCACAGGTGCACAGTACCTATCCATCTCCGACCCTGGATGCATTAAACCTGCCTAAGTGTCGGAAACCAAGCTTCCCAGTTCCCTGTTTAGCTGCAGTACACCTTAAGTGGATCTGCTAAGAGATACCACAAACCGCACTGGTCATGCGAACCTTAAGTACACAATTTCCACCTGGGCTTACCTCTCAATAAGAAAGGCTCCACACTACTGTAAGGCCAGAGACATAAATATATGTATTGTGCCCACTATTGGAGACAACTGACCCCTTCGTGGAGAGGCAAATACACAGGTGCCTACACAAGTCACCCAGCAGACAAATTGGCGCTGACTACCTTGTGTTCTGGTGCCAGATTTGGAAAGAGCCTTGCCTACACTTGCTGCCCCCTGGGAACACCCAATGCCCGTGCTCTGGCCGCAATGCCCTAGTGTAGCATCAAACCCCATGTCAAATAAGAGTGCCACTCCAACTACTTAAACCTACACCTTGACCATGGGTGGAGTCTAGCTCTCCCCAATCTTCTGCTGGTGTAACCCATGGACATGCCTCCTGTGCAGTTCAATTTAGTAATTTCTGGCACCGACAACCACAGGGTTCTACTGCAGGGCTGTGTAGCTGCCCTGGGTGACCTTAAACAATCAGCTTGGTGTGGATGGGTGCTAACATTACCTGGCTGAAGTGCAATCCATTTGACAATCACTCCTGACCAGATGTGCCAATGCAGGTAGAAGCAAGAGTTATCCAACCCGCCTTACTTCCGGTCCCAGTTATCAGAGTAAGTTAGTGAAAGACACACATCGGAACTGGTAGCTGATACTGTTCCTCACGCCTGCAACTGCTCCGCTCAGAGCAGCCCGCTAGACAATGGTTTCCATTGAAAGGCGGTGCCAACCGACCTCCAAGCACTTAAGGCGGTACCTCTGAGTAGGGCTCTAATCTACAGATGCCCCTTGCATCGATACCACCTCTGGCTGTAAGCAGCTCAGTGCTACTGATGCCTTGCCGCTTCCTGACCCACAGCCAGCTCACCCTAATAGAATCCACTTGTGACTGGGATTCAACCGTGCAGTGAAAGCACAAGACATCCTAGCCTGACCTTAGCTCTTCACCAGGCTCCCACACAAGAGCCCTCCACAAACCTTGTGGCCTAAAACATTCGCCCTGTGGGGCGGTTGTGAATGGGCTGCAAACCACTCCTAGGCATTCACTACCAATGTTGTAAATGGAGTTTCTGGCTGGCTAGGGTATGCACCTAAGTCTGGCTGAACCCACCGTTTCTAGTCGGGAGTAGGGAGTACACACTTAGGCTGACACCTGCCTACCCCCTAGGTGGCTAGGCAGAGACTTTGGCTTATCCCAGAGGCAGTGTAAATTTAATGTGGCCACCACACTCCCACAGAGGCACACTACAGAAGAAACTCTGTGCCAGGTTGTTTTAATTACCCTTGGCATCGTGCATACAAGAGAGGCTTAATTCCATCTGCCCCTATTACCCTGTGCTATCAAACCTCATCATGACATCACAGGGGTTACATAACTCACTAGGTCAATCAGGCCACTGTCCTCCAGCTCAGTTAGCACAACCCTGTAGCTGCTGGTAGGAACTGTACTTAGCATAACACAGCCCAGAGTAAATGTCAAATTGTACTTTCCCACCATTGGGCTGGTAATCGGTGGCAAAAAAGACATAACCTTGGCACAAGATCCCAGTTTCCTAAGTAAAACAATAATTATCCTGCACCATTACCAAATGTACCACATGCACCCATGCCCTATCCACCTATTGCTACAGTGGGCAGCCATCCCCCTGGAGGCAGTGGTCTGTCCCGTTCTCCTCCGAATTCTCAGCTACGGAGGCTCCAGATAATCTCAGGAGTGAGAAAAGTCTCTCACATAGCCAACCGACGGGTTATACGTAACCATGCAAAGATACACGGACATCCCCTTAAATGCGAGTCACCAGCTCGTCAAAGAAATATCGATGAATTCAAGACATAGGTGCCATCCAAACTACTGAATTAAAATTGACAAGAATAGTTCTTTGACAGAAATGCATTGAATCAATCGCTCATCAACGTCAAAGGACATATCAAACCACTTTGGTCTACCTTGCTGAGAAGGATGGTGCAATGCCCATGATTGGTACTAGTGAATGAAGACATTTATTCATGCGCAGCCAAAGTGAGAAACACTGCCCCCAAGTGGCCTTCCCACTTTATGACACCCCGGACGTACAAATTGGTTTAACGCACTAATAATCCACCCCAAACTGAAATACTGTTTTGCCCCACCCAGGGCACCGTGTCCGCTTACTGCCCAGGCAGACGTGCCGTAACGCCATCTGAAGGTGGAGTAACACATGTTCTGACCTAGAGCTGTTCATGGCGACACACACATAGAGACGCCCAATATTGCGCAAAACTAGAATCAGCATTCACCAGCGCTACACTACAGCAAGGCTGTTCTTCAGAAAACCTGACACTTGTGCCACATCAGGCGGCCACTTCGTTTTGTACCACACCTTGCTTCTGTTGTGCTGCCAATCCTAGTAACACCACAACTACTAACCCTGACACTCGTGCAAGCTTGACAATTCCACCTATTCCAAGCTCTCAAAGCTATAAGAATGGCTTGGGCAGCAGGCAACAGTGATCTTAATGTAAATTGAATTAATCAATGCCTGTTGTGGTCATCTCTAAAATAGACAGACAGCGTCAACTTGTGGCCGACTGTCACATCTACGGCATCCATACCAAGCTACGCTTTCCATCAATCAATTACCTAACGCGGACACAGGCGCATCGCTGCTACCTCACCCCAAAGCTGAAAGGCCACTCCCTCCTAACAACTTCCCAGTGACGGTGGAGCAGAGGCAGCCCATGAGCCCTATGGCGAAGCAAACCAATCTTTTTTATAACTCCAAATCAATCTATGAAAACGTGGACACAGGCGGCATCCAGGCTACCACTCCTGGGCAAATTGGTCCACCACTGCCATCAGCTCCAACCGCGGAGCCAGCGAAAGCCCGGGAGGAGCTCCGGGCAAGGAGCTGCAGAGCCCAGATGAGCCCTTACCCCTTATGCGAAACACACCCAAACCAATCCATTAATTACTGTACCTGCCTCGCTGCACTGTGCCCCGCCCCAGCTCACTGTCTGCCAGGCTGACGCCGATGCCTGCCCCGACTCAGATTCTAATGGGGGCTGGCCGATCCAGCCCTGAGGCCAAATCTCCACCCCAGTCTGCTGATACGGGGAAACAGGACAACGATGCGCACTGAGCCCCAGCGTTCCATGCTTGTCGACAGCTTAACCATAACGGCGGATCGCACCGGTGATCAGACATGCCAACCCTCCCGATTCAGGCGTGAGACTACCGATTTCAGGGCTAGTCTCCCGCCTCCCGATTCCTGCAAGGAAAAACCCGATTCCTTAGGGGTTTCAGCTGACAGGGCTTGGTATTGTGTAACCTGCTAATTTCCAACCAAAAAGTCAGAGTGGCGATGCAGGGGCTAGAAGGGGTGAAAAACCAATTAAGCCTCATTAACAAGCGCATGGTCTTTTAAAGACCTGTGGAGTACTCGGGCGGCTGTGTGTGTGCCCTGTTTCAGGTGGGGGGGGGGGGCGAATTCACTGCCAGCAACCTGCCAGGCCAGGCAGTGTTCAACACTTGCATCACCCTTTCTCTGCCTGTCATTGCGCTCCATGCTTCTGAAAGGTAAGAAAAAGAACGTGCATTTGCGTTTCAAATGTCCGATCCTGCAGCAGCACACTTTCAAAGCCCACACATGACAGAAACCCGATTCGCGCAAGAAAATCACTGTCCACACTTCTTCTAGGAGCAAGAAAGGCCACTTTATTTTAAGACAGGTGCATAATACATTTCTTTAACACATTAATTATTTATTTATTTCAAACATTCCAATCTACACAGTATGCCTAAACATCCCTACCTAACTGAACCCGAAACTAACTCTTGCCGAATACCCCCTGGATTACCCAATGAGCTACCCTTCAGGATGGCCAACCCGCTCCAGGCTGCCCACCCCACTAGCAAAAACCGCCTCCTGAAAGAACCAAGACACCTGTCCTAACAGTGGCAAGGCCCGAGGACCAGAGCAGCGCCTAGAGCACCGCTGAGTAAAACCCAACTAAGAGAAAAAAAGGGGGAGGGTGGGTGAGGCAAAAAGAACCTCCCTTCCCTAGCCTCCCGCTACGCACTTCTCCCCCGCCTGCCTAATCACCCCTTATAAACCCCTAATCAACCCCACCTGTTCTTCCCTCGCGCGAACGCACCCAGGGAAAGACCAGCTCGCGCCTGGCTCTCCCTGAGTCCCCCCTCGCGCAAGAAAATCACTGTCCACACTTCTTCTAGGAGCAAGAAAGGCCACTTTATTTTAAGACAGGTGCATAATACATTTCTTTAACACATTAATTATTTATTTATTTCAAACATTCCAATCTACACAGTATGCCTAAACATCCCTACCTAACTGAACCCGGAACTAACTCTTGCCGAATACCCCCTGGATTACCCAATGAGCTACCCTTCAGGATGGCCAACCCGCTCCAGGCTGCCCACCCCACTAGCAAAAACCGCCACCCAGGAAAACCTTTAGCGTTTTCCTGCCCCACTCAAAGGGAAGGAGCACACCACAACTGCACCTGAAGAACCTTAGCTATCAAGTCCCGGAGCTCCAAAAGGTAAAAGGAAATGGCCAATTTGGACAGGTGGACACCGTCCTCGCAGAATAAATGCGTTTCTGAAACTTGCAGATGATGATGAGCCAAACTGTAAATACATAAATGATTACATAAAAGTCGCATGGTTCGATTCACTTTGCGTCTGGCTTTTTCCATGGCTGAATAACTCCTCGCCCCACTCCATGTCAATCGAGGCACGAACTCAGTCCATATTACCATGGTGCGCACCCATGTGGTCTTGATGACTTCTAGATCTTGTTTCATTAATTTTAGCAAAGTCAAACCAGAAAGAGAAACTAAGTCGTTTTCCCCAAGGTGCAGCACCAGTAAATCCGGTGGGCCCCCCCAACCCTTTGAAACCAAAGAAGCCAAGGCAGGAAAGAGACCTCCCCAGCGCATGCCCCCTGTGCCATGCCAGGAGACTTCATGTGTCAGGCTGCTTAAACCCAGCGATCTACCACAAAGCTGACGTGCAGCGGCCACAGCAGCCCTTTTAACAAAAGAGTGACCAAGAATCCACACCCTCCTTTTTGCTTCAGCGACCGAGGGCCAAGGGCCTAGGAGAAAAAGAAATGTTAGGCATAGAAAAGGCGAACTATTTTCTCACATACTTCTCACAACATCTGGAGCGCCAACGCCCAATACGCCGAATTTGCGACCAATCCCACCCCAACCTGGCGGCCTCTGTCGCTGCCCCAATCCTGAAGGAATGGGTACCGAATTGAGAAGGATCCCGCCCCAGACCCAACAAAACCTTGCGTAGGACAGCCAACAACTGAGAAACAATAATGGGGCTGCCATCAGCATGGCAAAAAATGGCCCCCGGAGCAAAGTGAGGGGAAGACACAAAAACCTCCCATTCCCCCACAGGGCAGCAAGAAGACACACCGCTCCGTCCCAAAAACACCCACTTACCCCTCCCCATCTGATCAGTCTTGGACATACGCAACCACATACGCACCCTGTCATGCTCCACCACTACCTCACTGCTAGTCATACCCACTCTATCCCTCAAACCCAGCAGCTCAGAGGCCCGAAACGCCCCAAAGAATAACCACACAAAACACAAACGAAATTTCTGGCACTCAAATGCATCATAACAGCACACTTTCAATCGTGATAAGAGCAGCTGAAGCAAATCAAAAGTCACCGGCTGCCGCAGCTTCTGCGCACCAGCCTGAAGCCTACCCAAACCTTTTAAAACTTTCCGAACCAACACCCCCCCAACAGGATCCCTCCCCCACCAAAGCAGCTCGTAAAAAGACACCCCAGCCAACTTGCCCGAAATGGTCGTGTGGGAGAGGCCTTTGTCCGCCAAATGCAAAACAAACTGCAATAAGAATTGTTCATCAGATAACCCAACCCGTACTGGACCCGCCATTTCGTCACCAAACTGCATAAACTCCTGCCAGGCCTTCAAATAACTCCGACGGGTGGATGCAGCCACTGAATTCTCTACCAAGTGGTGTACCCTCAATCCCCCAATGCCCATACGTACTGTGGGATCGCCGTCGGTTCTAGGTCCGCCCCAGGAGCCAATTTGCGGAATTCCGACCACTGAAATCGAGATAAAGAATCAGCGATGCAATTAGTGGCCCCTGGAACATGCCGAGCTTTAAAGACAATATTCAGTTGTAGACACCGCAACATGAAAGCGCGCAAGAGCTTCAAGACCCGCAAATCACGGGCCCTCTGCTTATTAACGAGGTGAACTACAGCCATATTGTCCACATGGAACAAAACAGAACGATTCTGAAACTCCTCCCCCCAGATGTACAGAGCGACCAACAAAGGGAAGAGCTCCAAGAACGCAATGCTGCGACCCTGTTCCCGCCAATGCACCGGCCAGCCAGCCGCGCACCAACGACCTTCCCAAAAGATGCCGAAACCATTAGCTCCTGATGCATCCGTGAAAAGCTGTACCTGCCACACAATGTCCTCATCCGCAAAAAACAAGGACACTCCGTTGAAATCTTGCAGGAAACATAACCAGACACTCAAATCGGCACGGACAGCTGTGGTAATACGCACTCGATGGTGAGGAAGGCTGGCGCCGGACATCGAGAGGCCAAGACGTCTACAAAACGTCCTACCCGCCCGAACCACCCGACACGCAAAATTCAGATACCCCAAAAGCTTCTGAACCTTCCGCAGTTCCAATTTGCGCTCGCCCAGCACGAACCTGATAAAAGCAGACATCTCCCGCACTTTGTCAGCAGGCAAGCGTGCCACCATAGCCAGGGTATCGATTTCAATCCCCAGAAAAATCAGAGATGTACACGGACCCTCGGTCTTATCCGGCGCTAAAGGAACGCCCAGCTCCTCAGACATAGCCTGAAAAGTGTCCAAAGCCAACTGACACTGTCCAGACTGACCCTCACCAATGAAAAGAAAGTCATCAAGGTAATGACAGACCAGGGCGTGGCCGCTGATGAAAGTGAAGCGCCACTGCAGAAATGTACTGAATGTTTCGAAGAGGGAACAGGACACCGAGCAGCCCATGGGCAACACCTTATCCACATAGAAATAACCACCAAAGTGCATACCCAAGAGACCAAAATCCCAAGGATGAATGGGCAGAACCGGAAAGCTGACTGAATGTCACTCTTCGCCAGCAGGGCACCAACACCTGCCACGCGAACGAGCCGCAAGGCGTCGTCCACGGAAGCATATGTCACTGTAGAATCAGCCGGGTCAATGAAACCGTTGATGGAGGCACCCTCAGGCCAAGAAAGATGATGAATGAGGCGAAACTCCCCAGCCGCCTTTTTTGGTACCACACCCAGCGGAGAGACTATCAAATCAGGGAGAGGACAGCTAAGAAAAGGACCAACAATCCTGCCCGCCGCAAGCTCAGCATCCAACTTCTTCTGCACAACCTGTGGGGACTCCTTGGCTGACTTGAGATTGTCAGACCACCTGCCCAAACGGGGGCCCTGATACCCAATCCTGAAACCTACTCTGAAACCCCTGGACAAAATCTTAGCAGCCTCAAAATCAGGATAGTCCACCAACCACAAATCAAGTACGTCCAGTTTAATAGGAGTAGGAGCCCTTTGAGACAAAGTGAGAAGGCTGTCCCCTGCCCCCCGAAACCCTCCCCGGGTCTCCAAAACGCTGTCCGGGAAAACACTGGGTGAGAGCATGTCGCCCCCCACACTGCGAACACTCATGCTTATATCTGCATGCTGGTCGGTTACACGAACCCCTGTTAAAATGCCAGCACGCGCCAGAGGAGGAGGACTGTCCTCTGCCCCAAACCCCCGCCCCAGCAAGAGCGGGGCGAAATGGAAAGGGCCGATAATGCACCGGTTGCCCGCTAGCCGTGTGGGTCGTAGCAGGCGGGTGAGCAGATGCCATCCACTGGAGCCACAATTCCGCATCAACCTCACCCCAGGAACGCTCTGGAAAAACACTCATACGGGCCCGAAACTCCTCATCGTATGACAACCAGGCAAAGCCTCGAAAATAACTATGCGCTTTACGGATGACATCAGCATATTTAAACATGTCGACCGCCTTACTCGGATGACGCTGGCAATAAACGCTGGCATAAATTAAAAAGGCCAAAGTCCAGTTCTCAATAGACTTCGGGACTCGAGGCCTCCGAGCCAATTCCAATTCCTCCTCCTTCGACCCTTCCTTAGCTTGGACATCTCGTTGGAGAAGCCGAAACACATCCACAACTTCACCATTCCAGATGCGAGTTTTAGTTTTCTCAGACAAATGGGACCCCAAAGGCATCCCCACCCCAGAATAAGGCAAATTTTTAGGCAGGATACTATCCTCCGTAGCAGGCTGTGCAGCATCCACCCCAGCCCCAACGGTAGAAACTTCCCCTGCATTGTGCACATTAGAAACATTCAAACTCACCGGCCGCTCAAGCCTCGGTGCCTGAGCGACTCGCTCACCAATAACCCCATCACCCGTACCGATTGATCTGGTACGCTTAGCCGGGAGACTCTCCCTTGGGGTCCACACAGCCCACCATCCCTCCTTACCTCTAGGCAACTGTGCCGACTTCTGCTGAAAATCCACATGATCCCCTTGAGGTGGTCTACTCCTCGCCGCCTCACGTACCGCTGCATGGTCCGCACATGACGCCTGCAAGATACGAGAAACAGGGGGTTGCCCCAGCCCACCCCTCTGGGCCCGTGCTGCCAAAAGCCCAACATCGTTATCCCTCAATTCCCCTTCTTCCAAAGCATCTTCATGAATATCCAAATGTAAAGCATCACCAGAAAAGGAAACTTGTGCACTGCCACTGGGCAGAGCCCCATCCCCAATACCCCCATCATAAAACTGCCAATCAATTTCATGAAAACTCCGCGCGCGCATCGCTGCAGAAGAGAGATCCGCTCCAGATAACTCTCACGTGATCCCACCACTGGAAACAGCCGTAGGGACAGTTCCCAAGCCCGTAGAACCAGGCAACAGCCGCCCAGCTGGAGGAACAACCTGAAAACTGCGGCCGCTCAAACCAGAATGTGAAGAATCAGCAAAACTGCCCCCCCCCACAGCGGCAAGGGAAACCCCAAACGAGGATCCAGCACCCGGCGCCAACCCAGAGCCACCACCCGACCCAGTCGCCAAACCACCCTGGGAAGCACCAGGCTGCACCCGAGGAGCCGGGAACAGCACCTGGCAGGGAACAGAGGGCGCCCCCCCAAGGTCCAAACCCAGCCCACCAGACGCCAGGGACTGCTGGGAAGCAGAAGGGGGGGGAACATAGCCAGGAACCATGGACTTGGGGGCCAGGGGTGGGGGGGAAGGTTAGGACACATCACCTGTGTCGACCAAGTCATTGGCCGGGGGGGGAGCCCCCGAGAGGGAAAAAACGGGCAGCGCAGCAGGGGCAGGCCCAAAATCGGGGCAGCCCTGAGCCAAATCACTGGGTGAAAGGTGGGAAGCATGCCCCAGCACAGGGGTGGCAGGAGACAGCAGGTAGCACTGCCCATTTACCCACAAACAGGGCGAAGCCCCGTCCGTCAAACCAGGCACTGAGGGGGAGGGGCCCCCGGGAACAGTAGCAGGAACATGGGCCCGGTTGAGGCCCTTAGGGTCGAGGCTCCGCCCCCGCTTTGCCCCAGAAACAACCAAAGACTTCCTGGTCCTGCCAGGAGGGGGCCCAACCAAACGCAGAGCCTGCCGGCCCACAGAGCGCCCCCGCCTCCCCCCGGGCGCCCCACGCAAGCCAGCACTTCCAAAAGGTAAAAGACATACCTGCTGGTGGGCGCCCGGGTCAACCGGCGGGGGCCCCGAGTCTGCGGGAACCTGGGCCGGCACCTGCAAAGCCGCCGGCATGGCAGCCTCTCCGTCAGCATCGTCGTCCGGGTCAGGTGACAAACAGGCCGTCACCGCCCGCGACACCCCCTCTGAAGCCTTGCGAGGGGGGCGGGCCAGCCCTACCCACGCTTTCGCCGGCACGCCGGGCCGCAGAAGATCCTCGCGCCTGGCTGCACACAGCGTCTGCACAGCCCTTCTAACCTCCGCCGCCTCCTCCATGGCCCACTGGACAGGGTAAACACGCACGTGAAGCCAGCAAAAAGAACCTCCCTTCCCTAGCCTCCCGCTACGCACTTCTCACCCGCCTGCCTAATCACCCCTTATAAACCCCTAATCAACCCCACCTGTTCTTCCCTCGCGCGAACGCACCCAGGGAAAGACCAGCTCGCGCCTGGCTCTCCCTGGGTCCCCCCTAAAGGCCCCATTCTCCCGATTTAAAAAAAATCTCCCACTTTGCTCTTCTGAAATGTTGGCATGTATGCCTGTGATGCCCTGCTACTACTGAGATTCACCCTCACACCAGTTCTCCAACCGGGGAGGGGGGTAGACGGTGGCATGAAAAACCCCCGACTGATGCATCATGGCCGCTCGGCGATGGGCCCCCCCAACGTGGTCATCTTGGTAACCCCTTCAAAATGGCTACCTGAATGCCCAAAACCTAACACGCGCATCCTCATATGGGGGAGGCCGCGGGAGACTACCACATGACTCCTCCACTCGGGGTGCTCTGCGGTAAGCCCACGACAGTGAAACCTAGCCGTTGAAAGCAGTGACAACATCACTGTCATCCCCTGCGGAGCCAGTGGAATGACACTTGCTTTGGGCCCATTACTCCAAATATGCCCGAGCACTACTGCCCGTTTCCCCCTACTGCAACCAAATGCCGGCAGCGGATGCGGTATCTACAAAATTAAGTTCAGCGTAGCATAGCCAATTATTGTAATGTATGTTTGCATGCTGGGATCCGAACCCACGACCTCCTCCTTGGTAGGCGCCTCACGCCCCCGCTCCTGCTATCCCAATTTCGACCGAGACCTAACCAATGTACGAAACACACCCGACCTTGCTCGGCCAATACGTAAACACCCAGTTCAATCCTGCTGACTACACCTCATGTTACCTAAATGAGTCAAGCCATTCACTCTATTGCACCAACTTTCCTGGAATTTATTTTCCGCATTCCACAAAGCTCAAACCTTGCACTGCCCCACTACAGTGCACGGATCCTTCCATCATTCAACATCTTTTCGCTACAAATGCGCGTCTTCCAGGTCTTTGGGCAGAGAAGCATCCCCTACGGTTCCGCAACAGTCGATACGTCACCTCAGTGGTAGCAAAACAACCGTGCAACCTTCGCTCGGTCATGAGGGGGCAGGGGGACACGAGAAAACACGCAACCAGACCCCAACAACACCCAGGCCTGCGGTGTTGTAATAAGGCACTCGAATGGTACCAGGTAGAAATTTGGTGTGTTAGAACAAAAGAGCTAAAGCCACTTTGGAACAGAATCCGCTCTCCGAGTTAGGCCCCACAGGTAGTCAGTCACCCACCCCCGCACAAACTTGATAGGGTAGGAGTAGGAGAGAGCCCACGCTTGGCCGCTGGCACAGTGAAGGAGCCATCAGCCTCCCTAAAACTATCTCAGAGTGATCAAGCATGATATGGGCAATGTCCTTTTAAAACTTGAAAGTCCATATCAGTAATCATTCCCAAACTCAAGGCAACAACATTAGCCTGCGCCTCGAGCATACCCCATGCCACCTCCAAGTTCAATGAGCAGCAAGGCTCTCTGTGCGACGCAACTGCCCTTCTGTGCTCCGCTGCCGCCCCAGCAATGGGAGGACCTCTCGGACCCCAAACCAAACAAAGCATGCCTCCCTGCTCAGATCCAACAAGGGGCTTCAGACAGGGGTGCAGCTGCAGTGGGTCCGTCCAGGCAACATACAATGCCCCCCCCCCCCAGTGATCACACGCCTGTGCATCATCCAACCAAACAGCATTTCCACCATTCCTCCCCTATTCAATGTTGGAGCAATGAAAACCCAATGTGCGCCGTCCGCAACCCCCCACAGACAGTGTGTGTCTGCCAGGCTGCCCCTCGCCTTATGGTGTGGCCCAGGGTGCGGGGCGGGAGGAGGTGCTCGCCTCAGGGAGGGCTGATTTCTTGTCGTTCTGTCCTCCTCCCGGTGCTAATGTGTATCGAGGTTTCCCGCCCTGAGGAAGAGCACCCAAAGGTCTCCACCTTCAGCAGCGCAGGCAGTTCACTCTGCGAGTGACAGCGCGTGCACACGTGCGAGTGGTGTACCAGTGGTAAGTAGGCCAGCGGTGCACTCTCAAGGCTACCTGTAGCGCGTGCACCTCGAACCATCACTATCTGTTAATGCTGTGGTGTAGCTACAATATCGTGTTTCGTTATCCTCGCCCCACCCGATTGAGGAACCCTGCTAGATGCACCGGAAGCGCCCTCTGCCATGGCGAAGGGTACTGTCCATTTTAGGTTCGGAATTACTCCAATGAACGTTGGGAAACAGTTTTAGTTAAACATTCACCGAATATTAAGAGAAACTGCGCCTCGCCACGTTTGTTTAGAGGGTAGCGTTAGGCGGATCTCTCTGTGCCAATGTTTGTCTGGCTGAGACTTCACCTCTTGTCTTAAGATCTCATTCAGGTGTCTTATACATATGCATTCCTTGTCCTGATCTTACAGTTGCGCATTTGGCTTGTGTTCACCCGAAGTATTCGTGAACACCACGAGGGCAGCGGTGGGAGCCCAGGGGGGCCACCAGGGGAAAGGGGGGGGGGGGGCAGGGCAGCTGATGTTTGTTTTCTTATATTGTAGAAAACGCGCAGAAGAAGCCGCCGTCATCACCAGGGAGTCCATCGGAGGCATCAACGGGTACAGGGATCGGTGCACACTGTGGCCGCAGCAAGCGGCGGACTGGGGGGGGGGTGGGATCCGCACCCTGGCTAAATGGCCGCGTGTAGACCCGGACATAGCCACCCCCCTTTTTTCCACCCCTCCTCTGCATCCGTGTGTGCCCGCAGGCTCCAGTGCGAGGGCTAAAGGGCAGAGGCTCGCACCCTAGCCACTCTAAGTGATGCGCATAGGTAAATGCTCGGGCCCGGGTGGACCACTTTTTAGGCCCATACCGGTTCTCCAGGACTCGGGCTGCATGTAGACGCACCCCTGTTCTTGTGTTTTGAGTGTCTGCCATTTGATGCAGTGTTTTACCTTTGCTGGTATTTGGTGCTCTTTTGTGGCTTGCACGCATGTCACTTTTTCCTCCTGTAAGTTACCTTTTGCTACCTCTTGTATTTTGTTTGCTCGCGGTTGTCGCTTTGGCCTCATGTTTCTTGGCTGTTGCTTTTGTGATTTGTTCACTTGTGGTTGTCTCCCCAGGTGTCATTACTGTTCCTGTTGTGGGGCGCTCTGACAGAGACTGCACTATGTAGAAACGCAAAAAAAAAAAAAAAAAAATAGGCAGGCTTCTTGGTGCTCTTTTAACTGACGGCTGGTGCATGGGGGGGCGAGCGAATGTTTCGTTCTTCTTGCGCCTCACCTCGTGCAGGAGAGCCCAGCTTCCATCCCATGAGCGAAATGTAATTGTAATGCAAAGAGGGGGGGGAGCACGAATGTTCTGTTATCCTTGCGCCTCGCCTGGGGGGGATGCGCAGGTTCCACCCCATGGGCGTAGTCCAATTGTAGCCATCTGGTGAGTCTGAGCATAGCAAGTATCTCCTGTGCAATAATTGGATGATTTCTCTTGTAAAACAACTGATGAGTCTGGGCAAATTATGTATTTCCTGGGCAATAATTGGTGTGCTCTCTTGGAAAGCAACGGCTGAGTGTGGGCAAATCATGCATCCCCTGTGCCATAATTGAATGGGTTTTCATTTAAACAACTGGTGAGTCAGGGCAAATCATGCATCTCCTGTGCAATATGGAATGTGTTCTATTGTAAAGCAACTGGTGCTCAAGTAAGAGGCTCTGATCATGGCGATCGAGTTAGCAATATGCTTACCTGTCAATGCTGGTTATGGGATGCTTTCATGGTTTTGTTCTCTCTCCCAGAAACGCACGGGTTTCGTTCGCTGATGGTCAAACCACGCCTCGCAGGCTGGCCTGGCAGGGCTCGGAGCAGATACAGGGAAAGGGCACACTGGGGCCAGTGTATGGGGTTCTGGGTCAGCATGTCCAGGAATTGAGTGTAACCTTTTTTATAATTTCAGGACAATCGGATCAAGTACGCAGGCACCACTCAGAGAAGGACAGGCGGGGACGGAAGCAGAAATGGCCAGGGTGTACTCCGGGCTCGGAGCCTGAATGCTGTTCCTTGTTAAGTACCTCCCCGGGTGCTGGACAACCCGGGGAAGGGTCGCAGGACGTGCCTGGGGCTTTTGTTAACATTCTACCTCCTCACGCACGCAGAATTACGTATTGTCACTTGAACGCACCAAAGTTCAAAAGTCCGACACCGTGCCTGTGTAAGTAAGTACTGTGATCAGCGTGGTGGCAGAGTAGCTCAAGATGTTGGAGTCATTGAGGCAACCCAGAAACAGGGGAACAGTGGGCTTTCTGACATGTCATTTCTCTCCGTAGATTGAGGGATTCGTGGGATGGTCAGTCCAGCATGGATGGCCAGGGCTCTCCCTCCCCCCTTTTTCCCTCAGACCGTATTTGCTAATGATTACAGTTTACTAGCACGTGTTCTTGTGCAGCACATGCTGCGGCACACTAGTAGTTAAGTTAGGACGGTATTTCGGGGTCCCTCATATACACTATGCCCCTTGCCTTCCAAAACGTGTGCACCGCTGTGTGATGGTTTCGAGTAATGGCTCAGGGTGGGTCCACCTTTTCTTGTCAATAATTGTAAGTGACATGCAGTCCTGATATTCATACTACTACCATGTGTTCCGCTGATCGATTTTGACTTTTGCGGCTGCCATGGGGTGGCGGCGCGTGTTGTCAGACAGGACACTGGCGCACTGGGCGCCCATTCTAATCTCCAACAGCAAGGAGGTTTGGGCCCCCTGAGCATGGGAGAGGTGTCCAGATTCCCACTGTTGCGGTTACACCACATATGAGGGTTTGGGAGACACGGGCCGTGGAGGAGAGGGGGCGGGCCAGGCTTCAGCTCATTAGGTTTTTCACCTGTGGCAATGCTTAGAAATGTTGTCTATGCCTGGTATGTTTGGTGCCGTGGAACGCTTATTATTCATATTGGTGGTAATTAGATTTTATTCCTGCTACGGCTTGTGGTAGCTTGCATTAAACCAACAGTGACGTGAGACATGCTTGTGTACATGAAGGCATGTTGTCTTTACTCGCTAATACCGATCAGGGGTATGGCTCTATGGTTTCCAGCAGATAGATCAAAGTTGTCCGACATATCCTTGGAGTCAGTCGCAAGTCCATCACTATGTCATTTCAACTTGTGATACGAGTCAAGGATAGGACGCATGGGGGCATTTTCAGCGCTAGATTGGTTACGTGATATGAATCATTGGTTTGCGTCGCGGACGCGTGCATGCGCAGTCCAAGAGCTAGGGAGCTGCTGTTCCATTGTTTTGAGGTAAACGGTTGCCTTTGGAGGGTTAGCTGTTCCGGTCATTCCACAGTGGGGCTTCTGTATGTATTGACTGTCTAGTCAGCAGGTCAAGGTCAGGACAGCTGGGTGTGCCATGCTCTTGCCTGCTCTGGATTAGGGATAGACTTCTGGGTGTTCTGAAAACCGGATGGCAAATAACCTTCTCATGAGAGTAATCTCTGTTATTTCCAATTTGTCGAAGGGAGAGGCGGACAAAGTTGGCAGAAGCACAACAAGGGGCTTTTGTTTGCCTTTTTACAAGTAGTAAGCATTTTGCCAGGGCCCGGACAGATTTAAGTGAATAGGTTCGAGAATGCCAAATCAAGCCGCGCTATTTGAATTGGATTTTCCTCTTATTGTTTGGAGAGGAAATATCCGCTGAATTTGGTGGGGCACTTCTGTTATAAGGGATTGTGGGCCATGTCACCCACATAGAGTTTATATTGGGGGGCAAGGAGACAGCCCGGTTAGACCTCTTGTAGGGGAGAGTAGAAGCATTGTTAAGTGTATCGGTTTTGCAATTACCATGAAGGTACTACTGCCGTGGCTCAGTAGGATCAGATCGGTATGGCGGCTTTTGACATTCTTACACGTCAGCCCCAGTGGTTGCTTAATTACCTTATGCAACTACTGGCCTCAGCTCATAGGTGACAGGTGACAGGAGGAGTAACCACATAAGTAGATGGGCAGAAGACTTGTATGGTACTCATTGTGGGGTGCTTAGAGCTCTTTTCCAGAAGTTATATGAAGAACAGTATTTGTGACACACTATGAGGTTTGCACACAGCAGGAGAAAGGGCATGTCCAGGTAGTCACGGGCAACGCTATTGTCAATTTTGTACCTTGTTTAATTCCACAAGGTGAGAAAGTCAAGGCTGGACTTCTGTAAGCGCGGCAAGAGCCCTCCACTGATTTTTCAGGGGTGAGTTATGCTGTGCTATTTTGACTAGGTGGTTTAATAATGTTGTTTTCTGGTGGGAAACACCGTCACCATTGTCACCATCGGCGCCCCTGACAGTCTGCCATGAGGTGGCATTGTCTGGCTTTTAGGGAGGACCACAAAACAGGCACTCAGTATGTCAAGATCTTGGTTGACAATTGCCTTCGGCCCAGGCCATCCTTTTTAGCCTTATGGGGGCCTGGTTCGGCTTCATTTAACACACTTCGAGTTGGATACAGATGGGTCAGTTCTGTTGGGACGAATGCTCCGTTGGGAAGAGCTCCTTAGGTTAAGGCGTGCGCAGCATGGACCTGGGGTAACCAGCTCAGGCTTGCTCCTGGGTTTGTAAAGTTGATGTGATGGGCCAATTAGTGCTGCACCATGCGTAAGCCAGATGTCACAGTTGAATTCTAGCACAGGTCGTGCTTTAGCAAGATTCACAGTTTTGGATATTAACACATGCCCTATGCACAGTAACTATTAGGTTCTGATTCCCTTACTCCGTCACAACACCACATTATTGTACATTCAAGGCACATGTTATACATTCCACCGACCCCGATGAGAAGTAACCACACATCTTCAGCGGTGCAATCATTACGGTTTAAGAGGGGCGAGTAGGGGTCGCAACTAGACTCCTGCAGCAGGGAGTGCCGCAAGGTGGCAAGGAGTTGGTGTAAAATAGGACTGACAGGTACCGCTTGGTGCCTGCCGCCTGGCCACTGCAGGGGTTTATGGTGATATCAAGGTCTTGGGAGGGGGCATGGCAAAGTAAACCTGGGCTGTATCACATGCGGGGTGTGGTGGTCCCGTCCTCATTTCATAGGATCACTCCTTATTGGGTCTAGCTAACGATCATCTCAGTTGTCTTCTAATTTTCAGCCCCTCGTTTTACCATCTGTGACTAGGTTAGCCACGGAACTTAATAAAGCGACGTCAGGCATGTCCAAGTAAGGGTTGGAGGCCAGAAGGCGGCACTGGGTTTCAAGTTCACAGGCCGGTTGAGCGGCAGAACTGTTAGGACTTGTGATCGACCTCCTGGTCACAGGTTCAGATCCTGGTAGGTCCACTAAGCATTTCATTTGTCTGGGGTCAATAAATCAGGTACCATGGAGTTGAGTATCAATAAACATATGTGAATTATCCCGCCCTATTGCCTTAGCTGATAGCCATGCAGGGTGGAAGTTGTCATCAAACAAGTGAGCTAGGGTCCTCCAACGAGTGCTAGACACAGCCAGGGGGACCTCGCGCAGGAGGGGGAACAGAGCCATGAGTAGAGTCACAGAGAATAGGGGTTTGGTTTTAGCCAGTAAGGGTTACTGCACGCCGAGTCCACAGGGTGTTTAGATCCAGATGGGTTACACCTGGCCATTCTTGCTTGATCTGGGTGAGGCCTTGGAATCAGCAGGGTGTAGGTAACTAGGTCTATTGTGGTGGGGGGCCCTGGGGTGACGGTGGCCACACCCAGTGCTGTGGCGGAGTTACAGGGTGATCCAAAAGCTGTAAGGTACAGAAGGGTACCCTCTACAGGAGCACAGTAAGCGTGCTTAAGCCAATTATCGCCAGGGAGGTCCTTGCGTGGGATCCTGGAGGAGGAGAGGTATTTATACCTCCTCCGCCCTCTGAGCGCCCTCTTTTCCTGTTCCTGATTGACGGTGCCCCTCCTGCCTGGCTGCCCTGATGCTGTTTTCCCTCCCTACCGCAAACCCGGCTCACGGGCAGGGGAGGGGGTGCTTCAACTAATCAATTTTACTTTGCGTTGCAGGCGGAGTTACAGGGTGATCCAAAGGCTGTAAGGTACAGAAGGGTACCCTCTACAGGAGCACAGTAAGGGTGCTAAATACAATTATACCCAGGGAGGTCCTCGTGCTGGATCCTGGAGGAGCGACGGCACCCCGTTAGTCCTATGGGTGGTTGTGGACCTGAGCAACCGGGGGTTGCCTGCAACTCTCCGTCCCCCGTAGCAGGGAGGGGCTTGAGTAAGGGGTGGACTGGCAGTCCGCCGGAGGGAGGGACTATCCCCTCCCCCAAAATGAAAACACCCCTTGGTTATTACCACCGGGTTTTATGGCTCATCAGGTGGACAGGCGGCGAGGGGCTGCCTGCCCGAGGATTGCCCGTAAGTTAACCCACCATGTTGGCATATTGTTATGCAAATAAACCTCCAGCATATTTCTCCACCAAAATTGTGTTGTGTCTGTTATTACAGTTATTGCTGTGGGAGGGCTGGGAAATGTGCCGATATTGCCCCCACCACACATGCAGATCGGGCTCCCCTACCCAAAGCATGCCTGGAGGCAAGCCGAGGCAAACAACACTACCAGGAGGCAAAGAAAACTGCCCCCCTCAAAGGGGGGAGGGGGGCTCCAAACTCACCACATGTGCTCACCGACACCCCATGGTAGCACCTGGTTCAGACACCACGTCCGGGATAAAGATTCCTGAAGCACCAAGCTCCACAACATTGGTGTCTACTCAATCATTGATGACGCGTGTCGGCCGTGGAGCATCGAGGCGCATATAACATCAACGGAGCAAAAGATGCTTTTTAATGACTGCATCATATACTGTCCTCGTGAGATCCCGGAATTATGAACACAATAGTTCTAACGAGCCGTGACATGCGTGCTGAGGTGCGGTCCTGCGGCTTAACATGATACCAAGTAGAAAGCAGTCCAGCAAACGCCCACACACAAAGACTGCTGCAGATGCCCGGGATTGAACCCAATGCCTTATATATGCAAAGCATGAGCTCTACCACTGAGCTACATTCCCGCTTCTGCAATCTAGGACAATTATTAAAATATTACCGCTCGAGAGCACTCATCTGCCTAGATCACCATCCCAGAAGTACCCTGGTCTCTGCTAGCGAACCCCACCTTCCACCAGAATATACGGGAGGGGGGAGCGAGAAGCGTCACTCGTCAACCCATGGGCCGTGGCCAAGGTAACTACAACTAACCTTTTCTGCGAGATGAACACCCGGCCAGGTATCAAGAAGCAAAACCTCCAACCCAGCCCAGGGTCAGGCTACCAACGCGAGACAACCGGTCGAGGCGGCGAGGCTGGTGAACAGAGACTGCCAGGAGGGGCGGGGGAGGCTTATATGCCTTCCCCCCCAACCTGGCTCACCAGAAGGGTGCCACAGTGGCGACCTGGTTAGTGACCTCCTGCCGGAGCTCTCAACTACTAGAGCGGCGGTGGGTGATGCCAAAATGGCACTAAAGGGCCGCCCTGCTGGAGTGGCCGCGGACACCCGCATTCATTGGGGGACGCTGCCTCCCCCTGCCAGGGATGACACGTGCAGCTAGGGCAGCATGCTCCCAAAGCGATGCAGACCCAACAATTCAATAGATACATCCTCCCATTGGCCGACTAACCTCTACCCCCCCCATCAAGGCCAGTAAACACACAGATACCTCCCGCACGGGAGCACTCGCGGACCCTCAGCAGTCTGCCCAGTCCTCCAGGAAACCTGTGGGTACCCCCAGCATGCAGATCTCCTGTCCCCTCGTAACCAGGAAAACAGGGGGCACACCTGGCCCGACCCCACCTCCCTCACACAAATGGGCCAGGGAACCCTTGCAGCCTCGACTGCCAACAGGCATGGAGGCTGGCTGACCCAGTCAACGGCCCCTCGCAGACCTCACACCCGCACCCCCCCCACTGCAACTGCCCCGAGGGCGAGGAGCCTAGCAAGGCCATGCCGGAAGTAAGGGTAGAGGAGAAGGGAGCCCCACACTCGCCCCCCCTCTTGCCAATGCTGGCCGGGCCCCGCAGTTGAAAAGACTGTAGCCGAACATGTAGTATGCTCCAGCGCCCAGGGCCCGGATCCGCCAGCAGCAGTTATTAGCGGAGAAACCCCAGGCCTACACACACACTCAGCCCTGCATGGCCAGGGCCTGACATAGCGCTACACAGGCTAGGTAGTCATAATGGGAGGCGGACCGGCGAGGCTCATCACTCTCCTCCCCCACCCGGCAACCATGGAAACCCACGGGCGTGAGCCCTGGGCCTGGCAAACGCACAGGTGTGAGGAGTCGAACCCCAGGCCTTCCACCACACTGCTCCCCTGCATGGCGAGGCCTCAGTGCCTCCGTCCACCTGTCCAGGGGAGGGGGCCGTTGCCCAAGCACCCCAGGAGCTGCCCTCCCGCTCATGGCGAACCACAGCGTGGGCAATGGCCGGGCTTAGCAGCCTTGCCAAATAGAAAGGGGGGGCCACCGAACTCACCGACGAACAGCTCCTGGGGACCAGATGTGTCATGTCTAAACGGCGTCAAGGGCAGTGGCAAAGAGGCTGCCAGTTGGGTGGAGAGAGGCACTTATACCTCATCCCCCGCCCACCCCCTACCAGAAGTGATGCCGCGCATGGAACCCTAGGGGGTCCCACAACGCTGGACTCTCTTGTGTAACCTCATGTGGCACTAAGTCGGCCGACCCTCTTATGAGGGTCCCCTTCGTGGACCACGAGCAGCCAACAAAGCGGCGGTACATATGGAGACCAAATAGAATCAGTGTCAAAACCGTGGAAGAAAGAGAGACTGAATGGCGCCGGCCCTACCTCGTCATCACAAGTTCTGCTTTGTAGAGTTTGGGACTGTGCTGGAGGAAGTGACATTTTTCACAATTACCACATATTTCACATTGCTCTTAAAGTTTGTCAAATATTTGCATGCTGCATTTAAGAAGGGCGCACCCCACTGTCACGTAAATCACCGTATATTTGAAAGGGTTAATGCAATTAGACAGCCATGGACATAGGCTCAAACAGAACACACCCAAACCTTAGCTGCTGCTTAACAGGACTCTGACAAACATAAGGGCATGTATTAGACACCGAACCACCCCTGGGATGGATTTGGGATTTGCTCCATATCAGTGCCAATGCATTTCCAGAGGCACAAGCCTTTCTTTGTGTCAATGAATTTTGGACATCACTTGGAATAGTGGGCCTACCGGGTGCGAGTCGCCCCCCCCCCCCCCATAAAATACATGAAGCAGGTTGTTGTCGTTCACCGCGTAGTCTTTTATTAAACTTCAAGCAGTGTCATTAATCCTTTATTCATCTTGATTAAGGTTTAGGGTAAATCTTTAAAAAATACTTGCTTATCAACACAACAACATTAAATAATCTCAAAGTTATAGATTGCCATTATATTTACGCCCCGCTCTCCAAGGGGCCTTTTTGCTTGTCCTTCGGGCTGCGCCAGCAGGCCACAACCGAGATAGCCTGCTCTCCTTAAGTTGACCGCCCTCCGGTCAACAGAGCCGCAGGTAAATAATCTGCCACTACTTGTGACAAACATACCGGGGTATACCCCCTCCAATGTTTATAAACCGACACCCCGTCATCACGGGTAGGGCAGGAGTGGTCAGGACCACCAGCAGGTCAGTCCCCCCTCTCCCGCCAGCCTAGAGTCCCACAATGACTGCTTGCCCTTTCCATGGGCAGCCAGTCCATACCAAAAGGGGAAGTCCATACCCTTTTCTTACCTGGGACCCCGCCGCTTCCTTCCTTGTTGCAGGGATGGGTGGGTGGGTAATTCTTTGTTGGTCTGCTGCCGTCGGAGCTGTCGAGAGAGGACAAAGAGGGTTAGTTTAGCCTCCCCCGAGGCTTTTGTACCCTCGGGGGAGGGAAGGTCGTCCCTGCCTTCCTGGTGACGTGTGCAGTCTCATCCCTGTCCTTGTTCCCGCCTTGAGGACGTCCCTGCTGGCTCCCGCCCCCGGATGCCGCTAAGGGCGCCACGCCTCTAGGATCTGGTGGCGCCGTTCATTACTCAAGGTTCAGGGCCTGCTGCCAGGCTCTACTGAAGAATGCATTACAGGAACCCATTACAGCAGACATGTCACTCCATGTCATGTGTTCCGCCTTAGTCTAGTCCTGGTTTATCAGCTAATGCTTTGCTAGCTGGGTCTTGTAGTTTCTGTTGTCCCATTACAGCAACAGATCTATTCCACATTTGTATATATATATATATATTCCACATTTGTAAAGCGTGAACAATCACTCGTAAGGGTCTCTAGGCGCTGGGGGCCGTCGGGAAGATTAAGCAAGCTATTGCCCAGAGTCACATGGTGCTGGGTTAATCTGCCACCGGCACCTGGGATCGAACCGTGATCCCCAGATTCCAGCGTCAGTCGCCCTGGCCGAGGCGCCACACCTCCCCCCACCCCATCTACACATACCATCAAGTCAAAACGTGCTTGGCGGCCACATGGCATCATCATCTATTACGCCTTAAGTCTAGGCTATGTTATGCCAATTATACTTTGCCCCAGGGCTTTAAGTGGGCCGGGTCTCAAGGGGTCTGAGCACCGGCAGTTTTTTAAAAGGGGCCTCGAAACGGGTCTCTATCGGGCTCTGTTTTGAGCCCTGGCACAGGCAGTCTGTTTTTTTTCGAACTGCAGTGACAGCAGTTTGCTATCACTGCAGTCCAGAAAAAAGTGCCAGGGCACAAAACAGCTCGATAAAGACCCGTTTCGAGACAGCAGGCACATCGATGTGCGCTGCCCACACTGCTCACTTCTCACTATCTCACTAGTGGAGAAGTTACGGCATGACGTTATGCCAGATGAGCGTTGTAGGGGAAGAGAGATATTTTCTCTCTGGATTTCCCTTCTCGTTTCGAAACTCAAGAGCAGCAACATCGTCGTGGTGTCACCAGGACTTTAAGTGGAAGCTTTTTCAATATTATATGTGACAAGCCATAGTTGCTGCTTATTCATCTTATGCAACTAACAACCATTGGCAAAGCCAATAGTCCTGACTTGTTGTAGGTATGATGTTACTTGTTGTATAATGTATCTGAATGCAATGACTAAACAGCAAACTACAAGTCGTGCTGCACACTATAGTAAACAGATTTTTAGCGTAAGTGTTTTAAAGCCACGCCCCTAATTACACTGACCACGCCCCTTTGAGAGACCCCCCAGTTTTTTCATCCCACTTAAAGCCCTGCTTTGCCCCATAGCAGTTGTGGGCCCCTACTTAATGCTGTTATAATAATAATCATGTATTAAAGGGAACAGTGAAACTACAAGTCCCAAAATGCAATGTGTATGTAAGAAGACAAAAAGGGATGTAGGGTTATCACAGGTGTCACGAAGCCATTTGCTAGCTGTAATGTATGTGGGGCACAGGCACGCACATTTCATCTATGCTTGTGGGGCCCCTGGGCAACTGCCCAGCATGCCATGTGTCAAGATTGAACTGTGCTTGGACTGTTTTTCACTCAAAAGAATTAGGGATTGTCTCTCTGTGTATATGTAATATACAGAAGCCAGTGGCATAACACTGGCCCCTGCAGGCGCTGTGGTGCAAGGGGCACCCGAGCAGTAGGGAACCCCCTCAGCACAGTTCCCTGGCCTGTGAGCTCCTGATTGAGCCCAGAGGGGGGTCTCTCCATATACCTTGCAGAGGGTCCTCCTCAAGTTTGGTTACACCACTGACAGAAGCATGCTCACAGGCTATCTTTCCATATCCTTCGTGACAAAGATCCTTAACTTCTCCCCTCTTCCTCACAAAAGTATAAGAACAGGAGAGCTAGATCCATCATACAGGCACAGAATCGAGACCTAGGACCAGAACTCATGCTTCCAAGATAAGCGAGCAATCATCATGTGCCTCTGAAACACCACTGTGCACATCATTCCCACACTCGCACCAAGACACCACAAGCATACTCACCACACTTGCAGGTTTAACATCAACAACATCAACCACATGCCAGCCACTAGAATGCAAACACCACCTATTTCAGACCATCTTCTACTCATACTCATCAATGCACACTCAGCAATACGTAATGCCCTCAACATCACTGACATCAGTCGACTCTACAATCTAGATGCTCCTGTCATCAAAGAAACCTGTCTCTCATACACATACATTCTTGACATCCTGCTTTCCTCTGGATAGTTCATTCAACATATATGCCACATATGCATAACTAAGTGGAACTTACAGTCATGCACAAGTGAACATGGCCCTGCACAATGTCACACATGTCTTCTGAGTTCCTCTCCTCAGTCTGAAATCAATCTTTTTACATCCCATACACAGACCAACTGGAGCTCACAGGTCTTCATAGAAGAAATATTAGACCTCATCACCTCTGCCACAATCCAACACTCTGACAATACCTTCCTCAGAGACTTTATTCTGCCCAGCGACTCCAGCACCAAGACCATGATGGAAGCCCCTCTTCTCAACATCCTTGAAACTAAACACCATATCACGTAACCAACTCTCTTCAAATGCAACACACTGGACCTCTACCTTTATTTGCTCCTAATTTTAACTGCTAGCACGCTGGGCTAGATGGGTCATATTGCCTCTCCCTTCACAATGACATGCGACACTTACCCATATGGAGAGTAGCAGAAAAAGGAGAGAGTTACTTTCCATTCCTTCAAGAAAGAAACTTAATTTGCCAATATGCACCCACAAAGGATGTGATTTCACTAGTTTGCAGTCGAAAATGTTTTAAAAAGAAGGGGCAGATAAGAGGACTTAATTTCCCATTTTCTATCTGCACATGAACTGACATCACTTCTTGTCTTCTCCCTACATCATTCAACTCTTCAGGGTGCCCCATCACCAAGCTAATGTGGACACAGAAAAGGGCACAACCTATTTTCTCCTGTTAGGGTCGGAGACAGACAAGAGCACTACTGGCTTGGGCCTATTAGGGGCCAGGAAAAGCCTTGGGTCAGATTCACTATTCTATTGAAATTTACAATCTCAGCCAAACTGTGGCAGAAATAATTCAGTGCAAACGTAATTTTGATACCAGAGCTCCTGGGTCAATCTCTGCTATGGATAGAGACTCTCTAAATTTGAGAATAGTACTTGCTCCTGTGTTGTAGGAAACAGCACATACTATTAGAACAATGGGGGGCCCTCTTGATGGTGGAAAGTGTTAAAATCGGTTTCAATGCCAACAAAAGTATTTTTGTATTTCTTAACAGATGGGACAATAGTCAGAGACAAACCTTGTGACCCCACTACATGGGTTTTAGACTCAAGGCCACCGAGGCCTGACAGTTGCTGTGACTCAACATAGTCCAGCTGAATCACAGAGAGTGACATAAAGTCTCAAGATCCAACTCCAATTTTGAATAGGCCCCAATTCCATCTTAGGTGCAGGAAGCCTCCATTTTTTCCCAGGTTATGCAGAATCATCGTAATGTCTGCCATTGACGCAGATGTCATCTGACCTTACTTTTCTAGTAAACCATGAAAGTGTTAAATCATTCTGCTAATGATATAGATGTAATACCTTATGGGACTTTAGTCTGGGCCAAATGTCTGCTTATTGCCATATCAAGGTCAAATAAGAGCAAAGACAGACATACAGCCAAAATAATGTAGTCTGAATTGACGTCCTTTCACCTTATATGCTCATAAGGAAACGTCTGTCATGCACAACTGATGCACATAATCTGTGTCAGACATTCCTAAACTTGTGTCTGAATTTCCAGTCTCTGATAACATTTGTTATAGAAGGACTGTTGCTTGCCCATTTGTCAGGAGAGGCCCTTCACTCAGATTACCACACGAGATTCTGCCAAAGACAGTCTCACCTACTGCCAGTGCACTTCGAAAATGCTACATCTAACCGGATGCTGAAAAGGTGTTGTTTCTCCCTAAGAAACATGTGACTGCAAGTTGCTCTTGTCTCCATTCTCTCTTAGCATAGAGCATGGAAGTACGTTTTAGAGGGGTAGGCTTCAGATGACATTTTAATCATGTTTGAAATGTTCATTTTATTCTAGTTCACATAGTGCATTCTTGCTATTTAATGATGTCCTGTGTAGGTATTTTAGAAGTGTTGAGAAACAGGTTCGACCTGTTGTAATAAATACTTTAAGTTAAAAGTGCTTGTTCTTCTTCCTAACCTGTCTTTTACAATCAGTGTTGATGCATTAACCTGTTACACCCTTGGATGGGAAAGCAAACATTGCAGACCTGCACCAAAATCACAGTTTACTCAACAAGTGAACCCAGGTAGACCTTTGAGACACTATCTTGAAACACAGGCCAATGTCTGATTGTTGTTAATTTAATCGTGGCTAGATGTTGTGGGTGATGCAGTTGACATAACAGGATCCACACTCTAAAGTAAGTTCAAACGAAGGCGCAGCAGAACTTGCTCACCATGATGAGCCATCATTACTAGTATCTGTTCAGCTGCACTGTTTGTGCTTTCTTCCGTCTTTGCTGAAGGGTAACTGTTAAGCTGTAGAGGGTCTTTTTGATATCCTTAAAATCTTCTTTTGCTTTCAAATGGGCTGGAGGTAGACAGCCCCCAAGCATTAATGTAGGATTTTAGGCATGTGCTTGGTTTGGCCCCATCCTAGAAGAGAAATGCAGCATTCAGCTTCCAAGAAGAAACACACTCCTCAGAGGTCAGTTTACTTTAGCTATTCATGCAGTAATTAAACTCTAGGGGCCAGATGTAGGTAGGATTCATTTACCGATTCTTAATTACCGAATTTTACCGATTCGGTAATTAAGAATCGGTAAATATGAAGGGGGGACATGTAGGACCATCCAGATGGTTTTTTTACCGAATCGGTAAAAATCTGTATTTACCGATTCGGTAAATACCGACCGGTAATGCCCATTTATTCCTATGGGCTTTGAAGCCCATAGGAATGAATGGGCATTACCGGTCGGTATTTACCGAATCGGTAAATACCGAATTCCACAAGGGTGCAGGGGGTATCACTTTGACACCCACTAGCACCCCCAAAACAGGTTCGGGTGCCAGGTGGCAGGCATACCTGCCCTAAGGGCAGGTCTGGCTGTCATATGGCACAGATGTGCATGCACACATGAGCATGCACACCGGAATCGGTATTTTACCATCAAATTGATTTGGTTGTAAAATACCGATTCGGTAAGGCTTGTGGGACTCTGAAGAGTCCCACCCACATTTCAATTTACCGAATCGGTAAAAATACCGATTCGGTATTTTACAGAATCGGTAAATTTACCGATCGGTAAATTTACCCATTCTGTAAAATGACTGTCCCTACATACCATTTCTCTGATACTGGTCGGTAACGGCCGAAAATACCGATTTTCGGCCGTTACCGACCGACCTACATCGGGCCCTAGGATACATGTCAAGGTCTTAGCAGTTTGACGAATCCCACTGCCAATAAGCAAGGTTAATCCAGATGTGGGCACCAGCTAATCACTTTGTATGGCATCTGCAACTTTCTTATCTCTAGAATTTAAAGAGCTGACTTGAGCCTGATCCTAAGTGTATTCTTGGATGAGGACAGTTTCTTCTTGCTGAAGCACTGGTGTCTCAGTTGATTCTTCAGGCACTTTTACAGAGGGTCTGACAGGCTTAAACCTTATGTGGATTCCCCCTCTCTCACCGACCAGAGGAGTTAAGAAGGCAAGAGCTGAGAGATTGGTATTTGAGATCAGCTGTTTCAGCATGCTACAGGCACAGCTCCACCATTCCAATAATGCATCCCTGTTTTCAGAAGGCACTCACCCAGAACAGACTCATGTTCTTCTCACAAATTTGGGGTGAGGGTAAGAGGTCTGCAGGTACAATTAGTGACTGCTATTTGAATTTGGTTGCCAATGTTCCCTACCCAAGCGATACACCTATACTGCACCCACAGAAACCTAAAATCACCAACACCAAACATTAGATTCCGTGTAAAAAATCAAGGGAGATTACCCCTTAAAGGGCAATTCCGGGGAAAATATTTGGGAATTCACATTCTCCCAGCTGCTGCTTGAGTTTGACTGAGGGAGTACTGGAGTCGGTGTCAGACTGAATTCAATGATCAAGGGCTGCAGGGCATGCAAAATAGAACAACTTGCAGGGGAAAAAAAAGAAAAAAAGGTTAGTATGGTTGAGCTGGTACCAACAGATCGGTTTGTTTGTCCCTAAACAAAGTGACCTGGGAAGTGAGCCCCACATTTCAAAAATGGTAATTTTACCTGCAATAACACACATTTATACACATTTGCTTTGTACAGACATTTATAGTCATTCACTATAGAGTCCTCCTTCTCACTCCATAATTGCCTTCCATATCCTACAACTGTCTTTGTCATGGGTTATGTAAGAGAAATACAAGATTATTGTAAATGTACATGTTGCAGGTTAGTAAATTGGCAATGTATTTAATATGCCTTTCTTAACTTTGTGTATTTGCTATTAGTAGCTTTGATATACCATTTATTTAAGGTATGACTACATTGAGTGTTAATCAATACTCAGGAACAATAATTAAATGGTTGTTCCATATTGGTTTTAAGTTGAGATAGTATTTGTGGGGTTGTTTACAGTAAGGTTCAACAAGAAGAGAGATAGGGAGAGTCGTGTGACACTCTTAGTCCCCTGTCATCTATTCATAAACAAAAAAAGGGTGTCTAGAGAAGTGGGTTTACAGGTTATTGCCACAGTATGGAGCAGTAAACTCAAAATTATGAGACAACCTCACTATGATGTTTAAAGAAAGCCCTCACTCACCACCTAGTGATGACATGCTTCATCATCGGGCTTGTTTACAGTAAAACACACAGGAAGTGCTGCACAAATTGGTAGGGCACCCCTAGAAACTTTTCCCCATTAATTAGGGTGTGGTCAGGAGTCTTTCCAAACCACACAGGCTGGCATAGGGCATAAAAGTGGCACCCTTAGTACTCTCTTCACAACACCTCTGGACCTGTGGAAGACAGAAGAAGGACTGCACCTTCTGTTGAACCTGTGGAGAGAAACCCTAATGGCAGGGCATGCTCCCCACTTGTACCGCTGACAAAAGAATAGATTTCAAAGGCTAGTTGACTAGCCTCCTGCTCATCCACAGGAACATAAAAGTTTCAAGAAGCCCAAATCTCTCCTACTGACCACTTACTTCCAACTGCATTTGCCCAGAACCTTGCTGGTGGCTTATGGGATTGTACTCTTTCCACCTCCAAAATTGCAAGACTGGACATTTCAATTTGTTTTCTGAACGTTTTTCAAAAAGCATGTAACTTGGATATCGTTAAAATCTGAAAAAAATGTGGGTGTAAGAAAAAATGTAATGTTTCAACCAGCTAAGTCATTGTGGCAAGATGTTTCGGCCATTCAGAAAGCCAAAAAGGGTCTCTGGCCTTCATCAGGACCAGGGCCGGACTGAGAGCCAAAAGCAGCCCTGGCCAATTTTGGCAGGCCAGCCCCCTCACTGCATAGTCAGTCTCAGTCAGCTCCATTTGACTTTGCTGAGGCTTGTGTTTTCATTGCACTGCTGGAATTCCTGTGTCCCATCCAAACATACAGTGAGAGTGGCCCGAAAGGTGAAAAGCCACTCCCTTAAGTGAAAATCGTCCCACTGGTCTCTAGCCTACCGGGGCAATGCCCTATGCCTGGTATGGCCAGTCCAGCGCTGGTCAGGGCTAGTCTGATTTCTGCCTAGCTCCCCATTCATGCTGTGCTTCTATAATGAAGCTGTTTGGCGTTCGGCAGATGGGAAATGCTGTAGGTGTATATGCAGGCACATAACCCTTGATGAATGCTTGACTACAGGGGAGTGCCTCCTTGTGTGACTGAAATAAGAAGGAAGCAGACTAGCCCTGATAAAGGCCAGTGACCCTTTTGGGCATTCAGAATGGCCAAAACATGTTGAAACAAAGACTTGGGTGGTTGAATCATCGAATTCCATCTTACATACACATTTGTTCGGATTTTAACCATATATGAGATAACCACTAAAGAAAAAAAAATCCAGGGTATATTTCAAGATATTTTTAATAGTTGGATCCCTTTGATCATCCAATAATCTTTTATTTAAGAACTCCAAGTAATGGTTGAGTCCGCGAGGGTTGTATTCACCTACCGTGATGGGAAAAATCACCAATGATGAAACATGCCACGAAAAATCGTGGGTGAGATGATTTTTCAAAATGTTTCAAGCCTCCATTAGGGTGATCATAACTAACAAGGGTATTTTGTAGCAGTTGCCCGGCTCCTTTTGTGAGCATATTGTGAAGTGGAAGACGTGTCCAGGTTGTTCTCCTCTCTCTCTCCAATTGTATATATATTTACAGAATAAATGCATCCATGCGCAATCAAGTTAACCTGCATATATTTCCCGAGGTTGATATAATTACACCTGTCAAAAAAAGCTGTAAACTCTCAGGACTCACTTATGAGGTGGATTCAGGGGGCCACTGAGTTCCTTCGGGGGTTATGCTGCTGGTGGCAGCCTGTTGTGGTGGCAGGATGCGGCAGACGATCGCCTGCTGGAGTCACTACGTGTGCAGTGGATTCTGTGGCCCTTCACAGACAGTCAAGGAGAAATAAGTCAAACCTATGTGTGTAAGGGTCAGCGTTGTACACAATCCAAGAAAGCATGACGCTGTACAACAGACTGGGATCACGTTAAACCAAGATGGTGATAGGGCTTTACGAGTGATGGTATGTAGGGCAGTACAAGAAGCCTGTTCATTTATGATAACATTGTCTGGCGACTGTGTGCTTTGTTGGGCTTCCTTGCTTATACCTCAAGGTACATGATGTGTACATGATGTAAGCTGATTGCTACCTCTCATTTATTGTACATTGTGTAAGCTGCATCTACGCACTGTTTGTTCCTGGATTGCATCGAATGCTACCTCTTATACTTTTGACTACTTTTGGCCATTCACTAGCGTCACTCCTGTGCCCTGTAACCAACGGCTGGCTGCTTACTGTCGTCTTTCCTCCCACACCCAACGTTACAGCCATCCTAACATGGATCTCATCGGTAAGCACACATACAGAATCAGCTACCCTTCCACTCTCACCAAAAAAGCAGCTAAACGCTTTAAACATAGTTTCTTGAGGTCGCACCCTGAAACACCCTTTGCCGACACCTACTTCTCACCGGGCAATGGAGCCCTGAACACTGATATCATCTTCCACACCTCACGCACAGCCCAATGGAGAAAAGCGTTTCTAACCCTACTCACCGTCGACACCACCAAGAAAACAGCTCATGGCATAACCCTCTCTATCACACCCTCCCAACTCTTCCATGGCAGAACCACCATCACCATCTACAATAACGGGACTGTCCTAATTCAATCCACGGACAAGAACCTGGAAATACTAGACAACCTGTTCCCCAAGTTCAAAGAGCACCTTTCCAAGACGCGGACCTCCACCCTGAACTCCACCAGCACTATCATCACCCCTGACGTCGAAGCCCCCACCCACAACACTACTAACATAGCACAGCACCGGATCCACACGCACCTCACCTCTTCCCCCAGCACCCTAATGAATCGCCCACCTGCTGTTACCGCCCCACACTCCCCAAGCGCAGTCACCAATCTCTCCCCCTCATACACTAGCCGCCCCTCTAACAATACCCCCACTCTGACCCCCACTCATACCTCCCTCATCCCTCTCTCCCCTGACATAACAACCCCCACCCACAACACCTCATACCTAGATCAGCACCAGAACAGCACGCGCAATGACAAATCCTACCCTTTGTTCCCCCCATTCTCAGTCCCCATGTGAGTACACCCCCCCATACATCCTCGAAACACCCACATCCTCGATTCCCCCACGCCCCCTTCCCCCCACGCTACACCCCCCATGAACGCTTCTGAACACGCCACCGTCCGGAGTTTATCTCCCCCCCCATGCCTCCCCCCCAAGGCAGATCCATCTCCCTCCCCAGCTCCCTCCCCACTCTCACTCACGACACCCCCACCCTCGCAACTAGTCCCGCTGAACATACCGCCTCTGTTACCTTAGCATCCCCCCTCTCTCCCCTCCCACTCTCAGCCCCCACTACCTTCCTGCCACCCCCACTGTCTTCAGCCTTCACTCTCTCTTCAACTCACCGACACCGTCTCCCACTGACGACACTACTTATGTCTCCCACCCTCCACCTACTTCAACCACACCCCTCGTCCACAAATACGCCCACACTTCGAATGCCTTCCCACTCATTATCACTGCAGAACCTTCCAACAACGCTAGCTTATCCCCCCCTCGATACCCTGCACGCTCTCTAGCTCACTACTCAACCATTCACCAATGGCTCTCACCACCAACGCCATCTCCAATCCTCCTCTTGACCTGACCTTATCTACCCTCCAACAAGTCAAAGAGGATCTCCTACAAGTCAAAAAAGATGTCCACGATATCAAAGACCTTTTCCTCTCACAGCCCAGTCTACCTCCCACCATCCCACTACCCTACAAACGACGCACCCTCCCTACATACCCTCGCCTCCAACGATCCGCGAGATGGCCGACTATCCCCATTCGCATTAACTCCCACCGCCCCCACCGTGTCCTCAACTCACTGTCTGACCGCGACCTATGCTCTCTCCTACGCTCTTATGGCCCAGGTCCGGTAAAACACATATCCAACACACACATCCCCATACCCACAATTCGCTCAAATCCTCTGAGGCTCCCAACCCATAGCAACAGAGGTTCCATCCCTAACAACCTCAGAAAAGTCCCCCTCTCTCTAGAAGGCTCGACCACCCTTCTCACTCCCAAACTCAAATGCATCCTACTCAACTGCAGATCGGCCCAGAGACACTCCTCCGACATCGCTGATCTCGTCTCAGCAATGGATCTGGACCTAGCCTTTCTGACTGAAACGTGGCTTACTGAAGCCTCTATCCCGATAATGGACATATTAGTCCCCCCCAATTATCACATCATTAGACTGGACAGGCCTGTCAAGACGGGCGGGGGAATTGCATGCATTTTTAGGAGCAACCTCTCCGTTACTAAAGCCGCCTCCCCCTCCCTTACCTCCTGTGAACTCCTCTGCCTCGATATCACCAGCGATGTCAAACAAGTTTGTGCTTTACATCTCATCTATCACCCGCCTGGTGACAATCTCATATTCACCCAACAACTCATGGACACGATCACATCCAATGCCGGTCCGCAGATCACCCAAGTCTACCTGGGTGACTTTAACCTCCACTGGAATGATCAGAAAGACACAGAGGTGAATAGTCTCAAAACTTTCCTTAATGCGCTTGACCTCACCCAAATATGCGATAGACCAACACACGACAAAGGCTCGATACTCGATCTCATCATCGCCAAAGAGGACTCTACCCAACTGGAGGCGATCCAACCCTGCGACTGGTCAGATCACCACATTATCACCTTCTTTATTAACGAAAAAGTTAAACATAACCCGGTTCAACCCACCAAATGCAAAACCTGGAAAAGGGACATGAAGAATCTTAACCCCACTACCCTGCCTCCCCACATCGGCAGTCTCCTCCTTCCCCCTTCAGGTGTCTCGGATGTTCAATCACTGACCGAACACTACCTTGACTCTATGAATTTAATAGTCAATGAAGTCGCTCCATTGCAACTGAAGAGAGTCTCCAACAAAATTTCTAACCCCTGGTATGATGGCAGACTCAATGACGACAGGCGTACTATGCGAATGGCAGAGCGTACCTGGAGATCTGACCCCTCATCACTGCATCTAAAAAAGCTAAAAAAACAAGAGAAATGCCTACTTTAGGAAAATAAAGCGCACAAAGTCGGACTTCTTTAGCCGCCAGTTGGACCAAGCAAAAAACAGGCCAAGAAAACTTCGAACTAATCAAGACTCAAACAAAGACACAACCCTTACAATCAAACAACGCAACAAGCGACACCCCACACTGTGAAGCCTTCTCTGCTTTCTTTAAGCTAAAGACTGATAACATAAGAAATGACCTCGTCATGGACTTAAGCCGATTCCCCAACCACACCAGAATGTCTAACATTCAACCTAAAAACAAGGCATCATGGCTGCACTTCGACACCTACTCGGAAGAAGCAATACACAAACTACTCTGCACCTTGAAGCCCTCTAATCTAAAAGTAAAAGACTTCATCCCCTTGCTCCTCCCTCTCTGGACCAAAATCATCAACAGCTCCCTTCAACAAGGTCTCATCCCAGACTCCCTCAAGGTGGGGCAAGTCACACCTATACTCAAGAAACCCACAGCTGACCCGTCTGACCTGAACAATTACCGGCCTATCACCAATATCCCCACCCTGGCCAAACTGCTGGAGAAATGTGTCCAACTCCAACTAACAAAACACATTGACCAATATGACCTCCTCAACCCTCACCAATCAGGCTTCCGAGCGAAACATAGCACGGAAACAGCTATGACACACATAATTGATGACGCCCTCCAAATCCTTGACCGCAATGAGTCCTGCCTCCTCATCCTTCTTGACCTATCTTCAGCATTTGACACGGTCAAACATGAGAACTTATTGGAGCTGCTAAGCACTAGAATGGGTCTATCGGGAACTGTTCTCAAATGGTTCTCTTCCTTCCTTCATAACCGGTCGCAGAAGTTCAAGATCGACAATGTGCTATCTAAACCAGTGCCTGCAGATCTAGGTTTTCCACAAGGATCTTCCCTCTCCCCCACACTGTTCAACCTCGTCATGGAACCGCTCGCCACCTTGCTCCAAGCATCCAATGTTCAATTCCATATGTACGCCGATGACACACAACTTTACCTAAAGCTACAATCCCCGGAAGATATCAAACTTCTGAATTCCACACTTAGCAACACTCAATCTTGGTTGGCCGATAATCACCTCAAACTAAATGCGCTGAAAACTGAGTTCCTACTCATCTCACCCCCGGCGAAAACTTCCACCACCCAAACTTGGCTCAATAACCTAACAGCACTCAATGTCCAACCAACCATCGTGGACTCAGCGAAATCACTAGGCATCACAGTCGACGCCAAGCTCAACATGCAACAGCACGTTAGCAAAGCCACAAAAGGGGCGAATTTCCAAATCAACACACTGAGGAAACTTAAACCCTTCCTCCCTGCCAAAGACTTCCAAACTGCTGTACAAGCTTTAGTCATCCCTCGCATAGACTACTGAATTGTAGCCCTCAGCGGACTCCCGCTATCCACAACAGCACCCCTAAGAGCCTCCCTGAACGCTGCCGCGAGACTCATTACTGGCTCAAGAAAACACTTGCATATATCCCCAGACTTAAAATCTCTAAAATGGCTGCCTTTTGAAGCCAGAATACAGCTAAAAATTGCAGTAATGACACACTCGGCCGTGCACCACAAGGCACCCGACTACCTCGCGCAAAAGTTGTCTATATCAGGAGGGTCGAGATCCAATCGTTGTACAAAAAATCTACTCCTGAAACCTCGGAGATTCCGGAAAGAGAAAACATACAAGCGCTCCTTCTCAGGAATGGCACCCAGGATCTGGAATGCGCTCCCTCCGGAAACCAGGCTTATCTCCTCCACTGCACTCTTCAAGAAAGAGGTGAAAACAATTCTTCTGGCCAAGATCTCCTGAACTTTATAGATACTGAAACTGAGACTCTGCATCGCTCTGTATCACTGATCACCTTGTTCTTTGGCACTATACTCCTACCATATGGTGTCACTACTACGCTACTCTCTTACTACCGACCAATATATGTTACACTTTGGTGTATTGACTCACCCTCCCGATGCCCACACCCAGTGCTTTCTCTATCCTAAGAAATTGGTATAAGCCATCTACACATCCAAGGCTTTACCTAAACCCTTCTGTAGTGGGAGCAATGACTAGTGCCGTCTTATACTACTTGTTTACCTGATTGTATTTTGATATGTTTCTGTACATGATTGTTATCCTACTATGTTAGTGATTACTATGCTGCCCCCATTATCTTGTTCATTCCTGTTGCCCCTACCCCTGTTCTGTGAAGCGCTCTGATATCTGTAAGGATCTTGTTCGCGCTATATAAAACTTTGAATAAATAAATAAATAAATAAACACCCAGCCCCTCAGCCCCTCTCCTCTTTAGTTTTCACTCTATTTGTTTTCTTGCTCTTCCTGCAGGTTGCTGGCTCCGGGCACGTTCTGTATACTTGTTTTTGCTGTTTAGCTCTGCCTGCTTCTATCTCCACTCAGGCTCTCTTCCCTGAATTTGCCCTCATGGTGATGCTGTTATGTAGCCTTCATGGGATAAGTAATAACTGCTTGCAATGCTGGGCATTTACAAATGATAAGCAGTTATTTTCAGCTATAAACCAAGCCATATTGAAATATTGTTGTTTAATGCATTATCATTATTATAGGTATTGGGTTGTGTTTTTTAAAAAAACAAACTGGTTCTAGTGTGCATATCTCTTAACCATTCGGCATTGTTTTTCCAGGGCCTGATTTGAAGGGATTGTGCTACAGAGAATTCTAGGTGTCAGGGACACTTAGGACTGTCTGCCTGGATTCCATTCTCCCTTAGGTCAAGACATAAATTCACTTCAGTGTGAGATATCAGGAATACCTTGATTGGTTGTATCATATACAGACGGACCCAGAAGAGAAACACCCCGCTGAAAACACTGGCAGCGATACCACTGGGCACGGATATCTGTGTTCAGAAAAAAGCAGAGCTGCGATCACAGAAAGAACCAAGGACTAGATGGTGGCAGCCAAATGCAGGACACAACGATGAAACAAGGGGAACCTATCCTTCATAAACTAATTACTCGTAGTGATTACTTTATGAGGATTTTGTTTACCTACGAAGAAAGGCAATTCTGGCCAAAATGCAGAGGGACGAAAACCACAATGTTCACACTGAATTTTTCAAATAATTTTAATTGAAGTAACAAATCATACAAACGAAACTGAAATATATATTATTCAAAAATTTATATATGAAGATACATTCACAATTGGGACACATATTTTTGTATACGATTTGTGATAATTTGGTATCAAAAGAAATACACACAGGGGAACCCACTTAATGGTGTGCTGGGGGACTACAACCCAAGGGAGTAGCTAGTAAATTAAAATAGCCCACTTCGAACTAAAGCTTTTATGTCACTAAGCAAACGAGGCACGTCATCACGACCCTCCCGAGAAGAGCTCTCGTGTATTTCAGTCAGGCATCTATCCATTCATCCTTCCATGCACCTGCTACTATGGCTACCATTTCACCTTTAGATTATATCATCCATTCATTCTTTCATCCATCATTCAATCTTTCACCATTCCGTCCATCTGCCAATCCATATCCAAACCTATCCTTCTCCAAACCTATTCATTAAACCTATCCATCCAATCATCCATCCATCTATCCATCCACCCTTTCACCTATCCATCTCTCTATCCAGCCTTTCACTCATCCATCCATCCTTTCAGTCATCCATCTCTCTATCCAGCCTTTTACTTCATCCATCCATCCTCCCGTTTGCTCATCAATCCATCTGCTCTTTCACTCAATCTCTCCTCCCTTTCACTCAACCATCCAACCTTTCACTAATCCATCCACCCTTCCACCCAGCCATCCACTCCTCCATCCTTCTATTTCCACTTACACATCGATCATCCTTTCACTCACTCATCCATCCATCCTGTCACTCATCTGTCTATCTATTCATCCTCCCTTTCACTCATCCATCTACCCTTTCACTCCATCCATCCTTTTATCCATCCACCCACCCATCCACCCCATCCATCCTCCCTTGTGGTCATCCATTCACCCACCAGTTCACTCAATCCATCCTCTCTTTTGCTCATCCATCCACCCTTTCACTAATCCGTCCACCCTTCCACCCATTCATCCACTCATCCATTCATTTAACCTTTCACTCATACATCCATCCTTTCACTCGCTCACCATCCATCCATCCATCCACCCTTTCACTCATCTGTCCATTCATTCATCCTCCTTTTCACTCATCCATTCTTTTACTCATCTTTCCATCCACCCACCCTCCCTTTCATTTACCCATTCATTCTTTCACTCATCCATTCATTATTTTACCCATCCTTCCATCCACTCCCTTTCTCTCATCCATCCATTCTTTCACACATCCATCCTTTCTCCCATCGATTCTTCCACTCATCCACCCATTCTTTCTCATATCCTTCAATCCACCCTTTCACTCCTTCCCTCTGTCCATCCTCCCTTTCACTAATCCTATCCATCCATCCATACTTTCACTCATTCATCCATCCTTTCTGTCATCATTCATCCATCCTTTCACTCATCCATCCAGCCACCCTTTCATCCATCCATCCACCCTTTCATCCATCCATCCATCCATCCTCTCTTTCACTCATCCATCCATTCTTTCTCTCATCCATCCATCCACCCTTTCATCCTTCAATCCACCCTCCCTTTCACACATCCCTCCATTCTTTTACTCATCCATCCTTTCACTCATCCATCTACCCATTCATCCTTTAACTCGCCCATCCATCCACTTGTTCACTCACATCTATCCATCCTATTACTCACCTTTTTCTGCCAAGTTGCTGTAGCTGCTAAAGTTCATGACGCTCATGCATCCATCCTTTTACTCATCCATCCAACCATCCTTTCGCTCTTCCATCTATCCATCCATTCACTTTGTCCATCCACCCACCCTGTTACTTCAATCCATCCTTCCATCCATCCATACTTTCACTCACTCATGCACCCATACCTTCTCTCGTCATCCATTCACCCTTTCACTTATCCATCCATGCATCTATCCCCCTTTCATTCATCCATTCTTTCACTTATCCATCCATCCACACTTTTAGCCATCCATTCATTCACCCTCTCTTTCACTCATCCATCCATTTTTTCACGCATCCATAGTTTCACTCATTCATGCACCCATCTACCCAGCCACCCTTTCACTCACCTATCCATCCACCATTTAACTCACACGTCCATCTATCCATCCGCCCACCCTTTCACGTTATTTATGAGCGTTTTTCTGTTTTAAAGGTCTCTTTTAGAGGATGAGAGACATGGGTTTATATATGCCACTGTACCTTAGTATAAACCAGCACCTCATACAAGGAGAACCGTAGCTTGGAATCTTCACCACTGTATTTTCTATCCATGAGGTGTAGCCACTAATCCAGGTAATTCCACTTTTAATGGATTTACTATTCATATTCACCAGAGTGTCAATGTAAACAAACCATGCGAGATGATAAGTGAGTTGTTGAAGCATGCTGAACTGTTAAGGAGACCTGGATGATCCTCATGTTATCTCTTTAAATATTTTCTCCCAAACGTTTGATGTTTCTTAAATTTGCAGTGCGAGAGAGTAGCACCACTTTGTGGTCATTGCCGAGAAGGATGCCAACACTATTTACAGAGAGGTCAATGGATCCTGCATGTATAACATCCTCATTGCAGGGCCAATCTCTACATGTACTCCACGAGTACCCCATTAGTCTCTTTTTGAACAACTTAATTCATGCAGGATTTTTCTAACTCAACCGTAACGTTTGGAGATGGACATTTAGTAATTTTATGACAAGACCGGAGGCTCCTATTATGCTTTCTAATCTTGCGTTTAATTGAACAGCAGCCAAGATAAGCAATGAAAACTACAGTTCCCAGAGGGCCAGAACAGCTGGGCCATGGGAATGTGAGAAAAAAACGCGATAGTACAGGAACCAATCATGTAAGACCTATCAAATAAAGACACTAACTGACTGCGCAGCTTCCTCTTTTCTTGCTGCTCGCAGTCAGATAAGTGCCTTTATTCCTGCTCTCAGTTATTTATTGCAGTGATAGTTATATATATTGTGCATTTTACTTGTGCTGTTTTCTCCTTTGCGAGCTTTGCTTTCAGCGCGTCTTCGCACCGCTGTTCCACGCTTCCGGCGTGTTTACTGGCTTTTGTTTACGTCCCCCCCCTCCCCCTGGGGCTCCCTTGGTCGCTTCCTCTCTCGCGCTGTTCAGCGCTGACTTCCCCTTCCTTCGCGCTTCTTCGCGCGCCTTTTTTCCTTCGCCTCTTACCTCCCAGAGGCTTTCCAAGTCACCGGTTCCTCAGCGTTGTTGGCGCGTCTCCTCCTCCTTCAGTTCTGAGCTCCGGCTGACGCCCTCTGCTCGGCCCGCCTACCGTCACGCCCCTGCTGGCTCCATTAACCCTCGCCTGCCTCTCCATGTGTATTCCTTCTGTTTTGCTCGTTTTGCTCGTTTTTTGTGCCCCTCTCGACATGGAACAGGACAGTTCCTCTGAGGAAGTCCCTGTTGAGGACTCTATTAATTTCAAAAAGCATTTGAATAAATTTATTAATAACTCTGTTGAGTCTGCAGTTGAAGTGTCCATGAAACGCATGTCAAAAAATATGGAGAACTCTATGTTGAGTGTCATGTCCAAACTACTGGCCCATTCTGCGGGGGAAAGCAGAAAGAAAAAGGTGGACCACTCTGCTAAGGCTCATGCCTCAAAAACTGCGTCATTGGTTGGCGAGTCTTCCTCGCTTTTGACTGAGGACTTTGTGCCTCCCAGGCCTCCTTCCAAGGAGGGGTTTGTTGGTTCCGAGGGCAAACAAAAGCAAAAAGATAAACACGCAGAGTCTCCTAAGAGAAAACTGGTTATTTCCACCATAATGGACACTGACGATGATGATGATGGCGATATGGATGACGCCGATAAATTGTTTGATTTATTTGACGCAGTTGATCCTTCTTCTCCTCCTTCCAAATCTGCTAAATTAGATTCTTTTTCTTTCGAACCAGTCTTTGACTCTGAGGGTTTTCCCATGTTTGATCCCTCCACTATCCGTCATCCAAATTCAACTGAATGGTTCCCTTCCCATCATGTTGGAGAATATATCACGGCCAGATTACGTCTTCCTCTGGAGACCTCAGTGAGATCCAGGCTCAAATCGGAATGTCCCAAGCCAGCTCTTCCCGACAAAATCACCCTCGTCCCTTCCATAGACCAGCCTCTTCTCACTTTCTTTTCTAAATTTGGCAAAGACCCTCGCAGAGGGGTCGACAAAGCTTGGTCCACTTGTCAAGACAAGTTGCTGGATGTCGTGGGTCCTCTCGCCCGCATCTTTGATTTGGCGGAGGCCGCACGTTTGGAAGGCTCGGAAACTCTCGGCTGAAGAGATATCCATGTGGGCTCAACGAGCCTTTTGTCTCCTAGGCTATGCAAATTCCGCTATTACCCATGAGCGCCGCAAAGGTCTCCTCATCAAGCTGGATCCTAAGCTCTCCAACCTCGCCCCTATGGATCCTGGTCCCAAAGCTAATGGTCTCCTGTTCGGAGACAACTTGGTCCGTGACCTCAGCAGATTTGTCTCCACCTTCGCTTCTTTGGATAAAGCCCAACAAACTGTCAAAAAGGTTTTCGCCCCTCGGGTTTTTGGACGGGCCGGCAGAGGCAGGGGCCGCTCTTCCGGCCGTCCCTACAATCAAGGCTCCAGAGGTGCGTCCCATGCCAATCAAGACTACAAGCCACAGTTCTACCCCCAACGTGGCCGTGGCTTCAGAGGCAGAGGTCAAGGAAACTATCGTCACAACAACCCCAGACAACAAGGTAAGCCTTTCTTCTTCCCCTCCTGTGGGGGGTCGCTTAAAACTTTTCCTTCCAAAATGGTGTGCTCTCAGTTCGGATCCTTGGATCTTAAACACCGTTCAAGGCTACCTCATAGAATTCTTCTCTCCTCCCGTTCAAACTTCCTTCCCCCCCCCCTCGTTTTCTCCGCTCTCATGGCCTCTCAGATTTCAAACGAAATCGAGGTTCTTCTTCACAAGCAGGCAGTTCAAATTTTTCCCTTCGACTCCTCCGGCTTTCTAAGCTCCATTTTTCTTGTTCAAAAGAAAAACAAGAAACTCCGCGCCGTCATCAACCTGAAGTGGTTCTACCAATTCGTAGTTTATCGCCATTTCAAAATGGAAACGATTTTACACCTACGAGACACCCTTCGCCCACACGATTGGATGGTCCGTCTGGACCTTCAGGATGCTTACCTCACGGTTCCCATTCATCACTCCCAATGGAAATTTCTCCAATTCCAATGGGCAGGTGTCAATTACTGTTTCACTTCTCTTCCCTTTGGCTTATCTTCCGCGCCATGGTGCTTCACAAAACTCTTAAAACCCGTGGTCGCTTATCTTCGATCCCTTGGCATCAGACTGATAATTTACTTGGACGACATCCTCCTCATGAATTCCGACAAGGAGAATCTTCTTTCAGATTTACTCCTGACCCAATCTCTCCTTTCAGACCTGGGCTTCCTCATCAATGCGGACAAGTCGTCCCTCATTCCATCGCAGAACATGGAATTCTTGGGTTTCATGGTGGACTCTGCAGCGGCGTCTCTTCGCCTCCCCCTTTCCAAAGTTTCCAAAATCAAAGCGGAGATTGTTTCCGTTCTTCAGTCCTCTCTCTCATCTCTCCGATCCTTGGCGAGGATCTTCGGTCTACTGTCCTCCTCCATTCAGGCCATCTTCCCCGGCCCTCTCCATTATCGCGCTCTCCAACGTCTGAAGATAAAGCATCTCAGACAAGGTCTCGCTTATTCAGATCTCGTTTCCCTAGATCCAGAATCTCGCACCGAACTCCAATGGTGGATAGACCATTTAGATGCGTGGAACGGCCGGACTATCTTCGCCACGGCCCCAGATCTTGTCTTAGAATCCGATGCAAGCCTATCGGGTTGGGGCGCCCGCTGTGGGCCAATCTCGACTGGGGGCTCATGGTCCGCCGAGGAGTCCAAGCTGCACATCAACTGTTTAGAGATGCTTGCAGGCTCCTTTGCGATCAAAAGCCTTTCAAAAAACAGGATTCGCTGTTCAATCCTCCTACGCATGGACAATGTTTCTGCGGTCCGCTATATCAACCATCTCGGCGGCACCAGGTCCAAGCCTCTGGCAGACTTAGCGAAAAGTCTGTGGGAATACTGCCTCGCCCATCACCTTTCCTTGTCCGCGGAGTATCTTCCAGGGGATCTCAATTCCGTGGCCGATTGGCACTCAAGATTCCTTCGAGATTCCAGCGATTGGAAGCTCTGTCCATCCGTTTTCCTCTCCCTCTCACATCTTTGGGGCCCTTTCTCCATCGACCTTTTCGCGTCCCGGCTCACCTCCCAATTGCCCCGGTTTTACAGTTGGCGTCCGGACCCTATGGCCTTGGCGACAGACGCTTTCCTGCAGGATTGGTCTCGTCATCTGCATTATGCCTTTCCACCCTTCCTGATGATCAACAGGGTCCTCTCTCAAATTCGCCGCCAGTCTTCGTCCCTGGTTCTTGTGGCTCCTTTCTGGCAAGCACAGGTTTGGTTTCCGTCTCTTTTGGAAATGGCAGTGGACTTCCCGGTCCTTCTTCCCTCCTTCCGGGATCTCCTACTCAATCCTCAAGGCAAACAACACAGTCTCATTCTAGACAACACTCTAACCTTGTCGGCCTGGAAAGTTTCCGGCCTCCCCCTTCTCACGTCCTCATTTCACAAGAGGCTTCGCTCTTTATCAGCCAGGCCTGGGCCCCTGGCACCTCCAAGGCGTACAAATCCGCCTGGTCTCTTTGGGCAAGCTGGTGTTTGGAAAGGGACCTCAATCCCATTTCAGCCCCTCTGAACTTTGTCATTAATTTCCTCGCTTCCGAGGCAAGCGCAGGTAAGGCTTATCGCACTGTAAATCTATATCGTTCGGCTATTTCTCTTAACCATTCCCAGGTTGACGGCAAACCGGTTGGTGCTCATCCCCTCATTTGTCGTCTATTGAAAGGTGTTCGATGTGCGAAACCACCGTTGGCTAAGTATACTTCTTTATGGGACGTTACAGTTGTTCTTAAATTGTTCACAAACTGGCCTGACAATTCTGTTCTTTCACTCAAAATGTTGTCTGCCAAACTTACCATGTTACTGTGTTTGATTTCCATTAAGAGAGTTTCTGATGTTAAAGCTCTAGATGTTACTGCTCGCCAATTTTCCCCTACAGGTGTAATGTTTCAAATACGCAGACGCACTAAAACTAACTTGGATTCAGTGTTTTATCCTTATTTCCCTTCTCAACCCAAACTGTGTGTTGGACAATGCTTAAAAGTGTATGAAGAAAGGACCGCTGATCTCAGAACGCCCTCCCATTCTCAACTCCTTATTTCATTTCGCAAACCCCATCTCCCTGTCTCTTCCCCTTCCCTCGCCCGCTGGGTTCGGTGGGTCATGTCTCTTGCCGGAATTGATGTCTCCATTTTTGGGGCTCATTCGGCCAGGGGAGCCATGGCTTCTAAAGCCTTTTGGTCTAGCTCTCGATTGGAGGACATTCTCAGATCGGCAGATTGGTCCAATGACAGTATCTTTCGCATGTTCTATTGTAAACCAATCCGTACTGTGGCTTCTGATGTTGTTAATATGCTTTGAACAAGCATAATAGGAGCCTCCGGTCTTGTCATAAAATGTAGATTTTCCTAGTATTCATGACGGAAAGTCTTAATTTTATTAAAGACACGGAGGCGAGTATTATCCCGCCGCAACATTACTGACATTTGTTTCTCCCTCCCTACAGCAAATCCAGCCTTACCACCGGCCTCGTCTTAGGAGTTCTACTCTTCGACTGCTGAGGTCTTCGCCTCCACGTCCTCTACTTCCAGTGCTTCCGGATCCTTCTCCTGGTCTCCTGTTCGATCTTCTCCCTTGGATTACTCTGATGCAAGACTTATGTTCCTGGACTTTGGCTCTGGCCTTGCTTTTGTTAATTTGTCCTTTATTCACTGAACCTTTATGACTGGCTCACAGCGAAAAGAGGAAGCTGCGCAGTCAGTTAGTGTCTTTATTTGATAGGTCTTACATGATTGGTTACTGTACTATCGCGTTTTTTTCTCACATTCCCATGGCCCAGCTGTTCTGGCCCTCTGGGAACTGTAGTTTTCATTGCTTATCTTGGCTGCTGTTCAATTAAACGCAAGATTAGAAAGCATAATACTCGCCTCCGTGTCTTTAATAAAATTAAGACTTTCCGTCATGAATACTAGGAAAATCTACATTGTGAATGCCATGATATGGCGGTCTGAGTATGAAGATTAAACCACAACATTGAGTATTGTTATTTGCTCAGCCCATTTCCAATTTGACAGATGATTAATGAGACACCGGGACAGCAGTAGAGTTGGACAGCACATATCGGAGGAAGGTGTATCTGAAAACTGAGACCCAAGCATCATCCTTAGATCTTGTGCCTTGGGCCTGTTAATTTCAGCTTTCCAGCTAACCAGAGTTAAAAGCCCATATGGAAGGATGGTTGGATTGGGACCAAAATTAGTCCCGGACTACCAAAAAAAAAAGTAGCCCACATTTAAGGATATTGAACTGTCCTGAAACGTTACTTAGTATCTCGGGAATCATTTGAGGAGACATTGGTAATAAATTAATATTTTTAAGCTTGCAGAGCTGGTAGCATTGGGCAAAAATAGAAACATATTTATTCCACTGCATCTTACCCAAAGGTCTCCTCACCTTATCTTCAGGACTGTATATTTCTCCACCTCAGTTACTGAATTTGTTAGTCACCCTTGCCTTCAGCCTTTAAGTCTGTGCTCTCTCCCTCAGACCCCTGAATTCCCTGCCTGTCAGAGGACCATGCACATCTTCGTGTCTGGAGTATTCTGTTTACCCTGAAGGAACAAGGGGTCCTGCTCATCCAAAGGCTTTGAGACTCTTGTTCATCATTTGTGCTGAATCTCGGCACAGACCAACAGGACTCTTGAGCTCCGTTCCATTCTCAGTCTCCGAATGCTCCTACTCACACTGAGGTCCTAAAAGGCTTCTGCTGAGTCTCAGATGCTATGCAGTTCAGCTCAATTAATTTCCCTGTTCATCCCTAGGTCCTGTAACACTTGTTCATCCTTACCCAGAAGCTACAGCTCGCTCTCCGGTTATCGAGAACCATGTTCGCCTGCGCTACTGTGAGCCCTATGTTTACCCTCAGTTAACCAGGTACTTTGATGACCCTAATGACCTGAGGCTCCTATACGTACCCAGTGCCCACAGAGAACAATGGGGTGAGCATGCAAGCTTCAATGGTATTGTTCTGTTTAGATCCCAGAGGCTACCATACACTTTCATACCCCTGGAGGAGTGGCTTACCCTCATGCCCCTGATGTTCGAGGTTCTATCCAGGCCTAAGCTCACCCTCAGTCCCCTGAGACTCATAGTCACGCTCGGTTGCACAGGGTTCTTGCTCACTGTCATTTTTCTCAATGGCTCCTACTCAGGAAATTGATCCCCGACCTCCTGCTCAGCTTAGGCACCTAAGACTCCTAATAAATCTCAGGTCATTAAAGTTCATTCTCTCTACATTTTCATGCCCCTGACATTCCTGTTCCCCCTTCAACCACTGACTTTCTTGATCATCTTTGGATCCTGTGTCACTGCCGCCCACCCCTAGGTGACCATTAGACTCCCTGGGAAGTTGCAGCAGGCATCCACCCTTGTACATATCACAGTTGTACAAGGCTTCCTCTCTTGGTTGTCATTTTGGAGCCTCTCTGGCAGTGATGTCTTTGGGGATTGCATACAGCTTGGAATTAGAGCTCTTCTGTAATGTTAGTAGAGACATGATTTGAATTTGGAAAAGCTCCAGGAATTCACTCCAAATGCAGCCTAATTAATCTCCTAGATAGTATGCCTACCACCGCCCTCTTTCACAGAAACACATGTACATCACTTATTTTATCTCACAACTTTTTTTATTCTCTCATTTCACTTCCACTATCACCAAATGCAACAACATGCCTGATTTTCTAGCTCCCTGTATTACTATCGTTCTATAACACCATATTTGTTATCTCCCCTTCGGGTTTTCTTTATCTGTGACATCATATCCCTTTCATAATTACTGTGCACATCTCTCATTCTACCTATCGGTTTTGTGCCCCTCTTTCTAGTTCTTCCTCTATCTATCTCTCATTCTCGATTCTCTACGTTATCCTCTACTTGGGGTCTCTCGTTCTACCAATTTCTTTCACCCTCCACTCTCAATTTTCCTCTCTTTTCCTATCTTTCCCCGTCCGTCCATAAATCCCCCACTCCTGTGTCCCTACTATGGATTTTTTCTTCCGTTCTTTTTCTATCTCTCATGCCTTTAACTCCTCCTCTCGTTATGTATATCTCCTTGGTGTTTTATTTTTTTTCCCCGCAAACCTTCCCTTTTTCTCCAATCGGGCTTTCTCCTGTCCTGAACCTTGAACTCCTTGGTGCCTGTACTACACCTAATGTTATATTATTTTGTGTGGAATTGGGGAATGGTGCACAGCTATGATGCTAATGTGGACTTTAATCAGTTATGGGTGCCCCGTAGGTGGTGGCCGACGTCCCTGGGCGCCTATAAACAATTGCTAACGGTGTCTTTAGTGGACCACTGAAGACATCCCTATGGGCACCCATAGGGATGTCTTCAGTGGTCCACTAAAGACACCGTTAGCAATATTATTTTGTGTCCCATGTATTGCCTTGCTGCAGCCAGTTTACGGAATGTCTTCGTGTGTCTGGAAACATCACTAAAACCAAAGAAGTATCCACTGGTGAAGTTTCCTTTACCGTTCTATCCCTATGAAGTTCAACTAGTGTTTTGCTCTCTACACTTCCAGGAACGTCAACAACATCTAAACTAAGGATGAATGGATAGTACCTAACAAGCACTATCCTAGCGCATTGAAGGTACTATCCATCCTTCCTTTGTTCTCACAGACCATGAAACGTTTGACACCCTCTCCAGCCTTTCTCTCATTTCATACTTCTTTCGTCATTCCCCTTCCTGTCTCCCTCCTCTCCACTTTCACTTTCCATTTTTCACTCTGACAGGTTACCTATTTCCACCCTTCTCTCCACTCACTCATCATTTCGTCTCCTTAATCTCTTCCCCCGTCCTCCTCCATCTCTCTTGATCTCTACCATTCTTGTCCTGCTTCCTCAGCCTTTTTTTCTCTCTCTTTCTTGCCTTTTCCTCTCCTGTCATTCTTGTTGTCACTCTAATCCACACTCCCGTCTCACTTCGACTTTTGTCTCTTTCCACATTGCGACCCTTTCTTAATCCAATTGTGTTACTCTCCCTTCCCTTTGTCCAGGATAAATGTTTTTCACAGTAACGCTTTAAAAAAATGATGTTGTTTTTCTCGTTTTGGTTGATAGCGTTATTTATTTTTACAGTTGTTAACATGATAAGGCGGTAGCAGGTACCATGGTCTTATCTGCCTGCTTCCGAGGACAAAATCAAAGCCTCTTAAATGACCACCAGTTGTAATCTGCCTCCCTGCACAGTCACCTTTCACCCCACCCCCAGGAAGCACTAGTACTAACTGTGAGCTCAAAATCAGCAGTGCCACTCCTTGAGGACTCGTTGTCACTCCCCAAGCCCCAGGATGGCAAGAGGCCTGCCACTTGTTGAGCATGCTCAGATTGCCCTGTTTCACTTCTACACATGAAAACTAGCTAGCTAGGCTCTGCACTTAATCAAACTAAGCTCTACTCACCTACTCAAATGGTGCCAGCATATCTACAGCTGGGAAGAAAAACGCCCACCAGCTGGCTTGTGCCGTGTGCCCATCGGGCACTAGCTGTTTGTGCGCCCTGCCACCCTGTTTGGAAGTATGAGAAATCGTGTCTCATATGGAGATTTTGGATGCTGAAAGCAGCTGGATTTTCTGAGTGGAACACTGGTGAAAAACAAAAATCGACACAAAAACACTGATTTGTGCATGGGGCAGTGCTTAATTTGAGCCTGTGGTTTCCGGTGCTTGGCACCAGCACTTAATTGTCAGCACGGGCACTTATAACAGTCTGCCACATGATGGCACTGTTTGGCTAATTAGGTATTAAGCACAAAAACAGCTGTTTATTAATTCATCCTGCATTTAAAATGGCTAATACCTGCCTCCCATGCCATTCTTAAAGCTTTGGGGACCTGTAATAGTCTGAATTGTCATTCTTATAGGAGTGTGATGAGTAGTAGTTGTGTTGATACTGTCATTGGCTGCGCTGGCAAGGGCAATGGGTGGTGCAAGCTGCGGTGGCCTCGGGCCTCCTGACGAGGGCCCTAGCACTCGTGTTTTTTTTGTTTTGTTTTTTACAAATAAAGCACTATGTTAGTCCCAAAAAACTTGTTTCTATGTTTTCCCCACCCCCGAATTATCAACGCTGCCAGTAATAGCAAATTTGCGTGAAGGAAATAATGGAGCATACTGCAGGGAACTGGTAATCGAGGCCTCAGAAGAAGTCTGCTCAGGTCACCAGAGAAGTGACCCACAAGAATTTCTTGCGTATCCTGTCAGTGCTTACCTTTCTTTGAAGTATGACTAAATCACTGTTTACTGGGCGTGTATGAGCATATGTTCTTTCTGGGAGATGTGGATGATGCTGTATCAATTACCTGGTTGGTAATTTCAAAGCACGGGCTGATACTCTACACGTCATGTACGATTTATGACTTGGAAGCCACTATGAAACTGCCTGGGGAACCTTCTGTCCTCATTCTTGGGGTAATATAGCTAAGTTGTTTGTAGGCATGTTTTTTTTTTTTACATGGAAGTAGGTGATGCATGAAAGAAGGTGGGCCAATGCCAATTGTTCTCTTGATTTATTTGAAAGTTAGGAAGTTATTTTAATAGTTGCTAGGCAAAGTTATAGGAACTTACTCAGGTTTCTTCCCTTTCCTGTCTGTCATGGGTTAGTATAATTAAGTCTTCTTGCGGGAGAGTTTCTGGCAGAGCTGAAATTAATGTGGCAGGCCATCAAACTATCATCTAGTGGTTATGGGAGCTGGCCACCCTGCCTGTTTTCTGTCAGTGTCATACTCTTGCTAAATACCTGCTGGAGGAAGCTTGTTTTTCTGCCTATGGCAAACCGCACACGCCAGGCTTTCATACTATGATGGAAGTATGTTCATCAGGCAGGTGAATTAGGTAAACTTAGAAGCCTCAAGTAGCAGTCTTTGGTGTTCAGCTTTTTAGTGAATGGGTGGAGAACGCTTTCTTTCCATCTTGGGTATGGGTAGACAGAGTATTGGGAGGTTTGCCATATTTAGAAGGTATGGTAGCTGAAAGATCTCCATGTAGATGCTACCAAGATATGAGCTTTTTGCTCATTTGGAATGTTTTGAGTGACAAAAAAGGGCCTGGGAAAAAATTCTGTAGAGGATCCTAAACCCTAAAAGCTGAGATGTTCCCAGATGTTGAAGAACTACTGCAAAACTCTGGCGCATCCATGATATGCTTATCAAGAGCATTAAAACCAAGCCCCAGACACAGAAGAGGAAGATTTCCATTCACACCTCAAATGGATTACCTTTTGTTGAATATGCTGCATTTTGCCATTGGCCAGCATGAAAGGGGAAGCCTTGAATGCTGTATCTTCCTTCCGGGCCATCCTGCTTTTTCACTATTGCTTTAATGATGTCTTCACTGATAAGCTGCCACTTCCTTGGTGTGTTTTTCAATTGCCTTTGAAAATAGTTTTCTTGATCATGTTAGGGGTCGCGAGAGTGCATCCAGGCAAACCAGAAACATGCAGGATTTAAGTACCTGCTTCCTTTGAAAAAGAGCTCTATCTAGATTCCCTGTATTTAAGGTTATTTTTTGCAGACATCTTGAAAATGTGGCGTGGGTTGGACCTTTTGGACGAATGTTACAATCAGTCCTAGTATTGGAAAAAACATTACTCTGCGAACCCATAAATTGGGCGTCAAGATGTGGCAACTAAAGGGGATTGGACACACGAGGGGCGAATTCATGAAAAGCATTCTGACAGTCAACTTAATCTTTAATGGTTTGTTAGGTCGAGGACCGTCGCACTGCGTAGCAGTGGGCGGAGCCCGAGATTTTATGTATCTTAGAGGGGGCTTGGAACCCGCCCCTCTTCTCCATTGGCTGGCCTAGTAAATGCTGCCAGCCATTGGAGGAGAGGGGCATCAGTCCCTTTAAGCCCCGTCTTTTTCGGATTCGGGGGCGTGTTTTTTGCGTTCTTTCTATCTGTGACATCATCCGTCACTCAGCAATAAACATGCCCCCGATTCCGAAAATTTCGGAGCTTTGCGGCAGCCATTTTTTGCCACTCCAGGTAAGTTGATGCCCCCTCCGGTTTCAGTTTTACTGCCTCCTGTTCTCTGGACACTCGTCTGCCTTTCATGTACCCCCTCCCTTTTCTTTTTACTGTGTTACTCCTAATCGTCTGTCTTCCTTATTATGGTTTTTTTCATCGCCTCTTTCTTTCCTGTATGTCTCTTTTTCTTTCCTTGGTTCTCCTCTTCCCCTGTGCTCTCTCCCCGGCTCTGATCCCTCCTTCCCTCTCCAGTTTCAGTGGTTCTCCACTTACCCTCGAGTTCGTCCTCGGGGATGTCAACGGGCTGGTGGTCGGTGAACAGGTCAGGGATGGTGTATATCCCTCGATACATCAAGGCGGCGGTCACCGGGTGGAACGGCATCTCTGCGGGTCCCAGTCTAGGCGCTGTGCTCTCATGAAGTGTGGAGACCCAAGCAGGGGACAGAAACAGGACCAACCGAGGGGACCGGGTCCTTCTGCTATGTGCCCGAGCCCCGCCACAGAAGCCCCTATTTCATGTGCTGGTCTTTGGAGACGGTAATGTCGCCCCCTCCAGAAGTGGCTTCTGGTGGACCTTTGTAAAGGGGTGATTTCAACCTGCTCTCGAGCTGCAGACTTTTTGTACCTTCTCCTCTCCCAGCCTGGCAGTCAGTCACGTACCCAGTGGTGGTGACCTCTATGACCCGGTGTCTTGCAGATCCTTTTTACCAAGGGGCTTTCTACCTGATTTATATCTATTCATTGATGTGGTGTTGACTCCCCCTCCAGTCTTGTGGTACATCGGTTCTTTGTTTTGTGGGTTTTTGTACCTTCTCCTCTCCCAGCCTGGCAGTCAGTCACGTACCCAGTGGTGGTGATCTCTATAACCCGGTGTCTTGCAGATCCTTTTTACCGAGGGGCTTTCTACCTGATTTATATCTATTCACTTTATGTGGTGTTGACTCCCCCTCCAGTCTTGTGGTACATCGGTTCTTTGTTTTGTGGGGTTTCCTGGCAGTAAATCACTCAATGCTGACCAACCCTTTGATCTTGTTTCTCGCTGTGTTATCCGGCTGGTTCCACCTGATCTGTAACAGTCGAGTGTTGTGTTTTCAACCCTTTCACAGCCGTGTTCTCATCAAGTGCCAAAATGTAGCCAATCCTTTGACCTGGCCTGATCTGCATCTGTTGTCTTTAGTATCTTCCACTATAACCCTGGTTTAGTACTCAAGCAAGCATTACAATTTGACACTACCTTTGACCTGATTGCTTCTGATTGTTTTTACAGAGCTAAAGGAGTCCTACAACTGACTAAATTGAATGGGAAAAGCTATACTGGCTCAGTTATTTGTGGCCCTGTCTGTGTGTGTGCGTGGCTCTGTCTGTGTGTGTGTGTGCGTGTCTCTGTGTGTGTGTGCATGGCTCTGTCTGTGTGTGTGTGTGTGTGCGTGGCTCTGTCTGTGTGTGTGTGTGTGGCTCTGTCTGTGTGTGTGTGCGTGGCTCTGTCTGTCTGTGTGTGTGTGTGTGCGTGGCTCGGTCTGTCTGTGTGTGTGCGTGGCTCTGCCTGTGTGTGTGTGCGTGACTCTGTGTGTGTGTGTGTGTCTGTGTGTGTGTGTGTGTGTGTGTGTGTGGCTCTGTGTGTGTGTGGCTCTGTGTGGGTGTAAATGCAACAGGTCATGCATTTGCGCGCGATTAAGCTATTGGTATTGTAAATGACAATGCCATTTATTTAACGATTAAGCTATTGGCAATGTAAATGGCAATGACATTTATTTATGATTTAAAAAAAAATTCATGAGCAATGCCAATAGCTCTACCTTTAACCCCTCCCATGCTCGTGACGGAACCGCTCCGTCACGAGCCCTGGGTGGGCTGTGCTGGTGACGGAACGGTTCCGTCACGGCCCTGCCGCCGCGCCTGCGCAGCGCTGATTTCGCGCCTGCGCGACGCGTTCTATTGAGCGGGCGGGGCCGTGACGGAACCGTTCCGTCACAAGCGCAGCTCACCCGCGTGCTGTGACGGAGCGGTTCCATCACAAGCACAGCTTACCCGTGTGCCGTGACGGAGCGGTTCCGTCACTAGCAAGGGACCGCCGCCCCGCCGCCCCGCCCCCTTAGCGCTGCGGCGGAATAGCCGCCGCAGCGAAGGGGCTAATAATGCCGAGACCATTGCATTGTAAATGCTTGTTTTTATTCTGTCACAAAGAGACTGGCACCAAGGAGAAACATGACAGTTAATCTGTTATGGTTTAAATGGCTTCACCAGCCGCATTTTAAGACATCTTAAGGGAGTAAAGCCCCTGCTGCGTAGAGCTTTTTGTGCAGTAAATCTCAAGGAATAATAATAATAACAAGCTACCTCTGGTCGTTAATACACTAGCTGTTTTGTCTAGTCACAGTTTGACTCAAGTAACACAGAGGGTTAATGTGTTTCCTGCAAATCACAACGGGTAACGTGAAGATGACAGATTATTATGTTGTGTAGATAGTTAAGTGGGTTACCGCTTTTGCCATAAAGATCCTTTTATTACTAGCTGGTCATAATTTGCAATCCTTCTAATATAGCACAGTGAGCTATGAACCGTTCCTAAGGACATACATGCAAACTGTAAGGTATGGGTTTAGAACATTATTGTTTTTGCTCAATCTGTTATTATAAGGCCGCTTAAAAAGGTTTCTCTGGGTAGTAATAAAGTCCTATTAATACAGGCAACCCCAAGCACTGTGTTAAGTTTTAAATGATGACTTTGTGTTTCTCCCAGTCACGCAATTTTAGGATATAATCCCTACCAGTAGACACCTTGAAACCCTCATTGTCCTATTTAACATCTTGTACACTGACTTACACACGTGCATGATTTATCTTCAATTTATAATTTGTACATGTACACACTTGTATGATTTATTGTCATAATATAATGTGTGCAAGTGATGTAAAGAGCTCTAACACCCTACATTGGGATAAATAGTGCTATAAACAACTGAAAATGTGGCTGTTCCAACAATAACTACTGGTGGGGAGATTAGCGCCGGGACACTCCTTGTGAATATCTGCGCACTTTATAAATATTTAATTTCATTTCATTTCATTTCATAAACGTACTAAATTAAAAGAAGTAGGTGCTTTTTAAATTGTTATTCGTGTAAAAACTCATATATACTAATCCACCAGACATACAGTGCATGCACACCTCTTGCATACAGCAGTTGCACACAAAGGCAAAAACCTGCCTCAAAATTTTAGTTTTTTTAAGGTACTTGTGGGGTAATAGCAAGCTGTGTGCCATTGTTTCCCATTTCATTGGCACCTGGGTGTTCCGCTGCAGATCACTCCTAGTCAGGATTATACTTGAGCAAAAGAAAGGCTGATGGTCCTTTAAATTCGGCCTTTGTTTTGGGCCCAGTTGTATGTTGCTGCTCCAAACAGAAAGCAAACAACCTCCAGGCACTGCTGAATTGTGTCCTGAGACAAATTCATCATATTTCTCCGCGGTGACACAGATCACAGTTCTGGCTCAATAATAGCGGAAGGATCCGGGATCAGGCTAGCTCCCTCTGCATTCCAGTGCTGGTTACACTCCACCTATCTACATGTTGTATATTTATATGAATTTGTGCTATTACTCTTAGCTGCCTGCCCCACTACATTGTTTTTCGGTTAAAGTATTCTGGTGGTTATGTTTACACCATTGGGATAAACATGGCCCATTTATTTAGCTGGTGAAAGGACTCAAGCATATGTGTGCAGAGGCAAGGAGAGCCATGCACGAGTGTACCCTTTCTTCTCTACTATAGAACCATCTGGCAACTTAATATAGAATAAACACCCTTCACAATTCCCTTAGGCATGCTCCCGAGCAAGCCACACCTTAGCTGAGAGCAGGCCAACACTTCCATTGTGGATTGTGGGGCAAATTTGAAAATGCTGAAGTGAGAGCCCTGTCCAGTAATTTAATTAAATTTTATTTATTTTCGGTTACTCAAAATCATTACATGTATATAAGTTAAAGGAGTGGTTAAATAAATAAGTGATACAAAACATGTTCTTAGAAATGCATAAAAGTGACGATTAAAAGTAAATGTTTTCCTTAAAAAGATATGTGGTTCTGGGCTCATGTCCTCCTAGTTCCACCCAGTAGGCTGTACAGTAGACAGTGCAGCTCAGATGGCGTCTACAAAATTCCCCATTTTTGCAAGGCACTGCGGGATGTTGTAAGAAAACCACTTGTCTGCTGCCTCCCTGCAGAGTCTGAGGCCATTGGCACGGCAAAGAGGAATTAGGAGGCGAAGTCGACCATTAGCAAGGTGGGGGCCACAGCACAGTAAGTGGAGTCAGGACTCAAAGTGATAGTTACATTGCCTACAGGAAGAAAACATGTCCTTGCGGGGGCAGTGTGTGTTAAATTCTGCGATGGCAGCACTTGAAGACTCATGTAAGTGCTTTTTTCCCGAGCCTAGGCATACAAGGAATACTCGAAGTATGGCTGGGCTTTTCCCTGGACGTAGGAGGCGTCCAGAGCTGTGAGGAGCAGCCTGTGTTGGAGCCTTTCAATGTCCCTTTCGAATGAGACTTGTATGGCTTGTGCATTCACTGCTTATTCCAGGGGGGCAGAGGAATAGTTGCTCAGATTTGTTGCCTCAATCTTCAGGACACTGATGGCTAGCAAGAGCTGTGTGTGCCATGGGGATCCTTCTTCTTCAAAAATTGTTTAAGTTGGGCTTTAAGAGATGGGACAGAAGCATTATTTTGTTATGTCGCCTAGGCAGGTAAGGTCCGGTCCGGACTTACCAGATCCAGCTGCAGCCTCATCCTGGCTCTCCTTGCATGCCGGTGGTAGGTGACGATTATTTGTAGGTCATTGTTTGGGAGATCATGAGGCTGGAGTCGAGCTGTTCGGAGATGTCTTAGGTGGCCATAGTTCAGGGCAGGTACAAGCTTAGCTCGGAGGATACTTACTTTTGGGTCAGCTATTGGACTGTGTAGCTGGTGGTTTAAACATTTCAGGTTGTGGATAACCCGGCTCCCTTGGTTCTAAGATATTTGTGGTGTGCCCCTGGTTTGGCCCCTTCATTGAATCAGACTCCCAGGTAATTATAGCTTGTGCAGATGGATATTTGCTGGTGTACTAATTGCCATTGCGCAAGTTTCTTACGGGGTATTTGCCAAACACCATTATTTTGGTCTTTGCCTTATTCACCAGGAGTTTGTTCTCTAAGTTATAACAATGGAGAGCATTAAGGGTTCTCTGTAGTCCGGTTCGGGTATGGTCAATAATGGCTATGCCATCTGCATATTTCTGAGACTGTAGATGTGTTCTTCCCAGTCTGGAGGTGATTAGAATGACTACTTCCAAAGATTTGGGCAGGTCGGCGGTGTAGAGGTTGAAAAGTAGCTGGACCAGCATGCAGCCTTGTTTCAGGCAGTTGTTAGATGGATTTTATTTCCATTGCTGTGGTGGGACTGCTTTTTATCCTGACCCATGTGGGGACATGATGGATTTGAGGAGTTGAGGAGGGATCCACCAGGAATTTAATTCGTGCAAGAATGTACCCAGATCAACTCTATTGATTTATGTGCTATAGTTCACAAAACAACAAATATGGGGGGTTGCTTGGCCAATGTTGCTTTACTGGACAGATAGGACAGAGCTAGAATGTTGTCAATGGCCCTGCTATCTGGTCTAAACCCTGACTGGGAAAAGGCGGGGCATGCTAATCTCAGCTGCCCAGTACTCCAATTCGCCCAGTAGGGTTTGAGGGAAGGCTTTAGCATCAAGGTCCAACAAGGCTATAAGACGGTAGTTGGCCAAGTTGGTGCGGTCTCCCTTTTTATGTATTGGACAGAGAATTGATCCTTTCTATGACAGCAGGATTGAGGCAGTGAGACAGACATGATTGAAGAGTGGCATGAGATCCCCTGCCCAAAAGGTTTGGGAGATTCAAACACAGCTGCAGGCATCCCATTAGGTACTGGTGACTTGTGTGTCCGGGCAGTGAGGGAACCCTGATTGGCTCAATGTTCTTGTTCTGCACAAATTTGGGGAGTAGAGCTGCTTAACATATCTGACCCATACGCTATCTGCTACACCATTTTCCTTTGACTGGGTGTGATGGCACAGTTGATTAATATACTTCCAGAACTGAGCATGATTCTTCTCTTTGAGGAGGGCAACGATTATCAGCCATTCGGCTTCAACCTGTTTCGTTCAATGTAGCCAGACTCTTTTCCTGTACATGGTTCGGAGAGCTGAGAGAACTTGGCCGTGGACTTTTTTGCATCCTTTAGTGCCTTTCGGAATCTCTGCTTGCTTGCTAACAGCTCCTTGGCTTCTTTTGATGAAACCAGGGTTTGAAAATTATGCTCGTGCCTTGAGGAGATTGCTAGTGAGCCCCTCAATGCCAATTGTAAGTCAGTTGGAAGGTTGGCCTAGTGTTCCCATGGGGCCTAAGGCTGTGGCAAGTGCCTCTTTTGTTGCTATAAAAGCAGTCAGTTTAGGGCCAGGGTGTGCTGTCCATTTTATTCTGCAAAGAACTTTGTGACTTTCCTCTCCTGGTACACCAAGCAGCATGAGTTGGAATGCTGCTTTGCTGGAAAGTGTGAAAATTGCTCAGAGAGGTCTGTGCTCACTCTCCTTCAGATCATCTACATCAAAGTAACAAAGATCAGTGAACAGCGAACCGCTGATGAAGATGTATTTAATGGATGGAATATTTCTGAAAGTAGGAATAGGGAGCCATGATGGACCTTGGGTCTGTTTGACAGTGTGAGCGAAAAGTCAACAATGGATGTCAAGAAGGGTTTTCAATGAGGCATCCTCCTTGGATGACCTGAGGTGTTTTCGAGGTTTGCTAAGTGATCTTGTTGAAATCCTTAACTAAGATTGGGTGGTGGTGTGTGTGTATTTGATGAGGAGGTCTCCAATGATGCCAGCAATATGGTCTAGAGCCTGGTTTTTAAGGTGCAATGGGGTATTAATGTAGCAGTTGATTAGCAATAGTCAGAGCAGATGATTTTTGTTTTTTAGCCCCCTGATAAGATGGACTTGTAACTCAGTTGGCGTGGTGAGAATTACAATAGCCACAACCCTTCGGTAATGTTTGATAAAGGTGGAAAGACCTCCAGATGGTTGCCCAAAGATGTTGCACCTGGGAATCTTAATGTGTAGTTCATAATATCTTGTGAGCATTGTTCTATCTGTGGCCCAGGTCTCCTGCAGAGAATGTCCCTATTGTGTAGGTATTCAAGGTGGAACTTGCTGTGATGAGTTTTTGGATGCCTGCCACATTCCATGAAGTGATTTATAGATGTGTGTTGAGGTCAGGCATCCTAGGCTGGGAGCTTTATGTACATGTTGCTGACAGAGTTAGAAGTGCCGTCAGAAAAGATGATGATCTGGCTGGCCCTGGTATCTGAGTTGAATATTGGTAGTGGGATTACTGGAAAGAATGGTTCTTTGAATAGAAGTGCAGGTGATTTTCAGAGAGTCATGATGGTAAGGTGTGACAGAGAAGATGGAGCCCAAGTCAGTGCCATCTGCTCATTTTAGCATGGAGTAGGTTCCCAGCTTTGGTGCGTTATTTGTTAGAAAATGAGGGTGTTAGATCTGGGGGTCTCTAGTTGGCAGAGGTAGGTACCAATGTCCAAATAGAGACCCTTGCTTCTAGTCAGGGTAAGGGGGTACACTCTTTAGATAACCCCTGCTCACCCCCTTGGTAGCTTGGCAGAAGGAGACAGGCTTATCAAAGGCAATGTGTAAAGGATTTGTACCAACACTCACAGTAACACAGTGAAAACACCACAAATGGACTCAACACTAGTTTAGAAAAATAAAGTATCTTTATCTAAACTACACAAGACCAAAACGACAAAAATCTAACATACACAGTTCAAGAATATGACTTTCAAAGAGTTCTAGGGTTTGCGTCAAAATAATCCACAGTTGCGTCACGTTTGGCCCAAAGTACCTGTGTATGCGACAAAGGTTCCAAATGGAAGCTGCAGCATTGAAAAACAATTGATGCGTCACTCCTGAGACACTGGGGAGGTGATGCGACAGCCCCGCTGGACACAGCGGGCGTGTTGCGATGAATCCGGTCTGTATGGGGAGGGGTGCGATACATTGGAGAAGCGTGGCTCAGTGGTTAGAGGCGGCAGACCCGGAAGCTGAGATCGACCGTGGACCAGGGTTTGATTCCCCGCCTCGGCGGGTCTCGGGCTCAAAATTCCACGGACTCGACAATTCTCGCTCCGGTGCCTACTCGAATCACGGGGTCACACTCTGCAACTCTGGGCAATAGCTTGCTTAATCTCCACTACGGCCCCTCGCGGCGGGATGCCTGGCTTTCACCTTGTGGACACCCTGCCGGGGTTTCTCACAGGGGAATACCAGGACGGGTTCCCTAAGCAAGCGCCAGGATGCCCTTTGGGTGACAGGTTTGCGCTATATAAGTACACCTACATTTACATTTACATTGCGTGGATTCCGGTGCGCAGGTTCGGTAGGAAGCGTCTCGCACAGGCATGATGCAACAATTTTCGGGGCGGCGATGATCTCAGGTGCGGCAGCGATGCGCAGCGGAGCGTCGAACTTCTCCTCTCACGGTCCCTCGATGCAATGGCTCTGCGACAATGTTCGCAGCGACATGATGTTGCCTGCAATCAAGCGGTACGGCGATCTCACCCAGCGATGACAGGTTCTGCGACGATGCTCGCAGCAACAGGAATCGTCCAGCACCGGGCCGGTGCGTTCCACAATTGAAGGATGCGTCGGCTCTAGCAGCGGTAACAGGCGCTGCGACGATCTCGATCTTCGCGGCAGTGGGAATTCTCTCGGACTGTCGGGGATGCGCTCCGCAAGCGAGCAATGCGTGAAAAATAGTAGATTGTCTTTGTTTCTCCTTGTCCAGCATCCCAACAGCAGGTCACAACTTCCAGAGGCCCCTCTGTCGGACTCAGCACTCCAGGAAAGGCAGAACTCTCTCAGCAGAGTTCAGGGGGGAAGCTGGGGGTGAAGTCCTTTTGTTCCTGGGACTTCTTAACAGGGAGCCAGCTCTTCTCAGGCCCTTGGAGATCTCTTCAAGCAAGGGGACAAAGCAACAGCAAAGTCCTTCCCCTCTCCTTGGCAGCAAAGCAACTGCAGGTCAACCTTACAGCAGGTCCATCCTTCTTCTTCATTCTTCCAGCTTTCTCCTTGGCAGATGTTCCTTCTTGATTCCAGGATGATCTAAAGTTCAGTGGTCTGGGGTCCTGTACTTATACCCCCAAAAAGTCTGTGTTCCTTTTGTGCAGGAAGGCTCTGAGCCCGCTCCAAAACAGTTGTGGAGCACTCTGTTTACATGACTTCTTCTTTCCTTTCACAGTGCAGAGCAGAAACATCAGACGCCAAACAGGAGGAAGAGCCAGCATTGTGGAGGGAAAGCACAGCCCTGGAACACTTTGTGGACATGATTCCTTCTCTCCTTTCACAGTGTAGGGCAGAGACATCAGATGCACCACAGGGGGTGGAGCCAGCACTGTGGGGGGCAGGCTCAGTCCTATTCAGGTCCCAGGTGCAACTCCTCCCTCCCATCTAGATCTCTCTATTCACCACTGGGTGGACTCATTCTGTCTCCTGCAATCCCCCAGCTCTGTCACTCACAAACCAGACAGTCAATTCACAAACAGCAAAAGGCACACAGAAAGGTCCGACAAGAAAGCAGCGACTTTCTAAAAGTGCTGCTTTCAAACACAGGATTTAAAAAACATCCTTTGTTGTTAATAAATTCTGAGTTCAGGGATACCAGACTTCAATTTTCTATCTTGCTCCTATGGGAAGATATGTGTTGTATTTAGGGTTTTACTTTACTATGTATGTTTCTTTAAATGTTACATTCTATGTATTCCATTCTTACTACGTGCATTGACATGAGAGTGTTCCAAGAGCAGTTACCGGCCAGCTGAAGAGGAAACACCAACTACTCTCTGGAGCTCTTAATAAATATACATTTTATAATCAGAACAATTGTGAAGGACTTTACTTCCCATCACAACAATATACAGGTGAACATTATACACAGCATTCCCCATTATAGCCTACGGGCAAGACAGTCTTTCAATAGTGAAAAACGAAAATGGCTGTAATTCACTACCAGAGCATGTCACCCACACTAGTATTCACTACCAGAGCATGTCTCCCACACTAGTACATGCTTTACCTTTCACATACACTGCACCCTGCCCAGGGGGGTACATTGGGCCTTCCACAGGGGTGTCCAATGTGTACAGAAAGGTGAAGGGTTAGGCCTGGCCAGTGGTGACACCGGTCAGGTCAGCATGGCAGTTAGCAACTGCACACAGGCACTGCGTTGGCAGGCCAGAGACACCATTTTAGGGCTACTCATGTGGGTGGCACAATCAGTGCTGCAGGCCCAGTAGTAGCATTTGAATCACCATCCCTGGCACACTTTGTGCACTTTACTAGGGACCTACTGGTAAAACAAATATGCCAATAAAGAATAACCAATCACAGTAACAATTTATACAGAGAGCATATGCACTTTAGCACTGAACAGCTGTGGTAAAGGGCCCAGAGTCCTATTGCCAACAACCACAGGTCAGGAAAAATAAAGGAGGCATTGCGATCGGAAGGGACTGTTGGAACAGACTTGTAATGAGTGTTCCCTGGACGACTCTGAAAATTGACCTAGGTGAGATTGGCCAAAGTTGTGTGGGCCAAGGAGGGTATATGCTTCATTAGGCAAAGTATGTTGCCCCTGTTGAAGATGTTGTGGTCTCCTTTAATGCGGTATCTTGGGGTTAACACCACCTCGGGATGCATTGCACTGGAGTTTGTGAGCTGTTAGTCTGCTGGATGATAGAAAAGACATGTCTCCCAGTGTCTGCAGGGTCTCGGGTGTCTCGGGGAAGGCTGAGGGTTAGGGTACCATTGAGCACTTCAGATTGTGGGGCCACAAACTTCAGAAATCTCAGGTGGGTCTCTCACCATTGTTGTTGCAGGGCTCTGGTATTGGGAGGCCTGAGTGCTGGCACCCGTCTTTCCCCTTCTTGTTAGTACGACCAATTGGGCCCCAGGGGCTGGTCTTGTCCTTGCACCTGTGTCATTGAAGAGGGTGGTCTGGGGGGCCTGGATGGGGCAGCCATCTTCCGCTTGTCCTGAGTACTGGAGTGCGTTTGTGGTCAGAACTGGTCCCTGTGCAGGCGTCTTCTATTGCGCCTTCAGCCGGCGGTGAATTAATAGGGTCTGGAATTTTAGCTACTAGGACCGTGGGGTTGTTGCTGTTGGGCTTGATGGTGAAGATTGGGTATAACTGGGTGGGGCCAGAGGCTGCTGCATAAGGTGGTTATGGATATTTAACAAAGATGCCACTCTATATGGCTTTTTTTTGTTGCTTTCTTAGTTTTTTCTTTGCCTTCCTAGAAAGCGGGTGTTCCACTGTTTGGAGCTGGCTGTAGGTTCAAACCCAGTCTCGACCTGTTGCCGAGGGAAAGTGCTGGAGCAAATCTCCATTGATCCAGGGGTGGTGGAGTGCCTGGTTGCTGATAAGGCTTGGCAGCTGGATGTTATTGAAAGACTTTCAGTAAGATCGATGATGTAACTAGCGGGAAGGCAGGTTGAGATTTCAATGTCCGAGTTTGTGCGACTTTCGGCAGCGTGCTGGCTGATTGGCAAGGGTCCAACATTACCCTTGATTGTGTCGGTCAAATCTGTAAGAACTACAGGGAGGGTACCACACTGTTCGATGAGCAGGAACACTGATTTTGCATAGAATGAAGTTTGTTCTCTATATGGTCCGCCTTCTTGCTCAGAGCCACTAGGTGTACTGCTTTAAATTAAAGGAGATCTATTTGAAATTCAATTTTGGAGGATTGCCATAGTAAGATTCTAGCCGTAATGTGTTGTTCATCGCTGCCATCATATAGGAGTTATTGATATCTGGAGAACCGGAGTGGGACGGTCTTGTTCCGTGGGATGTTCTGAAAAGCTGCAGAGTAAGCTCCAATGTTCTTTTGATTTTAGATTATAGATCAAGTAGGAAGGATGTTGATAGATCTCCCAGGTTCTGTTTGTGGATGGGAAACCCCCATCTTTAATCAGAGGCTTCAGGTGGGTCTGGATCTGTGACTTGGGTAGAGGTCTGAGGAGAAAGAGATTGTGGGTTGTGAATTTGAGCAGTAACTGCTAGAGCCTTTCATGCGGCACTCGTTCTTGTTGTAGTTCTTCCTTTGGCAGTTAGTTTTAGTCCCGGAGAGACTGCGGTCTCAAATGTCTTAAAAAATGTTGTGCATGACTTGCGCGTGGGTGGACTAGGGCAAGGGACGCCGCCCATTCTGGGACAGGAATAAGTACTTGAAGGAAGGTTAGCGAGGGAAACGAGCACCCTGCGCTTGAGAGTCTTGGGGGTGAAACAGCCTGTGCAGGAGGGGTGGTGCTTTTTATAGGTAAGTGTTGCAAGAAATTAGTAATGCAGCCTGCTGTGTGGACTTTTGGAGACTTTGAGGGCGATGGTACCTGGGCCTGGCCTATCTTTCATGTACTCAGGAAAGTTATGGGAGCTTCTGTAATGGTGGCCTGTCTCGTAGTTCCCATCGGTGGCTGATTTTGACCGAGTAACTGGCTTACTTTTGGCCATGCTGTAATTAAGAGTGTGGTAACCTGTGTAGGTTCTGGTGGTGAAAAGAAAGCCTGAACTGGGTGTTGGCTGTGGTCTGTAGCCAATGTTCTGTTGTTCTGCTGTGTGTCCATTGGGGGAGAGGGTTGGGATGGGTCTGCTGAACTGGGTGGGCTAGCTTGACCACCTAGTCCTCCGGGGGTGTTTACTGACTGGTCCCACTGGCTCTGGATTAGCCAGTTCATGTTGACTGCCTGTCGCTTGCTCGCACTTGCTACCTACTGTCGCACCAAAGATCCTTACCGACACGTGGGTCTTGCCGGAGCACCCAAGACTTTTGGTCAGTCACTGGGTCAGGATTTTTCAGAAGTTGTCTGGCAGATGTCTGTTGCCTGTTGATGGCTGCCAGGGACTTTGCGGGAACTGAGCACAGGGGATGTCTATGATTGTTACAGAGAGGTTGACGGAATTAAAGCTGTTGTGGTTCTTCCTTGCCATGCAAGTAGGGCTCACCAGGATGTCCCTCAAGCTGCACCAGGATCTAAACAGGTCACTTCCATGGGGCCTGAAGCACTCACTTTGTGGCGGCCGGCTATAGCCACCACACTCGCTCCTTCAGAGCACAGAGCACTCTGCTTCCTTCTACAGCAGGAGTGGAGTGAGGGTGAATGAATGTTCAGTCAGGCTGGGCCAGCTGTAGGTGAAATGCTGGAGGACTGTCCTCAGGGCACGGTCAAACTTGCCAGCATCCACCAGCTCTTTCCTATTCTCACCTCCCGTTCATCTCGCTCACTATCCTCCCTCCTCCGCAGCTGGAAGCCGAAGATCCTGTGGCTCCTGTTGCCCGCCCTGCTCCTAACTATGCACTGCTCTGCTCCCCCAGCCAGGAATCACAGACAGAAGCAAACAGGAACAAGAACAGGTTCAGGTCACTCCCCACGCCGCACGGCTCCTCCTGTGTGCGCGTGTCTCTGGCCCCGCTGCCGCCTCTGGCGTGAGTTCGTCTCTGGTGTGCCCCCCTGTGCTGCCTGCCTGCATTGTGGTTTGACTGTTAATTATTCTCTGCTTTGTTTTTAGGTTGCTCTTAGCGCTCCTTAGCGCTTTGTTTATTGTTTGTTGCCCTTACGCTCCTTGCCTCGCTTCACCCCCGCTCCCTGCTTCCCGCCGCTGCCCCCCTGTGGCCCGCCCTCTTTTGCCTTTTCTGACCCGTCCCGCCGCTGCCCGGCCCGCCCCCTTTGCCTTCTGTGACCCTCCCATTGGCCGCCTCCCAGCTGCTCCTCCCTCCCACTTCGCCTTTTAATTAGTACGCCGCGCGGAAGCGCAGCGGATGCGCGCAGCGGGTGCACCAAAGGAAAGCCCGTCTGCGCCCGTCAGCACCTGGATCGCGCCCAGCGCCAGAACGTCTGGACCCCACGCACCCCGCAACGCCAGAATCCGTTACGACGTCAGAACCCTCCTCGCTCTCAACACCGACCAGAACCACCGCTGCTTTCAGGCTGCCCCGAAACGCACCCACGGACTCTTCTCCTGCCACATCTGCAGCTTCTCCTGCGACAGAACCACCAAACCTCCAAGGACCGGACCCAACAACCTCCGCTGCATACTCCTCAACACCCGCTCCGCACGCAAACACGCCATCGAGCTGTGGGACCTTCTGGACACAACGGAACCAGACGTAGCATTCCTGACCCAGAGCCGGTGGAACGACACCTCGGCACCTGACATCGCTATAGCCATCCCAGACGGATACAAGATATCCTGCAGATATCGCACCTACGGAATAGGAGGAGGAATAGCCATCGTACACAAGTCCACACTCCAGGTCCACACATTCGCAGACGACTCTCTCAACTCTGCCGAACACCTCCACTTCCGGATCCACACCGACCCCAACACCACTCTCAGAGAAACACTCATCTACAGACCTCCCGGACCCCGGACCCTGTTCAGTAACTCCATCGCCGACCTCGCCAGCACCCATGCACTCTCCTCCATGGACTACATCCTCCTCGGGGACCTGAACTACCACCTCGAGAACAACAACGACACCAACTCCGCCACCCTGATCAACAACCTCGCCAACCTTGTATTCCGACAACTCGTCACCAATCCCACCCACGCAGCCGGCCACACGCTCGACCCCATCTTCTCCACAAGCACCCACGTCACTTTCAACCACACCACTGAACTCCACTGGACCGACCACCGTTGCATCCACTTCACTTTCGAGAAGGCAGCCACGCACCACCACACCCAGCAGCTACCGCGTCGCTGCTGGGACTGAGTCACCGAGGACCAGCTGACCTCCGCCCTCACCCTGAACCCACCTAGCGACCCCACCGACCCAGACACCGCTGCCAGGAACCTCAGACAGTGGATCGAACACTGCGCCAACACTCTGGCCCCACTAAAGAAACCCTCCATCACCCACCACAGCAAGAAGGCCGCCTGGTTCACCGTAGACCTCCAGACCTCCAAGCACACCTGTCGGAAGCTAGAGAAGAACTGGCTCCAGGACCGCACGTCAGACAACCACACTGCCCTCAAGGACGCCACGCGCAGACATCACCAACTCATCAGAATGACCAAGAGAGCCTCCTTCAAAACCCGCCTTGACAACAACGCACGCGACTGCAAAGAACTCTTCAGCATCGCGAAGGAACTCTCCAACCCCAGTGCCAACACCAACGACATCCCACCCTCGCAAGAACTGTGCAACTCACTGGCCACCTTCTTCCACCGCAAGATCATTGACATCCTTGACAGCTTCAACGTCCCGTCAGCCCCGACCACGACAGACACCACCCCGAACGACACCAACCTACTGACTTCATGGGCCAAAGTCAACGGCGAGGAAACATACAAGATCATGAACTTCATCCACTCAGGATCACCAGCAGACCCCTGCCCACACCACGTGTTCAACAAAGCAGGTGCTACCATCGCACACCAACTGCGAAAGGTCATCAACATCTCCTTCGACTCAGCGACGTTCCCGGAAAGCTGGAAGCACGCCGAAATCAACACCCTCCTCAAAAAGCCCAAGGCGGACCCCAGGGACCTCAAGAACTTCAGGCCCATCTCCCTTCTCCCATTCCCGGCGAAGGTCATCGAAAAAATCACCAACGTACAACTGACCCGTCACCTCGAGGACAACAACATACTAGACCCGTCACAATCCAGATTCAGACGGAACCACAGCACCGAGACAGCCCTCATCGCTGCCACAGACGACATCCGACGCCAACCAGACAATGGCGAAACCTCTGCCCTCATCCTCCTGGACCTGTCGGCCGCCTTCGACGCGGTCTGCCACCGCACACTAAGAACGCGCCTCCAAGAAGCCGGAATTCGGGACAAAGCCCTGGACTGGACCACCTCCTTCCTCTCTGGCAGAACTCAGAGAGTCCGCCTCCCACCCTACCAAGCCGAAGCAACCGACCTCATCTGCGGCATACCCCAGGGCCCAGCCCAACGCTGTTCAACATCTACATGGCCCCCCTCACACAAGTGGCCCACCAACATGACCTGAACATCATCTCCTACGCCAACGACACCCAGCTCATCCTCTCCCTTACCAAGGACCCGCACACCACCAAAACCACCCTCCACGAGGGTATGAAAGCCGTCGGATGAGGAACAGCCACCTGAAGCTGAATTCGGACAAGGTGGAAGTCCTCATCATCGGCCCTACCCCGTCTGCCTGGAACGACTCCCGGTGGCCGAAATCACTGGGAACAGCACGGACACCCACAGACCACGCATGCAACTTGGGATTCATCCTCGACTCCTCCCTCTCCATGTCCAAGCAGGTCAACGCCGTCTCCTCCTCCTGCTTCAACACCCACCGCATGCTTCGCAGGATCTACAAGTGGATACCGGTCGAAACCAGGAGAACGGTGACCCAAGCCCTCGTCAGCCGCCGGCTGGACTACGGCAACGCACTCTACGCTGCAATTCCAACCAAACACCTACAGCGACTACAGCGCATCCAGAACGCCTTGGCCCAACTGATCCTCAAACTGATCCTCAAACTCCCACGTCGCAGCCACATCACCACCCACCTAAGAGACCTGCACTGGCTCCCCGTCAACAAGAGGATCACCTTCAAGCTCCTCACCCACGCACACAAAGCACTCCACAACTCCGGACCTGCCTACCTGAACAGCAGACTCAACTTCTACACCCCGGCTCGCCAGCTACGCTCTGCCAATCTCGCCCTCGCTGCCGTCCCTCGAATGCAACGGACCACTTCCGGAGGCAGATCCATCTCTTTCCTCGCTGCCAAGACATGGAACACCCTCCCAACCCAACTATGGCAGACCCAGGACCTGCTCACCTTCAGGAGGCTCCTGAAGTCCTGGCTCTTCGAGCAGTAGCAGCAGCCCCCCCGCACCCCTCAGCGCCTTGAGACCCTCATGGGTGAGTAGTGCGCTTTATAAATACTGTGATTGGGGGGCGGAGCTTGCCGGCATCGATGGCGGCCGCTTGAGCGCTCAGCTCCACCGCTTCACCGCACATATCCTCCATTTATCCTTTTTCCCCACAGTGCTGAAAGTGTGGCGGGACCGTCACCTTACCCCCGCATGCCGCCGACACCCCCGGTGCCATAGTCAGGGCCGCGGGGCACCGGAGTCCGCAAGCGGAACAGCCAAGGCCAAGGGCCGCGGAGCCGCGGCCTCAGGTATTACTGTCCCCGAGCTGCGTGACAGGACGTGCGGCGCGGGCGCTGCCTGAGGCCCGAGTGACGTCACGAACCCGGTTTACCGCCCTGAGTGATCGGCTGGCCAGGACGTGGAAGGCTGCACACTACCCACAGGAGCGCCGGAGGGCCGCGGCGGGCCTTCATTGACGTCCCCGGCACAGCGGATTGCTCTCGCCTCGGAGGAGGTGGTGGGCTGACCTCGGCGTTCGCGCCGACCGTCCAGGGGCCGCGAGGGAGCAGCCGGCCCTCCCGGGGCTGCCCCGGTGAGCCCGATCAACGAAGGGGGGCCATCAGAGTCGACGAGGGGGCCCTTGAAGGTGAGGCGTTCTCTGCGCGCGTGGCTGGGTCCGGCACTGTGCAGGCCCCCGGACATCTCACATCGTGACTGCCTGCGTGTGCCGGCCAGGACACGCTTGCTACCCCCCCCCCACGACCACGACAGCGGCAACACTTCTGGGACTGCGCTCTAGGCACAGAGGGAGCCCGCGGTGGGGGTGCGCTGTTGCCCTGGACCAATTTCACCCCAGCTGGGGTAGTGGGAAGCATCGAGGCAGGCGCCCCGCAGCGCGGTCCTGGTCAACGGCCCAGTTTACACTACAGGCCCCCCCTGGAAGGTGGATAGGTAGGGGGCACAGAGACAGTAACGGTCCCGCAGAGCCCAGAGGGGTTCGGCTAGCGGCCTCCTCTCCTTCCCAGCGGGGGTTGCAAACACGAGGAGAGTCGAGCTGGGGTGTCCCGGAAACCCCTCCACTGAAAGGGAGTTGCGGCCACCGCGAAAGACGGATCCCCCCGGGGCCAGCAGATCGAGAGGGAGCCCGACGGAGCAGCAGCGAGGCAAGATGGGGAAAGGAGACGCGAAGCAGTAAAAACTACCATTCGAGCAGCGTCGCACCAAGCCGGCGGACTCGGGAGAAGCGGACAGTGGGCAGGCATCTGCGGCGCAGGAGGGCTCTATCTACGCCGGCATAAAGGACCTGCTAGTCACCATGGAAAAGGGCCTGCAGGAAAGTATGGCATTGATAGGGACCAAGATTGACGCCCTCACCTACCGCATGGACAGGATGTCGGAAAGGGTCGACAAACACGCAGAACGCCTCGACATGTCCGAAAGACGGCTCACGGAAGTGGAGGAAGGACAAATGGAACTTGATAAGGACCGCAAGCACATGACGAAGTTATTGCAGGTCATTCAGGACAAGTCGGAGGATTTAGAAGCGCGCTCCAGGAGGTCCAACATACGGATCACGGGGGTGCCGGAGACGACCCAAACGGGCAAAATGGAGCTATTTGTGGAGAAGTTGCTGACCAGCTTGCTGGGGGAAGGTGTATTCTCCAACATGTTCATAGTGGAGAGGGCACACCGCTCTTTGGGACCGAGACCTCCACCGGGAGCCTCCCCCGGGCCCATAATAGCCAAACTCCTAAATTACCGTGACAGGGACTCAGCTCTGAGAGTCGCACGGGAGAAAGGCCAGCTGCAATTTGAGGGATCCAACATATCCTTATACCCTGACTTCACCGCTCGAGTACAGGAGGATCGGAGACGTTTTGCCCCTTACAAACAACAGATGAGAGACCTTGGTCTGGACTATGCAATGCTGTATCCGGCGAGGCTGCGGATAAATCAGGGTGGTCACTCCCATTTCTTCACGGACCCGAAAGAGCTTCAAAAGGCGCTGAAAACCTGGGCAAAAGAGCGACGGAACAGCCCGAGGGATAGACCAGAGGACCCGGGCCCCTCCAGTGGTCTGGAAGATCAAGAATGACGGCTCAGCCTCTTGGGGCTCGTCCAGTTGGGGCCGGGCCGGCGCTCCGCCACTGTGGGGTATCGGGCAATCAGTTCTGATCGGGGGTTCACACGACGAGACGAACTGCGCAGAGGGGGTGAGCTGTCGACACATTGGGAGTGAGCACGGACTTCGTCAAATGGTGAGATTGTTCCTACATGTGGGGGTTTGTTTGACCTTGGCGCCATTTGAGTGCATTACTCGCTCACTCTGACTTAGTGGATTACATGAGACTGTTGGCGCTGGCAGATTTTTCCCCCTGGTCTGCATTGACTTTTCAAAGACTGGGGTGTTGGGGCGGCGGGCGGGTGGGGCGTTCAGTTTCGGCTGACGAGGACACTGGTCATGATTAATGATTCTGTCATAGAATGCTGTGGTAGGATTACGGATAGAGGTGAAGGGGCGGGGAGCCTGATGGCGAACGTTGGTTTCGATTAAATGCTCTCTGCAATTCTCTTGGTGACCTCTGCCCTAGAGCTGATCGCACACAGGGTTCCGGCTGGGCCCTATGGTTTTGGTTTGGGGGAAATAGGGAGGTGGGAGGTCTTTCGCATCATGCTAGGCCAAGTTGGGGTTGGTCTGCTGTGGGTGGAGGGGGGGAAGGCATGGTTGCCATTACGAGACAATGGGAAAGTTGCAATTGTTATGTTCTGTTTCAATGTGCCTTGCCTCAAAGAAATCAATGTCCTTGCTTCAACTGTTTGATTGTCTGCTCTTTAGTCTGCTCAAGACACTCGCCTGCGATGATACTCCCCGGGCGGCGCCCTGATGGCTGAGGGCGGGGTTGGAAGGGCCGATGAGCGCCCTGGGTTGGTACAAGCCTTGACATGGAATGTGAGGGGGCTGAATGACCACAGGAAACTTAGAAAAGTGCTCTGCTACCTTAGACGCCATAATATCGACATCGCGCTTCTGCAAGAAACGCACCTCCCACTCACCAGTAACATGCTACACACCAGGAGTTTAGCGGGTAACATAGCGGTAGCGGGGTTCACCACTCACGCGCGGGGCGTCCTCACCTGGATAAACCCGAAATCGGGATTCCTCCTGCAGACCCTTCAGGTCGACCCAGAGGGGAGGTATGTCATGGCGTCCTGCACAGGGAGGGGGATGGAATTGCTAGTGGTTAACACCTATGGGCCCAACTTTGACTCTCCTGTATTTTTTGACTCCCTGGCCACTGAGATCTCCAACCACAATAAATCACACATACTGTGGGGTGGGGACTTTAATTTGACGTTAAACCCTGACTTAGATAGGTCTTCGGGTCCCCCCCGGCGGCCCTCCGCAGCAGCGCAGTCACTCTCCGCGAAGCTGGTGATGTTGGACATGATAGATGTGTGGAGGAGCAGGAACGACGGAGTGAGTGGTTTTACCCATTACTCTGCGTTCCACGACATACATACAAGGATAGATTACTGGTTTGCTACTGCGAGCTCTGACCGCTTGATCAAGTGCTGCAAGGTTCTCCCCCGCACTCTCTCTGACCACTCCCCCATTCTGTTAACCCTGGAGACCCCGGTGAAAGGTTACGCTCCGTTCACCTGGCGCTTCCCGCCGTATTCCTTGTTGGATCCGGTTTTCCGCGGAGAATTGGCGGAGGCGATCGAGGTGTTTTTTGAGACAAATGTGGGCTCCGTTGAAGACTTCCAAACGGTCTGGGAAGCATTCAAGCTATATATTAGAGGGATAGCAATGTCCAAACACTCTAGTGTCTTGAAGTCTATCAGAGCCACGTTGGCTGACCTTGAGCGGCAACTGCTCGCTCTCGAGACGAGATCCCGCTCCCACCCGGGCGACTCTGTGCAGGAGGAGACTAAGCGTCTACTGATGGACTACCACGAGACGGCCGACAGAGAGGTACTACACCTGGGCAAATATGCCACGGCACGCACTTACGGAGAGGGGGAGAGACCGGGCGCAGTCCTAGCTAATATTGTCAAAGGCCAGAGGAGAAAGGCCCATGTCCCTGACTTAAAGAACGCACGTGGGGATAGAGTGTCGGGTGAGGCAGAGATGGCGGCAGTCTTCAGGGACTACTATGCGGATCTATATTCCTCCAAAAGTGGAGATCTGACGGAGGAAATATGTGATTATTTAGAACATATACAGCTCCCATTTCTCCCTCACTCAAGCAGGGAATTCCTGATGTGTCCCATTCAGCTGGACGAAATTAGAGACGCACTAGCCTCCATGAGATCGGGTAGTGCGCCGGGTATGGATGGCCTCTCTGTCGATTTCTACAAAGCGTTCCAAGAACAACTACTGCCACATATCCACACCCTCCTAGACGACATAGGGGTTCAAGGTACCATGCCTAGCTCTATGAGGGAGGTAATGATAGTTACCATTCTTAAGCCGGGTAAGCCACACGTCGACTGTAGCTCATATCGCCCGATCTCGCTGCTCAACGTTGACACCAAACTATACGCCAAAGTACTTGCGAACAGACTGGCACTTCTGGCCCCTGATTTGGTAGCCCCAGAACAGGCGGGATTCATCCCATCCAGAAATTTGACATATAATATCAGGACATTCTTGGGTTCCATTCAACACGTAAAGCAAGACACACCAGCGGTAGCGCTCTTTTTAGACATGGAGAAGGCGTTCGACTCCGTAGAATGGCCATTCCTTCTACAGGTACTTCGCCGAATGGGCCTGGGCGAACCCTTTACCGAAATGATTGGCGCGCTCTATGATGGCCCGGCGGCTAGGGTCCGGGTAGGCAATGTGGTATCCCCCCCCTTGTTCATAGGGAGAAGCACCCGTCAGGGATGCCCTCTGTCCCCTTTACTATACGCGCTGGCTGCTGAACCCCTCGCCTGTGCCCTACGAGAGTATCATAATCACAGGGGAGTTAGGTTCCCCACATACAAGCTGGTCGTGTCTATGTATGCGGACGACACCTTACTATATGCCCACGACCCGGCTGTCTCGCTTCCCCCACTCCTGAGAGAGGTAGTCCGATTCGGCGCGCTCTCGGGGCTCAGGGTTAACTGGGCAAAATCTGTGGTACTGCCCCTGACTCCGGTGACGACTCGGGTGGAGACGGAGTTCCCTGTACAATGGACGGAGGACCCGATTAGATATCTGGGGATCCAGATACATACGGACCCGGATCTGCTCCTGGGGCAGAACTATGGACGAGCGGTCAGTAGGCTCGAGGACGAGATAGACATACGGTGTAAACTACCTCTAACGCTGATGGGCCGCATAGCCTTAATGAAGATGATAGTGCTACCACGGTTTCTATTCCTGTTTAACGCAATACCGATCGTGCTCTCTAAATCCTTCTTCCATCGTCTAAATAGTCTGCTGATCAAATTGGCATGGGCAGGCAAACAGCCGCGAGTCAAATGGACTACGCTCACCCTCCCATACAAATTGGGGGGTCTGGCGGCGCCAGATCTGGAATTGTACTACAGGGCTGCCCAGGCATCTCATCTACATACCTGGATACATGGTGATACGCTAATCCCGCATGTCCGACTCAAACGATTGTTTGCGCACCCTATACCGCTCCCGGCCATGATCTGCCAACCGCAGGATCGCCGGACGGGGATATTGGACTCCATATCCTCTACCAACCACGCGTGGCACTCGCTCCTATTTCGCCGGGGAGGGGCGTTGCTGTATTCACCGGAGATGCCGCTTGAGTGGATGCGCTGGCTCCCTGCCATGGCGGACAAAGCGACCACACGGGAACTCGCAAAACTGGGGCTGAGCAAGGCGGGAGACCTCTTCCACGACGGCACGGCCAAAACCTGGGACCAGGCGCGGGGAGACGGAGTTGCCCCTCCGCTACTCCAGAGGTTCCACTTCCACAGGACTCGGAGCGCCCTTGCCGAACTCCTGGGTCCGGATATGTCGGAGCCTCCGGACGTGCCGGAACTAACATATGTGATCTCCCATAAAGACCCCAAGAAACTTTTGACGAACCTTTACGGTATAGCGAGATCTCAGGGGGAACACCAACTTATGAAAGCTCGCTTGGAGTGGCAGAGGGACCTAGGCACGTCACTAGATGACTTGACATGGAGCTATTGCTGCGAAAGCACGAAGCGTATTTCCCTAAATGGGAAACACCGACTCATACACTTTAAGTTCCTTCAAAGAGTGTACTACAACCCAGCACGGCTTCACAGATACGGGCTGCATCCGGAGGCGCAATGTGATCGTTGCCGAGCGGCAGACGCTGACTTCTTGCATCTGGCATGGGGTTGCCCGGGGATACAAAGATTTTGGCGAGACATTTTTTCCGAGATGAGCAGGATTCTGGAAGTCGACTTAGACAGGGACCCGGGATTAGCACTAATAGGCAACTCAAGAAGACTTCCGAGGGCGATACGCAGACTCACGGACATGGGGATGCTGATGGCGAGAAGAGTGGTAGCTCAGTGCTGGATGCGGGGCCCTCTTCCTACCAAGGCTAGATGGGCGCGAGACATGCTATACTGCTCCACGCAGACGGAGGCATACAGTGAGCTGCTACCCCCGAAATCCCGCCCGAAGAACTTCTGGACCCTTTATGGGACCTACTTGCAGGGACAGCAGACCGAGAACGAGGACACCATGGACAGCACCCCTTCAGGGGCAGCCGCTGATCCCACACACGATTTGGACTAGGATACAGACATCAGGGGGGGAGCATGACAGGGGAGTACGGAGCTCGAGGAGGGAGGGGTAGGGGGAGCAGGGGTTCCATGGGGGAGAGATTCACAGGGTAGGCCACACACCGCCCGATTTCTTCACTAGCAGGGGTGTAAGATGCGAAGTTTAGGATCGAACCCCCCCTTCAGGGCCCCTTTGCTATCACTGGGTTGGTCATGATAGGAGGGAGGAACGGGGTGCATACAAGGTCGTTGCAGAGATGGCTAGGCTAGAAGGAGCGAGGCACATGGGTAAGGCCATAGGCAAGGTTTGAGGGGGGGAGGGGTTCTGAGGGAGTTTAAGGGTTGTTGGAGGGGGCGAAAATTGAATAACGCACAGAATGACGGGTGGCCGCCCACTTGTAAGACCTATGCTGTATAATGAAAGTCAGATGTACCCATGCGCCGCCGGACCCCCGGGTTGTCGGCCCTGAGGCTGTGTACTACCTGTACGGTGCTTACGGCTAATAATTGTGTTGCGGCCGGCCCCGGGGGGGGTTGTGGGCCAGAAGCTGTGATAACTGAATTTCCTTACTCTGTGCAATAAAAATAAAATAAATAAAAAATAAAAAATAAATACTGTGATTGATTGATTTATTGACAATTGTTCTCTCCTGCCTGCTAGTAAGCAGATCTTGCCCAGTAGTCACCTGCTCAATCCATAGCATGCGTGCTGCTGTGCCACAATTATTTATTTAAATGTATTGATTGGTATAGAAGGACCTCGGGAAAATTGGAGTCTACATATTGCACAGAACTGCATAAACAGAGAATACAGCCACTCAGCCACAGCAAACACACACTTGCATTTTTGCAATTAGGCTCCTTGAGGCACAGTCCTCAACTGGTTCTCTTCATACCTAACCAACCATTCCCAGATTTTTTAAATGGGCAACTTATTCTTGAGACCAGTCAGCATTCACCAAGGGTCCCTCATGGTTCGATCCTCTCCCAACCCTATTTAACCTTTACCTGGGACCACTATGTGTGATTGTCAGAAACTCTGGGATCCTCTTCCACCTCTACACCGATGACACCCAAATATACATGAACATTTCATCAGTTGCTCTGCTTTCAACAACACTCCTAAAAGTTCAACACTGGATGTTCAACCACCATTTAAAAAGCAACCCAACTAAAAGAGAATTTGTTTTGATCTCAGCTCTGGAAGGAAAAACTCCAGTACAACAATGGATGGCTAAATTTCCTGCCTTCAATGACTAACTCGTCATTGTCCAGAGTGTCAGATCATTTGGCATCACCCTTCATAATCATCTCAATCTTCACAGTCACATTGCAGCAGTGGCCAAAAGTGCACAACACCAAATTAGGCAGCTTGTGGGCATCAGATAATTGATTCCGTAACAAGACCTCAAAACTGTGGTGCAGACTCTCGTTCTGTCCAGACTAGACTATGGAATTACCCTTCTCTCAGGAATTCCCAAAGTTCACCTAGGCCCACTGAGAGCAACACTGCATCATGCAGCACACTATGATTTAGGCCTCAAGAAGTTTGACCACTATAATAAATGGGGTAAACCAGTAAAGTCAAAGGACCTGGGTATCAATCGATATAGAAAAACACAGTGGTTCTAGTCAATCCTCATCTATACTCAATTCTATGTCAATAATAGAGTATACTCCTGTACACAATTCATAGAGGCTGTAGGCACATTTATAAATTCAAAGAAAAGATCACATCATAAAATGCAGGCCACTTACAATTGTTAACTTGCAGAATTCAATGTATTCATTTGCGCTAAGTATTCATTCAAAAAATGAACCACATATGCAGAGGCATAATATGCAACATATGATATTAACACGGTTATTGCCAAAGGGAGAAGAGAGAGTGTGAAAGTAAGTGCTCATGTGAAGAATAGAAAATGGAGATGAAAAATCATAAGGCATTGGAAGACAATTCAAATATGTTGAAGCAAACGGGATCCGGCAAGAAATCCTGACAAAACCGGTATACCTACAGTATGGAGCCTACCTCTACACACAGTTTCAATTTCTGTTAATTTTCAAAAATATTTGTCACAGTGTAACTTCATCTGTAGTTGGGGTATGAGGGGGATGAATGTTGGGTGTAGGCCCACTCAGGGGATATCGACGTTTTGACCCTAACGCAAAAGGGTAAGTGGATTCCTCTGCTGCGGGTCTTCCTCAGAACAGGGAAGGGGAACCTGAAGATAACCATAGATTTCAGAAGGGTTGCCAGGTAGGGCTAAATAATTTTTCAAGGTGCACGACCCCCATGAACAGTGGGTTTGTTAAAAGTGCAAAAATGTGTGCCTGTAGAATACAGCCATGTTAAATTAAAGAAAATTGCTCACCAAGGTGAAGGCCGCGGGGAGAAACCAAGAGACTACTTCATGGTTGACTTTGCTCAAATCCTGTTGATTCATCAGGGACGGAGAAAATTCTCACAGTGCTAACAATCAAAAGTGCGGAACATTAGGACAAACTGAAACTGGGTGTTTATAAATAAACAGACATAACAGAAAAATGTGCTCCGGTACCCACAGTAGACTCACCAGCTGTATAGGAGCGGCGAGAGACCTTCCGGGCGTTCTGCAGTTTTGGGAGCTCAATTCTGTAAAAAGGATTGACTAGTCAGTAAAAGGAAAGGGGATTTCTATTGGTTTAAGAAACATTTTATAATTTAATGTTTTCTTTTACTTTATAAATGTGCCTACGGCCTCTATGAATTGTGTACAGGAGTATACTGTATTACTGAGATAGAATTGAGTATAGATAAGGATTGTCTAGGACCACTGTGTTTGTCTATATCAAGAAGTTTGACAGCATTTCCCCAGCCCTGCTAAACCTCCAATGGCTTCCCATTGAAGTGCGGGCCCAATTTAAAACCATCTGCATTACTCACAAGGCTCTGCACTCCTCTTCACCCTCCCATATAAATGAAAAACTGAAAATCTCCAGAGCAAATAGGGGTTCCAGAAATGCTGAATCCCCGCTCCTGAAACCCTTCACCTTCAGCCCAGAATGTAATATGAACCAGTCTTTCTCTGGTAGTGCACTAGAATCTGGAACTCTCTGCCTCCCTCCTTCCACCTAACCACCTGCCTAGCCACCTTCAAAAAGGACTTCAAACTCCTCCTATTTGACAAACATCTTGGCTAATAACTCCCGACCAGACATAAGTACTGTCACCACTATGATCTGAACTGCCTTTGTTATTTGACCCCTCCATCGAAATTGATGCTTTTACTGTGTATATCCTCTGACCAATTACTGCCACTGCCTCTTATGGTAACTCCTGCTCACATCTACCGATGTAAACATCCGAGTTGAATTACTATAACTAACCCACAGTAACCCATGATTCCTGCTTGTTGCAAAGTGCTCTGATGCCTTCAGGCCATGTCCGTGCTAAACAAAATTGCAAAAATAAAGGCTCCAAACAAGATGTTGCCAGTACATATGGCAATAGTAGCTGCAGCTGCAATAGCATTACAGTCAGCCTCAACACCAGCTAGAATTTTGGGAATGAGTGGTGGGAAGATTGTTTCCATTGATTACTACCACACGTCTTGTGCTGCAGAAAAATGCTGCTGGAGACATTGGTGGACATTGACAGGAAGTGCACTAGTAGTCCCGCATTTGTTTTTTACTCCTCAACTCATCTGGGGCTGTTTTTAATGGCGAGGAGCAAAAATAATGTCTGCTACTCATGTTCCCAAAGATTTTAACCTCTCTGCACCATCACCGGTGGGTTTACAAAGACTTCCTGACAGCACATGCCATTAATGTCTTCCTTGATAATGTTTCCCTTAAATTCATTTTATCCAAACTGCTAACAAGCCAGACCATCCTGTTCTCGTTAGTGCTTCGGATCAGTCACCAGGAACTACACACTGTAATAAAAAAAAAATCACAAAAATATTATTTAAAAAAACAATATTTTATATAACGCACAAGTTAGCTCAAATGACACGCTGGAACACGTCCGAGAGGTGGAAGATCGTCGTGCCTTGGAGGCTTGTAACCCGGATGAATGTTTCCAGTAAAAAGAAAAGCTATTTTTCCTTTTTTGGGCAAACAAGCTCTGCAGGAAGCGCCGAGCGTAAAATTCTTGTTGGTGAGGCAAGAATTGCAAAGGGCCAGATTAACAATGCGCCCACTCAAACAGGCTGAACTTCACCGAACATACCATGAAAGGTTTAAACGAAAGATAAGGAAGTTCTAGAGAAAATGAGGCACGTCACTCAGCAGGAGTGATAGAGGCAAAATGAGTACTAGGATAACAACACATATGTCAGAGTAACCCTAGTGTGTGAACAAAGACAGATTTGGACTACGGGCCAAAGTACACTTAACACCCTCTCAACCGTGTACTCCGAAAGTCTACCCGGAACCCGATACCAGTCACGTCATCGCAGGGGTATGAAGCTCAGTACCAATGTTGTAGCCGCCCACCAATAAAGCGCTTTTGGGATCCCGAGGAGCATAAAAAGTGCTATATAAATATCAATAGAACTAGACAGTGTGCTTGCTCTCCACTGTACAATTTGGGGCAGATTTACAAGAAAGTGACGCATCTCTACAGATGCGTCACTTTCTTGTAAATTTGCCCCAAATGTAGAGATGCGTCACTTTCCCTGCGCCACCCTGAGAAACCCTTGCACCACAATGGATGCGCCATATTTACAATACGGTGCACCATGGCGGAAGGATTGATAGATTCGTAAAAATTCTGACGCATCTGTTTACGCAAAAGTCATGCATTGCTGGAGTTGCATCGCAAGCATGACGCGACTCCAGCAATGCATGATGAGGCCTATCCTCATTGTGCTGTGTGACTCCTTACACCTGCTCCAGGCAGGCGTAAAGTTTTGATGCAGTACGGTCCTAGAAGTGGAGCAGTGAAATCCTGTAGATTTCACTGCATCACTCTACAAGGCTTTTTTGCGTGGGAACACCCATCCTACATACATCATACCTGACGCAGGTATAATGTCACGCAGGGCTTTACAATGTGACACATCTCCCTAGATGCATCACGCTGTACATGGGCCGCAACTTTTACGCCGCTGCTGTGTCACAAAAGTGACGCAACAACGGCGCAAAATTGACACAAGGGGCTTGTAAATCTGCCCCACAGTTTTTAAGGCTTGGGGCTATTTCTGCAAAGTCCCGAACCCTCCTGGAGGTCTCATTTATAAGCTCGCTATAACGCAGATGACACATGGCTTCATGGTGGGTGCTGCTAGTGTGACTAGTCTTGGAGGGATGTTTGGGGTATAGTGCTAATGTTCCTACATTTAAAATTTAATTGAAAATGACAGGAAATGGTTGCCAAAGTGGCCAATGGAAAGTCTCTAGGTAAGAGGAGCTGTAAGGGTCAGAATTAAGCGCTCAGACATAACCTTAACGAACCAGGGAGCAGCCAGTCCTGCAGATGCGCTTCAGGCGTCCCAGGACTTCAGGCGCTACTGCACTCTACCTGGACAATCTTGGGGCATGACTCTCCAAGAGTAGCAAGGAGGGCACTCAGACCTCACTGTAGGACATGACAGTGAGCTTACGCTGGAATACTGTGAGACAGAAGTAATTATCCTAAATAAATTCAGCGTGGAACACAGAAGTTGATAGAGGCAAATAAATAGTTTTTTTGTATTTACAGGTAGAAAAGCTTGCCAATTGAGATTAGGGACAACAGGAAAAACCAATGGCCATGATGTTTTTTTAGAGCTGGTGTATGACCCTAAAAACAAATCTAGCACTAATACGGTAAGACGCGTCAATACAAATAACATGGACCAGTATGTCAAGTGCCGTTCTACGCAGAAACGTTCTTGTGTCTTTGGAATACCTTATGCACTCAAGTTTACACCGTCCAGGCTATGAGGCAGGGGTGCCAGTCAGAATACATGTATGTGTTAAGATGCTCTTGAAACATCTACCTTCTGTCCTAGTTTTCTAGTGACCCACATTGCAATGCTGATCAACTCAGTGGGACTCAGTCAGGGTGGTTAATACCCGGCAAACTAACCCAAAACACTTGTATTCCAAATGCTCACCACAAAATCAAAAGGGGATTCAGCTAATATCCAAGGAGAAGAGTTGGAGTGCAAATGGGTCAACTCATAAAGATCTCACTTGGGGGTTCCAGTAGTTGCCACCCAAAATGGAACATAGTTCAGGAGCAGACCAATTTCGGTCAGAACTGGTGTAACAGCCACAATTCAAGACATCGAGACAACTTGCTCTAGAGAAAAGCTAGTGCTGTAAATCACGCCTCTTCCCCCAGTACCAGTATGCCATTGGTCACATCTCACAATTGTGTATTTGTAGTCAAGACTGTTGGTTGGTAGGCTATCCACTAGATCCGGGCTCACCAGTTGAGATTTGTCGTCTCTCTCACAATGCAGTACAGCTCCCATGTCATACATGATATGACTTTGCAGCATGACTTCTCCAGCTCCTATCCCTTGTAAACACCTCTCCCTGGGCTGGTACACAGAGGCCATTACATAGTACAACTACGGGATTATTGGGCCAATATGTATGCTGCTAAGACACTACTAGTGGGAAACAGGAGCTAATCAAAGATAAGCTGTCTTCAAATTTTAAACATTTCTCCAATCAGGCCAGAATTAAACTACCTTACAATCAATCAATCAATCAAAGCATTTGTATAGCGCACTACTCACCCGGAGGGTCTCAAGGCGCGGGGGGGGGGGGTCTGCTACTGTTCGAACAGCCAGGTCTTGAGCTGTTTCCTGAAGGCGAGGTGGTCCTGGGTCAGGCGGAGGTGGGTCGGGAGGGAGTTCCAAGTCTTGGCGGCGAGGTAGGAGAAGGATCTTCCCCCTGTAGTGGCTCTTCGGATGCGGGGGACGGCGGCGAGGGCGTGGCCGGTCGATTGAAGCTGGTGTTTGGGAGCGTAGAAGTTGAGGCGGTTGTTGAGGTCTTGGTTGTGCAGGGCTTTGTGTGCCTGGGTGAGGAGGCGGAAGGTGATTCTCTTGTTGACCGGGAACCAGTGCAGGTCTCTCAGGTGTCCTGAGATGTAGTTGTGGCGGGGGATGTCCAGGATGAGTCGTGCTGAGGCGTTCTGGATCCGCTGGAGTCTCTTCTGGAGTTTGGCGGTGGTTCCGGCGTAGAGGGAGTTGCCGTAGTCCAGTCAGCTGGTGACGAGGGCCTGGGTGACCGTCTTCCTGGTCTCGGTGGGGATCCATCGGAAGATCTTGCGTAGCATGCGTAGGATGTTGAAGCACGACGAGGAGACGGCGTTGACTTGTCTGGTCATGGAGAGGGAGGAGTCCAGGATGAAGCCCAGGTTACGTGCGTGGACTGTTGGTTTGGGTGCACTGCCAAGTGCTGGGAGCCACCAGGAGTTGTCCCAGGCGGAGGGTGAGGATCCCAGGATGAGGACTTCCGTCTTGTCCGCGTTCAGTTTCAGGCGGCTGTCCTTCATCCATTCGGCTACCTCTTTCATCCCTTCGTGTAGGTTGGCTCTGGCGGTGGCGGGGTCGTTGGTGAGGGAAAGGACAAGCTTTATAAAGAGAGGATAGACTGGTAACATCTGAGAAGGCCATGTGTTCAAACCTTTGACCAGTAGTAAACGCTGTCTGTTTAGGTTTCCTCATTGCTTTGTCAAATTGCACAAGACAGAAAATGGAAATTGAGTCCAGGTACCATGGCTGGAAGAATCTGGCAGGTACATAACTGGATGTATTGCTCCCTGGGTCAAATAAATTTACAAGGAATCTGGGGTAAAGATCCACCGGGCACAGCAAGCATATTGTCAGATTCACAGGGGAGATACAAGGTCACTGTTTTGTGTTGGCACTCACCATATCATCCATTGGAAGCCAATCATCTATACAGATTTCCTAGGGTTGTGCTACTAAGCTGCCTTCACTTCAATGATGCAGGCAAGAAAGCATGTGCCCAAGAAGTATAGTCATGCACTTTTAATTCTCAGTTTTCACACAGCCTAATGTAGTGGAATGGTAGCAAAACTTAGCTGTTGGTGGGGGCTCTGCGCCCTCTAGAGCACGCTTGGCGACCCTCAGGGACATGTATCAGTAAGGAGTCTCCTGCAGTCCAGCAAGAGAGCTTTTTGGGGCATATTATTAACAACGGCGTTAAAATTATCGCAGTTTTCTGCCGCTAAAGCGGCAATAATGGGCTTAATAATATGCCCTGGGGAATTCCAATAGAAGCCCATGTTCACACAAGAACATGGACTTCTATTGGAATTCTCGAGGGCATATTATCAATCCCATTATCGCCGCTTTAGCAGCAGTTGTCTGCCGCTGAACCGGCGATAATTTTTAACGCCGTTCTTGATAATATGCCCCTTAATACACAAAGTAAGTGGCGAAAACCAAGCTGAAAGAAAACTAAAAACTCAGATATAAAAAATATGAAAGGAGAAACCCACTTTCTTCTTCGAGAAACAGTAGTGCTGTAAACATATTTAGCATTTTATAACTTGCTGTGCATGTTCTATTAGGATCTGTCATGCTTTATGTTAGTTCGGAAACAGAAAATATCAATCTGAGCCAAATGCACAAAAGAGAGGGAGGTTTTCCAACTCAGATACTACAAACAACAGTCTGCAGTAACACCTATGGGGGGAATAAATCAGGGGGCACGAACTGGCCATGTCCATGGAGCCTGGTACACTCTGTACATGCCCTCTACAACCTTCATAGAGCCCCTATAGCCTAGCTATCATGAGCAGCCAGCCTTACATTAAAAGATGGGTAGCATAACGTGTATTTGTAAAGCGCACGTTCACCCAATGTCATCTTGGCACTGATTAATAGATGTTTATTGTTACCCAACTCAATGGAACTCATTTATTGACCTCAGAATGATGAAAGACTGAGTAGACCAGCCAGGATTAGAACCTGTGACCATGAGGTCGAACATAGGCCCCTACAGTGGGCACAATAATCCATTAAGCCATCAGACCAGTACTATAAGTTGCAGCTCATATTCCAGTTTTATATCTAGCTTACTGTGGGTGACAATCTAAAGGAAGGCTCACACCTCTTCAAAGGTCCAAGTACCAGAGGTCAAAAAGAAAAAAAGTAGGAGCCACGGGTTAGAACCCATTCCCCCCCCCCCTCCTCATTAAGGTTGATTGGTTGGTTTAGTGCTTTAAGGTCTATTTTGATGTATCCATTCCTATAGTTGTTGGGATTGAAACAGGAACCATCTTGCTTGTTAAGGTTGTAAATCTTATCTATATTCTCTGTAGAGGTCTAACCTAATTTCCCATGAATAATTGAATAATCAATAATAAAGGAGTCTGCGACAAATTTATGGTATTCAGTTGTAGACTGTTGTGTGTAAAACCTTTGTTTTCTGGTCCAATGGACCATTAGCCTCCAGGGAATTAGAGTGGGAACCACTATTATTCAAGAGTCTATTGTTTAATGGAAGCTGGTGACCTTCTTAAGTAGTGGGGTGTAATGCTTCATGAGAGTGCGGAATATGTTGAAGAAGATTTTGGTGCTCGGGAGGCTTGCCACAAGGACATTAAAAAAATGTGGTCAAAATATTGCTTTTCAAACACAAATTGAAATAAACCAGCTAAAATGCGATAGGCTCTGAAAGGGCACTCTCCAAAAAATTCTAGCATGTCCATGGCAAATAAATACAACCTTCCACTTCTGAGGAGCTGACCCAGTATATTTCACATTTTTTATGGAGTCCCTCAGATATACTAAGAATTACCTCTAATGTGCAACTGGCATAATTTAATCACGAGTCCCTCAAATATGCTGTGGCTAACCCCCATGTGCCAAGAATTTCATACAATATGCCAGTTTCAGAATCTTGAAATTGATGCCGCTAATATACTGTAGGTTTTCCATTTGTCAAAAAATACCTGCAGTTTGTCAGGACCAGCATTTTCTAACTAGTGCCTCTACCTCCCCCTTATGCCATGGTTGCACTCACTTAGGTCAATTTTTACTTCCAATATGCCAGTCACCATCAGTATATTGCTATGGGTCTATCCATAAACCAATAATTGCCTTGAGTATGCTGTGGCCAGTGGCAGACTCGCAAGCATAACACACACTCACACATTTAGATTCTTACCCATACTTATTCCCCCTTACTCACTCGTTCCAACCCAGTCACAATCAGCCTACCTCACTCACTCTTTCTCACTCTCACACTCACTCCTACTGACTAACACAAGCATACAGTCAAATACATACTCACACACCACCACTTCCTCACTCATTTTAACTACCTCCCTCTCGCTCCCTTGCTCACTCTCCCTCACCCCTTCTACCTCCTTCACTTACTAGTTCTAATTCACACTCACTTTCACTCACTCACTGACCCTCAGATACTCAAAGACACATTCACTCAGACACTCACATACACAATCACACACACTCACTCATCTTCTCTTTCTCTCTCACTCTCACTAATTCTCCCTTACTTTCACTCACACATTATCATACTCACAAACACACTCACTCACTCTTACTCTCATGCACAGATGCACAGAGCAACCACAGTAGAGTTCCTTTTTTACTGCCATGGATTTCTCTGCTGGTGATTCTTCAGTGGCAGCAGCAGCAGGCCAGGACTACAGCACTGAGCATAGGAACCAGCAGGCACGACTCCTGCAGTGCAACCGAGGAGCAAAAAAAGGGCAGAACATGCTAGATGGATGCAAGGGAGATCTGAGTGAATCTCTTCCCCAGCTTCTGATAGCGCTGGAATCCCAAGCCCTATCAGAATCTGGTGCAGGGATTGGGATCCTACCACTGCTGCCTTGTGTGGATTATCTATAGGTATAGGTACGCATGGATTAGTGTCCTAACAGCCTTTCTTTAGCAGATATAAATATAGTGCACTTCAATGGGCACACACCATATATCTGATAAATAATATGGATTCTGCCTGTGTGAGGAGATGAAGCTGAAGCACATCTTCAGACATGCGCAGTACTGGCATCCATTTGCAGCGGGCTGTTTTCTTACATAGTACTTTGCAGATGGAGCAGGACATAGCCCCTTCCTCCACCTCTTATGAGGAGCCTGCAGAGGCATACAGGGCTAACACGCCCTCTGTCAGTGCACATGAAAAACGAATGTTATGTTTTCATCAACGCTGCCCTTTTCTTTTATTTTGGGAAAGATGTATCAATAAAATCAATCCAATTTCGTATTGATAATGTCTACGGATAAGAGAATACTGGTTGGGGTGCCAGATTGCTCTCAGATGAGAATGATCATGACTATTTTGTATAGCTTCCATCTCTAGATCACAAACGTCTAGAATCTCATTCCACCAGTCCCCACCTGCCTGCAGTCTGTAGTCTGGCTAGTTCAATCGCCGTGACTGTAACACCAGTGTATGTCTGTGGGATGTCCTTATTGGAGCTCAACAGTAGAAGTTTCATTGAGGGAAGGATATTGATACCCATGAGTTTGGTCAATCCATTGTAAGAATATGTGCAGTCTAGTTGTTGGTGGGTGGAGTTAGGGGGACACAGGAAGAGGAGGAGTGGCGACAGGAAAAGGGCAGTTAGAGTAAGGACAGGGATCAGCGTGGATGTGTAATAAAGAGCTGCAGACCTTATTTAAGTTTAGCGTCATTATTGAAAGCAAGACGCTACAGCTGGCGACGAGGGTGGGATCGGGCGCACTGTGCACTCGGCGCAGATCCCATGACGCTGCATGACCCTGTCCCCAGTGCTGCGAGTGAGAAGTTTGCCCTCGCGACCACCGCGATCAAAGGAAGCGCCACGGCGAAGATTGAACCGCCAGAGGTGTTGCCTGTCCCGAAGCTCCGTGGCTGTGAAGGCTGCGTGGAGCGGTCAAAATAAGCAGTAAGCGCGATTGCGCGCAAAAGAACCAGAAGCTCACCCCCGAAGCGTGAGTCTTATGGCGGGAGGATGTGACGCCGGGAGTCCACCCCGGTCATCCCCGTGCTGTTCGCTGCTATTGGAGGAAAAGTGGCAGCCTCTGCGTCCAGGAAAGAGCCCCTGCACCCGGTGAGTGCTGCGAGTGGGGCCGAGTGACTGCCAAATTGAAGAAAGAGCCAAATCTCGTGAGAAACGAGATCTCACAGCGGCGGCCATCTTCAAGTCAGGCGGCTATAGACATTCTCTATGTGAAGACTGTGAGCGGCCATTTTGAAGTCACGCAGCAGGCAACTGAATAGAAAGCACAAGCAAATGCAAAAGGAAAAACAGACAACAAGCACAAGCAAAGGCAACAGCCAAAGAAATCAAGCACAAGCAAACGCAAAGAGAAATAAAGAACAAGCACAAGCAAATGCAAAAGGAGAAACGGAAAACAAGCACAAGTAAAGGCAACAGCCAAAGAAATCAAGCACAAACAAACGCAAAGGAGCAATAGAAAACAAGCACAAGCAAACACAAGAGTGACACACAAGCACAAGCAAAGGCAAGGGGACCAGAACATAAATCAAACATGTCGACACCACCGCACCAGAACGCGGCGGGCGTGGCGGCGACCACGCCAATCACAACCGGTGTCTCATATCTGCGTCCTCCAGAACCACTGGCCCTAATAGCTGGAGGGGGCATGGGGCCCAGATGGCAGGAATGGTTTGAGGACTTTGAGGACTATATGAAAGGATCAAAAGTCACGGATGAGGAAGAAAAGTTAATTGCATTACGCAATCTGGTTGGGAAAGAAGTCAGTAAGGTAAACAAGGAATTGCCAACTGCCGAAACAGGATCATATGTCAAGGTGCGAGATGCTTTAAATAAAAGGTTTTTACATAAAAGAAATGTGGATTATGAAAGGTACATGTTTCACCAAGCCTGTCAAGAAAAGGAGGAATTGATGAGCACGTTCATAATGAGACTACGACGACTGTCTCGGTATTGTGAGTTTGATACTTTCTCCACGGAAGGTGCCATAAGATTGTGAGTAATTGAGGCTTGCCAATCGGAAATTCTCAGTAGGCGGCTACTACGGAAAAGTCATAACCTTGACGATTGAAGAGATGACCCGGATTCATGATCAAGCAGAGGAACATGCTAGAAGAATGGAGACGGGGCATGGTGAGAGGCGGGAGCAAGCATATCGTGTACAAGCTAAGGACACTTGCAGACACTCTCAAGATCGACGGCGGACATCCAGGCCGTCGTTCCGTCAACATTACACAGGACGCAGACGTCATGAGTCTGGCCGTGGAGACAAGAAACAAGATCACCCACAAAAGTGTTATCGGTGTGGATACGACTTTCCGCACACTGATGTTTGTCCAGCCCTTGGTCAGCAGTGCCGAAAATGCGGAAGAGAAAATCACTTTGAGGCTATGTGTGGAGAATATCGCAAAGAAAGGATGATAGAGACAACGAGATCGTCTCGCCCTGAAACAAGGCGGCATCATGCGAGGGCAGTCCAGGATCGACCGGAGTCATCCTCTGTTTCCTCACACTCCAGCAGAGATTCTCGCAGGTCCCAATGGGAGAGGAGGTCTCCATCCAGAGGATCCAGGTCAGCATCTCGGGAATCGGTGTACACTGATGAGTATGTCTGCATGGTAGCTGATCCAGACCAACTAAAAAAATACCCCAGACTGGACATAAGTGTGGGAACCCATGCAACCAAGTTTGTACTGGACAGTGGGGCATCACTGAACTATATCCCTGTGACTGAATACAACAAAATGAAACCGCCACCCACCTTGAGCCCGGCCTATGTCAGAGTGTTCACGTGGATGTCGAAGAAACCTCTCCCCTGCCTGGGGAAATTTGCAACTACACTCAAGCACAAAACCACCTCTGTGCCGGCATATATACATGTAATTGAAGGTCCGGAAGCCGACTGTCTCCTCAGTCTGCCCACCGCGGAGCGTCTTCGACTGGTCGAAATTCTGCACAGGGTAAGCGACAATCCGGACATCATACACAAGTTCCCTAAACTGTTCACCGGACTCGGAAAAATGAACAAGTGCCAGATCCGGTTGCACATCATCAAACTAATACGTCCCGTCGCACAACATCACAGGCGAGTACCTTTCCACCTTCAACAAGCTGTGGAAGATGAAATTCAAGAGTTATTAAGAACGGACATTATCGAGCGGACAGAAGGGCCAACACCATGGGTGTCACCAGTGGTCATCGTGCCAAAGAAGGGCACACCTGAAAAGGTGCGCCTGTGTGTGGACATGAGGCTTCCCAACACGGCCATCGAAAGGGAGCGTCATTCAGGACCCCTATTAAGTGACATGATTTCATCTCTAATTGGTGAAAGAGTCTTCTCCAAACTAGATTTGAATAAAGGATACCACCAGTTGGAACTACATGAGAAGTTGCGCTATTAAACAGCATTTGCCACTCATCTAGGGCTGTTCCGTTACAAACGACTCAGTTTTGGAATTGCATCTGCTGAGAAGATTTTTCAGGAAGCCATCCGCCAGACCATACATCCCATACCAAATACACTAAACTTAGTGATGACATTCTAGTATAGGGTTCGAATGTCCAGGAACATGACAAAGCGCCATACCGGGTGTGCCATGCACTCCTGGAGGCCAACCTCACCCTCAACAAAGACAAGTGTGAGTTCCATCAGTCCACTCTTAAATTCTTTGGACACGTGTTTTCCGGAGCCCGGGATGAAGCCTGATCCTGAGAAGGTGATAGCCCTAAACGATACCAAAAGTCCACAAGACGTGAGTGACATTCGATCTTTTCTGGGCATGGCAAGCTATTGTGCCAGATTCATAAAGGACTATGGCACCATCAGTCACCCGTTACGTGCTCTTACCAAACAAGGGCAGTCTTTCATCTGGACTCCCCAATGTGAGCAGGCGTTCCAGGAAATCAAACGTGCCGTCGAGTCAGCGGACAACCTGACATACTTCAGCCCCAAGAGAAACACTGAGATCACCGTTGACGCTAGCCCAGTGGGACTGGGTGCAATATTGGCTCAATTTGACAATGAGACAGACCAGAGGTACATCGTGGCCTATGCCAGCCGAAGTTTATCGGACACTGAGAAGGCTTATTCCCAACCGGAAAAGTAAAGCCTTGCTGTTGTGTGGGCGTGCAAGCACTTTCACATTTTTATATACGGCAAGCACTTCACGCTAGAGACCGACCATCAATCGCTAGTTACCATTTTCGGAAACCCCAGAGCCAAAATTCCACCTCGAATTGAGAGCTGGGGTTCGCATCTACAAGAGTACACTTATACAATAGTACACAAACCAGGAAAATCAGCGAATCCGGCTGATTACATGTCGAGACACCCTCAAGCATCACAGGCGTTATGTCCATCTGTGGCAGAAGAGTACATATACTTCGTAGTGGACCAAGCCAGACCACCGGCGGTTCCCTTGGAGGCAATATGTGAAGCCACAGCTCAAGATGACATCCTTCAAAAGGTGATGCGCCGGTTGCGGACCAATCGATGGCGCCATGACAGTGAGGAGGAAGGGTGCGATCCACACATCCGCCAAGAGATACAGGCTTTCAGGCATGTGAGTGAAGAATTATCTGCCACCTCAGAGGGGCTCCTACTGAGGGATCAACGGATCATCATTCCTATGCAACTCCGCCAGGGTGTCATCAATTTTGCCCATGAGGGCCACCGTGGAGTGGTCGCTACAAAACGAGCGCTCAGAGAGCGAGTATGGTTCCCGCTACTTGACCAGATGGTGGAGCTCACCCTAAAAGATTGCACCCAGTGCCAACTGGTCAATCAAGGAGATCCTCCAGCACATCTACAGATGTCAAAGCTACCTAGTAGTGTATGGCAAGAGCTCGCCATGGACTTTTATGGGCCCCTTCAGTCAGGCAAATATGTCCTAGTGATAATGGACGAGTACTCCAGATTTCCGATAGCACAGTTTGTATCATCTACCAGTGCCACCAGCACCATTGCTGTGTTAGATGAAGTGTTTGCTGCCTGGGGTGTTCCTAAAGAACTCAAGATGGATAACGGCCCCCCCTTCAATAGGCACGAATTTGGAGAATTTGCGGAGCACCTCCATTTCAGACATCGCAAGATCACTCCCCTATGGCCTCAGGCCAATGGAATGGTAGAGCGATTTATGGCAACTTTAAAGAAGACATTCCAGCAGGCCACCATTGACAAGAAGGACTTACAAGTGGCTCTCAATGAAGTCCTGAGAGCATATCGAACGACACCCCATGCCACTACGGGGAAATGTCCTGCCACTCTCATGTTAGGACAACCGATCAGAACGCGGATACCTATGTGGGAAGGGGCCCTGCGGCCGGTGTCGCCTACAAGAGCACATAATGAGCTAGTGGTGGCTGACCGCGAGCGCAAGAACAAAATGAAGTCCTACGCTGACACTCGGAGGAGAGCCAGATCTCCATCTCTGCATGAAGGGACTGTGTACTGGTCAAGCAGGAACAGCAGAAAAAGACAGATTGCAAGTTCAGAGCTGAACCTCCAATGATCACTCAACAGAAGGGTACAATGATAACAGCTGAGTCGGAGAACAGGAGAATCACCAGGAATGTTTCGCACTTTCAACGGTGCACCCCGACTGTCAAGGATGCCCTTAACAAAATGACTGAACGACTGGGCACAGAGAGATCTGGCAGCGCAGCTGCAGTACAGAGACTTGAGACTCAGGCGGAAACTGAATCTGAAGAGGGAGGTGTGGTCCTACGACCCAGACGAGATATTAGACGACCTGTGCGGCTGATCGAAGAACTATAATCAAGTCAGACTTTTGTTTTCACTTTTGCTAACAAAGGGGGAGATGTAAGAATGTGTGCAGTCTAGTTGTTGGCGGGTGGAGTTAGGGGGACACAGGAAGAGGAGGAGCGGCGATAGGAAAAGGGCAGTTAGAGTAGGGACAGGGATCAGCGTGGATGTGTAATAAAGAGCTGTAGACCTTACTAAAGTTTAGCGTCATTATTGAAAGCAAGACGCTACATCCATAAAAGCCTTTTTGCCAAAAAGTCTGCATTAAACTGCAGTTAAAGAAGATACGTGCAGTGTCTGCCTCTGTGCAATGACTGCGGAAAAGGCTGGAATTAGAACGGCACCCCCATTTGCACAGCCTTTTAGGAGTAAAAACCACATCCAGCAATAATTTGTAATGATGGGGTTTACGGTGGGATACATTCAAAATTGTATAACTATTGACAACTTCAGTAATTTGTTACAAAAGTTTGTTTGCCCATCTACCAGCTGTGTGCTGTTTGGGTGTGGCGCTTGCAAAAGGAAATAGACCCGTCCTTTTATCCTTTTCTCTTGTTATCCCTTTCTGTTTTGTGGGAGATAATACTTCAATGTATTGCAGCACCTATTAAACCTGAAAGATTACCTTCTTCTAAAGCTCATGCTGTCTTCTGTCTGGGTAATGCCTCAGGTCATGGTGACTCCACACCGAAAATTCTGAATTAGAACGTTGCTGGGCTACAATCTAAGGTCTGGATACCATATTAGTTATCTTTTACTAGACAATATGGCATCTTAAAGTTCCAGAAGACATGGGCAACACATAAAATATATATTGCTGGTTTTGTGTGTCACAATATTTCGGCAACCCCTTCCAGATCAGGTTGTGCGTCTGGCAGGTTGGCCCTTTGGAGAAACATCTTGGCAGGGGGTTGTGTCAAGGCAATAGAAACAGAGGGGGATATACACAAGGACATAACTCTGATTTATCCCCACCTTACCGCATCAAAAGCGGAGATAGATTTAACACCCCATTCACAAGCTGGTGCAAACTGCGTACATCGCCAGTATTCTTGCAATAACTGCCCCAAAATTTACATTCACGGTGGACACCACCAATTAACCCTAATGAAATGTATAGTAGGCATTCCTGTGCAAATACACACGAAAAAACCACAACACGACATTCACAACAAAATAGCAGATCCGTGATGCAAGTCAAAACCACGCGAAAAGCTGTGGTAGCAGCAAGGAATTAACACCTGCCTCTTGCCGGTGCTAAGCAGGACAACTACCCACAGCATGAAATGGAGCCCATCTAAGAGGCACACCTGAAGACCCACCGATACCATGGAGACAACGACCATGCAGCACTGATACCCATAAGGGCCCCAACATCACCCGCCACCACCTCCAGACCCTCCCCCCGGAATCACCCCTGCCAGGCATAAGATACACATACCGTGCACGACACAAGAGCAACAAAAAGCACATGATGACGCACATTGCCAAAATAAATACACACATATGTGGCTAGAAGAACGAGAAACAGTCACACAGCACTGAAGTTACAAGCAAGAACTTTATTGAAATACAACACAAAACAACAATGCGTAGTCACTGCCTGGAAAACAAAGCACAAAATCAGGACGTGTGTCATGAGCACATCAAAGGAGCGAGACACAGAGAAACAGAGAAGGAAAATGAGCCAGAATGAGAAAGAGAAGGAAGGAAAGGAAGGGAGAGAGAGAGAGAGAGAGAGAGAGAGGGAAGGGAGAGAGAGAGAGAAAGAGAGAGGGAAGGAAAGGAAGGGAGAGACAGAGAGAGAGACACCACCATCCCTGCGCACACAGGCCCCACTGCCCAACTGCTTAAGTCGGTGTGTCCACCAGTAGGCACACCACGTGCCTGTGCAAGCTCCAGGCCCAGGTTCCACCACCATGGCATAGTCCATATCAGGCGGGCCCTCCCCATGGCCCGGCAGGTCCCACACATGACTCTGAGTCCTGAGTCATCAATGGCGGAGACTACATCAGTGCACATGTCATCATCGCAGGCTGCACACCCGCTCAGCTAGTCCGGTGCCACTGATCCTGTGAAACCCAAGTCAGCTTCACGTGATGGGAGGCCCGTGATGGCCGCAAGGCCTCGGGTGCCACTAACCCTGTGCAACCCAAGCCAGCACCACTTGGTGGTAGGCCTTTGATGGCCGCAATGTCTTGGATGCCACTGACCCTGCGCGAAACATCTCATGGGCCCTTTATGATTGAGCACGGTGGAGCGTCCGTCATCCAGTCACCACCGGCAGGGCGAATGTGACGTTGTTGGACCCTTAAATTTGTGGGGTCACATGGCCTGTGATGCCTGTGCAGGATGGGTGTGGTGTGTGTGCAAACCTGCCCTAAGGGAGTGGCCGTGACATGCTGACAACTAGACCAGTGACCTGCACAATACCAGCATGAACGCCTACTACAGGTATCCATAGATGTTATTTTGCCGATTCGCGAAGTACCACGAAGTACCAGCCTATAGAATGCGGGTTTGTCACAGTGATAAATCTGTGTAAGGCTGTACCATAATCAACTTGGTAGATATTGAAACATGATATCAAATAACTATTGAAAGGTTTATATACATTTTGTTGATGGAAAATATGTACAAGTCCACGACCAGCCTTAAATAATCCATGAGTTCAGAATAAACAACTTCTCATCTGTAAAAAGCTTATATGTTGTTTTCTTTTGAGTATTGTTGCGAATGACGGTCACCTGATGAAGGCAGTTTGTCGAAATGCGTGTAGCTCTAATCCACCACATTGCCTACCTCAATAGTACATCGACCTCCAAAAACAATGTTTTATTGTTTCTTTATTATATGTTTTGTTATGTGTATGTAAACTAATATGAAATTATGAGATAAACTATAATGAATTTGAATGGTAAACAATTGGATATGCTGAAGGCTAAAGAATGAAAAATAAGTTACAAAATTTAAAACAAAATAAAAGTTTTATATAATTTTCTATATAAAATGGTTTTGACTCTTTAGTCATGTGCACTTGTTCGCTACTGTCCTGATTATATATATATATACCTTTTCACCTAAAATGAGATGGCATATACAAATTGAATGTTTCCTATGGTTCTCTATTTTCCCATTGATACATGCTGACATTCAGACAGCTTGGAATTGTACATTGTGAAAGTGTGTAGATCAGGGCCATGAACCAGAGTCATTGTGGGTGTGCACTGTGCTCTGCTTGATTGTGCATGTGTGCCATTGGGGGCCTCTCCACCCATCCCCTCAGTACTTGGTGGTCACTCACCCTGTTGCGGTTGTGTTGTGTACTGTTGAGCAGTGTCTGTTTCCCCGATTCCAGCCACAGTCTCCACACTGATGACTGTCGACACCAGCTCCTCCATGTCATCCAGCACCAGCTGCGGCACTGGGCTCCCACCTCCAGTCTGCATTACTGCCTTCTGGTTGGCTGCGATTTTCTCCTTGGTCTTCTGCTTGATGTCAATCCATCGCCTCTTGGCTTCGTCCATTGACCTATTCTGCTCTCCAAAAGCATTCACCTTGTCCACGATGTCCCGCCATATCCCATTTTTGGTGCCCAATGACACGTTGGTGGTGACGAACAGTTGTTATGGTGTTCCATCACTTCCGTGATCAGGATTCTGTTTTCCTGTGGACTGAATTTCGTCTTCCTCTTCTTCTTGTCCTTGTCCTTCCCTGTCCCCGAGGTTCAGGCTGCTCGTCCGGGGTGCTTGTGGGGTTGCGCTCGTCCTCTGCACCTGCTCCGGCTGCCTCCATGGTGCTTGGGTGTTGGTCAGTTTGTGTTTGTTTGTTTTTTCTACTTTTATAGTGATTTTTCCCACCTGCCATGTGTGTGTTGCAGGCCTGGAGCTGCTCATGGCTGATTTCCTCATCGCGCTTTGGCCCATCGCATGTTGTTTCACGTTGAGGTTTGTGTTTTTATCTCCGTCAAGGTGGTTGTAGAGCGGACAATTGCCACAATTTCAGCAGACTATTGTATGGTACCGTGGTGTTGTGAATTTTATGTAAACAGGGGGTTATTTTCCCGCGATGGGCTGCGATGTGCAAAGGTGTGTTAACATTTTCTGGTGATGTTTAGCACACGTTCTTGGGAATATACCCCAGAAAATGATCATTTTCAGGTAGTGAGGTACAAAAGAGGTCCAACGCTATATTTAATACCTTTTTATAATAATGACTCTAACATTATTCCCAATATTAAATTTCCTATTATATTTGATTATATCACTTCCTTACAAAATATTGTTAGTGACAGTGGGCAACTGGCAGTTTTTTTTTTAGGAGGTGATTTTAATGCTGGCTTACCCCACAGGCCAATTCTTTGGGCACGCTTAGCTTATTCACTACGTATACCTGCACAGATGGCCAAAATAGTACTGATACCAGGGGTTCAGAGTTGTTGTCCTATCTGGCGGCTGCTTATCTAGATAATGTCATTGATATTGCTGTTCAAAGTGAAGCATCTTTACCCACTTACAGGGGTAAAATCTGTGCATCCAAAATTGATTATTTCTTTATATCATCCAATTTGGAGGAACTACTGCTGTACGACAAAGTTGTTTAATCAAATTATGGGGATCAGAACCCTATCAAGGTTGCATTCACGGTGTCCCCCAAGCCTAATTATAGAGGGGAATGTGGAGCGAGAAATCTTGAACCGTCTACTGATGGCTTAAGATGAAAATGGAGAGCAGTTGCTCCTGCTATTGGTGCAGCGCGGCTCCAGAAATTCTTCATAAACCACCGCAAATAAACCCACGGAACCTCTTACAACATATTGCAATTTGGGCCCATCACTCTAATCATCCATCCATACACACATTTAATCAGTTCCGAGGATTCAGTATAGGTTCAATAAGGGAGTCGCGGTGCTATAGTGGAGTGCCTAAACTAATACTTTATACATTATTTACAACTGCAGTTTCATTTCTAAGAACCATGGCCTTCATTTATTATTAGGAAAATAATATCACCCCACTATTCATATATTAGATTTGGATCTGCTAGTAAAGTTGACAGTAGGAAGGATCAAGACCAGCTTAATTCTTCATTTATCTAATTTTTATTTTCTCAATATTTTAATTTTCTAGCATGATCTCTATGTTTAATAAAACTAAAAGAATAACTTAGCTTTGCAATGAAATCCTGAAAGAAAAGGTTACATTTTCAATAACATTCATTTATTAGCAATGACAGCGTAAAGAAAATAAGACTGTGAAATATTACCCAGATGAAGAGATGAAGACATCAGTACAGAATGCAATAATCTCAAATGGAAACCTCTCTGCCTCTCTTTCCCTCTCTGGATCTCGCACCCATTTAAAAGATAAAGTCAAAAAGGAAAAATGTTTAAGTCCCTGCCCCTCAAATGAAAAATTGCGCAGACCGACAGCATCTCCGGGTGCAAAAATCAGTTTGAAAAGAGAGCTCACTTCAATGTCCCAAACGTCCTTTTTTTTATACCCTTTTGCACTAACTTATCTATCTAAATTCATAACTCTTAAATTCTGTAATGTCTGTGATTGGTCAATTTGGAGTCGGATGAGCATAACCTCATCATTCTTTATTCAAATTCCTGCAAAGTCATCATCATGTTGCTGTAACTGGGGTGTCTTTGTCTAAAGTTTGACTTCCTTCGAAGTGTCCTTTAAATTGTTATTAGTCTCTGTATTCCCACGGGTAGAATATTCACCTCACTGTCATCTTTGGCTTAGGCCCCATAAAATCGCCATGCTGTCCTTGACCCACACTGTTCAGTCACGGGCAGCTTGCATCTCCGATTCTGGCGCATGCGCACTTCTGTCGTAATCTCGGAATTTCAATCAGACTCAATTTTTCTCTTTTTCTTGTGCTCGCTTAGGCCTCAATTTAGGAACTATCACGAAAACGAACACAAATAAACATAAGTTTACGAAGTAAAGCCCTTCTGTTTACCTCCCCTCTACTTATGATAACCCAGTTAGTTATTACCTAGCTTTAAGCAAAGATAATGCATAGTTTGATTTACCAATCTTTATGTTTTAGGCCACAAATAAACAGACAAAAAGCACATTCATGCAGTTTTTCTTTTAGTTTATAACATATGCGTACATTTTAAAATACAATATTCAACAAATTAATAGATTATTTGCTTATGCAATACATGCAAATTAGTATCCCACGTGTATTGGTGTATGCAATTTACTCTAGGTTGGTTAATTTTCAAAACCACACATTTGTTACTTGTTAATGTTATGGAGTATTAACTTTGCAAGGGGTATACACAATTTTGTTTTCACCTTGCTCCATCAACTATCTTATTTCACAAAGTGATCAAGGAAAATTTAGACCTGGTCATGACTTGTCTAACTGAGAAGGATATTGATTACCCAGCACCTGAGGCATTTAAACTGCTCGATTCTCACATTAAGAAACAGTTAATGTGGCCCTCACGTCCAACCATCAACAGACCTAGATGATTTAGTCACGAATGCTTTGTTGCCAACACCCAACTACGCATGGCCCTTACACCAAACTCTAGGACCCCCCTGTAGGTGGCCCTTCTATGTAAGAAATCTAAAGAGGTCACCAAAGCAAGGAAAAATTAAGTACTGGACCAAGAGTGGGGATCATTAGTTTAGGTGGCAAACCAAAAGTACATTAAACTCTTTTGGACGGCTGCGAAAGACATGCGACAAATGAATTAGGCATCAACTCCTATTAGCTGCAATATCACTAGTGAGGCTAGGGAGGCACACTTCACTAACATCTCTGCTGGCATTTCAACAGAAAGTTAACTTCCTGTCTCTTCTGTCCATAAGGCTGTGCACCTGACCTTGGGTGAGATTAAACACGCTATCAGCCAGATATTTGGAGGCAAAACCCCTGGTCCAGAAAGGGTACCAATAGATCTTATTAAGCATGACCCTGAATTTTGGGCTCCGGTATTACTGAACATTTTCAACAGTCTTGCCCATTCTATTTTACCTAGCACAGGGTCAACCTCTGTTATAATTCCTATTTTCAAAAAGGAATACCACTCGCAACCTGGCTGCTATAGGCCCATTTTCAAACAGAGACGACATTGAAATTATGGGAACGGTCCTATACAATAGGTAAAAAGATTGGGCCAAATAGAAGTCCATCCTACACTCATGTCAATATGGTTTTAGGAGCAATGTCTACATAGTCAAGCAGTGCCTTAATCTCAATCTGATTATTGGGAAATACACTGTAGCCCAGCAGTCCCCGCTATATTTAGTGTTTATGGATTTGGCCTCAGCTTTTGACTTTGTCTATCGCTCAAAGCTGTGGTTGAAACTTTTAGCACGTAAGATTGATGAAGCACTGATGCACTTTTTAGCGTATTTGCACAGGGACATGAAGGCAAGAATTAGAATAAATATTCAGAGGAAGTTTCTAAAGATATTGGAATTTTTGGGGGTGTGAGACAATGGTGTGTTTTCGCTCCTCTTCTATTTATTTTTTATATTAACATCGTCCACCCTTTTTTATTACCCATCACCCCTGATGTTCCCAAAGTAAAAGGCTCTTTGTTAACATCCTTGCTGTATGCGGGCGATGTTGTGTTGATGGCTCACACACCTAGGGCTCTGCGTCTTTGAGTCCAAGGATTTGTAGATTTTATTGCCACGTCCAACCTACGCATTCATTTTGCAAAATCTTGTGTTGTGGCCTGAGGGAATATAATTTGTCCTTGCTTACTGTTGGCAACCATAGTTTAAAATACACTAGCACTTTTTCCTACCTGGGCCTAGTTTTTGCTGCCAACGGATCTTCAACAGCGCATATTGCTCATTGTAGGAATACATTTTCCAAGGCGATTGGCTCATTGTTTATCCTACCGGAACCCAGGAGGGAGGGAGCTCTCATTGACTCTCTTGCAAATTTTCACAATGCAATGTCTTGTATGTAGCCGACGGCTACATACAGGACGTGGGATGAGGCATTACCAAATGCAATACTATGCAGGCAGAAGAAAATAGACTTTGCTGTAGGGCAGTGGTTCCCAAACCTATTTGACCTACGGCTCCCTTGGCCATTAGGCCATTGGCCGCAGCTCCCCATTATATTACTTTTTTTGGCGTATGTGTGTGTGTGTAATCCCGGCCTCTGTAGCGCTTCAATTTTAATCCCTGAAATTAATTGGGATAAAGGTAGGAAGAAAAGTGCATACAATGCAAAGATATCTCTGCTCTCTCTTTGCACAATATTCGTCCGCCCTCGGGCCATGCAGTGAATGCATCTAATTGCTGTTCATTTGCAATCAAACTAAAGCTGGATGCATCCAGCTCAATCCTGGGGCACTGGGGTTTTTCTGTGCACAGTTTGGGAACCACTGGTATAGTTCCTTACATCTGCTAGTTAGTGAGCCACATAGACTACAATGAGAAATTGCAAAGGCTTGTTTGCTTTGTAATTTTCCTTTCACATTATGACACATCAGTAGCCTACCACTGAGGTACATTTGGACACGAAGTCCACTCAGACGGCTTCCATATGTCCACTTCAGTATTAGTAGAAATAGAAGCTCTAATTATATCAAGAAAGACAAGCCATGGATTCAAGTAATAAACTAAGCAAAAGAATGCCAAGGCATTGAGAGTACTACTGGTGATATGCCTCCAATTAAGAAAGGTAGTGCTGTTAACCCCTCCCGTGCTCATGACAGGCTCAGCTCATCATGAGGCACGGTTGCGCTGTGCTGATGACGAGCTGAGCTTGTCATGAACAGCGCGGCGCTCATACGTGGGGATAATTCCCCTGCTGTGTTGAGCGCTCGTCATGAGCACAGCGCACCGTGCACCATGACAAGCTGAGCTTGTCACAAGCACCGGGGCACTGCGTGCACCACATCTCCCCCCAGCGCCGTGGGGGAATTAGCCCTGCGGCGAAGGGGTTAAATACTGTCTGCCTATCTGAACCAGTGTAATTAGCAACAAAACAGCAGCAATAGCCACAGTATAGAGATGGATAAAAAACTTTCACAATGCCTCTGAACCACAGGATTCCGTTGCTGCAGGCCAGTCATTTGTATGCTTCACTTTTGCAAGTCTTTACACTGTACTGACACATACATCAAATATTGTACTAAAAGCCAGCACATTTGCCAGGGGAGTAGTCTGCAGTGAAGGCATACGGACACCCATTAAAGTACTCAAAATGCCTCAACTGAAAGGCTGAGCACAGAGCCAGGACGTATAGTGTGGAGAAAGCCCTGAATGTGACTCCAGCATCAGAAAAAGCCATCAGCAAATGCAGATAAGCATGCTGGATGAAAACTTATTCTGAAAAAGTACTGGACATCTTCTTACGGGGCAGTACTCCAGCGGTTTCTTGGTTTATCTTGATATTGTAAGATATATTTAGACAAAACCTCCCTACCCTTCTTTAATGAAAATGGCCGGCATACAGTGTGTTCCTCAGTGTTATCAATGATGGGCATATATACGGCAGTGCTATAGGAAATGAAAACGCTTGTACTGTTGTTCTGAAGGAGCGACCGGGTTGGAATTACACAGGATCATGCAAACAAAGTCAGACAGTGAAGGTATCCCATGGTAACGTGGGGGCTATGCAGCCCCAATCTTTTGTTCTTCATAAATACTGTGGCTATTGGACACTGTGGACCACGATTCTTTTCTTGAAAATACAATGAACCTTAACTTCCTGGTGCCATCGACTTGCGAACATCCTCTGAGACGAGATGTCAATTTTAATGGCATGGGCTCATTAAAAATACCAAAATACCGAACAATTGGAAATTGGATTTCTGGTTGGCTAGGGCATGTGCACGAGACAGGCAGAAACCCCACTCTAGTCAGGGCAAGGGAGATACACGCTGAAGATAACCCCTGCTCATCCCCTTGGTAGCTTGGCACCTACAGTCAGGCTTATCCCAGAGGCAATGTGTAAAGCATTTGTGCAACACACTCACACAGCAGTGACACACTAGGCACACTCTACACAAGGGTATGTGAAAATAGCCTTTGTATTATCCATAAAACACATCAGAGCATAATCACACACTCTCACACACACACACACACACACACACACACACACACACACACACACATATATATATATATATATATATATATATATATATATATATATATATTTATATATATATATAATATTCTCTCCAGGGGATTATATACATTACAGGGCCAATCGGGCCTCTGTCATAACCACTAAACAAGTAGTGAAAATAACCAGTAAATACTGGTCAGGGTACACTTAGCACAAACAGATTATGCCTACATATAATCAGCAGTGCACCATATGAACTCCTAGTAAGGTGCATACATTCTGGTAGAATCTCTTCCGATAAGAGAACACTCCATGTACATTTACCTCAGGGCAACACAATCATGATACTGTACACGTAGTACCAGAATCCTGGCAATGTACCACTCTACACCTAATAACGTCCAGGCATGAGTGTGAGACCATTAGCATGAGACATATTCTGGCCCCGTCCTGGTAGGCTTCTGAGCCACTTGCCCGCTTAGAACGAGGACCTCCTATGCACAACATGAGGAGCGGGGGCCTCCAATGAGGTTTTACTCTGAACTGCCACAAATACCACAATGCCCCCCAAGTACGGGCAGCCTCTGCACATGGTATCAGCATCAGGGGCATTCTTTAAGGAAGACAAGGGTGAGTTGCACCCCGCCCCCTCCATGCATCTCAGGAAGTGTTGAAATTGAATGCTGGAGACCGGGAGAGGTATACACAGGAGACCTCTCCCGGTCTCCAGCATTCAATTTCAACACTTCCTGAGATGCATGGAGGGGGCGGGGTGCAACTCACCCTTGTCTTCCTTAAAGAATGCCCCTGATGCTGATACCATGTGCAGAGGCTGCCCGTACTTGGGGGGCATTGTGGTATTTGTGGCAGTTCAGAGTAAAACCTCGTTGGAGGCCCCCGCTCCTCATGTTGTGCATAAGAGGTCCTCGTTCTAAGCGGGCAATAAATACACAGGAGACCTCTCCCGGTCTCCAGCATTCAATTTCAACACTTCCTGAGATGCATGGAGGGGGCGGGGTGCAACTCACCCTTGTCTTCCTTAAAGAATGCCCCTGATGCTGTGCCTCTTTGATGGGCAGCTGTCCGTGATCATGCAGCGCAGCTACCATGCTGGGAGTATGGGTAAGAGAGGTTGGTGCTACTTTAGCACCCCAAGTGAACTTTGCCAATGGCCCCTGGGGCAGGACACCCACAATGCAGCCTGGAGCACACAATGTTGGCAGCACGGCGTGAAGTCTCCACTCTTGCATGCGGACCTCAGACAGCCCCCAGCTGATGGGAGGCCCCAAGGCTCCACCGCCTCCTCGTGGTTATGGGCCACACCCACAACCAGGCTCAGCCTTTGACTGGCATCCGGTTTCCAGTTCTCCCTCTTGAGGCAGTTAGGCAGAGAAGACACGCGGGGCTCTCCTCAATAATAAAGGAGCCCTGCCCACAACTAGGCTTTGTCTGGCTGGCTGCCTCTTGTCTTAAGCACACACGGAGCGAGTCCTCCATCGACCATGGCTCCTTTTAGTTCTCTGCGTCAAGGCCATGGCCCACCCTCAACCAGGCGTCCTTCTGACTTTGCCTGACTTCCGGTTTTGCGGATGAGAGCCCCTGGCACTCTGACTCCTTTTCCCGGCACCGCAGAGCCTCTTAGAGGTTTAAAAACAAAACACCCAACATGCACTGCAGTGGAGAGGACCCCCTCTTGTCAGGGGTACAGGAATGCAGCACTTCCCACTCTGTTGCCCCTGGGTTGGGCCAAAGTGCCCACCACACCTCAATCAGTGAGGGGAGGCACAGCACAGTGCTTGCAAGGCGCTCACTCCTGTTGACACCAGCAGGGAATAGGCAGCACTTCGTTTCCAGAAGTGCAAAGGTAGGCCAGTATACTGGGTCTCCTGGGCAGACAGCAGATCCTCCAGCTGCCTAGAAGGGCAGCAGGTAATTCCCCCAGTGGTGGTTCCTCCTGGCAAATCGGCAGCCTGCTGGCCCCAAGTAAGCACCAAGCAGCACACAGCACATGGGGTCACAGCCCCAATATTTATATTGCCACGGTCTTTGTTCTCCCCTGCACAGGGCTCTGCGCCCGGTCCATACCAGTTCTGGGGGCACCTACACATGTGCACAACACCCTCCTTTGTCAGTGTAAGTCCTGGCCCCAGACACACTACAGGGGGCAGAGCCAGCATTGTGTGAGGAAGGCCCTGTCCTTTTTAGGCCCAGGTGCTACTTCTCCCACCACTCCAAATGCAGATGGGCCTATTCAGCCTAGCTCTGACTCACCCAGCCCCTCTGGAGCCACTGCACCTCCCCAGCCCCTGTCACTCCAGAGCCAGACATGCAATATACAACAGGCAGGCACAAAGATATATAGCACACAGAAATGCCCACTTCTAAAATTGGCATTTCTAAAATAGTGATAATAAATCTGTGAACACCATTACGCAGCATTCATTACCACTATTCCAAACATACCAAACTTGATCACGCTACTCCACTCATATCAGGAATTACCACTGACACACATATTAGGTTATCCAAAATGCATTCCTATGAGAGGGCAGCATCACAGTAGTGAGAAACCAAAATGGCTGTTTGTCACTACCAGGACATACCACACAGTTAAGGCACATATCCTACCTGTTACCTACATTGCACCCTGCACAAAGGGCTAGCTAGGGCCTACCTTAGGGGTGACTGATATGTAGTAAAAGGGGCGTCACAGACGTGCACCCACTTTATGTGCCATGTCACAGCGGCAGTAAACTACGTAGCTGGCACTGCAATGTCAGAGGACTGAAACCGGTTTGAAAAGCTACTTTGGATGGGTGGTGCAAGCAGCGGAGCAAGCCCACCAGTAACATTCAAATTACTGGCCCTGGGTATCTGAGATACCACTTTACAAGGGTCTGATAGGTAAATTAAATACTCCACAAAGGTGTAGACCAATCTTACCATGTTTTACCATAGAGAGCACATGCACTTTATACTTGACAGCAGTGATAAAGTGCCCAGAGTCCCAAAACCACCAACACCGGGCCAGAAAAAATACCAGGAGGAATGCAAAAAGTTCAGGGATGACGGTGCAAAAAGGGCCAAGTCCAACAAGAACCATTTCCTGTCCTGCTGTCCTGGCGTGGGGATTGTTCAGCAGCTGCTTAAACAAACTGAAAACACTTTCAATGAGGGCAACGCCTGCTACCGTGTGTTTCTTCACTTATGATAAATTATTATACTACGAGGCAGCAAGTGCATCACCTAGTGGTCACCAGGCGCTGACCATCCCAGCCTGCATTCCAGAGGCTGGTGTAATTCATAATGGACCATTATCAGTATCTGCGACCGTGGCTGGTTTTGGAGGTGCACCTGGGTGCCGCAGCGCACTGTTTGGGAACCATCAATGTTGGATTTTGGTGGCTCCCATTTCCTCTCCCCATTTTATCTGTCACAGTACATTGAATTTACCCTTTATAGAGGATTACATTAGTGACCGTCCTCTGCTGCTACGGTTAGCAGTATGAAAAAAAGAAGGCATAAATGTATCCCATGCCTATCCGGGGTGGAATCTTGTTTGCATAAAACTGGTTACTAGCATTTTTTTGAGAACCCTGAGGGCAGTCATGCTACTAGTAAAAAGCAGGTACAGCTAGCTCCGTCCAAAATTTGACGTGATGGAAGATTGGCCACAGAGATTAGGAAGACGAGTGTGTTGGTATATCGGAACCTTAGAACAGACAGCTTAATTGCAAGGTACCTGACCAAATCTTTGCGCGGCTAGGAGCGCAGTTTACTGTTCTGCTTTAGGGCTTGCATCGTCAAGTGTTTGTTATGCTTCACCTCGGGCTTTCAAGCAAACCTTGACTCCTTGCCCTGCTCATGTAATGGGAGCTCAGGGCAATCCACATTGCGCTTTCTATTCTTTTGTGTTTTTTATTCGTTGTACACAAAGCTCTTTTTGCTCCCCCGCCCCCATTCCCCGCCTCTGATAAAGAGGCACACTATTACAGACTTTTGAGCAGCATTTAGTATGCTGCTTCAACTCTGTGATGAAGGCTCAATTGCTCATAAAAGTGTTTTTTTGTGAACTGCTGTCCGGGCCTGTATTTCTATGAATAGTGACTAAATCGGAATATATAAACATGCAGTATTATTTCTTGAATGGTTGATATGCCATTGTAATTTATTACGTATTTTAAGACCTGTCTTAATTATGTATGCATTTTATTGCATGATTTTAATGTGTTTTTATTGTGTATGTCTGAACTTTTTTGGGATACTTTTTGTACCTGAATAAAATTGAATTGAAATGAATTGAATTCAATACATTGGATGGAGTTTAACTGTAAGTAAGAGCATTTCCCAAAGAAAAAAGAGCAGCTTGGGAAGACAATAGGGGTATTGTGTTGCAGGCAGCCATGAAGAGGTAAACAAGAAGCCATTAACATCTCTGGAGCTAGCTACAGTCGTTAACAATAATGTTTTATTTGATAACGAACCTGGAGAAGTTTCTCCAATATTCGCATTGGAGAACATAAAATTTGTCATTTAGAAGATCTTCTTAGCTGAGCCAGTCCAGCTTCTATGCCAATATCAGAATTTAAGGGAAAGGACCTCATACTGAACGCTTTCAGTGTACAGAACCGGCTAAGTACGAAAAGCTCTACTATTCTAATAAACCTTCCAGACTTTTTGTTAATGGTGAACTAGTAACAATGTAGACATGAGTCTCGTAGTTGGGCCTGGGTGAGCATTTTGAAAAGTGTTCTTACTGATTGGTGGGAAGTCCCAGACAAATCTGGGTAACCCAAGCATATTTGTGACTCAAAGGGGGTTCGGAATCAGGCAACCAACCCATAGCTTAATTCAAGGGCACTCTCTGAATACCAGTTCAGTTCCAGTTCAAATAGACTTTATTTCGGTCAGAATACGCCATTATTCAAGCCCTGTGGGGACAGGGAGCCTTGTACTCACCAGTCTGCCCATTTTCATGACTTGGCTACAGACAGATCTAACTGTCTGTTGAGTAGACCTATGGTTTCCAATACATCCCGCATAGTTCGATGGGTTTATCGTGTATCTCACTTGGCTGTTCCTTATTCAATTTCTTTCATCCCTATTGCTGTTGTCCCACCCAGGACCACTTTAGTCTCACAGTCTTCTGATTGGATGGTGTATATTGCCACTGCTGGCTTAAGATCATGCTTTCCTTTGTATGGAAGGGACCATTTTCCCTGCTCCATTCCTGCTTTTCCTGCTTCCCATGCACCTGTCTTCCTCTCATCAAGAGTCACTGAGTATTCTCTTTGTTTTGTGACTAATTCTAATTTGATTGCCTGCACATGGAAGCGTATGTGTGGGTGGCAGCTCCAAAATGGTTTGTTTTATTTTAGCAAGTCACATTCAAAGACAGGCACTGCGGATGCACGTGAATCCACGGTTCCCATATTTGTACAGGATTTTTTAAAAATAAAACAAAAAGTGTTCAAAGATGGCCATCATACATGCATACACATCCGTGGGGGGCAACTTTCCGTGAAGTTTGTAAAGTGTAACAGCTAATCGATATCTCAGCCAGTACCTATTGGCTTTGACCATCTTTGTTTCAATTTCTGAAGGAGGGTGGGTTGGGGTAAAAAATAAAGTTGCACGCATCTTCACTTCTACAGTCCTTCTGGCTGTAGAAATATCTTTTTACTATACATATATGGGACTATCACAAGAAATGCTTAAATACCACGTATGCATTTCCATAGGCATTAATTCTGCTACTGCGAGTATAGTTTCTCCCAGATTGCAGGCTTTCGCAGGTCTTCTCCTGAGAAACAGGAATAATTTGATTTGGTGTTTCTCTGACAGTTTTTACATGTTACTCCTCATTCCCAGGTGACTTTCCACTCTGACATTTCCCTGCTTATTTCTGGTGAAACGTTAGAGTGAAAACTTGTGAGATACAGTGTTCCTGCATTACCTGTATTCCCAATATGGCTGGTAACATTGTCAAATGCGTCAGGGATCTAGGCTTCCTCTAATCAGGTCGCAATGTGTACAAATAAAATAGCAAAAACCTAGTGAACATGCCAAATGAACAAGTTGCTTACTTTCGGTAACACTGTTTCCGGAAGAGAATCTATCTAGACACACATTTCCCACCTTCTGAATGTTTCCCTGGCGTCAAAATGGATCCAAAAACGTTTGCTTGCCAGGAGGTGGCACCTTGTGGATCTGCACTGACACCGTTCCCCTCAAGTAATGATGGACCGGCCTGTAAAAGTGCCACTCACAGGCACTGACATCCGTTGCTTTCAGGACTGTCCACGCCCTGAGACGCAGAGCCCTAAAAGCAAAGTAGTAGACAGTGTGCAGATTATAGACTTGGGATCCTATTAATAGATAGAGTTCAATCACAGAATGGGGAGAATGGGAGGGTCAGAGAGGAATCTGCAGCTAGATAGAGTTTCTACCAGAAAGAGCATTATCTGAAGGTAAGTAACTTGTTATTTCTGTTAGAGACTTCTAATTGCAGAGTCCTCACCTCATCCAAAGTTGAGTAACTTGTTCTTCTAACAGAGTCTTCTAGCCGCAGATTCTTCAGCTTTTGAATAGATACCAATGCAATACCTATTCAGAGGTGGGCTTGTGAATATACTCAAAGCAGAAATTCCAGCATGACCGAGCGGGCATAGTGCCCCTCTCAGTGAACCTTACTGCACAGGCAATAATACTTTGTATACTTTGTGAACTAATGGAGCGACACCGTCGTAGCTTCCTGGCAAATGCCCAGAACAGGGAATCTGTTTGCCAATGCAGTGGTAGCAGCATTGGCCCGGGTAAAATGAGCACACAGTCCTTTCTGCGGCTGTTTTTTTGGTAATGCAAAGCATATCTTAATGCAGACCACAGTCACATGGGAGGTGGTTCTCTTCTGCACTGCCTTGTATTTTTTCCTTTCAGAGAACCCCACAAAGAGCTGATCATCCACCCGGGGTTCTTTGGTGCGATCTGTATAGAAGCTCAGCACTCTCTAGGGGTCCAAGCAATGAAGTCTCTCCTTTTCTTAGGGGTGAGGCAGTGCATGGAAAATGGACAGACAGATGGTTAGACTGACGTGGAACGGTGTCACAACTTTTGGCAGGAAGGATGCCCATATCCGCAGAACCAAGTTGTCTGAGAAGAAGGAAGTATATGGTGTATTAAAACAAAGACTCTGAAGCTCACTCACACAGCGTGCTAAGGTGATGGCAAGGACGAAGATGGTCTCTTGATAGTAAGGAGCCATAAATGGCAGCTGTGAAATGGCTTGAATTGAGTGCACATCAGATAAGTAAGGACAAGATTAAGGTCCCATTGGGGCATGACAAAAGGAGAAAGGAAGAAACATGTTGCATCTCTTTCAAAAATCTCATCACAACTAGTGACTTAAACAACGAGAGCTGATTTGACAACTGTAAGAAGGTTCAAAAGGTCGGAGGATAACCCTTAGGCATTTTCAAAGCAAAGGCTTGCTGGGAAAGAGACAGAACATATAACAGAACATCATGTAACTAGGCCTGGAGGGGTCGAGCAGGCATGCACCTCACCAAGCCACAAATTTGTCCCAGTGACAGGCATATACAATTTTCATTGAGGGATGCCTGGCTGCCAAGATAACATCAACTACCTCTGAGGAAGACCGAGGTGGTCAGTTAGCACCACTCAATCTCCAAGCATGAAGGTGTAGATTGCAAAGGCCCAGTGCAAAACCCTGGCTTATCAGTGTGACAGGAGGCACTCTCAGACTGGCAGCCTGATAGTATGAAATATGCTCAAGCCTGGAGTTCCAATGTCTGATTCGGCACCACCAGGATCATTTGCTCCCGGCCTGTCCTGATCTTCTTGAGAACTCAGGCAGGAGTGATATTGGCGGGAAGGTATACTGGAGTCCCGATTTCCAGTAGAGGCAGAACGCGCCTCTGAGCAAGGATGCCTTGGAAACTCCAACGTGCAGAAGTAAAGACATTATGAGCTTTCAGCTGTGGCAGAAAAATCGAATCAAAGTTCTCCCCATTCGGGGAAGAGACCTTGCGCCACTCTGGGGCAGCTGCCATTCATGACCTGCTAGGCATTGACAGCTAAGCTTGTCTGCCCTGGCATTCAAAAGTGTTGCAAACTGCAATACACATGGAAAGAGGAATATGCCCCTTAACATATTGCCTATAATGCAGGCACCCTTGCATCAGGGCACCTGCACTAACTCTAGGCTACCTGGAGTGCGGCAGTGCTGTGAGAGGGGGAAAATGCACCATATCTTAGTAAATATCGCACACATCTGCTCTCTCACATTCACACAGCACAACAAGTTGCCTTGCTGCTTTGCTTTGAGTGATAGGTTAGTAAATCCCGGCCTTAGTGTTTTTCTAAAGTGCTAATGCAGCTGGAAAGTTGCTTCACTGTGTTTAATGGGGAAGAAGCGGTGGGGGGAATAATGGTGGAGAGCTTCGTTGGGTATATTAAACTGATTCCAAATCAAAAGGCTGATGGAAGAGGTTGGTCTTCAGTTGTTTGAGCAAACTTCTGTAGTCTGTCTCCAGATGAAGGGACAGAGGCAGAGAATTCCAGAGTGTGGAGCCTGGGGAGTGTGATGACCCTTCCCATAATCACTTGTATCTTGATGGGATGAGATGACTTATGACTTGGTACCGCTATGACATTCATTCCCGACTACAAGTTACGTTCTTACATGCAAATGAAAGCAAGTCTTCACCATCCAAACTGCCAAGATTAAAGCTTTAATGTGCATCAAGGAGGGTACCCTGTGCCATATTTAAGTAATGCCAGATTTTAAGGTTTTCATTCCTGAGTGAAAAACAACCAGATGCCTCATTGTGATGACAACCATCCTCATCTCCTAACATCGTTAAAGACTTTCAAAGCATAAACTGCTAAGGTATAGTGACTTTTTGAGGGGGAGTTTTATATAGCGCAAACTCAACCCAAAGGTATCAGAATGCTTTACATGAGCACCAGTTGCATTACAGACGAACACATTCATTTTGTTAGGCCTGGGTAGATTAAGTGAATTGCCCAGTATCTCAGGATGTTGAGCTTCCCTGTCGAGACTCGAAGCCGAATCCACAGCTTCGAAGTTGACCTCTCTAGCCGTTAGGCCACATCCTCTCCTCTGGTAGGCTATCACTAGGGTCATGATTGGGTATACGGAGAGGTAAAGTAGAGGACCTTGGAGCAGTGTCACGGGCTGATAGCTCTCTGATTTCCTATTGTCCTTTTGATGTAGGGGCACCATATTTGCGAGAGATTGTGTTTGGGTGGCAGAGGGCTTGAAACACTGGACGAATTTTGTATTTAGTCTCTTATTTGTTTTCTGTCACTAACTAGGGCCTTTGACCTTAGTCCCCTTGCACTCATCCCTGTCATGGGCATCATGTTGTCTTAAAGAAAGTGGAATAAATTAGGCATAGCAAGACACCCCCATGAAAAAGCCACAAAGCCCAGTGAATGAACAGGTATATTTAGATCAATCACTGGCGTGACAGTGGTCATTAATCACAGGATATCTACCCTTGCGGCTTATCATTCTTTCCTCTCTGTTCCTCTTATCCTCCTCACCACTTGGTCACTTATTGGTCAGTAGAGTGGACAGAAACCCCTCACCTGTACACACACCAGGCCACAGTGTTCATCAGTCAATCTCTAGCAGTTTGACCAACACCCTGATTGTAACGTGACTTCGAAGCCACTGCAATGCTCTCCCCTTCATTCTCTGCCCCTCCACACTTGCATGTTAGTGCAGCTCCGCATTCCCTGGTCACCATTTTGTTTCTCTTCCATAGGTCTCCGCTCTTGCGCTTGAAGCATGGAATGTTTCTGTAGAACGTTGCCGCGAGCCACACTATGGATCACCTGTCCAATGTACTCCCATTTTGTGCAGATGAGTGGGTGTAAACCCTTCAAATTGTACGTCACACCTTCCCAAAATATATAAACCTAAAAAAGTAGTTACATTATTTTTACAGTTGGACTGTTTAAAATAAATGCTCTGGAACTGAGCAGTGCAACACAATTTTAACTTGTTCCTGTCCTTAATTATAGCATCATTTACGCATAAATATAATATCATAAGCTTTTCAATATACTGTACATATGCCCTGCCATACAAAAGTACAGTACAGAGAGATGTGGTCAATGCACAGTATATTAATATACATACAGTGCGAATAGACGTACCAACTCAGTATCAGTGTACATGGTGCACAACTTTCAAAGCAGTCATGGGCCCAGGTCTATGGTTCCAAAGCGCCAAATCAAGGGATATATCGCACAAAAGCTATTTATAATTGGTAACCTTGACTTTTTTTGTATGCTTTCTTTTAAAGGTGATACGAGAAGCGTCATTGAGAAGTGGATCAACAAGATGGCACAGTTTAACCCACTTTACTAATGAAGTCGAAACAGTATACAAAATCTGAACTTAAGACTTGTTCCTGTTTGTACTTTTTGCAGGTAAGATGTGATAGGAACATGCTGCTACTTTGTATTTCGTTATTTGAGAAGAAATTTACTGACAATCGAGTGAATGTATCATTAGAGGTTAAATAAAGAACCTATGAAGAGGACAAACAAAGCAAATTAAATATGTTTACCGGTGGTGAAATAAAATAAAACAATTAATTTAAAAAAAAGAGAATTAAGCGTTATTAGCCTTTGCTCATGGCATTAGTACCAGTTAATCTTTCACCCCATATCTAAAGCCCAGATCCATAAATTAGGAAAATAAAGTAGGAAAACTGCAATAAGTATTTGTTAATGCCTGGAGTGTGTTGTCAGGCAGGTGCTTAAAAACCTTGCCCCCAATTTCACCTCATAAGAACACATAGAGACTCACTGTCCTCGTCTGTTTTATGTCCCTAATCCACACTTTCACTGACCTTAAAATCGTGTGGCTAAGGTCAACATTCTAAGCACTGATTGGCTCTGACCATCAGAGCAGTTGTTGTAGGGTGCTAATAAGTATCGGTTCTGTGTGTTTAAGTGAGCTTTGGTATTCTGTGACAATTAACATTCCTCAATCAATTCTCATAACAGAATTCCAATGCAAGCAATGCTAACACATTCCAATGGCATTCAGTGTGATGAAGCGAGATTAAGAAATAATTTTATTTCAACTCGTGAAGTCACACTTCCATAATTTAATTAATTATGCTAACAATTTTTGGTGTGTGAGTATTAATACAACCTAGTTTAAAGTTACATACACAAAAGACACGTGGGAAACTAACATGTGTGCTCATAAATGTGCATTATGTTGCATTCTCATGTATGTGGAAAATAATAAATTAATTATGTCTATTGTTGTGTCATAACTAATAGCAGCTGTTTTTAAATAATGGCATGTGCTTATTTTGCTTCCCTGTCTATGTGGTGTCACTCTATTCTCTATAGGTGCATAAAGAACCCTGCTGGATTAGATGAAGAATGGTAGATATAAAATGCTGCTTTATTTGTTGGCTTCTGCTAGGTAATTTAGACTAAAGGGTTAATTATTAGCAATGATGGGTGACAACAGAACAAACTATATTTCTTGCATTAATTATTCTTTGTGTTTGTTTATATAATAGTTTTACAAATGAAGCTTAGAGATGGCTGCAGAAAAATAGTACACTTTTAAAAGTGGCGCAAGAGAGGTGGCGCAGAAAAATGACGCTTTCTGAAAAGAGGCCTAATGATGAAAATGGCTCAAGAGAAAATAATTCTGAAAGGATGAAAAAGCCTCTGAGCTTTTATTTTGAAAGGTTTTGGAAAGAACTGCTAAAAGATGACTCTGTGGAGAAAATTGCTAATGTGCTACGAGAGTTCAGAGCGGACAAGCTCAAGGTTAGAAGGAAGAGACGTGATTGAAATTGCATTGCTTGAACTCCTCTTGATACAAAATGTAGCAGCTTGAGGATATGCTGCCAAGACTTCTGCATGAACAATGAACTAGTGAATTTGCCCGGGCATGTGAGAAGGAGGTGTCACAGTTTACTGTGGCACGAGGTGGCTCAGCCAATGGAGAGTTAGAATTCGTCTGCTGGAATGTGAAAAATAGTTAGCCCAGCTTATTTTAGGGTATAAGAATCAGACCAAACAGCAGAGATTTGGCTTACGCTCGAGAATTCTGGAGGACGTGATATGCTGATGGACTATACACGTGAGGAAAGGAGTTATTATTAATTGCTTTATTTCTAGGTGATGAGGGTAGAGACAGAGAGATAGTTAGGATTTTGGAAATGCTTAATTTTACTTAATTCTGCTAATGAATAATAATTCTTGATTTATGCTCTTTTTATTAATTCTGAATAAACCTCTCTTTATGACATTTTCTAATGCTTGCTTAATAAAATTCCAAAACCTGAGTTTTTCTAGATGTGTTAAATAAACTTTCTAAATGACAAGCTGGTCTTGTTTATTGTGCGTAGTTTAAAACAACATATTTAGATCTTATCGCCTCATGATTCAGTCGCTCTATTGTTGATATGGGCCTAGTGTTGAAGTGTAAGTTTGGTGGTAGTAGATAGAGTCATTTATGCTAAATTTTGGTGAGAGCGCTGGATCAATTCATGGTAGCAATCGGACGGTTTATATGTTGTTTTTGACATACATGTTACATGTTTGACACATATATGTTGGTATATTCATAGGATTAAATTTTAACATATGCTGAGTTAGTCAGTTTGTTTAATGTAAGAGATTTTTCAAGCAGTGGGAAATTTCTCAGATTAGCCATGGCTAGAGATGTGTAACGCTGTGATCAGGACGCTGATATGTAAGCAGGTTACACAAGTACATTTGTTCTGCTTCTAAGGTGGTATCGCCGTGTATCACCAGTGTTGTGGCCGTGCAACACATGTTAGGGCTAGGTGTGAATGTTGTATAGTGAGGATTATCTAAGAAATTTGAACAGCATGAGTATAGGGACAATGTGCCCGTTCTAAAACTCACTGTGATAAGAGTAATAGTATATATTCGAGCTTGAATGAAGGGTAGGATAATGTCGGTACATGATTATCTATAAACAGGTGAGAGTCCTGTAGGGGTACATGTTTTATATCTATAAACAGGTGAGAGTCCTGTACGGATAACGTCGTTTATTTTATTAACGGTGCATGATATCTATAAACAGGTGAGAGTCCTGTACGGATTTCATGTATGTTTGAATAGGGAAATTTTCTGTTTGAAAGTGCGTGATTGTTTTGTAATAGTGTTCAAGTCTAACTTTCGAAATAAGTCACTTAGTTGTGCATTCTAGAGGGAAAACGAGTTCATGTATTACTTGTTAGAAGGGTAGAGTAAGAGTTGCTCTACTGGCAAATGAAAATTATTCTATGAGAATAGGGCCGACTATTCCAAGCTGAGAATACTTGAATGAATGTAGAACTATCCTATTTAGTGAAGAGGACAGATGAGTCTGTTTTATGTACTTACTAAATTGTACCAAAAGTAATTCTAAGGTACTTAGGAACGTTCAAATTAAAGTCTGTGTTATTCTAAGACTTTTCAAGATGTTGCGCGTTGTTTAAATACACTAAAAAGCATTGCGCGCTATTTAAATCCATTTAAAAGTGTGCCGATCGAAAATTGTAAAGGAGGGGCTATTTTTAAGAGTGAGAGCGTGTGAGGAGAGACTGAAGCTGCAGCAGCTGCATGCGTCAGAGTTGCCGCGCTCTGATTGGGTAAGGCGTCCGGAGCGTCATAGTAAAGCTGAGCTCCGATTGGTTAAAATGCCTAAAGCCTCACAGCAAAGCAGTGAGAGCATTATATTGATTTAGGTGGTCGTGTAATAATTAGTTGATGTGTACCACCACTATTATCCAAATTGTTCATAAATTCAAGTGTCCCCGTTTTTAAAATCTCTTATTTGTAAGCAATTTCACAAGTAAATAATGCCAGTATCATAGCTAAATAAATTTTTCCCATTTTAAAAAGTGTGCCCGATTTGGTTCTTTCCTTCGTTTTAACAGAGTTTGTCACAACTGATAAATGACCGGTGAATATTATTGTAGACACACTTTGTAAGGGAGGGGCAATCTAAGGAGTAGAAACGCTGAAGAGAGAGCTGGAGCCGCAGCGGCCGTGTGTGTGAAAGCCACCGCGCTCTGATTGGGCGCGTCATCATAGAGTAGCTCTCTGATTGGCTAAAGCTGTCTTGTTATATAAATTTGTCCCCGTTAAAATTTTATTCATTATTATTGTTATAATTAAACTGCTGATATATTTAGAGTCAGCCAGCTGATGAAGTGGTGATGACTCGTGTGCATTCACTCTGCTTACCGAGTGAATCATAATAAACAAAATTTACCGCTTTAAATTACTTTCCTACTGAGTTGTTTTAATTTGTCTGTCATTGATGATATATGACAGGCGTTGTGCGTTCTTGTATAGGAGGGGTTGAAAACGAAGGGAAAAGATTGTAATAAAAACAGAATTGTGAACGAAGGAGCCGCATTTCTATTGGCTCAGGTCCCAACTCGTCATAAAAGAGCCGCGCACCCATTGGCTGGTGACGCGCAGCGTCATAAGGGAGCCGCGACCGGATTGGTTGAGGCTCGAGTGTGGGCTTTGTAATTACTGCCTGCCGAGGAAGTGTCTTATAATTGAATATAGAATTAAAACACCGCTTTAGCCCCCTTTTTCCTCGACGCTTTAATGTTTTAAAGGGAGAAGCGTATAATAACTGATGTGTTCGAGCGAGTGCACACAAAATTAAAATTGCATAAATAAAATAAATTAAAAACGACTACGCGTTGTGTTCAAATAAGATTTTCTAAAAGAGAAGTAGAGCATAGAGAACTCAGAACAGCAACAGCCGTGTTTGTCAGAGTAGCCACACTCTGATTAGTAGAATTAGTTTGGCACGTCATAATAGAGCCACACTATGATTCATTGAAACAACGGAGTGTCATAGCGAAGTAGCGCTCTCATTGGCTGATGCGCGAATAATACTTTGAAGTAGTTGTTTATAAATATAAAATAACTATTACTATAATAACTGATATGTTTAAAGATGGCTAGTTGTTGAAGTGGTTGTAGCTGATGCACGTTACCACTATCTATAAAATTATCGATTTTAATTTTAAAGTGTCCCCGATACATTTTTCCTTTTTTCATTATTATAGCCGTACTATTGTGAGTTTGGTACAAATTTTGTATGGGGGGGGCTGCTTGGAGCCATCTGATGAGTGTTGTTGTGGCGGCAGTCAGCGAGCGTTGTGTGTATTGCTGAGAGCCGTAGCAGTTGTGTGGGCCACCGCGCTCTGATTTGTTGGAGTACCGGAGTGTCAGGGTGGAGCCGTGCTCCGATTGATTGGGGCGTCTGGAGCATCGGGGCGAGGGAGGGCTCTGATTGACTGGAAGGAACGGCGAGTGGTAGCGAAGCCGCCCTGGGATTGGCTGAGACGAGTTGCCATTTGGGACATTTGTGGGAGTGTTCTACAGCTGTATTGTTGATGTCGCGGCTAATGGATTGTTGTGGCAGCTGTCGGTGAGTTTTGTGTATGTTGATAGTTTGAGTGCGAGAGCGCGGGGGAGGAAGGAGAGCACCAGTGGCAGCAGTGATGTTGCAGTTGCAGTGGTGTTGAATTTGACTGAAGATCGTGGAAGCATTGCCCTGACTGGCTGGAGCATTTTTGCAAGAGTTGTGCAATAATTGGCTAAGGCACCCCAGATGACTAGTGCACCTTGTTTGCTTTTGTTCTAACGTTAGTGCCTAGAACTTCGTTTTCTTGAATTGGTGGCTTGTGTCGCTCTGTGGTCTAATTTTTTTTCGGGGCTGATCTTTCTGGGATAGGTTTCGCCTCCTAATTTTTTTATATGAGTAGAAGTGGGCCTTAAACGCTATTCTTGTTTAGTAACTGTCACGTTTTTTTTTTGACGTGGTGTCTGTGTCTTGTCTTTACTAGCGCAGACTGTCATTTGGATATTTTTGAAAGCAGGAGTTATAGGCATTTATTCTTGTCAGTTTATTTATGCCTGGTATCTGCATCTACTGTTGAATTCACGAGTGGGTATATGTTCTAATAGACTATTGAAGAGCCTAGCACTTGAGAAAAGGCAGTGTCTGGTTTAGTGAGTAGTGTGTTGACTAATGTACTGTTAGTGAAGCACATGTTAATAAGTGTTCAAAACTAATATAAATTGATAATTTTATCGCAAAGGTGTGGTTCATGGTTGTTGGAGTAGTTGATCATAGTATAGCAGTTACAGTTACCAACACCCTATTAAAGACAAAGGCAGGGGGATATATATTTACAGTAAAGCATTAACAACTGTCAATAGAAATGCAAATACAGTTATAGAGTACACCAAAGAAAGAATAAAATTGGCTAATATCAGCAACATTGTATCACTTTTGGTGATTTGTGATTTCCAAGTCAAATTAAATTATTGGTTTAAAGAAATTAACAGAAGGAGTCTAAAGGTTTTTGTAGCCAAACATTTTTATTTAAATTAAAGGCAATCAGATTAGGTTTTCTTTTTTCACAGGTATTGATGCAGAAAAGTGTGTAAGTGCAAATAAATGCATTTTAAAAATAGCTAATCACATTTAGGTGTTTTGTTGTTGCAAATTAAATACTTTATATTGCTGTTTTTGCAAATTAATATTTTTCTTTCCAGGTTTATTAAATTAGTGATGCAAATAAAATTGGAGGTATATTAAATTGACCAAGTTATAAGGTTTTTCTACACCTGATAGTGTTAAATCAATTTATTAATTGATCAGCAAACGGTATAAGGCCAATTAAGTGAACACATTTGCCTATTATAATTATATATAACCAATTTTAACATGGATAACAATTATCAAAAGAAAGAGAAAAAGATTTCTTGGTACAAGAAAATGAAAAAGGTTGTGGCTAAATGTGAGAATAAATTAATGATTCCCAAATTAGCGAAAATAAATAATAAACATGACAGAATAGAAAATATTAATCAATCTAAAATTGATGTTGTAAATACAGATCAAGAGAGAAATTCAAGAAAACTCCCAGAACAGATTAATGTAACGTCGAGAGTCCCAGTTCAAATTAATGAAGTCCCAGATCAGACATATTATCATAGTGATGCAATAGAAAAGCATGATGAAATGCCTAGTATTTCTGGAATTAATATTCCTGATCTTATGAATTCATCAATTGATTTAAAAGAGTCCATGAAATATAAAGAAACAGAGACAGTACCTGTGCTTAGAAAAGATGAAACTAGTTCCGCAGTTTTAAAGGTCCCATTGACTGAAAAAGTTTATTCTATTGTACTTGAAATTGAACTAGTAGGGATTACAACTCAGCAAGAAACAGTGATGACTCCAGTTCTAGCAAGTGAGAAGTCTGACATTGATATGATTAATGTTACACAGTCTGATAAGTCAAATTTATGGTCAAAGGAAAAGGAGATTGAATTAAATGAGCTAAATGAACAGCTACAGAAACAGCGACAAGTGATGATTGAGCAGAATCAGATGGCTTCACCGCCATTGCCAAATTATGTTAATAAGCAGTCAGACAATACAGATACAGGATTAAATAGAGAACAGGAAACAGACAATGAATACGGTTATAGAGTTGAGCATGATTTTGAACAGTTCTGGTCCCAAAGAGATTATTTTATTTCTACAGGTTCACTTATCAGAAATGCAAATTTAATTAAAAGATTGATTGATGACATTCAATTGGCAGAAAGGATTGCTGTCGTGAAAGGTACAGCATATAAAAAGAATGATGAACATGCTTTGAGTTCACTAATACTAACATCTGTAGTTGAAACATGGCAGAGAGTCAAAGATTTACAAGATGAAGCAACTTATGAGGAGAAAAGTACATGGTTGAGTACAGATTATAGTCAGCGAGATGAGGATGAGATTTGGACACATAAGGATGGCAGAGTAGTTTTACTAAATAGCATGATAACTGACATGGACAGAATGTACCATAGAATTGTAGAATTTCTTTACCAGAAGTGTCTGACTTGCCAGCAAGTGAACACAATTAAGAGAATAGTTGTGGCATTGGGAACAGAATTACAGGAGAGTGGTTCATTGACTAGATTACAAATGGATTTCATTGAGATGGCACTGCATAACTTACTGTGCTACATTTTTGTGATTATCTGTTTGTTTTCAAGATGGGTTGAAACATTTCAGATGCGACATAATGATGAAATTACTGTTACAAAGTTATCAGATGACAGAAGACATATTGAAAACAGACTGCTCTACTGTACAGATAGACTAGATATTTCAGGTGTTGTGGAGGAAGAGAATGGTACTACAAAGAACAGAGATGTGAAAATGTGTCTAGATACAGGTATAAAATGGACAGATGGCACACCTGATAAAAGGACAGATTTAAGTCCACATGATAATATGATGGACAAGGTCATGAGTCAGACCTTCAAACCAGTGGAAAGAATGATGACTATTAATGATAGTATCAATTTGGAGTACTGCAGGAATTTATCAGATGTAATGACTTCTGTGTCTAATCAAGATGGAACTGAAGTACAAACAAGAGAAAAAGAGCAAGCATATGATCTGTTACCAGGTAAAAGAGTCAGGAAAAAGGTTCGTCTAAAGGGAAATTGTCTAGTGCCAAGGTGGCAGAAAGGGAGGCCAGTTAGTCTTGTCACAACAAATGTAATGAAGTGCAAAAGACTGAAGAGGTGGATTGACACTGGCCATACTTTTAGTGTACCTACACCTGAAAATCCTGATAAGGATTGTGTCATCACTGCTGATTCAGATTCTGAAGAAGAGCCTGAAAGAATTCCAGATCTTGAAGATCGACAAGTTGGTCGACATCTGGAGAACATGAATATAAAACAAGCCTTGAATAAAGAAGACTTGAAAGTTGTGACTGAAGGCTCAGAATATGATGGAGATCTGCCAGAAGAAGAAGCAAAAGAAAAATCTGATCAGATTGTGATTGAAGACCAGGAGAGTATTGAAAAGCAGAAAAGTAGCTCTGAAAGCAGGAACAGGAATTCTGAGACTGGGAAGTTGAAGGTAATTGAAGAAGAAGATGAATTGCCAAGTACCAGCTACAAAGATGAAGTTCCTAATAGAGTGAAGCTGCCGAGTAAAGAAGTACCTGAGTCCAGAATTAAAATTTCTGACACTGAAACTGATGAGAGTGATGAAGATTCTCAAATAAGAAAATTGAGAAAAGAAGCTTGGAAAACAGAATGTAATGTGACCAAGCAAAAGAAGAAATTATCAAGAAAAGATGATAATTGGCCAGGAGAAAATGAAGGCCTGAAATTCAAATTGGTACACAGATCAAAGGAACAGATTGATGAGATATCAAGTCAAAAAGGTTCTGAAAAGAAAAGTGAGGCAGGAAAGAAATTAGAGGTGATACCTGTAATGGAGGTAAATAGTAGCAGGCAGAAAGAGATTGAAGACAATAGTGATAATGATTGAAGTATTTACCTGTTAAAAATTTAGGTTTTCTGTTTTTGGCATAAGGCTGAAGAAATTGTGTTAGATGACACAAGGTCGAAGAAATTGTGTTAGCTAGAAAAATATAACTTGTGACATTAGGTCGAAGAAAAACTGTTAGAAGGTTTAAAAGTATATATATAAAAAAAAAAATTGAAAAAAGGGGGGTGTTAGAAATTTTTAGAAAATTTAGCCAACATTTTTAACATTTTTGTTTTATTTTTCCTTGCAAGTTTAATGAAATTACTTTCATGTTTTTATAAATAACAGTTCAAGATGCTTATTCATAAAGGGATATTGTAAGATGTCTCTGATATATGTGTCCCTAATAATTGATACTTTGGTTAATTTAGGTTGTAATTTTTCCTTTAGAAATTAACAAGGAGAAGTTTAAGGTCAATAGGATAAGTAAAGCTTCAGCTAGTCAAGACAAACATAGTGTAATACTGACACCTTTATTAATTATAGTTTTTGCGACACTTTTGTTGAAGATCAGTTGCATGTTACACAAGAGAAAGAGATAGAACTAGAGGAGTTTTCTTAAAAACTCAATATGAGAATTGTAGATAAACTGATCAGATAAGTCTTTAGAAATACTAACACAGGTGAAATTGAATCATGTTCATCTTAGATAAAATTTTTGCTAAAATGTTTGGTGGTGTTTGGTGATTTTAAAATCACCAGATGGGGGAGTTGATGAAGCTAGATTAAGAAATAATTTTATTTCAACTCGTGAAGTCACACTTCCATAATTTAATTAATTATGCTAACAATTTTTGGTGTGTGAGTATTAATACAACCTAGTTTAAAGTTACATACACAAAAGACACGTGGGAAACTAACATGTGTGCTCATAAATGTGCATTATGTTGCATTCTCATGTATGTGGAAAATAATAAATTAATTATGTCTATTGTTGTGTCATAACTAATAGCAGCTGTTTTTAAATAATGGCATGTGCTTATTTTGCTTCCCTGTCTATGTGGTGTCACTCTATTCTCTATAGGTGCATAAAGAACCCTGCTGGATTAGATGAAGAATGGTAGATATAAAATGCTGCTTTATTTGTTGGCTTCTGCTAGGTAATTTAGACTAATGGGTTAATTATTAGCAATGATGGGTGACAACAGAACAAACTATATTTCTTGCATTAATTATTCTTTGTGTTTGTTTATATAATAGTTTTACAAATGAAGCTTAGAGATGGCTGCAGAAAAATAGTACACTTTTAAAAGTGGCGCAAGAGAGGTGGCGCAGAAAAATGACGCTTTCTGAAAAGAGGCCTAATGATGAAAATGGCTCAAGAGAAAATAATTCTGAAAGGATGGAAAAAGCCTCTGAGCTTTTATTTTGAAAGGTTTTTGGAAAGAACTGCTAAAAGATGACTCTGTGGAGAAAATTGCTAACGTGCTACGAGAGTTCAGAGCGGACAAGCTCAAGGTTAGAAGGAAGAGACGTGATTGAAATTGCATTGCTTGAACTCCTCTTGATACAAAATGTAGCAGCTTGAGGATATGCTGCCAAGACTTCTGCATGAACAATGAACTAGTGAATTTGCCCGGGCATGTGAGAAGGAGGTGTCACAGTTTACTGTGGCACGAGGTGGCTCAGCCAATGGAGAGTTAGAATTCGTCTGGTGGAATGTGAAAAATAGTTAGCTCAGCTTATTTTAGGGTATAAGAATCAGACCAAACAGCAGAGATTTGGCTTACGCTCGAGAATTCTGGAGGACGTGATATGCTGATGGACTATACACGTGAGGAAAGGAGTTATTATTAATTGCTTTATTTCTAGGTGATGAGGGTAGAGACAGAGAGATAGTTAGGATTTTGGAAATGCTTAATTTTACTTAATTCTGCTAATGAATAATAATTCTTGATTTATGCTCTTTTTATTAATTCTGAATAAACCTCTCTTTATGACATTTTCTAATGCTTGCTTAATAAAATTCCAAAACCTGAGTTTTTCTAGATGTGTTAAATAAACTTTCTAAATGACAAGCTGGTCTTGTTTATTGTGGGTAGTTTAAAACAACATATTTAGATCTTATTGCCTCATGATTCAGTCGCTCTATTGTTGATATGGGCCTAGTGTTGAAGTGTAAGTTTGGTGGTAGTAGATAGAGTCATTTATGCAAAATTTTGGTGAGAGCGCTGGATCAAGTGCATAGCACCACCTTTTCATTGCGGGCCCCACACTATATGTGCTGGAAGTAGAGCTGCAGGGGTGCTGCAGCACTCCTAAAATAAACATGTGAATGAGCAATAAAGATGCCTTTTAAATTTTGTTTTTATCTTCTCACATTTGCTATGCGTTCAAAGACAGAGGTGAAATGCCAGGCTATGTCTTCTGACAAACAGCTGCTTATTATTTTGACACTTAGCTTAGTGGTTATTTTCTTTCCATGACAGCAAAGTTAGAGGATTTTGTTAAGTGAACTACCTGACAATCTTGCTGGGACACAGGGAGGTTGGAAGGAAAGGCTGTAGGAATGGATGTCAGGTGTTTTTTTTTTTATAACACACAGCATTTAAATAAAGCATAAATGAAGCTTTTATTCAGCAATTCTGAAGTGTGGTGGTCACAAAGATTTGAATATCATCAAAGCAAATCAAGACATTTACTTGGTGATGTGAAAATGATACATATTTGCTGAAACTCGATTCCCACATATTATCCTATGTCTGCTATATAGGTTTAGCAGTAAAACTGCTTGTCAGTGTGAATTTTGTTGCCATTTCAATGATGGAAAACGTGTGTTCTGAAATGACAGTGCGCAACCACACCGTGCTTTAGTAAGATATGTACAAGTGTGCTACAAAACGCGCTACTAAGTTACATATCACCCTGCTGCTGAACTGGTGTGGCTCATTTGCTATACTTGTTTTTGTGTGCCACTTGGAATGTTCACAATCCCTACGGCTCCACGATGTAACATTGATGGCAGCACCCCACTCCGAAAATGATTCCAGCATCACTGGCCTCCATCCCGCCCAGCAGAAGCAGAGACTCTGAACGGAACATTATGACTTCACAGGCCCTACACTGGCTGTCACAAGACATATGTTACACTGAGCCTGCAAAGGGAATTTCTGCCAAAACATGAGAGAAAAATAAAAATAGAGACCACAGTTGAGCTAGTATGTCAGAGAGCACAGGGCCGTCCTCAGGTACACAGCGGGATACGTTATAATTACTTAATAAGTGACCTCACAAAGAAATTGGAAGTGTCAACGCCCGGTCATGCTCTCCCTTTAGCCTGGAAGCACATGGTATTGCCCAGAGAATGGTGATGTAATAATGACACATGAAAGAGTCTCCATTGTGGCATGTCTTGTGTATAAAAGGCTGGTAACCAGGGAGCTGAAGCATTCGGCACCAGGACACTAGTTGGGAGGACCACTGTCTACAACTGGAGCTGGGGACATAGAGGCCAGGAGTTACATGGGCTGACGAGACCCCTTAATAGAAGAAGTTAGGGGGTGGAGGGAGGTGAACAAAGGTGAGTGATTAAACAAAATGAAAATAAACCTGAGAATCACATTGAAAACTCATCTGAAAACGGCACTACATGTTAAAATATATACCTCACCTATCCCTCCGACTCCACTTTGGAATACTTACTCACTTAGTACTCGTATTTTTATGAGCAGTGTAATGTTTTGACAATCAGAATACTTGTATTATAATTCGCTGTAATACCTCCTGCCAACACATACTCTTTAGAAAACGATTTCAAGAAAACTAAAGTCAGAGACGGCCATTCTCAAATTAACATAGCAGAAAACATTGGGAATTGCAGTATATTTTAGAGGCAAATGTTTTATCTTCCCCCATTCCGAACATTTACATTTACTCCCCTACTAAATCGACTATGATGCAAATCCTTTGAAAACAATCCAGTTCATTTTTATCGCTTCACATTCCTCTTGTTATTTGTGGATAATGCAAAACTGTACATAACAATCACAAAAATTGTACAATTTGTGGTGATCATAAAAATACAAGCAGTGAGAGAAATCCATTTTGTACAACCCAGTGTCAAGATAAACATCTTGAGTCCCACCAGGGGCCATATTACAGTGAGTGCCTTAGGGGCGCAACGGGCATTTGCGCCCGCTTTGCGCGCCCCTGGCACTTTGGTATTACTGAAGAGGCCGCAGACGCTTGTGTCATACCTTTTGTAATACTGATAGCGCTGGTTCACATAAAGCACGAGCACAATCTGCAGGGAGCATTCCCTCAATTGCATGGGGGCAGGCCCCATGCAAATGAGGGAATTCCTTTGCCTCTGCCCCCACGCTGTATTACAGATGCGGGCGATGCAAAGCTGTCAGGAGGCGCACTGACAGTGCTCCACCTAAAAGGTGGCACACTATCAGTACACACCTTGAGAGCAGCCCTCTGCAGGGGGTAAAAGGAGTCCTATGGACTCCCAGAGATCCCCTTGCAGGCGGGTGCAGTCAGTGACTCCACTCCCCTGCAAGGGGATCTCTAATGCCCATTGAAATTCCTAGAGATACCACCTGCACAGTGAAGCACGGAATGGCTGCTTCAGAGCAGCTCAGTATTTCACTTGAATGCGCCTCCCCCAATGCAGCACGAGTTCACGGCTGCCCTGTGGGAAATACATTCAATGTAATAGGGCGCGTTTGTGCCTTGCCTACCTATTTTAAGGTGCGCCAGGCGCAAACAAGGAAAATGCGCCCTAATACAAAATATGTCCCCAGATCTCAGATGACACAGTTCCCTATCCAAATGGAAAGCAGAAACCAATCGGGTGACACTACTTTCTCAACAATTGGACAGCAAGCAACACCTGGTCTCTGCTGTCAACCTTCAGGAACAGATGGGCAGCCGAGGCACTCCTGGCCTTTGATGGTACAGGTTCTTGTCCAGAAAAAGGCCTATCGGGTCCCTCATGGCACTGCTGCCAAGCAGAAGGGTTCGCTGGACTCACATTATCTCAGATGTCATGAGAAAAACTAAAAAGTGATAGATTTTAGATTAAGTAAATAATCTCAGCCACTGGTAAACATTCTTTGTCTGATCGCAATCCACTGAATTATTTTGCTCACGGTGCCACTCCACACAGGGACAAACATTATGCCATACCATCAGTTTCAAATAAATTGATTGGACACCAACAGACAAGTGTGCGCTCTCCAGTTACAGTCTCAGGGTAAGTATTCAATAACAATCCCCCATGGTGCTCCAAGGAAAGGGGTGCGGATCCAACACCTACTTCGTGAGTGCTCGGAGAGACTTGATTTAATTTTGTTTCTACCTAGGTAGAACCATCAGTTTCAAACCGGGTGTTTCAACCAATTTTTTGAGGTGATCTACAGACGCATTCCCTGACACTTTAATGTTGCTCTTCTCATTGGTTCTTGCGTTACTAAAGAACCTAGATGTAAAACCCTCAATAGCAGCAGTCTACCTATTGAGGGCCTCATTTATGAGAAGTGACGCATCGCTGCGTGAAAGCTGCAATGCGTCACTTCTCAGTGCGCCCTCCTTGCGACATGATTAATGCGTCATATTTACTGTATGAGGCATCATGTCGCAAGGAGTTACAGATACGTCAGAATTTCTGACGTATCTGTATGGCGCAAAATTGACGCATTGCTGGAATGTGGCGCAAAAGTGACGCAACTCCAGCAATGTGTCCTTCCACATGGGGCAAGCCCCATGTGAAAGGGCCTGCGTCAGTCTTATGCCTGTTGTGAGGCAAGCGTAAGGTATTGACGCATTTGCACCCAAGAAGTTGCGCAGTGAAATCTGGTAGATTTCACTGCGTCACGTCTACGAGGTTTACTTACGTGTGAGTACCCACCATGCATACATTATACCTGACGCAGGTATAATGTAGCGCAGGGGTTTACAAAGTGACGCATCTGCGTAGATGCGTCACTTTGCAAATAAGGCGCATCGCCTTGCGGGCGGTTGCGATCCACCCGAGATCCTAATGGGCCCGTAAGAGTCTAACTGTGCTCACCCTCTGGTAGCTTGGCATAGAGCACTCAGGCTAAAATAAAGAGACAATGCACAAAGTATTTGTGCACACACAGTAACACAGTGAAAACACCACAAAAGTACTCGATGCCAGATTTGTAAAATAGCCGATATTTATCTGAATAAAACAAGAACAAAACGATAATAATCCAACATACACAAGTCAAGATAAGAATTTAGCAAGATTGAATTAAAATGCAGTGCTTAGAAATTAATAGCTCCAACTCGAGCTATCTGTTTGCGCTTGCCCGAGGCAAATCCTAAAATTAGACTAACTGTGATGGAGCACGGCCTGGATTCAGGAGTAATGCAGATCCGCTGACAATTCCTTGGATGCATTGAAACTCAGGGATAATGTGTTGAAAAAAGGAGGGGATGCGTCGCTGTTGAAGGCGATGCGTCTTTTCCAATGTCGGTCAACATCGTAGATGCGTTGGTGCCATGAGTGCTGTGCATCGGGCCAAGGCATCAATGTCAAACTGCTGGGCTGAAGGCGATGCTTTGGTGCAAAGTCGCACAAGGCCAGGATTGCATGGGGATTGGGCATCGCAGACGCTGGCGATGCTGTGTCTGAGACTCATGCAGCACTGGTAATTCAGAGACATTACATCGGCAAAGTCAGGGCTGTGTTGTAAGTTGAGGTTGTTGCATAGCACAGTTGGCGAGCGGTGTTCACGGCTTTGGTGCAGACAGTGTGAATGTGTCGATATTACAGAGAAATGCGCTGGGTCCAATTGACACTTCAGTGTTGATGCCTTGGTTTCTTGGGTTGCAGCACCAATCACTCACTAATAAAGGCCCTGGAATAGATTTGGCACCACATGGCAGAGCAGGACTAACAGCAGAGGAGCCCAGGAGCTGGTAGCAAGATGCAGGTAAAGTCTTGATATCCCTGTGAATTCAAAAACAGGAGTCATGTACAATAAGCCCTTGGAGAACCTTTAGAGAAGCAGGATGTAGAGATTCAAGTCCACTCCTCTCACTCCCAGGCAGGTAGCAACAGGCAGCAGGCCAACACAACAAAGGAAGCAGCACAGTGGCTGTCCATCCTGGCAACACAACAGCTCTTCTTCCTTGTAGAATGCCCTCAGTTCCAGAAGTTTGCTGAGTATATGGTGTCAGAGGTCCAGTACCAATACCCATTTTAGCCTTTCAAGTAGCGAGACTTCAAAGAAAGGTCTTTGTAGTGAATAAGACCCTGCCCTTTCCTGCACTGGCTCCAGACAAACTACAGGGGAGTATGCAGATATTTGTGTGGGTCCAGGCACCGCCCTATTCAGGTGTGTCAGCTCCTCCCTCTCACTCTAGCTCAGAAAGATATATCAGCTTAGTGATATACCATCAGGATATGCAGGGTCCCTCTGTGTGTGAGTGTCTAGAGGGAATGCACAAAGCCCAGCTGTCAGCCAACCGAGACATGTATTCCAGAGACAGGAAGAGGCACAAAATGGTTAAAGTAAGAAAAGGTCAACTTTCTAAAAGTGCCATTTTCAGACCTGCAGCTGAAACACCAACTTCACTGAAAGATGAGTTTTTAAATTGTGAGTACAGAGACACCAAATATATTATACCTATCTTTTCCCAATTAGAAGTTACACTTGTAAAGTGTTACAAGGCAGCCCCATTGCTAACCTGTGGATCAGATAGACCTTGCTTTAGTGAAAAATGGATTTAGCATTTTTCCACTACAAGGACGTGTAAATTCAAAAGTACATGCCCTTGCTTTTAAATGCACTGGCCACTGCCCATGGGTCTACCTGGGGTCTACCTTAGGGGTGACATATGTAATAAAAGGGAAGATTTGGGCCTGGCAAGCAGGTGAACTTGCCCGATCAAATGTCAGTTAAAACTGCACACAAATGGGTTGATTACAGTGTCTGTCGGAAATGCTACAAACGGCAGTTGGATTCCCCTAAACCATGTCGGAACCTAGGTTTCCGACTCGGTCGGAAACATTTCCAACCGACCGATTACTATGTTCTCGTTCGGAAAGCAAACCATTTGGTCAGTCCGAATCAGATCCGACCGGCATTTAGAATCTCCAAGTTGAATGAAGCCGAATAGTACAGCTCTACGGATTGCGTTTCTGACCGACGTATTATGATGTCGGATTTGGACAGCCTTTCTGACTCGGTCGGTCCAACATGAAAAGGATGTCAGAAACTGACTTTGAGGGTCCCTAGCTGCCCCCCCTTCACCCATAGGCCTCCGGTTGGGGGGCCATGAGGGTACCTGTGGGACCTCCACTGAAGAAGATACTCTTGGGGGTGGCACAATCAGTTCTGCAGGCCCACTAGCATTTGATTTACAGGCCATGGCCACATGAAGGGCACTGTACTAGGGACTAATTAGTAAATCAAATTTGCCAATCATGGAGAAACCAAATGCCATTACATTTTAGATACAGAGCACACACACGTCAGCACTGAGCAGCAGTGAAAAGTGCACAGAGTACTAAAGTCAGCCACAATGAAATTCAGCACACAGTCAATAACAGGGGGTCAAAAGGCAAAAGTCAGGGTAAACCACACCAAAAGATGTCAGGTCTAACATTTGCCAATCGTTACACAATACATGCCATCTTTGCTTACACTCTTCCTGCTGCTATGCACTAATTCTTGTTTAAGATAGTTACCCTGTAAACTAATATATAATCTTTGTCCAGTTAGTTGCACATACAGGAACTGGCTGGTGATTTGCTGAGAAGATGAATGAATGAATGAAATGAATGAATGAATGAATGAATGAATGAATGAATGAATGAAAATACATTTGTACAGCGCGATTGCTGCCCTGAGGCGTCCAAGCGCTAGGGAACCAGAAGAGGTGTAGTGAGACTGTCAGAGATTAGGAGGAAAAAAAAAAAAAGGGAGGCTGAATGGTTACGGGGATTTGAATAAATGAGTTTTTAATTGCTTGCGGAAAGAAGCAAGATTCGGGTTAGATCTCAGGTGAGGGGGAAGGGTGTTCCAGATTTTTGAGGCGTTAAGGGTGAACATTCTTCCACCTGCTCTAGATCTCTTAATTCTGGGAATTGTTGCCATAAAGGCCTGGCTGGAACGTAGTTCACGGCCCGGGTGGTATTGGCTGACTAGGCTACGCAAGAGTTTTGGGCCCGAATCCCAGAAGGCCTGATGGGCAATGCACATTGCCTTAAAGGTCACTCTTTTTCGCACTGGTAGCCAATGAAGGCTGGTCAGTGCCTCTCTGACTGAGGTTCTTCGTGGAATTTGCAGTAGAGTGCGGGCCGCACAGTTCTGCACCAGTTGCAACCTATTTAAAGAGTACTCTGGAGCTCCCAGGTAAAGGACGTTGTTTGAGTCCAGGCGTGATTGTATTAGGCCCTGAATAGCTGTTTGTTTGGCCTCCATTGGGAGCAGGGGTAGGACCTTCTTCAATGTCCGAAGAAGTCCGAAGCAGATGGCAGAGAGCCTTGTTGCCTGAGTGTTAAAGGTGAGGTTCTTGTCCAGCCACACCCCTAGGCTAGATTACATCATTGTATTATTTGCAATTCTACTATTTGCATGTAACAACCCTTATTCATTCTCATTCAGGTGACAGTTTCCTTCATAAGGCAGAACGCAATGACTAAAGTATGGGCACAGACTAATAATGAAAATTGGCAGTTTTTACTTAATGGTTTTTTCCAAGTCCTGGCCAACTAACTAACAATTGCAAAGTCAGGAAACACTTTTGGAATTTACAGACCTATGGAGTCATTTAACAAGGGCGGCCACTGCAAACCGGCAGATGTGTGGTAACACTACACTCATTTAGATGCAAGAGAACTGTTTTATTTCCAATTGAAGATTCTCAACTGGCTCTACTGTTGGAAACCACCTTCATGTGGCCCATTAGCCAAAAGGCTGCGAGATTTAAAATGTCAGAAGACCTGCCTCTTTTTGGTTAGGTCTTTCTACACTGATTTCCGCTGCTCAGACAGTTATACCACTGACGTATAGAAAAAAGTGATGGGTGTAATGCTTGAATTAATCTCAGCTACTGGTAAATACTCAGGGCCACCTCCCACTCCATCGTGGTTTTTTTGCGCACCACCCCAGTTTGGATCCAGAGACAGACCCTTTGGAGGTTTGACTCTGTTGGAGCGAAAACAGTTCTGAGTGGGCCACCATGGGATGCCAATTCACTTGGAGATGCGTACGAGATAGGATGACTGATGCCTGGCTTACTTGATGATTTATCTCTTTAGTATTTTGAAGGAGAAAACGTGGTTTTTGTTGGGAGCTTACTGCGAATTGGAGAAGTTTTTGTTACACTGATGGGATGGATTTCATATATCAGGTGTAATGAAGTTAATAGAGCTAATCCTTTCCTGGGTTCCTTGACTATTCCATTGAGAACTAACTTGCTTGGTGGACCCAATTTGTGTCTTCTGAAATTGATTCTGATGGTTGCTCTTATTATTCCTTGTCCTGAAGATAACCTATTGAATTAACGAAGATCGATACACCGTTGATGCTTTCCTCTGGCGAATTAGGAGGAAGCATATATTGTATTCTGTTCTGTCATTTGACGAACTTTGATTTGTGTTGGGTTCTCCCTCTGCCATTGTTTTTTCTTTACACAGTAATCTTTTGTATGTTACATGTTTTGTGAACAGTATGAGCACTAGTCCAATGTTGTACAGGAGTTGTTTTTTTCATTAATTTGCAGTGATAAATATTGTTTTCATATAATTATTGTGGGTACCTTCTTTTTCTGTTACATGTATGTATTGTGCAATGAGAAGAAATTTGGGTTTTACAAAGTTTTTCCCCCTGGACCATTCTTGCTTTAATATTGTTTCCTGCCCCAGGTTCTGGGGGGCTGCCCATGTTTGTTGTAATTACCATGTGATGCCCAGCATTTAATTTTGGCCAAAGTTTTCGCGCCATATCAGTGTCATCACTTTCTGTGAAAATTCAGCCAGGCACAGTGTGGAACTGGCAACTGAGTATGTTAATGTTGCCTCTAATTTAAGATATATATTTAAGGATTTTAAGGGGGGTGCACACTCTTGATGGTCAATTAGAGTGCAGTTTCTGGATTTCAAATCAGATGCTGGTTATAAAGATTTCAACCAATCACGTCCAAAATCCCAACATCAAACACATTAATGACTTGCACATTTAGAGCTGCCAAGGAATCTACCTGTACAAAAATGGCTGTTACCACACGGCCCCTTACATTATTTCTAGATGGCTGGATTGTGTGTACAAGCAACATACTGCTATATTAGAATTACAAAAATGTTTATGAAGCACATAATGCAGAACCCTGCCAGTCTACGGATGCTCCTGTTTTTGCATCGAGAATTGGAAAAGAAGACATTATTATCTCTGTGAAAGATTAGATAGTGAATGAGAAACTCAATCAAAACTTGTCCTGAAGATTCAGGAATCACTATCACACACCTTTTGTGTAATGGAGCACTTCAAGTAACATTTAGTGGTTCATCTCCGTGCCGATATTCACTATTCCACATTTGGTCAGATATGTAGTGGCTTCATAGTAAGGAGTCTTCAGTTCACAACCTCAGTCATACCCTTAGCACACTAACATCTTGTACAAAACGCTTGTTTTCCTTATGCTCTTATAACTCAGTCATGAATGAGCGATTTTGAGGTTCTAAGGAAATAGGAACCCTGAAGTGCCATCCCTGATTATTTCTCAAAAGGTTAAAAACTGAGGAGTTTGTTGATCCAAGACCTCAATGAACCATAAAAATACTTACAGACTGTTATAACTCTGAGCAGATTAAATATTGACTTCAGGGGAACAATGTGCTTCATGTACCGTTCCATCCAGTTTATATTTGAGCCTTGGGACAAGGCACCCAGTTCTGTTTCAGTAAATTTATTTATATATTTTTTCTTTAGTGAGGTTTTCTTATACACCCAAATATTTGATTTTTTACTGGCAATAAAAAAAAAAAATGTTTTCTCATTAGACAGACATTATAATACTAAAGCGGCAGGGAGAGGGTGGTCTCCAGTTAAACTTGATTCTACTTTAGAAGATTACAACGACCCACGCTACCCATCACAATAAACTTATAACCTAACAAACACACTCTAGATTTACCGCACTCTCTCTACTGATGATGCTACTCAGACAAAAAATACACTTTGGCCTTTGACGAGTTCCTCCAGACCAGGACGTGAAGGTACCGGCACATAACAGAGCTTTCAGGACTTACCGATGGCATTAAAATTTTATAAAAATCTCTGTTAACGTAGTATAATAAACTCAGTAAAATGGATTAGTCATGTTGGTCCTTAATTACAAAGCTGTAGGTAAATCTACAAAATGTGTATGTATGCATGTACGTATGATATCAAATTAAGCATGGCCCTATAATACCCATAGAAAGACATGGGCTTTAGGCTGCCTTCAATAACAACACATTCTGTAGCCAACACCCCCTCATCTTACCAGGCTCTGGAGCTGCAACGCTGCAACAGAGTGTAAGGGCTCCACTCCTTCACACGCAGGCAAATGTAGCCTTCTCAGGTAAAAAAAAAAGCACTGGTGCAAGCAATCAGGACTTTGAATAGTTTGCTTGCTCATCCACTCAGCTTGCTTGCCCTTGGTCACAGGTCTGCTGGTCTGACCTGTATGATGTGCCTGCTTCCTGTGCATAAGGCCCATGATGACTGGCAATGCGAGTTGTTTGCCCTTCTCAAGGCTCTTGGAAAGGGCCCGTGGTAAACAAGGGAAGGAGATGACCAACAGCAAGGCTGCAAGTGGGATGAAAAAACTGGAGGGGGCTCTCAAAGGGGCGTGGCCGATGAAATTAATGTCATGGCTTAAAAATGCATAAGCTAAAAATCTTTGCTAAGCATAGTGTGCTGCCAACTGGTATTTTGCTGTTTCTGTCATTGCTTCTAGATAGATCTGATACAATAAGTAACATTATACCTGCAACAAGCCAGGACTATTGGCTTTATCAATGGTTGTTAGTTGCATAAGATAAATAAGCAACAACTATGGCATTGTTGTATATAGTATTAAAAATGCTTCAGTTTTGAAATAATGAGACTGTGAAAGAAGTATAACTAGTCTATTTAAAAATAAATCAAAGGCTTTGAGCCGTGGAACTGCTGCAGAGTTGAAATTTTTTTTCAACTTGAGGATGAGGGCAAACATGGAGAGCTCGATAGGGACCCATCTTAGCACCTGTTTTAAAGAACTGCCAGTGCTGAGAACCGGCAGGACCCAGCCCACTTAAAGCCCTGGCCAACAGCATATCCGTCACGGTTGTGATGAAGCATCCTGTCTGCTGAAGTATAAATCTATAAATCACGGGGGGAAGGATCACTTGTCCTGCATAACCAGGGTATGCAGGTTGGTGTGGGGTGTCTCCCAAGTAAAAGACCCTCATGCACGTGTAATGTAGGTTCTCTTAGCGGTATATGTTGTCTCTCCGCTCCTATTGACACGTGTGTGCATAATCCTTGGGTCAGTATTTTATGCACCCTCCGCCTGGAGGTATTTACCCTTGGTTAAAACAGTAGTGATCGTGAATAGTAAGTGATAAGTGCTCAAGGAAAGTTCTCTAAAATACACGAACAATCAGACTGAAACTTTAATTGGTCTGGGTTCGGGTAAACTCAATGAGTAGATTTCTAGTGTGCAGCTATTGAATGGTTAGGAATTCAAGCGCACTAATTATAGTGGGGTTAAAATGCGGTCGACATGTTTCAGCCCTGTTCGCCTATGTAGGTGGGTGGGCTTTCTTCAGGACCAGTGTGGAATAGTGAGTAAAGTGAAAAAAGAAAAGGTTTTGACCTGTTTCTTCAGTTGGTGATAGGTCGCATTGTACCTGCAAATGAAAAACAATTATATACATAACAAAGGGGAGAGGGATAGGGGGAAGACACACTTTGAGTACTCATGGTACAGTTATCAAAATCACTCGGATTTTGAAAAACACCTAAAAAATGGCAATACTTTATCCAGATTCGTACTTATGTGGAGTGTCAACTCTCTCATTCTCATGCTTCTGTGAGTTGTTACATGCTGTGAGCAAGAAAAGGAGTCGTGCGTTCTAGTGCTGGTTCATCAAAGATACCGCTTTAGTTCTAGTGAATTCTATAGACACCCTGTAGGTAGGTGTGATTAAAGCCCTTTACGTTCACTTTTCTTAAAGAGTCTTGCAGAGTATTGCCTTCCTATATTTCTTACTATATGCAGAGCGACATCACTCTTTTAAAATAGTGGAAATGGCTTGCCGTATTTAATTCTTAAATAGGTAGATAATGTGGGCTCCCGAATGCTCGTTTTCTACAATGTGCGCTCAGTGGTAGGAGCAAATGTTTTCAAGTGAAAACGGCGGAGGCGGCGACTTTTTATACAATATACCTATAGAAGTGACTGGTGACACTTCATCGGGTTGGCGGCAATGTAGGGAATGCCTCACTGCGGGGAACAATAATAGTAACAATGAGGGGGGAGGTTTTATTTTATACTTTCGGTTCAGTTGGTGAAGAAACGCGGGAACCTGGAGTCACTACCTTGGACTCTTCTCCTACAGCGCAGCATGTGCTGTCTCTGCCTCTCTCAACCCGGATATGCTCACGGGTTCGTTTCCTAGGAGCTATGTACATTGTCAACAGAAAGCGTAGAGTTACTCGCATCATGCTCATTGAGTTGGAAATGGGATTCAAAAATGAAAATAAATGTTCTCATTGGATTAATAAGTCTGGCAACTCGATGTATTAGTCTGCATGATGATATTTTAAGAGTACACCTATTTTTTGTGGGGTATGGTAACAAGGCGGTATTTGGTTCGCAGTGATAATTAGCACTGAATGTCATGTTACAGACGGTGGGCACCAATTTGTTGAGATCAGAACAGCTTGGGCGCTAGTTGTTACGCTGCCGTGTACACCCTGTTACATATTATTTATTTAGACTCAGCCAAGGAATTCCATCGTTCAAGCCTGTAGTATCAGTGTTAAGACGGTGTACCCAGCGTTGCTCCTTTTCAAAAAGGATCTTCGCCGCATTCCTGTCTATTACATCTAGAGTCTCTAGGATGACCCATTGTAGGTCAGTGATGGAATGTCCTGATTCTAGATAGTGGGTTGACATTTTTGTGGTCATCTTTTTGCAGTTGATGTTACTTCGATGTTCACAAAGTCTTTGCTTTACTTTTCGGCACGTCATGCCGATGTACCGCATTTGGCACGGACAGGTAATCATGTAAATTACATGACTCGTATTGCAGTTGGTATGCCGTCTCATCCTCCACTTAAAATCAGGTAGAAGTTGCAGTTCTTTTGTAGGTTTTGTCAGATTGCAGACTGAACAGGCCCCACACGGGTAATGGCCTGTTACTGGTTGGTTGTCCCACAGACCAGGTCGATCTTTCAGTTTTTTAGGGGGTGGTCTGGTGTGGACTAGTAGGTCCTTCAGGTTCCGACTCCCTTAAGGGGCGAGGATGAAAGCTATTGAAGGAGAGTAAACTGTTCTTGGCAGTTGGTTTGAAAAAAGTGCGAGTATGTAAGGTGTTACTCTCTGCATAGATTGTAATGTCCAGAAAATCCAGGCTGGTATTGTTGGCAGTGTATGTGAATTTAAGACATTCGTCTCGTGAGTTTATCCAAGAGTGGAATTCCTCAAGACTGGCTGTGTCTCCATTCCATATTAGTAAAATGTCGTCGATATACCTTTTCCAAAAAAGGATTCGACTTTGGAAGGGATTGTTCTCGTTCTGAATATGAATGCTCTCAAAGGTGCTAACATAGAGCCCTGCCACACTCGGGGCAAATGTACTGCCCATTTATGTTCCGTGGCTTTGTAGGTAGAGTGTATCTTTGTATTGGAAAAAGTTCTCCATTAAGGCAAGCCTGCAACATTCTAAGACGAAGTGTCTAGGAGTTTTGTGTGGCCAATCTGTGTTGAATAGTATTGTTTCTAGTGTCTCTAGGGTTTTTAGCTATGGCAGGCTTGTATAGAGGCTCTCTACGTCGAGACCTACTAACAGCATTGAGTCTTGTGAGTATTCACAATATTTGAGCTTATTTAGGAGGTCTCGTGTATCCTTCAAATAAGTCGGGGTCTTTTGGACCAAAGGTCTCAAGTATTGATCCGCAAATTGCGAGAGGGGTTCTAAAACCGAGTCTATCCCTGAGACTATAGGTCTCCCTGGTGGTGGTATCTTGTTTTTATGAGTCTTAGGGAGAGAATAGAAATAGGGAGTCCTTGGGGATTTTGTCTCCAAGTAGTCGGCCTCTTTCTTCGACACCCAATTGTTGGTCTCTGCTTCTTCAACCATCATTGAGATAGTTCTATGTAGTCGTGCGGTTGCGTCTGTTGTGAGTACTTGGTAAAACTTTGTGTCTGCCAGTAGGTCCATGCATTGCTTGTCATAGCCATCCGCAGTCAGTAGGACAATACCTCCGCCCTTGTCAGCCGGCTTAATGACAATTTCACTGTCATTCTTTAGGTCTGTCAATGCCTGTTGTTCTGCTTTTGTAATGTTCTGAAATGGCTTGTGTGGTTGTTGATTCAATTGATCGACTTCCTTCATTATTGCTTGTTCAAAAGCGCAAATTTCGATGGGTACTTGAGAGTTAAGGGGACAGAAGGTCGACTTGTTCCTCAGAGTCGTGTCTCCCTCAGGTGTAGGTAACGGTTGGTCTTTGAAAAAGGCTTTGAGTTTTAGGGTTCGACAGAAATCTGCGAGTTCGCACTTGGTTTTAAAAATGTCTAATTTTGGAGTGGGTACGTATCCCAGGCCTTTGTTAAGTACATTTTCTTGGTCATCATTAAGAATCTTATTTGTAAGGTTGACTATTAAGTTGTTGCACTTGGTCCTGTTTTTTGCTCTTGTCACACTCCTTGTCTGAACTTGTCTGGTTTGATCGGACCATGTCACTCCTCTTTTCCTGGTCCGCTGGGTTGGCGGCCATTCCCTAAAAAAGGAATCCCTTGTTGATAGTTCTGACCACCTTGTTGTTGCATTTGTTGGTTCATATGAGGTGGCATCTGGAAGTATGGATTAGGCCATCCTTGAAAGTGAGGATTAAATGGATGAAATGGTACCCCTTGAGTATTTGTCTGGACAAATGGGGGACGCCAAAAGTTGCGGCATCTGCGATTTCCTCTTCTATTTCGGAAATTGCCTCTGCCTCGAATGGGAAATTCGTCTCCACTTTGATCAGAGCTTTCGTTAGAAGAGACACTGTTCGAATCATAATTCGAGGAGTTGTCATTCGGTTTATATTCCTTGCTACTGTATGGGTGTATACGTTCTAGTGAGAATCGTTTAAGTTCTTTTGCCTGTTTTTGTAACTTAGTTTGCGTGAGGTACTCTTGGGTATCTTTCATCTCTTTGTTTATTTCATCCAGGCGGTTCTTATAAATGGTGATGTTGACCGTGTTATTCAATTTTGTTTCCAGAATTTCGATCTTCACCATTAGTTCATCCGTTAGTCTAGTGGCTGTTTTTATGATTAGGACCAAATAGTCCCTGGTGCACTTCCAGGAGATGGCTGACCAGTCCTTCCTGAAGGCTATATCTTTCAGGAAAATGCGAGGGGCGTTAGTCACCCATAGTCCTCTTGGGGCCGCGTTTACTCTAAGATATTCTGTCATTATGATTCCGTGCACGGCTGTTCTGACTTGTTCTCTTTTTACTTCGCTGAGTTCATCCCACTAAGTGGTGGAAGACAGAGTTTGAGAAAGGTCACCTTCCATGAGCAACGGGGGTCTGGAGAGTATTGCGTCAATTTCTTCGGTGGTATAGCTAAGTCCAAAACTTTCCACCATGGTGACTAGCCAAGGCAATTGGCTTGCTAGTGAGATGGCTCACTTTTGAATTTCTTTTGAAATTCTCCCACAGCTGCACGCTGCTAATCACAATCAATCAAAGAAGGGAGGATGAGTGCTGATCCATTCAGTCTCCTTAGGAATAATCAATAAATCACGGGGGGAAGGATCACTTGTCCTGCATAACCAGGGTATGCAGGTTGGTGTGGGGTGTCTCCCAAGTAAAAGACCCTCATGCACATGTAATGTAGGTTCTCGTAGCGGTATAAGTTGTCTCCCCGCTCCTATTGACACGTGTGTGCATAATCCTTGGGTCAGCATTTTATGCACCCTCCGCCTGGAGGTATTTACCCTTGGTTAAAACAGTATTGATCGTGAATAGTGAGTGATAAGTGCTCAAGGAAAGTTCTTTAAAATACACGAAACATCAGACTGAAACTTTAATTGGTCTGGGTTCGGGTAAACTCAATGAGTAGATTTCTAGTGTGCAGCTATTGAATGGTTAGGAATTCAAGCGCACTAATTATAGTGGGGTTAAAATGCGGTCGACATGTTTCAGCCCTGTTCGCCTATGTAGGTCGGTGGGCTTTCTTCAGGACCAGTGTGGAATAGTGAGTAAAGTGAAAAAAGAAAAGGTTTTGACCTGTTTCTTCAGTTGGTGATAGGTCGCATTGTACCTGCAAATGAAAAACAATTATATACATAACAAAGGGGAGAGGGATAGGGGGAAGACACACTTTGAGTACTCATGGTACAGTTATCAAAATCACTCGGATTTTGAAAAACACCTAAAAAATGGCAATACTTTATCCAGATTCGTACTTATGTGGAGTGTCAACTCTCTCATTCTCATGCTTCTGTGAGTTGTTACATGCTGTGAGCAAGAAAAGGAGTCGGTGCGTTCTAGTGCTGGTTCATCAAAGATACCGCTTTAGTTCTAGTGAATTCTATAGACACCCTGTAGGTAGGTGTGATTAAAGCCCTTTACGTTCACTTTTCTTAAAGAGTCTTGCAGAGTATTGCCTTCCTATATTTCTTACTATATGCAGAGCGACATCACTCTTTTAAAATAGTGGAAATGGCTTGCCGTATTTAATTCTTAAATAGGTAGATAATGCGGGCTCCCGCATGCTCATTTTCTACAATGTGCGCTCAGTGGTAGGAGCAAATGTTTTCAAGTGAAAACGGCAGAGGCGGCGACTTTTTATACAACATACCTATAGAAGTGACTGGTGACACTTCATCGGGTTGGCGGCAATGTAGGGAATGCCTCACTGCGGGGAACAATAATAGTAACAATGAGGGGGGAGGTTTTATTTTATACTTGCGGTTCAGTTGGTGAAGAAACGCGGGAACCTGGAGTCACTACCTTGTACTCTTCTCCTACAGCGCAGCATGTGCTGTCTCTGCCTCTCTCAACCCGGATATGCTCACTGGTTCGTTTCCTAGGAGCTATGTACATTGACAATAGAAAGCGAAGAGTTACTCGCATCATGCTCATTGAGTTGGAAATGGGATTCAAAAATGAAAATAAATGTTCTCATTGGATTAATAAGTCTGGCAACTCGATGTATTAGTCTGCATGATGATATTTTAAGAGTACACCTATTTTTTGTGGGGCATGGTAATGAGGCGGTATTTGGTTCGCAGTGATAATTAGCACTGAATGTCATGTCACAGACGGTGGGCACCAATTTGTTGAGATCAGAACAGCTTGGGCGCTAGTTGTTATGCTGCCGTGTACACCCTGTTACATATTATTTATTTAGACTCAGCCAAGGAATTCCATCGTTCAAGCCTGTAGTATCAGTGTTAAGACGGTGTACCCAGCGTTGCTCCTTTTCAAAAAGGATCTTCGCCGCATTCCTGTCTATTACATCTAGAGTCTCTAGGATGACCCATTGTAGGTCAGTGATGGAATGTCCTGATTCTAGATAGTGGGTTGACATTTTTGTGGTCATCTTTTTGCAGTTGATGTTACTTCGATGTTCACAAAGTCTTTGTTTTACTTTTCGGCACGTCATGCCAATGTACCGCATTTGGCACGGACAGGTAATCATGTAAATTACGTGACTCGTATTGCAGTTGGTATGCCGTCTCATCCTCCACTTAAAATCAGGTAGAAGTTGCAGTTCTTTTGTAGGTTTTGTCAGGTTGCAGACTGAACAGGCCCCACACGGGTAATGGCCTGTTACTGGTTGGTTGTCCCACAGACCAGGTCGATCTTTCAGTTTTTTAGGGGGTGGTCTGGTGTGGACTAGTAGGTCCTTGAGGTTCCGACTCCTTTTGTTGGCAAGTCTCGGTTTTGGCCTACTGTTGGATCTACTGTGGCGGTATTATACAAATGTGCTACCCATGACATATGCTACCCAACTATGCAGCCACATGATTGAATATCTGATGCTGATTTCTCCCTGAACCACAAATCCCAAAATTGTGCCTTCACAAATATTCTCACTCAAACAGGTCTCCGTACCCCATGCAATCAACCTTCTCTTGCTATGCTCGTCTTTTTCCCAAATTGATGCTCTCTTTTTCACTATTGAGGTGTTTTCACTGCTTGCATTGCTCCCCATGTTGTCTCCTGCTCCCCTGAGTATTTGCATTTCGTTTATACAGTTTCGCTCAGTTTGCTCTTTCTTCCTACATAAACCATCTTCCTACCTCTTCATCTGCGTCACCTACACTTGAGCCTTTAGACTAACTGCAACCGCTACCAAATTCCTGCTAAGCATGTCTTGGTGCTCCAGCTGTTGTGAAAAATGCAACAAAAAAACTCTAATTTTCCGCCAAAGTGACAAAAATGTGAGATATTTATCATTTACTGGCCTCTTTAATTAAAAGGAACTCCCTGCCCTGGAGGGGAACAAAGATACACTCACAATCTTGCCAAACATAATTTCTCGGACTGAAAAGACACTTTCAGTAAGAACCCAAACCACTCTTTCAGGAAGTAACCTCCCCTATGCCTGCAGCTTCTTGTACTCCCATTTAACTCAACACCTTTCATGAACCTGGTACCACACTGGTCAGTTGTCTGTGTAATAAAAATATTATTTAAAAAATGCGCCCAATTCACTGAACAAACATTATAATGGCAGAAAGGGAGCAGCAACAAAGGCGACTGCAGCAGTGAGAGATAATACGATGGAAAGTCTCAGAGAGAAAGAGGTTGTAAGAATGAACACGTTCAAGTGAGAGTTCATCAAGTCTGCTAAGAACACTCAACCTAACCTTCTCCTGTAGGGTAACTCGACCATGGAACACCTTAGTATTTGTTTGTAGCGCTATACTTGAATTTGGGGGTTTATTTATCTCAAACACGGAAGTTGTCTTTCTGTTTTCTTTTTCTTTTTGTGCTGTGCATAATTTGAACTTTCCTGCTCCCCTTCAAATATAGAAAACATCATTTTCCAAATGTATGTCTCTTATTATTAAGGATTAATTTTGCTATGTGAAATGATTTCCTATTCTGTTTTGGCTAGGTTAGCACTGCACATGACTAGTTTTTCATCCTTTCCTCTGCACCTTCTAGTCTGGCCAGGTGAGCGGCCCAGCCTTGGGAGTAGGGGCCTCATTTATGAGGCTGTGCGTCACTTTTACGCCGCCAGTGCGTCACTTTGTGTGACGCACCAGCAGCGTAAAAAATGTGCCTTGTTGCACCATATTTACAAAGTGACGCATCTAGGTAGATGCGTCACAAGATGCGTCACTTTGTGAACCCCTGTGCTACATTATACCTACGCCAGGTATAATGTATGCAGGGGGGGCGTGCTGACGCAAGACAGGGTCATAGAAGTGACGCAGTGAAATCTATAAGATTTCACTGTGCCACTTCTAGGACACAAATGCGTCAATTTCTTACGCCTGCCTCACAGCAGGCGTAAGACTGACGCAGGTCCCTTGTGAAAGGACACATTGCTGGAGTTGCGTCACTTTTGTGACACACTCCAGCAATGCGTCACTTTTGCGCCATACAGATACGTCAGAAATACTGACGTATCTGTAACTCTTTGCGCCATGATGCATCATACTGTAAATATGACGCATCATTGGTCTTGCAAGGAGGGCGCAGTGAAAAGTGACGCATCGCTGTTTTCACGGAGCGATGCGTCACTTTCCATAAATGAGGCCCTAGGTTTCGTTCCTCTGTGCAGACTCCAGCAGCTAGCACAGACACAAAGAACAGTGTGTAATCTGCAGCTGCTGATAAGGGCCCCTCTACCCTGCATGATTTTGCAACCAAAGGGGCTGTTATTCTTTAAAACGAGAGCATTTCCTGACTGATGACTGAATCGTGTAAAAAAATCTGTTTTCAAAGTGAATATTTCCAGGGAATGCTGCTTCTGGCATTAGCTCCAATGTTAAAAAACAACAACATGTTTTTGTGAATTTCATAAGCTCTATTTTGTTTACCCCAAAATCCGACGATGCCCTGACTGGAGTTTATAGGAAGAGTTGCACCAGTTCCTGCCAGGCAAGCAACCCAGGACTGTAAATGTAGCTGCAGTGCAAACAGCTGTTTCGCTCAAGGCGGTGATCACAAGGGCACAGCCTGGCCCAGGGACTTCCCCGACAATGCCCAGATTTGCATTTGGCCTGGAGCCAGCATGACAGAGCTTTGAAGCTGTGTTCTCTCTAACAAGGAAGAGTAACTCATCAGGAAACAGAGAAAGAAAAAACACAGTTGTCTTCTGTGAACTACAAGGACATAATGCTATCATGTTAAAATTGTTAGCCAAACTATTTCAAGTTACTGCTCGTTCTAACAAATCCCACTTCTTACCTATTGCGCTCAACTGATCAACAAACAGACTGTATATGCACATCTACGCACGCAGGCTTCAAAGCATGGTTTCAAACCCTGTCCACATGTATCGCCTGGGTTTTTACCAAATCGGAATATTAACCAATCTAAAAAAAAGACAATGCAGGAAATAGTGCGACAGAGCCTTAACGGACAGGTAAACTCTAACTTGACTGCCTTTTAAAACTGAATACTAAATATGTCCACCTTTGTAATGTACAAAGGCAAATCTTTCTCTTCTCTACCCCAGTGACATTTCCTGTTCTTTAATTTTTTTGTACACTCATATATTAAAGAAAAGGCTTGTACTGCTTGCTTTGAGTAGCTTGTCCAGGTTTTCTTTACTTCCTTGGATTTGTAATCCTAGTTATTGATTTTAGATCCAGGACTGCAAAGAAAACACCAGCACTGAATCAGTATATATGTACATATTTTACAAACTGCCGGTCGCCAGTAGGTAGTTATAGTTAGGACCTAGTTTCTATAGGAAAAGTGTTTTTTGTTTTCTCAATATATTTGGCGCCGGTTGACGAATCTTAGCGAAATTTTCAAAACTAGTGGCCCGCTCCCGTCAGCTCCTGTTTTGAAAGTTTCGAGGTGATTCGACAAGCGGGGCCTGAAAAAGAAATTTGAAAAAGAAAAAGTTTCGATATATAGGGACGCGGTGGAGTCGCGACCCCTCCCGAGCACGAGCTTCACTGTGATTGCACTCCAAACCAGGAAGGCATGCTCTGGGGGTCCAACAAGGACCCCCAGGGCAAAAAATATATATATTTTTTTTAAATCGTCTGAATTCACGCTGGGGTCATGAATGCGGCCGAGAAAATAAAAAAATTAAGCTCGGGTTCGCTTCATTGTATGTAAGCCCCCGGGTGGGCCAAGTCCCTGGGGCACTGAACAAAATGTGTGGGCGGGGGCCCTAACGCCCCCTCATGCTGCCCTGTGGACCGCCACCTCCCCGGGGCAATATTTATGAGTTGTGGGGGCCATGCTCCCCCCCGCAGCCCCGATGACCGCCACCTCCCCGGGGCTCAGTTTGATAATAAAAAATTGCGTGGGGGGGCCCCAACCCCACCCCCACGCTGCCCCGGGGACCGCCACCTCCTCGGGTCAAGATTTATGAGTTGTGGGGGGCATGCAGTCCCACGCAACCCCGGGAACCGCCACCTCCCGGGGCTCAATTTAATAAAAAAAAAAAGTGTGGGGAGGGCACGAGCCCCCCGACAAGCCCCAGGGACCACCATCTCCCTGGGGCTTTCTAAATGAAGGGAGGGGGGCTATTTGGACCCCTCTCTGGAGCCCTTGATGGCTCTGGGGACCGCCACCCACCAGGACCGGCTCCTGCAGTGTCCCGGGGTGCCCACCCCCGGGACACTGCTGTTTGCTATGGTAGATCTTAGAAAAAGCGTAGTGCTGGCCGTACAAATACTTTGTAACGTCTCCTTAATTGGAGTAACAAATCACCTATTGATTGAGGATTTGTATGGTATTTTTATTTATACCTTATGAATTATTCATTTTCAAACAACACATTATAGTTTGACGAAAAAGACATCCAATATATACACAATTATTCAAAAACTCAACAGTACAAAATTATGACACTACTACATAAAACATGAAGCAAAACATTTCATATGCACATTTCATATGTACATTTGCACAATATTCAAATTTGGTCAATATCATATATACATTACCAAAATGTTCATATTATTGATGCAATTCCAATCAAGGAATGGTGAACACAATTAAGAGAAAATCAAGAAGAAATCAAATGGAGAACAGATGAATCAGTAACATGCACAATCTTAATCAGTGAAAGAAAAGAAAACACTGAATCAATGTTTCAATCATTCAAAAGTGCTATTCTCCAATAGGCCAATGCTATGGTAGGGCAGGAGCAATGCGGCTCCCGCCCTGTCATTGCAAACACTAGTTTGGATTTTGTAAACGAGAGCAGGTTTCCAAACCGGATTGCTTTTCCACAAGGGGAGCTGCATGTCAGCAGCTCCACGTGTGTAAAAGCAATGCCGGCTAACGCAGGAGGCGGGGAGCCGACGGGACCGTGGGGGCATTGGGCTCCCCCCACAGTCCCTAACGGAAAGGGTAAGCCCCGGAGGATGGGGTCCCTGGGGCCAGAATTGGGCCAGGAGGGGGGCCATGCAGCCCCCCTTCCATCAATAAATAAAAAATGGGGCACAGACCCAGGGGATGGGGTCCCCGGGGCCACTTAAGGCCTAAGGAAGAGGGCCATGCAGCCCCCCTCCTATAAAAATTATTATTGAAAAAATGAAAATGCGGCCATGCCCCGGGAGATGGGGTCCCCGTGGTCGAAATTGGCCCCCTTCCCATTTAATATATTTATTTTATTTTTTAAAAGAGCAGGCCCGGGGGGGTGGGGTCCCCAGGGCCCTAATTAATGTGAAAGAAGGGAGGCCACACAGCCAACCTTGTAAAATAAAAATAATAAAAAAGCTGGCATCGCAGCAGAGGCCCCCCTCCTAACTGCAGCACTCAGCAAACGTGCCCCCTGGGGCATTCTAAGTGGGGGAATTCATTTCCCTTGAATACTGAGGGTCCCTGGGTGCTAACTAGCCCCCCAGGTACCTCCAGTATGTGCCAGGTAGCTGCGTTGCAGAGAGGTGTTCAGAGGCCACACCCCTTTATACCTCTCTGCAACGCAGCTCTGTGGTGCTTACTGGAGGTACCTGGTGGGCTAGTTGGCCCCCAGGGACCGTCAGGATTGAGCGGACTTAATCCCCCAATTTAGTAGAGGGTGCTTTTGCACACTTGGTATGTCAGGCTCACCCCCTCCCTGCACAACTGTGCAAACGCACTCCCTGGCGCATTGTAAATTAGGGTATTAATTCCCCTTGAGTTCTGAGGGTCCCTGGGGACCAATTAGCCCACCAGGTACTTCCAGTACGTGCCACAGAGCTGCGCTACAGGGAGGTGTAAAAGGGGCGTGGCGATGTACACCTCTCTGCAACACAGCTCCCTGGCGCATACTGGAGGTACCTGGTGGGCTAGTTGGCTTGGGCCATGTTTCATTGGGAAAGGGGAAGCATGTTGTTCCAAACAAGCCTGTACTGTACATTGGACTGATTGTTTTCCATTATGTGACGTTGGCCACTGTCACTGTACTCAGTGACATGTTTTTATTGCACTGTATATATTGAGCACTCACCGCATCACACGTAGAATCTGGCATATATACCGGACTACACCATAACATATACGCCCTGCACACATGCGCTCAGTGCAATTTCTGCTGTATGATGCAGCGTGAAGGTTCTGGTGTGAGGCTTTCCTCTATAATTCACAAGGCATTATTTGGAAGTCCTACATGAACACGTATTCCGTATGACAAGCGGATAATCCTGGGGCCACACCCTCAAGGCAACAGGAACCGGAACAGTGGGTTAGGTTTACAAACCAGTTTCCCTGGCTCAGACTTTGGCTGAAACATTGGAGTTAATCCTTATTAATAATCTTTTGACTCCCCTTCTTTCCTTTTTTTCTCATGTTTTACATTGTTTCTCAATTATATTTGTTTATTGTGATTTAACAGTACACATCTTGTGCGAAGGCAATGTATGCAAACTCATGATTTATTGTATAAACTGTCAATTACATAATGGCCACTGTATTTACTTTGCAGGGAATTACGACTTGTAATGTCAGTATGTTTTCCATGTCTATGATCAAAGTACCCAGTCTATGTATTGCACGCTGTTTACAAGGCTCATTGTGTGATCAAGGAAGGTTTTCTTTCGAAACGCTTAAATTTGAGCAATAAAAAATTACCTTTTCTACGAATCCTGAGAGCGCGAGTTATTGGATTCTGGATGTGAATATTGACGCCTGTTCAGCTCTACGGGCATTTCGCGCTACCGAACCACGGGCGGACTTCCCAGGAGGAGCTCCCTGGATCGTGAAAATATATATATATATATGGTCAGTGAAAGGCATCTGCCGAAACGCGTTGACCGTCCTCTTTGTTTTGTACATGGTGTTAATGGGATAAAATTACCTCAAGAAAACTGCTGTGGTCTCCCTTTGTCCCGTGGATACTCTGGTGGAGACCTTGCTGAGTTGTTTTTGAAGATACCTTACAAATTCATTGAAAAAAACATAGGTTTTACAGATGTTATAGTTAGGAATTAGCATTTAAAAAAACTTAGAAATTCACTGAAAAAACCATAGGTTTCAGGGACGTTATAGTTAGTTGGACATTTCACTAATATAAAACAAGAGAAATTCACCCATTACAGTTAGTTGAGCTAAGTATAACTGGCGCGCCGGCAATGCACTGCTGATGACGTCACATATTACATCACTCATGACATGGTCAGTGACATCACTGATGACATCTCAAATGACATCACTGATGACATCACTGATGACATCATACAGTGAATGTGTGTTTCTGTAAAGTATAAATATTTTTCATATATATCTATGCCAAGGTGTATTGAAGAATGAGTGGATTTACAAGTGTCTGAAGGAATTATTTAGTAGGTGCGTGACTGACTGTATAAGTGAGTGATTGAACGTGTCTTACTGAATGCATGGGTTAGTCACTAAACTGTGTGAAAGTCTGTATTAGTCTCTCAGTTGGTGTGTAAGCGGCTGCATGTGTTGGTTAGCAGCTACATTAGTGTCTATATGTGTTATTGATTTGTTGTCTGAGTATCTGTATGGGTGCCTGAGTCTCTGTGTGGATGGGTAGGGGGGTGTGACTCTATGCATAGATGTCTGAGTGGGTGATTCACTGGTTGAATGGATTTAAAAGTACATCTGGGAAGGGCTGTATGGGTGAGTTAGTGTGTGTATGGGTGTGTTAATGAGTGAATGAATGTCTCAGTGATATATGTGTGAGTAACTACATTTGTTTTAAGGCAGTATATGTGAGTGTTGGAGTATATAAATGACTATATGTGAGAGTAAGTTATATGAAGAGTGGGTGTATAAATGAGTGTCTGCTTGTATCAGTGATTGTATAAGACAGTAAGTATGTGTTAGTATCTGCATAAATAAGTGATGTGGGGTGTGTATAAATAACTGATTTGGTGTATATAACTATACATGAGTAAATGGGTATGTCATTGATTCTTTGCATGACTGACTAGGTGTGTGAGTGACTCTATGGATGAGTGGCGGAGTGTGACTATATGTAGAGGTGTATGAGTGCATATTATAGTACTGTATTGATGAGTAACTGCATGTATAAGTGGCTGCATGTGTGTGTAGACCTAGAAATAGTGAGTGGTATGTAGTATCTGGTATTGTTGTGTGTATGGTTTCAAAAATAGTACTCTTAATTTTAGAGTGGGTGTTTCAAAGGTTATATTAGGGTGTGAGGCGGTGCTTCAGATTATTACATGGATGATGTCATCAGGGATGTCATTTGAGATGTCATCAGTGATGTCACTGACCATGTCATGAGTAATTTAATATGTGACGTCATCAGCAGTGCATTGCGGGCATGCAAGTTATAGTTAGCTCAACTAACTATAACGGGCGATTTTCTCTGGTTTTATATGAGTCAAATGTCCAACTAACTATAACTTCCCTGAAGCCTATGTTTTTTTCAGTGAATTTCTAAGGATTTTTAAATGCTAATTCCTAACTATAACATCTGTAAAACCTATGTTTTTTTCAGTGAATTTCAAAGGTTTTTTAAAGGCTAATTTCTAATTATAATGTTCATTAAACCTATCTTTTTTTTGTGTTTTTTAATTATCATCCCATTCCCAACCTGGTGAAAACTGCAAATCTCACCACTTTTCCATCGATATCTTCTGCCAATAAAATCGCCACAAACGAGAGCCACAACTAATGCTAATGATATGCACAGTAGGCGTTCCCATGCAAAAAAAACACGAAAACACCACTTCCCTATATTTTCAACGACCAGCCAAATCTGAAATGCGATCCAAAAAGCAGGCAATAAGCCGAGTTAGTACTAACAAATTAACATCAACCTTTAACTGGTATATGGAGGTCGATTACCTACTGCATGAATTGGATCCAACTCACAGCATCATCTAAAGACCAACACGTGATAGAGCTACTGATCATGCAGCTCCGACACCCAACAAGGCCACCACCAACAGAACCTCACCCCGCCGAACCACCCCCTACTACCACCGAGGCAGCGCAAAACAGAACAACTGACCTTTCCAAAACACTATGGCCCATCAGCTGCACAATAGCTGAATGTTGGGAGATGTGGCAACCAACTCTGTATGAAGGAAGCAAGTCACCCATCAATAATAATGCACACAATGCCAAGTGTAACCCTGCTGTGCTGCACAGACCTCACTATGCAAAGCACAAACCTCTCCATGTGGAGATATACAATTGATACTTGTAGTGTAGTGCACAGTGGACACAATCATGTTACCTCAGGCAGTGGGGAAGATCTCGGTCATGTAGCTGTGTTGTCCCCCCCTGGAAGCAGAAGCGGAGTGGGCTGGTCCAACGTACGCCACTCCACCATAGGAGTATGAATAAATAGGCCAAGCCCTGGGCGTGGTTCACTTGTGGGAAGACCAACGAGTCTGCCAGAGCGGCGGCCCTCACCCTGGCACATGGCTGCCGCCATGACAACGGGTCTCCTCCACACAAGCCCCCTGCGAACTCAGCGGCACAGCACCGCAGACTTATGTCTGTACCGACTACTGCCTTCAATCTACACTGAGAACAGCAGGGCTCACAATTCAGATGCAGTAGCGATTGCAGATAACGCACTCCAGTACACAAGACACTTTGCTCCCAGTGCAGCTCGCACAGACCACGCATGACCGCAGGCTGCACACATGCTGTGTGCTTGAGGTGCCACTAATTCACTGCACCATAAGTCATCACCACGTGGCCTTATCAAGGCAGAATTTATTAGACGAAAGACATTGCTCCCAGTGCGGCTTGCTGGGACGACGTATCATCGCAGGGTGCACACACGCTGAGTGCTCCAGGTGCCACTAACTGTGCCGCTCAACTCAATGCCACGTGGCTGTGCACCCATCCTGACCGCTGCCTCCGGCCTTCATAACGGTCAGCAGGGCTCACAATTCAAGATTAGTCGCGACGCAAAACGTGTAAGAGACTATAATGGGGGAAGAAGACCAAATGCTCCCAATCTGTGCAGCTCAAGTCAACGTCACGTGACTGTGCGCCTTTGCTGACCGCGCCTCCGGCCTACACTGTGGAAGAACGGTGATATGTGGTACCAACTAACTCTGTTCTACACAAGCCGATCCCACATGTGTAACTGTGTCCTGAGTCCTGATTGGCAGCGACCCCAACTTCGTGGCAGAGACTACAGCACCAGACTCCCTTCGATTAGTGAGGGGTATTTGCATATGGAAGGCCAGCAACACTTGGTGCCACTGAACCTGCACTATGCATCCCGATGGGGCCACCAACGTATGCACGTAGCTGTGGGCCCTTGCTCACCGCTATCTCTGGCCTACACTGTGGAAGACCGGCGACACATGGTGCCACTAACCGTCTTCAACACAAGCTGGTCCCCCATGTGGAACTGTGTCCTGAGTCCTGAATGGCAGTGACCCCAAGTCCGTTGCAGCGACCACAGCACCAGACTCCCTCTGATCAGTGAGGCATATTTCCATATGCAAGGCTGGCTACACGTAGTGTCATGAACTTTGTTCAACACAAACCGATCCCACATGTGTAACTGTGTCCTGAGTCCTGAATGGCAGTGACCACAAGTCCATGGCAGCGACCACAGCACCAGACTCCCGCTGATCAGTGAGGCATATTTCCATATGCAAGGCCGGCTACACTTAGTGCCACTAACTTTGTTCAACACAAGCCGATCCCACATGTGTAACTGTGTCCTGAGTCCTGAATGGCAGTGACCCCAAGTCCTTCGCAGCGACCACAGCACCACACTCCCTTTGATCAGTGAGGCATATTTCTATATGCAAGGCCGGCGACACGTAGTCCCACTAACCCTCTTTAACACAAGCCGATCCCACATGTGTAACTGTGTCCTGAGTCCTGAATGGCAGTGACCACAACTTCATGGCAGCGATCACAGCACCAGACTCCCTTCGATCAGTGAAGCATGTTTCCATATGCAACTACAGAGTCCAGTAGGCAAGTAACTATCACAGTCCTCAACCCTACATAACATCCTTTTAGTATTGTTGCTTTAAGAACTTTTTTATATCAGTTATAGCTTTACTACAATGACTAAATTCATCTTCAAGTGCAAACCATCACTCAATAGCAGTCTACACAGCGGGCAGTACAGCTCGCAGTTCCAATTTTAAATGCTAATTTCTAACAACAAGATTGTACTCAGAAAATACAACACCTCGTCAGTGTATTCTATACGTATTCAATCTTTTCATGATACGCCTACACTGCGCTCAGTAGGGCTCCCAATTTAAATTATTTCTTGATTCATTAACTAGAGTCCACCAGGAAAGTAACTATCACAGGCCTGAAATCTGCATAATATCCTTTTAGTATCCTTTCTTCTAGAACATTTTTTATATCAGTTATAGCTTTAGTACAATCACCAAATTTGTTTTCAAGTGCAAACAAACACTCATTAGCAGTCTACACTGCGGGCAGCAGAGCTTGCAATTCGAATTTTGGATATGTGGTGCCACTAACCCTCTTTAACACAAGCCGATCAAGCGAAACAAATTCTGGTGAAAAAACGCGTTAGCACCAAGGATTTTACACCTGCTTTCTGCTGATGTTAAACAGGACGACTACCTGCAGCATGAATGGGAACACAGCCAATAGCCACACCGGGACACCCACAACTGCCATAGAGTTGATGAGCATGATACAGGGATACCCATGAGGGCCATAACACTCATCGCAACAACCCCAGGACCGCCAACGCCCCCCGAACCCGCACCTGAGCAAGTGTGTCCGTGTGGTCATTGTGTTAGCACGATGGGCACGGGCCCTGCAACATCACAGTATGTTGTCTTCACCAGACGTTACCATGTCACCTCAGCATTAACAGTGACTCTGGACATGTAGCTATGTACGCATCCTCCTGCATGCACAAGCTGCATGTGCTAGTCCGGCGTACACAGGTCAGCGCAGGGGCGTGCCTATCTGGCAAGGGGAACGGGGTGTCTCGGACATGTCCGTGTGCAGGAAGTGTGGTAAGTGCGTCTCTGTGTTCTGGCGTGGCCTGTCACAAGGGCCGCAGCAGTCAATATTGTAAAGTGGCATGCACCACCTCCAAAAAGCACTGTCATGGTGTAGTTGGAATGCCGCAGGACATGCGCGACTAAGCATTACAATGGTGTGGCATATGAGTGCACGGGATACAGCAGTGTACCGTACAAAAGTGTGGAGGCTCGTGGGAGGGAGGAGCAGCTGTTTGGCAACGTAACACAGTGAACTCACCCATGTGCCATGTGCTGTGGTAGCTGACAAGGATTACGACGAGTGTGTGCGCCCCATGTTGGCCCATGACCAAGAGTGTCATGGTGATGCCCGTTTATGGCATGCATGGATTTTTGGCATGCATGTTAGGAACTGTGCCTGGGAGATTGCACGTGTCGTAGTATGCAGTGACTAAATTGACCCACTTCCCGATTCTGCTTTGGTGCACATTGGGTACAGTGGTTGGAGTCAGCACATCTGTCCCGGTCACCTGATGGATTACATCGATGACATGTCAAATATTGTGGCCAACAATCACTCATTAGATATAGTGGCTTACGCAGCTGCACTCGCGTTCATGGACGAGTGACAAGGTACCTGCAACCACGACTCGATGTGCCACATTGCACGTGTCCTGCCACATCATTGCACGTTGTACATCTGCTCATATGTCCGAGGCGAGGACAACGAACACTGCTTTAAACATTCAGGCATGCTGCTGCATTTGTCTGCATATCGTGCCACTACTCTTGGCCGCACTGACACACACTTTTTTAAATAAAGTTTCCACCTTTTCACTTGTCTCCAAATGTATTGTGTCTTGATTTGTATGCCAATGTGCGTGTCACACATTCTCTGGCTGCCTGCCATACATGAATTGCTACCCCATCTGGACTGTGGGTTTCTACCTATGCGTTCTCATGTGTCTTTCGTACTAACACTTTTGGACACTTATCCACCACATGCGAGTGCATTTGTGTCCTATGTTTGTTTCTGCAAATGTTTGTGTTTGGACAACATTGTGTGGTCCCGGAAGGCTACAAGATCACCTGCAGGGACAGCACCAAAGGAGCAGGAGGAGGAATCGCCATCGCCCACAGGAACGCTCTCAGAGTCTCGACCAATACCGACAACACCCTCAGCACCGCCGAACACCTGCACTTCCAGATCCAGACCGACCCCAACACCACCCTCAGAGGAACCCTCATCTACAGACCCCCCGGACCCTGACCACAGTTCATCGCCGAGTTCGTCAGCACACAAGCCCTCGCCTCCACGGACTACATCCTCCTCGGGGACTTGAACTTCCACCTCGAGAACAACAACTACACCAACTCCACCACTCTGATATCGACAACCTAGCCAACCTCGGACTCAGACAACTCGGCACAACACCCACCCACTCCGCCAGTCACATGCTTGACCCCATCTTCTCCACAAGCCCCCACGTCTCCTTCAACTATACCACCGAACTCCACTGGACCGACCATCGCTGCATCAACTTCACCTTCAAGAAACCCACCACGCACCACCTTACCCAACAGATGCCTCGCCGCTGCTGGAGCAAAGTCACCGAAGACCAGCTAACCACCACCCTCGCCCAGAGCTCACCCACCGACCCCACCGACCCTGACACCGCTGCACGCAACCTCAGACAGTGGATCAAAGACTGCGCCAACACCCTCACCCCGATCAAGAAACCCTCCAACAGTCACACCTACAAGAAAGCCAGCTGGTTCACTGAAGACCTCTGGGCCTCTGAGCAAACCTGCAGAAAGCTGGAGAAGATCTTGCTCCGTGAACGAGCACTGGACAGCCACGCAGCCCACAAGATCGCCACCCGCAGACACCATCACCTCATCAGATCCTCCAAAAGGGCCTCCTTCAAAAACCGCCTAGACAACAACACACACAACAGCAAAGAGCTCTTCAACATGGTGAAGGAACTCTCCAACACCAACGACATCCCACCCTCGCAAGACCTGTGCGACTCACTGGCCACCTTCTTCCACCGCAAGATCGCAGACATCCACAACAGCTTCAATGCCACGACCGACCCGACAACCACTGAGACCTCCGCCCCCACGACCACCATCCGCACCAATCGCCTACTCTCCTGGACCAACATCAACGACGACGACACCATCAAGGTCATGAACACCATCCACTCCGGATCTCCGTCAGACCCATGCCCACACCACTTCTTCAACAAAGCCAGAACTTCCATCGTACCCCATCTCCAGAAAGTCATCAACACCTCCTTTGAGACAGCAACCTTCTCGGAGAGCTGGAAGCATGCCGAGATCAACGCCTTACTCAAGAAGCCCAAGGCAGACCCCAAGGACCTCAAGAACTTCCGGCCCATCTCCCTGCTCCCGTTCCCGGCAAAGGTCATCGAGAAGACCGTCAACGGACAGCCTGGACCCTTCCCAGTCCGGGTTCTGCATCAACCACAGCACCGAGATTACCCTCATCACCGCCACCGATGACATCAAGTCCCTGCTGGACAACGGAGAAACGGCGGCCCTCATCCTCCTGGACCTGTCAGCCGCCTTCGACACGGTCTGCCACCACACACTACGAACACGCCTCCATTTATTTATTTTTTTGGTTTTTAAAGACCTTTATTATGCGGGAGGTGTACAATCATGCAAAATATCTATCAAGGCCCGCAGGGCCAGCTGAGCAGAGAACAAGCATGTAAGCCTCTAACTGGATGACACAGCCATTTAGCCGGCAACCCGGGGGTCCGGCGGCAAATCTAACATACATGCGTATGCAGTCATCTGGTATCTAGTTACATAAACAATAGATCTTGTGATTTTGTCTTTTCTGTCCAAAGTGGTTATACTGTTTTCACCCAGCATTGGTGCCGCGACAGCAATCTCCCGTGTCCCCACAGATGGTCCAAGAGGTATGTATAGTGAGCCAATAGTGGGGGGGTGATTAGTAGGAGGTGGTTCACCAAAACAGTATTCGCAATGCTGTCCGTGAGTAGGCAAGATGTATGGTAGTATAGCTCACTGAGGCATAATAGTAGGCGAGTGTGTACGGCGGGGTTGGTCTGCAGCCATTTCGATCAAGGCTCAGATGGCCAGCAATGCGATGTCTGTGTTCCTTCCCAGTGGTAGTGTTTGGAGGTTGCAATGGACGTGGCTGTGGTGGGTAAGCCACGCAGTGTGCCCTTAGCTAGCATGCGCGAGTGGGAGTGTAGGTCTGCTCCTCACATACCATGTAAGAGTCGTCGCGTCTCTGCAGAGTGTGGGTAGCATGTGGTCAATAAGGCATCGCTTCCCGATTGTGACGTGTTGTATGTGGTGTCCTCGGACGGGTTAAGTAATGGGTCTGGTCGGGGAACATGACCAGCGAACAAACTGTCCCCTATGCCTATACAATGGCGGGGAAAACCTGGGGTAGGAAGGAAGGGGGGGAAAGGGGGAAAGTGAGAGAGATCGTCGCGAGTTCTCATAGTTGGTCGCAACAGCGGGGTGGGGCGTAGCAGGGCATCTAACATTGTGAGGTATGTAGTGTGGGGAGTATCATTCCCAGGCTGGGGTTGGCAGGTTCCGCCTGTGGGGAGCCATCGGAATGCAAGCCAGTCCGTCATGAGGCGGTGACGTCATCCATCAGCATGATGGCCGTCCTCCTGTAGGGAGGGGGGGAGGGGGGGAAGGCATCCCTCCGTCAGCTCATATAGTCGTCCCAGGAAGGCTGGGGCAGAGGCAATGGTGGGTGTGCAGCGCTGCTTGGGTGTCCTGCGTAAACCTGAGAATGTCCTGCGGCTGCGCCCAGTAGTGTAGGTCGTGTGTTCTAAAGAGGTGAGGGGGTGGGGGAGAGGGTGACAGGGCCGTGTTCGCCCCCGGGGGCGAGTGGTGTTACAAGGGTGATGAGGCCTGTCTCCTCAAGTGATCCCCCGCTCTTGGCAGGTGCGCTGGAATGCTTTGAGGAGGTCATCCCAGAGCTGAGCGATAGGGAACTTCCGGAGTCCCGCCGTTTCCTCTCGGAGGAGCACCGTGCTTTCCGCCCTCGCCCAGTTGGTAAAGGAGGCGCGCCAGTGCCTAGTGTGGGGGGGTCACAGCCTTCCAATGTTTGGTAAGCAGGCGTTTGGCCGTTATGAGCCCCATGTCCCAAAAGCGCGTCCGTACTTTTTTGAGTTTCGTGCGGCTATACAGCCCCAAGATGCACGCCTCCCATGTGCGCGGTAGTTGCTCACCTGTGCTGCGCGTAAGTAGCATTACGACCTCGTTCCAGTATGTGTGAATGTCGGGGCAGTGCCACAGCATGTGCAGAAGGTCTGCTCCATTCAGAAAGCAGCACGGGCAAGTGGCATCAGTGGTTGTGAAGTATCTATTTATCTTGTCGGGTGTAAGATATGCGCGCTGCAAAATGGAAAACTGAATGATTTTGAAGCGGGGGTTGCGTGGGATGTATGTCGGTCCGGCCAAGATCTTCGCCCATTCTTTATCAGTCCAGGCCTTTCCCCTGTCTGTCGCCCATTTATCTCGTAGTGACAGCGTGGATGGCTGCGAGTGCATCTGTAGGGCCTGCGCCAGCCAATGGATTACGTGTGAGCCGTTCCTCATAACATGCAGATATTGCATGAAGCTGTGCATCGGTAATTCTTCAGTCATGTCTCCCCAGGATGCAGTGAGTGTACGTAAGAGAGCCGCGTGTAACAGGAACTGGCCTGCTGGGAGTTCTGTGTTAGCAGCCAGTTCCGCAAAAGTGAGTAGTGTACCGTCGGTGTACAGGTCACCCAGAGTGTCCACCCCTGCCTGTGTCCAGCTAGCTAATCTGGTCACAGTCAGTGCGTCCATTGGTCCCGGAGTGCCCAGGATGGGCAGTACTGGAGCGTATGGTGTCGCTGTCCGGGTGAGTCTCAGGCATCGTAAGAAGCATTTGCGCGCCACTGCTAGGTGCAGCTGCGCGAGGCAGGGGGTTCGGATCATCGGGTGGAACAGCCAGCAGATTTGCGTTTGCGTCCAGGCAGCAGTGGTCGAGGCAGTATCATCGAGGTGTTTCCCGCTGAGCCACCCTGACACCCACTGCATCTGTGCCGACAGGTAATATAGCTCCATGTTAGGAACCGCCAGGCCTCCCAGCTCCGTAGGCATGTAGAGTTTGGTCAGCGCCACGCGGGGCCGGCCACGAACACGCCTCCATAACGCTGGGATCCAAGAGAAGGCCCTGGACTGGACCACCTCCTTCCTCTCTGGTAGAACACAGAGCATCCGCCTTCCCCCTTCTGCTCCGAAGCCACCGAGATCATCTGCGGCATACCCCAGGGCTCATCTCTCAGCCTAACTCTGTTCAACATCTGCATCGCCCATGTCGCCCGTCGGCACGACCTCAACATCATCTCTTATGCTGATGACAACCAGCTGATCCTCTTCCTCACCAAGGACCCCAACACCGCCAAAACCAACCTTCAAGAAGGAATGAAGGCTGTTGCTGAAAGATGAGGAACAGCACGCTGAACCTAACCCCATCCTCGGATTCACCCCTTCGCCCTGGGACAACTCCTGGTGGCCGACCGCACTGGGAACCGCTCCAACACCCATTGACCACACATGCAACCTAGGAGTCATCCTCGACTCCACCCTCTCCTTGACTAAACAGGTCAGCTCCATCTCCTCCTCCTGTTTCAACACCCTCTGCATGCTCCGCAAGATCTACAAGTGGATCCCCACTGAAACGAAGAGAACGGTCACCCAGACACTCGTCAGCAGCAGGTTGGACTACGGAAACGCCCTCTAAGCAGGAGCCTCGGCCAAACTCCTGAGACAGCTCCAATGCATCTAGAACGCCTCTGCATGCCTGATCCTCGACATCCCTTGCCGCAGCCACATCACACTGCTCCTGAGAGACATCCACTGACTCCCGATCAACAAGAGGATAACCTTCAAGCTCCTCACCCACGCACACAAGGCACTCCACAATACCGGACCAACGTACCTCAACAGACGACTCAGCTTCTACACCCCCACCCTCCAGCTCCGCTCTGCCGACCTCGCCCTCGCCACAGTCCCCCGCTTCTGCAGAGCGACCTCTGGTGGCAGATCGTTCTCCCACCTCGCCGACAAGACCTGGAACACCCTCCCCATCCACCTACGGCAAACCCAAAACCTGCTGACCTTCAGAAAACTCCTCAAGACCTGGTTTTTCGAGCAGTAGCAGCATTCCCCACCCCAGCACTTTGAGACGCTCAGGGGTGAGTAGTGCGCTTTACAAATGATATGATTGATTGGTTGGATGTAGATATACTCTGCTTCGTATGTGTGTGTGCTGCATTATGTGTGAGATGTCCCTTCATGTGAGTTTTTGTTCACCCTTCTCCCTTTCATGCAGTGTGATTTTCACTTCTATGCTTGTTCAGTAACGTGATTTTGCCGGGTTGTGTGACTTGTGCTCCTTGTTGGTGTGTTTCATTTTGGTGATTGTTTGTCTATACTCGTGCTGTACTTAATTGTGCATGTGTGCCATTGTGCCCATCTCCCCCAGTCCCCCCACTCCCTGCTTCTTCTTCTTCCTGGTGCTGTTGTGTCTGTAATGTTGTTGCTCCACACATAAATACATGTAAAGAACTAATTAGAATAATTCCTTGATTCTTTTAGGTTTCAAAACTTCTCTCTATTCGTTTCTTTTTAATTTTCCATATAAACAGTTTTTTTAATATTCAAGGACACATAGGAGTCAGAAGTGCAACATATTCTATCAAGGGGGGGGGCCCACACCTACAATAGGCCAGGACACTCCTCGAGGTTGGATTACTTCCTAATAGACGTATGTTTATGGCCTTATGTAAGGGACATGCAGGTGGTCCCCTCGACTGAAAGTGACCACAATTCACTCTCTTTAAGTATGATTCAGTGGTGGCGCACTTCAAATAGGGTTGATACTAACCTGTTAGCCCCATCCCCGGATGAGTCCGAAGTTTCCCCTTGTGGTAGACGAATAAAATGGGCGAAACTGGTCTTATCCGAGGCAAAGGTAGGGGAAATTCAATCCCTTCTAACCCAGGCAGTAACAACCCTTGGAACCTCCCTAGAAGGGGCGGGTGGACCTAGCGGGCTTTTTGTCTCCCTGGTAGTAGCCCTAACCAATGTGTTTACCATGTATCCAACCCAGTCAGGCAATAAAAAATCAAAAAAAACAGTCGATGGTTGGTATACGCAAACCTGTAGGGTCCACAAGGCAAGGCTAGTAGAGGCGGTAAAACTTAAATCTCGTGGCGTGATTCAGGAAGCTAGGAAGGCCTATAACAAATCCCTCAAACTTGCCAGGATGGAATGGGAAGAAAATTTTTGGGATGACCTCCTCCAGGCTAGTAAGATCAGGGACTCAAGGGCCTTTTGGAATCTCATTAGCACACGGAATCAACCCGATGCATCGATGAGACCCTGTAACATCCCGCCCCAAAACTGGGTAAAACACTTTGGGAATCTATATCTCCCGCCAATTGGGGAACTGATCTTGGGGGTGGACCTTATACGTGAAATTGAACCCCTTGCCTATGATCTCTTCACTCCCCTAGAGATTGAGGGGGTTATAGGTTGGGTAGCACCGCGTAAGGCAGCGGGCCCTGATGGCTTACCAGGGGACCTTATGAGGGCATTCCCAACGGAGTGGGCTAGGGTAATAGCAGCTCTCCTGAACGATATCATGGCGGGAGGGGCAGTGCCAGAATCCTGGAAAGGGGCAGTGGTGGTCCCGATTTACAAAAAAGGGTGTAGGGAAACACCGGGGAATTACCGCCCTATAAGTCTGATAGACTCCACCCAAAAGATAGCCGGGAAAGCTATCCTTGGTAGGATTCTTTATTGGGTGGAGGAAAATAAAATCCTATCAGACTTTCAGGCAGGTTTTCGGGCAGGTATGGGGACAATAGAGCAGGTGTTTAGGCTGGCACTATTGGGGTGGAAGGTGGTGGAGCTAGGCAAGGGTAGTCTTTATTTGGCCTTTATAGACCTGAAGACTGCCTTTGACCTGGTTCCCCGGGAAGAGCTTTGGAGGGTACTCTATGAGATGGGACTACCTCCTTACATCTTGTCCCTTCTCATTAGCCTTCATACCCATACCTATGCACAAGTCCGCTGGGGTAAGAACGGAGAGCTCACCGAGAAGATACCAGTGTCTAGGGGTGTAAGACAGGGCTGTGTCTTGGCTCCCACCCTCTTCTCGCTATATGTGAACGGGGTGGTCAAATATCTCCAGCAAGAACCCGCCGACGCCCCCTGCCTCGGAGGAGTCCGCATCCCCACCCTACTCTTCGCGGACGACACGCTCCTAATTTCAAAGACCCCACAAGGCCTACAGAAATTGCTAACACGATTTCAGGAGTTTTGTACAGCAAAAGGGCTAACAATAAATGTGGATAAAACAAAATACTTAGTCCTAAACCCTCCTAAGAAACTGGGCCGCCCACCGTCACTTAACTCGATCCCTTTAGAAAAAGTAGCGGAATTCGACTACCTGGGCATTCGAATTACGGATAGGCTGTCCTGGGCAAACCACATTGAAAAAATGGTACTCAACCATAGGAGAGTTGGAGGAGCCCTCATGAGGGAGTTCAGGGCCTCACCTAGGAGATCTCTCAGCCCAGTAATTGACATCTACAAGGCTAAAGTTGTGTCATCAGCCTTGTATGGGGCTGAACTGTGGGGCCACTGTCGAATGGACACCCTAGTGACAGCGGAGAGTAAGTTACTGAAATCCATTATCTCCGTTCCTCTGAGCACTCCCTCTGTACCAGTGTGGTTGGACACGGGCTGTAAAAATATCAAAGACCAGGCCCAGCTCCGGCCGCTCCTACTATGGACACGAATATGGAGGGCCGAAGAACTAAAGTCCTACGCTGATGCCCTGGGGGATATAATGAGCCTGGGGGGTTGGGCAAAGATAAGATGGTTAAGTGAAACTAAAAACCTCCTGGAGAAGATCGGCCTAGGAGATTGCTGGCCATCACGTTCAGCCCCTCCAAAAGAAGTGGTTAAGAAACATTACTGGAAATGGATTTCAGAGCGCTTAAGTACAAACTCCAACCATTGCAAATCCACGGTTGCCTTTTTACAAATTAAAGACATTGTTGCCTTTGAACCCTACTTGGACATGATCACCATCCCCTTTGATCGATCACTTTATTTTAAATTCAGAGTTGGATCCCTTCCAGTAGGTGCTGTGGTATCGAAATGGTCATCAGCGGGCCGCACTTCCCCTAATTGTGCATGCTGCCCGAGCAGGGTTGAGTCCATTGCCCACGTTCTATTCGAATGCCCGGATTATGCAAGGCCTAGGAGCTCTTGGCTGAAACCTCTATGTCGTAATATGGGCACACGTAACCACCAAGTAGCCTTGCGTATCCTAACCACAGACACTTCTCCCCCTTTAGTGTGTGGAATAGCAAAATTTTTAAAGCAGTTTTGGCTTATTCGTTGTAAGAGACTGTCAGTAGCTGTTTAATTCATTTTTTAGCTAATTTATTAACGGGCATTTCACGCCCTTTTATCCCTCTTATAATGTGTTTTATACTGGCTTCTTGTACGGCATGTTTTTCTATTTTTGATACTGTAATGTTTGTATTCAAATGTGCTTACAAGATATCTTGCATATCGAATAAAAGCTTATGACTGACTGACATATTCTATCAACACACTTTCTAGAACATTCTACAACACATGCAGGTGAAAAGTTCTTCAATTTTTATAAATCTAACGATATTTTTTTTCCAACATTTTCTCGAACATTTAACGGCACGTGCAGGTTAAAAGTTCACGATTGTTTTAAGTTCGAACAGTGCCTTCCAAATGCTAGTAGCAGGTGTGGTTGACTTGAGCAAATTGTATCCTATGATATGCACTCCACGTTGAAACTGCTTTGTCTTAACCAATCACAAAGATGCTTTTCCACAAAACGAAAGTGCATCCTACTTTTAAAAAACAATGCTTTTCATCTCCCAATCAGGTATAGTTTTGTTATGGCAGAAAAAGTAGTTCTCCATCTTTAAACATATCTCTTATTCTACGCAGGAACTGCATGAACTACAGACATCTTTCCATACCTTCCAGTCATACCTTCAAAATGCTAGTGTGGATCGTAGGACATAGCTATGTTTTCTGGTGCAAGAGGTATGAAGAACAGAGACGTATTGACTTAGACCTAGGTTTACAAAATGTGGACATTAAATGGTTTGCACAGAGAGGATTGAAGTGGCACCAATTGCTACCTTTGGTTAAAACCTCTTTGCATCTTCCACACCCTAACCTCATGATTGTGCATTGTGGTAGAAATGATCTAGGCACATTGACTGGGGTAGGGTTGGAAATGCTTATGAAGGACTCCTTTGGACAATTAATGTTACTTTTGCCTCAATCTGTCTTTGTATATTCCAATGTATGCCAAAGACAGAAGTGGAAATAGTCAAACCAATTTTGTCCTCAGATTGAAAAATCTAGGAAGAATGTCAACAAAGCTGTCTCTGCATACCTCAGAGATCAAAGAATGGGGTTGATCTACAATAACAACATATATTTTGATATGACTAATATCTACAGAAGTGATGGAGTACAATTCACAGATGAAGGAAACTGAGTTTTCTGAATAACGTGAAGTTGTGCATCTGCACCTACATGTAGCTCCAACTAATGAACACAAGGGCTCTTTTTAGAGCCACCCTATAACTGACAACTTAGGCCCGCTATTTTAGGGCCAGGTAACGGCAACTCCCGGACCCTCGCCAAAATGTATTCTCCACACAGCTGTGGCGCAGCCGCCAGACCATCTGACTTTGCAGCACGGAGCTCTTGCTTTGATCACCGGCTCTAGCGACAGCTCAGGATAGCACCATATGACTCTGGGCAATAGCTCACTTAATTGCCATGCCGGCCTCCAGGACCTGCAGACCCGTACGAGTGATTAGTTTGCACTTTACAAATATCGGATTGATTTGAAAGGGCAGAATTGAACTTCACACTCCATCTGTAGCACCCCCCAATCACCCTACAGACGTCACACTGTTTAAAACAAAAGTTTGTCTTAGTACGTATGCACACATGCTGACACTACTTGGACAGGTGTGTCGCAGTGGCCAGAAAACATGAGTTCAGAGCACAGGGCTCACGGTTCAATCCCCTGCTCCGACAGCAGCTCAGCTCAGCACCATGTGACTCTGGGCAATAGCTCACTTAATAGCTCACATTATTTCCATGCTGGCCTCCAGGGCCTTCAGACCCATAGGGGTGAGTAGTTTCCGCTTTACAAATACCGTATTGATTTCCCTTCCCACTCCCTGTATAACACCACCTAAGCACCATATACAGGTTACTGTATTCCAAACAAAACTTCCTCCTACTACGTATAAAATATTTCTGACACTACTTGGACAGATGTAGCACAGCGGCCAGAGCACATGACTTCACAACATATGACACACAGTTTGGACTCACGCTTTCATCCCCTAGTCCGGCAGCAGCTCAGCTAAGCAGCATGAGACTCTAGACAATACCTCACATATTTTCCGTACCCCAGCAATTTCAGACCAGTAGGGGTCAGTAGTTCACCCTTGTAGGTATCAACACATGCTGACACTACTTCCACAGGTGTGGTACAGCAGCCAGGGCACATGACTTCACAGCATAAGAAACACAGTTTGGGCTCACGCTTTAATCCCCGAGTCCCGCCGCAGCTCACCGTAGCAGCATCAGACTCTAGGCAATACCTCACTTAATTTCCGTAGCCCAGCAATTTCAGACCGGTAGGTATGAGTAGTTCTCTTCGCACACCCTGTATAGCCCACCCTACACACCCCACAGAGGTTACAGTGCTCCTACCCTACTCTTTCCTACTTTTTTGCCCTTTTTTCCCCTTACTCGCTTCAACAGAATCACAAAATAGCTGCCAACACTTCCTAGTTGCAACCGCTCGCACCGCTCACAGCCAATAAGCAGCAAGCTCGTGCTCGTAACGCCTCAGCCAATCAGATGGCAGAATCCCCAAATATCGATATCTGTAAATTTCGATATTTCTCCAAAACTACCAAACGGATTTACACCAAATAAACAAAAGCGTGCTTTCAAGACCAAGACCCTTCTCCCTGCCAAATATGGGGTAATTCCGTTCATCCATTCGACCTGTAGCCTTGTCTAAAGTTTCTTATGGAAATTCCATGGAGAAAACACGCCTTCGGACCCCCTTTTTTCTCGGTCCCCCCCTTGACGAATTACCCTCAAACTTTCACAATTGGAGCTGATATGAACTCAAATTAGCTTGGAAAATTTCATGAAGATTCCACCAACGAAGCCAAAGTTATTAGCAAAACAAAAAATTCTCTTCCTATGGAAACTTGGTCCTAACTATAACTGCCTACTGCTGACCGCCAGTAAGATATATATATATATTTTTCTTTTTTTTCTTCTTTTTTGTAGGTTTCCTCCCCAGATGACACTGGATGCATGCCTCATGCCTCATGCCTCACCACGCCTTTTGAATTCATTTTTCGATAGCTAGTCCAGTCACAGGTTCCCAGAAATACTCCTGATATTCTTTTGCACCCCCAATTATCCTATGCAGAATCTTTTCCAATACTGCGTATGTATACATGGAGTACATTTATGCTTGTGTAAATGTCACACATGAGTGCAGTGCACTTTTTAAGTTACTTTTCAGCCACATTGGGGAAAATATTTTTGTTTCTACCGAAAACTCTTGCCCTACACACCCACTAATTTTGGGGATGTTTTGTCCATACTCCCAACCTGAACACAGATATATTACTGCCTGCCCTTGACCAGAGTCAATATCCAACTGTGCCTCAAGAGTGAATAGATCGCGCAAAGGTTTGTGAAAGCCCACAAGCACACTACTTTGTGGGTGTATGCAAATTTCACAGAGTATTTCCAAACATGGATACACTACCCATTCCAGTGAAAAAATTCACCATGAAATAAACACAGTTTTTTACAAGTTTAAATCCATGTTTTGAGCATCCCAAATACCATTTTATGCACATACACAAAACATTCGCACACCTAAGTTCAATACAGTGACACAAATGCCTTTGAGAATTTGAGCCCTATATGCCTTCAAATTTCCTAAAACATATTACACAGTAGGTGTAACCAAAAAGATCATGACAAAAAAATAATCTGGATAACTAACTTCAATTGAACAAAAATGAAAGGTGTCAACCATACTGTGCTACTAAGCCTCAACATAGTACCAAATTAAGCACCACACATCCTAAGCCGAAGGATATAAATAAAGTGGGTTGTGCATTGCTTCGGACTACACCCGAAATACAACTGCTATGTCCTGTGTCTGGTTTTGGGGAACGCTGCTAGGCCTGCTCTTCCCGAGCCTACACATCCTACATCTGGTGACAAGGAGGTCCCTGTGCCCCGCGCTGCCTCTCCTGGCTCTGTCATGGCCCTGCAGGGGATGTGAATTGCTGGAGCCCACTACAGCATCCTAGCTCCCTCTTAGAGCTGTGCTGCTGATGCCCGCTGCAGCCGCTTACCTCCCTTGCAGTGTCGCTGCCCACCCAGCCACACTAATTCAAGTCCTGGGCTACCGTCGAAGTGGGGCGCTTCAGCTGGAGCGCCCGGCATGCCATTGCTCCTGAGTGCTATGGACCCCAGGAGAAGGGCGTCACCACCAGCTGCTAAGGCCATTAGCTGTGTACTAAGACACACAGGTGAGTATGGCTACATAGAGGACCAGCAAGAGCGACCTGTCAGTGGCACCTTGTTGCCACCTCAGAGTAATTGCACCTGCCTTGTGCTGGGAATTCAAATACTAAAAAATAAATAAATAATAAAGAAGGAAAAAGAGAGTGAAGCAGGGGTAACTCCTTCCTCTCAAGGCCTGCGCCCATCCAGTGCCAGCCTGAACCCCAGAAGGTGACTAGCCCCACGAGAGTGCCAAGCACAACACCCATGAAGGAGAAGATCCCGCATTAAAAACAACCTCTGCATCTCCTAGCAGGCTCCCACAAATCTCTGTGAAGCCCCCGCCAGGGCTGACAATCAGCAGAACATGGCTGCCGCAGCCCAAACACCTCTAGTGGGACCAAGGTCCCACACCTTCATGCCGGCGTTGCCAACATTCAGTGCCCTGGCAGCCCCCAGGGATGCAGCACAGAGATGACGCACATGGATTGGAAGACTGAACAACTCTTTAAGTGCAACACAGGAAACAGATTTCCACTTCGGAGGTGAAGAAATCTATCAGCTCTTCTAGGCCCTGCCTGTGAGAAGAGCCGACCGTGACCACAACTCAGCAATGCTAGCCCTGAATGCATACTTTGATCTGCAACTAAACCAAAACTCCAAATGGTTCAAACTGGGTCAGGCCTGCCAGTGCGAGGATGAAAACATTGCCCGGCTGCGCTGCCTCACCAGCAAGTGCATTGAAGATGACAAGGCAAAAAAGGTACGCAACCAGCAGATCCAGGGGTGCCGATCATCCAACCTGTGGCTCCTGATTCTACTTCAGCCAGGAATGACTCTGGATGCATTACTCATACTAGCTTATTCACAAAAACTTTCAAACAGTCAAGTAGAATAAATGGAGTTAGCGCTCTTCAGGGGGTACTGTCAAAGTCAAGGAAGAGAAGGTAGGCGATGACTAAAAGGGAACTGGGTAAATGCAAAACATCACCCAGGCCTTGCCAGCCCCCGCGAATTGTGCAAATTACAGCCTAGACCCGCACCAAGGAGAAACCTGCCCTGCCAAAGGTAAATCATGCTCCAGATGTGGCATGGAAAACCATTTTGCTTGAGTTTGCCAGAGAGCAGACAAAGACCCAGAACAAGCACAATGGGCACACAGCATTGAAAACCTCACAATTAAGGAGACCCACAGGGTGACAGTCTGATGAATCTATGCTGTGGCAAAGGCGTCCTTGACAGACACAAAACTGTCTTCACCATTTTCATACAATACCAGCGGACAGTGGCAAGAAGCTGACCCTCATGTGTACCGTCATGGTAGAAGCCACCTTGATAGAAACCGTGGCTTCCGTGAATGTCATAGATATGTCTCAGTTTCTCAAGCTGAAACCCACCCACGGGTGGAGATGACAGTGGTCAAGATATTTGCCTATGGCATTCGACACCCACTGCCACTGGTTGAAACATTTGAACAATCAGTACCCCATGGTCACTGGAGGGTGCAAGCTGGCTTTCACGTAACTAAAGAAGGAAGGGCACCCTCCTCAGCTGCCACCCTGCTGAAGTCTTGGACTTGGTGTTCTCTGCGTGAAACACCCAGGACTCATGCCGTTTTAAAGGACATTCCGTCACTATTTTAAGGTCTTGGCTACCTAAAAAGGTATGAAGATCAAAATCCACATTGACCAAACAGTCCACTCTGTAGCACTACAATACAGAAGTGTTCTCTTCTACTTAAAGCCTCTAGTAGAGGAGGAGCTGAGGAAAATGGAGCAATTAGACATGATAGAGAAAGTGTCTTCCCCCTCACTGTATTACCCAAATCCAGGCAACCTGGAGTGGTCCACCATGGATGACTTAATCTCCGATCTAAATGGTGCGTAGTGGTTCTTGAAGCTGGACCTCAACGGAGGGTAACAGCAGCTCAAACTGAACACATCCTGTTGCTACATAATTACATTTTCTATTCACAAGGGATGGAAGCGACAGAAGCACCTCAACTTTGGCATTTCGTCAGTCACTGAGGTCATTCAGAACATGATTCACAAACTGCTGACCTGCCTGGCTGGGATCCTTAATATCAATGACAATATTTTGATCCACTACAAAACAATTGAAGAACACCACTAACTACTCTGAGCAACCCTATCATGAGTAGTGGAACATGGTCTCATGCTATGCTGAGACAAATGCTGCTTTTTTGCACAATCCATTGACTTCTTTGGCTACACCTTCTCTAAAGATGGTGTGCAGGTGGACCCGAGGAAGGTGGATGCCATAAGAACAGCCCCGGTGCCTAAGTGCGTAGTGGAGGTACAAATTTTCTGAGGCATGTCTGCGTACTGTGGATGGTTCATTCCAGGTCTCTGACAGACCACAAGCCACTAATCCCACTTTTTGAGAACAGATCGTAGAATCGCCCTTCAAGGATTGAGAGATGGACGGTGCAGTTACAGCATTTGAACTTTGAAGTTGTATACTGGCCTGGAGCCAACAATCCAGCTGACTTCCTGACCCTCCCCTCAGTGTGAAGGCCTGAATGTCCATGAGTAATGAGGTGGACAAAGACTTCATTAACATGATAGTGTTTAACACCTGCCCAGAAGTGATGACACTGGAAGAAATATAGAGTGCCACAGGATCTGCTACATGCCTACAAAAATCAGCAGATGCCTGTGGGGATGCCCAGTGATACCACGCCTGCTAGCACTTTCTGGATGGTGTAAGGAAACTGAACCCATCGGACAAGCTAGTCTTCACTCAACTGTGGTGCTTCCTCTACGAGCTCAGCCTTATCATGGACATACTGCTAATGAACACTGTGGGGCTACATGATTGACTTGGCACACAAGGGACACTAGGGGAGAGCCCAAGATCAAGGCGCATCTGAGAAGGAAAGTCTGGTTTCCTGAAATGCACGGGATGGTGAATGATGCCGTGCACCAATGTGTCTCATGCCAGATAGCTGGAAGGGGAACCACTCCTTCCCCAGTGGTTGCAGAAAAACATAACCCCAGCCTGAGGACACATCTGAGCCTTGATTATAGCAGCTTTTCAGACGGGAGGACCTCAATCATTGCCATTGATGCCCACGGAAATTACCCAATAGTTGAAGTTGTTGGCTCCACCGCCTGCAGAGCAGTAAAGCCAGTACTAGAGAAACTGTTCATCCTGTTTGGATTGCCAGACAAGGTCAAGAACAACAACATAACACAAGCCAGATAGGGGAGGGTCTAAGGGATAGTTTTATGACCCAACAATACTAATATCCCAAAACCATATGCACAACACAAGATAGTAAGGGGTCAAGACAAAAGTTCTAACTGAATTAGATCTCTACAACACCTGAACGGAACAAGAAGACAGACAGGAAAAACAGGAAAAAATAAAGGAGTGTCAATTAAATCACACCTAGGGTCTCCTGTCACTAAGGGGGAATTCCCATCAGTCACCACTCGGATCCGCCCTTCATCATCTGGGATCCTGCACCCTCTAGGCCACAGATGTATAGACCCACAGTGGATTGGCAGATGTCTAAATGCCTAATCCTACATGTGGCGGACCAACAAGAGGGAGAACATAGGTATTTTGGTGGTGACTTGAAGCAGTGCTATAAGTGCAAAAAACGTGAAGTGCACGGTGAATAGTGAAAACTGGTTATAAAATTAGGTAAAGAAGCAAAGAGGAAATTTATTAGAGTTCGCTTCTTCCCTAAATATTAAAAGAAAGGAGTGCGTGGTGGTTTGAACAAATAACCACCGTTGGAAAAAAAGGTCGACATGTTTCTGCAGACTTATCAGATCAAACAGTATCCAGCTGCTTCCTCAGGACCAAATTACGCTACTGCTTGTGCAAAGAATAAGTGGGAAAACAAAAAGGTAAATGGATATCACCTGCAAAGTAGCGATACCATCTTTCTCCTGGCTGATAGTATTCATATGCCAAAAGCAGGTCCATTCAGATAACGTATATGTAGAGAAAGAAAACAGAAGAAAAACAACGTTTCTAAGTGCAGATCACAATGTAAGTGCACAAAAACAGACAACCTTTTGTCATAATCAATGCTTGTCAGATGTGGTCGCCTATATGTGCGTCTAACACATCTCTATTTACAACACCAAATTTGTAGTTGCTCACTTACCTAACTGGCAGGAGAGAACGACCCACCTCACCTGGCTACAGCGCAGGTAAAGCGAGGCACCGCTCTAAAGTAGCGAAAAGACATAAGTGAAATGAAAGGGAACCATTAGGACATCAAAGTCATCACGCTATTCAAGCAGAAGACCTCACACACAGATCACGTATTTTAAAAAACAAGTATATATCGTGCTTTTACTCTGACCATAATAGAACTGAGAGCCCCACTCGTGATCAATTGTCGATGGTATAGAACTGGTATGCAAAGGAGCAAAAAACGGGCTCTAGGTTGCACATATGAAAGGACCTGCACGTTATGCAGATTACACCGGTGTCGGAAACACACAGTAAATGAAAAGTACACTGCGCATATAAGTTACATGGCATGAAACTCAAGACTACCTCCACAACCTCTTCTCGGGGAAGCGGAGAGCAAGGAGCCGCGAGCATACAAAAATTATGAGTAGTCACGCCTGTCTTAAGGGTGTCTCTCAACGGAAGGAGCAAAGACTACCTTCCGAATTCTAAAGGAGACCCGTCATGGATTGTAACCTCGGGGCCTCAAGAGTAAACACACCAAACACTGCCCTCATGCAGAAGAACAGGCGTGGTCTCAGCCTACCTGACCGTCGGTACCCCGGGCGTCCCTCTGGGCTGACGTGGGAGGTACGGACTCGGGGCAAAAACGCTGCCCATGCTGGTCCCGCTAATCTGTAGGTACAGGGAGTCCTCGAAAGCAAAAAAGTTTTCAGTCATAGCCAAAGTCGCTAAATTCATAATCAACCCGACTGGTGTGATAGATTTTAGATCTCGGGTTTCAAGAAGGCCCTCTATTACCTCTAGAGTTTCAGTTTGAGGTATGGAAGTGTAGAGGCTTTCTACGTCGAACGAGACCAAGAGGTCTTGTTCGGCGTCGTAACTCACTTCAGGGAGGATTCTGAGCACTGTTTTAGTGTCTTTTAGATAAGTAGGCATCTCTAAGACTAAAGGTTGCAAGAAACAATCCACAAACGTAGATAAAGGCTCTAACAATGAGCCTATGACCGAGATTATAGGGCGCCCTGGCGGTGGTCTCTGGGGTTTATGGACCTTGGGCAGCACATAGAAATATGGAATGACTGGGTTAGTGGCACATAAAAATTGTGACTCTTTGACCGTGAGCCAACCCTCTGCCAAAGCTTCTTCTACGGTAGTTTGGTATATATTTGAAATATACCCCTTTCAATTGAGCGCCATACGCAACATTCTGTTTGCCACCTGGTGGATTGATGCTTTTGTTCATTGGACACTCTTTGTTCAAATTTCCCTAAATAGTGGTTTATGTTCACCAACACCACTTTGTAATATACACCATCAGCGCTACTATTATTATTCTAATACACTCGCTTAGCTAATTGACGGGGTACTTATTTTAATTACACTCCTTCCAACTGAGCGCTGTACATAAAATTCTGTCCACGACCTGTGGACCGATACATATGTGCATTGGACACTCCTTGTTCCATTATTCCTAACATAGCGCATTATGATTGCCAACACCTTATTGTACTGTATGCCAGCAGGGCGACCATTATCACAAAAATACACTCGGTCAGTCTTTCAATAGCGTAATCAAGAAAAAGACTCCAATCCCCATAATGCCTAGCTGAGCGCACACGGACTGACGTCATGACTGACGTCATCGGCATGCGGCGCTGTCTCACTCCTGCCGGATTAAATCAAGAAGCCGAACGCCGCGTCGGTACCTCCCACGTCAGCCCAGAGGGACGCCCGGGGTACCGACGGTCAGGTAGGCTGAGACCACGTCTGTTCTTCTGCATGAGGGCAGTGTTTGGTGTGTTTACTCTTGAGGCCCCGAGGTTACAATCCATGATGGGTCTCCTTTAGAATTCGGAAGGTAGTCTTTGCTCCTTCCGTTGAGAGACACCCTTAAGACAGGCGTGACTACTCATAATTTTTGTATGCTCGCGGCTCCTTGCTCTCCGCTTCCCCGAGAAGAGGTTGTGGAGGTAGTCTTGAGTTTCATGCCATGTAACTTATATGCGCAGTGTACTTTTCATTTACTGTGTGTTTCCGACACTGGTGTAATCTGCATAACGTGCAGGTCCTTTCATATGTGCAACCTAGAGCCCGTTTTTTGCTCCTTTGCATACCAGTTCTATACCATCGACAATTGATCACGAGTGGGGCTCTCAGTTCTATTATGGTCAGAGTAAAAGCACGATATATACTTGTTTTTTAAAATACATGATCTGTGTGTGAGGTCTTCTGCTTGAATAGCGTGATGACTTTGATGTCCTAATGGTTCCCTTTCATTTCACTTATGTCTTTTCGCTACTTTAGAGCGGTGCCTCGCTTTACCTGCGCTGTAGCCAGGTGAGGTGGGTCTTTCTCTCCTGCCAGTTAGGTAAGTGAGCAACTACAAATTTGGTGTTGTAAATAGAGATGTGTTAGACGCACATATAGGCGACCACATCTGACAAGCATTGATTATGACAAAAGGTTGTCTGTTTTTGTGCACTTACATTGTGATCTGCACTTAGAAACGTTGTTTTTCTTCTGTTTTCTTTCTCTACATATACGTTTTCTGAATGGACCTGCTTTTGGCATATGAATACTATCAGCCAGGAGAAAGATGGTATCGCTACTTTGCAGGTGATATCCATTTACCTTTATGTTTTCCCACTTATTCTTTGCACAAGCAGTAGCGTAATTTGGTCCTGAGGAAGCAGCTGGATACTGTTTGATCTGATAAGTCTGCAGAAACATGTCGACCTTTTTTTCCAACGGTGGTTATTTGTTCAAATCACCACGCACTCCTTTCTTTTAATATTTAGGGAAGAAGCGAACTCTAATAAATTTCCTCTTTGCTTCTTTACCTAATTTTATAACCAGTTTTCACTATTCACCGTGCACTTCACGGTTTTTGCACTTATAGCACTGCTTCAAGTCACCACCAAAATACCTATGTTCTCCCTCTTGTTGGTCCGCCACATGTAGGATTAGGCATTTAGACATCTGCCAATCCACTGTGGGTCTATACATCTGTGGCCTAGAGGGTGCAGGATCCCAGATGATGAAGGGCGGATCCGAGTGGTGACTGATGGGAATTCCCCCTTAGTGACAGGAGACCCTAGGTGTGATTTAATTGACACTCCTTTATTTTTTCCTGTTTTTCCTGTCTGTCTTCTTGTTCCGTTCAGGTGTTGTAGAGATCTAATTCAGTTAGAACTTTTGTCTTGACCCCTTACTACCAAGAACAACAACAGGCACCCTTTCCAGGGCCAGTACTTTTGGGAGTAACTCAAAGGCTTGAGGTTACGTCACCGACAAATTACACCACAATGGTCCCAGGCAAATGGAGAATGTGAGAGATTTATGAGGACTCTCAACAAAGTGTTACGGGTTGTGGTTGATCAAGGGGACGACCTAGATGCTGCATTACTTCCAAATGGCATACAGCCAAACACCTCATAGCATGCCAGGGTTCACATGGATCTCCTACTGAAATTCCCTGCCAGAGATAGAATTCCTGCCAGTAGTGGATACGTACTGGACATTGATGTAGAGATGGTTCTGTAACTGTACCAGCCCACAAACAAGCAGGTGTCAACAAGCAACAGCACCAACGCTACAAGTAAGAAACACAGTATTCATCAGGTACTGACATCCTGGCGATAAGTTCTGAAAGCTGTTTGAGGGAGAGTCAAGGCAGGTCACCGAGGTCAGCGGGACTATGATCACAGCCACACAGCAAGGTGAGTTTCTCACATCGAGTGTCCCCAGGTTCAAAGTAGCACATGGGCAGGGCCCCCAGTCCTGCAAGATCCTCAGGAGGACCTAGAAGAAGACAGTTCGATAAGAGACTCAACGTCCCAAGAAGTCTTCTCACACAGGACAGTCCGGGGAGAGGACCACAGCCACTTTTCCTCCTTGCCAAGTTGTTTGTGACAACTCACCAACCAAAGCGACTGGCAGTTCCGAACTCGAGAGCAGCAACCCCATTACAACCTAAGACCCAACCCAGAGCCCAGCCGGGTACTAATTGACTATGCATAGAACTTGAAGGGGGTTGGCGCACCTACTCAAAGAGGTGGAGTCTTTGTGAACTGACTTGGAGAGGGATGTAGAGTGCCTTCCGAACTCTACAGAGTACCTAATTACACACAACGCACTCAGATGCAAGGCTCAACTGAAGGATATCAATAAAGGGGTCTGTTTGTCGTTCGGGACCCCTCCTGAAATACATCAGCTGTGTTATGTGTCTGGTTTTGGGGTGCGGTCCTAAGCCTGCTGTTCCTGGGTCAACACCCAAATTTAATTAAATAATTTATGATGAGCTGCACTCAAAATGGTTGTTGTGTGAACAGCCCCTATTGAATTAAACAGTCAATGATCTGTGAGCCTTGGTTGCAGATTTGCAAAGTCGGCAATCTGGGCGACACCAAAATCCCCACCTCAACCCATCGAAGCCTAATAAGGGTTTTGCTCTGCGATTAGGGCAGAGGCCAGATTGCAGATGAGAGAGACCTGACTGGAGAAGACAGAGACAATTTTTGTTTTCAAGATAAAGTTGGAATTCAGTTAAATCAATATTCTCAAAACATCTTGGCTAACAACAGTTGATTGGTATAAAAGCTTACCAAAGAGCCTAGATTAGACTCTTTTAGTACATGAATAACAGTTATTCATCTCTAGGGGTTTGGGAGGTGAACATCTTGGCTAGACTGTTAATTAATTGACAAATAAGGGAAGCAAACAAAGGAGTGTGGTGCCTGACAAGCCATGCTGGTGCAGGATCCATTTTCGATTCAATAGGTGTAAATTCACTCAATCATCTTCTCTGGAAGAATAAAGATGCAATAGAGATGTTCAATAAAATATGCTATAATGCAAATGAAACAATTTTATTGGAGGAAGTTCCTGCCTTTATCTGGGTTTTAATACAAACATCAGTGTCCCTTGAGATGCGCTGTAAACCAGTGAGTTTTATTTCGTTTTCTAATTAAAGGGTTAAAATTGGACAAAAGAAGAAGGCGAGCATGGATGTGCAAAGATGGCCACTCTTTAAGTGGGGTCTGAATGCCAGCTAGGATCTTGATCTCTTCCTCAATACAGATGAAGGTGGAACCATCAGAGGCACATCAAGAAGAATCAGCAACACATGTAGCACCAGATCAAGCCTTTGTTTGAAGGAAACTATGCCTGAATGCTCGGCAATGACACTGGATTGATGCCTCCCCACCCCCACAGAGTATGGCCCACCAAACACACTAACCACAGCCATTCCATTGATTGCTGGAGAAAGAGTGCTGCACCACCAGCTGCTGCATGATGCTTTAGATCAGTGAAGTTGCAACAGCGGTGAAACATTCAAGGACATCCTGGGCCAATTTTGAGGGAGCAACTAAAATCTATACATGAAGCAGCTGGAACGCATCAGCCATTCTACTTGCAGTGCTGGAGAAGTGAGAGTACGACATCTTTTTTTTAAGTTCAAGTAAAAGTTTATTAGAATAGCAAAGGGGTCATTACAGAAAAAGAAATGAGAAACATTATCATCAAAAAAGCAAGGTAAATTAGGTCACAACAATAAAGATCAGAAAATAAAAAAATTGGAAGGGGAGAGAAAAAAAAAGAAAAAGGTATAAGTGAGGCTAGAAATGGAAGATATATGAGGCTGTACAAATGGGGGGGTAAGATAATAAATATTATGTGAGGAAAAATAAGTTCTAAGGAAAATAAAGGAACGAAAGGTAATTTAAGGAGGTTTTAAAACCTCTTGCTGAAAAGAGGGTAAATGAGAAGAGCGCTTGGCACAAACATCAAGGTAAAGGGTAATAGGAAGCCACAGGGCATGTCTTTTTGGGGCCAGATTAAGTGGATAGACAAATGCAGTATCAAGTCTATGATTATGGCATACATTAAACCACCATGCTTTAAAAGTAATTGCCGTTGAATTTTTCCAATTAACAGTGATCTGTTGGAATGCAACAGCTAGTAACAAGTCTATGATTTGAACATTTGAATCAACAGCAGCCCAAGAAGAAGAAAGTGAGCCAAGGAAGATATCAGTAAGAGAGAAAGGTATAGAAGTTTGAAATATAGCATTGATTTGGTCCCATACTTGAGTCAAAAGATGTGTGTAAGGGGACAAAGAAAAAGCATATGAAAGAGCGTGGCGTTGGGAGTGGAGCAGGACCAGCAGAGATCTGTAACCAAGGGGAACCTCTTGTGAAGAAGAGAAGGTGTGTAGAGAAGTCGATTATAAATGAAAAAAAGTGTTTGTGTAAGAGAAGCAGCTCTAGAGGATTTGCGGAGCTTAGTCCAAAGTTTATCCCAAAGGGAAGTAGGCCAAGACGTATCAAAGTCAGATTCCCAGTGCTCTTCCACCGTGGATTTCGGCCGGGGTAAGGGAAGTTTGCGAAAGGAATGGTAGATGGAGGAAGCGGAGGGGCCGGAGCGAAGTAGGGAATGAAGTGATGTAGTTGAGTTAAGAGAGACAACTGAAGGAGGGGAATGAGAAAGGGAATCATATATGGACATAACTGCAGACCTGAGTAAGAAGAATTTGTGAATAAAGGAAGAAGGGAGAGAGAAAACTCGGCTAAGGATAGAAAAAGACTTGAAAACAGAGCCAGTGAAGAGTTGGGAAACCCAGATCAGGCCTCGTTGCCTCCAAGTTTTCCAATAAAATGGCTTCTGGTTAATGAGAATGCTATTATTATACCAAATAGTAGTGTTAAGGAGATCAGTAACTGAAGAGGGAGGAGCCGGAGCAGAAGCTTGAAGGAGTTTCGCAGTATATTTGTGAATCGGAGTAGAAATGAATTGAGGTTTGCGGGAAAAGGAAAGATATTCGGCAAAAGAAAAAGGAGAGAGAGAGAGACGTTCAAGTTCAGCCCAAAGAGGGAGAGGCTTGGTAGGGCCTTTGAGCCAGAGGGAGGCTTGTTTCAGGAGGAAAGCTTTGTGGTAGGCAGGAAAATTTGGGAAGTTAACCCCGCCCTCTGATTTGGGGAGACGCAGTCGAAGTAAGGACATACGCGATTTCTTACCAGACCACAAAAAGGAGGAGAGGATAGTGTTAATTTTAGTAAAGAATTTGGCAGGGATGGGAACAGGAATATTTGAAATGGTATAGAGGACAATTGGGGATAGCATCATCTTGATAGTGTCGAGACGACCCCACCAGGAGAGGTAAAGAGGGTTCCATCTGGAAGTAAGATCGGATAGTTTTTGGGTACATCGGCTAAGGCAGAGTGAGATAGTATCCGAGATGGAGGAGGTTATATGCAAACCAAGATATTTTATATGGTCCGGGCTCCATTTGAAGTTGGATGTCTCAAAATCAGATTTGAAGGTGAATTTGGTAAGGGGAAGAATTTCGCATTTGTCGCTATTCAATTTATATGCAGAGAGTTGAGAATAAACGTGGACTTCGGCAAGGAAAGCGTGAATGGAATCAGAGGGATTAGAAATGAAGAGTAAAATATCGTCTGCGTAAGCAGCCAGTTTAACCAGCGAATGGGAAAGTTGAAAACCATGGATGTTCGGATTTTGACGTAGTTTAGATAGGAAAGGTTCAAGGGCCAAGTTAAAGAGGAAGGGTGAAAGAGGGCATCCCTGGCGAACACCTCTGCCAAGGCTGAAAAAGGAAGAGATCAAGCCATTGGCGCAAACTGCTGCTCTAGGGTTCGTGTAAAGGAAGGAGATGAGGGAAATACAATTAGGGCCAAACCCAAACCATTTTAGTGCAGAAAAAAGGAAAGACCATTCCACTCTATTGAACGCTTTCTCCGCATCTAAAGCGATTGCAGCTACGGAGTCACTAGAGCGTGAGGATTTGGAAAGGACATTGAAGAGGAGTCTGGTGTTATCTGTAATGAAGCGACCTTTGACAAATCCAGATTGTTCAGGGCCAAAGAGCTCTGGAAGAAAGGAATCTAATCTGATAGCTAAAGATTTGGCATATAATTTGTAGTCGATGTTAACAAGTGATATTGGTCTGTAATTTTTACAATGTTGAGGGTCCTTCCCCTCCTTGGGTATAATGCAAATGTATGCGTCTGAAAAAGTGCCCGAGGATGCACCACTAGCTTTAAAGGAATCGAGGAGACAATGTAGTTTGGGTAACAAAAGGGTTGCAAAGTGTTGGTAAAATTCAACTGTAAACCCATCTGGGCCTGGAGCTTTGTCTTTTTTAAGGGAGTGGAGTGCGGTATGTAATTCGCCAATAGAAATGGGGGCTTCAAGAGTAGATAGGTCAATAGGAAAATTGGGAGGAGGCTGAATGCTTGCAAAGAAGGTAGAGAGAGAATGAGTAGAGGGTTGAGTGCCAGAAGAATAGAGTGTAGAATAGAAACGAGAAAATTCTTCCAAAATATCAGCATCTTTATGTTGCAAGACTGAATTAACATCAAAAACAGATTCAATATTCAATTTGTTTTGCTTAACCTTCAAATAATTAGCAAGAACTTTCCCCGCCCTATTTTTCCCACCATAAAATTTCGAACTGGATTTCAGTAAGTAGAGTGAGGCATCTTCAGTGGATTGCTTGTTGTATTTCATTTTGGCATCAACAAGAGCTGTCAAACTTTCCTGAGTGTGGGAGGTGTAGAAAGCATGTTCTAAGACCTTGATCTGAGATAAGAGGTCACTAGTGCGTTTACGGGCAGCTCTACGTTTTGCGGCAACATGTCTGATGATGAAGTCTCTGGCCGCAGCTTTGTAAGCATCCCAGATGGTGTGTTCGGCTAAAGAGGGAGTGTCATTGAGAACAAAAAATTCGGTAGTAAAATCGGTGAAGGAGGCAGTGAATTTGGGGTCAAGGAGAAGAGTGTTGTTGAAGCGCCACCTCTTGGGTCCACTGGATTTGGGCAAAATGTCAATATTAATTAAAACTGGGGCATGATCAGAAAACATTATGGGACCAATGTCAGCCTGAGTGAGGGATTGGGACATGTGGTGAGACAGGAAGATATAGTCGATACGCGATTGGGAGTGATGCACCGGGGAGTAAAAAGTAAATTCCTTACATGTCGGATTGCATAATCGCCAAGCATCAATAAGCTTGTGTTGAGAAATGGCGTGCGTGAAAAGCTTGTGAGATTTGTTAGGGATAAAAAGAGATTTGGAATGCCTATCCAGAAAGGGGTCCAAAGGCATATTACAATCGCCTGCCAAAATGAAATTATCATCAATACATTCAGTTATACGGGAAGCAAACGCACTCCAAAAGATAGGATTCCCACCAGTAGGGGCATAGACATTGAGCAGGGAAAAAGGGATACCTTTTGAGGAAAGCTTAACAAATAACCACCTACCCTCAGGGTCAAATTCAGACTGTAAAACTGAATGAGAAAAAGATTTGCGGAGTAACAAAGCAACACCATTTCTTTTACCATCACCAGGAGCAGAAAAAACAGTCCCCACCCAACCCCTCTTGAGCTTAGCAGCTTCAATGTCAAATAAATGGGTTTCTTGCAGAAAGGCAACATCGACATTCAATTTAGCTAGGTGGGAGAGGATCTTCTGCCTCTTGATGGGAGAATGCAAACCTTTACCATTCCAGGAAACAATACGTATTGACATCAAGGAAAATTAATGAGGGAGAACATAATAAAAATACTGAGCGGAAGTAAAGCCTCAGAACCAGGAAAAATGGAAAAAAAGGAAGAGAGGAAGCAAAGAAAAGGAAAGGAGTAAATGATCAGAAGAAGCAAAGGGACAAATGAGAATAGGACTATAGCGACGTAAGGAATGATTGAAGGAAAGGGAAGGGACCAAAGAGAAGAGTGATATAAGAAATAAGAAAAAGCATAGGAGAGCAGGAGAAAAAAGACACCAAGGAGAACAATACCGAGAATGCTAATGAGGAAAAGGAAAGATGGAAGAGAAAGATTGAACTGTGATAGAAAAATAAGTGTAAACCAGGATGAAATGTAGTCATCGGAATGGAGAAACATGAAGAATCGTAGAGAAAATGGAACAGGGAAATGACAAGATGAAAGGTGCGAAGTAAAATAAAAGGGAAAGCAAAATAGAGTGTAAAGAGAAGACAGGAAAAAGAAGGGACTGACGAAATGAAACCAAAAAACGGTGAAAAGAGGAAGAGAGAGAAGTGGGAAGAGAATAAAGAACAATCTAGACGAAAATGACACCAGAGTAATTGAGAAAGTCAGGAAGGATACAAAAAAGAGAACAAATGCGGTAAATGGCAACATATTAAGATAAGAGGGGAGGTACTTACAAAGGATGTCAAAGAGGGAAGACGATCAAAAGTCGGAACAGAAGGGGAACAATACGGAAGTAACGGGAGGGAGGTAAGACCAACCAACGAAGGGCGAGTACACAGGGCAGCGAGATGTCCAACCGGAGAGGACAGGACGGAACGCTAGATAAAATCTGTGGAGAAAGGAGAGTAACAGGGTTAGAGAACGATAAACAGCAAAAATACAAACAAATATCATATCGACACAAGAAAAAGGAATGAATACAACAATAACAGATAACAAGGAAGAAAAATATAGACTCGGCTGAGAGTCTAAGAGTTTGGAACTAAGTAAACATGAGTGAAAAATGAACAAAATGGCATGAAATAATCAGTGAAAACAACAACAAAAGTCATGGTGGAAACGGAGAAGAAGAACTGGAGAATTCCATGCCAGCAGAACCACAAGAGTTCAGGAAACTTCGGAGTCGTACAGGGTCTTCAAAAGTTGTAGTTTTGTTGTTATAGGTGACTTTAAATAGACAAGGGAGGAAAAGTCCATATCTGGCTCCAATGGAACGAAGATCCGCTCTCATGTCAAGAAAGGCTTTACGACGAGCAGCCGTGGACTTAGCGTAATCTTGAGCAAAGAATAAGGTAGAACCGGACCAAGTAATACGTGGTGAGGCCTTGGCTGCCAAGAGGACCTTCAACAAGTCCGTGTACTCCAGAAAATACATTATCACCCCTCTAGGCTTAGTTGAAGAGGAGAGAGAGGAGGGAAGTCGACCAAGCCTGTGAGCACGCTGAATGTTGAGTGAGGTATCCTCGGGTAAGTGCAGTAGCTTGGGAAGAAAGGACCTGAAAAAGGCAATAGGATCATTCCCCTCGCTGCCCTCCTTCAGGCCGTAAAGACGCAGGTTATTGCGCCTATTCCTGTTTTCAAGGTCCTCAACCTGCTTTTGAAGGGAGGAAATCTGAAGATCCATGTGAGCAACCTTGGTTGCCGTTTCCTGAAGAGATGAGATATCTTTTTCCACGGTGGAGACCCTTGCGTCCATGTTAGACCAGTTGTCAGTGAGTGTTTGCAACTTGGCATTAGTGTCCTCCATGTAAGGGCGTAGGGCTCGGATTTCTTCAAGGAGTAGTTCGATGGAAATAGTCGAGGAGGATTTCGAGGGGGAGGGTGGGTCCTTCTTCAGCCTTTTAGGGTTAGTTTTGATTGCAACCTGAGGAGAAGCCTCCATGTCAGCTGTCGTGTTAGTAAGAAAAAGGTCAGTGGAGGCTTCTAAGTGAGCCAGCGCCAAAAATATTTTCGAATTTTTGACGTAGTTGCGCTTAGGGGGCTTGTCAAGACGCTGCGCCATTGAAATGCAGGTGAGTGAAGCACATAGGTAGCGTGGAATATAGCTGAGAGAAAAGGCAAGGGCTCAAAATTGGAAATAGAGCCAATTGAGGGTCAAGCAAGAGGAGAACCAAAACAACCAAGAGGAGCAGCCAAAAGGTCCAGTTAATTGCAGGGAAATATCAGCATCCACAACGTGCCAGGGCAAAACTGCCTTCAAAGGAACAAAATGGCCGCCAAGCCTGAGGAGAGCGAGAAAGTCGATACAACACCATAAAGCAGTGCCAGAGAAAGGAAAAAAAAGTCACCTGTGATGATTATAGGAGGTCATCGTTAAGAGATGGAGGAGAACAGCATCAAAGATGAGCCATGGGAGCTGTTGGTATTGCGTACGGCAAAACTCACACCTGATATGAGCGCCGGGAAGAAAACAAAATGGCGGCCGCGACCGGGAAGAGCCGCGACCGGAGTCAAAGCAGGCGCTCGTGTGCAGTGTCGGCTCAGTTGAGGAGCGGGGTCCGTCTCTAGTGAATCCTGATCATTTCCGCCGTTGGGGACAGGTCTCCATGTTGCGCTGGAGTGAAGCGAACCGCCGGTAATCTCCAGTAAGGACGGAGCTCCTACCCCTGTGCTGCCATCCGCGTCGGGCGCTTAGCCACGCCCCCCGAGAGAGTACGACATCTAACAGAATAATTCCGATAAACTCTCCCTTTGCCTCTGCCCTCTCCAGCTGCTAGAAAGTTACCACCATAACCATCTTTCCTTCTTTGCACCGACCTGGAGGCCCAGGCAGGATTGCCACAGAGACAGGTTACAATTGAGAAGAAATAAATGAGAACGCAACTCTACCATCTACGGGACAACCATGGGAGTGTGGCAAATGCATTCATCCTCATCTAAGGCAGCTCAACATCACTCTCAGTACACTGAGACTGCAAAGGCAAATTGCTGGCCCTCCATGTGGCCCTCATTGAATATTTGAGTGCTCCCCGTTACCTACGATGGGACATGCACAACATTCACCCAAAAACAGCTGAAAAATACCCAAGGATGGCAGCAAAGGAGACATAAGAGGATGACGGGGATCAGATAAAGAAGGCCTGAGCTGCATCATCGATGCCTTGGAAAGAAACAGAGATAAGTCCAGCTCACCAATGATAGAGACCCAGACAACTGAAGAAACTACAGCAGAATCACTTCAATAATACACTGTGAATATCTGTCTACTACAGGAGATGTAACGTACCTACAGTCAGTTAAACTGCACAATGCAAAACACTTCAATTATGATTAAAGGTGCATTATGCATGTGAGGACTTTTCCCATTTTCAGAAAGGGTACTATGCACCACTTATGCAGAGCCCTCCATATGAAAATTCAAGTTCTCCCTAAACAAAGACATGTATACTCAATGTGTAAGCTCTGCCTCTGTATGATTAATCTTGGTCATTCTTCCCTGAGACACCTTATTTGGCCCTGTCACTGAGTACAAATGTCAGTACACCATGAAGAGCAAACCATTTTCACTTCTCACCAGACATACGTTGAGGTATGATCTCATGCTTAACTCATGCTCATAACCCATGCTTTTACCCGAGTACCGTTACTGATAGCTATTTACCTGAAAATATTCTTCCACGCCGTATCTCATCCACAATTGCATCTACTACATATATCACCATAAAGAGACTTCCTCTACTTGAAACAATTTATTCTTTTTGTAGGATCTGATGGATAGTAGAGTAAGTCTTTGTTCTGAGCCTGCCAGAGCTGCCCTTGTTGCTGATTGTTATTCTGCTGATTACAGTTTCCAGGGGCCTCATTTATGAGGCCTTGCGTCACTTTTACGCCGCCAGTGCGTCACTTTTTGTGACGCACCAGCAGCGTAAATAATATGCCTTGTTGGACCATATTTACAAAGTGATGCATCTAGGTAGATGCGTCACTTTGTAAACCCCTGCGCCACATTATACCTGCGCCAGGTATAATGTATGCAAGGGGGGCGTATTGACGCAAGGAAGGGTCGTAGAAGTGACGCAGTGAAATCTATGAGATTTCACTGCGTCACTTTTAGGACGCCGTTGCGTCAAAATCTTGCGCCTGCCTCACAGCAGGCGTAAGACTGACGCAGGCCCTTTCACATGGGGCTTGCCCCATGTGAAAGGGAGCATTGCTGGAGTTGCGTCACTCTTGTGACACCCTCCAGCAATGCGTCACTTTTGCGCTTACAGATACGTCAGAAATACTGACGTATCTGTAACTCCTTGCGACATGATGCGTCATACATTAAATAAGACGCATCATTGGTGTCGCAAGGAGTGTGCAGTGAAAAGTGACGCATCGCTGTTTTCACGCAGCGATGCGTCACTTTTCATAAATGAGGCCCCAGATCTTTAGTTAGTTAGCTAGTGATAAACCAACTGCTCAGAGTGATTCCAACATACGGCACACAAAGAACACCATTATTTTCCCTTTCCTCCCATTTGATTAGGTGCCTTCAGTCGGAGACTTAAATCTCATGCCTTATTTTAATATCGCGCTCACTGTACCATACTTTATCTGACTTCCCCCTCTTCCCTGAATGCACTAGTCCCATTGGTCAATATCCATTCTGTGTAAACCCATCGCTCTACCCTCGCACCCACGTACCCAACAAACACTCACATAAGTTTAACAGGTTTTATTCTGTGGCTACTCTGCAAACATGCTAATATATGACAAATATCTGCCCAATCCTCCCTTGCAAACCTCTAGTAATAGCATCTCTAAATTCCAAAAGACAGTCACATTTTACTTAACACAAACAGATACTTAACTACCTATAGGCAAAACACACAGATGTAGCACTGATCGAGGAAACACATTTGAGTGCAGTAGAATCAGCCAAGCTAAAAAAAGGTTGGGTGGGAACAGTAATCAATAGTGAACGCACAAGTAAACAAAGATGTGGGCACTAGTATCAGTAAATGCTGAGTAGTGATCATAATAACTCAAACTCTGTCACACCAGATACTATGCCAATGGCTTGACACGGAAGATAGATAATGTTGAAAACCATTGACAAGGTTTTAAAAATCGGCACAGTGTATGCCCCCAAAACTACTAGCTTCTCAGGATTGCTTAGAGAATTAGGGGCATATTACCAAGGCAGGCGAAATGAAATTATCGCCGCTTTTGCGGACGTTTTCGGCCGCAAAGTGGTGATAATTTCATCACCCTATTAGCAAGCTGTCGCTAACTTCAGTTAGCGACAGCTTTTAGGTGATAGCGAGCGGTTTGGGGCCCGCTTTGCATGTCAGCGATATTTATCGCTAATGACATGCAAAGTGGGCGTACCCAACCTGTTAGCGACTGAAAGCAGTCGCTAACATTGCTATCACCTATTATCAACGCAGACGTAGCGATTAAAATATTTGCGCTAAACGTGAATATCGCCAAATCCTACCGCCTGCTCAGACCACTTCTTAGCCTGTATATCCAATGGTAGGTGGATATTCAGGTTAAGTTCCTATTAGGGATAATGCCTGAATATCGCTGAATTCCAGCGATATTCACGCATTTTGCCGCTATCGCTGGATATTTTATCGCTTTGGAGATAAACGTTGCTAACAGCACATTATCTCTGCGATAAAATCCGGCGATGCACGGCGATAAAAAAAATGTCGCTGAGCTTATTTAGCGATAAATTTCGCTAGTTGTTGATAATATGCCCCTCGATTCTTCCCAGGCCCTGATAAGCACAGACTGAAATCGGATGGTAGACGGTTTCCTGATAAGATGGACCCACTAGACAGACACCATGATAGTGACAGATCTGTTCTTCAAGACTTAATGTCATATCATAGATTCCAGACATTTGAAAACTTCTACATATGACTCACCCCAGCAATACGTTCTTCTCAAGGGTTCATGGTACATCCTATTGTTTAGGTAATTTTCTGGCCAGATTCTCCTTACTAAGGGGTCTATTAGGATGGCGGACCGATGGCCGGTGGTGGACATCCGCTCACTATCGCAACCTGGAAAACCGCTGGTCCCATTAGCATGGCGGTGATGACCGCAGCGGTGAGATTTTCCTCCTGCCACGTTTCCGCCAGTACCAGTCCGCACGCCTGCCTAGAGGGCGGAACTGAACCGCTACAATGGTGCCGATGCAGGGCAAGGCTCCCCGGCATGATTATGATGCCAGCCTTTCCGCGACGGTGGGATTGGCATGGAAAGGCATGCAGAGAATGTCTCTGGGGGCCCATTACGGGCCCCCAATGTGTTGGGGGGTGTGGGTGCACTGGGGTACCCCCTACATTTCCCTGTACCAGGTGGCAGGCACTGTGCATGACACGCTCCTTTTCACATTGCAACGGTGCTGCTGGCAGCAGCAACCGTCGCAATGTTAATGGCCACGATCGTACCACCACAGTCAGATTTTGACTGGAGAGCATACTAATTGGACCGGCGGTCTTTTCCCGCTACCTTTGTCGTCGGTGTGCTTTTCTGACCGCCATCCTAATAGACCCCCTAGTATCCTCATGCAAGATGATGACCATTCCCCCATTCAAGTACACCTAGATCTGGGCCATATCTAGCCACCCTCCTCGCAATGGTGCATGTCAGCTGATAGATATAAATACCAACAGACAAAACCTGAGAGCATATATTTACACCTCCAAAGTCAAAATCTCGAAGCCATAAATCTAATTACCATAGGCGGCTGGAAAGGCATGGTGAAGATCAATCATGCAAGATTCAAGTATAATTTATCTTATAATCGTCCACTCCAGACCTTAAAATCTCATACAATTCCAACTCAACTGCCAAACTCTTATGCAAGCTCGAGAAAGAAAAATACTCTCTGAACTTCCTACACAGTTCTCAGGCAGAGCATGCCTTAGTGAAACTGAAATGGCATCATTATGAGAAGGAAGAAAGCTGGCCAGCTATTGTTGCACGAACTATTTAAAGAGGAAGAAAAACAATCAGCCTAGGGAACATTTTAAATAAAGCAACCATAACTGTTGCACTGAAAGATGGTAAAGAGCCCTTAGACTCTGGCAGCTACCGACCTCTTTCCTTTATTAATACAGATGTCAACATTTTAGCTAAACTACTAGCTACACAACTGTGTAAAATGATACATTCCTTGGTGTATAACTCACAAGTTGGGTTTGCATGAGGTCGCACATCCAGAAATCACTTGAGGACATGGGCCCACATTTTGTGGACAATCTCGGGTAGATCACTGGAGGCCCTTGTGGTCTTGCTTGATGCAGCAAAGGCACTTGACTTAATGGAATGGGACTATCTGTTCCAGACACTAGAAAGGGTAGGTCTGGGGCAGGACTTTATGGCAAAGATATGATGGTTTTACAAAGACACAATCATACAAGTTAACAGCAGAAGCTTTCTATTGTAACTGAAATGGCACCATTATGAGAAGGAAGAAAGCTGGCCAGGTATTGGTGCACCAACTGCGTCAAAGATATCAGAATGACAGTGACTGCCATTCCTTACACCAAAGAAATACATAACATATTCCTCTCAGAAATTACAGAAAATGTTGCACCATACTACAAACAATTCTATCTATCAGAACAATCTAATACATCACTATTAATGAAGCTTTCCTGAGTCAGATACGATACCCAAGCTCTTACCTGAAGGCAGAAGTCTGTTTGAAAAAGACATCACCAAGGAAGAAATACCACAGACAATAACAGATCTTCCCACCTTCAGATTTCGAGGGCAGGATGGCATCCCTAGTGAGCAGTGGCGGCTCCTGCGCTATGGCGGAGGAGCGACGCCTCACTACTCAAAAGAAAAAATATACAATGATAATAACATACCATTATTATCATTCTATTTTTCCTATTAAATTCAGTGGCTCTCGGGTGTGGCAGGGTGGGCAGAGCAGGGAAGGAGTGTTTTTCACACCTTAAGTGGACATGACTGCTTGACCGTCATGTGCACTCTGTATCTTCCTCACCAGGCTGCATTACACAGCCTGGTGAGGAACATGCAAACCCTCCCAGTCCCCGTCTGAGCACTGATCCACATTGCTCAGACCAATCACAGCGCTGCATTGCAGTGCATAGATTGGCTGTGGGGGGCTGGGTTCCGGGTGCTTCCGACTGCTGGGACTGCAGTAAGAAGGAAGCTGAAGAAGATGGAGTAGAGGTGGCAGCTGGCGGAAAGGTACGTTTTTTTTTAATACTCCCCGGCCCACCACTCCCGTTCTGGAGCGGGTACTACTGATAGTGAGATTTACAAGGCAAAGAAAGACCTGCTGTTGTCACTGTTAAACATAAAGACCTGTTAGTACCAATGGTATACAAAGTATTTAAAGAGGCAGAAAAAACAGTCAGCCTAGGACAGATTTCAAATAAAACAATCATAACCGTTGTACTGAAAGTTAGTATAGACCCCTTAGACTCTGACAGCTACTGACCTATTTCCTTGATTAATACAAATGTTAACATTTCAGCTAAACTTCTAGCTACACAACTGTGTAAAGTGATACATTTCTTGGTGCATGACTCACAAGTTGGGTTTGTATGAGGTCGCACATCCAGAAATCACTTGAGGACATGGGCCCACCTTTTGTGGACAGTCCCGGGTAGCTCACTAAAGGCACTTGTGGTCTTGCTTGATGCAGCAAAGGCATTTGACTATATAAAATGGGACTATCTGTGCCAGACACTAGAAAGGAAAGGTCTGAAGTAGGACTTTATGGCAAAGGTATGATGGTTTTACAAAGACACAATCATACAAGTTAACAGCTGAAGCTTTCTATTGTAACCTTCCCCCATTACCTACAATACTATACAAGCATGGCCACTGTCCTCACTATTCTTACTGTCAGCAATGGCACCTTTGTCAGATGCATTATGAATGTCCAACAGGATTAAAGGAATCCCAGTGACTTGAAGCAAAGTGAAATACTTCCTTTATGCAGACAATATCTTATCATTACTTAGTGAGCATGAACCCTCACTTCACACCACAATGTCACTCAATGAATCCTTCTCCAAGCTATCCGTTTACAAAATCAGTAGGGAAAAATGTGAGGTTTGTCCCATATCTAAAGAAACTAATTGAGCCAGCACAGGATTTCTCAATATGCGATGAAAGCCGAAAGGAGCAAAAAATTTAGAAATCAAAATAAACAGGGGCCTAAAAGATATGGTAGAAGACAACTACATCTTTTCATTATAAAGACTCAAATGACATGTTACAGTGGTCCGATCTTTACCTATCTTAGATCTTGACATTCATCGACAAAAACCGACAAACATTTATTTGGAATGGCAAACACCCTAAGCTATAACAGGGTAACAGCACTTCCATACAACAGCAGCTGCACTATACATGCCACACTTGTGACCATATTACATGGCATACTTACTGTCTCAGCTAGTGTATTTCTTGTCCCGAAAGGAGTCATCCCCAAAATGGGCATAACTGAAATGAGCCTAATTGGGCAACAGCCACAATGCCCAACAATCTGATAATCAGGGCCTTTCTATCAATACGGAAGAAGACTCACACGGAAATAGGCATAGACCCAATGGTACATATGCTAACATCCAGCTAGAACAACGTATGCATCTTCATAGGAGGCAAACATTTGCATTGGGAAATTGGGAACAGAAGATAATTACTGACCTAGACCAACCTGTCTCAAAGCATACACTAAAACCTTTTGACTAACCGCATAGGGAATGTGCTCTCCGTGAATCATACCAGTGGTAATAGCACAAACTGACCCACTGCGAGAAGAGCAGATTTTGCCGCTGTGTGATAGTATGGAACAATTCAGCACAACTCAACCAATCTATGATATATCAAGGCCTCTGGTTCTTCCTACAATGGAATAATATCAGGCTTATATAAAGTCTTGGTTGATTGTCTATTGTTGTTCCACACTCTGTCTACTACTATCAGAACCTTCTGTCAAACTGCACTTAATAAATAAAACGCTGACGGAAGATTGGGCATCCTTCCTCGAGATCCATGATAAACATATGGGAGAAGCCAAACGGAACTTCTTGTATTTATGATCCTACATGACTAGTATTGGACCTAAGTATGGGCGAATTTTGCGGATGTGCAGTCCGCAAATTCGGGCGAAATTGCCAAAAAAATCTGCGAGTTCGCGAAAAATCCGTGAACGCATGGATTTGCACAAATTACTGTTTCTACTGCCTAACAGTAAGTGCTAGCTCGTTGGGTAAATGTATAATGCTTTTCCAACACTGCAGCTGCAAAAGTGCCAGAAGAGTTGTCTCCAGTGACCATGTGTGTGTTACTATGCCATCGGGCCGAAGGTCCCAGGAGTCCTTTGAGTGAGCTATCCATCATAGTGGGAAAACGGTAAACACCACTCGTGTGTGGGCGGGGCCAAAGAGCGGGGCTTCTATGCGAGTTCACATGCCTCTTGTGTGTAAAAAAGGTCAGAGACCGATCAGAGCAGCAGATGAGGAGAAAGAAGCTCCTGGACACAGGAACTACTCGGGGATTGCGCTCGTGAAAGTGAAGGATGCAGAGGCCTCTATCCAGCATTACAGCTATTTTTCGACGGTAGATATGGGGAGAAAGCACATCTGCCCAGCGCCGGGGTCCCTTGAGTGAGCTGTCCATCATAGTGGGTCAGGGCGGGAAAACGATGCACACCACTAGTGTGTGGGCGGGGCAAAAGAGCGGGGCTTCCGTGCAAGTTCACATGCCTCTTGTGTGTAAAAATGGTCAGAGACTGAACAGAGCAGCAGATGAGGAGAAAGAAGCTCCTGGACACAGGAACTGCACAGGGACTGCGCCCGTGAAAGTGAAGGATGCAGAGGCCTCTATCCAGCATCACAGCTAATTTTCAATGGTAGATATGGGGAGAAAGCACACCTGCCCAGCGCCGGGGTCCCTTGAGTGAGCTGTCCATCATAGTGGGTCAGGGCGGGAAAACGGTGCACACCACTAGTGTGTGGGCGGGGCCAAAGAATGGGGCTTCTATGCAAGTTCACATGCCTCTGTGTGTAAAAAAGGTCAGAGACCGATCAGAGCAGCAGATGAGGAGAAAGAAGCTCCTGGATACAGGAACTGCACGACGGAGATTGCGCTCGTGAAAGTGAAGGATGCAGAGGCCTCTATTCAGCATCACAGCTAATTTTTGACGGTTGATATGGGGAGAAAGCACACCTGCCCAGCTCCGGGGTACCTTGAGTGAGCTGCCCATCATAGTGGGTCAGGGCGGGAAAATGGTGCACACCACTAGTGTGTGGACGGGGCCAAAGAGTGGGGCTTCTATGCGAGTTCACATGCCTCTTGTGTGTAAAAAAGGTCAGAGACCGATCAGAGCAGGAGATGAGGAGAAAGAAGCTCCTGGACACAGGAACTGCACGGGGATTGCGCTCGTGAAAGTGAAGGATACATAGGCCTCTATCCAGCATCACAGCTAATTTTCGACTGTAGATATGGGGAGAAAGCACACCTGCCCAGCGCCGGGGTCCCTTGAGTGAGCTGTCCATCATAGTGGGTCAGGGCGGGAAAACGGTGCACACCACTAGTGTGTGGGCGGGGCCAAAGAGCGGACTTCTATGTGAGTTCACATGCCTCTTGTGTGTAAAAAAGGTCAGAGACCGATCAGAGCAGCAGTTGAGAAGAAAGAAGCTCCTGGACACAGGAACTGCACAGGGATTGCGCTCATGAAAGTGAAGGATGCAGAGACCTATATCCAGCATCACAGCTAATTTTCGACGGTAGTTATGGGGAGAAAGCATACCTGCCCAGCCCGACAAAGCTCACAATTGTTTTTGGGCTGATGAATGCATTACTGAATTTGAGCTTCAACTCGGGCACCTGCTTAGTGGTAACTATTCTCTGACCCTGCCTCGGGTACCCGGCTGTTTAGGGTCAGGACAGGGTCAGAGAATAGTTGCAAGTAAGCAACTTCAACTCTGGCAGCTTGCCGGCGCCATTTGTAACTATTCTCTGACCCTGCCTCGGGCACCCGGCTGTTTAGGGTCAGGACAGGGTCAGAGAATAGTTGCAACAAGTAAGCAACTTCCACTCTGGCAGCTTGCCGGCGCCATTACCTGCCTTAACTCTGCAGGAGCATCCTGCCAGAATGTAAATCCACCCGCGAGCGGATTTGCGGATTTTTCGGCAATTTCACGAGATTCGCGGATCGAGAAATTGCCGAAAATCAGCAAATTCCGCGAGCGGAACGGATTTTGCGCCCACACTTAATTGGACCCCCCTTAAATGTTTATAGCGCATGTGCTTCCACAGTCTGATTACTAGAGATGTGGAACCATGAGTGTTGACCTGCTCCACATACTTAACACCTCCCGTCATTGCCAGAGTTTTGGAATAGCGTTTGGATGGAATTGGCAGAGGTTAATGGTGCCGCAGTACCTCTATCAAAGCAATTAGGCATATTACACCACATATTGGATCTGGCACATATGCAGAACCAGAGGCAGAGATAGTTAGCACCATCCTTTGATGCATCCAAACCTGTATCTTATGCCACTGGAGGTGGCAATTAGTGCCCACTACCACAGAAAATCTTACTGCAGTGGTTCTTAACCTGTGTTCTATGGATTCCTGGGGGTCTACAAGGCCTCTTTAGAAGGTCTGCAGATATTTTACAAAATATACTAATATTAAATTTCATAAATGAAATTATTAACATATATTCAACTGAAGAATCAAAATTGAATATGTGAAAAATTTCCTTTTTTGATTGTGAGTTAAACTAAATATTCCAATATTTAGGTATTTGTTTGGTGAATATATGCTTTTGTATGTTGTGTATTATTTTGAGGTTCAAATCATAAAAATTACTCAGTGGGGGCACCCGAATCACAGTATTGATTCATTTGGGTCCACTGCAGTCACAAGGATAAGAACATCTGGCTTACTGGCTTACTGAACGATTGTGCATTGCAACATGTGAACAAAAAATATAGACACTCCATGACAAACGGGATGTTTTCAATTACATTTGAGGGCATTTCCTTGCTGACTAAAAATGTGGTAATAAATATAAGAGGTCATTTATATCTAGAGGATACATACTAATGTCTGTGGTTAACATATGCAATACTGTATTTCCGTAACTAATAGCTACAACATTCCTTTACTACCTCCCCAAGTTTTATCTCCTGTACCTGGGGCCCTAGTTCATTTCAGACCAATGTTTATGGACACAAATACGCTGGAAAGGAATCTTATCATGAGAACAAGTTGTTAGATTCTGCTGTGTGAATATCTGATGCCCTTGATAGCATCTGGATTTTTTTTATTTTCCTATGAAAATGTTGAATAAAGAATTAATGAAGAAAGATACCTAAAACCTGTCAATGCATTAGCCCATTTGCTAGGGAGCATGGCAATGACTGGACAAAGAAATGGTGGAAGACAGGTTTTTAGAAATCTTGTATTCAATGGTGTAACGAAACTTGAGGGGACCCCCTGCAAAGTACATGGAGGGGGCCCTTCATTCTCCGTGCAAGTCAAGAGCACTCATGCCAGCAACCCACCATACTGCAGAGGCTCACCCCAGCGATAAAAAAGGGATTCTTGTTCCTCCATTGGTCACATCCACCCTCTTATCGGGCGATTTACATACATCAGTAAATACTGCTGCGTAGCCCTCTAGCAAAGTTACATAACACTGCCTCTAGCTTGCCCACCAAACACATCCTCCTAATAGATGACCCACCTCCAAGCGAAGGCTGCTCAGTTAACCACGTCCAAACACAGACCACTGCCATCGTGCCTGCTACTAACTATCAGTTACACTCTACTCTCACCCCTACGAAACCCGCAGTAATGCTTTTCTACCCACCTTTAAAACCACCCATTGGATGTCACTGCGATCCTGTGACTGCCTCCCACTGCTCCACTGTCCACCACCGACAGAAAGACTGATGGCTGATCCCCATCTAACCACTGCCTACTAGTACAAACTGAACCTTTCAGCTGCTGCCCTCCCCAATTCCACTGTGGTAGTTTAAAACATGTTAAACAATCTCTTCAACTGACCACCCCCAAAACAGTTCTTCCTGCCAGCCTTTACCGCACCAAAGCCGTTCCTGCTACTTTTCATCCTCTGCATGATGCACACAATAATATTAAATGTACAATGGGTTAGATTTTTATTTCCTCACACCAACATTAATTTACACCATGTACCCCACTAAACCATACCTCCTGTCAAAGGCAAACCTGATCCCATAAGTAGCACCAGTCAGCTAATACTCCAGGGACAAACACCAGAGAGAATGTGCGATTCATGTAATTAAACCTACAGTGACAACGTAGCATTTCCCCCTTCCACTGTCAGCCCAGCAAAGTCTGCAACCGCACAGTAGCCATCAATACCGGCAACGTCTAAAGCGCATTTCCACTTCATTTCATCGGCAGCTTCAAGTTCTGATACATATACAGATGCCTTCTGGGCGGCATCTACCACAGACCACAGCATTCTTTGTCTTCCTAAGACTAACCAAATACTGTCGGTGAGCGCTTCTCTTCCCCCTTCCTTACTAATAACTAATGGAGGATAACGAGAGAAAAAAATATATTTTCATATACAAATAGCGTATCAATCACTTGCTGTCCCCAGTCCTCACCAAATCCACACGTATCAATATTTTGTTATCGCACCATCCTGTCAACCCCGTTATTATCTGGGGATGTTTTTTATCCCTTCTGCAAGCTGGGACAAGCAATATCTTGCACAAAAACAAGTCCCTTTAAAACCTTTGCTACTTATACAGGCTGGCAAAGCACTTACTTGTTTTACTAACTGTCATTGTAAAGCAAACAGGTAACTCAATCTAGGATAGGAGTTACTACTTAGAAGTGTGGAAGTTAATACTGAGACGTAGCATGATTTTTTGCATGTCTGCCAGAGACTCATTCTTCCCTGCATGCGCACTCAATGCAACAATACGATTTAGCTTAACAAATTGTTCAGAAATGTACCGGAAGGTAAAGAAACAGCCCATATTGTTTTTTACAAAGAAAAATAGACAATCATCAACTTTGTACCCCATGACATAAAAGCCTTAGCGTGCACAGCTTGTCCAAATCCACACCACCTAATTCTCCCACACAAAGCACATTTGAACATCTCATAATTCCATGCCACACAATTCAACTATAAATAACTTAACTCTTCAACATTCCGTACCACATGATTACAATCCTAAAAATAACCAAAACACATTTCCACTTCACTCCATACCACATAATGCCACATCACATAATAACATTCCACACAACTTAATACCTCTCCAAACCACATAATTACACTCCACACACACAACACAATTCAACTACACATAATTCAACTTCAACCTCTATAATTACACTTCGCACAACATATTTACACTCAACTTCAAAACACATAATTACCCTCTACAAAATACAGCTCTGCAACATGCTGAATAATTCCAGTCCGCACTATTATATACCACACCATGCCACATAATTCCACACATCACACAATTCCACAATTCATCCCCACACAATTCATCACACATCATAATTAGACTCCATATAATACCACTCAGCACCACATAATTAACCTCCACATATTTATGCTCTACTCCATACTGCATTAATACACACCACATAAATCCAGTCTATGCCACGTAGCAACACTCCACATAACTACACTTAACACCATGCCTCATAATACCACTCAACATAATTTTCACAGGGGGCGCTAGAGGGCGCACTGCAATATGGCCGCACATAAGTGAGGCTCTTGCTGCCTGGATTTCTAATCCTTCTTTTATCCTACCTTAACCACCGGCTGGAGTGCTGGCGTCCATGTGTTCCGAAACGGGACGATCTGCTGTGCTGCTGGCTGCAGTTTGACTGTGCTCTGCCGCCCCTGCCCGGAGATACACGCGGCTGGAGTTCCGACCGTCCATGGGCCTGGAGTGCCCGGATTCGCTGGCCGGCTTGCTGTGGTGCTGGGGGCCGCGGCGCACCACGAGGCGTCTAGGCCCTTCCTGACCGCGCTGCTGCGGAGCTGCCGGGTGAGCCCCCTCTACCCTCGGGGTTCCAGCTGCTGGTGGCGAACTGCTGCGGCCTCCGGACTGTAGTGCGGGCTGTTCGGGATCCTCGCCGGACATTGAGGAGCCACACCGACCTGCCCAGCTGCCGAATTGCCCTGCGACGCCCTCTTACCGCCGGCGGCCCTACCGGCGATATCAGCTGCAGCTGCGGAGTGCCACAGGTGAGGCGGGGTTGTCCCTCTACCTGCTCGTGCCCCTGGTCACTGTCATGGACCGTGTTTCCTCTTATCCTGCCCAGTATCATTCTGTGGGACCGGCCGACCTGGGGCCCTGAGAGCGGACGCTGCCTGCTGCACTGCGGGGCTGCCGGTAAGCCGTATTGAGCTGCAGAGTCCGATGGTGAGTGGCGGCTGCGGTGGCTGAAGGTGCTGGGGCCTTGTGGGGATCATTCCTGACTCTGGATGGCTCACTGCAGACGTCTCTTGCTTGGCGTCTGGTGAAGTGGCGGCTGGAATAGTGGTGGGGCTACAGACTGTGCTTTTGGGAGCTGTGCCCCTCATTTACAACTTTGCTGCCTGCTGTGGCCCCCCCTTGCTGTGGAGACCTGCCTGCTGCCTCCTGAGTGCTTGCTCGCTGACGAAGGGGGGCTACACTACCTGCGCTTCGCTGCACTTCGCTGCACTTCGGCGCTACTGGCGCTCTACCACTTGGTGCTGGGGACGGGTCCCTGCACTGTGCGACTGGCCTGCCTCAACCGTGCCTTTGTCTTCTGCTACCTATCTTGTTCATAGCGACCCGGGGGTCATACCTCAGCGGTGCGGAGACGTCTTTACTTCTGCCGACTCTCCGGCTAGCCTTCCTGCAGGGGGTGTCTGCTGCGTGGCTGCGGAGGCAATCCTACAACTGCCTGGACTAGACCTTGCGGGGCGATTTTGAGTTGCGATACTGTGCCGGAGACTGGGTGCGATTGCTTCTGGTGTTAAGCCATGGGTAAGCCGGATAACAAACAACCAAAGCTATCTTTTGACTCCTCTGCGTCCAGGAGAACCTCCCGGGTTGTACAGGATGCGGGGGCGTCCCGATCCCCCCCTGTGGTGCATGATTCTGCTATTCAGCCTGCTGCCCCTGACTTCCAGCAAATGCTGCAGGAAATGCGACAGGGTTTCGCAACCATAGTGGATAAGGTGGATAAGCTATCGTCACGTATGGACGCAGTGGTACAAAAATTGGACGTTCATGAGGAACGACTCACGGCGGTGGAACAACGCGTTTCTGATCATGACGATACGGCTGCTACCCATACTACTCAACTGGCACGGATGGATAATGTCCTCCGAGTAATCGCAGCGAAGAATGAGGAGTTGGAGGCCAGAAGTAGGCGTAATAACATACGCGTGATTGGCGTGCCAGAGACGACCAACGTGGGTAGGATGGAAACCTATGTGGAGAAGATACTCATCGGAGCGATTGGTGAGGAAGCCTTCTCTAAGCAGTTCATCGTGGAGAGAGCGCACCGATCTCTTGGTCCGCGACCGGCCACTGGGACACCGCCGCGACCGATAATCGCTCGTCTCCTCAACTATCGGGACCGGGATACGGCCCTGCGAGCGGCACGCACGGCTCGCACGCTTTCTTATGACGGAGTCAATTTCACCATCTTCCCGGACTTCACGCCTGTAGTACAGGAGCAGAGGCGTAAATTTCTGGATGTGAAGAAGAAGCTCAGGGATCTTCAGGTGGACTACGCCCTACTGTACCCTGCCAAATTGCGAGTGACGCATCAGGCGAAACAACTTTTCTTTACTAACCCACAGCAGGCAGAGGACTTCGTGAAACGGCTTAGGAGAGAACGGGCTGCTGACCGACGCGGTGGAGATGATGGCCAGGAGGGGATCCAATCCGCCAATGAAGATGAGTGATATAGCAAGGTCCTTGGTTGTGATGTCTGCTGGGTGCGCATGGGGGACTGATGTGAACTGGTCCCATATCCTATAGACTTCTGCTTAGCTGCTCCCCCCAGCAGAGAACTGCGAGGTGGGATTTTTTTTCTCCTGTCTAACTGTCACATGACGCATGCGGACGCTGGACGTGCTCCGGACCTTGGTGGTTAATTAATCCAGGCGCCCTCCCCCCGCTGCCTGGGCCGCGCCTCCTTGAACTATGCGGGCCGATGGTGAGGCATGGGGGGTAGTTCTGTGCGCCCCTAGACTGCACCCTGAAGGGTATTCCCCATGCACTTTGCTCTTATTGGTGCTACTGTTTTGGTTGGGGATGTATATTGTGGGAGGGGGGTGGGTGAGGGGTCCTGGCAGGTTGGGATTGCTCAGGTGGGTGGTGGGAGGGGGTACAAGTACTCGTGAGCGGCTGGCTCCTTTGCTTGTTGTCTTATTGTTTGCTATTGGTATTGTTGCTGTGCTTTTGTTTGGGGTCCTGCTTCACAGGATTATACTCTACAGCGCGCTAACGGGCCTCTACTACTGTAGGTCCCTGTTGCATGGTTCTGCATTTTTGGCGCTACTCCGGTTAGTTTGCCAGGGTTGTTGTTGGATGCTTGCTGTGAGTGGGGGTACAGGTTTCTGCAAGGGGGAATGTACGACGTTTGCACGGATGCTTAGCGGCTGCTACGCGCGTAGTTACTGCGATTATGGGATGTGTTGCCGCCCCTGTTTGCTGACGGGATTGGGGTGGGATGCGGGGGAAGGAGAAAAAGGCGAGTTGGGGTGGCCTGTGTGGGGAGTTGGGGGGGGGGGCTGGGGGGATGTTTGGGGGTTGCATGTACTAGTTGAGTGCGATATGCAAGAGCGGAAAGACGAGATGGCATGTTGGAGTGCCGGCAGCAGAAGACATGATTATGCTTCATTGAAGATCTCGGTGGCGCACTTTTACGTCCTACAGCTGGTTCGACTGGCCTTGTATAGGCGCAGGGGACGTTAACAAGTGTAATTTCATGTCGTGGAATGTACGAGGGCTTAAAGATGCGCGTAAATGTAGACAGCTCATGGCCTACTGGGACAGGCATGACGTTCAGGTGGTCATGCTACAGGAGACCCACAACCCACCGTCGACTGCCCCTGTGTTCGGGGGGCGGTGGGCGGGAATACGGGTCTTTTCAAATTATTCCTCTTATGCTAGAGGGACGGCCATCCTTGTACATCGGGCTCTCCCGTTTACACTACAGGGTCAACGCATAGATAGAGAGGGGAGGTATGTGATTCTGTGGGGGAGGATGGGTGGGGTGTCAGTTACCCTGGCCAATTGTTACGCACCTAATGTTGATGACCCTGATTTCTTCTCTGCACTATGGGGAGCTGTGATGGATGTGGGCTCTAGTTATCTAATCTGGGGTGGAGATTTTAATGTTGCTTTGAACCCGAGGTTGGATAGGGCTGATGGATGTTCTACATATCACCCCAGGGCAAGAGATACCCTTCGTGGGATAGTGGAAGAGGGAGGCCTAGTCGATGGCTGGAGACACCTGCACCCTGAACACTGTGACGGCACACATTTTACATCTTATACGGGTACTTGGGCGAGAATTGATTACATATTTGTGTCTAAGAACTTAGCACCGTCTGTCCTGAATGCCCAGCACCTGCCCAGGACGCACTCAGACCACTGCCCGGTTTTGTTAACCTTAGATATGCCCGGGTTTGCTAAACCACGTCCACCTTGGCGACTACACCCTAACATTCTGGTGGACATGGTCTTCCGCGAGGAACTCAGGGGCGATATTGAGGAGTTCTTTCCCCGTAACAAGGATACCGTGGATAGTGTGGAAACAGTGTGGGAGGCCTTCAAGGTTACGGTGAGGGGTTGGTGCATTGCTAAAAGTTCCGGGGTCCTCAGAGACATACAGCGTACACTCCATAGGTTAGAGGGGGACCTTAGGGCCCTTGAGGGGAGCATGGTGCAGGGGGATGGGGGGGAGGCACAGCGGGAATTCAGAGCTAAACTGTCAGAATATGAAGCTGAGGCGCAGAGGGAGATGCACTTCAAGGGAAAGCATTGGAAGGCCCGCGTCTACAATGAAGGGGGGAGGCCTGGAAAGGCACTGTCAACGATAGTCCGGGAGGCACGCGGTTCGAACACTATTTTAGAACTCACGACACCTGAAGGAGAGGTACGAAGAGACTCAGCTGGTGTACTGAGCACTCTTCGAACACACTATGAACAACTGTACACTTCTCGGGCGGGCGGTGACGTGGATTTGGATGGCTTCCTGGGGGATGTTGCGCTTTGCTGGATAAGCGATACCCACAGGCAGTTCCTAGGGGCGCCACTCGAGCTGGACGAGGTACGGGATGCCATCATGTCCCTGAGCAACGGGAAGGCGCCGGGCCATGATGGGCTTCCCGCCGAATTTTACAAGTGCTATGTGGATATTATGGCTCCGGTTTTGCGGGAGGTATTTGAGGATGCCTTAGAGGTGGGAGTGCTGCCACGCTCCATGAGAGAGGTGGTAATCACATCTTTACTTAAGCCTGGTAAACCCGCCATGCACTGTGATTCTTATCGCCCGCTGTCGCTCCTGAATTGCGATGCCAAGATACTGGCCAAAGTGCTCGCCACGAGGCTCTCCTTACTCATGACCACACTTATTCTCCCCGATCAGTCGGGATTTGTCCCTACGCGTTCTACCTCACACAATCTCCGTACGGTGTTCTCCCTGATACAGACGGTAAGCCCCGGAATACCTCTTGCCGCGATTTTTTTGGACGCATCAAAGGCCTTTGATTCTGTGGAGTGGGAGTTCTTATTCACGGTATTGCAGAGGATGGGCTTTCCCCCGATTTTTGTGAGCTGGGTGCGGTTATTATATACTGCTCCGACGGCGAGGGTGCTAGCGAATGGCTGTCTGTCTGATGCGTTTACTATCACGAGGGGTACCCGCCAGGGGTGTCCCCTCTCCCCATTACTCTTCGCCATCGCGATAGAACCGCTGGCTTGCCGCATCCGCCAGCTATACAAAGACAGCGCCTTTAATTGCTTTCGGCGACAACTATCTATTTCCCTCTATGCGGATGATGTCACACTGTACGTTAAAGAACCCCAGACCACCTTGAATGCCTTACTGAGGGAATTTGTCGCCTTTGGGGGCCTGTCTGGCGTCACTATAAACTGGGGAAAATCCCAACTTTTCCCCCTAACACCTGCTGTGTCTGAGTTCCCACTTGACTATCCTCTGGAATGGTGTTCCTCGGAAGTGCGCTACTTGGGGATACAGATATCACGAGATCGGGAAGAAACGCTACGAATGAACTACGGCGTAGCTGTGTCGAAACTGTCTGATTCGGTGACACGATGGATCGCGCTGCCCCTCTCCATGGCGGCTAGAGTCTCCCTCATAAAGATGGTGGTCTTGCCGCGCTTCCTGTATCTCTTCCTCAATATTCCCTATCATCCGGGTGCCTTCTTTTTCAAAACCTTACGCTCTGAACTTATACGACTAGTATGGGGGGGCAAACAGGCGCGACTCCGCTGGGCTGTTATGGCGCAACCTTACAACGTGGGGGGGTTCGATGTCCCCGATTTCGAGGTGTACTATTTGAGTGCCCAGGCTCATTACTTGTACCATTGGGTAAAACCCGCTCCTTTTATGCCACAGGTTGCAGCGGAGGACTGGATAGCGCGTCCACTGCCATTAACTGGAGTGATTCATGCCCCCGTATCGGCATTGGAAATGCACGCTAATACAGTGACGTGTACAATGGATGCTTGGCATAGAATTGGGAAGCGGTTGAGTGCCTCATTATTGTACACGGCCAGATTGCCACTGTCGTATCACCCACGGATGGCGCTTTTCCAGGAGGCGGGATTCCGCCGCATGTGTCTTCGGCTGAAGATACTAACTTGGGGCGACTTATTCCAAGACGGCGTGTTTCGGTCTCGTGACAATTTCTTTGGGGAATTTACGCCTAACCCCCTGGAATTGTTCTATTACATACGGCTGCGAGAGGGCTTGAAAGCCTTGCTACCTGAATACCCTCAGGAGCCGCCCACTATAGCCCCGCTTGCGGTTGTGTTGAATAGCACGGATGGTGCGCATCTAGTGTCCAACATCTATAAATGTCTTCGGAGGGAACTACCTGTAGTGGAGAGTGCGGCTAGAGCACACTGGTCCTTGGATCTTGGTAGTGAGATCACGGAGGACCAATGGGGGTACTGTTGTGACCTATCCGGAACTGTGATGTCTAGCTGTCGCTTCAAAATGATACACTACAAATTCCTCCATAGGCTTTATTACACGCCGGTCAAGAAGGTCAAATTTGGCCTGGCGGACTCGGATAGATGCGACAGGTGTGGACAGGAGGGGGCGGATTTCTTCCACTTGTCGTGGGGTTGTCCGCAAGTTCATGAATATTGGTTACAGGTCTGCAGGGGTCTCTCCCTCATGATAGGGGTTACTCTAGATTTGGATCCACTGCTGTTCCTACTGGGTTATACCGCACAACAGGCGCGGACGATACGGAAATTCACGAATGTTGCGCTCTTATTAGCAAGGAGACATCTGGCTTGCAGGTGAGGTCGAGGCCGGGCCCCGAAATTCAAAGATTGGGTGCAAGACATGTTATATTGTCAGGAACAGTATGGAATATTCGTAGAACTGCTGCCTCCCGGCTCTAGGCCTGCTGATATCTGGGGCCCTCTGCAGATATACCTTCTCACACCTACAGTTCAGGGGGAGGGGGAGACCGACGCTGCTGGCCTATCCATGGCTTCGGACTCGGAATAGATACATGTGCTTTGGGTGGAGCGATGGCGGAGGAGGGGCAGTGTAGAGAGATTACACTGACATTGCCCTAGGGGTGGTGGGGACTCCCCTCCCCTGACCGATGTCTCTACGTGCTGGTGTGGACATGCAGGTGTGATCAACTTTCAGGGTTCTGCTGGTTAGCTGTTGAGCACTGTGTTACTGATACGTCCGGAGGCCTACCTGGCAGCTGTGCATCAGCCCTGCGCTGTCGCTCCTCCTTGGGGAAACTGTGGTGAGTTGGGCCTGAGGACTGCGGTGCTGACTACCCTCTGTATTGTACTGACCTTGCTGATGTTTGTGCTGTTCCGCATGCTGTGTCCCCGCTACCCATCGCCCAGTTACAGATGGGCAGGCTGTAAGAACTGTCGTATCTTTGCCCAAATACAATATTATTATGCTAATGGATGTTCCCGATGACTGCCCCTATGCTAATCTTTGAAGACTTTCCTGTTGCGTTATTGATTGTGTATCGCTGCCGGCCTAAATATGGTTGTAGGCACACTGCTGTGTATATTCGCACGAATGACAATAAAAAACTTTAAAAAAAAAAAACCATAATTTTCACTCAGCACTGCATACTTCCACGTCACACAATTCTACTCTACACATTTCCATTACACACCACATAATTCAACAACAAACTACATAATTCAAACCAAGAACACAATTACAAAACACACATACATCCAATCTACACCAAATAATTCCACATCTTGCTACAATATTTAACAGCACACCACACATACCACTCCACAACACAAAATACCATTCCAGATAATCCCACCCAAGACACACAATCCCACTCCACATAATTTCAGTACACTCAATACCACATAATTACACTGCACACCATCCCACATTATTTCACTACACAGATCCAATTCACACAAAGCAATTCCACAACTAACAATTCCAATCCAAACCACATGTGTCTACTTGACACAACACACATTCACTCCACTCCAAACAGGAAACGCATAGGTAAAATACATTGTCCTTTACAATGTCAATAGCTCTAACTTTCACAAATGCGAGACCAATTGCATTGCAAATGCTTGTTTACCTGTACAAAATCTGCTGCTGGCATTGACCTGAAAACTAACTGCTATATGACTGGGAGAAACTAAAAACACATGTAGCTTACTCCCCTGATATAGTCATATTTGCTGTTAAATAAAAGGCTTTGTGTACAAAACAAAGGTTTAAAGTACCAATAAAACAAAGTTCAGCAATTGCATGGGCATAAGTAGAGACAACAGCATGCACATTAGATTGAGGATTATGAACCTAATTTGCTTGTGTAAGTATAGCGGGCCCCAGCGACAGGAAGTGCAGGGTTGTGGCATCGTTTCTTGTAATTTTAGAGCAGGATATAAGAGCTCCCATGTAACTGTGACTGGCAGGATTCTAGTGCCCAACACGAAAACAGAAGTCAATTTACTCTTAATGGAATTCATAGATGGAATAGAATTGAGACAAGATTAGCAGAGAAAGATCTTGTGGTATACTGTCTATGCAAATGAACCTAAAAAGCAAAGACATTTCCTTGCTAAGGTCGGTATATGACTTTATATTCCACCCTGCAATGCACTTCTCATTATCTCTTACACTGCAGATGATATCACAAGTTACCTCATGTTGGACTTGGCCCTTTTTGCAAGGTTATCCCCAAACTTTTTGCTTCTTCCTCCTATTTTTTTCCGGACCTGCTGTTGTTGGCTATAGGACTCTGGGCACTTTACCACTGCTAATTGGTGCTAAAGTGCATATGCTCTCTGCGTAAATTGTGAACATGATTGGTTATCTATGATTGGCATATTTGATTTACTGGTAAGCCCCTAGTACAGTGCCCTGAGTGTGCCAGGGCTTGTAAATCAAATCCTACTAGTGGACTTGCAGCACTGATTGTGCCAACTACACGAGTAGCCTGAAAAGGTATCTCAGACATGCCACTGCAGTGTCTGTGTGCATATTGTTAACTGCCATATCGACTTGGCAAGCTTACCCACTTGCCAGGCCTTAACATTCCCTTTTGTTATATGTGAGACACCACTATGGTAGGCCCAAGGTACGATCATGGGCATGGTGCAATGGAGGTAATTGGTAGGACATGTACTGGTGTGTTTGACATGTTCTGATAGTGAAATACTGCCAATTTCGTTTTTCACTATTGAAAGGCTATCTTGCCCCATAGGATAGAATGGAAAATACTTTGTGACATCTTAAAAGTATAAATTCCCATTGGGATTAGTGGCTGAAAATCACCAAACCGCCGGAGACACGGCACTGAAAATTAGGATATCCCCGATGTGAGCGCAGTACGTTCCGCTGTTTCCGACCACCGCGGTCGCAAACAGTGATGAATGGGAGAGCCGGCGGAAGACCTGCAGCATAGCCACTGCTGCAGACGTTGTGTGACAAATATGGCGGTCAACAGAAAATACGCACAAAAAGGCAACAAAGTGCACACAGCAAACTAGCCATGCCCCCAAAAACACAGAACACACCGCAATGACACAACCACATTGCAACTACAAAAATACAAATCCAGGGACAAACCACACAACACACCTGACAGCAATACCCCATTTGGACACACCCACATAGCTGAGCATAAAACAAGCCCCTTCCCTGACCACAATCCTTTACAAAACTCCAGCACCGAAGGGCCCAAGACCAGAGCACAAAGGAGAGGCAAACAACATACCATCACTATTCACACCACACACAGCACTACCACCACCTCAACAACGGCACCTCTAACCCCTCAGCACCTCACACACCATACACATGACCCCCCCTCACACACATGAATCTCTAACCCCTTTGCACATCACACACCATGGCACCACAGAAAATGCCCAAATTCATAGAGAGTGAGTTGACAATCATGGTAGATGAGATAATCTGAGTAGAACCACAACTGTTTGGTAACCTGGTCCAACAGACACTGTCATGTATTCCTATAGGTTCTGAATCGATCCCCCTATTCCTGACCCTATTCTGGTTAAACTAACTATCAAGTTAACTAACAGTCAGCCCATGAGGCAAGAAAAGCCCCCATGATGCAGATACCGTTATCTGACGCAGTCACACTACGGCACAGGAACGTGTTATCTGATTAGGTCATAACGCTTGAGATCTAATTAGACAAGCGACATTCCTCCAGCCCCTGATAAGGCATACGACGTTCTCATAACAAATCAAACCTATGACAACCTGGAAAATCCGTGCGGCCATTGTTTTGATTTCACAGAGAACTTCAGTAAAAGAATGTGCTAACGAGCAAGTCGTATGACATCTTTATTGACGTATCTATGTCCATCCTTACGTCAATCTCGGCACCTTTAAGGTATAAATATTGCCGATCTTGCCCTATGCAAACACACGCGTGGTGACGAGACGGAGCAGCCATACTTGCCGAAGCCGAGAGCAGAAGTAGACCCAGCTGGCAGCAGCCCCGCCTTCCTGACGCGCTGAGAGACGCGCTGCTATCTCAAGCCGAGAGACCCAGCACCGGCGCTTCTGGGCAGCCCTCGCAGGCAGCCTGGAATATCGAGAGCAGAGAAAGAGATACCATTCCTCATTCATCCTAAATTCCAGGTACAGAACTGAATAACCCCTCACAGAGAATTCTTTAGTTATTCACTTGGCAAAAACAAACTTAACTTAAACTGTAACTTTCTATTCCCGCCCACGCATTAGACTTAGGTCAGGTACACGGGGTAGGCGTATTTAGAAACACCAGTTGAGTACGTTTAGTCAAATGTATATGTGTATGTAAATATATTTTAATCATTTTAAACATCATATGGCTCAGAAACCATATCAATGTTTTTACAGTATTATTTTATACTATTGCTTTTAATGTATGCACTTTACTTAACTATAAGTATTGCAATAATATCGATCCATTTCTCTTGTATGAGAAAAGAGACTGATCAATAAATAACACCTTTTTATTGAACACGCCCGTCTCTTCCTTTTCTCTACAATCTGATGAGACTAAGAATGCACGTACTGACTGAGTAAAATAATTGCCTTGTGCTCACACGACTCTCGAGATTGACTCTTGATTAGGGGAGAGCAAAGTTGTCATGTTCTATGGTTGTCAGAAACTAAATCCCTTCTTGTCTAATCAGGGGAGTTAATTCTTTCCTGAACATTCGAGAAAGTTTCTAGCGAACTCTGAGCTACGCTGGCAAACCCAAAACTTAAGTCTAGTATCGACAGTAGTAGACCTAGTTAACGTCTGGCCTAGGCCTTTACTGCTGTAGGTATTATTCCAATGCGCAGAGCCTATTGGGAAGATAGGAACTACACTACATGGCGCCCAACGCGTTTGGAAAGGGCGATAAAACTAACGTAAGACATTTAGAGTAACTCAGTCGTGCTTTCTCACTCAGACCCCTTTTCCCAAATACTCCAAAGACGTCTGGAGTGGGTGAAAGGTAATATCCTCCAAAACCTCGCAGGAGGGAACTCCTATGTATGGTTCTTGGTATAGTCAACGTTGAAGGATACACTGTTCCAAAATATTGTGCATCTAATCTCTGTTTCCATAAGAAACCTGATCTGCAAACAAAAAGAATAACCTTTCTAACAGTAAAATGTCAGAAAGTGATGAAGAAAGAGAGGCAGTTAGATTAGCAGCTGAAATAGTAGCAGCTGATACTGCAGCACTAGATGCGGACGGGGATATAATACTCATCCCGGTCGCCAAAAGAAAATCTATAACCTTAAAACTTATAGAAAATGGACTGACACCTAGAGGTGGCACAGTCATATTCGTAATTGAGGCACACGAATATCGGCAGACAGAGGTATACTATACATGGATACATTTTCCAGCAGCAAATGCTGTAACAAAGTACTTCCACTATTACAAAATAGAGGTTCCACCCGACATTTACACTCCTTTCGAGGAGGTGGAAGTACCACTCAAATTCCAAGAGCATTTGCTCTTATTTGATGGCGCCCTAACACATAACAATCACATTACAAGGCTCGGTCCTTTAGGTAGACCAGGAGCAACGTGGCCGGTCTTAGCCGGATACACACCACACCCAGACATCGAAGGAATGTCTACAGGAGAGCTGTTAATACAGCTAAAACAATTACTAAAAATTCATAGACAATTAGTCCAGTATGTAATGCGGACTTCAACAATTCAGCCAGCGATTAAACTTCCACAGCTGACCCCTCACCAGGGGAACACAAATAAAATCACACCACAGAACATCCAATCCTGCCTAGGTAAAGTTCCGGCTAAACGGGAACAGATACCATTCTGGTTGGCACAGAAAATCACCCAAATAGAGGCGGTGTTTCCTGACACCACCCCGCTAGAAAAACACAGGATTCTGACTATATGTCTCCCAATGGGAATCGCACCACACATAGAGGACTGTGACACTTGGGGTACAGTCTTTGCTTCCATCTACACAAAAACGCACGGTGTTCCATCCATTTCGGTGATACCAGATGTGCTAAAACAAATTCAAGATGAATACGGTCCAGAACCAGCTTTAACTCTTGGTATGAAATTACTGAAAGACTTCAAGCAGGTCTCGGCTATATTACTAGCCAACATAAAAGGTGAAGCAGCAAACGTGGCGATCCGCCAGAGGTTAAAAGAGACAGATATAGCAGACCAACCAGCTGAAATTGCCAGAATCATAGAAAAATCCTATGAGGAACTAGGTAGAGATAGTTTAGGTGGAATACCAGTAAAACCGCAACTGACTGAAAGTCCAGAAAAAATATTTTTTAATAATAATTCACCAAAAAAGAACTGGGATGGAAACAAACAATCCAATCCTAAAGAAAAGAAATTCCAGTCCAGAGGAAGGTCTCCTAGGCGAAGAGAAAAATCTCCAAACCGAAGACAGAGGTCACCGCAGAGTGACCCCTCTGGGAATAGATATAACCTTAGAAATAGGGATAATATTAAAAAACCTGATAGATATCAAGACATTGATACACGTCCCTCTCAATCTTTTCAGAATTCCTCGCAGAAATCGGAAAGAAGAGGACGATCAGAACAAAGAGAAGAGCACGCCAAGTCCAAAGACAAGGAACCTGCTCAGCTAATAAAGAATTTATAATTTCCAAAAAAGAAGGTAGCCAGTATCAAGGTAGTTAACAATGCCGAGAATACTGAGGACACAACTGAAAAACGGAGAGTGGGCTCAGACAATGCTAGACAGCGCAGCAGAGGTGAGCATAGCTCGCAAAGTCCTTATGAATCATCTGGAGACAGTGGACACGAATGAATATCTTCAAGTGGAAACTGCAGACACCAGAGTTAGCAAACCCCACAAGATATACGAGATAACATTACGTATAGAGGGAGATAAGACTAGGAAAATAAGGGGACTATTTTGGGATAATCTCTCCAAGGGCTATGATATCCTTCTAGCTGAAAAAGACTGGCCACCAGAGTTTGTCAGGGAGTGCCCTCATGGCGAAGAAGTAATTATGCCTGCCTTCTCGAATCAAATCCCGATTCATAAAAAATACACACTTGCTAGAAAGTGGGCAGTGGCCTTAGCACCTGCTTTATATAAAAATCATGTAGGATGGGATGAGGATTCTCCTCCTCACAAAATCCAGTTAAAATCACAACCTACTGCACAAAGGCAGTACCCAATTAAGCAAGAAGCTAAAAAACAGGTAAATGAAATACTAGATCAGCTGGAATACCAGGGGGTGATTGAAACTTGCACCTCACAAATGAACAATCCTTTGTTTCCGGTCTCCAAACCAGACAACTCATATCGTCTAGTTTTGGATTACCGACACCTTAAAACATGTTGCAAAACCTTTGCAGTGCAAAACTCACACAGTGCTGCACTAATGAATAACATAGTGCGCAAAAAATACAAAACAACCTTGGACATCTCCAATGGATTCTTTTGTCAAAACATAGCACCAGAGAGCAGATATTTAACTGCATTCTCAGTAAATGGCACTCAAAAGCAATTCTGTCGGTTAGCCCAGGGGTACAAGAACAGCCCGGGGGTATTCTCAGCGAGAGTAACAGAATTACTACAACTATATGATGATGAAGCATTATCTTATGTCGATGACATTTACTTAACAGATGATGACCTGGATACTCACTTGAAAAGAGTGAACACCATAATACTTGGGTTCGCAGCAGAGGGTTACAAATTCAACTTTAAAAAGTCCAGAATTGCCCATCTGACAGTCCTGTTCTTAGGATATGAGTTATCAAGTGAAGGTAAAAGCCTGGCAGACAATTTCCTAGAGAAATGTGCCGTAATCCAAGCTCCTAAAAAACTAAAAAACCTACAGTCAATTCTAGGCTTCCTAAATTTCGGAAGAACATACATTGCAAATTACGCAGAAAGGGTCAAACCCCTTTATGATCTAATTAAACCAGACTTTAAAAGATCCAATTGGACTCAAACACACACAGAAATTTTGAGATCCTTACAAACAGACATGCTAATTAAAACAAAATTAGAAACACGTGATAACACACGCAATCTTGTGATTCGAGTCATCCCAGGAAGATGCGGATTCACATACCTGACCTCTAATGAGGGAGAAAAGGTACCAATTGCATTCAAATCACACTTGTACACAGAAGCTGAACAGAAATTCAGTAATACAGAAAAAATCATTCGTGCAGTTCAAACCGCAATAGCTAGAGAAAAAGACATAGCTGACGGTTGACATATCACAGTCAGAACAGCAGAATCAGCCTTTGAGGCACTAACAACACCGTGTAATTTACCAACAACAACATTGAATCCGGAATAGATACAATGGGTGAATTCAATCACAACGGACAAAGTATACTACTACTTTGATCCAGAACTAGAAGAATTAAAAAATCTAAAATATGAAAAGACGTATCCTCTACCAATCGACATTCTGCCTCTACGACATTACGCCTGTGTAATCTATACAGACGGACAGGCTCAACCCTCCGTTTGGGGAGAACATGCATACAACCCCACATGTGAGATTACAAAAGAAGTGTGGCGCGGAGGTAAACTAAGACCTCTATTAACAAAGTCACACTCAGTAGAAACTAATTCAGAACTACAAACTGAAATAATAGCATTAAAAATGGCGCTGGATAATGCGGATCGCGAATTCCCGACACTTATAGTGTCAGATTCATATTACTGCGTCAAAGCATATAACAAGGATTTGCAGACATGGATTCAGAACGGTTACAAAGATGACACAGATGCACCAATAAAGCAGAAATTGCTCTGGGAACAAATAGCTCTTTTACAAAAAGAACTACCAAAGACTCACGTGACACACTCACTGAGTCATCAGCGTGATGGCGTTCACGTTGTAGGGAATTCATTGGCTGAAACAGCCGCAGCGGCAGCCACTAAACCGGCTCCCGTAGATCGAAAAAAAGCGTACATTAAAATACATTGACGGTGAAACAGTGCTGGCAGTGAAAACGTCATCAAAAGGCGACTGCTCAGCGTTACCGATCAACTATCCACTCAATTATACATACATAATCGATGCAAACTCCGTCCCTTTTGCTCGAATCCCTGGAGTGGGGGATAGAGTGATTCCAAACATGGACAGGAGAAACTTGTTAATCGCAGACGCACACATGGGCGAGGGTCTCAGACACCTCAAACTGAAAGATTCTCTGGAAGAATTACAATCACGTTACTGGTGGCCAGGCATGAGCCTGCATTACACCATGTTTGTAAAAAACTGCCCAAACTGCAACAGAGATCGCAGTGGGGAGAGAAACAGTTTAATACCTCGTCGTATCAAGGCAGATAATATGACCAATAAAAAGCAGGGCTTGCGATTAACATATACAGGCTAGTTTCCACTTATAATGTAGATCACCAGCACTCGGCTGACGTCCGGACTGTTATACAAAGATTTGCGAGTCTAAATGGCATATACGCTAAGAGCATGCTACGTTCGACCATTGTTTTCACTCAAGCCCACCAGCCTGGGGGGAAACATGGCCGAATGAGCACAGTCCAGCGGGAATCTTCTGACTTCCTTCCTGAGGGTACGGGATGGTGTAAAGAAAAAACCAAGGCAGAAAGCAATCTAAAATGGAAAGGAAATTAGGTTCGGGAGCTGGGTGGGTCAAACATCTAATAAGTGTCCAACGTAGTCTAAATAACTTGCCAAGAAATTCTCTGAAGGGATTCAGTCCGTACGAATTATTATTTGGAACTAGAATGATTATCTCTGACCTCGACAGTCAGACTTCAGTGGTTAAAGAAAAAAGCTTTGATGTCAAAGACCGTTTGGCTATTTTGCAGGACTTAAACAAAACAAGAAAAGACCTGAGCAACATACAGTTGAAACAACAGCCAACAACCACTGAAGAATCACCACCTGTCCCAGCAAGACCTGTCTGGATTCCAAAAGTCGGGGATCTAGTCAGGGAGAAGATCGTGGTAAAGAAGGAATTTGGGCCTTCTTACAGAAAAGCAGTTCCTGTCTTGTCTGTCAACGGGACAAGATCAGTTGTACTACCGCCACTTGCTGGTAAAAAGGAGAACCGAGTTGTATCCATCGACCTGGTAAAACCACAACATGTGGCCGATAACAAACAGTAGGCCAAGTGGACTCCCAATAAGTAGCAGAACACCAAGGTTTGCTACCAATACAGAGGTCCTAACAAAGAGGCTCATCACATTCGAAACGCCTACAGAAGAACAACAAGGACTATGCAACAATGCAATAGAACTCAGACCTCTGACAACCCAAATAAAAACATTTAGCAGAGACACACCAATCTACAATGAAGTACCAAGTGACAATGCAAGAAACAAAAATCCTGAAGCAATTGGAACAATTGACAGAACTGCATCCGGGTACTTCATCAACTTCGATGATTCCTCTGAAGGCTTCAGTAAATCAAAGACACAGCCATCATCAAAATCCTTTAAAGACAAAGCTAAGGAACTTTTGAACCAACTGAAAGAAACATATCTGATTTCTCCATGGATTGAATTTTGGGTGGGTTTTGGTGCATTTATCCTCGTACTTTGGCTCATCATGGTATTTACTTTGGGACGCTTCATTGAGGGAAAATATGCTAAAATGGACACAGCAAGTCAGAACATCAACTTGGTCCTCAAACCACACACATCTTCACACGTCGAGAAAAGAGAACTTTCTTCAGCCAACTTCACAGCCAATCCTATACCTGGTGGGGTAGCCTGGGACAACACTGACTATGAAATTTATGGTCCGGTCGAGATCCTGAAATATCCACACCAAATCAAGATCTCCTTGAGTGACTTTGCAAAACCAAACTCATTTGCTGATGATTGGGACTTTGAAAGTATTAATAACATGATGTCTGACTTAGTAATGTCTGCTAAATTTACAAAACATGATTATTTGCAAGGTTCTACAAATTATGATAGTATGTATTGCTATAACCACTATGGTAACCATTTTTTACATAAATCTGCACAACCTAGAAATGTTTTAAATTATAATCAATGGGAACATTGTGCTACACCTCCAAAAGGGAGCTCAAGAACCGTTTACGACAAATATTCATATTTTTCAGGTTTTAACACAAGTAATGCTGAAACATTTTATTTTAAAATGTCAAACAAGACAGGGATGAAAACCATGATAACCAACACAAAATTGATATATTCAGATTCATTCTTCGAAAAAATGAATACTTTTGGATTTGATTATTGGGACAAAAATGTTGATTTGAAAAGTGTTTGGGGTACAAAAGATTGGCAAGTACAGGGTTTAGAAGCTTTGTTTAGAGCTTGCATGATCCCAGAACAAATGATATTTTTAAATGACACTGTTCAACAAACCACCTGTCTTGGCCTAGCCAAAATCAAAGATTTAAATAAACCATCTATTCCAAAGCCAACAATGTTTAGCAATAGCTCTGATATGGATGAAGAGATAGACGTAAACCATATATTAAACCAAAACAGAACACATCCTGATTGGAAACAATGGTTGATCTGGCCCACAGATACAAATAACTGTCAAGATAGATTCCTGAATAAAACACAGGGTTTCAAAATGACCAGGCCAGACCCTAGATATCCCCAAAGACATCACCCAGGGATAATAACAACCTACAGTGTGGGCAAATTATGCCTTCAGTGGCTACAAACTTCCACACTGCCTGAAATTAAGCAACACCTAACTTTACTTACTGATGGTGCTGACTTGCGTGATTTCATACTGGGACCACGCAAACAGCGTCAAAAGCGTTTCATAGCAGCCTCTGTATATGCAGCATACAATGAGGCCTGGAAGGTTACTCAAATTGAGACAGCAGAGAGAATACGGGAAATTGACCGTATTAATTTGGAAAAATCACTTTCTGTAGTGGACAATGGGTTAATGACTCTGTCCTCCAGAATTTTTTCATTGGACAGCATTGTGTCTTCAGCAATCGATATATTATCGCAAGACTTACTGTTATTACAACATGGTCAGTCACAATTGCGTTCTATTGTACAGCTTGGCTGGACGTTACAAAATCTGCGTTCAGGCTATGTGCCTTGGCGTTTAATCAACACAACGTCACTATTCCAAATCTTTAACCTTACTGATAGACAAATCGGTATGGCGCAAAAGGGTGCTGATTATACAATCTTGAGCATTGAAAAACTAGAAAGATTACCAATGACAATGTCAGAACGACCTGTCAGTGAATGGATAATCCACGGAATCATAAATATTCCGATCTCAACCTTCAGGTTTCAATACTGCCAAAAATATATACAGGCTGGCATGTACGAGAAATTGGGAAAGGGGTACCTTAAAACAACTTGGAACCTGCCCTATTCACATGCATGTGTCAGTAATAAAGGACAGAAAGTGTTTCTTAGTGGCAACAATTGTGCTATGTCACTAAGCGGCACGCTTCTGTGTAACGGAATTAGTTTGCATGGAGCCTGTGAAGGGAATTCATACAACCTTTCATGTCACCAGCAAGGCGCACCTGCAACTGAAATAGAACCATTCTTTCAAAGACTCTATAATGGGAGTTACATTCTTATTGTAGACCGCAAATGTTGTAGTCTTGTGCCCGGGACTCCTTATCTAGTCACTACGACTGCGAAGGTCAAGTGCTGTGGACGTTCTTTGTTCCCCAGCTCCTTTCCAGACAGGGAGGCAAGGGCATGGCCCAATTTGAAAATTACTTCTATTCGAATAGATACTTTAAGCAGAATGAAAACAGTGCTTCTTCAGACGCCTACAAGGCTCACGTCATCAAAAGAAACGTATGATCTACAAGTCGCAAGGACGACTACAGAGATACATACATTATTATCAACTAATTCCCCCGTACACTTCACGGAAATCCTGAGCGAAATCTTAAATATTTCTGATACCACTGGGGTCTCAAAAGTATTTAAGACAGTATTTTCGATGGCATTAACACCATTCAAAGCCATACTGGGTATTTTTCCAAATTTCGTCCATTCGATTTTTGGCGGACTTCCCCTGATCCTGGGACTAATTGCAGGAATCCTATTCTTAGTCCTTATTTTTCGTTATGGCAACCCATGTCACAGATCAAACTCTCGCGACAATGGAAGATACAATCCTAGCCATTGGATACCGGGACCGGATATCAAAAATCCTGGGACTCTCCCGGCTTAGAGAGCTGAACATGACTTGGTTTCTATCATTTCGACCAATGTGGCAAAGATGTGTTTTACCTGTATTGAGATGTCTGCTATGCGGAGAAGAATGCGTGTTAGACACCTGTCTGACGCTACAATCGGATGCGCCAGTGGATGCAGATACATTGTTGGTTCCTACCAAGGTTCACGCTTTGTGCTGCCCTCAAAGGCTGCCAATCCTGATGACGGCATTCGTGGAATCTTCACCACTACGATTGAAGAGTAGTGAAGTTCAAGATGAAAGCAGCATTAATCAGGTACGACCTTCTGTCAGCAATGCGAATCAGAATGTCAATGGAGACAATCATGCGCACGAATGCATGGTTACACCTATTTCTAACTTAGTGGAACTTTCCCATGAAGCTGTTGACAGTTTTTTCGAAAGCCTTAATGATATGATGTTCTCTCCAGAACAGAAATAGAGACTTTTGAGCAAGCTCACACGCGGCGTTCCCTGAATTCGGCCTTCAACTTTAAAAATAAAGTCACATGAACAATTTTTCCCACCAGTTCACGGACAGCAATTTTTTAGCAGCCCAAATTATTTTTTACAAAATTTTCGGGACACTTATCTTCTGCTTAAAGTAAGAAACTATTCCTAGAGAACTAAGATTTCTATTTTTAGATACTTTATAAACTTTAGTTGCCCGCTGGGATGTTCACGAATATTTTATTATGTGATGAAATGGTCTCGCAATTCCTTTCTGTAAGCTATGTTAAGAGCCATTTCATGTGTATTTCTCATATACCAAATAAGCAATAATGCATACAAATGCGTGTTTACTTTAGCGTTTAATTCATAGCTTAAGTGCATACAATATATATGACTGCAATTTTTCAGTATATTTGAAAATTTCAAAATGCATTAATGTATTTTGGGGTGGTAAGGTATACACTATACTCTATAGTATGTTGTACTATGTTATACTATGCATAGATTAGTAAATATGACCATAGTTAGCGTGGAGTGGGTGTCATGTATTCCTATAGGTTCTGAATCGATCCCCCTATTCCTGACCCTATTCTGGTTAAACTAACTATCAAGTTAACTAACAGTCAGCCCATGAGGCAAGAAAAGCCCCCATGATGCAGATACCGTTATCTGACGCAGTCACACTACGGCACAGGAACGTGTTATCTGATTAGGTCATAACGCTTGAGATCTAATTAGACAAGCGACATTCCTCCAGCCCCTGATAAGGCATACGACGTTCTCATAACAAATCAAACCTATGACAACCTGGAAAATCCGTGCGGCCATTGTTTTGATTTCACAGAGAACTTCAGTAAAAGAATGTGCTGACGAGCAAGTCGTATGACATCTTTATTGACGTATCTATGTCCATCCTTACGTCAATCTCGGCACCTTTAAGGTATAAATATTGCCGATCTTGCCCTATGCAAACACACGCGTGGTGACGAGACGGAGCAGCCATACTTGCCGAAGCCGAGAGCAGAAGCAGACCCAGCTGGCAGCAGCCCCGCCTTCCTGACGCGCTGAGAGACGCGCTGCTATCTCAAGCCGAGAGACCCAGCACCGGCGCTTCTGGGCAGCCCTCGCAGGCAGCCTGGAATATCGAGAGCAGAGAAAGAGATACCATTCCTCATTCATCCTAAATTCCAGGTACAGAACTGAATAACCCCTCACAGAGAATTCTTTAGTTATTCACTTGGCAAAAACAAACTTAACTTAAACTGTAACTTTCTATTCCCGCCCACGCATTAGACTTAGGTCAGGTACACGGGGTAGGCGTATTTAGAAACACCAGTTGAGTACGTTTAGTCAAATGTATATGTGTATGTAAATATATTTTAATCATTTTAAACATCATATGGCTCAGAAACCATATCAATGTTTTTACAGTATTATTTTATACTATTGCTTTTAATGTATGCACTTTAATTAACTATAAGTATTGCAATAATATCGATCCATTTCTCTTGTATGAGAAAAGAGACTGATCAATAAATAACACCTTTTTATTGAACACGCCCGTCTCTTCCTTTTCTCTACAATCTGATGAGACTAAGAATGCACGTACTGACTGAGTAAAATAATTACCTTGTGCTCACACGACTCTCGAGATTGACTCTTGATTAGGGGAGAGCAAAGTTGTCATGTTCTATGGTTGTCAGAAACTAAATCCCTTCTTGTCTAATCAGGGGAGTTAATTCTTTCCTGAACATTCGAGAAAGTTTCTAGCGAACTCTGAGCTACGCTGGCAAACCCAAAACTTAAGTCTAGTATCGACAGTAGTAGACCTAGTTAACGTCTGGCCTAGGCCTTTACTGCTGTAGGTATTATTCCAATGCGCAGAGCCTATTGGGAAGATAGGAACTACACTACAACACCATTAGCCACAAGAAATCAAATGTGGGTAAGGAAAGTCGAAAAGGTCAATGCAGAATGGACCACTCCGCGCAACAGACATGAAATTATGAAGTGGTGGCATGACCTGAAGAGGGTTGTCATAAAGAAGAAGAGCAAGAACCGTGAGCTGGCTCAGGGGACTGGTGGTGGCCCTCCTATTGCACCAAGAACATTCACTGCATGGGAGGAGAAGGTGCTTGCCATACTGCATCCACAGAGTCTCACAGGAATAGCCGGGTGAGTGGAGGCTGGTGAGTACAAACAAACGTAGACCATTACACTGCTATGTACTGTCTTTGCACAACTACAAAGCTACATCTCAGCAGCACAAGTATATCCATTTGCACCACTAAATACAACACATGTCCCACAGATGTAACATACACTACATCTGAATCACCCTAAAGGTTGTCAACATTTACAGGGTTGTATGTGTTCCGGCAAACAGCACTACAACTACCACCATGCCCCCAATCCCACCCCTGAGCAGGATGGAGCACTCCATACCAACCCAGAAGAAGTTTTCAGCCATTGTATTGTTCAGCCTCACACAACAGGTAGGTAGCCACCTTCCCTGGGAGGGCTGTTTGGTAGGTGTGAGGCCTGCACTGCAACTCCCACCATGCCCCCTGTCCCACACCTGAGCAGGATGGAGCATTCCCCCACCCAGGAGCAGTTGGAAGCTATTGTATCACAAAAACAGACTTACAGGTCGGTAGCCATCTTCCATGGGAGGGCTGTTTGGGAGTGGGAGGCCTGCACAACCACTCCCACCATGCCCCCTGTCCAACACCTGAGCAGGATGGAGCCTTCCCCACCCAGGAGCAGATGGAAGCCATTGTATCACCACAACCAAACTCACGCGTAGGTAGCCATCTTCCCTGGGAGGGCTGTTTGGGTGTGGGAGGCCTGCACAACTACTCCCACCATGCCCCCTGTTCCACACTTAAGCAGGATGGCGCACTCCCCCACCCAGGATCAGTTGAAAGCCATTGTATCACCACAAACAAACTTACAAGTAGGTAGCCATCTACCCTGGGAGGGCTGTTTGGGGGTGGGAGGCCTGCACAACCACTCCCACCATGCCCGCCGGCCCACACCTTAGCAGGATGGAGCATTCCCCCACCCAGGAGCAGTTGGAATCCATTGTATCACCACAAACACACTTACAGGTAGGTAGCCATCTTCCCTGGGAAGGCTGTTTGGTCGTGGGAGGCCTGCACAAGCATTCCCACTATGCCCCCTGTCCCACACCTGAGCAGGATGGAGCACTTTCCCACCCAGGAGCAGTTGGAAGCCAGTGTATCACCAAAAACAAACTAACAGGTAGGTAGACATCTTACCTGGGAGGGCTGTTTGGGGGTGGGAGGCCTGCACAACTACTCCCACCATGGCCCCTGCACCACACCTGAGCAGGATGACGCACCCCCCCCCCACCCTGGAGCAGTTGGAAGCCATTGTATCACCAACAACAAACTCAGAGGGAGGTAGCCATCTTCCCTGGGAGGGCTGTTTGGGGGTGAGAGGCCTGCACAACCACTGCCACTATGCCCCCTGTCCCACACCTGAGCAGGATGGAGCACTCCCCCACCCAGTTGGAAGCCATTGTATCACCACAAACAAACTTACAGGTATGTAGACATCTTACATCGGAGGGCTGTTTGGGGGTTTGAGGCCTGCACAACCACTCCCACTATGCCCCCTGTCCCACACCTGAGCAGGATGGAGCACTCCCCCACTCAGGAGCAGTTGGAAGCCATTGTATCAACACAAATAAACTTACAGGTAGGTAGACATCCTATCTGGAGGGCTGTTTGGGGGTGGGAGGCCTGCACAACCACTCCCACCATGCCCGCCGGCCCATACCTTAGCAGGATGGAGCATTCCCCCACCCAGGAGCAGTTGGAATCCATTGTATCACCACAAACACACTTACAGGTAGGTAGCCATCTTCCCTGGGAAGGCTGTTTGGTCGTGGTAGGCCTGCACAAGCATTCCCACTATGCCCCCTGTCCCACACCTGAGCAGGATGGAGCACTTTCCCACCCAGGAGCAGTTGGAAGCCAGTGTATCACCAAAAACAAACTAACAGGTAGGTAGACATCTTACCTGGGAGGGCTGTTTGGGGGTGGGAGGCCTGCACAACTACTCCCACCATGGCCCCTGCACCACACCTGAGCAGGATGACGCACCCCCCCCACCCTGGAGCAGTTGGAAGCCATTGTATCACCACCAACAAACTCAGAGGGAGGTAGCCATCTTCCCTGGGAGTACCCATTGGAGAGTCCATCACAACACTGTTCTGTGTACATGCCCATCAATTTCACAAGTAACATGTGAGGGAGTACATGCCAATGTCCCAAATCACATACACAAACATGGCATGTGTAGTCAGCTGTGGGGTAAATGTTACATAGGCAATGTGTGCACAATGATGTGACATTAATCATGTGGCCACTGTGCACTGTTGACAACTGCTGATTGGCCATTGACACAGCATGATGTATCCATAGGTGCTGTCAGAGTGCTCTGCCACCCAATTCGCGGTCACACATGTGAATGTGTGGCACACAAATCGTGGTAGCTATTTGCCTGGCATCAGCGGTGTATCACCACCAATCCCCAAAACACAAGTGTGGTAGTGATAGTCACATAGACATGCCCAAATGGCGGTTGGCATGCACCGCCACCCTAATCGAGGTCACTCATGTGAATGTATGGCACACAAATCGCGGTAGCTACCGCCTGGCACCAGCGGTGTGTCACCGCCATGGACCATGCCCTTACAGCCAATGGGAACTGAAATCGTGGTAGACTAATGCAATTTTGAAAATCGCAGTAGGCGTGCTCCACTACCGCTGTGCCGGTCATTGGATGCATTTAAAAAGGCTGACCTGGACCACCAATTGCAGCAGCTTAGAAATGACCCCAGGGGGCTATATGTGTGTGGGAAAGAGCCCCACATTTCCACAGCTCACAGTGCCTGCTGCCTGAGACCCCTCACCTGCTACTGCCTCCAGGGACTGCTTCCTGAGACCCTTCCAGGGACTGCTGCCTGGGACCCCTCACCGGTTGCTGCCTCCAGAGACTGCTGCCTGAGACCCCTCCAGGGACTGATGCCTGGGACCCCTCACCTGCTGCTGCCTCCAGGGAAGGCTGCCTGAGACCCCTCACCTGCTGCTGCCTCCAGGGACTGCTGCCTGATGCCTCCAGGGAAGGCTGCTTGGGACCCCTCACCTGCTGCTGCCTCCAGGAACTGCTGCCTGAGATCCCTTCAGGGACTGCAGCCTGAAACCCCTCCAGGGACTGCTGCCTGGGACCCCTCACCTGCTGCTGCCTCCAGAGACTGCTGCCTGAGACCCCTCACCTGCTGCTGCCTCCAGGGACTGCTGCCTGAGACCCCTCACCACCCACCTGGCCACAGTGATGTTGAGGTCTGGGACGATCGGGCTAGTCCCTTCACCAGCGAGGAGCTGGAGGTCCTGGTGGATGAGGTGCTCACACAGTATCCAAGGCTATATGGTGCCCCAAATGTTGTGATAAGTCTTCAACAGTGTGAGAATTTGGAGTAACCAAGCAGACAAGGTGGTGGGGAAGGGGGGAATCCCCCTTTCGGAACTAAAACCCTCACACACCCAGCAAGCTAGGTGTCATGCTTCATTATCTGGGTTCTGCTCCTTGTCAGACTGGCGCTCCAATGTCTGACGGGCACCCGTAAAGGGGCTCTTTACCGGAGATCTTTTGTTCCTGCCAGTTGGTGCATGTGTGTAAGAGGGCTTTAGGTGGAGTGTAGACGTGGAGTGGTGCAAGATTAAAAAAGGTTGGTGAGTCCACGACAATTTTATTAGTGTGGTACACTACCTTAATAAAAACAGTGAGGTGACGGAACATGCTGGTGGAAAATGAAACCTTTTTATATTGAGGACCCAAAAATTTTAATAGTGGAAAGATTTTGTTATTTGGGTATAATTTTTACTAGCAATGGTATGTGGTCACAGGAAGTATCAAATGTTAGGACAAAATTGGCCAAAAGTGCATTTGGAGTTTTTAAATTTGCAAGTAAACTTGGGGATCGCCGTGTCTATGATATGCTGCATATATATCGAAATAGATGCGTATCGATAGCACTTTATGGAGCTGGTGGTGAGTATTCTTGGAAGGGTGACTTTGGCTGGGTGTGTCTGCATGTGTTCACATCCTGTGCCAGTGCTGGGCAATGTAATGTTGGTAGTGTGATGCAGAATCTTGTAAATGGCCTCTGTGTTGGGTGCAGCTGTCATGCATTTGCACTACCCGTACTTCCTAATGTCCTTTGAGTAATGGGCATTGACATTGCATTGATAGTCGTGGTCTTCAGGTTATTATTATTAATTGGATTTTGTAGAGCGCATAGTAACCCGTAAGCATCCCAGCGCTGAACCAAGACATTCAAGAGAGAGGTGAGCCAGAGAGAAAGGGGAATCAGGGGAAGAGGTGCGTTTTCAGCATTTTCCTAAAACGGAGGTGATCTGATTCAGTCCTTAGTGTACGGGGGAGGGAGTTCCATAGGCTGGCCGTGTTCACTGAGAATCGTCGGCCGCCTGTGCGGGCCTTTTTCACTCTGTGCACTGTGATGAGGCGTTTGTGATCTGAACGGAGGGATCTAGTGGCTTTGTAGGGCGTGATGAAGTTTTTGAGGATGGGGGGGCCATTATCCTGTAAGAGTTTATGAGCCATGCAGAGAGCTTTGAACTTGACTCTTTCTCTTACTGGGAGCCAATGAAGGAGCTTCAGAGCTGGTTTTGCCGAAGATCTGGCCGGGGTGTTGGTGAGGAGCCGGGCCGCGGAGTTTTGAATTCTTTGCAGTTTGTTGAAGGTGGATTCGGGGGCTCCCAGGTAGATGGCGTTGCTGTAATCCAGCCTAGATAGAATAAGGCCTTGGATCAGCAGTTTGCGAGAGATGGGGGGGAGCAGGGGAAGGATTTTCCTGACTGATCTGAGAAGCCCAAAACAGATCCCAGCAGTTTTTTTAGCTTGGGTTTTGAAGGACAGGTCTTCCTCTAGCCAGATTCCCAGGCTCTTAATCTCGGTTTTCGGGGCAGGAGGTTCCCCTAGACAGGAGGGCCAGATATTAGGGGGAAGGGAGAGCCCTCTTTGACCAAAGAGCAGGATTTCAGTCTTCGACCCGTTAAGTTTCAACGCTGAGTTGTTCATCCACCCCTGAATTTTGGAGAGACAGCTGTGGAGATTAGATGGTTCTTGGTTGGGATGTGATAGGGACACCACGAGCTGGGTGTCGTCAGCGTAGCTAATGATTTTCACTCCGAACGGGGTGACTACCTCCTCCAGTGGGGACATGTAGACATTAAATAATGTCGGGCTAAGTGAAGAACCCTGAGGCACTCCACACTGAAAGGGGACTGCTGGGGAGCGGGTGTCGTTTTCCCAGACCTGAAAGGAGCGATGGTTTATAAATGACGAAAACCAGGCTAGGGTCATGCCCTCAACCCCGATGTCTCTGAGTCGCTGGATTAAAACCCGGTGGTTGACAGTGTCGAAGGCCGCACTGAGGTCCAGGAGGATCACTGCCACTGATCCTCCTTCGTCCAGAATGCATCTGGTCTCTTCCACTGCAGCCAGAAGGGCGGTGTCCGTGCCCTGACCAGGGCAAAATCCCGTCTGCGAGCTCCTAAGCAAGTTATTAGACTCCAGAAACTGGGATGGCTTTTTATTCACTATCTTTTCAGTGATTTTACTGATTCCGGGGAGGAGGGATATTGGCCTGTAGTTGGCCAGGTCCAGAGGGTCTAGTGAGGGTTTTTTTTTCAGTTCAAAATAATTTTATTAGGATATAAGGAGGTGTCAATACATTAAAAAAAAGAAATAAAAACATGTTGTCAAGAGTAAATAAAGCAGATTACAATTGTAGGATTGAGGCATAACAATGAAAAGGCAAGTATGAGAATTACAAAGCTATCAGATAAGTAACACAGTGATGGATAATGTTCAAGATGGGGATGATAAAAAGAAAAAATGACTGTAAAGAAGGTAAAGGAATGAGAAGGCATTTAAGGGGGTTTAGAAACCTCTTGTTGAAGAGGGGGTAGGTGAAAGGAGCGTTTTGCACAAATATCTAGATATAAAGTTACTGGAAGCCATAAGTCATGTCTCTTCGGGGCGAGAGATAGCGGGTGAACAAAAGCTGTGTCAAGTCTATGGTTGTGACAGACATTGTACCACCAGGCCTTAAACGTGATGTTATTAGAGTTCTTCCAATTGACTGTAATCTGTTGGAAACCAACAGCTAATAATAAGTCGATATTGCGAGTATTTGACTCAACATTATCCCAAATGGAAGACAGGCTACCCAAGAAAATGTTTTCATAGGCAAAGGGAGTTTTAGTGTGGAAGATGGTATTAATTTGATTCCAGACCTGGAGCCATAGTGAGGGTTTTTTGAGAAGTGCCTTAACAACGGCCGCTTTCCAGCTGGGGGGGACCTTTCCCTGCAATAGTGAGGAGTTAATGAGGTCTGTTAGAGAGGGGGCAATGGTGGGAGCCACTTTTTTGAGGATGCGCATGGGCACCGGATCACTAGGCGAGCCACTTTTGATTGTGGTGAACGTGGTCAAGACCTCTTCAATGGTTACCGGGCCGAGGGTGTCTAGGTGGATGGCAGGGTGGTCCGGGTGAGGGCTGGAGATAGGGTCAGGTTTGAGGCGACCCTCGTCGCTGGTATTGTGGTCGACTGGGGGTAGAGTGGCGAGAATTTTCTGGATTTTTTCGTCAAAGTATTTAGATAGTTTGTGGCATTTATCCTCGGAGGAGTTGAGAGCAGGGGATCTCTCCGACCGAGGATCCGGGACTTTGAGGAGTTCTTTTAAAATGATAAAAGTTTCTCTGGCTGAACTAGCGGAGTTTTTTATTCTTTCGTCAAAGAAGTGGCTCTTGGTATTACGTAGTGCGAGTTTGTAGGTTCTTATGGAGGCACAGAAGGCGTTCTTTTTGACGGTGGATTTGTCCTTCCTCCAGGTGCGCTCTGTCCTTTTGCAGTCCTTGCGTAATACGTTCAGCTCAGGGGTGTACCAGGGGGCCGGGTTCACTCTTTTGGCTCGTTTTACGGTACTAGTTTTAGGGAGTATGCAGTCCAGTGATTGGGTGAGCCAGGAGTTAAACTGCGTATCGGCGGTGGCTGGGTCAAGGGCCGGGGGGGGGGGGCTTCCGTGAGCCTAGAGGCCCATTCTTCAGGCGAGAGTTTGTGCCAGCGTCTATCTGTGACCCTGGTAATGGGCAATTGGGGTGGCGGGACATGGAGATGCCAGTCAATGGGAATCAGGAAATGGTCTGTCCACGGGAGCTGGAGGGGAGTACGGGTCTTGAGGTCGAGGATGTGGGTAAAAACGGGGTCCAGGAGGTGCCCTTTGTCATGGGTCGCATCTGAGTTCATCAAACGTAGGTCATAGGAGGTGAGGTCTGTGAGAAGTTCAGAGGCCGTATGGTCCTTGGGGTCTAGTAGATGGAGATTGAGGTCACCCAGGATTACAAAGTTGGGAGAAGTCGTCGCCAAGAGGGTAACCGTCTCAACGAGAGCGCTGGGGAACTTGGAAGGGGCTCCTGGTGGCAGATATATATCAGTAGACCAGAGAGGGAGATTGCAGGTGAGATCTGTAGGGCGAAATGGCAACTTTCGCAGTCATCGATATTACCGTTATTTGTTCTGCAGGCAAAGTGCTCTCTGTATATGATAGCCAGGCCACCTCCTCTTCCGAGGGGTCTGATTTGAGAGTGGATTTGGTAGCCGGGTGGAAGGGCATTCACGATGTCGGAGTCGGTGCTGGGGGTGAGCCAAGTTTCCGTAAGGAACAGAATGTCGATGGCCAGATCTTGTATGAGAAGGTTTATCTCGAGAGAGTGTTTAGGGAGGGACCTACAATTGAGGAGGCCGAGTTGTAGGCCGTGACATTCTGCGTCGGCATGGGCCGGGTTGCAAAGGTCGCAGTTAGAGAAGGGTTTTTCTCCTGTATAGGTGTAAGTATAGTTGATTTTTTTGATGGTTTAAGTGCGAGGAGCTTACCTTGGGTGTAAGTAAGTCGGCTCTTCGGGGAAATGGGCATAGTGACTGGGCCTAGGGCCGGCCGGGCCCAGACGGGCCCAGACGGGCTTGCCTTAGGCGCGCCTTCGGCGCGCAGACGGCGCGCCCGCTGCGCGTCCGTGGAAAGCACATTTTTTTCTAGGGGGAATCGGGGCGTGGCCTACTGTGAGGGGGCGTGGCCTGAGGTCAGGCTTGGTGATGACGCCGAGTATCGAATTCCCTATCCCGCGGCAGCGTTAATCTCGGCTGCGCGGGGGTCTCGAAGTTGAATAAGTGCCCAGGAGACCACGAGGCAAGGTAGGAAGAGTGTGATTTTTAAAATAAACAGAAGTTAAATTTTATCACAACAGTTTTAAAAATACGAACAAACAAAGCTCCCGGCTGTGCCTCAGGAGTGTCAGCGGTCTTGAATGCGAGCTCGAAGTCAGCTCGGCTTTAAGGGCGGGAGGCGTGGCCTACTGTGAGGGGGCGTGGCCTGAGATCAGGCTTGGTGATGGCGCCGAGTATCGAATTCCCTATCCCGCGGCAGCGTTAATCTCGGCTGCGCGGGGGTCTCAAAGTTGAATAAGTGCCCAGGAGACCACGAGGCAAGGTAGGAAGAGTGTGATTTTTAAAATAAACAGGAGTTAAATTTTATCACAACAGTTTTAAAAATACGAACAAACAAAGCTCCTGGCTGTGCCTCAGGAGTGTCAGTGGTCTTGAATGCGAGCTCGAAGTCAGCTCGGCTTTAAGGGCGGGGGGCGTGGCCTACTGTGAGGGGGCGTGGCCTGAGGTCAGGCTTGGTGATGGCGCCGAGTATCGAATTCCCTATCCCGCGGCAGCGTTAATCTCGGCTGCGCGGGGGTCTCGAAGTTGAATAAGTGCCCAGGAGACCACGAGGCAAGGTAGGAAGAGTGTGATTTTTAAAATAAACAGAAGTTACATTTTATCACAACAGTTTTAAAAATACGAACAAACAAAGCTCCCGGCTGTGCCTCAGGAGTGTCAGTGGTCTCGTCAGCATTGGGTCAGTGTGGGTAATCCCATGTAAGGGCACATCAGTGTGCAGATTCTGAGTGTGCTTTAATCAATACATGCATTGCCTGACCTCAGTATGTTGATGTTTAGACATCTGACACCAATGTGCAAGAGTAGTTGTTCCCCACAGTACAACATGATGTATGGGATGAGCTCATGGCAAGTGTGGACTGTTATGTTGTCGTCTGTATCTGTGTTGTCCCCTTCTGCTCCACCCAGATATGGCAGTGGCAACATGTGGTGGGGTACATCTTTGCCCCCTTCAGGGCCCTAGGTGTGCACTGTGCTATTTGGTTGTCTGGTTGAATGCAGCCATAGAAAGGATGTTGAGCTGTGTGGGCATCATATGGCTGACTTGTGCCCCATTAGCTTGTAAACAGTCAAAGGATAAAGGCAAAAATTGAGGTCGCACAATGTTTTTGCACAGAGTGGTGTGTAACAGGTAAATGTCATCATCTTTAGTGTTGCTTTGCTTGCATATAAATGTTCTGTTGATGCCAATGAACTGACCCTACATCTCTCTTTCATGCAGCATCTCCGGTGGGCACGGAAGGACAGGGCACGGACACCAGTGGAAGGCATCAAGCACAACTGCTGCACAGGGGCACAGTTATAGTAAATGGGTGTAACCCGAAAACCCACTGGGACCGGGGTAGCTAAAGGTTCAGAGAGAGGTGGTCCCAGGGTAGATGTAATTAATATAGTGGGAAATTAAAAAGAATGAAAACCATAAACTAAAATAGAAAGTACATTTGTTATTTATTCACAAAGTACTGCATGTGAATCTTACCTTGGTTTCGGCCGAGCAAAGCGTTCCGCTCGGCCAAAACCAAGGTATGTCATCGCCGCCGCACCCCCGAGGCGCTTTCCCCCCCACCCTCCACTGCCCCATGCTTAGATTAAATGCAATTGTGAGCATTTTGCTTGTGTTGGGTAAACTGGCTGTGGCTTCGTTAAATGACGAGCCCTCAGATTAATTGCAACCGCGAGCATAGTGCTCTTTTTGGTAAAACTGGCTGTGGCGTGGTTAATGATACACAGCTCCTCTTTCCTCTGTTAGCATTGTGCGGCTAGCTGTACGGCACCCATTACTGGTGAAGCGACGTTTGCACTTCTACCGGGCCACTCCCCGTGAGTATCCGCTTACGGTTTTTCAACCATATACATGAGGTTTCAATATGTTTGTTTACTAAAGCACACTCATGTATTGTCTTTTCAGATTGGGCCACATTCAGGAGGCACTAATTAGAAACTTTGGGAGACTCTAATAAATAACCATAAGGTACAGAGTCCTTCCTATTTCTCTCTCCACCATTGATTCTCTCGATTATGCTTGACCCCTCATGGGGCCCTACCCTAATTGTATCCCCTTTTTTTTACTGTAGATTCACTGCCATATCAATGCCAACAACCCCCCCCACCACCACCGTGTCCTGATGAAGACCCTCCTGTAAGGGCCAACCTATTCCTACTTATGTATGGGGTCAAAACGTCGACAACTATATCCCCCATGAGCTTCCTGCCCTGGCTATAAATAATTTGGCTTTCCTACTTGGAAGCATGATTTTGATTAAATACAGTACCATTGATATGTTTTTCTTGTGCCTGGCGCAACCTTAGCCAGTCTCAGAATATTTATGCAAAAGGAGTACTTGTACTGTAGATATTTTATTTGTGCAATATTGTTTATCACATTTACCCTCACTCCCTTCTCCTCCCCTCCTCCCCTCTCACCTTGGGCGCTATAACATGTTGATTTGTGCATTTACGCTGTATGCGCTAAGATTCACATGCAGTACTTTGTGATTAAATAACAAATGTACTTTCTATTTTAGTTTATGGTTTTCATTCGTTTCAATTTTGCACTATAATAATTGCATCTATCCTGGGACCACCTCTCTCCGCACAGGAGTACAGTGACGCAGATGTGACCAGCACCTCGGAGGGGGGCCGGAGTCTGCTTGAGTAATCTCAGCCAGAGATGCAGACATCAACATCATCAGACACCAGCGGTGATGCATCTAAGTTGGCGGGCAAAGGGAAGTGGGACTCTACCTCCTCTTCCACCACACTGCTTACATTTCCCACCCTCCCACCTACATCCACTAGTGCTGCCTGTGTTCACATCAGTAAGAAGGGAAGAGGGTCCTTCACCCAGGCACTCCTGCCCCTGCCCCTATCCCCCCTGCTGCCATCAGCATGTATTTTAAAAAACGAACCTTTTAACTTGTTTATTGTGTGTTAGGGACTACTTTCACTCTCCCCGGTCCACCACGAGCACCACTCGTTTGTTGTGGAGGGAGATTCTTCCTTTCACTGCTTCGGCTAAAATACTCACTTCCGGGCTAGGGTCAGCGCTCTAGAGTTCGAGCGCTTGGACCCCATGAAACCATGTGCAGGGCGAAGCGCAGCGGATGCGCTCCAACACCTAGGGTATGAGATAGTGCCAGAACTGCTCATGGTGCATTATATGCTGCTGTGAATCAAACTCGGAATTATATTTTAAAAAACAAACCTTTTAACTTGTTTATTGTGTGTTAGGGACTACTTTCACTCTCCCCGGTCCACCACGAGCGCCGCTCATTTGTTGTGGAGGGAGATTCTTCCTTTCACTGCTTCGGCTAAAATACTCACTTCCGGGCTAGGGTCAGCGCTCTAGTGTTCGAACGCTTAGCCCCCATATAACCATGTGCTGGGTGACACGCAGCGGATGCGCTACAACACCTAAGATATGAGATAGTGCCAGAACTGCTCATGGTACATTATATGCTGCTGTAAATCGAACTCGGAATTATATTTTAAAAAACAAACCTTTTAACGTGTTTATTGTGTGTTGGGGACTACTTTCACTCTCCCCGGTCCACCACGAGCTCTGCTCATTTGTTGTGGAGGGAGATTCTTCCTTTCACTGCTTCGGCTAAAATACTCACTTCCGGGCTAGGGTCAGCGCTCTAGTGTTAGAATGCTTGGACCCCATAAAAGCATGTGCTGGGTGACGGGCAGCAGACGCGTGCAGCGGGCGCGCCTAAGGCAAGCCCGTCTGCGCCCGTCCGTGCCTGGGCGCCGCCGGACGCCATACCCCTCATATTTTTGCCAATGGACAACATACAGGGCTGCAGACAAGATCGCAAATATACCAGATCGGAGTTGCTGAACATCGGAAAGATCAAAGAGTATACTAAAGGTAACGGTGATTGTACTACATGTACTAATCGGCTCCCTCCCAATATCGAGGGTAGCTTCACATGCGTCAAATGCAGATTTGAGAGCCTACCCCCCTTTAGGGGTGGGATCCCAGACCACACAACGTATCGACTCCAGGCCCCATAAATCCAACTGGCATTATTTTTTAGCGAACGTTCGCTCGCTTCCTAAACATGCAATAAACATTTGGGATCTTTTCTCCACGTTAGCCCCTGACATCGGCTTCCTAACGGAGACTTGGTTAAGACCTGCCTCGGCTCCTGATATTGCTGTCGTGGTACCAGTGGGCTATCATATTCTAAAACTGGATAGGTCCCACAAAGTAGGCGGTAGAGTTGCCATAATATACACAGACCCAATAAAGGCTACTGCTCTGGACAATTTTAGTTCAGATAATACTGAAATACTAGTTTTCAGACTGGATTTCCATCCACAATTGAGTTGGAAGGGAGTTCTTGTATATCGTCCCCCAGGTCCTATTGCCAATTCCATCTCAAGTCTGTTGGATGTATTAGCACCGCATGTTATATTCTCAGACAAGTTTATTCTCCTGGGAGACTTTAATGTGCACATTGATAACCAGGAAGACCTAGAAGCGACCATCTTTTCTAGGGAAATGTTAGCTCTTAATCTTACAACTAGGAATGACGCCCCTACCCACAAAGCCGGCCATATACTAGATCAGGTTCTCTCTAACTCATCAGATCTAGTTTATATCTCGTACGACCCATTAATATGGTCTAACCACTCCATGGTCTCCTTCGACCTTCTTAATATAAGAAAAGAGATAGTGAAGACACTTCCATCCAAAAAGACTTTCAGACACTGGCAGAACCTAGCTCCTGACACATTTAAAGAACTGCTCACTAGGAACAAGCAGGCATCTGCTCTAGTTACAGTGGATGATCATCTTGAGTCTTTTCATCGCACCATCCAAACTACTTTGGATGTTTTAATTCCAGAGAAAACGTCAAACACGATGACTAATCGCACTCAGACCACATGGTATACAACAGAGCTAAAGGAAGAAAAGAGCAACTGCAAAAAACTTGAACGCAAATGGGGGCGTACTAAAGATACGCTAAGCAAAGAACGATATAAAATGGCTTTGCTGATTTACCACAAAAATATAAAACAGGCGCGTAAACACCAAATTATCATGCAGCTGGAACAATTGGGTAACTCTTCCTAAATGCTTTTCCAGATTCTCAACACCTTTGTAAACCCTAAAACTCTTGATACTGAAGAAGAACCCACCCAATCTCTCTGCGATAATATTTCGGATTACTTCAATCAAAAAATAGAAGACATTTGTAGCAAAATAGTCTCCTCTGTCATATAAAAAGATGATGTTGATATCAACCAATTACCCGAGTCCGAGGGACAGGGTGTTCTTAAAGAATTTCTGCTGCTAAGAGTCCAAGACACTGAATTATTACTAAGATCCGCTAAGTCAGGTTCACCTACTGACTTATTTCCTGCTACGTTTGTTAAGAAGCTGGCAGAAGAATTTGCTGAACCTCTTTGCTCTGTTCTGAACCACTCTATCAAAGAGGGTAAACTGCCTAAACCTTGGAAAGTGGCCCAAATCATGCCAATCCGTAAAAATGCGAAATTGGCCTCCGATATTATTACCAACTACCGTCCTATCTCCTTGCTACCCCTATATAGTAAACTCTTGGAGAGACACGTTAACAGTCATCTGTCAGCCTTTTTGGAATCCTCCAATTGCCTGGACTATTCTCAATCAGGCTTACGGCCAAAGTACAGTACTGAATTGGCCTTGGTGAAGGTAACCGATGATATAAGAATGCTGGCGGATGCAGGTCAGGCAGTAATTCTGGTGCTGCTTGACCTGACCACCGCGTTCGACACTATATCTTACCAAATCTTAGTAGACAGACTTCGTCTCACAGGGGTTCAGGACTCAGCTTTGAACTGGATACAGGACTTTTTAACTGACAGGACATAATAGTAAATCTAGGCCCTTTTCAATCAAAACTCAGCCATGTCACGAAAGGTGTGCCACAGGGCTCCTGTCTTAGCCCTTCTCTATTTAACGTCTACGTCGCCCCATTGGCTGCTCTGCCTATGAAAGTTGGGTTTTTCCCAATTTCCTACACAGATGATACACAGCTGATCTTCACTTACAACAAAAATACCCCTGATGTTCAAAAAGTGTTCTCTGAAGGTATGAAAACTATAACCCTCTGGATGAAGAGAAACTTTCTGCAATTAAACACAGGGAAAACTGAGATTATGCTGTTTAAGGATGCTATTTCGAGATGGTCTCCTGGGTGGTGGCCTGAAGAATTGGGTGTAGTTCCTACCCCAAAGACTGTGGTCAAAAACCTAGGAGTACTAGTCAACAGACACCTTAACTTGGAGGGTCACATTGCAGCAGTTAAGAGATCCTGTTTTTATGCTCTGAGTCTGCTCCGGAAGATTTTTCACTTTCTGCCGATGGGCACACGCAAAACGTTAATTCATGCTCTGGTCCTTAGCCATCTGGACTATAGCAACACTTTGCTGATATCCGCTAAGGACTCTGACTTACAAAGCTTACAGGTGGTAGAGAATACTGCTGCCCGCCTGATGATTAGTGCTACCTATTGTGCCCCTTCCCTTCCTCTCCTGCACAGCCTACATTGGATTCCAATTCGCAAGAGAATTCATTTCAAAGTGTGTTGCTTGGTGTTTAAAGGCCTTAATTCTATGGGTCCAATATATTTGACAGAAAAACTAGTTATATTTACCCCTATGCGCTCACTTCGATCTGAAGGCAAAAGCCTGCTCACTATTCCTCGCATTATGCAGACCAGATTGGGAGGCAAATCCTTTTCTTACTTACAAATGGGGGTGGGGTCGCACACTACTCACACACCAGCGGGATCGCCCCTAAGGACTGTGGTAAGTGTAGTTTGTGTTCCGCGATGCATCTTCTTTCGATTCTCTGCTATCTTCGCTATCTTCACCATCCCTGGACACGTGTTTCGGGGTATTTACCCCTCATCAGCAGGGATTAGGCCGTGTTCTGGGGTTGCCGGTGGCTGCCAAATATTGCCAGGTTTAGTACCACTCAGGCACGCAAGGTGTGGGGTCCCAGGCTCGTCAGCCAACTGCTCGAGGGAGCTTTAACATTACAAATGGGGGTGGGGTCGCACACTTACTTAGCTCCTAAATTATGGAATCAACTGTCAGCAGATCTTCGTCAGGAAGTCAACTATATGTCTTTCAGGAAAAAACTTAAGACTCAGCTCTTCTAATCTCTCTCTCCCCTTGTGTTATATGTAATTTTGTCCTCAGCGCGGAGATACCCCATTTGGGGTGAGTCAGGCGCTTTATAAATATAATAAATAAATAAATAAATAAATCAGTGCTGAGTCTGTGGATCTTTTGTGCCAGCTGTGTATGGGCCAGACAGCTCTCCTCAATGCCTTTCTAGACCACGACAAACTGTGGCACAGGTGGTTTCTTTCATGGAGGGCATTCATTCAGACGTGGGTGGGCTACACTGGACTGTCTAGTCTTTGTCCTCCACTGTGATGACAGCACTTCAACTAGCACAATCTCAGAGTACAGCTCCAGACCCTTAGTCCACCCCCCTGCCAGTGGCCACTTCTGATGATAGTGACCACACAACACAGACATCAAGGGCTAGATACAGTACACGCAGCACACAGCAGCAGCAGCTGCAGCAGCCCAAGAGGTCCAGGGCACAGATACGATCCCCACAGAAAACTAAAGCCACCCCAGAGCACAAAGACAAAAGCCTGTCAGGCGACACCAAGGGCCACAAAGGCAAGAAGCAGGCCTCAGGGTCACATGCCTCAGAGGCATCCCCAGCCCAGGACTCTCCTGTCCCAAAAGTGTCTCGCAGATTCCGTGCCCGCTGAGAAGGTGGTGCCTGCTAAGAGTACACATAAGAAGAGCTCCAAGGCAGATTCACCCACAAAGCCCTCTGAAGGAGATAAAGGAGGGCACTGTAGGGGGTACACCTGGTAAACTGGGAATGGAGGGGCATAGTCAAGGATAGGCGAAGCGTCCTGCTGGATCCAGCATGTCCCCAGAGGGAGGGGCACCGTCCGCACCAAATGCAACTTTGGTGGTGAGTGTGCCTGTTGTCTCCACACCACTTTCCATTAATCCCTAGACAGGGAAGCCATTCTGAATCCCAAAGAAGTGGAAAGGCACCCCTCAACAATCCCCCAACGACACTGTATCTCAGGGCAGCATGACTTCACCTCCACCTGCCACTACACTACCTGGCCCAAGCAGCCCTCCAGATTCCCAGGTCACTGAGGCCTCAGCCTCAGCTGGGACACTCTCTCCCGGGTCCAGTCCTCCGACTTTCCCCAACACACAGCCACCTCGCAGTCTGACCGACAGGCAAGCCTGAGTGGAAGTCCCCCTCATATACCTGTCTCGCCCACAGCGGTGCCTGTGCTGCCCATTGTTACCACCCTGACTGTGTTGATGACCATGTCAGGGTACAGTCACACACATTCCCTGTGCAGGATCTCAGGCAACTACTCTGTGCATTGGACTGGCCACTGGCCTTGATGTGTGCCGCTTGCCTGTCCTGCTTCTCATGGACATACTCTGCATTTTTCCCTGGCCATTGGCCTTGTCGTTCCCTGCTGTTTGCCACTTGCCTGTGTAGCTTCTCATGGACATACTCTGCACTTTGCCCTGGACACTAGCCTTGTTGTTCCCTGCTGTTTGCCACTTACCTGTGCAGGATCTAATGCAACTACTCTGTGCATTGGGCTGGCCACTTGCCTTGATGTGTGCCCCTTACCAGTGCAGCTTCTCATGGACATACTCTGCACTTTGCCGTGGCCACTGGCCTTGTTGCTCCTTGCTGTTTACCACTTGCCTGTGCAGGATCTCATGTACCTCAAATGCACTTTGTCCTGGCCACTGGCCTTGTTCTTCCCTGCTGTTTGACACTTGCCTGTGCAGCTTCTCATGGACACACTCTGCACTTTGCCCTGGGCACTGGCCTTGTTGTTCCCTTCTGTTTGCTGCTTGCCTGTGCAGCTTCTCATGGACATACTCTGCACTTTGCCCTGGACACTGGCCTTGTCGTTCCCTACTGTTTGCCACTCTCCTGTGCAGCTTCTCATGGACATACTCTTCACCCTGCTCTGGACACTGGCCTTGTCGTTCCCTGCTATTTGCCACTAGCCTGTGCAGGATTTCATGCAACTACTCTGTGTATTGGACTGGCCACTGGCCTTGATGTGTGCCTCTTACCAGTGCAGCTTCTCATGAACATACTCTGCACTTTTACATGGGCACTGGCCTTGTTGTTCCTTGCTGTTTAACACTTGCCTCTGGAGGATCCCATGTACCTCAACTGCACTTTGCCCTGGCCACTGGCCTTGTTGTTCCTTGCTGTTTACCACTTTCCTGTACAGGATCTCATGTACCTCAACTGCACTTTTCCCTGGCCACTGGCCTTGTTTTTCCTTGCTGTTTACCACTTGCTTGTGCAGGATCTACTGTACCTCAACTGCACTTTGCCCTGGCCACTGTCCTTGCTTTTGTCTAATTTTGGTGCCTATCTGTCTCATACGTGAATAACAAGAAGTTACTCCATTTATCTGCCTTTTCAGTGTCCTTGCTAAATAAAACGTTATCTGTGTGGGTACGGTTTACTGTGATACATGCACTATATGCCACTTCAACATTGCCTATGGCTTGTTTCCTCTGATCCTGTTTTATCCACTTTGGGGTCAAATACTTGTACATCTGTTGGTATTGGGTTAGCTGTATGTGTGTTTGCTGTAGGACTGCTTGACTTCCTGTGTGTGGTGTTGTCTGTGTGCTGTTTTGATTGTTGTTGTGGGTGTTTATGGTGTGTCACTCTTATCTGTGTGAAACAGGTATGTTTGTTGTTCACACACTGCTTGTTGTGCATGCAATGCTGTGAGAGTATGTAGCCTTGTCCTTGCCTGGTGTGCATCCCCTGATGTTCTGCTGTGTTTGCTATGTGATTTCTTGGCATGTGCATCTGTTGTGTGTCTGATGTGGCTGTGTAGTGTTTGGGCTGTGTTGTCTCTTGCAGTTGACAGGTGCTCTGTGTCTGGTGTTGCATTTGCATGCCAGTGTGTTTCATTCAGATGTGTTTTGCCAGTGTGGTGTGCCTTACTTGTGTGTCTGTCACATGTACTTAGATCCATTCCAGTTCCTGTGGTTGTGTTTGGTGCGTCCTTGGTGTTTCCTCCTCTCATATTTGAGCTGTCTCTTGCCATTCTTGTGCATGTGCATGCATATGGTACACTATGACACCATGTTGACATGATTGGTTGTGTGGTATGAATATCTTTGTGTCATTGTAGGCCCTTTTCTCCCAGTTTGTGTCCATGATTGTTTTGGGTAGATGCACTTCTTGTCTATGTTGTGGTATGTTGTCTGTGTATTGTTCCTGACTGATTAGGTTTTGTACTCCTGTTGTGTCTGTGCTCCCATTGCATTTCCACAGTTTTGCTGCACAGGTCATATCTGGTCTTGTGGTTCTGTGTGTGTTTTTATTGAGTCAATTGTTTGGCTGTTGTTTTTGTGCACACATTGGTTCAGGCTTCCCTGTGTGTGTGTGTGTGTGTGTGTGTGTGTGATGTTTGTGGATCCCCCAGGAAATGTGTATTTTTGTCAGTGTATTGACTGGACATTGTTGGCACCCGTCTGTGTGTTTGACACTGGTGTTGTGTGCTGCAGGTGTGAGGGGGTATGTGTGATGGTTCATACTTGTGTCTGACAGTCATGTAGTGTTGCAATTGGCCCTGTGTGTTGTGCTGCTGACATACTCCTGTCAAGTGGTTGAATACAGATGTATGGCTGTTCACAGTTTGACTTCATTCCCTTCCTTTCATTCCTGTGCTTATACATGGTTTGCCTTGCTATCTCCCTGAGTTGTTGCACTGAGGTGACTTTGGTTTGACTTCACTCACTGTGCCAGCCATATGTGATTTGATGGGCTGAGGGTGTTGTTATATGTTCCTTGTCTTGCATGTGATGTACACAAGCTTGGTGGTTGGCTCCTTGCCCTTCCATTTGATTGCACCTCACTTTGGTTTACCTATTAGTTGTCCTTCATTGCTGTTGGCATGTGGTCTGTGTATGTGGCTGTGTGTCAATGACGGGGGTATGTCTGTGTGATTTGGCAGGCTGTGTGTCCAGTGGAGTGATTGTTCATTATCTATGTGTGTGTACATTTTGTGCTTGGACTCAGTTCCCTTGCCATGAGTATGGTGTTGTTGTGGTGTGTGGGTTGCCCTGGCCCTGTGCTTCAGTGCGGTGTGTTCCTCTGCAGCCACCTGCTGTGGCTGTCTCCCTAGTTGCCTGGAGTGTAGTGCAGGGTGTGGTCTCACCTGGCTACTAATTGTGCATGGAGGAGCACAGGATGGGCACATGGTATTTCCCTTCATGTTGGCGGGGCTAGTGTGTGGAGGGTCGAAGTGTGGCCCTGTGGTCTTTGTGCATTACCTATGACTGGCGGCGGCCCTGCCTTCTGCATTGTACGCATGTTGTCCCGCGTCTTCACCACTGCTGTGACGTGACCGGGACATTACTTCAAGATCGCTGAAGATGGGTGACCCGGATGCGGAGGGGTGCTTTTGTGTCAGGTAGGACATGTGTGGTTGCACTTGTGAATGTGTTCCTGTTCCCAAGAGGGTTTCTGGTGTGTCTAGGGACACCATATCAGCCCAGGAATTGTGTGTTGTGGTTGTGTGCGGGATTGTGTGTTTGCATATCTGCGACATTGTCCGCGATGGTGCATGAGTTGCTGGTAATGTATAAGGTACAGCACCGGGAAGACGTGTAGAGCTGGGTCCATTGCAGTCGGGACCTGGTGGACGGGACCGGGACTCAGGTTTCGCGCTCTGCTATCATGCTTCCGTCATCTCTGGTTGGGCGGTTTCTCCGCTGCGGTGCGACTGGATGTTTGGGATACCCTGGTTTGTACGGCGGACAGGACGTCATTCCGCACAGTGGTGGATGTCCATTCGCTACCACCGCTGGGGTGGCAGGCACACTTTGATGCCGGTGTGCCTCGCACCGCAGCTAGGGTGGCGGGCAGACTAAAGTCCGCATGCCTTCCTGATAACCCCCATAGTCTTAAAATACCACACCCCCGTACAAGAGCAGCCCCATATCTATTTATTATTGTCAACGCCCACAAACAAAATTGACCAAAAACATAAAGTTCTAAATTACACCTTTTTTGCATAAAGATAAACGCCTCTCTGTGAAACTGTCTCTTAGATCTGCACAGAATAGGGGTCAAAAACACTTCTGGGGAAGAGAGCATAAGCGGCAGAAAAGAATAACGTGGATGGTGCTTTGTTTGGAATTATTATCACAAGAGCAACTTGGCATAATCTCTTTCCAGTCAACATCCAATGAAACCAAGCCATATACAATCTACTATTTGAATAAAAAAATGATGATAGATAAAATTCACATCCTGGTGATGTTTTGATCAAATTGTAATTAGTGCTGCTAACCAGATTGCACAAAAATTTGCCTGGTGAAGGGTACCCTGCCTTTCTCTGAATGCTTCTTTTACTTGGGCCATTACATCCTGCTTAATTTGATTGACAGATAAATAAATAGCTCAGGGAAATCTAAGTCCCTAAAGCCGTCCTTAAGGAAATTAATCTGCAGGATCACCTGGACATGGCCTTGAGAGAGACAAACTTCAAATATATCTTTTGAAAGAGAGGGACCTAGTTTACCCCCAATTCTAATTCAGAGTAACAGGAGGTCTAACTTGATCCTGTCCTCTGTGGAGGTAAACCAACCTCAGAATTACACATAAATGAAGGAGATAATTGAGGACAAAAAGTTGGCACAAACATTTGTTCTCGACCCTCTGCAAGGACATGCACCCATGTACCCCCAAACTCCAGAGCCGTAGGTACCAGCAGCAATACACTTTCTTTTGTATATGCTGATCATTTCATGCACAGCTTATGCCTTAGTCAGTGTGCAAAAGTGAAGACCGAGTCTGCAACTATTTGCCATTGCGTAGCCCTGCTGGGAAAAAGAGTACGGCAAAGCAATTTTGGTCTATGGGGATACCAAGATAGTTACAAGTTTTCATCCTACAAATTTCAGGCCCTCCCAAGAAAAATGATATGGTTTTATTATTTTTGGGGCCAATGCACATAGCAAAAGATTTTCTTCTATTGACTTTGAGATAGAGCTTCCCCATAAAATCATTAAAAGTGTCTAAAAGGTGTTAGTGGTTCTGAATATAAAAATTGCATCATAGCAATACAGTAAAACAGGAAGGGCACTACATTTCACCACTGGAATATCCTTCCCTGCTTTACTCATGCACAACTATTGATCAATAATATATATTACAAATAATAAGGGGGCGATCATACATCCCTGCATAACCCACAGCTAGGATTTGGTAGTAGGGGAAAGTTCACCCTCAGGAACATACCTCACCCTAATCAGACAGTCCCAGTGCATCCTCTGCAATAAACCAATTATAGCCAGAGCTATACCCATTGTAGCCACAATCCCCCCCAACTTGGACCTGTTGGCCAAGTCAAAGGCGGAGGAGATGTCCATAAATACTAGGTGAATGGACCCTCTCCTTGTCTTGACAGACTTGCTTGTGACCAGCTGAAGGTTCAGGCATTGCTCCCATGTGCCCACCCTGGAACGAAACTCAAACTGCGCTTTAGAAAGAGCCTGATTTTCCTCCAGCCAACCCTCACGCCTTGTGGCAATAATCCTGCCCAAACTTTTGAGATAGTTATCTAAGAGGGAAATCAGGCAATAGCAGCAAGGTGAGTTTCTATACCCTTCCTTAAAAAAGGGGACAACCACACCCCTTTCCAAGACACAATGGGGGCTTCTTTGATAACAGATTTAATGACATTGGCTAAAATTGAAGCCCAAAGTGTAAATTGTCTTTAAAAAGGTCTACAGGGACTCCATCTGGACCTGGTGCTTTCCCTGCAGGGCTCTGATTGAGGGTGACTATAATGTCATTTACCAATATGGAATCACTAAGGTTGGAAAATGACACCAGGTCGCCAAAGGCTACCTCTACCTCATTATTCTTTATTATAGGCCCTGATTTGCCAGGATTAAAAATGCTGTTATAGTGGTTCACTCAAAACTGAACTGGGATAACAGTGTCCTCTGAGGGCTTTGCATACCCTGAGAAAAAAGGGCGATTGACGATCTTCCAGAAAAGTTTTATATTCCTCAATCTCAAACCCAATGACATGAGTTCAGTTGTGGATGACTGCAGTTCTGATTAAGTAAGCATCAGTATTTGCAGGTATACCGACCTGGCTGCAGGCCCAAAAGGTAATGCAATGGTTCACAGGGCATGTATTTTATACTGGTATCTATTGAAACCCATGGAGTGCGTTCAGGGCTGGTTTGATATGACAAAACCCCCTTAAACTTTACCCCTGACTTAGTTGCACTCAGTTTGACAGGAAACATCATTTACCACAAAGTCCAAACCATGCACCACCTTTACAATGTGGTCTGTACAATAAGCCATCTTTACCACTGCATTGCTTTACCACGCAAGTCTTTAAAACTACTTGCCATTGCAGAAGCTGTGGTGTACTCCGAAGTGCAATGCTTTTCCTACTGTTGCGCAGCCTGGAGTTGGAATAGTAATTTATCAGGCTCCAAAGTACTGCACTTTCCCCTAAGGCAAAATGGTTGTGCATTTTAAACACTTGCATGGTAAAGGAATGCAGTGGTAAAGATGGATCATTGTAAAGACTGTGTTGCAAAGCCATGCATTGTATTGGCTTGCATGGTTCCATCATACATCCTTTGGCAATATCGAAGTCAGTGTCATGCAGTTTCTGTATGGAGAGTTTGGCGAAGGTAGGCTGTGGAGGGGGAGTTAAGTTATTAGCAACACAAAAAAAGCTTTTTTTGTGTCAAATACTGAAGCTGGATTGTCTCTTCTGAAATACAATGCAGGCACACAGACAGGCACACATTAAAGATATTTTATTGAACCATCATGTGCACCTAACATGTTTATTATAATGTGTTCTATGTAGCTAATCTGTTTACCCTTGGCAAATCTGGAGTCTTCTACAATCAATTGTTCAGTCAGCTTTCAGTAGTTCAACAAATTATAATGATTCATTTACATACCCGTAATCTTAATTCCTCCGAAACCCTTTTTCTCACACCAATATTTACTCTATGAGGTGTCTACAGAGGAACCATGTAATTGATTTAGAAGGAGCCAATCAAAGCAAACAAAAGACTCCCTCCTCAATGCGGTTTCTTCCATTCTGGCAATAAAAAGAATCAGAGCCTATTCCACCTTTTGTAAATCCTAAGCCATAAGGTAATCAAGTTGTAAATAGGCACCATGAGGAAGGTTCATAAGTATTGGTACAATAAAAATGGTTTTAGGATTATTGAAGATTACTAGTAAGCAATTAAATCGTTACCTCCTCAACCCATTTCCTCACATGATTGTTTTCACCATGAGGATATACCAGCACTAATAACTCCGACTGATTTTCCAAAATATAACAGCAAACTCTCAAATGATGTAATCAAAAACTTTAAGGCAAATATAAGGAGTTGCAAATGTTCAGTGTGTAGTACCTACCAATACTCTGGAGCGGTGCAGAGTCAGAATATCGACGTGGAAATATCGACACGCATGAATATCGTGGTAAGTATATCATTGGTGTTAAATATCGAGGTAAGTAATATCGAGTACAAAATATCGAATTTCTTGTTATGTAGTAATATTGAATTTTAAATTATCGATTTTTAGTTTTTGATGTTATTTAATGTTCAAGTTTTTATTTCAGGTTAGTTTTTGTAAATTTATGTTTAAATAAAAATATGTTGTTTAAATAACTAATTTGTATTTGTTTTCATAAAATTTAATATATTTTAATAATATGTATATATATTTAGGAGCGGGATATTAAGTTTATAAGGGATATGGGTGGGTAGTAAATTAAAAATATTGTGGGAATTATTTAAATTTAGCAATAATAAATACATTTTTGCTATGGTATATAGAGTTTTTATGAAATCTAGGTTTTGCGTTATTGAAGAATGTTTGTGCAAAATACAATTTAAAAATTAATGTTCAAATATTTCAATATTAAAAAAATCAAAATTAAATTTGGGGCGAAATGGTTATTGTAACTTTAGTTACATTATAATTTTTATTAATAAATAAATAATTGTCATTAATTAATTAATTCATTAATTGAATAATTCAATAATTGTATCAAATCATAATAATACTTTTTAGAAAATTGTGTTAAGGATTATTAATTATTAATTATATAAAAATATTCTTTTTGATAAAAAAATGTAATTACATTTGTGGCAAAATTATTACTGTAAATTTAGATAAATAACTTTTTTTACTAAGAATTTCATAAATGCTATACATTATTTAAAATAATCATATTGTTTTTTAATTTTTTTTAATTATTGAATTGTATAAACATCTATCAATACTTTTTTGAAAATTATGTGAAGGATTATTAAATATAATAAAAGATTATTTTTGATAACATTTAAAAATGCAATCTAATTTTTGAAAGATAAATTACATTTAATAATGTATTTTTTATTTAAGGATTATTATTTATGAATTTTAAAGATCAAAATTGGGGAGTATTCTTCATTTTTTGTTTAGAGTTTATTTTAATTTGGAGTTGGAATAGTAAATTATTCTGGTTTACTGCCCAGAACTTTCCCTGAGTTTAGTTGGATTTGGAGTTAGAAGAGTAAATTATTATGGTTTACTATCCAGTACATTCCCTAAGTTTAGTTGGATTTGGAGTAAGAAGAGTAAATTATTATGGTTTACTAGCCAGCATTTTTCCTGGGTTTAGTTGGATTTGTAGTTAGAATAGTAAATTATTATGGTTTACTATCCAGCACTTTACCTGAGTTTAGTTGGAATTGGAGTTAGAATAGCAAATTATTATGGTTTACTACCCAGCACTTTCCCTGCGTTTAGTTGGAGTTAGAATAGTAAATGATTATGGTTTACTATCCAGCACTTTACCTGAGTTTAGTTGGAATTGGAGTTATAATAGCAAATTATTATGGATTACTATCCAGCACTTTCCCTGAGTTTAGTTGGATTTGGAGTTACTATCTAGCACTTTCCCTGAATTAAGGGGCCGATTATGACTGCAGATAATCCGCACCTCCGGGCCGGCGGAATCCACCGCTGGCCCGGAGGATGCGGATTATCCACTGCGGACTGGAAAAAGACCCCCCGCCAGATTAGGATGGCTGGGGGGTCTATTTTCCGTCTGCCGCTTTTCCGCTGCAGTCACCTTCCGACCACAGGCGAAAAAGCACTAACATGGCTGGCGGTGTCTATCAGACACCGCCAGCCATATTAGGATTATGTGGTCATATGCCTTTCCACAGCGGCATTTCCGCCGTGGAAAGGCATACGGGTGAAGGGGGGATGGGGGGTGCACATGAGGGGTACCTATGGTACCCCCCTGCCTTTGCGTGCACGAAGCGGCAGGCACCACGCGGTGCCTGCAGCTTCTGGCATGCAAAGTTAAGAATACAGGATGTGACCGCCAGGGTGGCGGTCACATCCTCATTGGCACGGAAGGACCGCCACTGCCCATGAGGACGGCCCCTCCTCCTCTGGGGTGGCAGACGGACGCAGGTCCGTCCGCCATCTAATAGGCCCTTTAGTTGGATTTAAAATAGTAATTTATTATGGTTTACTATCCAGCACTTTCCCTGAGTTTAGTTGAAATTGGAGTTAGAATAGTAAATTATTATGGTTTGCTATCCAGCACTTTCCCTGAGTTTAGTTTGAATTGGAGTTAGAATAGTACATTATTATGGTTTACTATCCAGCACTTTCCCTGAGTTTACATGGATTTGGGGCTGGAGTTGTAAATTATTATTGTTTATTATTCAGCATTTTGTAAGTGTATTTGTAAATTATAATCAGTCAATAGATGTATGTTAGTTTTATTTTTCATTCACATATATATTTTCAATTTTTTTTTGCCTACAAAATTTATTATAACATTTAAAACAATAAACCATACATATTGATGTTATTCACATTTTATTAAAGAGTTTAACATATTTATTTATTATTTAAAATGTCAAACAAATCATATATTAATATATTTATTTTTTGGTACAGTGTTTAACGATTGTAAATTTTTTGTAAGCATAGTTATGTAATGGTAAAGTAAAACACTTCAATTTTTTTATTAATAAACATTTTCATTTGTATTGTTCACTTGTTTTTTGTACAAAAAGAAAAAGATTTGTATACATTTTTGTTTACATTTTAACAATATTTTTATATCAATTTAAATTAGTTTGAAAACATATATATTTTAAATTGTACAAGATTATATTTTATTATTTAGTATATTGAATATTATTTTTTATGAAACAATATTTAATATGGTAACTAATTTACAATTTTGTTACATACATTTTCTGAGCAATACATATATATGTTGTATTATGTTAGTATAATATTTGTACATTAACAGTGTATGGAATAAACATATATTTTAATATACATTCAATATTATCTTATAGTTTTTTTGGATAATATACTAGTTAATGTATCTTTTACATTTTTCAATGTTCATTTTAAACATTGGTAAAAGACATAGCTATACATAAAGTTATACATATATTTTTAAATATTTTTTAAATATTTAATTGTTGTTTATGAGGAGTTAATACTATTTTCATTTTAATTATACAGCCATTTTGTTTAGCTTTTCCCATTTTTGTATCTATGTCTTTTGGTTTGGTGTCCTTTTGCAAGATGGAACCATTGCGGTTGGGACCTGCTTTTTGTCCTTCCGAGTACGTTTAGTTTGATATACTTCTAAGTTAGTTTTAAGGTAGGGGTAAGTTAGTAATAGTGTAAATATATTTCTTAGGGAATTATATAATCGTTTTTGAGATAGTTTGGTGTTGTTTTGGCAGTTTAGTGTTTTATGTGTTTGACTTTGTGTCGGATATAATTATAATGTTATGTAGTTTTACTTATGTGTCCATTACATGTGCTTTTGTGTATTTTATGTTTTGATTGGTGCTTGTGGGCTTGTATTTCTATTCTGGGTGGGTGTTGTTTATTTTTAATTTACAGGTACTGGCTTTGGTGCACGGATAGAGTTGAACATGCATTTTTTTTTCTTTTAAATAAAGGACAATTATGTTTCTAGTTTGATAAAAAGTTACTGTACATTTCCTTTTTTCCCAGGTTATTGGAGCATTTTTTTATAAACTATTTTCGGGTTTTTTCGGGTTTTTTTATTGAGATGATTGCGGTGTTGTATTTCCCATTTCTACAGTTGTATATTTACATTTTTAGGGGAGTTTCCTTTTTCAATGGATTCATTTTTGATTGGTTTGGTGTGGACTTTACAGTTTTCGGGGATATTCTACAGCTACATACCTGTAAGTAACTATTTTTTCATTGTTGTAGGTGGGAAATTTTTATTTTTTCATTCTCTTTTTTTAAACAATATTATGTCATATAATTTGTGTTATATTTTAGATTTTATGATATAATTATATGTATTAATAAAAAAAAGAGAAATATTTTATGTTTATGTTTTCTGTGTTTATGTTTGCTATTTGGTTTACTTTAAAGAATTGATTTTCCAATTATGTCTGGATTATCTTGGGTATATGGATACATCCTAGTATTATGTTGTAGGTATTCATATATAGGGACCCATTAGGATGGCGGGCGGACTTTGTTCGTCCACCATTCCGACGTAAAACGGGACCACCCGTGTTAAGGGCGGTGGTCCCGTGGGGGCCATTAGGATGCGCCCGCCTCACTGGCGGGCGCATCCTGCATTTTTACCATTGCGGCGGGTGGTGCTGAAAGCACCGCCCGCCGCAATGCTAAAAATGCACATTGTGCACTTCAATGAACAATGTGACGGGCACCGTGCGGTGCCTGTCATGTTGTACAGTGAAGTCAGGGGGGTACCATAGGTACCCCCCCATGTGCACCCCCCACCCTCACGGAGTCCCTGGGGGCCCGCAACAGGTCCCCCACAAGACATTCCTGCATGCCTTTCCGTTGCAGGAAAAGCATGTCCCCACCTACACACTAATATGGAAGGGTTACCATATGTAACCCTTTTCCGCCCGGTCAACTCCTTGACCAGGCGGAAGAGCGGCGGACGGTCCCCCCCGCCGCGGTCCCCCGGCCATAGTAATATGGCGTGGGAAATGGGTGGCGGGCGGGGAAGGATGTCGGGCGGACCGCCACCACCCGCATGGCGGTGGCGATCCGCCCCACATCCTAATGGGGCCTATAGTTTTGTTTGCTCAATTAATTCCTATTTTGCTTAGAGGTTGCTCTAGTCTGAGCTCTTGGTAGTTTTGTTCTTTTTTAATAGCTTCAATGTGTTTGTGTAATGTTGGTTGCCCTCTTCCTATTGTGGCTTAGAAGGCATTATGCCATCCTTCCACTGCGCTATTTGTCTTGGCTTTTTTAGCCACAGTACTGGCATACACATTCCACCCGGGAATTTGAAATTTAGGTTGTCTACGATGCACTGACCTATGTGACCTTGACACCCATGTGTCTTTAAAGTGGTCGAGCAAGGGACTTCATTTGATTTCATTGGCTTGATAAAAAGGACTTTCTATTAGGAAGTTGTAGTGATTGGCTACTTCAGGTTGGTATGTAGACCAGGGCTATTCATTTTTTTATTTGGTAGGCAAAGTTGCTGTTAGTAGAATATTCTATGCTTGGATTTTTGTAGGTGCCTCCATATGCTTTGGTTAAAATGGTAGTTGAAACCGTGTATTACATTGTGGGTATAGTTTGAGTATTGCTTGAATCATTGCCTGTTCAAAATCTAATATTATTCTTTGGGGATAGTTATTTTCTATGAATTTTTTTATTGTAGTTAGTACTTCTATATAAGTGGTGTTATGTTTATTAGGTAGCAATGCGTAAATGAATGGGATATTTGTCTCTTCAAATTCTCCATAAATTGTGTAAAGCTGATAAAATGGTTTGGGACAAACTTTAAATGTTCCGTCCATCATCCACGTTTCGCAGTTTTTTAAATTAGTGTTAGTTGCAAACATAATAATTCTTTTCTCGTGACTTTTCTTGTCATAGAGCAAGAATTTGTCTTCTTTGTGGGTGATGGGAGTATTTGGATCTCTCCAAAAGTTTGGAGGGTAGGTGGAGTTTGATGTGAAGCAATGATTTTTTATAATAATCTTTTTAAGTTGGGGATGGAAGGTAGTTGTCCTGTGACATGTTCTGGTACTGTGCTTAAAACATTTTTTAGAATTTGAGTACTTCTCTGCTGGAAACTTTTACTTACTTCCCTTATTGTCTCTAGGGCATCCCTTACTTCCACTTCAGACACATTGGGGGAAATTTGTGCTTTCTAACATTCAGAACATTTAAATCTATTGTAGTAGCTCTCCCATAACAGGCATTGGCATAATATTTGCTACATTTCCAATGAGTTTTATTTTCTAAAACTTTTTCTTGGGTGTAAATGTAACCCATGTAGCAAAGCATTAGTTTCCCCTTTTGAGATGTAATAACCTTTGCTCCTTCTGCCATTTCTGGGGTATACCTGTGAAGATATATTCAAATTCTAGTATTAATAATATAGAAAAAATACTTGCTGCTTGTTGTTTTTTCACTGTTCTATTTTCTGTTAGTGCGAAAGAAAATGGGTTATGTTAATTAAATGTGAGATATGTTTTTAATTTATTTGTATTGTTTTTTAGTTAGCACTGAAACAAATAATACTTACTTCTTGTAGTTGATGAATTTAATTTCACAGATGTTCTTTGTAAGTGCAGTTTGTAAAAGCTGTGAAGGAAAACACATTTATTAGTTATGTTTTGTACTTTTGAAATGTTTAAAACATCAGAGTTATTTACTTTCTTTATAGGTTAAGTTGTACATTTAATTATTTATATTCTTTATTATGATGAGTTAAATAAGGTACCTAATAACATATTTGTGTTGTATTTTATCGGTGTGGTTGTATTGCACTTTAGTTTTGATTTAAAAAGGGGAACATTTCATTATTTTAGTTAATTAAGTTAAGGAGCTCGAGGTATTTATATTTTGTAAAAATGTTTTGTTCTTACTTGTGTTGTAGTGTAATCTGATATAGCATTTTGTGTAGATTGTCTTTCTTTTCTGGTCTCTCTTTTGCAAAGTAATGCTCTCCCTCCGTGTTTGGCCGATAAACTGTAAAATTGTGTTAATTAATTGTTTGTTTTTATAGTGTTTAGTAAATTAGTTAACATTGTTTATTGGTTTGTGTGTTTTTAGTTTAAAATCATTGGTTGAGATAACTTATTTACATTTTTTAATAATTACCTTTTAATTAGGTAAATCTATGTAATGTTTATTTAATTTTTATATATATGTTATTTGTTGTTATTTAAATATATGTGTTAATATAATAAATTTAATTTATAAAATTTGTTGTTGTTATATATTATTTATATGTAATTGTAGTATTGTTGGAAAGTAATTTAATATCATATTGTGAATGTATTAATTTATTTGGGTTAGAATAATTATATTATCAATTTTAAAATCATGTAATATTTATTATATATGTTATTATAATGTATTATAATTATTTGGGATATGTTAAATAATTAAATTATTGTATACATTGTTTATTCAATGTTAAATGGTATTTTCGATATTATTTATATGTATTTTAGCGATATATTTGTAGTCGATATTAGTGTTCACAATATTTTTGTTGTGTTTCATTATGATTTAATGTTATTAATATTTTTGTTATCTATATTTTTGCTGCCGATATTTTTGTAATCAATATTTAATCATGTGATATTCTTTTATCGACATTTGTGTAATTTCTTGTTTAAGTATAGAAAGTCGATATTTCTGTGTACGATATTTTTATCACAATATTTTCGTAGGTCGGTGTTTTTGTCGTCGATATTTTATCAGTGATCCCTCTGGAACAAGACTCATCAAAGAAAAGCCAGTGAGTAGTCTGCTACTTAATGAATCCATTTCAGGAATAGTCCATAAAGTACTGGCTTCTCTTATCACTGCCCACTGTACTCTGTTAAATAAGACATACACTGGATAAAGTGATGAAGTAGTTTATTCCTGATAACACCACCAACGGATGCTTGCTGCTCTACAAGTCTCCAGCCTCATACTGCCTGAAAGAGGCATTACTATGGAGACTGGAATACAGAACTCATAGAACTTCAGTGAGGATAATTTTAACATGTGTAAGCATTACAACACATCCCCTATACTAACATAAACAAAAGAAATAACATAAACAAAAGAAAAGGAAACACAATTAATGAAGAATAAATGAACAATAAATTATACATAGCTTGTTTCCTGATTGCCGAAAACCTTTCTCCTCCAATTGCCACCAAATAAGAGTCAAATAAGTTCTTACATCTCTTCCATGGAATTAAAGGCTCGCCTTTTTCACAGAGAAACACAGGAGGGCGACTCATTGAAGTTGAAGACATTGTGCACAACTGTATGGTTAGAGCTCTGTAGCTGTTGCACAATCAAGTATGCTATGTACTCATTGGTGGTGAAAGTCTCTAAACATGTTACAAGAAGAACAAAAAAAGTACTTATTACAATTTTATAATAATGGACACAAAGTTGAGTTAAATAGTACACAAAATAAGTGCACGCGCACAAATTTAGTCATAAAAACCCAGATGAATAATGTGCGTGTCACTGGTAAAAACTTATACTCCAAAAAGTGTGCGTGTCACTGTTGTAACATGCTGATAGAGAATGGTGACAAGTGTGTGTATCACTGATGTAATACACAGGTTTCTGAAATTGTTTCTGAATTTGTGCTTGCGGAGTAAAAATCGCTAAACCGTGTTTCATTTTGCAAGCAGAGTTATCGAGAGCTTTATGCGCGTTCGCGCGTTGTCATGGAAATCCAAGATGGCTGCCACGCATACGCCCGTGACACGATGATGTAGAGCGTCAGCATCGAGGCGTGCGTTTTGCAGAGAGAACTCCAATGCCGTTGAAAGAATCCGCTGCGCGAGTCCTGCAGTTCAAAGGTAAACAAAAAAAAACGTTCCGCGCTGAGTCTCTAACTAAAAATGTAGAAGTGTAAACCAAAGCGATCCACCAAAATGACACAACCACAGTTACGTTGTGCTGAAAACAGTTACGCTTTACTAATCAGCACTGTCAAATAATAAAACTCAGACAACAGCAGCATGCGTTACGCTTGGCTAATCCAGTAATGTCAGTCTTTGTTTTGAAAGCAAGGCATTACTCACAATTCATCAAGTCCGTCGCTCCGTGTGATTGGCATTTTCGTAAGATGCAACACACACGCGAGGTTGATGAAGATGTGCTTCGTGACTTGTCTGTGGGTGCTAGGGTTTTAGGTGGTGTAGGAGCTTGTCCCTTCCAAGATTTCCTTCGTTGACAGTATTAAATAAGACATACACTGGATAAAGTGATGAAGTAGTTTATTCCTGATAACACCACCAACGGATGCTTGCTGCTCTACCAGTCTCCAGCCTCATACTGCCTGAAAGAGGCATCACTATGGAGACTGGAATGCAGAACTCATAGAACTTCAGTGAGGATAATTCTAACATGTGTAAGCATTACAATACACTCTTAAAGAAGCTGTGCCCAAATCTTTAACATCCTGAAGAAATTGTAAAATCCATTTAGACTCACAATTGACAGGTTCTAGGGATCTACCTATACACCACTTAGAAATGTTTGACCAATGGTGATGGTAAGATTTTCTAATGAACAACCATCTAGATTCCAGAATTGAATAGGCCACAGGAGAAGAAAGACCCAACATCATTAATCTACTCCTCTCAGCAACCATACTGTGAACACCATTCTGTTGTATGTGCTCTAGGGAAGAAGGCGAGGTCAAGGAGGACTCTGATCAACTGGAAGATCACAATCTGGAATTTTTGCCATCTTTCTGAACAACGGAAACCCCCTAATATTTGGCCAAAAGGGAGCTACCAGAATGAAATCTAGTTCCTCCTTCCTCAATCGGACCAACAGGTTGGGTGTCAGAGGAAAATGAGGCAAGGCATACAACAGAAAAGGAGGCCATGGACATGTTAGCATATCTATTGCCCAACAACCCTCTACAGAAATCTTGACAAAAAAGTTGGAAGACGAGCATTCTCTACACTGACAAAGAGACCCAGTTGTGAAGTACCAAATTTGTGGCATAACTGTCTGAAGATATGAGGAGCTAGACAAAAGTCATTAGTCAAGGAAAATACTCAGTTTAATCTGTCTGTCAGAACATTGTCCTCCCCTTGAATATAAGTTGCTGGAGGAAAAACTTGATGAACTTCCGCCCAGCTGACTATCTGGTAAGCGAAATCAGCAAGGACTGGGGTCCTTGTGCCTGACTGCTTACTACCTGATTGAAAAGTGATTGGGAAAGGTGAAGAAGAGCATGGAAAATTGCCGTCATCTCCTTCCAATCAAATGAATGTTCTTCTGGAAGCCACCTGCCCTGAATTGACTGACAGTCCAGGGTAGCATCCCATTCCATTTTGCTTGTGTCTGTGATCAAAATGCGAGGAGACATCATGGTCAAAGGTATACTCCTGGATACATTTGCAGGACTTAATCACCATTGCATTTCCCCAAATGTTTTTTTAGCACAGGCACTATTTATTCTAGGTTGTTTGTTGCTAGACACCAGTGTTCCAACACATGATGGACCAAGGGATCGAAGTGAAGGCGAGCCCACAGAACTACAGATACACATGAGGCTTGCAGTAGAAATTAAAAAACATATGACACAAAAGATATTTTTAGGGAAATGATGAACTCTAAAGAGAAACTCACTTATGCAAGAAAAATAACTAACCATGTAAACCTGGAGTCTTAACGTTATGTTATTTTATGTTAATCTCTCTTTTATAGCGCAACGAATCACCGGGGGGCATCTCGGCACTTTACTCTGGGTCACCTCATTGGCGGAGTTGTCAGGAAGCAGGAGCTTGTTAAAACAGAAATGCTTTTAGGTGTTTCCGGAAACTAAGATATGAAGGGATTTCTCGTAGCGACTGGGGGAGACTGTTCCAGTATTTTGGGGCGATGTACGAAAATGCCATGCCTCCTGATCGCTGTCGTCTAATACGGGGCACCTGAAGTAGCTGCAATGAGCCAGATCGTAACAGGCGAGATGGAGTGTATCTAGCTAGTCTGTCCTGAAGATACTGAGGGCCGTGACCCTGCAGCGTGCCGAAAGTAAGGCAAAAGATCTTGAAGAACGCCCTTTGTTTAATCGGCAGCCAATGCAGCTGACGTAGCAGTGGTCGAGAGGGGGTGCCTGCCGGCATATTCAGGACCAGCCTTGCTGCCGTGTTCTGAATGACCTGCAGTTTTTGCAGGGCTGTGGCTCCCACATCAGCCAACAAAGCATTGCCATAATCCATACAGCTCATGACTAAGGCTTGAGTTATGGTTCTCCGATGTTCCGTGGGGATAAAAGGCAGGATCTTTCGCAGTAGCCTCAATCTGTAGTAACATGCCCCTGATATTGCAGCCACCTGGTCATGCATGGACAGAGACTGATTAAGTTTTATACCCAGATTGTTTACACATGGCTTTGGAATAGGAGGGGGGCCCAGTTGTAACGGCCACCACTCATTGGTCCAGACCGCTTCAGCCTTCCCGAAAAGCATGACCTCCGTCTTGCTCGGGTTGAGTTGTAAACAGTTGGAAGTCATCCACTGGGCGATTGCCGAAATCCCTTTAGCAAAGCGGATTCTGTCAGCTTCGGGATATTGGCCGATGTTAAAAAGCAGCTGGGTATCGTCGGCGTACGATATTATTTCAAACCCCAGGGCTTCTACCACCTTAGCCAACGGAGCCATATAGATATTAAAAAGCGTGGGGCTAAGGCAGGAGCCCTGCGGGACGCCCTTATCCAATGAGGTTCTTTTGGATAGGTGGGGACCCAGTATGATTGTTTGAAAACGATCTGCCAAAAATTTCCGAAGCCATTTGTAGGCCAGCCCCCGAATGCCGCAGGCGCTTAGCCTCTCCACGAGCCTAGAATGAGAGATGGTATCAAAGGCCGCGAAGAGGTCAAGCAGAATCAAGATGGCTGAACCACCACTGTCCATGTTTATTCTCAAGGAGTCAGTCACAGATAGGAGAGCCGTCTCTGTGCTAAATCCTCGGCGGAAGCCTGACTGTGAGGAATCCAAGATGTTATTCGATTCCAGGTATCTATTCAGTTGGGTATTAATCAGGCCTTCCAGTAGTTTACCCAACATAGGGAGCAGGGAGATGGGTAGGTAATTAGCCAGTTCAGCCGGGCCGGCCGTAGGTTTTTTCAGAATAGGGCGCACAAAGGCCTCCTTCCACGAGGCAGGGATCACCCCCTCGCCAATGGAAAGGTTGAACATTTTTTGTACAGTAGGGGCTAGAATGTTGGATAGGAGTGACATGATTTTAGGTGAGCATAAATCTGTTGGGGACCCTGATTTGGCAGAAGTTAACGCCCTTTGGGTCTCTACTAAAGTGATAAGGTCGAAATATTCAAGAGAACAACTAGGGCTAACAGGGTCATCCTCAAAGTTGTCTAGAACGGGGGGCTAGCCTGGATGTCCGTTGGAAAGTTCGCATAGATCTTTTCAATCTTTTCATGAAAAAAAAAAACTCGGACAGTGAGTCACAAAGATCCTTTGTCTCAATAGCGGGTAATTTATATACCGTGGGTTCTACGAACTCTTATACTATGTCGAAAAGGGCCTTGGCCGAATTTTTGGACTGTTCAATTTGGTTAGCAATGGTCGCGCACCGAGCCGCCTTAAGGTTCCGATGATATGTGGCGAGTGCGGCTTTGTATTGGTGTTTTGTTTGCTCTGTTTTATTATGTCTCCATTGCCTTTCAAGTTTTTTGCATGCCGACTTTTCCTGTCTCAAGTCTGAAGTGAACCATTTAGCCGACATTCGGCTAGGAGTGGGACTAGGTTTATGTTTAAGAGGGATAGTGATGTCCAGTGCCTCCTTCATCCCCTTGTTGAGTTCTGACAGTCTATTCTCTACATCCAGGTCTTCTGATCCTTCTGCCAACCGATAAGCCAACTCAAAGGCCTGAGGGGTAAGTTTGTCCCATTGCCTATATGCCTTGGGGCCCATGGCGTTAGGCAGACCAGAGGGGGCCTGAGTTGGCAGGGGGGAAGTGAACTTGATCATCAGGTGGTCCGACCATACCAAAGGCTGCGGATGGTCACATCTCAAATCCTCGATATTAGTGAAGACGAAGTTTAGAGTATGGCCGCCATTATGCGTGGGACCAGATATTCTTTGATAAAGGCCCATATGTTCCATATCTGAGAACAGTTTGTTAACCTCTGGGAGGGAGGTTTGTTCCCCATGATAATTAAAATCCCTTAGTACTATAAACTTGGTTGTTGCCAGGGTATATGTAGCTATCAGATCTGTGAGTGTGTCCGAGAATGCATTTTTTGGGCCAGGTGGTCTATAGACTAAAGTGCCCGTTCAACACTCTGAGGCTGAGAAGTTTGCTTTAAAAATGCCAATTTCCATCAGCTCGTCCTGATATGAGTGAGCCCATGATATATTAAGGTGCTGTTTATAGGCAATGGCTATGCCCCCTCCTATTTTACCCTTCCTGTCAAGATGCATAAATTGATAGTTTTCCGGGATTGCAATCTTGACAGATGGGAGGTTGGTGTCGTTCAGCCACGTTTCAGTCATAAAACAGATCTCTGGGGAGTGAGAGTTTAACATGTCCCAAATTTCAAACTGGTGTTTGGGAAGGGATCTAACGTTACATAGCATAGAGGTATGCTGCTTCTTCTTGAAAGATCTGGGAAGGTAGATAGGTGTAAGAGGGTTTGATGTAGCATCGCTTTGAAAGGAACAGCAGCGGAACGCTACTGGCCCTTCTAGCTTCATCGGGAACTTGGTGGAGCAGTTTGGCAAAGCCCCCTCAGATAAGGAAGCCTTCCTACGGATTAGATGGAGTGCCGCGGAGGAGTAGACAAACTGGTTTGATCTTGTCACACCTGTAGGGGCACAGGGGAGGGGCCTCGTCCTTAGCCCCGTCCTGCCGCGGACGGGCGCCGACGGGCTTACCTTTGGCGCACCTTCGGCGCGCCCGCTGCCCGCGTCCGCTGCGCGGAGGTAACATCATGTTCTTTTATGATGACGCCGCTCGCGTCAGCTGCCTCAGCCGCGCCCCCACCGCCCCGCCTGCAAGGAGGGCTTAGGATATGACCGCAACGTTTGGAGGGAGGTGTGTACTCCGCGCCTGAATCGGCGGAGCCTGTATGAGCAGCGCTTCGCTAGGGAGGTGAATTTAAAAGGTAAAAACACACTCTGCCAGTGCATTAAACCAAGAAATAAGCAAATAAAAGTTTAAAACACAGACAGCCTAACCCCCGGCTTTCCGCCCCAGGGGTGAAAGAGTAGGGCGAGCCTCGAGCCGGATGGTCCTTTTATGAGGACGCCGCTCGCGTCAGCTGCCTCAGCCGCGCCCCCACAGCCCCGCCTGCAAGGAGGCTGTGGGATATGACCGCAGCGTTTGGAGGGAGGTGTGTACTCCGCGCTTGAATCGGCGGAGCCTGTATGAGCAGCGCTTCACTAGGGAGGTGAATTTAAAAGGTAAAAACACACTCTGCCAGTGCATTAAACCAAGAAATAAGCACATAAAAGTTTAAAACACAGACAGCCTAACCCCCGGCTTTCCGCCTCAGGGGTGAAAGAGTAACCACTCTCACAGATACTGTTGTCCATTGCACAAGTGTGAGCAACAGACTCTGCATCTTTTGGAGTCTCATCTGTGGTAGGCTTACAAATCCTAGATTTGTTTGCAAATGATCCCCAATTAATTCCAGGTCCTGAGTGAGTGTAAGACAAGATTTTTCAAGATTTATCAAACATCTGTGATCCTCCAACATTTGACACACATGCTTGAAGAATTTTAGGCCAGGAAAACACTGGAACAGCATCTTTTTGCTTTCTGATTTTCCGGAGCTGGACAGATTCCATTTCTCACCAATAGCTTGGATATTTATGGAGTCAAAGCCAAACTATTTTGTAAATTTTTTGTACATGAGTATAGCAGTGGACCTGACTCTTGGAGAATTTCTTTGAAATCCAATGAATAACCTCTTACTATTGTATGCAGAATCCATGCATCTGAATTATCTTCTTGCCATTTGTGACAAAGAAAGAGAGGCATCCTCCGACAGAATGCTCAGCACCATCAGAAAAGCTTCTTGGGCTTTAGTGTAGGACGATGGGGCTTGGCGTTTTGAATTCTTATTGGGAAAATGATGATTGGGCATGTTACTTCCAGCCTGGAATTGAAATTAGAAACCCTCCTGATGGCGCCTTCTTGCTGGTCTTTGAGGAGGGTCAGGATTAAACTGAGTTCTGAGTAGTTGCACATGCTTCTGATTTTTGAAAGCCCTGCATAACTTATCTTCCACTTGATCTTCAAATAGTTTATTACAAGAGAAAAGGCATATGTAATAAACCTGCCTTTTGAGAAACCTTCGCTTTCTAATCTCTTGAATAAATCTGATGTTTGGCCGCCACATTTGAAGCCATAGAAATATCTTTCAGTGTATCACAGGATACATCGGAAAGGAGCTTTGCTTGTATTTCCTTATACAAATGCAAACCAGAGCAATCCACTCCCTGAAGTTAGAGCCCTTAGGTCCTCAACAAGAGATTGGGAGGAATATACTGAATATATTGCCACCCTTAAAGCAAGGTTTAACACAGAGTAGCTCTTTTTCTAGGATGCTTCTACCTTTAAGGTAGCCAAAATCCACCACTGGAACATCCTCAGCTCGAATCGTAGAATGACATGCCCAGTTAGGCAATATTGGATCAATAATAAGTGATGCAGGAATCTCCATATCATCTTTTCCTGAGGGACACAGATGAAGCAAAAACTTTGGGGGCTTATTTACAGGCCCATTGTACCGCCGGTGAATCACTTTTTTTGGCACACACCGGCGGTGCAGTGTGCCTGCCCTTATTTACAAGGCCATGTAAATTCACCCTGCGTGACTTTTTATGGCCTTGTAAATATGGACCACTTTCATGCATTACTCTGCGTGAAAGGGGCATTCCATGGGTGTCGCTTTGTGTGTTCCCACCGAACACCCGTGGAACTTGGCACATCCATTCCCAGGGAAGGCCTAGGAATAGAGCAATGAAGACAAATACTTTTATTTCTCGTCATTATATGTGTGCAAAAAGAACAATTGATCGATGGAATGCTGTACAATGTCAAACATTCACCCTTAGTACAGAGATCTGAACCTAAATCCATATGGTCTCATTAACAACAGACTAACACAGCGTGGTGCTGCAATCCATTTTGCTGCACTGAGCTGCACCATTTTAAAAGCACAGGGATGCATCATATTTACAACAATATGACACATCCCTGTGTTTACCCCAGTGCTGGTGCACAATTGGCTTCCATGTGCCAATGCAGACACCCTTGCATCATGGTGCAATGGTGCCTGCGTTGTGGGGATCATTGTTTTTATACAGGAAGGGACACCTTACTGCACAAAAGCAATCCTTAATTGTGTTTTCCTCTTTCTATGTGTGCTGCAGAATGCAGCATGCACAGAAAGAGGAAAAGACGAAGATAAATAAAAATATTTCTCTGTGATGCGCCTTCTTACGCCTCCCCTGACGCATTCCCAGGTTCACAAATTCTTGTAAATCAGGGAAAGCAACAAAATCCATGGGTGTTGCGTGGGAACACCCATGACATGTCCCTTTCACGCAAAGTGATGCATTAAATGGGGCCTTATTTACAAGGCCATGAAATGCCATGCATTGTGGCTTTGCGTGGCCTTGAAATATGGGGCAGCACACTGCACTGCTGGTGCGTTAATAAAAGTGATGTACTAGTTGTTTTGCCCATGATGCCATTCCACTTTAAACCCAGCTATATGCAAATCAGTCTTGACCCTGCTCCTCATGGGAACAATCCAGCCCGAACTGCCAGGCTAGGTCCTCCCTGGATTGGAAACAAGCATCCTGGTACCGGTTTCGGGGAATCAACCCTTATCAGCCAGGCTTGCTTGAATCTAGTGGCACAGTGAGCACAGGACCCAAGTCTGTTTTTAGTGCGCCACTGTATTTAAGCAAGTCTGGCTGATGGGGGGATGATACCACAAAATAGGTCCCAGGATGCTTGTTTCCAGTTCAGGGAGGACCTGGCTTGACAGTTCAGGCTGGACCATGAGGAGCAGGATCAAGACTAATTTGCATATGGCTGGGTACAAACTGGGGTGGCAAGCTGGGCAAAAAAACGATGGATTAAACTAAGTTCTGTTAACTTCTGTTTGCATTGTTCAGCATTCCGTCCATCATCTGTTCCTTTTGCTTCTATGTGTGTGGCAGTGTGCCGCACATATAAAAGGAGCAAAATGACATTAATTATTGTTTTTGTGCAGGAAGGTGCCCATTGCATGTTGATTGGAGGAGGGTGGACTTGCAATAGTTTAATCAGACCAAAACTGGTGCTCAGTAGATCGTCTTCCATAGGAATCTGGAGAATTTCGCCACAAATAGCTAAATCAGATGGAAAGTTACCTTTTCTAAGAGTGGTTTTAGGAACTTGTATGTTTTCCTTTTCATATTAAGGAGATGGCAAGGAAGATAGGGAAGCTGGTGAAGTACCATTCACTGATGCAATTTACGAAAGGGAAAAGAAAGAGTAATTTCCAGCATTATCTTTTGATTTTTAGAACGCATTTGTCAAGGAGGCGATCAAAAAATTACACTGCTCCTCAGAGAACTCAAAACCCCCAGACAGAGGAACAGGATCAGTCCTTTGCATCGTTTCTCATCACTTTCATCATCATCATCCCTCGAGCAATGTCACCTCTTTAAAGAGTGCTTTGTGTGCTACATGACAATGTGAGTGACACAAGCACCAAATCCAGGGTGGACTTATATTCCCAGTTCAAGGACCACAGTTCACCCAAACTCATGCCAGTGAACAAAAAAACAAGAAGACCCTTCCCCTCTTTTCTGTCTGCTCTTGCTATATCTGTTTCTTTTTTCATTTATTTGTAGATACAATCATATCTATTTATTTATTTATTCAAAATACTCAAATTGCTCCAATTTACATTTTCTATATAAAAAGAAAAGACAAGAAAATCAACCACTGGGTTTGAAGCCTGCTTTCCAAGGTATAAACTAATGATAGCAGTGTTAAGCTGAGTTCTGTTTGAATGATGTTATCAAAGTTGCCCACAGGAGGGTGCTCTTGTAAAAACTATCTTGTAATAGCTGAAAGAAGTAATTCTACTGTAAAGAAACACAATTAAAAACATTCTAGCTTATGGGTCAAGAATGTTCAATTCTATTAAGGACACAGAGGCTTAGAGTATGCTTCTCTTTTCTTTACTGTAAATGTCAGCAGGCAATCATGTTTAAATAAACAAAAACTACATTATACATGTAACCCATCCATGTCACATATCATGCCACCATTACAATATAGGGGCATATTATCAAGGGGGTTTATCTCCGCTTTTTTGGCTTTAAAAGCCAAGAAAGCGGAGATAAAATTATCTCCCTATTACCTAGCTGTCGCTAACACCAGTTAGCGAAAGCTAGTGGGATATAGCGACCATCTTGGGCCCCGCTTTGCATGTCAGTGAAATTTATCACTAATGAAATGCAAAGTGGGCGTGCCAAGATGTTAACGACTGGAAACAGTCGCTAACATCGCTATCTCCTATTACCAACTTTTGGAGATATTCGCGCTCAGCGCGAATATCTCCAAAAGCTAACACCTGCCCCTGAGCAGTTCTTAGCCATGTTATCCAATGGTAGGTGGATAACATGGCTAAGAGCATTAGCTCGGTAATGCATGAATATCGCTGACTTTTCAATGACTGAGATAGAAATGGGAGAAATCCTTGGCTATCGCTACTAGTAGACGGGACTTTGTTTCCCTCAGTTTGTTGAAGTATAGAATGGCTGGGATGTCCATCCTCAGTAAGATACAATAGTCTGCCTTTGAGGAAGAGAGACACCTGATGGTGAATGATCCCATCAGGCAATAAATATGGAGACTCAGATCTGCTTCTGACAGATGCCCTCCCCCCCCCCCCCCCCCCCGTTGAGAGGTTGAGAGGGATCCACACCTCGCTCCCCAGCCCCAACGACTGGCAACTGACTCTATCACCACTTCTGGGGAGGTGCCAAAGATGGCCTTGCCATTCCAGGATTCCGAGTGTTTAAACCACCATGTAATTTCTGTCCTGGTTTCATCAGAAAGGGGAACCTGCTCTGAACAAGAGAGACACTTCCTCAAATGTCAAATTTTTACTCTCTAAAGGGCTCAGTAACGGAGAGAACCCAGAAAAATGGCTTGGATCGAGGAGGCTAACTGGCCGGCAATCCTGGCGACCCACCTGAACAATACAGTCTGGCTGCACAATGCAGACCACAATTTTCTCTTGATGTTGCAAATCTTCTGGGAGAGAAAGATCAGTTGGGTCCAGACTGAATCTATCTGGAATCACAAAAATTCCATTTGTTGTGTAGAAGACAACACTGATGCGTTGATTGTGAAACCCAAATTCAGCAGAAGTTGAAGGGTCCATGAAAGATAAGTCCTGAGATTCCTGTGCCATCAAGGGAGGGTTGTCTAGATACACTATTAGACAAACTCCCTGAGCTCTCTGAGACTCCGCCACTGGGCTCATTAGTTTGGTGAAGCATCAGGGGACTGATGAGAGACCAAAAGGAAGGGACGTGAATTCCAGACATTGACCTTGTCAGAGAAATTGTAGAAATCTCCTGTGAGGCAGGTAAAAGAAAATCTAAAGGTAGGCATCCTTCAGGTCCAGCCAGGCCATTCAATTGCCTTCCTGAAGGATATCTCTTAGCAAATGAATGCCCTCCATTTTGAAATGTCTGTATAATATCCAAACATTGAAATCTTTCAAATCTATAACCAAACGGTAGCCGCCATCCCTCTTTTCAACCCCAAAAATTAGACTTATGAATGCCTTGTGATGCAGTACAAATATACATACAGCCCCTAACGAAAAACATACTGCCCCTTTGTCTAACAACATTTGAATTTCTGAGTCTATAGAGGACTTGCCTTTTTGGGGAAAAAAAACATTTGTTCTGGAGGACTTGATTAGACAGGCGTGCTGTAAAACTTTAGCTTGAAGCCTTTAATAGTCTCTATGATCCACGGATCTTTGGTAATTTGCCTCCAAATGTCTGGGAACAGTCCCACTCTTCCTCCCAAGGTTACCTCTGAAAAGGGAAAAAGTCTTCAATTGCCCCTTGTATTCTTCCGTGAACGACCCGGCGAAAGTGGTAACTCCACGGTTAGGGTAGAAGGTAGACTCAGACAGTTCTCCATACCAGCCACCCCTGCCTTGGGGATAGTATCCTTGTTGAGAGCCTTCAACTGATCTTCAGCCTGATGGTTGCCCTCCAAAGCACCGGACTGTGCCAAAAAGGCTTCTTCTAAAGACTTTTTTAGGTGACATTTGGGTTTTTCCAGAGTGAATAAGTGGCGCAAAACCTGGCAAGCTCTTTCACACATGGGCCCCCAAAGAACAATCCCTTGCCCACTGGGCCAGCTTTAGATGTGTAAATCAGTACGTTTTGGGTCTATTCTCATGAGAATAGATCTCCGTCGTTCTGTGGAAATAGCGCAGTTGGAGTTTCCTAGTTGACAAATGGCTCTCTGTCCAACCCATTAGGACCTCCGGATCTACTGGGGAGTCAGATTCTTTGGCATGTGCCTTCGTCAATGGGCCAGACATGTCCAGGAGCTTGTCGTGGCAATTACGCCATGCCCAGTCTAAGCCCTTCTTGGGGTCCTTTGTGTACTTTCCCATAAAGGTGAAAATGGTAGGGTCCATCTCTGGGGTATCCATGACCTTACTTATCAGGTATGGGCGAGGGCATTCTGCTCTAAGATGAGCATGTATTTCTTTATTGAAGCCCTGTCAGAGATGTGATTGGACGTGTTCTGCGACCTCTTGAGGAGGAGCCTAATTTTAAGCTCTGGGATGTATAATCTCCGTGGACTCAAAGGTAAGTATGCAATGTATGTATGTATGTATGTATTGCGACTTATATAGCGCACGTATCACCCGAAGGCATCAAGGCGCTTGCCTTGGGAACCCGTCCTGGCTTTTTCCCTGTGAGATAACCCCTACTGGGTATCCCCAGGTTGAAAGCCAGGCATCCCGCAGCGGGTGGGCCGACGTAGTGGAGATTAAGCAACTATTGCCCAGAGTTGCAGCGTGGGACCCATGATTAGAATAGGCACGAGGCGAGAATTATCGAGTCCGTGGACATTTTGGGCTCAGGACCCTGACGCGTCGGGAATTGAACCCTGGTCCCGGGCCAGACCTCTGCACCAGGGTCTGCCGCTCTAATCAGTGAGCCACACTCCTCCTGCAAGGGTTCTTTGAGGAAGAAGAGTGGAGTGTTTCTTCTTGGTAGGCCCCGTCTATTTTCCTCTTCGCTGTCCTCAGAATCAGAGTGTTGAACTTGGACCTTTTTGCAGGGTCATCCCTGAACCTTTTACCTTCCTCCTGTAATTTTTCTGACCTATCTTCGTTGGTTTTATGACTCTGGGCACTCTAGCACTGCTGTCCGGGGTAAAGTGTGTGTGCTCTCTGTGGTAAACATCGTAAGATTGGTCTACACCTGTTTGGCATATTTAATTTACCTTTAAGTCCCTGGTACAGTGGAATCCCATTCACCCCAGTCCTGTAAATTAATGCTACTAGTGGGCCTGCAGCACTGCTAGCGCCACCCACCAAAGTAGCCTTTCAAACCTGCCTCAGGGCTCTGCTGCTGCAGGGCCTGCATGTGCAGTTTACTGCCACAGTGACGTGGCATTTAAAGTAGTTGCCAAGTCTGAAACTCCCCTTTTACTACATATAAGTCACCCCTAAGGTAGGCCCTAGCTAGTCCTATGGGCAGGGTGTTGTGTAGGTAAAAGGTAATCCAGGTTTTTAGATTATTGTGTATAGTATGGAAGTATACTAAACTCAAGGGAGGTCATAAGTACTAGGCCTGAACGGTAAATTTGGAATTTGGGTAATTTCGCGTTCCGCGGAGAACGCGGAATTGCCATAAATTCCACGATCCGCGGCTTCGAGGAATTTTTTGCTTGTTCGCACTTTAAAAATGCGTTTTCGTGAGATATTTCCCCCTGCGCACAAAAACAGCGTTCGCGAACAGGCAAAAAAGCATTGCGAACGGGCGAACAAGCAATTCCGCATGTTTATGGAACTCTGCATGCTCGCGGAGATTTTTTACCGTTTCGCGGAGCTTTGCGTAGCGCGACTACGCAAATTATGCCCACCTCTATAGCATTCATAGATCTGAAGGCTGCTTTTGATCTCTTTCCAAGGAGCTCCCTGTGGAACTCCCTCAAAATCCAGGGAGTTCCTGATGACCTTCTGACTCAAATAGTACGACTTCAAAAAGATAATTACGCAAAAGTCAGATGGGGACCTAGGAGTGAACTTACTGAGGTAATTCCAATAAAAAGAGGAGTAAGACATGGGCGTGTACTGGCACCCACCCTCTTCTCACAAAATGTTAATGATGTTGTACTTCAGGGTTGTAAGCACGATTCACCAAAGCTAGGAGGGGTGCCAGTATCTGCCCTACTCTTTGCATATGACACAATTCTAATATCACAAACTCCCAAAGGACTGCGAAGCCTTTTAGACTGCTTATGTGATTTCTGTATGAAAAATGTCTCAAAATAAATTTAAATAAAACCAAATATATGGCATTAAATGCGCATAAATCCTTCAAGAAAAATATCTTTTTTGGAAAACAAAGACTGGAATATGTTTTTTACCCTTGATACTAAATTGTCATGGACACCTCATATGCTTAAATGTAATCACATGGCAATCATGAAAAAGCAACAGAAAAGCACATCTAAAGCAGTATCACCTGCCTTGGAAGTTTATAATTGTAGGGCGCAAACAGCAACCATCTAATGTGCAAAACTTTGGGGTGCTAATAGTCAGAATATGCTTACTGTGGAAGAAAACACATTTAGATGGATGTTATTGCAGCTCCCAGTATGCACACCAATGATCCCTGTTATCCAAGATAAAAAAATCAAGGAAATTGAGCCCCAAGCCATATTAAGTCCCCTGCTGTTCTGGGTCCGCAAGTGGACCGTACAAGAGCTCAAAAGTTGTAAAGATGGGTTGATTGAGATACTGAGACTTGATTACAATGTTACACTTCATTGGCTCTGGCATGTGCGTAGGTGGTTTTATTAATTAGCTTTAAATAGTTTTTGAGATGACCCTTTTTTATTAACGCATCTTTCAAAAAGAATCTTGAAAAACACCTATGGGATGTATACCCAGGATAGTATGCACCACAGATCAAAAACCAGGAAGGTTGACCTCGCAGTTTTTATCTATAAAACCAGTCCCCTCTTTTGAAGTATATATGGATGAAATACAACCTCAATTAGCTGAGTATCTGTACATGAAGTTGCGCTTTGATGTTCTACAGATCAAAGCCAATACATCTAAGCCGTCATGCAATAATATCGATGACAGAGAGGCTATCTGCACCTTATGTACACAAAATGCTTTAGACAATGATCCCCATATATTATTTTTCTGCCCAGTGTATGCCATCCAAAAAATGGATGAAACCAATCTGTCGTAATATGGGATTCAGGTCATACTTAGGAGCGCTAAGAATTTTAAGAACAGACACATCTCAGAAAATAGTTTTTAGTTTAAGTAGATACTTATTCGCTATAAACTTAGTAAGCAAGAGAAAGGGATGGACATTTTAATATATAAATGTCCACTTCTAATTATTAATTCTAGTATTGTACGTTTTACGTAGTTTCTTCTTCCTATATCTGAAAGTGGATAATGTGATCGATCCATTTCCACTTATCAACTTCATGAATGATTTTCAGCCACAGCCGGTAGTAGGTGTAACTGCAGGGCGGTGATGTGGGGAGGGGGAGGGGCAGTGTGGGGGGTAGTAATGTATGGATTACGGACTTTAACAGGTAAGTAAACATATAAATGAATAAAACGAATTCCGTTGCACACACTGCATGGCATTTGGTGATGCAGTGAACACAACGAAATTCGTTTTATTTATTTATATGTTTACTTACCTGTTAAAGTCCGTAATCCATACATTACTACCCCCCACCCTGCCCCTCCCCCTCCCCACATCACCGCCCTGAAATTACACCTACTACCGGCCGCTGATGATGATTTTGCACTTTATTGTTCATAAATTGAACAGGCATCCAATTTTCACTACTCATAATTAATGTTTTAGCCGAAAGTGGAGAAAGAGATTGATGCACTTGCACTTTACTAATTTTATGGATGACTTTGTACCTAATGTTTTAAAATGTAATGGGCATTAAAGTACTACTATTCCTAAGCGATGTCCCTCACATTTATAATTGATTTTGACACATTTTAAAATAGGTGTCTAGTAATTAGCTAGAAATCAATATGTGTGGGATTGTAAGATCATATTGTATTGTATATTTGACCTGGCCTGTGCTCAACATGCATGAAATGTATAAACTTGTATCTTTTATGGTTTTTTAAATCGAATAAAGAATTTGAAATAGAAATAGGAGGTAAAAGGGAGGACATGTGCCTTTCCTGTGTGGCATGTCCTGGTAGTGACAAACAGATTATTTGATTTCTCACTGCTGTGAGGCTGCCTTCTCATAGGTTTGCATTGGGAATTCCCTGATATGTGCTTCAGTGATAATTTCTGATATGAGAGGGGTAGCGTTGCCATGTTTGGTATGTTTGGAATAGTAGTAATAAATCCTACTTATTGGTGAAAGCGGATTTGTTATTACTATTTTAGGAATGCCACTTTTAGAAATATGCATTTCTGTGTGCTTATGAGTCTTTGTGCATTGCCTGTTTGTGTATTCATCATCTGGTTTAGACTGCCAGGAGAGAGGGGATGTGCATTCACTCTAGACAGTCACAAAGTGTTTTGATGTGTATCCTGCCTTTCCAGGGTGACTCAGCGCTAGGCTGAATACACCTTGGCAGCATTTAGAATAGCGGGAGGAGTTTCCCTTGAACCTGAAAAGGTCTGGTCTGAATTTAAAGTGGTAAGAGGAGTTGTACCTGCACCTGAACAGTGCTGTGCCTGCCTTCTACAATGCAGTCCCTCCCTCCCCCTGTAGTGTGTCTAGGGCCAGGGCTTGGGATGTGAATCGAGGTGTTGTTGCCCCCCAGAACAAAGACTTTCCGATTATAGCTACAGGGGCTGTAACCCCATGATTTGAGACACTGCATGGACTTTTAACCAGACACTGCTGGTTCTGTATGCTGCCCCAGGGGATTTTTGTGCTGCCAGGTTACTACCATCTGGACTTTATCTGTGTTCTGGCCTGAGCCTGCTTCTTGTTTGGGGCCCCCAGTGATCTCCAAGGGCTTTTGTACCCGCACTGTGGGATTTGAAATAGGGCAGGTTGAACGTTGTGTTCCTCACCGGTTTATCTTGTAGCCCCTGTGGAGTCCTTCTATACCCCTGGCCCCTGCAGTCAAAGCGCATGAGGTGAGCGCAGGACGAGTGAGGTGATTTCCCCTTCATTTTGGAGAAAGCGTGCGAGGAAGGCTCTAGGGTATCCCGGCAGTGCGTGCAGCACTGCACTATCTGAATGGTTCTAGAGGAATGAGAGGGGAAAGCTGAGGGGAAGCAGCGCTCTCCCTCTCCCTGCTGGTGATGGCCGTGGAGTGTGTGTGGAGCTTGTCTGGCAACCAACCAAAGCCAAGGGTGTTGGGCCAGGAGTTGCGGCAGCTGCTGTGTCCCAGAAGAGGCAGGGCCCATGTGGCCCAGGTTACACTTGCCTTATGGTCCTGGCCAAACATCACCCAGAGAGGAAGAGAAAGCCTAGCCCAAAGTGGAGGGGTGGTAGCCACGCACCAAAGGCCCGGAGATGCACCCTTACTTCCGAGGCATGATCCAGAGCCCTGCACCAGGAGAGAAGAGGCAATCTAGTGGCGCAGCCAGGAGGAGCTGCCTTTTGCTGGCCGGCACGTGAGGGGATGAGTAAGGTCAAACTGCACACTCTGTAATACGGGTGTGCCTCTCCCTGTGGGTGCACCAACCTGGGGGCATTGTTTTTGCTCGCTTCTCAGGTTCAACCTCGATGGAGGGCCCGGCTCCTCATTTGAAAATAGGAGTATTGCAGGTCCCAATATGGAGTGGTAATTGGCACATTCCCTGTAGTAGCTGGACAGATGGCCCAGTAGCCTATGAGATCAGGAGCATCATATACCACATAGTAGGAACGCAGGTGCTGCTCCTTGTGTTTGTATGACCTGACTTTGTGATCCCCACGCTAAGGGGGATAAATGGTGATGGCTATGTGGTCTGTGTTTTCCGAACAGGCATTTCCCTGACTGGAGTGTTTACTCTAAGGTTCATAGGGTGATCTGTTGATGTTTCATGTGATTACCTCTTACCTAACTGCTGCAAACTAATGCCCTGATGTGAAGATGTATGTTGTGGTTACGTCTTACAATGACAGGATAACCAGTATTCTTACAGCACCTGCATAATATGTGCAGTAATGGAGCTTTTGCAATCTGTGTAATCTATGAGTATTTTACCCTATTGCAATCTGTGTAATCTATGAGTATTTTACCCAATTGCACTATCTAGGTTGTTATGACAATTGTCTGATTGGCAAAGTGATTTATGATCTATGTGACGTCATGACAAGTGCCTAGTGGCATGATAATGTATGTGATTGTGGTCTAATGTGTTTTATGAAAAATACAGAGGATATTTTGATTTAACCTTGTGTGGAGTCTCTTTTAGTGGTGTACCTAGTGTGTCACTGATGTGTTTGTTGCGTAAACACTTTACACATTGCCTTTGGAATAAGCTTGACTTCTCTGCCAAGCTACCAAGGGGGCGAGCCGGGGTTGTCTTGTGTGTGTAACCCCCTTACCCTGACTAGAGTGGTGGGTTCTGCCTGGCTTATGTGTATACCCTAGCCAACCAGAAACCCCATTTCTAACATACTGCCAGCAGGACGAATTCGAACACTCCTGTGAGCTTTTCGCAGCGTTGCGGATAAATCTGCATATGTGCATTTTGGTGCCAGATATAGCAACAGAAAGAGGACTACGCCCGTCACACAACCGGACATAGTCACCTTTCCGATCCACTAAGACGAAGCTGACGTCGAAGACAGTCAGTGTGCACAAAATAGATCACGCTGCAGTGCATGCAGTTATGGCCAAATCAAAGCAACAGTATAACCATGCACGCAAAGCAATTCCACAATAGCCATCGGCGATTACCTCAATCAGGTGCAAATCGCTGGAAAACGTGCAGTGCTTAACAACAACAAGAGTCTAATACCCAACATCAATAATGCCACATTCAAGTATCAATATTGTACAAATGTACTTATCTGGCTGTAAAGCAGTAATGAAAAAGGACACAAAATGGAGTTGTCTGTGCTTATAAGTGTTACTTTACTGTGATTGGGGCATGTGATATGTGACATGTATGGGTTACATGGGTAATATAGTTTTTGTTTATTTAGACTTGATTGGCTGCTGAAATTTACAGTAAAGAAAAGAGAAGTATAATCGGAGCCTCTGGCCCTGACATAGAATTGCCATTAGCCTGCTGGAAGATTTGGTCATTTTTGGTCTCAGCTGACCTCACTTTTTGTTTAGCAAAGCGTGTGGCAAATCCAAAGGCTGTATAGCTTGAAACAACTTGTTTTTTAATCGTACAACTCTTCCCCTTTATCCAAAGAGACACACATCAAAGACAAGAGGATACCCGGCAAAAATATAATACAGAGAGAGTAAGTAAATAAATATCTACATTGTAGATATATGGAAGAAATAGTACAACTCCCAATAACACTTCAACCATATATAACTCCTGACACAGTGCCCCACACCATGTCCTATTTACTCAGGAGACCTGAGACTTTCCACTCAGGAAGTTCAGCCAACCCAAGACTTACCTTTACAGTACTCACCGGCTCTTTGAAATGCCTTGATACCTGATTGTAGAGCAGACAAAAGAACAGAAGGTGTAGTGGGCTCCTACACTCTTTATTGATAAAATGGTAGCAGGGGCATTGAGGAGAGACAGATGGTGTCTTTGATTTTGCTTTGATTAGCTCCCGCTAGCTAGTTCTACCTGGATAGAGGTTAGACATCTCATAGATTAAGTAGTGTTAAGCGACTCTAGGTTGAGAAGGTAATAAGCAGTATTGTCGCAATGGGCAATAACTTCCGTTCAAGAGTATCCCTGTTAATCCTGCTGATAAGGGACTGCTTTTCTGATCATTCTCTCGTAGGCATTGATGCAAAATTTTGTGACCACTGCATTCATATGCACCAGCTGTATATTTTGTATATCTGGAATAGGAGGATGTAAAATTAGTACAAGCTAATGTTTGTTACCCACTAGTGAAAGAAACTCTGTCCTGCAAACACGGCATCAGACTGTGCTTGTTCTGGAATGTCCAGGTCAACACCCACATAGGTGTCCCAGATAGCGTACAGCTCCACTGCCAACATTCCCAGATGCCACGTGAATCTTTACTTTAAAACCAAACTGAAGATCCAAATGTGAGAGTGGAACAAAGACACGGAAGGAAGATGGATTCTGCCTCCCAGGTGAGAAGAGAAGAGAAGAACACAGTGAGCAAGGTTAAACCTATTTCAAGAGGATTCATTTAAAGTGAAGTCTGAAAATCTGAGGGGAGCTTTACATTTCATACAGAAACCCGGACTGTTGAATATTGAATCCAGAGTAATGTTGGATGCTAATATCATGGACAAAATATTGAGGGAGAAAATATTGAAAGGTAAGTATATATAGATTTTTTCTACCTAACTCCACGTCTATGTACCTTGAAGATACACAAATATTCTGCATACCACTTGCTAAAGCATGTTGTAAATGGGTGTAGGGGCTTGTGGGGGCCACAGTTGGCAGGGGCATGTGGTGAGCAGAGCACATGCTATGGGATCTAGGGGTAGCTTGCTGCTACCCTCATGCTGTAGTAATGGGTGCAGAGAAGGGGGTGTGGGGAATAAGTGCACTAGGCGCTCTCAGTACCACACCTGGGTCTGAGTCAGGTATCCCCAGGCCTGAAATTACTCAGTCCAGTATTTTCAGGCCCAGTATTTCTGGTGTACTGCTCTTGACCACTCGTAAAGAGAGCCTCCATTCGATTCAATAACTTCATACATACAAATATTTTAATTAAGTAAACATTTGTAAAGCGCGCCACTCACCCGTAAGGGTCTCAAGGCGCTGGGGTAGGGGGCAGCTAATGATCAAACAGCCAGGTCTTGAGGAGTCTCCTGAAGGTCAGCAGGTCCTGGGTCTGTTCCATGTATTGGCGGCGAGGTGTAGGAAGGATCTGCCGCCAGTGGTCATTCGGTAGATGCGTGGAACGGTGGCGAGGGCGAGGTCAGCAGAGCGGAGCTGGCGGTTGGGGGTGTAGAAGGTGAGCCGCTTGTTAAGGTATACTGGTCCTGCGTTGTGGAGCGCTTTGTGAGCATGGGTGAGGAGCTTGAAGGTGATCCTCTTGTTGACCAGAAACCAGTGCAGGTCCTTCAGTTGGGCGGTGATGTGGCTGTGGCGGGGGATGTCGAGGATGAGGCTTGTGGAGGCGTTTTGTATGTGTTAGAGTCTCTTCTGGAGTTTGCCCGTGGTTCCCGCGTAAAGGGCGTTGCCGTAGTCCAGCCTGCTGGTGACGAGAGCCTGGGTCATTGACAGAGAAGAGTCCAGGATGAACCGCAGGTTGCGTGCGTGGTCGGTGGGTGCTGGCACAGTTCCCAACGAGGCTGGCCACCAGGAGTCGTCCCAGGCGGGTGGGGTGGAGACGCGGATGAGGCCCTCCATCTTGTCCGACTTCAGTTTCAGGCAACTGCTCTTCATCCATTCAGCGCGACAGCTTTCATCCCTGTGTGGAAATTGGTTTTGACGGTGGCGGGTCTTTGGTGAAGGAGAGGATCAGCTGGGTGTCGTTGGCGTATGAGACTATATTGAGGTCGTGTGATTGGATGATGTTGGCGAGCGGTGTCATGTAGACGTTGAAGAGTTTCAGGCTGAGGGACGATCCTTGAGGTACGCCACAGGTGATCTTGGTGGCTTCAGATCGGAATGGAGGGAGGCAGACTCTCTGGGTTCTGTCGGTGAGGAAGGAGGTGATCCAGTCCAGGGCTTTGTCATGGAGCCCTGCGTTGTAGAGTCGTGTGCGCAGGGTGTGGTGCCAGACTGTGTCGAAGGCAGCCGAGAGGTCCAGAAGGATGAGGGCCGTGGTTTTGCCGTTGTCCAGCAGGGCCCTGATGTGGTCAGTGGCGGTAATGAGGGCGGTTTCGGTGCTGTGGTTGCTGGGGAATCCAGATTGGGACGAGATCAAGGTGTTATTTTCTTCAAGGAATTGGGTCAGTTGTCTGTTGACGATCTTCTCTATGGCTTTCACCAGGAATGGGAGCAAGAGATGGGCCAGAAGATTTTGTGGTCCTTTGGGTCTGCCTTGGGTTTCTTGAGAAGGGTGTTTATTTCTGCCTGTTTCCAGCCTTCCGGGAAGGTGGCGGTCTCAAATGACTTGTTGAAGATCTTACGGAGTTGGGGTGAGATGATGGAGCTCGCTTTGTTGAAGATGTGGTGGGGCAGGGGTCTGATGATGAGCTGGAGTGGATGGTGTTCATCGTCTCGATGGTGTCTTCATCGTTGACCTGGTTCCAGGAGATCAGGCGGCCGGTGTGACTGGGGGCGGTGAGTCTGGGGTGACGGCGGCTGTCAGAGAGGTCTGTGTGTTGAAGCTGTCATGGATGTCTGCGATCATATGGTGGAAGAAGGTAGCTAGAGAGTCGCAGAGGTCTTGTGACAGCGGGATGTCATTGGAGCTGGAGCTGGGGTCGGTGAGTTCCTTCACGATGTTGAAGAGATCTTTGCTATTGTGTGCGCTGTAGTCGATGCGTTCCTTGAAGGAAGTCCTTCATCACCTTCATCATTTGACATCACCTTTCTGACACACCTCTAATTAGTCTTACTGGCCCCAGTAAACTTTAACTCAAACATAAAGTTCTATGAGATCAAGTCATTTATAATTTCTGCCCTATACCAGTATTCCAATGGGGAAACCACGTGCTCTTAGAAAGGAAACCTGGAATAACAAGTTACAGACATGGATAGAGGGAACCACAGGAACTAAGGGCACATGGCGAAGTGGATCATCAGAATAATGCCACCCCATGCAAATCGCAAACACGGACAAATGTGCATACTGAGACTTACCTAGAGAACAAATGACATCCTTTCATTAAGCTCACACAGAGCATCAAACCGGTATCTTGACAGTAAAATCAGCTTAAACTCCCTCAGAAATACAGATGCTCCTATTTGCAAAAACACTTGATTAGTACCTAGGAAATTACAATTTCACCCAACATACCACAAGGGCTAACAACACCATTGGCAGATGGACTAATTGACTCAGCAGACACAAGTTGGGCAGAGGGTCAAATGACCTGCACCCCAACATAAATACACCCCACTGAGACAATCCAAAACACCTCACATTGCCTACGCCAGCAGCGAATAATTATAAAAATAAATTCAACATTAAGCCCAGCAAAATTCTCATAGAGCATAGTGGTTCTATGGACAGCCCCAAAGGTGATTGGTGGTAAAAACGGTATGGGAAAAAGTAATTGGCAGAGGTGCATTAAGCAGAAACTTACAAAAGGCGTAAAATGACATAAAGCATACAAATTGCTCTATGCTGTGTGTATTAGCTCTATGTATCAGAAAACAAATACATGTTTACACATAAACAGCCTCATTAATAAAAATGTAACATATAGGAGTCCCTTTTACATTTTACTTGCATCCCTAAGAGAAAGAGTTGATTGTGACTGCAGTTATTCAAGGTCTTTCATTACAGCAGAAAGAGGAAGATTTAAAAACAAAAAACAGAAAGGATCGACATAAGAATACTGTGGCCTTTAGTTCTATTTTATCAATTGTGGTAAAATATTATGTAACCCACTTAGCCATGTTTCTTTGTACTGAATTATGTAATGGATCATAATATTTCTATGTACTTACTATGTAAAGGATCATAGTACACAGAAACTGCCCCATTTTGTACCAGTCTTATGCTACAAATAAATATTTAAAGTGGGATGAACGAGTATCATACTGTTTTCTATTCTAGAGCATCTTAATTATTTTATTTTGATTCGTTCTGTAGCCAGAAACCTGCTCAATCTTTAGGGTCAACTACATTTTTCAAAGTACATCGCTTCATGTGTCTGGATCAGAAATAGGACATTGTCCAAGCAAGCACATTTTTCTTTTATCAAACACTCCCCCCTTAAAATGGTTATTAGCAAATTTTCTCCATATGGATTAAAAATGTTTCAATGAAAATAGGTCAGGAGATGAGAAAAAGTACATCAATTGCTTGGCCAATATTCATTTACATGGATATAGAAATGATCAGCTCAACATTTGGATGTCATTTCCAGCCTTTCTGAAATCCTAAGAATATTGAAATGAACTTGTGGAGACAATGACTTTGTAGCATGTCTTATAAGAAAACTCACCCCACCTGGTTGGCACTTGTCCTGCAACGCATACACAAGGGGATGATGGACGGAGCGCTGAAACTTTTCAGACACTCACCCCCAGTCACAGATCTTGGTTGAATCCATCATCGTTCTTTAGTTCACTTCGCCACCACAGTACAGACACAGCTATATGCAAATCAGTCTTGACTCTGTGCTTCTTGGGAACAGTCCAGCCCGAACTGCCAAGCCATGTCTTCCCTGGACCAGAAACAAGCATCCTGGGACTAGTTTCGGGCTAACAGCCCTCATCAGCCAGGCTAGCTTGAATCCAGTGGCAAAGTGAGCAAGGGACCCAAGTCTGGGCATACCCTGCCTACTTAGGGGGAACAAAGCAAACAGAAAGAGATGCTGGCAGAACACTAAAACTTTTCAGACACTCAACCCCTGTCACAGATCTGGGTTGAATCCATCATCGTTCTTTAGCTCACTTCTCCACCCCAGTTCAGACATAGCTCTATGCAAATCAGCCTTGACCCTGTGCCTCATGGGAACAGTCCAGTCCAAACAGCAAGCCATGTCTTCCCTGGAATGGAAACAAGCATCCTGGGACCGGTTTCGGGCTAACAGCCCTCATCAGCCAGGCTAGCTTAAATCCAGTGGCAAAGTGAGCAAGGGACCCAAGTCTGGGCATACCCTGCCTACTTAGGGGGAACAAAGCAAACACAAAGAGATGATGGCAGAACACTAAAACTTTTCAGACACTCAACCCCTGTCACAGATCTGGGTTGAATCAATCATCGTTCTTTAGCTCACTTCTCCACCCCAGTTCATACACAGCTCTATGCAAATCAGCCTTGACCCTTATCCCTCATGGGAACAGTCCAGTCCAAACAGCAAGCCATGTCTTCCCTGGAATGGAAACAAGCATCCTGGGACCGGTTTTGGGCTAACAGCCCTCATCAGCCAGGCTAGCTTGAATCCAGTGACAAAGTGAACAAGGGACCCATGTCTGAGAATACCCTGCCAACTTAGTGGGAACAAAGCAAACACAAGGAGATGATGGGCGGAGCACTGAAACTTATCAGACACTCACCCCCATTCACACATCTGGGTTAAATCCATCATCGTTCTTTAGCTCACTTCGCCACCCCAGTTGAGACACAGATATATGGAAATCAGTATTGACCCTGTGCCTCATGGGAACAGTCCAGCCCGAACTGCCAAGCCATATCTTCCCTGGACCGGAATCAAGCATCCTGGGGCAGGTTTTGGGCTAACAACCCTCATCAGCCAGGCTAGCTTGAATCCAGTGGCAAAGTGAGCAAAGGACCCACGTCTGGGCATACCCTGCCAACTTAGGGCAAACAATGCAAACACAAAGAGATGATGGATGGAGCGCTGAAACTTTTTAGACACTCACCCCCAGTCACAGATCTGGGTTGAATCCATCATCATTCTTTAGCTCAGTTCACCACCCCAGTTCAGACACAGCTATATGCAAATTAGTCTTGATCCCGTGCCGCATGGGTACAGTGCAGCCCGAACTGCCAAGCCATGTCTTCCCTGGACCGGTAACAAGTATCCTGGGACCGGTTTCAGGCTAACAGCCCTCCTCAGCCAGGCTAGCCTGAATCCAGTGGCAAAGTTGTTTGCTGCAATTGGCACCCCGAGTGGGACGGGTATGCCCAGATGTTGGTCCCGTGCTCTCCATGCCACTGGAGTCTAGCTATCTTGGCTGATGAGACTGATTTGCATATGGCTGGGTTCAAACTGGAATGGCATGGTGAGCAGAAAACCGATGGATTTAGGCCCAGATCTCTGTACTGGAGTGAATGCATGACATTGTTCTGCATTCTCTCCATCAATTGTTGTTTTTACATTCGTCACCCCGAGTGGGACTGGTATGTCCAGACATGGGTCCCATGCTCCCCATGCCACCGGAGTCAAGCTATCCTGGCTGATGAGGGGGTGAAACCCCCAAAACCAGTCCTTGGATGCTTGTTTCCAGTCCAGAGAGGACCTGGCCTGGCAGTTCCAGCTGAATTGTTCCCATTGGGCACGGGGTCAAGACTGATTTGCATATGGCTGGGTTCAAACTGGAATGGCATGGTGAGCAAAAAAACGATGGATTTAGGCAGATCTCGGTACTGGGGTGAATGTATGACATTGTTCTGCATTCTGTCCATCAATTGTTGTCTTTGCACTTGTCCTGCAACACCATGTAAAATAGATAGGAGAACTGTTTACACTACTGCCACATATATAGAATATATCAAATTATGTGTTTGGTCTATTTTATCCTTGCTAGATGAAGGACACTGCTGATCCAGATTGGTTAGGCTCAGAATTCTTTGAGCAAGTCATTCACCAATGTTTAAGTGGCAATATTTGTGTCACAATTAATTGTAATGACTGATCGGCAAGTATAGATCTCTTTCCTTTCTATGAACACAGAAGTATTTCACTTCTTGCAGGTTATTCAGAAAAAAACAAGTCGAAATACTGGCAAGATTTCACTCAATAAATATATTTATCTCTACACTCATCTGTTCAATAGCATGCATTTCCTCAAAAGTTATTAGGGCATCCATAGTTAAATTCTGATCTGGAGTGAACCATGCCAAATGTATATTCATTAACTAATGCCCGATTTTTCCTTCGACAAAGGTATGATGTTCTTATAAAGATAATTAGAAAATAAAATGCCCATCTGTTGAGCATTCCTCTTAAACTGATTCGTGGCTGCTTTTGACACGCACTGAAGACCAATAGCTGTACTGATCTATTACTGCTGACTATACTTGGCCAACTCATCTGTGCAATTGCCAAATGTATTTTGTCAATAAATGGATGTTTAAATATACTGGTCTCAACATTCTGTGGAGTGTAATCGTCTTCCTTCTGAACTAAAAGTAATAAATGTAGAGCCTCATGACACCTCTTCTCCAATCCCCTCATTATAAGGAAACATTCGTCTGTACCAAGGATATTATCAAAATGCACTTGAGAAAGGGTTTCAATCAAACAACTTTGTTTTGAAAATCTCTGTTCAGTGTCCAATAAGAATTGGGATACGGGTTTGTCTTGTAACTCCTTCCTTATTTTATGCTATTGAACTCCCCAATAACTGTTAATGAGGCTTAATCAAACCCAACCAAGAAAAATAATCCAGATTCCTTCCTCCAGGAAAATGAATAATGTAGTCTCAACAAATTGTGCTATCTGCCTGAATATAAAGAGCAGAGCCGATTTCTTAAATTCATATTGCAGCAACTATTTCTTAGATGAAAAGTGGTTATTAAATTCAGATTCAGATTTTAAGATTTCTTTTTATAGTTTTGATAACAGACTTTTTTTTACAAATAGATCATCAGACATTACAATGATTACCAAAATTAAACTCTATACTATTTAACTAAACATTTAAAAAAAGATGTTAAAACTGTACTGTAAACCAATTAGTAAAAATACCAGGTAGATACACTGATTCCGATGTCTCATTTGCTGAATTCTCATTTGCTTTCATGAACATTTGTTGAGTATAACAAATATTAATCACATGGTAAAAATGTTACTCTTTATTTAAGGTTCATAAAATACTCTGTTGAGGTACCTTTCACAGGGGTCCTATGATTTGCATTTGCTGCAATTGAAACCGCTCTTACAGCTACAGCATAAACTAGCTGGGAATGTTTTTCATAATGTGACAGCAATACAACAAGCTAACTAGTTTCTGTGATTTTCTTAATTCCAATAGTATTTGAATACCGTGCAATGTAGGAGTAACTCATGGAGTGTCTTCCAAATCTTCTATATAATTACTGTCTTTTGATCTAGGGTGTACCTGTTTAAGCTGTTCAAGTTCATTGTGCACGTTCACATTAGATGCCTAAAGATACTCCTTGTTTGTTAAAAGGTTAATTAATTGGGGCAGCAACATCCTATTGGGGCATTAATACAAAGTAAGAGTCAGTCATATAATTTTTTCGTACTTATGAGGTGGTCCATCACTCTTTTACATCAGCCTTAATTTGCTAAATTTCAAACCATGATTTTTCTGCAATTAGGTGCAAAACTTGATTTAAATTATGTGAATTACACCTGCAAAGAGGGCAATCTCTGGCAACTTCTCTAAGGTTCTGAAAAGGGAATTTGCCTCTATGGGCCTGGTAGATGCGAACACACCCTCTGCCCCACTACTAGGGACTAAACCTTTTTCTCCCCTAAACATCGGTCGTACTCCAGAATTTACTACATCTTCATGGGTAAGACTGTAGTCCCAGCACTACAGGCTACCTCTATTCACCCAGTCGCTATTTCTGGGCATGCGCCAGTTACACTGACATTAGCCTGGGACACCACACCCCCAAAATATAGACGGTGGTTCTTCCCTTCGGTGCTAGCACAAGACCATCTCATGCACGGTGAACTGTGAAAATCTATCAAGGAATATTTTCCATATGAATGACCCAAAGATTCCAAACAGGCTACTAACTGGGATGCCTTCAAGGCAATAATCCGGGGCAGGTGCATCTCCCTCCACGTGGCACTAAATAAGCAAAGGACCCGAAAAAGGTTAGCACTAGAAGCAGAACTGCTAGAGGCAGGGCAGACCCACAAGAGACACAAGAGACACCCTATTTTAGAGTACTGAGAAAAGCACTCAGGGGCAAAAGTAACGCTATTCATAATAATGGGGCTGAACATACCCTCTACGACTAAAACGTACAACATTTGAGAAGGGAAACAAGGTGGGTTCACATCTGGCCAAACAACTACAGCTTAAGTGGGAACGAGAGTACATAGGGGACATTGAACTACCAGTAGGGGGAAGGGCATCTACTGAAATAGAGAAGGCCCAGGCCTTTGCCACTTTTACAAAGCTCTATATGGCAGACATTTATGAGGAGGCAGAGCAAATTCAATCCTTGGAGGAAGTGGAGCTTCCGAAGGTGTCAGTAGTACAAAATGCAATACTGGAGGAGCCAATAGACACAGAGGAGGTCAGCAGGGCCATATCAAGTCTCAAGCCACATAAATCACCAGAGCCCAATGGGTTAACCTCACACTTTTACAAACATTTGTGAAAGAAATGATTCTGCAAATGGTGAGCCTCTGTAGCTCGATTTGGGGGGTGACTACTTCTATGGGGGTGGCCCTTATCCCAGTGCTACCCAAGCTAGGGAAGTCTGGGAAAGATCTTCGTGAAATGCAGCTCGTATCACCCAATAGCGCTCCTCAATCTGGATGCTAACATCAATATAAAAATCATAGCCAGCAGACTAGGAAACCTCATGCCAGACCTGAGACACTCAGACCAGGGCGGTGTCATCCCAGGCAGACAAACACATGATAACTTGCGGAGGGTCTTGGACTTGGTCGAAAAAGCAAATAAAAATTCACTTACAGCTTTCCTGCTGGCTTTAGATACCAAGAAAGTTTTATACCAAGTGGATACGAATTCTGTGACCGGTTTATTACCATGATTAGGGCTAACTAAGATAGAGGGACACGACTGGGGTGCCACCTTTCACAGCTAGTATTTGCCCTAAGGGTCATCCCTGGAGGCAGTGTTGGTAGAGCTGGAACATTTTGAGTGAGTTGCAGGACTCCGGATCAACTTAACAAAATCTTATTTGCTTAACCTCACACTGTCACAGTGGGAAATGGAATCCCTGGTCACCTCCACCGCCTTTCAATGGGCCACAAAACACATCACATACCTAGCAATAAAGATCAATCCTAAACTCCAAGATCTTTTTAAGGTTAACTACCCCCCTCTTCTCCAACAGTCGAAGGCAGACTTCCGGGGCTTGACTCCCCTGTATCTCTCATGGATAGGCCACATCCATGCGGTTAAAATGATGGTCTAACCTAGACTCTTGTATTTTTTTTTAAGGTCTCCTTGAGTGTTCCTCGCTACATTAAAGTCTATGATCATCCGTTTATGGCAGTGCGGCAGGGTGTGACTCCCTTATAAGCAACTCTGTATCCTAAAAAACAAGGGGCATTTGGCTTTACCAGACATGCATCTTTATTACAAGGCCACCGCACTACAGGTAATTACTGAGTGGTTGGCCCAGGAGTCTGACTAACATTGGCTACACATGGACTGGGCGGTGACGGGGAGGTGTAGCTGGGATCTACTATGGAACAGAAATACAAAGGGAGTGGTGGAGGGTCCAAGGGGAGATTGTTTATAGACCGAAAAAGTACCTAGTCCCCCAACTTGACAGCAAAAAACACGAGAGGTACTTACAGTCTGAATAACAGGAGTCTACTGGAACCTAATTGTGTCCCGAATTCATATTCAGACCACACAGTTGATCTAAACAAATGACAGTGTCATGACAGAGAAGTGAGGCAGAGAAGATACAGAGTATAAAAGACTAGAAAAAGTACCCATCAGCCCACTCAAAAGTGGAATCTCGTCATCTGGGTTGTTCAGTGTTGGAGAAAGGTGTCCTGTAGGCTCCTCCTCAGGGAGAGTCTGAGGTTGCCTAATAGCGGACCCTGGGATCAAGCATCCAACCAACAGATGACAGTGTGTGAGCGGAAGGGGCAGAAGTTGCAGTGCTCAAAAGGAAAACAGAAAAGGAAAATAATCCTCGTGATTTAAAAATACCTACTTTGATGACATAAAAAACTTTATTGGGTCTGACCATCAAAGTGTTATTATTAAAAGCAGTATGCTGATAGCATGCAAGGAATTGCTATCCACCATTTATGTTAGTTGGTCGACATGTTTCAGCCTAAAGCGGCTTTCTTCAGGACCTATGATTTGCTACTGCAACACTTACTTATTGTGATTTAGAACGTGATTTACAACCACTCTCCAATTATTTAAGAGGAAGATGGTGTGTCTTCTCCTGTGTGTACAAATGTGGGAAACAAAAGTAAAACAGTATTAGAAATATGCATATCTGTAGCATAAAACTCACAACTCTGTACAAGTGGAATACATGAAAAAATGTGATTCTAACTCACCCTAATTGCAGGGAGAAAAAACCTCACCTCACCTGGCAACTGCTCAGGGTGAAAGGAGTCCACGCACTGTAAATAAGCGCATGGATCTGAAATTAATTTCAGCGCAACTATTGTAGTCACAAAAAACATTACATTAGTGATACTACTAGACAAATGGCAGAACTAGATTAAGAATATACGCAGATGAGGAAAGCGTCTAACTAGAAACCTCCATTAGGCCAACTCGCTTGATGGTCAAAGTAACCGATTAGCCATTACGTGAAGGAATCAGGACACCTTTCCCTTAGTACTTGGATAATTAATTAGTACTTAGTAAAAGATTCAGCGCCTACAATATTGTTTCAAGGACAGAAAACAACCGCATAGTGAAGCGCCATGACCCACCTCTCCGTCGTTACCTCGGATGGAAACCTGAGCCGAGGGGGAGGTGAAATACTGAGTTACAAACGGTGTTTTATCTAAAGATAGCGGACCTTGGAGGGAACTCTCAATGTATGCGTTCCCATTGGCTCGCTGTATGCACATAATATCAGCCAATGGTGGCGGTTCAGGCTACCGAGCGGGGCTGTAGGAAGCGGTGAAATATAGACCAATAAAGGGCCATTACGACGAAGCTGAGTCCGTTAAGGTAGCGGACCTTGTAGGAAGCTCATAGACGGAGTATTCTGATAGGTTCGCTGTCCGGGCCAATAGCTGTTTACTACGTAGGAAGCCTAGGAGCAGAACTCAACGAGGATTCCGTGATTGGTTAGGTGTAGACCAATCGTAAAAGAGCCAAATTTGCGTAGTTAAGTCCGTGGAGGTAGCGGACTATGTAGAAGACTCGTAACAGAAGTGTTATGATTCGTTCACTTTTTAGATGTGGGCCAATAGTTCGCGCACAGACTCTGAACTGCAGTTAGATTAAATTAAAGCCAAAGCGATGCAACAGTGACGTCAGTGGTTAGACGTGAAACAATCGGAAAAATAATTTTATGCAGTGAACACGAAGTTCATTTGGAAAAAAGGCAGTATGCTAATCAGCTCATTTGGAAAAAGGCAGTATGCTAATCAGCTACCTTGAAGTTCAATATGTCAGGGCAAAGGACAATCGATCCTTCGTTCAACATAGATCATGCGAGCTTGCCTGGATAGGTTATCTGCTTCCAAAAGAGCAGAGCAAGACAAACCCAATGTACGCGAATAGACACACAGACAGAATCACATATCCACACAGTCTTATGAGACATACATGTGTGTAAATGTTACAATGTGGTTTCGATGTATACAAAATCCAGCGCGGCCAATCTAGATTGTAAGGGTAATGTGCAATAGAAGAACAAATTGCTGCTTCCTACCGGTGCGTAGTCAAGTCATTGCTTGTTCTAAAAACTAATAACACATCAAAGCATAAATATGGCCCGCGATGAGACAGTGCTAAGCGGTCAACACGGTATACAAAGCCGGGTGGTTTGTCTGCTACATGGGCATGTGTTAGTAGTATAACACTATAGCCAAACAATCTGGAGCAATAATAATATGCCAGGTGTGTACAGACATATAATATTAGATAATGTCAGCTGAATGATACAACGTGTCAGCTAAGTAATACTGGATGATGCCCTCAGTTTAGGCTCACAATTGCATCCACGGGATGTCGTCGTTCAAACCTTCCGTGTCACTACGTAATTTATAGACCCATCTTTGTTCTTTCCTGAGGAGAAAAAGTGGGATGTCTGTGACATGACTGGGTATATGTGGTTGCTCTAAGATTAACCATTTCAAATCATCAGGATTGTGTTTTTTGTCTAGAAAGTGCGAGGTGAGCCGGGTGGCCTGCTTGTTGCGTCTAATTGTGCTCTTATGCTCTTGTATGCGCAATTTAATTTTCCTCGTCGTCATCCCTATGTACCTCAGACCACAAGGACAGGTAATTTGATAGATGACTTTGTCACTGTTGCAATTAGTATGGCGTTTGAGTAGCCAAGGTCGAGTGGTGCCAATGTCGACTGCAAGAGTCTTGCTGGTTTGTGCACACACTGAGCAGTTGCCGCAGGGATGATGTCCCTGCACTGGAGGGAGGTTCCACAAGCTGGAAGTAGATTCTTCGACTCCTTGTCGAGGTCTCGTGTGGACCAGTGCGTCTCTCAAATTAGTGCCTCTTTTAAATGAGAACAGTGGCAGAGGAATGTGTTCTCCTGAGCTATTCAAAATTCGCCATTTCTGTCTAATGATTTTCTGAATTTTAGACGAAGAGGTATTGTATGTGGTCACACACACCAACCTACCAATAGGTGGTTTCTCAACTGGAGGTTCTAGTAGGGCCTCTCGATGATTGTTCGCAGCACGTTTTAAGGACTTGCGAACTAGAGTGTGAGGGTAGCGCCGCATTCTCAACTTCGTGGAGAGATCTTTGGCCTTAGAATGGAAATCTGTAAGGTTGGAACAATTCCTCCGGACCCTCAAGAACTGCCCAAACGGGAGGTTCTCCCTGAGGGAACGGGGATGGTGGCTGTCGAATCTCAGCAATGAGTTACGTGCCATTGGTTTTCGATATAAGGAACTGGCCAGATGCCCTTCTTGTGGGAAAATTACCAAGTCCAAAAAAGGGAGTTCAGTTCTACTGTACTCCAATGTGAACCTGAGATAAGGGTTCTGACCGTTCAGCCATTCTTGAAAAAGCAAGAGGGATTGTATGTCCCCTCGCCAGACAACTAGAATGTCATCAATGTACCGCTTCCACATCATCAGTTGCTGATGATGTGGGTTGGTATTATTAAGTACATGATGGGTCTCAAAATGGTGAACATATAAATTCGCCAGACTGGGTGCAAATTTGCTGCCCATCGATGTCCCTGATATCTGTAAGTACAGGGATTCCTCAAAGGCGAAAAAATTCTCGGTCATGGCAATTCTTGCCAGTTCCATTACAAAATGAATGGGGGTCACCGTGTCAACAGAGGAGTCCTCTAAAAGTGTTTGTACCGTTTCTAGTGTCTCAATTTGAGGTATACAAGTATACAATGATTCGACATCAAAGCTAGCTAGTATGTCAGTGTTGATGTCGAAATGAACCTCAGGTAATGCACGTAGGACATCCTTCGTGTCCTGAAGGTATGTTGGCATGGTTTTCACAATGGGACTGAGAAAGACATCAACAAAAGTTGATAAAGGTTCCAACAAAGATCCAATTCCTGAAATAATTGGACGGCCGGGCGGTGGTCTGGCCGGTTTATGAATCTTTGGAAGAGTATAGAAATATGGAATGATAGGACATTTAGTAACCAAAAAAGTAGCCTCTTGTGGAGTGATCCATCCCTCAGCGCTTGCTTCTTCCACTAGATGTTTGATCTCATTGGTGAGTCTAGCGGTGGGATTCTCAGCAAGGGGGGTGTAGAACTGTGTATTGCCTAGTTGTTTGAGACATTCAGTTCGATATGCATTGGTGTCCTGAATGACTATAGCTCCCCCCTTGTCTGCCGGTTTGATCACTATTTTAGTGTCCTTGGAAAGGGTATCAAGGGCGACTCTGTCTTTCTTTGAAAGGTTCTGGTAGTTGCCTTCTTTAGAGAAATCAATAGATTTCAAGTCTTGCAGTACTGCTGCCTCAAAAGTACCAACCTTGGATGGTACTTGTTGGAGTAGAGGCATAAAAGTAGATTTGACTCTTAGCCCTGTACTGGTGTCTTCAATCGATGTATCTGGCTCATTCTCCCTAAAGAAATAGTGTAGCCTGATCGTCCTGAAAAATCGTTCGATTTCTCCTCGTAACAGAAAAGGTTCTCCGCTGTTAGTGGGAACAAAACCGAGACCTCTATTGAGAACCTCCTGCTCACTGGGGGTGATGACCCGGCTGCTCAAATTCACAACCAGATCCTCAGTAGGCTGGGGTCTGATATCTATTGGCCTCGTTTGTTGTGGGTCATTGGGGGATCTTGGTCGGCTGCCCATTGTACTTGGCCTTGACCCTGACCTCTCCGTCTGCCTCGGTTCCAACCACGGCCCTGTCCCAAAAAAACCTGGTTGTCAAAATACTGAGGCTGCATAGGGTAGTGAGACATAGGTGGGGGAAATTGTGGATAACCCCATGGGGCTGGTGGCCACCATGATCCTGTCTGGTACATATTCCCACATCCATTATATCTCTTGTTAGGTCGATTGTTCCGTCCTCTACCTCTCGGTTGACTGATGTCTCCGCTGTCTGAGCCGGAGGAATCAGTGTCTGAGGATGTGGCATAGGAGGAGCCTTGAGTGTTTTTCTGTTTATTAGAGTCAGTGGGAGTGTAATTGTCACTGGTGTAGGGGTACACTCTCTCATGTGAGAATTTAGCCAAATCTTTTTTAAACTTCTCTATTTTGGCAAAGAAGATAGGTTCTTTGTACTCCTTATTGGCCTTATTAGAGTCCTCCTGCTGTTTCTCAAATCTTTTAGTTGTTAGGGTGGTTTTAATTTGTCCTTCCAGGACCTGTATTTCCACCAAAATGGCGTCTGCAATTCTTTTGGCTGTGGTGATAATTAAAATAAGCCAGTCTCTGGTGCAGCGCCAGGCTATCAAGGACAATCCTTGATGAAGGCCTTGTCTGTGAGGAATAGCCTAGGCGCATTGGTCACTATGAGACCTGTGGGTGAACATTTTCCATGCAAATACTCCGCCATGATCTGTCCATGCCTCACTTCTCTGTCATGACACTGTCATTTGTTTACATCAACTGTGTGGTCTGAATATGAATTCGGGACACAATTAGGTTCCAGTAGACTCCTGTTATTCAGACTGTAAGTACCTCTCGTGTTTTTTGCTGTCAAGTTGGGGGACTAGGTACTTTTTCGGTCTATAAACAATCTCCCCTTGGACCCTCCACCACTCCCTTTGTATTTCTGTTAATTTGTGCAGCTGAGGCTGCGGGTCCTTATCTACAAGTCAATGCACTACACTGCAAGTGCTTCTGACATTTTGATTTGGTGATACTATGGCAGACTTTGGCGGCCTAGGTTTTGATGATGAAATCCTTTCATCTATTCTATCTGAAAATCCTAGTATGTTAGACCAAATTCCAACCCCGGCACCTACAACAGTGGGGGATTGGGAGACAGTATTAAATCTCAAAAAGAGCCATTCACGCACCATTATACATGGACAGATCATGGCGGAGTATTTGCATGGAAAATGTTCACCCACAGGTCTCATAGTGACCAATGCGCCTAGGCTATTCCTCACAGACAAGGCCTTCATCAAGGATTGTCCTTGATAGCCTGGCGCTGCACCAGAGACTGGCTTATTTTAATTATCACCACAGCCAAAAGAATTGCAGACGCCATTTTGGTGGAAATACAGGTCCTGGAAGGACAAATTAAAACCACCCTAACAACTAAAAGATTTGAGAAACAGCAAGAGGACTCTAATAAGGCCAATAAGGAGTACAAAGAACCTATCTTCTTTGCCAAAATAGAGAAGTTTAAAAAAGATTTGGCTAAATTCTCACATGAGAGAGTGTACCCCTACACCAGTGACAATTACACTCCCACTGACTCTAATAAACAGAAAAACACTCAAGGCTCCTCCTATGCCACATCCTCAGACACTGATTCCTCCGGCTCAGACAGCGGAGACATCAGTCAACCGAGAGGTAGAGGACGGAACAATCGACCTAACAAGAGATATAATGGACGTGGGAATATGTACCAGACAGGATCATGGTGGCCACCAGCCCCATGGGGTTATCCACAATTTCCCCCACCTATGTCTCACTACCCTATGCAGCCTCAGTATTTTGACAACCAGGTTTTTTTGGGACAGGGCCGTGGTTGGAACCGAGGCAGACGGAGAGGTCAGGGTCAAGGCCAAGTACAATGGGCAGCCGACCAAGATCCCCCAATGACCCACAACAAACGAGGCAAATAGATATCAGACCCCAGCCTACTGAGGATCTGGTTGTGAATTTGAGCAGCCGGGTCATCACCCCCAGTGAGCAGGAGGTTCTCAATAGAGGTCTCGGTTTTGTTCCCACTAACAGCGGAGAACCTTTTCTGTTACGAGGAGAAATCGAACGATTTTTCAGGATGATCAGGCTACACTATTTCTTTAGGGAGAATGAGCCAGATACATCGATTGAAGACACCAGTACAGGGCTAAGAGTCAAATCTACTTTTATGCCTCTACTCCAACAAGTACCATCCAAGGTTGGTACTTTTGAGGCAGCAGTACTGCAAGACTTGAAATCTATTGATTTCTCTAAAGAAGGCAACTACCAGAACCTTTCAAAGAAAGACAGAGTCACCCTTGATACCCTTTCCAAGGACACTAAAATAGTGATCAAACCGGCAGACAAGGAGGGAGCTATAGTCATTCAGGACACCAATGCATATCGAACTGAATGTCTCAAACAACTAGGCAATACACAGTTCTACACCCCCCTTGCTGAGAATCCCACCGCTAGACTCACCAATGAGATCAAACATCTAGTGGAAGAAGCAAGCGCTGAGGGATGGATCACTCCACAAGAGGCTACTTTTTTGGTTACTAAATGTCCTATCATTCCATATTTCTATACTCTTCCAAAGATTCATAAACCGGCCAGACCACCGCCCGGCCGTCCAATTATTTCAGGAATTGGATCTTTGTTGGAACCTTTATCAACTTTTGTTGATGTCTTTCTCAGTCCCATTGTGAAAACCATGCCAACATACCTTCAGGACACGAAGGATGTCCTACGTGCATTACCTGAGGTTCATTTCGACATCAACACTGACATACTAGCTAGCTTTGATGTCGAATCATTGTATACTTGTATACCTCAAATTGAGACACTAGAAACGGTACAAACACTTTTAGAGGACTCCTCTGTTGACACGGTGACCCCCATTCATTTTGTAATGGAACTGGCAAGAATTGCCATGACCGAGAATTTTTTCGCCTTTGAGGAATCCCTGTACTTACAGATATCAGGGACATCGATGGGCAGCAAATTTGCACCCAGTCTGGCGAATTTATATGTTCACCATTTTGAGACCCATCATGTACTTAATAATACCAACCCACATCATCAGCAACTGATGATGTGGAAGCGGTACATTGATGACATTCTAGTTGTCTGGCGAGGGGACATACAATCCCTCTTGCTTTTTCAAGAATGGCTGAACGGTCAGAACCCTTATCTCAGGTTCACATTGGAGTACAGTAGAACTGAACTCCCTTTTTTGGACTTGGTAATTTTCCCACAAGAAGGGCATCTGGCCAGTTCCTTATATCGAAAACCAATGGCACGTAACTCATTGCTGAGATTCGACAGCCACCATCCCCGTTCCCTCAGGGAGAACCTCCCGTTTGGGCAGTTCTTGAGGGTCCGGAGGAATTGTTCCAACCTTACAGATTTCCATTCTAAGGCCAAAGATCTCTCCACGAAGTTGAGAATGCGGCGCTACCCTCACACTCTAGTTCGCAAGTCCTTAAAACGTGCTGCGAACAATCATCGAGAGGCCCTACTAGAACCTCCAGTTGAGAAACCACCTATTGGTAGGTTGGTGTGTGTGACCACATACAATACCTCTTCGTCTAAAATTCAGAAAATCATTAGACAGAAATGGCGAATTTTGAATAGCTCAGGAGAACACATTCCTCTGCCACTGTTCTCATTTAAAAGAGGCACTAATTTGAGAGACGCACTGGTCCACACGAGACCTCGACAAGGAGTCGAAGAATCTACTTCCAGCTTGTGGAACCTCCCTCCAGTGCAGGGACATCATCCCTGCGGCAACTGCTCAGTGTGTGCACAAACCAGCAAGACTCTTGCAGTCGACATTGGCACCACTCGACCTTGGCTACTCAAACGCCATACTAATTGCAACAGTGACAAAGTCATCTATCAAATTACCTGTCCTTGTGGTCTGAGGTACATAGGGATGACGACGAGGAAAATTAAATTGCGCATACAAGAGCATAAGAGCACAATTAGACGCAACAAGCAGGCCACCCGGCTCACCTCGCACTTTCTAGACAAAAAACACAATCCTGATGATTTGAAATGGTTAATCTTAGAGCAACCACATATACCCAGTCATGTCACAGACATCCCACTTTTTCTCCTCAGGAAAGAACAAAGATGGGTCTATAAATTACGTAGTGACACGGAAGGTTTGAACGACGACATCCCGTGGATGCAATTGTGAGCCTAAACTGAGGGCATCATCCAGTATTACTTAGCTGACACGTTGTATCATTCAGCTGACATTATCTAATATTATATGTCTGTACACACCTGGCATATTATTATTGCTCCAGATTGTTTGGCTATAGTGTTATACTACTAACACATGCCCATGTAGCAGACAAACCACCCGGCTTTGTATACCGTGTTGAACGCTTAGCACTGTCTCATCGCGGGCCATATTTATGCTTTGATGTGTTATTAGTTTTTAGAACAAGCAATGACTTGACTACGCACCGGTAGGAAGCACCAATCTGTTCTTCTATTGCACATTACCCTTACAATCTAGATTGGCCGCGCTGGATTTTGTATACATCGAAACCACATTGTAACATTTACACACATGTATGTCTCATAAGACTGTGTGGATATGTGATTCTGTCTGTGTGTCTATTCGCGTACATTGGGTTTGTCTTGCTCTGCTCTTTTGGAAGCAGATAACCTATCCAGGCAAGCTCGCATGATCTATGTTGAACGAAGGTTCGATTGTCCTTTGCCCTGACATATTGAACTTCAAGGTAGCTGATTAGCATACTGCCTTTTTCCAAATGAGCTGATTAGCATACTGCCTTTTTTCCAAATGAACTTCGTGTTCACTGCATAAAATTATTTTTACGATTGTTTCACGTCTAACCACTGACGTCACTGTTGCATCGCTTTGGCTTTAATTTAATCTAACTGCAGTTCAGAGTCTGTGCGCGAACTATTGGCCCACATCTAAAAAGTGAACGAATCATAACACTTCTGTTACGAGTCTTCTACATAGTCCGCTACCTCCACGGACTTAACTACGCAAATTTGGCTCTTTTACGATTGGTCTACACCTAACCAATCACGGAATCCTCGTTGAGTTCTGCTCCTAGGCTTCCTACGTAGTAAACAGCTATTGGCCCGGACAGCGAACCTATCAGAATACTCCGTCTATGAGCTTCCTACAAGGTCCGCTACCTTAACGGACTCAGCTTCGTCGTAATGGCCCTTTATTGGTCTATATTTCACCGCTTCCTACAGCCCCGCCCGGTAGCCTGAACCGCCACCATTGGCTGATATTATGTGCATACAGCGAGCCAATGGGAACGCATACATTGAGAGTTCCCTCCAAGGTCCGCTATCTTTAGATAAAACACCGTTTGTAACTCAGTATTTCACCTCCCCCTCGGCTCAGGTTTCCATCCGAGGTAACGACGGAGAGGTGAGTCATGGCGCTTCACTATGCGGTTGTTTTCTGTCCTTGAAACAATATTGTAGGCGCTGAATCTTTTACTAAGTACTAATTAATTATCCAAGTACTAAGGGAAAGGCGTCCTGATTCCTTCACGTAATGGCTAATCGGTTACTTTGACCATCAAGCGAGTTGGCCTAATGGAGGTTTCTAGTTAGACGCTTTCCTCATCTGCGTATATTCTTAATCTAGTTCTGCCATTTGTCTAGTAGTATCACTAATGTAATGTTTTTTGTGACTACAATAGTTGCGCTGAAATTAATTTCAGATCCATGCGCTTATTTACAGTGCGTGGCCTCCTTTCACCCTGAGCAGTTGCCAGGTGAGGTGAGGTTTTTTCTCCCTGCAATTAGGGTGAGTTAGAATCACATTTTTTCATGTATTCCACTTGTACAGAGTTGTGAGTTTTATGCTACAGATATGCATATTTCTAATACTGTTTTACTTTTGTTTCCCACATTTGTACACACAGGAGAAGACACACCATCTTCCTCTTAAATAATTGGAGAGTGGTTGTAAATCACGTTCTAAATCACAATAAGTGTTGCAGTAGCAAATCATAGGTCCTGAAGAAAGCCGCTTTAGGCTGAAACATGTCGACCAACTAACATAAATGGTGGATAGCAATTCCTTGCATGCTATCAGCATACTGCTTTTAATAATACCACTTTGATGGTCAGACCCAATAAAGTTTTTTATGTCATCAAAGTAGGTATTTTTAAATCACGAGGATTATTTTCCTTTTCTGTTTTCCTTTTGAGCACTGCAACTTCTGCCCCTTCCGCTCACACACTGTCATCTGTTGGTTGGATGCTTGATCCCAGGGTCCGCTATTAGGCAACCTCAGACTCTCCCTGAGGAGGAGCCTACAGGACACCTTTCTCCAACACTGAACAACCCAGATGACGAGATTCCACTTTTGAGTGGGCTGATGGGTACTTTTTCTAGTCTTTTATACTCTGTATCTTCTCTGCCTCACTTCTCTGTCATGACACTGTCATTTGTTTAGATCAACTGTGTGGTCTGAATATGAATTCGGGACACAATTAGGTTCCAGTAGACTCCTGTTATTCAGACTGTAAGTACCTCTCGTGTTATCTACTATGGAACCCCAAAGAGCAGCGCCACACAAATGTCTACCTGAGCACCTGTCACAGGGATTCTGCTCCTACACAGAACTGTGCACAGTGACCCAGGATCTCAGTGAATTGTGGTGTACCAAAAACTCACCTTATTGCCTAGAGACCCTAACCAGCTAGCATCAGTGTCACCTTATCTCTTCGTCCTATAGCAAAGGGACCAATGATTAGACAACCCAGAACTTGCGACTTAGGTTATACTCAGGAATGTTGGGAAGCAAGAACAGTCTTTCGTTATACTCTCATACCAGTCCACAACAGGAGTAAAAAAGAGTCACGGGTAAGGTTAAAATATTTATTTTAACAACGTGCTCTAAGATGCAGTATCTTTGCGAACATAAGCAGACATATGATTAGAAATAATATGATCAGCATTGTTACAGTTCCATAAAATACAAAGGGAGAAATCATATTACAATGATGGTGAAAATAGGTCTTATAGTGCCTAGTATAACACCCTCCCTAGGGAAGATCTCTCAGGCTTGTTTGGGGGACCCCATACCTGTAGAATCAGCAAGAATGGATCACATCAGGATCTGCGAAAGCTCTCTGTCTCTCTGGAAAAACGGGCTTCTTCCAAGTGTCTGAAATCATGCTTACAGTGCATTATTAATGACGCCAGAATCACGTTGGCTGCAGCTGCATATATGTTATGGCTAAAACGTGAGATGATCAGCCCGAAAAACAGCTACCTTGCTATGATAACCTTGGAGGCTTTAGCACTCAGTGTGCATACTAGAATCACGATGTAAGTCTAGGGATGCAGAAAACAAGCCATTCACATGTGAAGCATTTCACGCAGCCCAACTTACAACAACAGTTATATGCAATTATGCAGTATTGTGTGCAAAAGCAGCAAAAAGGTAAAAATGGCGTTTAAACTTCTAATAAGCCTATGCGAACATAGCAGTGTGAGTAACAAGGCTCAGCCCTCACTACACACCCCTAAAGAAATTATGCTAAAGGTCTGGGATGACGTCAGTAGGAGCTCCACTTTGACCACCTTTCCATCCCCTTTCATACCTATCTTCTGCAATCTCGTGTTTCCACCTGCACAGATACTGGGTCCCTTCGATGCATGGAGGGAGGGGGTATGCCTTCCGATTTTGGATCTTTTCCACAACTGGGATATTCTCAACTTCGAACACTGTCAGAAGGCGTTTCACTGACCTGCTACTGAACACTATAATTACACCCAGCTCAGACCTTACGCCAGTAGAGTGGTTGGCGAAGACTGGGAGTGGTACAAAAGGTACTATATCATGCCTCTATACAATACTTCACTCTACACTTCAGACCACCCAGCACCGACACAAGTCCTTCTGGGAGCGTACCCTGGGGGTAGCAATCTCGGACAAACAGTGGGATAACCTGTATGGATATACATACATTTAATCAGTTGATGGGAATGCAGGGGGCCCACTATAAAGTTTTATACGAATGGTACTTGTACCCTACGAAACTAAAACTGATCTTCCCTATGACCTCGGATCTGTGCTGGAGGGGATGCAGGCTCCGGGGCGATTTTAAACATATCTGGTGGGATTGTCCGACGATCAGGCCATTCTGGTCAGAAATACTGGCACAAATCAAAGACACCCTGGGCTACCCCATACCTGAGGACCTGGGTTAGACACTTCTGGGCCTGAGGGCGGATACCCTCAAACGCCAGACAGTGGGCGACAGATCTGTTCTATGGCTATGCCTGAGGGCAGCTAAAGTAGCAATGGCAGTAGCCTGGAAACAGAAAGAAGCAACATCTATGACTCAGTGGCACTCCAGCCATTGGCAAGCTCTCAACATGGAGCGGATGGCGGGCGTGCTCTCTGACTCATTGAAAATCTTTCATTATATATGGGGTCTTTTGGTGGAGTATCTATCACAGGGGCTTCCTCTCTGTGCATGCCCAATGTGAACACAAGCACTCCATCTCTTCCAAATTTAGAAGTTACATATCAGAAGGGTCTAGTGGAGGGAGGCGGCTCCCCGGGGAGCTTTCCCACCTAACTGACAGTTGGTCTAGTGGATCCTATTCTCTGGAACATATTGATGAAATTACTGTGTACCTTTGCTGTTGGGGGTTGGACGGGGGTGGGTGTTAGAGGGGACATTGTAATTTTTGTTCTGGGGCTGCGCAATAGTACCTTTGTCTACTTATGATTGATGTCCAGATCACTTCCTCAGAGAGAGGCAACCGAGTTATCCTATAGAGTTAACACTTTGAGCTACAGGAAGTTGGCTATATTGCATTTTGCTGTTTTGCGCACTGAAAATATTCAATAAAAAAAAGGTTGACAGAAAAATATTACTTCTCTTGCTACAGAAATTCCACGCAGTTTAAGACTATCCAAGTTTTTGATCATCTTTCGACCACTTGTTTCCCCAAACCATCTATGCTACCACTATGAAGAAATGTGTAGGCTGTCTGCCACTCGATGGCCTATTCCCTACATAATCTAGGCAAATTTTATCTCAGGTTTTACACTCTTAAAAACTCAATCAGCCGCTTGTACATATCATCATGCATATCTAACCAATGTGTATTTATTTCTAACCAGTAAACCTAAAACAAAAAGGCCTGGTCTCCTCAACAGTTAGATGTCCATTAACCAATGTGACCGTAATGAAGTTGGCATAGTCAGCTCCTACGTACTTTAATTTATTGCTAAATTTCATCAACATGTTTGCTTTAGCAAATGGACCAAATCCCATGGGATCAGTCACATTACATCCGTCTTCAACACTAAAAAAATGATAGTTACTTTTTCTTAACCAGTTCTGCAATCCTCATTTGTGGCAGACATTTTATCCAGTACCATGGCTTCTTGAAATCTCGGAGGTTCTTCGTATTCTGTTTTCTAAACCTTGACTCAAATTCGTTCAGAGCAGAAGAAACCAAAATGTAATTTGAGCCGGTAGTTGCAGCTGGGGGACTGGCACTCATTTATGGGGACTAACACTTATTTTTCATCAACAGACCTTTATTCACAGCAAAAGAGAGCAAAACACAAAGGGGCAGATTTACAATAACTGGCGCATACCTGCATATCAGCAGGGATGCGCCAGTTATTTTTCCTGAATGTTGAAATCCCTTGCGCCCCATGGATGCACCGCATTTACAATACGGCGCACTGTGGCGCAAGTATAGAGAGATGCGTGACGTATCAGACAGCGTAAAGGTGACGCAGTGCTGTAGTTGTGTCGCAAGCGCAACGCAACTCCAGCACTGCTCAGGGGTGCCCTATACTTACTGTCCTGCGTCACTCCTTACGCCTGCTACAAGCAGGCGTGAGGTTTTGACACAGCAGGGCCGTAAAAGTGACTCCGAGAAATCTTGTAGATTTCACTGCGTCACTTTTACGGGGCTACCTTGCAACGGAACGCCCTCCCTGCATACATTATACCTGACGCAGGTATAATGTAGCGCATGGCTTTACAACGTGACGCATCTCACTAGATGCGTCACATTGTAAATATGTTGCATAGTGGTGCATTGTTTATGCCGCAGCTGCGTCACAAAAGTGACGCAACGGCAGCGTAAAAGTGTCGCAAGGGGCTTGTAAATCTGCCCCAAAAGGTGGAAAAAATGAAGAAAAAGAAAAACCGCTGTAAAGGTAAAGAGCAGGAATGAAAAATAACCTGTGCGAGAAAGGGGGCAGGAAGAGATCTTGTGGTGAATTAAAGATGCATGAGCTTGATTCAACACTGCGCACCTCGATATTTTGCGCCCTGGCCTTTGATAGCACGGCTACCGGCTGCTGAACAAAAGTTTGGGCCAGGCACTTATTATTTTACAAAGTAAGCAGTAGAAGAAACATCTCTTTGGTAAACTTTATTTCCTGTAAAGATTAAAATAGTCTCCAGATAGCTTCTCCAATGCCTCGTTTTTTCCTGAACTTTTGAATCTCTCACATCTCTTCTGTACTTGAGTCCACCCCTTTCTTTATGAGATGTTTACCTAATTGAGTAGGTTTTCGGAGGCTTCTCCTCCTACTGAAAGAGCATAGGGTGTCCCACACCACACCGGCAGCTCGCACACAGGAACATTCTCCGAACAGTCCAGAGAATTCATGAAGTGCAGTGGGATGCACGAGCGGGTCCTTCGACACCTGGTAATACACATTGGTTAAATATCTGGCGAAACAGGAGATAGAGATTCATAACTACGAAGTGTCCAGAATAATAGGTAGGAGAAATATTACAGCGATTTACATTCCAGTCTGATCAATAGACCTCACCATGCAAATCGGATTGTTGTGTGTTTTTATTTTCCAATAAGGATTGGTTTATTTCAGGTACACCCCGGAAGTAAACGTTATTTTTCGCCACTGTCCAAATAAAGGAAGCCTTCTTTCAAATTGTAAAATATTTTAAACCTGCAATTGTATTGCCAACCCTTTCCTCACTCCTATCATGCATCCACTGGAATTAGTACCGTGCCCGAAATGTTCTTTGTTCATTTTTAGACATTTTTTTATGTGGCCCTCAGAACGATATTAGCCTGTCACCTAGTGGAGGCTGAGAGGATTGCTTGCGGAACAGAGATAACTGTTTCGTCTGGCGTGTTATAATTGTTATTCAACCCCAGGTGATCAAAGCCAAGAAATTCACAGGGAGAGCCGAGCCAGACCTGATCCACTGGTCTGGCGTGGCTATAAAAGCGAAGGCGCCACCCGAACCATCGAAACATTTGACACGTAATTGCTACAACAGATAAGATGTAGACCGTCTCTCGCTTAAAATACACCTTCATTTTAGTAAACAAGTACTTGACTAAAGAACAGAGGCAATTAGCTGTTTTGGTCTGTATGGTGGTCTCTGCCACAGAGAACACAAAGGGAGTGGTTTCCCAACAAGGAAATTATGTGATTTCCCAAGGAGTTCACAAGGAAACCTGTCTTTTTAAATTCCATAAATTAGAAATCTTTACTTGGACATACATGTAAATATTCGAGTGGAGACGAAATATATATACAACTTTTTTAGTGTGTGTGTGTGTGTGCGTGCGTCGTAGCGTGTGTGTGTGTGTGTGTATGTATGTATGTATGTATTTATGTATGTATGTATGTATGTATGTATGCAGGGCACAAGAGGGTGACCAACTGGCATAGTTGCAAATTAAGGACAGTGAGTTTAAAAATTCAGGACAAAGGGTCAAAATGCAGGACAAAAATTCAGGACAAAAAGTATGTTGTCAGACACTTCAGAGGAGGTCGTACAATAGTGTAAAAGTAAGTAAATGGACAACCAACATAAGCACGTGAACATAAGTTTATATTAGTTGAGACAATCGTGCACCTCACCGTTTTGGTATGTGCACAGCTTTGAGCAACTGTGCAGGTCTTTTTGTGGTATTTCATATGATATTTTGCTTACAGTTTGGGGTTCCTTTTAAGTGTTGTCCCATCCGCACTGCAGGGGATGCAGAGGACTTCATTACACCCCTTCACTAAACACCTCCTTCTGCACAGATTCCGTCACTAACTATCTCCCATGGTGCCCCCCTCATCTCTATATAGACCCTCTCTCAGGTATGTGTCATTTATTTTACAGTGCTGCTCAGCCCAATGTAGGGTGTTGAGCGCTTTAGCTCACACACTTATTGTTCAGAGACAATAACTCATAAGTATGTAAATCAATATATAGGAAATGCTGCTTAAGACAAGGAGGGCTACAAGGTGTATGAGCCACATGGCATCCATACTGGTAGGTACTATATGCAGGGCCACTGGAATTATGCGGCAGGGAGGGCCAAATTATGCTGCAGGGTTGACTAAATTATTTGGCAAGAAAAGGGAATTTATGCAGCATAATGCTTCACATTTTGTCATAGTATTACCATATTATTTTCTAATTTTGGCACATTTTAACACTTTCTGGTCATAGGTTACACCTCATTAGTACCTGTATGACACCCAAATATAGTAATATGCAAAGGAAGGTCAACCTTTACATAGGGCCTTTGCAACACATCACTGTCTTTTTAGTTATTTTTTAACCATTTGAGGGAGAAACTTTTTTAATTAGAATCTTCAGCTATATTAAGCTAAGGATGGATTATGTGGCACATGTGGCAAATCCATAATCATGTGGAAACTGTTGAAGCCGCACAATCACAGAATTCCAGTGACCCCGAAATACAAACTGTGCATATAACACATAACATAGTGGTTGGGGTTGTCTTTACAATTATTATACAAATAAATACTTTTCTCTGCATGTTACACTTTGTGCTTTACAAGAGGCGCATCATGCCTCTATGCCTCTTTATTATGTGTCAAAACAGTGAAATCTCAGATCTCTCCAAGAGATACATTAATCATCAGAGTTAAATAGACATTTTTGTTATGGCCCAAAAATTGCAGATGCGCAAAGCACTCAGAAGGCTTTGCCTTTCATCCTGACGGATATTTCAAAATGCAGCTAGGTCCTCCAGGACGGCTCCTCCACAAAAGCAGCATGCTGTGCCCTAGAACTATGCAGAGGATGGCACACCACATGCTGTAACTACACAAGGGCCCATTGGAAGGGAGAGGCCAAAAAACTAAAATACCCCCCACTTTATATGGCACTAAATATAGGAGCAAAGTGAGCTATCCCGGTCTCTCCTTTTGAAGTCTGTGAAAATTGTTCCCCTGAGGAAAATTTGCAAAAATATGGCAAAAGTATGCTTTTTACAGCAGGAAAGAAACTTGGCCAAAAACTGCATTTACCTATATTGACGTTTGTCTTTTATTCTTTCCGTTTTTTCATTTTCTTTCTTTCCTTATGTCCTTTCTATCCACCTTTGTTCTCTACTTTCATCTTTACATCCTCCATTTATTTTTCTTTCCATCTTTCTGGCTGTGCATCTTTTCATTTCGTCTCACTCTCTCTGTCTTTAAATGTTTATTTCATTTTCTTTTCATATTTTCATATTCCACATTAACATTCATTTTGTGTTCCTTTTTTCCATTTGATCATCCTCTTATCCTTTCTTCCATTGTTAAATCTAAATCTTTCTCTCTTTCCAGCTTTCTTTCATTATTGATGTCATGAGTGATGTCACTGACCATGTCATGAGTGATGTAATATGTGATGTCATCACCAGTGCTTTGCTTGCGCGCGAGTTATAGTTAGCTGAACTAACTATAACGGGGGAATTTCAATGGTTTTGTATGAGTGAAATGTCCAGCTAACTATAACATGTGTAAAACCTATGGTTTTTTCAGAGAATTTGTAAGGTTTTTTAAATGCTAATTCCTAACTATAACATGTGTGAAACCTATGATTTTTTTCAGTGAATTTGCAAGGTTTTTTTAAATGCTAATTCCCAACTATAACGTGGCTGAAACCTATGGTTTTTTCAGTGAATTTCAAAGGTTTTGTAAATGATCATTTTTAAATGTATGAATTTTTATATTTATTTCTTTTTATACGTTGACTCGTACATGCATTAAAATGTTACCGTAAAAACAAAATAGCCCCTATCACTAACGGGGCTCAAATGAAAAGTTGGAGACCGTGGGGGGAAACCCAAAGCCCCCACAATCCCAGCCTGTGTTCTATCAAACTGTGTACCCTATCTAGCTATGTACCCCCTACACTTTAGGCATGCGTTCGCCTGCATGTTTCGGTGGATTTTGTATGCGCAAGTGCCATATCAGCCCCCCGTCTGGGTGTGTACCCCAACAGTTCGCATTCACTGTGCATACGTGTATTTTTTAGGAAAGGCACTGTGAGCCGTCCATCAATCTGACATCCTGTTTGACCAATCACATCTCTGAAACCCTCGTACGTATTGGTTAACCAATGACTGTCATCCTAAGTTATAAGTAACCTCCCATCCTTGTACAAGTAAAGCTATAAATAACCTTGCATCTTTCTAGAAATTCTTCTATTCAGTAGTGACAATCCTGCGGATACTGCTGATATTAAATCGTCGACTTCATCAAGCTCATACCTCATTCGTTGAGTTCATTCAGTGTATACTTTGTTCGTCCTGTTCATCGTGTGCATACGCCATTCGTCCAGTTCATCTTTTTCCTGTCCTTGCAAGGTGAGAAATTTGCATAGCTTTTTGTTATTGACTATACCGTAACTATGTTTTTGTGCTGCGTCACGTGGCCCTCCCAGGCCTCTCTTCTTATAAATTGTGCGTGTATGAAGCTCTGTTTTGCTTTATTTTTGTGCCCAACGTGCTTTGTCCTTCATCGTATTTGCTCCCTCCTAATTCTCCCATGACTTTTACGCTTCACGTGGCCTTCCCAGGTCTCTATTCTAATTGATCTTGCTTTCATGCTCGTAATATTTCCTTCTGTGTTACGGGGCCCTCCCAGGCCTCTTTTCTTATAAATTGAGTGTGCATGAAATTCTGTGTCGTATTTCTGTGGTACACCACATGCTTTGGCCTCTATTCTTATTAATTGTGCGTGCATGATAGTATTATTCTTTACTGCGTCACGTGGCCCTCCCAGCTCTGTTTTGCTTTATTTTTGTGCGCCACGTGCTTTGTGCTTCATCGTATTTGCTCCCTCCTAATCCTCCCGTGACTTTTAATATTTATTGCTGCCTCAAGTGGCCTTCCCAGGCCTCTATTCTTATTGATCATGCATGCATGATCGTAATATTTCCTTCTGCGTCACGGAGCCCTCCTAGGCCTCTTTTTTATAAATTGTGCATGCATGATTTCTGTGTCGTATTTTTGAAGTATGTCACGTGCTTTGGCCTGTATTCTTATAAATTGTACGTAAATGATGGTATTTTCTCTGCATCACGTGGCCTTCCCAGCCCTCAATGGTTTTAAATTGTGTGTTCATAATGGTAATTTTTCTTTCTGTGTCACAGGGCCTTCCAGGCCTCTTTTCTTTTAAATTGTGCGTGCATGAATTTCTGTGTCGTATTTCTGTGGTACGCCACGTGCTTTGACCTTTATTCGCATTAATTTTGCGTGCATGATGGTATTATTTTTTACTGCATCACGTGGCCCTCCCAGTTCTGTTTTGCTTCATTTTTGTGCACCACGTGCTTTGTGCTTCATCCTATGTGCTCCCTCCTAATACTCCCGTGACTTTTAATATTTATTGCTGCCTCACGTGGCCTTCCCAGGCCTCTTTTTTTATTGATCGTGCGTGAATGATCGTAATATTTCCTTCTGCGTCAGGGGCCCTCCTAGGCCTCTTTTTTATAAATTGTGCGTGCATGAATTTCGGTGTCGTATTTTTGAAGTGTCATGTGGCCTCCATTCATATAAATTGTACGTGCATGATGGTATTTTTTCTGCATCACGTGGCCCTCCCAGCCCTCAATGGTTTTAAATTGTACGTTCATGAAGGTAATTTTTCTTTCTGCGTCATGGGGCCCTCCAGGTCTCTTTTCTTATAAATTGTGCGTGCATGTATTTCTGTGTCGTATTTCTCTGGTGCTTTGGCCTGTATTCTTATTAATTTTGCTTGCATGATGGTATTATTTTTTACTGCGTCACGTAGCCCTCCCAGCTCTGTTTTGCTTTTTTTGTGCACCACATGCTTTGTTTTTCTTTGTATTTGCTCCCTCCTAATCCTCTCTTGACTTTTAATATTTATTGCTGCCTCACGTGGCCTTCCCAGGCCTCTATTCTTATCTCTGTTCATGATCGTATTATTTCCTTCTGCGTCACGGGGCCCTCCTAGGCCTCTTTTTTATAAATTGTGCGTGCATGAATTTCTGTGTCGTATTTTTGTGGAGCGCCATGTGCTTTGGCCTCTATTCTTATAAATTATACGTGCATGATGGTATTTTTTCTTCTGCGTTACGTGGCCCTCCCAGCCCTCAATTGTTTTAAATTGTGCGTGCATGATCGTAATTTTTCCTTCTGTGTCACGGGGCCCTCCCATGCCTCTTTTCTTATAAATTGAGCTTGCATGAATTTCTGTGTCGTATTTCTGTGGTACGCCACGTGCTTTGGCCTCTATTCTTATTAATTGTGCGTGCATGATGGTATTATATTTTACTGCATCACGCAGCCCTCCCAGCTCTGTTTTGCTTTATTTTTGTGCACCACGTGCTTTTTGTTTCATTGTATTTGCTCCCTACTAATCCTCCCGTGACTTTTAATATTTATTGCTGCCTCACGTGGCCTTCCCAGGCCTCTATTCGTATTTATCGTGCGTGCATGATCGTAATTTTTCCTTCTGTGTCACGGGGCCCTTTGACCTCTTTTCTTATAAATTGAGCTTGCATGAATTTCTGTGTCGTATTTCTGTGGTAAGGCACGTGCTTTGGCCTCTATTCTTATTAATTTAGCGTGCATTATGGTATTATTTTTTTATTATGCGTCACGTGGCCCTTCCAGCTTTGTTATGCTTTATTTCTCTGCTACACGCTCTTTGTGCTTCCTCGTACGTACTCCCTCCTAATCCTCCCGTGACTTTTAATATTTATTGCTGCCTCACGTGGCCTTCCCAGGCCTCTATTCTTATTGATCGTGCGTTCATAATCGTAATATTTCCTTCTGTGTCACGGGGCCCTCCCTGGCCTCTTTTCTTATAAATTGAGCATGCATGAATTTCTGTGTCGTAGTTTTTGAAGTGTGTCACGTGCTTTGGCCTTTATTCTTATAAATTGTGCGTGCATGATGGTATTATTTTTTACTGCATCACCTGGCCCTCCCAGCTTTGTTTTGCTTTATTTTTCTGCGCGACGTTCTTTGTAGTTCCTCGTATTTACTCCCTTCAAATCCTCCCGCGACTTTTAATATTTATTGCTGCCTCACGTATCCTTCCCAGGCCTCTATTCTTATTGATCGTGCTTAAATGATCGTAACCTTCTGCGTCACGAGGCCTTCCCAGGCCTCTTTTCTTATAAATTGTGCCTGCATGAATATCTGTGTTGCATTTTTGAGCTACGCCACGTGCTTTGTGTTTCAACGTATGTACTCCCTCCTAATAGTCGTAATTGTTAATAATTGATAATAATTAATAACTATTTGTGCATTTGTGGGACCCCACTCCTGTGCTCAAAGGTGGTACGTCAATCTGGGGAAATTGTTTGTAGTGCCTCACCGTGATGCCTGCTTGGTTATGCCCTGTGGGTCTTCTTAATTTCCTTACTCTTTTCTGTTTGTCCCTCAGTGTGGCCTATTTAATGCCAGTGTTTTTTTATCTTGTCTTTTGGCTGCACAGTTGCTGGGTTTGTAACCTTAGCACTATGGTGTTGTACTGGCCCGTTATTTGGCTTAGGTTCCCTAACCATTTTTCCCTCTGTCCTACATCTTTTTATTACAAAAAGGAAGAAAGAGGGGTGCACTCGCTATGAGTCCTAATCTTAAGATACTACACTATATTAAATAAAGGGTGCTCGCTACTGGATTATGTTGGCTAACATAATATGTGAACAGGCAAAGAAGTAGATGGAAATCTACAAGTAGTGAGCACTGTTCCTAGTGGAAACATTCCAATTACCCAAAAAAATAATAACAACTGAACCATAGACAGTTTTTATTTAAACAATAAAGTTTTTAGTTTTCACTTCAGAAAGTTAATACATTCCATAAATAAACCAAAAATATTTCAATCCTTTTCACCTATTTCACAACGAGTTTGTTTTCATCTCTAGTACCGTATTTGGGTAATGTTCTTATAAGCAAAATCCTGTTGTTGTATACAATCACAATCAGGTATGGTAACAAGCGTAATTTAAGGCATTACTGTTTGCATTATATTACAGAAAACAGTTATGATTTTGAAGCAGCGTAGCCCAATGCATTTCGGGACCCTCAGGTGCCCTTCTTCAGGGGCGGAATCCTAAAATATACAAGAAAACCTTTTCAGGATAATGTAAGCGAAACATATTACACATCATAATAAAACAATCTGACAGTCAAAAGGGGATATAATATACTGAACTGTTCTATTCCATGCCTGTGTAGACCATGAATAACATCCTATACATAACATTGTTACCGTGAGACAGTTACGTGGTCTGGATACCAGTGACTACAGGATCAACTTACACCTAAGTGGCTTCAAGATGCACATTAATGAACTAAGGAATTCATGCAAAAATAGAAGTAAAAATAGAAGGGAGACTATTGCTAGTGGCCGATAACCTCAAGTATACATTCGTGAATTCTAGATACCTCCTGTGTATATGAAGGAGAACTTACCTGCTATTTAACTGTATGTTGTGAACAGTACGAATAAAGTAGTAAACAAATAGCAGTCAGTGCTACAAAATAAGAACAAATGAAGATGAGCCGGATAAAAAGGAAAACTGTACTGGCACTATTATTTAAATACAACAGGATTTTGCTTATAAGAACATTATCCAAATACGGTACTAGAGATGAAAACAAACTAGTTGTGAAATAGGTGAAAAGGATTGAAATATTTTTGGTTTATTTATGGAATGTATTAACTTTCTAAAGTGAAAACTAAAAACTTTATTGTTTAACTAAAAACTGTCTATGGTTCAGTTATTATTATTTTTTGGGGAAATTGGAATGGTTCCACTAGGAACAGTGCTCACTACTTGTAGATTTCCATCTACTACATCTTTTTATGACATGCTTTCGCCAAAATAGATGTTTTGGACACTTCGCCACTTCATGATCAGTGTTTAAGTGAAATTGCTCCCTTTTGAAAGTGTAATGGTAATTGTTTGTCCATGATTGATATGTTAGTCTTGATAGTAAAGTATACTATGTATACCAGGGCTGCTCATGTAAATGCTACTAGTGGGCCTGCAGCAGTAATTGTGCCAGCCACACAAGTAACCCTAAATAGAAAAGTCAGGCCTGGCACTGCAGTGCCTGAGCGCCCTTTGTTAAACTGTCATGTTTTCAAACTGCATCCATTTGGCAGGCCTTACCAGTCCCATTGTATGGACTGTACTCTATATCCCTCGCTTAAACTTTGTGGGCGTATTGAGCTGTGAAGAAGGGGTAACAGTTCTTTTACTAATTGTATACACATACACCTTTATAGTTATTTATGTCTTTATAATTGAATGTGAGCATGTAACATTTGTTCTTTACATCTATAATGCTATTCCTTTAACTTTTTTTCCCGTCTATCTTCATTTTCAATAGAAATGGATGCCACCAAGTACCAACAGTTTCTGGATTATATAAGACGTAATGTGTATCCTGATGGTTTCAGTAAAGTCCAGAAGCATGGATTGCGTAGACTGTCTAAAAAATTCACTGTTGACGGTAGTATAATTTTTTCAGTATTGATTGATCATTGCAATGTGAAATTTAGAGTACTCCAAAGTGTATTTTAATCTACAAATGTATGTAATATGTACTTGTTGAATACTTGTTAAAAACATGAGATCTATTTTTTGCTATGCTAATTTAAAAAAAGCAGAGTTGCATAAGCAGACAAAGCAGAATATTGAGGTTGCCCAGGAAAAGCAGAAAGAAAAATATAGAAAGAGAGTTTAGAAGAAATATAAGCCGTGCCCCTTCAGCGAAGGAAATTTAGTGCTTTGAAAAAATTGCAGGCGAACAACGAGGAAAAGAGGGATTTTGGAGCACAACTTTACTGGACCCTACAATATTTCCGAAATGGAAGGAAAGTGTGCAAAGTTAGTCAATGGTAGCAACATGCCTTTACGTACAACTTATAATGTCGACATGTGGAGGCCTTATAAATCGAGCGTAAAAGATAATCTATTAAAGGGTACCTTTTTTATGTAATGGCACATAATTTAGATGTCTAGAGTAATGATGTTCTATTGGCTGGTGTAATTGTCTCCTATATAGGTGAGAAGTTAGTAGGTTGAAGAAGAGTATGTATTATGTCTTTCTGCACATGATATATTTTGCAAAGTACATTAATTTAAGAAAGCTATTTCTGATTAGCTATTTTTGTTTGAGAAAGGTTTGTGTTAGGTTTTTTGAGTAATTTGTTATTCTTTAAGAAATGTTACTTTTTCTAAACTTTTCAAAATTAATTTGCAGGAAGCATTACAAGTGATACTTCCCCAGCATCTGTTACATCTTCAGCACCTGTACCATCTTCAGCACCTCTACCATCTTCAGCACCTCTACCATCTAGAGCTCATTCTTCATCGCCAGCATCTCGTCCATCTACATCCCTGAAAAAAGTTTTGGATGTGTGGAAGAAACCAGTAAAAGATCGTTTGGAAGCAATAGTGCCGAGCTCTAAATTACATGATAGTTCTTTTTGATCACTTAAAACGGACCAATGGATAATTGATGAGGTTAGTTTCTGCTACATGTAAATTGTGTATTGTATGGCTAAAGGCGTAGGATGTACATATTGGTTCCTCTTTAGAAGCTCATGTGTTTTCATATATTTTTTACAGGTAATCGATGCCTACCTCTCAAAAATATCTGTCAAGACCAAATGTAGTTCATGATCGAGACTTTTTACTAAATTGGAGGTAACCTTTCCATAAAAAAACCTCATTGATCTCTTTTTTATTTCTTATAGTGCATAATTATAAAATTGTCAATACGATTTCTCTTCATGAAATTAAACATAATGAAATATTTAACATAACCATTCGTATATCTCTAAAGAGTTTTTCTACAGCAATTGAAGAGTCCCGACTATAAACAATGGTACGTAGTCGTAGAATGTAACCAAAAGCAACAGGACAGCTACAATTGTGGTGTATTTTACATGCTTATAATGATACTTCCATTATGGTTTTTTTAAACCTTAATTTGATGAACATACATTACTTTGTTAATAGCTTACTTATTTTAAAAAGTTTTAAATAGGAAAAAGGGCTTACAGGAATGACATTTGTCAACGCCTACTGACCGCGTCCATAGTGCCCGTCGGAAGCATATAGCTATCCACATATGATTTTGTCTGACCACTTGTATTATCCTAACGCAGTTGCTCTGAAACCTATGATTGCTTTTCAACCCCAAACCTTTTGACATTAATTGTTTTTATGTAAATTAAAATTCAGGTTGGACTTTTGCTCAACATATACATTTGTTATTATGTTATCAGTTTGCAGAATGTTACATAATTCAGCAGCCAGTTGCCCAGATTTTTACTAATGAAATATTTCTGAGGAATTATCGACTGAAAATTGCAATGGTCCTAATGGAGTCATCAGGTTTGACTTTAACATTTCAATGATAAATAAGGTGTCACACCCTAGTGTTGTCATGAAGATTGGATTATTCGGTATTTTGTTTTGTCATAGAAAGTTTTTTATAGATAAAGGCATATCTTTAAATTTTAACATAGTATAGTAAGATATTGTCATTATGTTTGTGAATTTTCAATTATGTTCGTTGTGTAGCCATTTGAATTTGTTTAAACAGTTGTGACTGTCTCTATTCCTGGATCTGAAAACACCTAGAATCATGCAGGATATATTCCAAAATAAGTTTTGTATTGTTAGCATTGCTGTTATGATGCGCTAATGTACATCTTTTTTACATTTAGAGTCTTCTGAAAAGTATTGTGGTGTCTGCAACAAAGATGGTTCATCAATTTATATGCAAAACTTAAGGGTAAGTTCCCTCAATCACTCTAGACGGTGAAGATCAAAAGTAACTGATATAAGTACTTGGGGTATTTGGGTGGCATTACGTCTCCAGTTCACACTTGTCTGATGCAGGGTGTATGTTAGTTGGACACAGATAACTGAAGGATTTCCAAGGGTCTATTCAGCGTTGTGTCCACCATGTTGGTTAGCTGGCTATGCACCTTCCTAGTAATGGACTCATTACCACTTTCCCACTGAGTGTAGATAGGTCACTATGTTTAGTATGTAAATACATTTAAGTTATCATAACAAAAAGCTATTGACCTTTAAACAATGCATTGTTAATAACAAGTTATTTTTCACTATCTTCCCAACAAGCCCAATGTTTAGAATGCCGCAGATGGGTCCACCTTGAATGTATCAAAACGAATGTAACATCCTGGTTACCTTTAACTGGTTACAAATGTACCAAATGTATGTATTAAGAAAGTAAAGATGTAATCGCATGCAAGATGTTGAATTAGATGTTTTGCATACTCCTGTCATCTAGTGTTGTGTCCGGATTACCATAAGAAGTAATGTTGAATGACCCAGTGTGATAGGTGGATTAAATAATGTATGATCACTGTGTAAAAACCATATAAGGAAAGTATGTAATGTCAAATGTCTACCATGTTCTGGAAGTGTGGAACTAAAATAAATTTGTAAAAAAATAAAAAGAAGTAATGTTGAGACACACTCCCTTCCGCGGTCACGACTTACACAATCCTTTTAGAGGTGGGCCAGACTTCCTTTAACATTCTTACTTAATTTTCTGTTTGAAATCGAGCAGCTATTTGGCTAAGGTGTTGAAACATCAATTTCATTCTTCCTCCTCTTTGAAGGTCAACAACCAATACCGCTCATCAACATGTTATTGTTCAATGATAGTCTAAGAAGTAGAGGTAATTCCACTATCACTAAGGTAGACGTCTGACAGTAGAATCTATAATATATTTACACCACTATTGCATGGTCATAATCCAAAAGGTGTGTTTAGAGTGAACAAAAAGAACAATCCTACACATTTTATGCTGGACAGTATTGCTTCTACACGCCATTTCACTTCTTTCTTCCATATATTCAAAAAAGTTTCTTTGATTTTAGATGCATAGTCTTTCAGGTCTGTATATCTGTAATGTAAAACAAGGATCACTGACATAATATCGACGGACAGAATATCCACTAGCAAAAATATCGATGCCAAAATATCGATAGACAAAATATCGAGTTTGTATCTACAAACAGGTAAGTACAAAAATATCGAGTCAAAAATATCGTTTACAAAAATATAGTTTATTAAAATATCGACTTTATTAAAAACAGTGTTAAATTAAATTAATAGTTAAAATGAATCACTAAAATATACTTAAAAATACTTAAATTAACTTATAATAATTAAATAATTAATAAAAGTTATTAAAAAAATTTTACAATCATATTTGTTAAAACATATATATATAGTAACATTATATAATTAAATATTATCCAATATTATTACCGTAGGATAGCAAAAGTGTAAAACATACTATTCCCACTCCAGAGAGTGCAACAGTAGGGAAAGCGTTGGATAGTGTAGAGTTGAAAATGACTATTCCCACTCCAGTGAGTGCAACCGTAGGGAAAGCGTTGGATAGCGTAGAGGTAAACATTACTATTCCCACTCCAGTGGGTGCAACAGTGGAGAAAGCGTTGGATAGTGTAGGGGTAAAAATTACTATTCCAACTCCAAAGAATGCAACAGTAGGGAAAGCGTTGGATAGCGTAGGGGTAAAAATTACTATTCCCACTCCAAATAGTGCAACAGTAGGGAAAGCGTTGGATAGCGTAGGGGTTAAAATTACTATTCCCACTCCAGGGAGTGCAACAGTAGGGAAAGCGTTGGATAGCGTAGGGGTAAAAATTACTATTCCCACTCCGAATAGTGCAACAGTAGGGAAAGCGTTGGATAGCGTAGGGGTTTAAAATACTATTCCCACTCTAAAGAGTGCAACAGTAGAGAAAGCGTTGGATAGCGTAGGGGTAAAAATTACTATTCCCACTCCAGTGAGTGCAACAGTAGAGAAAGCGTTGGATAGCGTAGGGGTACAAATTATTATTCCCACTCCAGTGGGTGCAATAGTAGGGAAAGCGTTGGATAGCGTAGGGGTAAAATTTACTATTCCCACTCCAGTGGGTGCAACAGTAGGGAAAACGTTGGATAGCGTAGGGGTAAAAATTACTAGTCCAACTCCATAGAGTGCAACAGTAGGGAAAGCATTGGATAGCGTAGGGGTAAAAATTACTATTCCCACTCCAGTGGGTGCAACAGTAGAGAAAGCGTTGGATAGCGTAGGGGTAAAAATTACTATTCCCACTCCAGTGGGTGCAACAGTAGGGAAAGCATTGGATAGCGTAGGGGTAAAATTGACTATTCCCACTCCATTGGGTGCAACAGTAGGGAAAACGTTGGATAGCGTAGGGGTAAAAATTACTATTCCAACTCCAAAGAGTGCAACAGTAGGGAAAGCGTTGGATAGCGTAGAGTTAAAATTACTATTCCCACTCCAGTGGGTGCAACAGTACGAAAAGCGTTGGATAGCGTAGGGTTGAAAATTACTATTCCAACTCCAAAGAGTGCAACAGTAGGGAAAGCGTTGGATAGCGTAGGGGTTAAAATTACTATTCCAACTCCAAAGAGTGCAACAGTAGGGAAAGCGTTGGATAGCATAGGGGTTAAAATTACTATTCCCACTCCAGTGGGTGCAACAGTACGAAAAGCGTTGGATAGCGTAGGGGTAAAAATTACTATTCCCACTCCAATGAGTGCAACAGTAGGGAAAGCGTTGGATAGCATAGTGGTAAAAATTACTATTCCCACTCCAGAGAGTGCAATAGTAGTGAAATTAAATACTTCATATATTATTTCAATAAATATAAATTAATATCTATAAAAAATGAATTAAAAGTAATTACCAATTTAATATAATATAATAATTAATCAATTAAAATTAAAAATTAAAAATAATTATTACAATTATTTACATATTAATACAAATTAATTACAAATTAACAATTAACAATTTAATAATTAGAAATTAATGAACAATTAATTGTAATTAAATACAATTAAATAACTTGATTTATTTAATTAATTATAAATAAATAACTTCCCACCCTATTCCCCTATAAACCCGCTACAGAAAATAAATTATTAAAAATAACACAATTAGCAATTAATCAATTTAGTAAAATTAATTGCCAATAAACATTTAATTAATTACCAAATATAAATTAATTAACAATGCATTAAAATGAATACCAATAAATACATTTACATATTTAATTAATTATAATTAAATTACTTCCCACCCTATTCCCCTATTCACCCACAACCCGCTACAGAAAATAAATTAGTAAAATTAACATACTTAACAATTAATCAATTAATTAAAATTAATTGCCAATTAAAATTTAATTAATTACCAAATATAAATTAATTATCAATTAATTAAAAATTAATACCAATAAATGCATTTACATATTTAATTAATTATAATTAAATTACTTCCCACCCTATTCCCCTATAAACCCACAACCCGCTACAGAATGAAATTACGCAAAAATTAAAAAAACAATTTCATTAATTAAAATAAATTATAACATAAATATACACTTTTCACACATATAATAACATAAAAAAAACTATAAAAATTTAGATATTATTAAAAATTCGATAATTTTAATAACCTATATTATATACTTTGATATTTTAACTGTCTATATTTTTAACATTCGATATTACATTACTTACCTTAAAAACGATATTTTTGATGTCTATATTCTGTCCAGTTGATATTTTGTCCAATCTATATTTAAAACTCGATATTATGTCCATTCGATATTTTGTAGTCGATATTTTGACTGTTTACCGTAAAACAAGCGTACTTTCACCTGTTTTCTTTTATCACTGACATATATAAACTCATCAGCAACTGCTATGGCAAGCCCTTACAATCCTGAAGGCTGAGTGATGGATTTTATTTGCCTGCATGGAAACATGTAGTTTATGCTGTCAAACACTTTGGAATGCTACCCTCCCACCAGTCCAAGAGGCGGAGGTAGAATTCAACCATTCCACAAAAAATAGAATTGGATGCCACTAAGTACAAAGTGTTTCTGTATTATGTAAGCCCTAATGTGTCACAAGAAACAGTTTTCATTTTACACCTTATTCAGCATCCACACAACCAAACACACCTACCTGCTGCCTTTGTTGTCTGCAGTTGCCGATTAATTTTCTAATTCTAATGACAGACCCTGGAAAGGGGCTGGTATTGTTATTTTTCAACCCTACCACCCAGAATATGGAGTGTGTACTTTGTGCACATGCTTGCTTCCTTAGATGTGGTAGCCATTTCTCAGGCTCCCACTGCGTAATCCGACTCCCAGACTGTGTAATGGACTGGAAAACCAGACACCCACTTCCCTGACAAGGCAGTGGGTAGTGTCCGTTTCTTCTGCCTTTGTTATTTTTCACCTTATTCAGCATCCACTCACTGAAACACATCTACCTGCTGCCTTTGTTGGCTGCAGTTGCTGAATAATGTTCTAATTCTAATGACAGGCCCTGGAAAGAGGCCGGTATCGTTATTTTTCATCCCTACCACCCAGAGTCAGGAGTGTGTACTTTCTGCACATGCTTCCTTCCTTAGATGTGGTAGCCGTTTCTCAGGCTACCACTACGGATTCCGACTCCCAGTCTGTATAATGGACTGGAAAACCAAACACCCACTTCCCTGACAAGGTGACTACTTTCTAATTATATTAAAAGGTGAGTGCTGGGTAGGTCTTTAAGGATTGATGTGTGTGAAAACACATAAAGTACTCAAAAACTAGTGTGATAATGGTACCTAATACACACAGATGCACAGTGTTATTCTAGACAACCAACAGTATTTCTTGTATTTTACTGAAATACATTTACTAGTTGGAATGGGTAAAGTGAATAGAAATATTCTACTTTTTTTAGTACTGCATTTTACTATAACAGCCTGAGTCTTACGAAAACTTAAGAACAGGATATCTTTATAAGTAATTATATTTATATAACCTTATAAAGTACTAAAACTCTACTGTTAGAATGTTATTAAACAATGGTATTTATATAATATTTTTAGAGGCCAAAATAGTTGATAAAGCTAATTTTGTATTATGTATTAAGAAGACTGATAAAGTGAAGTGTTTATATTTTTGTGCAAGGACCTACAACATAGCAGATTAGTTATGTAAAGAGAGCAGAATAATACCGAAGAGATAGTGGAAATCACCAACAGTTTTATTTAAGAAGTAGCATATATATATATCACTGAAAAAACCATAGGTTTCAGGAGTTATATAGTTAGGAATTAGTTTTTAAAAAACCTTTGAAATTCACTCAAGTGGTGTTATAGTTAGCTGGACATTTTACTCATACAAAACCAATGAAATTGCTCCTATATAGTTAGTTGTACTAACTATATTTCGCGCACCCGCAATCCACTGCTGATGATGTCACATATTAGATCATTCATGACATGGTCAGTGACTTCACTGATGACATCTCAAATGACATCACTGATGACATCACTGATGACATCATCCAGTGAATGTGGTTTGCTTCGTTATTTAAATATGCATTATATATATAGCAATTTACATTGAAGAATGAGTAGATATATATAAATAAATATTTGGATGGAGGATTTAGTAGCAGTGTAATTGACTGTTTACGTGACCAATTTATAATGTCTCACTAAATATAGTGGATAGTGACTAAACTGTGTGAATATCTGTATCACTTTGTCAGTTGTTGTGTAAACTGATTCTACAGTTGGTTACTAGCTATGTGAAAGTCTATATTAGTTATTGATTAGTTAACTGAGTATTTGTATGGGAGTGTGAAAGTGTGTGTGGTTCGGTGGGGGGTGTGTGACTGTCCAAAGATGTGTGAATAGTTAATTCAGTAGATATATGAAGTTAAAACTACATGTTCTAACAGTTTGGGTGAGGGAATCTCTTTATGGGTGTGGTGATGAGCAAATATATTTCTCAAAGGTACAGGTCCAACAAACTAGAAAAATAAAAGGCAGTGTATGTGTCAGTTGTTGTATATAAATAAGTATACATAAGACACAATGATTGTGTGAGTGACTGTATGGATAACTGTATACTTGTAATAATGATTTTATAATTCACTAAGTATGACTTACTATCTAAATGAATAGAAGAAGTGGTGTTTGTATAAGTGTTTTGCTAAGTAAATATGTAAGTATGATCCATTGTTTGCATAAGTGAGTAGGATGACTTCATATGTGAATAGGATGCGTGCTGTTGTTTAATGTCGATATAGATGTATAAGTATTTTTGATAGTGTTCTATTGTTCATTGACAGCATGTATGAGTGAATCCATAGGTAAGTGATTAGATGTGTGTATACATCTATGAATCACTGAGTGGATTTTTAGATACTTGTATTGCTGTGACAATGGATTTAAATATGATACTCTGTATTTTACAAACAGTGATGAAAAATTGTAATAGTGTATGAAAAGGTGTATGTGATTGTCACGTGGATGATGTCATCAGTGATGTCATCAGTGATGTCATTTGAGATGTCATCAGTGATGTCACTGACCATGTCATGAATTATATATATATATATATGTATATATATATATATAGTTAGTTATGGCCTCAAACAATGACCAATACATTTTTTAAATTGCACACTTGCTGCCTTTCTTGGCTGTGGTTATCAATTAGTATTCTATTTTATATTCTAATTCAAAGTGCAGACCCTTTATAGAGCCTTTTTTGGAACTACCACCCTGGCTGAAGGTAGAGGGTAATTTGCGCACTTGCTGCCATTCTTGGCTGGGGTTATCAATTATTCTTCTAGTTCATATTCAAATTCAAACTGCAGACCTTTATAGAGCCTTTTTTTGTAACTACTACCCCAGCTGAAGGCAGTGGGTAATTTGCCTACCTGCTGCCTTTTGGGCTGTGTTTTAGTACATAAAACAATAATAAGTATATTACAGACGTCCGATTTACTCACCTGTTTTCAGGAGAGATCTCAGTGCAGATATCAAACAGCATTATCAATGCGCTCAGTTTAAACCAACAGTTTACACACTCTCCAGAAGTGATCCAAGTAAGAAGTATTCATTTGGGACAGCAAGCATGGTGTGATATTTAAAAAAAACTCTATCCTCGCAATTATGCGAGAGCTTGCTCTGAAAGGCTGCGAGACAATCCTCCACCTGCTGTTCCCAGCACTTCAAGAGCACCACCCACAGAGGAAAGCAGTCCACATCCGGATATTTGACCAGATTTTGCTGACTTAGTCATCCATTGCAAATTTTGCAATGAGGTTCTCTGCTATGGGGAGCAGTCAATTGACTTAATTATCATTATTTATTATTCTTTTATTTCATATTCTAATTCAAATTGCAGGCCCTTTATGGAGCCTTTATTTGTAACTACTACCCCGGCTGAAGGCAGAGGGTAATTTGCGCACTTGCTGCCATTCTTGGCTGGGGTTATCAATTATTCTTCTAGTTCATATTCAAATTCAAACTGCAGACCTTTATAGAGCCTTTTTTTGTAACTACTACCCCAGCTGAAGGCAGTGGGTAATTTGCACACTTGCTGCCTTGCTTGGATAGGGTTATCAAATATTCTTCTATTTCATATTCTAATTTAAAGTGCAGGCCCTTTATAGAGCCTTATTGGTAACTACTACCCCAGCTGAAGGCAGTGGGTAATTTGCACACTTGCTGCCTTGCTTGGATAGGGTTATCAAATATTCTTCTATTTCATATTCTAATTTAAAGTGCAGGCCCTTTATAGAGCCTTATTGGTAACTACTACCCCGGCTGAAGGCAGTGGGTAATTTGCGCACTTGCTCCCTTTCTTATTTTATACCTTTTTCATCTTCCACACAATCCACACATGATCCACACATACACACACCTACCTGCTGCCTTTCTTGGCTGTGCTTATCAATTATTCTAATATTTCATATTCTAATTCAAAGTGCATGCCCTTTATAGAGCCTTTTTTGTAACTACTACCCCGGCTGAAGGCAGTGGGTAATTTGTGCACTTGCTGCCTTTCTTAGTTTTTCACCTTCTTTAGCATCCACACAATCCACACACATACACACACCTACCTGCTGCCTTTCTTTGCTCTACTTATCAATTATTCTTCTATTTCATATTCTAATTCAAAGTGCAGGCCCTTTATAGAGCCTTTTTTGTAACTACCACCCCGGCTGAAGACAGTGGATAATTTGTGCACTGGCTGCCTTTCTTATTTTTCATCTTATTCAGCATCCACACAATCCACACACAACAGCAAGATTGGAGGAGGGCAGGAAGTTGATGGGGAGGCTCCCTCTCTGGACTCAAACCCTAATTCCCCGTTACCCGGGGTCACCATGATAGTCACAGAAAGTAGCGTTTAAAGTTGGTAGTGGAGACATCTGAACGTTTCGTCGTCTTCAGGGGGACATGCAATCGTCCAGAGGTTATGTAGAGTACGTCGTTTGGAAGTTTGGAAGTATTTTGCATGATTCTTTTCTCTGTATGTGCTTAAATGAAACTATTACAAACATTTTTACATTTTAACACAGACACCCCCCCCCACTCACCTACATTTAAAAAGTTCTTATGTTATTAAAAGAGGCAGCACAGTTATGCGGGCATATTTTTTGATACATTGTAACTGTTTTAAAAACATCTTAACTATAAGATCACTGTTTTAGGTGCTGACGGAAAATAATTGATACATTAAAAATATTTCTACAACTTTGTTACTGTAATATCGGCGTATATGGTGCTTTCAATTGAATGTATTTAATATTTATTTTGGCAATGAAAGAACACATTTTGACCTTAAGTGTAAATCATTTTGAAAATATGCAATAAATAAATACAGTGTCAATATGCATTCTGTCAAGTGTTTTATTTAAGATATACAGGAATATGGTCCCTATGATTGTCAAGACACACAAAGCGAAACAACAATGAACAGTGCAACTCAAGCGCATTACAGCTTCTTACTTTTTCTCTGGAAAGTGTTGGTAAGGTCTTTCCAAGAGAATTTGAATATTTAAAAGGGGAAAGTAGGAGAAGAAGAACAGAGGTTGGAGGTTACAGCTCAGTATGCAAGAATGGATGAAAACGGTGGTCCAAGGTCTGCATGTACAATGGCCAATGGTGACGTTTTGAGGGCGGCTACTCTCAAGGTGCTGTATAAAGTGCAATATCTGGTAGCGTTACCACCACACAGAGTGGGCATGGGCAGATGAAATTATGCATTGTATGTGCTTGGACTATGATGAGAATACACTGGAGAAAGACCACGTTCAAGTGAAAAGATTTCATAGATAAGGCCCACCAAAGGCGTGGCAAAAAGGGACAGGAGGGTCCATGAGTGGTGGAGGAGTAAACTACATGCGTACAGATGTACAGCTTTGTTCGGGACACTGGATCAAGCACTGAAGAATCAAGGTCAGATATAAAACAAGAAACACAAAAGAAAGCTGCACAAAAGAAGATACACAAAAGAAGGCTGCACAAATCGAACAGCGGATCTTGTACACAAACTGGTAAGTCAGCAAAAGAACAACAAGGCTAAGAACACTGGAACGAACGGACACTACACTGTGGAACTGATTGTGATGAGAGGCCGAAAGATACTGTAAAAAAAAGTGAAGTTCAAATAAAGCAAAGATGAAAAAAAATACATGATGACAAAGACACTGGGGGTAACACTCTGTTGTCAAACAGAGAAGAGATTGTGCAGAAATTATATGTTACACTGTTTAAGGAACTGCAAAGGGGGTACACAAACACCATCACCCTAGTCTACGCACACTGCCAACCTAGAATAGGCCTGTATAAGCTCCCTTCTGACTTAAGTATCTGCTATCCATCCCCACCAGCCGAACTCCACTCAACACAGACTGCCAACCTAGAATAGGCCTGTATAAACTTCCTTTACACTTAGGGAGTACATAAAACGATGGGGAGCAGAAATCCTATCCACTCCCCATCACCGCCAGCCGAACCCTAGTCAACACACGCTGCCAACCTAGAATAGGCCTGTATAAGCTCCCTTTAGACTTAGGGGATACACAATACCATGGGGAACTGAAATAATATCTGCAGAAATACTATCTACTCCCCAACACCGCCAGCCGAAACCCTACTCAACACAGACTGCCAACCTAGAATAAACCTGTATAAGCTCCCGCATGACATAGCCTGTATTAACTCTAACGAAATAGGTACACGGACTAAGATGAGACAGGAAAAAGCTACAACACCTGTATTTTTATATCATTTTACATCATACTAACTTACCCGTCACGCGTTGCTGCTATCTTATAAGAAAGGAAATTCAAGGAAACTCGTTATGATAACATTCAATTTACATTGTGTCATTTTTATTGAAACGTATTCATTTTAATATGGAAAACATTTCAAAGTGTTGTTTTAATTCTATTCATTTATTCCATTCTTTCCGTCTGGTGCGTACACAAATAAATCAGAAGGTTTTCCTTCGCGTGAGATGGCCACATACAGTTGTCCATGTGAGAAGCACGGATTCTCCAAATCTAATCCAGACCCTTGCAGCGATTGTTCTTGTGCTTTGTTGATGGTCATTGCAAAAGCGAGTCGCACCGGAAACTGTAAACGTTTGAATTCAAAAGGCATATCTGTTGGGATCATTGGAATACGTGGCAACAGTACATCTTCCCCCTTGAATTTTCCATTCAAAATTGTAGCTTCGATGACATTGTTCATCATATTTTTCACCGAAAGTCTTGTACCGTTGCAAAGTCGTGGTGGATTGATGTTTCAGAGAAGAATGATCGGCACGCCAATTTTCAATGTTAAAATGTAAGGTGGCATACCTGGCAAATCCAGTGCTTTCAAGAATTCAGTTGGGTAATTGACAACTTCGTCTTGATTCATCACAGTATCGATGGACTTATACGTTGTCGCTTCGCCTGGTATTCCGTAAATGGAAAAATCCAGTATTCGAAAGATTATGAGGGCCTTGGGGGGCCGATATTTCAAACAATTTTATGCCAGAAATCCATTGCGGGAGTGTACTCGACAACTTCCCAAAGTTTCATGGCGATTGGATGAATGGTGTAGTAATGCATATGCCAGAAACCTTTGTGGGAGTGTACTCAACAACTTCCCAAAGCTTCATGGCGATCGGATGAATGGTGTAGTAATGCATATGCCAGAAACCTTCGGGGGAGAGTACTCAACAACTTCCCAAAGTTTCATGGCGATCGGATGAATGGTGTAGTAATGCATAAAGGACAGACAGACAGACAGACAGACATACATTCGTTTTTATATATATAGATGATATATATATATATATATTTGCATAACAATCTATTTATTAACACTGATATATATTTATATTTATAAATAAGCCAGCATTGCTTTTCGTCAGGGACAAAAGCTTACATGCTGCTCCCCCTGAGGAAAAGCAATCTGCTTTCCTATTTGGAAGAGAGAGCAGGTCCCCAGGGCCACCACAAGACTCCAGGAAGGAGGCCGCGCGGCCCCCCTCCCAACATTTAAAAGCCCTGGGGGGTGGTGGTCCCCGGGGCTGGGGAGTCCTTCACGGACCCCCCTATTTTCAATATTAGACTCCCGGGGAGGTGGCGATCCCCGGGGCTTGTGGGGGTACTTGAGCCCCCCCACAGGTTTTTAAAAAAACAAAATAAACAAGCTCCAAGGAGTTGCAGTCCCCGGGGCTGCGGAGGGGCCATGAGCCCCCCGCATACGTATTGTTTAGGCCCCGGGTGGATGGCGGTCCCCGGGACTGAGGGGCCCCTCTAGGCCCCCAATTATAAATAAGACATTGCCCCCGTTATTTAGCCCCCGGGGGCTAATTACCAATAAAGCGGGCTTCGATTTTTTTCCCCACATTTTGGGGGCACTTGTGGGTCCTTGTGGGACCCCCTGAGCAGGCCTAGGGGGTCAGGGTGCTTGTACCCTGCCCCTTTTGCACCTTTTGCGCACTTGTTTTTCAATTTACTTGTGCCACGGTTCAACCGAGGCACAAGATGGCTGCCAACACTTCCTGGTTTGGAGTGTTGACAGACAGTTTTCAGCCAATTAGCATGAAGCTTGTGCTCGTAATGGTACGCATAAAGGCCTCGGACATTACGCGTACGGTACAACTTCAGATATATATCTATTATTTTACTTTTGATTTTCTCAGGAACTACAGAACGGATTTACACCATTCAACAAAAAGCAGAATCTACTGACCAAACTCTACCTTTTTGCCAAATTTGGTGTCATTCCGTTCAGCAGTTCGGGCTGTAGCCGTACCAAATGGTCCCTATGGAAAATTGCATGGGGAAAATACGTTTTGGGACCCCCCTTTTTTCGTGGCCCCTGCTTCACGAATCACCCCCAAACTTTCAGGGACGGAGCGGTACTGAGCAGGCCATCTTCTTGGTGAATTTCACGAAGATTCATCAATCGGCACCAAAGTTATTCCAAAGAGAATGTTGTGGATTTCCTATGGAAACTAGGTCCTAACTATAACTACCTACTGGCGACCACCAGTAGGTAATATATATATATACTAGCAGCACGTCCCGACGTTGTCCGGGTATGAAGAGTTGAGTGGGTGACAGCTCGCGCTAGAGACGCTGCGCGTGTGGGATAGTGCAGTCAGGGTCAAGGTTAGTGTGCCAGCAGGGCCGCTTAGTCGCGTCATCCGCCGCTTGAGGCCGGCTCCAACCCTGGTTGATGTTGGGCGCCGTGTGTAAATTCGTTTATGCAGAGAGTTGAGTGACAGCGCGCAGGAGACGCTGCAGTTATTGTCCCCGCAGGCACGCTCAGTGGCGTGTGCCCCCACTTGAGGCCCGGCTCCAGTGGTGACCGTGTTACAATGCGAATTATGTGACCCTTGAAAGTTATTTCCCGGTATTATTATTTTTTTAGGACCCATATGGCGTGAAGGCAGGAACGTAATGGAAATTTAGTAAAGCAACGACGTCATTCGGTCCCAGTCTGTTTGACACGCACCCAGCAGAAGGCACACACTGCATTCGGGCCCAGTATGTGTGACACGTCCCCAGCACAATGTGCAGGCCCACAAGTGAGTAGAGCAAACGGTTACTTACCACACCTCCAGCTGAACGCAGACGCCCACTGAACGCATATGCCCAGATGCGCGATTGACATCATAATTTAGGAATGTGGCGCGATTGTTGGTGGTCGATTGCCGCGCCCATTGGCCATGGCCCTTTCTCACGTGCAATTCCGCAATTGCCGTGCCCATTGTCGTTTGTCATGGCCCTTGCTCCCGCGCAATTGCGCAATTGGCGCGCCTCCAGCTGAACTCAGACGCCCATTGAACGCTCTTGCTCCTGTGCCCATTGGCCACGCCCCTTGCTCCCGTGCAATTCCGCAATTGCCGCGCCCATTGTCGTTTGTCTTGCCCCCAGCACACGCCCACAGCCTTTGTCACACCCCCAGCACACGCCCCCAACACACGTTTAAGGAACGCTTTTTCTTTGTCGCCATGCCGCGCCCCGCCCACGCCCACAAGGGACTACTTTGCTGGCAAGGTTCTTTTACCTTTCAAATGTATATGGTGGCCATCTGTATAGCCTATGTCCTTCTGCTGCAACTGCCCTTTCCAATGCTGTATTGGGTGTTGTGATTGGTGCTGTGGTTACTGAGATTACCCACCTCTAAGGTTAGGGCTCTCTCTATATAATGTTAGAATGGATATATATATGTGTATATATATATATATATATATATATATATCCAACAAAGTTTGCCCAAAGCAATGAGAGCGCACACGATTTCAGAAGAAACCAACTGGTTTATTTCAGTGAAAAAACGAGCAACAGCATTCATCTTTAAATTCATTCCGTCCGACGCGTTTCCTGGCTCCTGCCTCTTAATCATGGACCTTTTCATAGACTCAGCAGCTGACTCTGATTGCTTCATTTAGACATGCCTTCTTTACATACCCCCAATGAGCCTCGTTGTTTACGTCACTTTCTCCATGCATGCTAGGATTTGTAGTCCCAATCAGTGAGAGGCTGCAAGTTGGAACTGTGCCAGACTTGATTTACAGCATTTCAGAAGCAGAAAATATAAACGGGCTCAGCAACATGACCCACTGGAGGGGAACAGAACTTTCCTTAATTAACTTTTAAAAATAAGTCATACACGAAGCAGAACCTAATGGAAGGTAATGATGGACTCTGATTGGGACTACAAATCCTAGCATGCATGGAGAAAGTGACGTAAACAACGAGGCTCATTGGGGGTATGTAAAGAAGGCATGTCTAAATGAAGCAATCAGAGTCAGCTGCTGAGTCTATGAAAAGGTCCATGATTAAGAGGCAGGAGCCAGGAAACGCGTCGGACGGAATGAATTTAAAGATGAATGCTGTTGCTCGTTTTTTCACTGAAATAAACCAGTTGGTTTCTTCTGAAATCGTGTGCGCTCTCATTGCTTTGGGCAAACTTTGTTGGATTTAATTACACGGCAGCCCTGCCGTGGAGAGCTGCGCCATCTCCAAACTCACGAGTGAGAGGCTGCAAGTTGGAACTGTGCCAGACTTGATTTACAGCATTTCAGAAGCAGAAAATATAAACGGGCTCAGCAACATGACCCACTGGAGGGGAACAGAACTTTCCTTAATTAACTTTTAAAAATAAGTCATACACGAAGCAGAACCTAATGGAAGGTAATGATGGACTCTGATTGGGACTACAAATCCTAGCATGCATGGAGAAAGTGACGTAAACAACGAGGCTCATTGGGGGTATGTAAAGAAGGCATGTCTAAATGAAGCAATCAGAGTCAGCTGCTGAGTCTATGAAAAGGTCCATGATTAAGAGGCAGGAGCCAGGAAACGCGTCGGACGGAATGAATTTAAAGATGAATGCTGTTGCTCGTTTTTTCACTGAAATAAACCAGTTGGTTTCTTCTGAAATCGTGTGCGCTCTCATTGCTTTGGGCAAACTTTGTTGGATTTAATTACACGGCAGCCCTGCCGTGGAGAGCTGCGCCATCTCCAAACTCACGAGTGAGAGGCTGCAAGTTGGAACTGTGCCAGACTTGATTTACAGCATTTCAGAAGCAGAAAATATAAACGGGCTCAGCAACATGACCCACTGGAGGGGAACAGAACTTTCCTTAATTAACTTTTAAAAATAAGTCATACACGAAGCAGAACCTAATGGAAGGTAATGATGGACTCTGATTGGGACTACAAATCCTAGCATGCATGGAGAAAGTGACGTAAACAACGAGGCTCATTGGGGGTATGTAAAGAAGGCATGTCTAAATGAAGCAATCAGAGTCAGCTGCTGAGTCTATGAAAAGGTCCATGATTAAGAGGCAGGAGCCAGGAAACGCGTCGGACGGAATGAATTTAAAGATGAATGCTGTTGCTCGTTTTTTCACTGAAATAAACCAGTTGGTTTCTTCTGAAATCGTGTGCGCTCTCATTGCTTTGGGCAAACTTTGTTGGATATATATATATATATATATATATATATATATATATATACACACACACACACACACACACACACAGAGCTCCACTGCACCCATTCCTGGTTGACTGTAAAGAAGAAGAGCACATGCGGGAATTTATTTAAAGTGCTATTTTAAGGTGCACACCCTCCCCGCACAGACAGACGTGTTTCGGCACTCTGCCATTTTTCAATGTCAGCGTGTCCATTTTGCGCAACGTAAAGCAATTGCAGTGACAACAAAGACGGCCTACTACCATTACTACATAAATGTGTTATCTTTCTTTGGAGGCCATCTCTAAACATGTTTCTGACAAACTGGTAATTCCTAAGATACAGGGGCACTCTGCTGAGAAATTAATGATTCAAATATGCGTGACGTTTTGGAAAACAAAACATAAAAGTCGAAGGGGCTGATTCACAGAACTAACTTAAGACAAAATCCTAAGCTTACTACTTTTGGTATTCACAGAAGTTAGGATTTTGTCTTAAGACAGACTTAAGACAAACTTAAGACAGACCTAAGACAGAATCCTAACTTAAGTCTGTCTTAAGTCTGTCTTAAGACAAAATCCTAACTTCTGTGAATACCAAAAGTAGTAAGTTTAGGATTTTGTCTTAAGTTAGTTCTGTGAATCGGGCCCGAAGTTTCAACAATTGGTATTGAGCTGGAAATTTATTCAATTAAATTTTACATAATAATCATACTTTTTTGTCTTACATCTCGCATATGTAATATAACAATCTTAACAATTTCATAGAGGGCCCTGGTTCATGTGATTAGGCTCTGGATGGGCGAACCTATTTGAAGTGTGAGGAGAAAGAAATGCCCCTTGTGTACAGTATGGGCATATTTACAAATTGATTATAATTTCATAGACATGCGGCATTGCCGGGTGTAGAGAACAACAGACATAGGCCCCCAGTCCCTTCGGAGCGGAAAACAAGCCCGCTCAGGCCACTCCCAGTGCTTCTCTCATTGTGTAACCAGCATGAGAGAAGTGCTGGGAATGGCCATGGGGAGTCTGGGAGCCTCAGCACATACACAGAAGGAAGGAGAAGAGCAGCAGAATGGTGATTGGCGAGGAGCAGGTAAGTAATTTTCTTTTTTTTGTTTATTTTGTTGTCCGTCCATCCCCCCACACTGCATACCGCCACTCCACCGTGAGACCAGCTGCTACTGGTCTATTGGGAAAAATATGAGTATATCAGTAAGCGGACTAGGGACTCCAAGTAAGTTTTCCAGGGATGATTTATTGCATGATTTGGGATAATATCGGAGTCTAAAAAAAATCCATGATTCCAGGCTGCATGGAAGGGCTTGGGCAACCCCAGCTTCTCTAGCAGCATGTCCAATGGCTCTCCGAAAAACCACAGGTAATAAGTCTTATTAAATTAATGTGTTTATATAAGAAAAACACTATTGTCATCCCTTTTTCTCTTGATCTCAGACTCAGATTTTAGTTAGGAAGTATATATTTTAGATTCCTTTTTCGGGGGACAAAATCCTTTAACTCTGTGCAATATTTAAAAGTATGGTGAAATATCCCCTGGATATCTTTCTTTTTTTCACTTCCCCGCCAAGGTTCTGTCATGGGGTCATGCGGTCCTGGACAACTCAACAAATTGTACCCCTTCCTCACACTGTAACAAGGATGTTCATCCTGCATCAAAGGCTGGTGTCTGAGACTTACCTAGGCAGGTAACTGCTCATCCTCGGACTGTGGTAGGATTGGGCGTCTTCCTGGAAATGCCAGTCTACTCTTCTTCCTAGTCCTCTAGGAGGGTTTTGGCATCTTCCTTTCCTTTGGTCCGTTCTTCCTCCTGGGGTTACTCCTGTGCCTCAGGGTTCATCCCACTGACGTCCTCTCTGCTTCCATGGTTCCCTCATTATGGATGGTGGAGGATTCCTCTCAGTGGTGTTCTCTCCAGCATTCCTCGTTACAGCCTTCTTCTCTTTGTGTGGTGGGAATTCCATTAGACCTGCCTTTATTTTCTCCTTCCTAGTCTATATCAATTTTCTAGTCTCTCTCTCTTTCTCTCTCTCTCTCTCTCTCATCTTTCTTCCTTCCTGCCTTTCCCTGTTGTAACATTTTGTCTCTCTGTACTTGTGTCTGTTGAAGCCCCTGATCCTGCCAGCCTTGAGTTTGACTTGGTAAGTACTCTTGCCTTATCTGACACATTTCCCTCCTTAGGCTCTAAAGGTTAGGAGGAACCACACTTCAGTGCCTAGAAAGAAAATCTAAATTTCCTTGAGATGAACCTTTTCTATATGTGACCTGGAATTTAAGTATGTGCAATAACAAGAACCATCTCAATATCTACTATTATTGATCTTATTTTCACTCACCCATAACAATCGAGAGTGTTCAGTGTACAGCACAAACTCACTCCCTTCCAGGTAATATCTGGAGCTCACTACGACCCACTTATGGGCAAATATTTTCCATTTGCTGAGTATATCTTCATTCATGAGAAAGTAACTCCTTCCCCTCATTGTCCTCCTAGGAAAACACAACCCTAGGCCTAATCCTAAAGCAACTGTTTGCAGAATAAATACTTTTGGGAAGTTTGGGGACCTTAATACCTGCTCAGAACAAATAAAGGGCCTTTAACGGATCAAGCAGTGTTACTGGAGTCTCACTAGGAATCCCCAAATATTTACTCTTGCTATCTTTACCAGGTATGACAAAGGGGCTGGACATGTGAAAAATGAGGTATAATCCTGCTGTAGTACCCCACAAATCTTAAACATGCACACATGCTCCTTATCCTATCAAAAAATGTGAATTTCTTATAGCCATGACTTTTTCGTCCTGGGGCTTGAAATAACCCTGCCCTAGCAAGTAACATACATATGTGACTTGGCTAGATGTCAATTTACTCTTTTTTGGGGTTAATCCTTAACCGTGCATATCTGAGAGTGTAAAAGACAGCGCGCAAATCTGCCAGGAGTTTATGCCAATGCTTGCTATAGATGACAAGACATATGCACTATGAGGCTGTATGACAGTGTTCATTAACATCTGAAAGTCAGCTGATGCCCCATAAAATCCAAAGAACATCAAAGTGGTTTACAACATTAGGTGTGGAAAAGGCAGTTTTTTTCTCTGTCCATTGGTCTCAATGGGATATGGCAGTACTCCTGTGTAAAGTGTAAGGTTGTGATGTAACTTGCCTCCCACATCTGTTCTCCCATTTCATATATGTGGGAAGTAGTTAAGAGGCCAATTTGGATATTGGGTTAGTCTTTCTACAGTTAATACAAAAGTGTATTGTGCTGTCTTTTTTTGGCACCAAATCTGTGGGCGAATTTCTTTCATTCCTAGAGATTAAAATGACACCAAGGTCTAAGATTTTTATCTCACCCCTACTGAGCACTTGTCTAGCCTCAGATCTTGCTTTGCTACCTTACTAAGTGCAATGCAAATCTGATGTACATCCGGGGGTTTCCAAACACAAAAATTCCCCTAGAAGTGACCTCAGTTCTTATTGCTCTAATGCAGGAAGCTCTGAACCAATTTTTTTTTAAATCACCAATATTTTTAATCAAGTGTACATTTCAGACATTTGCACATTGCAATGTTAAATAATAGTGAATAATATACAAATGTTTAATACACTTATATGAAAAAACATGTCTGTGAGTCTTTCTTTTAACATACTTTTTATTCTTGCATTCCGTGTGCCAAAAAATTCCAAAAGACAAAAAAAACACAGACTTTTCTTTTTTTTAAATAAACATGTATCTGAGCTTTTCTCTTGACACACCTCTAGCCACAAAATGCAATCACAAAAACAACCAGAAGCATAGAGCTCCATCTTGGAGTGATTTTTTTTTAACCTCTTTTTATTAAACAGGAGAATCGATACACTGCGTACATACAGGAGGAAGAAAGCATCTTTATAGTATAATTACATCTGAACCTTGAATCATACAGGTGGTGGTGACTGAATTGAGAGCTCAAGGCGTTACAGGATCCTCCAGGGAGGGGATTACTGGTGGAGCACAAATGTCACCTCGGTATGCGTTCCATTTAGTCCAAATTGCAGACAACTTCAGTGGCCACCCACGCGCTCTATACACTATCTTCACCCTAAACATGCACCAGTCCATGTCTGCCCTCCATTTCGCAAGTTGAGGCGGCCCCCCAGCACCCCAGAGCTGGGCTATATTCCTTTTAGCCAGCATGAGGCCCAACGTGGCCGACATTTTTTCCTTGCTATTTAGGTCTGTGGGTTCCCATACATTTAGGAGACATCGCTTGGCTTCAGGTCAAAAAGAACCTCTTTCATGCACTCGTGTATTTCCTGCCAGTAACTTTAGATGTGACCCCATTCCCATAAAATGTGCATGAACGTGCCCTCCTGCCAACACTGTCTCCTGCACCTCCCGTCATTTACCTTTCCCATGTTTACAAGTCAAGACCGAGACACATACACCCTATCGAGAATCTTTAGCTGTACCAGGCGCAGTCTAGAGGAAATGGCAAACTCACTTGGGGAGGAGATCGCTTCCTGCCATTCCTCATCGTCCAGCTCTATGCCGTCTCTCACCCACCGTTCCCTAATCAGCGTGAGAGGATCAGGTGTATTGTTAATTAATTTCTTATATGTAAGGGAGATCACTTTTAAAGTCATATAACCATCAAGCAATCTGTCCTCCAGTGGCGAGAACTCTAGGGGAGAAGCACCCTTGGAAAGTTGCGCAAGCAGGTAATGTTGTACCTGTAAGTAATTAAATACTCTGTATCCGATAGTTCATACTCGTTCTTCAGGGAGGCAAATGACACCACTCCTCCCCCTTCCATAGGTCTCCTATCTTTGAGATCCCGATCAGATCCCATTTGCAGAAGCCTTTTGAAGCCACCAAGGTACCTAGTTGTTCAGCGTCCCAAAAGGGAGTGGCAAGTGTGAGCTTCTGGTCCCAATCCAGGGTGCGATTCGCTGCCCGCCAGACTTGCACTGAGTGTTTGGTTGGCCCAGTTAATGGGAACTTGCGCGTTCTAGAGTAGAGGGCACTATTATAGTTACCCACAGGAAGCAGCCATTTGTCCATTCTATACCCGGGTCTTTTGAGCATCGATATGTGCGGTGGTTAATTGAAGCCAAGTGGGCAGCCCAGTAGTATTTTCTTATATCTGGAAGACCGATCCCCCCATCGTACCAGTCAAGAGCCAGCTTCTGTAGAGCTATTCGGGTCTATCGTCCCAAAGATGTTCCCTCTGGAGACTCTCTACTTCCTTAAAATAGTGTGTGGGGATCAAGTCTAGGTAGTTCTGCACAGCATAAAGGAAGTGCTGCAATGACATAATTTTGAAGCGAGCTACCCTGCCCAGCGGGGAAATGGGAAGCGCCCTCCAATGTGAAACGTCACGTGTAAGTCCCCGAAGGAGGGGGGAGACAGGTTTCGGTCATATCGAGTCTTAGAGTCCGCCGAAAGGAAAATTCCTAAGTATTGAAAGCCCCCACCAGCAATCTGAATCGGACAGTTGTTAGGCAGACGCGGAGGATCACCGCTGAGGACGTACAGCAAGGACTTGACCCAGTTTATTGTGTGGCCATAGTATCTCCCAAAGATGGCAAATATATCAAGGACTGCGTTAAGCAACGACCTGGGGGAAGCCAGATATAGAGGATACCATCCGCGTAGAGGGAAATGCAGTCCTCCCAGGCCTCAGACCTCTTGAGACCCCGGATTACCGGGTCTCTACAGATCCATGCCGCCAAGGGATGGACGGAAATAGCAAACTGAAGCAGTGACAAAGGACACCCCTGACGTGTTCCGCAACACAGTGCAAACACCTCTGATTTCTTATTGTTTACCACTACTTGTGCCAAGTGTTCGGCGTATAAGAGCCGTATCCAGCCTATGAATCCGGACCCAAAACCCAACTTTACCAAGACTGCGAACAGGTATGGCCACACAATGGTATTGAATGCCTTAGTGGCATCCAAAGAGACCACCACTGAGTCTTCATGGATCGTCCCGATTCTCCCCAACACCCCGTGCAATCTCCTCGGGTTCAGTACAGTGTTCCGGTGGGGCATAAAGCCTGATTGGTCAGGGTGTACCAGTTTTCTGATAACCTGAGTCAAGCGGCTTGCCAGTAGCTTGGCCAAGATCTTCGGTTCAGCGTTCAAGAGGATGAACACCTGCCTCTGGGTTTGCCATCTTTGTATATTGTAACTAGAGTTGCTATTGTTTGATCTTGGGGAAGCAGTCCCGCCTTCCTGCTTTCTTCAAACATCTCCCGCATATGCTGCACCAAGGCATCCGGCTTCAGCATGTACAGTTCAATCGGCAGGCCATTAGGACCCAGCACCTTCCCAGGTTGGAGATTTCTAATTGCCTGCGCTATCTCTTCATTAGTAAATGCACTATCTAGGGACTGCTTTTCCTCAGGGGACAGGGTCTGGAGTCGGACGTCTGAAAGCATTGCTCGTGAGTCTTCCTCAGACAGGGCGGAACTCGCCTGGTATACCTGCCAGTAGTGCTCAGCAAACTCGTTGGAAATCTCCTGTGGATCTGTTATTTTCTCGCCAATAGCATTTGTGAGTTCTGAGTACTAATTGACTAGCCAGCTCCTTCCTGTCTAGCCATACTAGGAGCTTCCCAGCTTCATCACCAAAGTCATATATCCTTCCTTCCTTTGCACTGCCCAATGTTTTGGCCATACCAGTGGCTAGTGACTTGTAGTCTTCCCTCTTGAGTTTGAGCTCATGCATTACCTCCTCTTTGGCTGCCCCCTGACTATCGTCCTCCAATCGGAGGATGTCTGCTTCCAGACGGACCAGGTCTTTCAACTTCTCTTTTCGCACCCCCGTAATGAGCGAGAGTGCCTGCCACTTCAGCACTGTCTTGAACGTCTCCCATATGGTTTAATGCGAGGTCGCGATCCTTCATTGTCTGCAAAATAGTGGTCTATGGCCAGAAGCAGGGCTTTTTTCACCACTGGATTACGAAGGTACCAGGGGTGATCGGCGCGACCTTCCCTACCCTTTTTTCAAGTAGGGCTGCCTCCACCCAGATTGGAGAGTGATCTGATATACCCCTCGCTAAATGTTGTATCTCATGCACGCCACTCACCTGTTAGGCCAGCATGAGAAGGTAGTCTATACGGGAGAGGCTGTTGTGTGCCCCAGAATGAAAAGTGTATTGTAGACTCTGTGGGTGAAGTGCTCTCCACACATCTACCAACCCCATTGCTTCCACAAAGTCGGGGAGCAACTGATGTGAAGGTCCAATGTTTTGTGGGGGATGACGGTCTAGCGTTCCTGATACCACTGCATTAAAGTCTCCACTCGTTATGAAATATCCCTCTGGAAATGAAAGCATAACAATCTCAAGGTCCTTAAATGAATGGCCCTGCAGACCCGGTGGGTCATATACGGACATCAGTGTCAGTGCTGCCCCCTCCCACTGCCCTGTAATAGCTGCATACCAACCCATGTCATCAATCCAAGTGTGTTGTATTGAAAGCGGGAATGACTTCTTTAGCATAATGCCTACCGCCTGGATCCCGCAGTGAATTCCGAGTGAGCCACTAATCTGTAACCCCATCTATTCAGTGCCTGACACGAGTTACCAACCAAATGGGATTCCTGAAGGAACTCCACGTCAGGGGAGTTCCGCTTGATGAGCTGCACCACTATGCATCACTTATCTTTGTCCCCCAACCATTGACATTCCAATTCAGGAGTCATATGCTCTTATACCACTGCATATTCATTAATGCACATGTGAACCATTGAGTCCTTCCTTTGTCTACTGATAAATAGTATCTTCATCTCTGAACATACAATGAATAATACCCCCAACCCAACTTGCCCCCTCCCTGCTCCCCTGCTCTCTGGACGTAAAACGGCCCATCAAAGAACTGTGAAGAGTGCCTGCCGCCCAACTTTCAACTAGTAGAAGTAAAATTGTGGGCTGAACAGCTGCGCCACCCCAACCCTCCCATATGCATAACAATAGACACCCTCTGAGATGGGCACCATACTGCTAGTAGTCTGCCAAAGGGCAATCAGTGCCAGCGTCCAGAACAGACATCAGGCAATCGACTTCACCATCCCTCCCCACCCAAGAGAGAACATACAAGTAGATCCGCCCAAATCATGCAAGAGTACTTTACCAGTACTGCAGTCATTACGGTGTAATCCGGTGGGGATGTATGTCATTACTACGCATGCTTTTACAACGCATGCCTTTACCACGCAAGTTGTACAACGCAAGTCGTTACAATGACTTGCGTTGGGGGCGCTGGATAGTGAATAGTTTAATTTACTATTCCAACTCCAGTCCCCGTGGATAGTAGGAAAGGAGTTGGATAGCAAATTAAACTATTCCCTATCCTACAGCGCCCCCCAGCGCAAGTCGTTGTAAAAGTTGCGTGGTAAAGGTACTGCGTGGTAAAAGTTGCATTGTAAACGCTGTTCCCCTCCGGTGGCAAGGTTTCCCTCATCTAGCGTTGTGCCCATTTGCCCCCTCCAGCCCTCCAGCCAGGCAGCAGCCTCTTCGGGATACTCGAAGAACCATGCTTTGCAGTCCGCCTCCACCCTCAGCCGGGCACAGCATGGCATACTTCATGCCTTTGTCACGCAGTTTCTTCTTCACCTCCAGGAAAGATCTTCTCTGCTTTTTCACTTTCAGGGTGAAGTCCGCAAAGAAGGAGATTTCTGTATTTTGATAGCAAAGAGGGGGGGGCACACTGGCATTCTGTAGTATCTAATTTCTATCCCTGAAGTTTAGTAATCTTGCCAGTATGGGTCCGGAGGCACACCTAACCTCTATCGTCCACCTGGGACTCTGTGTGCCTGTTCTACCATGAAGAACTTGGAGAGCCCCTCCGGCTGTAAGTGGTTAAGGATGAGGTGTTCAACAAATAGGTCGGCTGCAAGCCCCCCAGCCTTTTCGGGCACCCCAATGATTTGAATATTGTTCCTCCTGGTGTGACCTTCATAATCGTCACGCTTATCTTCCGCAAATTTACGGGAGTCCTGGAGTTCCTTGACTTCTTGTTACAGCTGTGAAGTGTCGCTCAGGAGACTAGAGGTAACAACCTCCATTTGCTTCACTTTGCCGCTAATCTTCATCACTTCTGCTCTGATTATTGTGACTTCTATAGTGATATTGTTCATTTTTTGTTCCAATGACAACTGGACCCCGGAGATAGCCTCCATCACATCCTTAAGTGTAAGTTCGGGCATTTGCTCTCTGGCCTGCTGGCATTTTACCCTTTGGGTGAATCACAGGGTCCATTGTTTTTGGTAATGTGAATTTGTTTAGTTTTGTTTGTTGAGCGCCCTTTGCACCTTTTGACCCCAGCATCATTCCAACCGTGAGGACCACTTATTAACTGTTCCCAGGTAGGGTATCACCGCCGCTGAATGGGGCAGTCTCGTGTGTCATCTCAGGATACAGTCCCGACCCCAGAGACCATGAGTGCGTGTCTCATGTAATCCAACTTGGTAACACAGGAGGTCGCGGCAACCCCCAGGCTCCCAGAGTGGGACAGGGAGCAAGAGTCAGTCGGTGTACTGGTAGGCGCCAGCCAACCGTGGGGCCCGCGATTTACAGCTGTGCCAGGCCAGAGGTATGAAGAGCAGGGGCCGCCCTCAACACCGACTCGCACCCGGCACCCAGAGTGTGCCCCTTGTCCCTGGATTCACCACCGGCAATCACCACCCGATGGATGCGTGTACCTGCACATTTTCAGGACCTGCCCACTCTCATTCGCTCACTACCAAGTTTGGCAATTTGTATGTGGCCAGATCAAAGTCACCAGCACTCTGTCGATGGGGAACCGCCTCGGGGCAAACCGTAGGGGCACACCGCAGTGTGCCAACCAGAGCAGCGGGCCGGCGGCGCCCAGTCCCTCTGCTGTGGCCCGGTCACAGCCACACCCTCAATCTCTCGAAGTGGCGGTCGCCGACCCCACAGCCATCACTGTCGACATGCTCACTCCCAGGCCAGGGTGGCCTGCATGCTCAGCAGCCCTTTCAGATCGTTGTGGGGTTTCCTTGGGCGATGGATGAATGCATCGGATATCTAGGGAGAGCCCGGGTTTTGGCAGAGTTCCTTTACATCATGGCCATTTCACACCAGGGCTCAGCCACGCCCCCACTGAACCATTTTTGATGTCCAAAGCATCTTCTGCTAATTAGACTGTCTGAGCAGGTGGTGGTCTTTTCTATATTCTTAGGAAGTATACATGATGCATCTGGCTCTTGTTCCTCATTTCTGATAACTCCTCCTGGTATTTGACTTTAGTATTCTATATGGACAATAGCAATGGGCCAGCATCTACTTTTCACAATCAGGCAAAATCACTAGAACCTAATCCCTGGGAACAAACACTAAAAGCTTACTAGGGTGATTACAGTATCACTGTTGCTTGAGTTGGAGTTCTTACATATTGTCTTTGGCTAACTCCCTTATCTTCCCAGTGAATGGCCAAAGTTGGGTCACATACTCGAATAGGGTCTTAATGTCATTGAACTTAGATTCCCATACCTCACACATCATCTCCAGGAGAGTACAGGTCTTCAACCAAACAGCAATTCAAATACAGAAAAGCCCAGGTTGGCCTGGACTTTGACAACATACAGTAAACATAGCTAGGGGCAACATTCCATCCTAATCCTTTCCTTCATTCTCACATATCATTTTAAATGTCACCTTGAGTGTGGTGTTGTATCATTACACTAACCCATCAGTTTACAGGTGATAGGAGGATTTCCTATCTGTACTACTCGTAGCTGCTCACTTATAGTTTCATCAGCTTGGACGTGATTGCAGTATACGGGCTGGTTAATATTTCTCTTTCAAACCCTGTCCTAGAAATGAAAAAATTCTTGAATTCTTGATCATGGCTGCTGATACAATCTGCAACATTTCTCTCTGTTGCAGGTGGATGGTTCAGGGTGGCAGATTAAATTGTGAATTATGACCAGGATATGTTATATCCTCTTCTAGAAGGGATAAGTGACCCTATTAAGTCTTTGCTGACTCTCTGGAATAGTATTTAAATGAGGGCCATGCTTACATGAGTTCTTTTGGAGGTTTGTAGGGGCTCAGCTTTTGGCACGTTCACAACAGTATCCATTGATTTGACTAAAGTAACCCAGACAGTAGGATTGGTTATGTATTACTAAAGAGTCCCCTTATTAAGTGACAACGGGCTGCTGCCACCACCTTTTCTATACAGCAGCCATTTCCCCCCAAAATAGGGACATACCTCATGTTGGTCCCCATCTTCCTGGACTTGGGCACATCCTTGCAGAAACAAATGATCCTCCCTTAGGGAGCGGCCCTAAAGCCCGTGTCTCCTTTCAAAATTTCCTGACACAGAAACACATTCTGTTTGTCCAGGGCATGCTCTATTCTTTCCTGCCTTTCCTATCGTTGAGGTAGACCAATCTTCATTGGATATATGTTCCCCCAAGCAGAAGAGGCTTCCTGTCACCAAGTTTGTCCATGCCCAAGTTCTTCTCTATCAGTGTTTTGAAATGAGGGTCGTCAGTCCCTTTTAGCCCAAACTGGGCAATACCCTAAATTTGGCCATGAACTAAGGGACCCTTCTGCAAATGATTGTTAGCTACAGGATAGGTCTTCCTATCTCCGTTTTATTACTTTCTGTTGACTGGGTAATATCTCCTGAGGTGTCACAGAGTCACATTGTGCTACACATTGCCGGCAGCCCACGTCAAGGCTATTGTTTTCCCACAATTAATTCTACTGAACAGTTAAAAGCAGCGGGTACCATGCCAGAATTATATATGGATCTTTTGGTTAAGCCGATTTCAATGGGCTTGTCCTCTTGGGGCAAATTCTGGCACTGTTCCACCAGTCCCTGCAGTCAGAACACTAGGGCATATTACTGCTGATAGTAGGGGCTCTAATGCCCGTGCTGTCTCCTGTACCATGCACTTTATAGGTCAACAAATTCATGTTTCCCATTTGATGGGAATCATTCCTTTTAATCATGAGACCCATGTGTTATTGTGGCTCAGCTGTTTTGTAACAGTTGGATTCTGATGAAGCTCATGAACTGTATTAACTTGGGTTTCACTTGGATAGTGAAAAGCGTGTGTGTGCAAAGCTATGCAAAATGGCCATTTCTGTATTGTTGCTTGTTAGAATGAGGCTCTTGGACATTAGATTGACTGGTGTTCAAAATCTCCAAGAGGCAGCAGAAAACTCATTGCTCCAAGGAGCACCCCAATCACATCTAGGTTGACACCTCCATGCCCTTGGGCCACACTTCATCTTCCCAGCCCCTAGACGTTATGTGCAATACAGTATTAGTTATGGTTTGTTATGTACAGTGCTTGGTTGTTTCCACCTAGGTTTGCACTGTAATAAGCTATATTACATGGAGACATACACTTAATAATTTGTAGGAATGGGTTCATCATAATCAATCAATCAATCAATCAATCAATCAAACAGCATTTGTAAAGCACAACATTGTCACCCCTAAGGGTATTTGGGCCTTGTCTCAATCGAAGAGCCAGGACTTGAGTCTCTTTCTGTAGTCTGCCAGTGAGGAGGCTGTACAGAGCTGGAGGGGAAGGTTGTTCCAGAACTTGGCAGCAATGTAGGAGAAGGAGAAGCCCTAGCTGAGGCTATGAGGGATGCAGAGGGTGTGTGCAATGGCGAGTCAAGAGGAGCGTGGGTGTCTAGCGGGTTGGCAGAAGTTCCGTTGATGGTTGATGTAGGCAGGTCCTAGGTTGTGGAGGGCTTTGTAGGCATGTGTATAGATCTTGAACAGGCATCTCTTCTGGATGGGGAGTCAGTAGGTTTCTCTCAGGTGGGGGGCAATGTGGGTTAATTGGCTGAGGTCCTGGATGAGTCTAGCTGCAGCATTCTGTATGATCCAGAGTCTTTTGAGAAGTTTGGTGGCGATACCAGCGTAGAGGGCACTGCAGTAGTTGAGGCAGCTGGTGACAAGGGCCTGAGTGATGGTCTTTCTGGTGATGTTTGGGATCCATCTGAAGATTCTGTGGAGTATGCGAAGTGTGTGGAAGCAGGGAGACGTGACTGCATTGACTTGTCATTTCGTCAGCTCCGTAATGTCCATTTGCTGGCCACTAATATTTACAAAGGACCCTACCTGCTGCTGTGGGCACTGACATCTTCTGCCTGCCATTTGCACTGTTGTCCCGGGCTGAGGGCTATGCTTCCTGGTCTCTCCCGCCGCCGCATCCTCCATCAACGCGGCCGCCGAGGGGGGGGAGGCCACAGCCCCCAGAACGCACCACGGACTTCGCCCCGCCTACCGACAGCCATTACCGCGCCCGGAGGCGCTTAAAGCAACGGAGCTCCCTCAAAGGAGAGGGAGCTCCGTAACGTCCATTTGCTGGCCACTAATATTTACAAAGGACCCTATCTGCTGCTGTGGGCACTGACATCTTCTGCCTGCCATTTGCGCTGTTGTCCCGGGCTGAGGGCTGTGCTTCCTGGTCTCCCCCGCCGCCGCATCCTCCATCACCGTGGCCGCCGAGGGGGGAGACCACAGCCCCCAGAAAGCACCACGGACATCGCCCCACCCACCCACGGCCATTACCGCGCCCGGAGGCGCTTAAAGCACCGGAACTCCCTCCGCGTCTCGGGACGCACGCGGGCGTCGCCAGGCTGAGCCCGGGCAGAGGACGGGCCGTCTGTGGCCGTCCGGGGACGACAGGGGACGGGACGGGCCCATTCCCTAAGACTCTTCTATGGGTAAGGGAAAACATCTATGCAATGGGGGCCAAGAAAGCAATAAAGCTAAGATACCACGCAAAGCAGACACTATAATTTCCTATCTAACTTCAGCTGTGGGAATGATTTCCAAGGAAATTGCGAATGCCGAAAAAGAACTTGGCTTAACTATGTTACCAACGGGAGAGGGGGATGACGTCCAGGATGGGGCGCCACAAGAGACCGTAGTTGCTCAACCCCTTATACATCTAGACTCCGATCAGGGCCCAAGTACTGGGTTGTTGGGCACTGAGGACTCAAATAAAGGTGAATTGGCTCCCTCATTAACTCAGGATGATACCTTGATCGCACCTTCCATACTGTGTAAGGGGGATAAGTCACCGAAGAAATGTAACAAAAAGACTAAGCATACTGACATTTTTACCGAGACTTTGGAGGATGAACTGGTCAATAGACTGAGTAACAAAATTGAAGGGCTTATCAATCTGCACTTAGAACCAGTACTGACTAAGATAGCTAAGGATATTGTTGATGTCTTAAATATATGTGTAGCAAGTCAACTAAAGAAATGCAATACTCTAGACTCTGCTATTCAAGAATATTGTGAACTTTCAAGTAGAAAAGGGAACTTCATGCTAAGTGCCACCCTAAGGGAACCACAAGAATCAGTTCAAAATCCAGTAGTTAACAGTGGGAAAACGGGGTTGTTCTCTGAGGGAACTAATGTAAATCAACCTGTGAGAGGCAGCACACGAAACAACCAGTGCAGCCCCACACTGGCAGGCACAAGATATCCCACTAAAGAATCCGATGACCAGCCGTGTAAGTTTAACATTGACTTACTGGCCCAAGCTACCCCCTTAGTGGCTGTGTTGACAGGGGTTTCCCCACTGAAAAAAAATGAGTGTGAAAGAACGACAGACCTAATGGAGCGAACCAAACTGTGGTGTAAAAATTATTGTAGTGGGGATATGGACATAGCCGCCAGTATAAACATGGCTAGAAGAGTAAGATGGGTTGGCCGCAAAAGAAAAACACTTAAAGGGGACTGTGTGGTGAACATTTTTAAAGCCCATCACGTGGCTGAACGTTTGTTTTGGGATGGCGCTAATTTGTCACTCGGGCATTAGGCCGCTTCCCCTTGGCTATTTTTATCCACCACCCCTAAATAGGGCAGGGCTCCCCCCAGTCTCAGTGGTGAGGGCACATGGCATTTCACAAGTCGTGACAAGTCTCGGGCACAGGGGCTTACAACCCGTGAGAGAGGGAAGCGTTGGGAATAACGTACGGCGGCCTCCACCTGTGACAGATGGAGGGCATGTGAATAAGGTACGGCCTCCATCTGTTGTATCAGCCCCAGATGTGGTAGCTCAGGGAATAGCATCAGCACTGCCAACACTTGTGCATGGGGAGCTACAGCCTGTGTCAGAAGAAGGGAATGTTCCAGGGGATGTGGATATAACTATTGAGAATCTAAATGTACTGGGATGTACACTGGCGAACCGTTTTTCTCCACTCTCAGGAATGGATGAAAACGACTGACTAAATACGCACCAGGAACAGGGTCATGCTGATGGGAAACCATCATCACCCTGCCGAGTGATGAGCTGGAACATAGCTGGCATAAGGGCAAAAATGGGAGATGCCATATGGGTGGCCTATCTAAAAACATTCGATATAATATCCCTCCAAGAGACCTGGGACCTCCATAACTGTTTTTCCTTGGACTGGTATTGTCACTTCTCTATCCCAGCCAGACAAAGTGTCGCTGGGAGAGCAAAAGGAGGTTTGATCAGCTTATTCTCCCTAGAGATAAAGGGTTCTCTTATACAGCTTGAAGTAGGAGGGTTTAATAGTCTAGTTGTAGAACTATCAGTATCCAACACAAAAAAGTATTATTTATTAACCTTTATAACTCTATGGAAGTAGATAATAACTTAGATCTACTCGAGCAATTTCTTTTTAACTATAGCTTAAAGTCATATTCCTTCGAAATTATTTTGATGGGAGACCTAAATATCCACCGGTGTGAAAATCTGTGTGGGAGTAAGGATTACGAGGGCCCCCAGTTCTCTGCACTACCTCACTTTGAACACACAAGACAGGGTGAGGAACTGGAACTCTTTCGGGCAAATTGGAACTTATATGAGTCAGGTTGTGTGGAGGTTGAAAATAGGATCCCAACATTTAAGGGCCAAAACAAAGGTACAGTCATTGATTATGTATTTTTAACATCGTTTATGTTATCACAAATTTTTAGATATTTGACAGAGGTTTCTGTTTTTAGTGACCACAACCCCGTGATAATTGAACTAATCCCAGGGGATCCCCTATCCTTTAAAAGACTGAAATGGGCAAAAGTGGTCCCAGAGACCTTTCTATCAGAGCTTTTTCCTAGAATAGAGCAGGAGATTAATACTTGCTTAGATGTCGATGCTGGGAACTCTGACATCAAAAGTGCTTTCAATAAAATTTGTGTACAAGTTAATGAAAGCTTATTAATTAAAGGAAAACGGAAACAGCAGGCCGGTGGAAGATGGTTTAATAAAAAATGCTCTCAGTCCCATGCTGCCCTCCTGAATGCTTTAAAGACTACCCCTAGGGATAGGGGGTTTATAGCCTCTCGAAGAGCAGCCTATAAACAAGTACTAACAGAAAGAAAACGGGAGCTGCGGGAGGAAGCCTGGTCAAAACTCCTCTCAACAGAAGTACTGAAAGATAGTGGGACATTTTGTGAAACAGTAAATCAGCCACTGTTTACAAATGATGATAATTCCCCCTTGGACTGTAACATCGTGGATGCGGTATGGATAGCCCATTTTGAAAACATTTATAGTCTCCCAGGAAATAGACAAGGTTCTCCACATAAGTTGTCTGAAAGTGCCCTATCTCCTTTAATTTTTGAGGTCTCTGAAGTTGAAAGGGCTATAGGAGAAATGTCTAAAAACAAGGCTCCTGGGCCAGACGGGGTGCCTGCGGATTTGTTTATAGCTGGCCCGACTCTATGGTCAAAAATCTTAACCCATGTTTTTAACTCTATAGGTCCTGACAGTTTACCTGCCTCGTGGGCCACTTCAGTCATTATTCCAGACCTTAACAAGGATCCTAGGCCGGACCCTGCCTGCTATAGACCGATTTCTTCAATCGATTCTCCGCTAAAAATATTGGGTCGGGTGGTACTGCACAGACTTACTGAGTGGCTGGAAGAGAGAGGGGTACTGTCTAACCCCCAATATGGTTTTAGATCTAAATGGAGCACCATTGACCAGTGCTTAAATCTTCACCTTTTAATTAGCAAGTATACGGTGGCTAAGGAGGGGTCATTATACATGGGGTTCATGGACCTCTCCTCGGCGTCTGATTTTGTAAATAGGACAAAGCTCTGGAATATACTTTTAGATATGGGTATTGACGCACCCTTGGTAAATTTTTTAGCAGTCCTCCATTCCGGCCTCTCGGCAAAAATTCGAGTCAACAGCGAGGGGAGATGCACAAGACACTTTAGGTCAGATAGTGGGGGTCAGACAGGGGTGTATTCTGGCTCCCCTGCTGTTTACCTTATGTATAAACGCCCTTGACTCTGAACTTGCTGAGGTTTCCCCAGACATTCCGCGTATAGGGGAACTGGTTATACCAGTTCTCCTATACGCGGATGACGCTGTCCTCCTGGCTCGTACCGGAGTGGGTCTTCAGAAGTTGCTGGATGCTTTTGGAGGGTTCATGCAGAACCTGGATTTAAAAATAAATGCAAAAAAATCTCAGGTTCTGATTGTTGGGAGGGCAAAGCAGAATAACAGAATAAAGACCTTCTTCTGTAGTGGGGAAGAGGTCTGTAGGGTACCTACTTTCCCCTATTTGGGGCTTGTATTTGATGAAAAGGGAACTTGGCGCCCACAAAACAATAGTCGCTGTGTGGCGTTTGCAAGGACCATTTCAGGACTTACAGGGTTTACTAAAAAGCTGGGGTCTAAACCTGTAGAAGCAATCTTAATGGTTTATAAGGCCAAATGCTTGACAGTTGCAACATATGGTTGTGAAATCTGGGGTTATACAGCCCAGAGTAAAATCCAGTTAATAGAGAATACATTTCGGAGAGGGGTTCTTTCTGTTCCTCAGTCTACCCCTACTTTCTCTACTCATACTGAACAGGGAGTTGGATTTATTACGGTTCATATCAAAATTGCACCTTTGATATATTGGTTAAAGATCTGGCTGAATGAGAAAATTTCACTAAACCATACTATATTGAAAAACTGTTTGGCGTTGGACAAAGCCAATAAAATCCCATGGATGGCATACATAAAATCTGGCTTTCAAAAAATAGGGCGTGCGGTCCTTTTTTCTTCACCTGAAACCATAACCAAAAAGGATATCGCACTGACAAAAAATGCTATGTCTGACCTGTTATCACTTGAGCGAGAGGAAATCGAACTGGCGAAACCAATGGCAAGAGCCAACTACGCCCTGGTTAGCTGTGCAGGCCCTGAACCCTATCTGATTACAGTGAATATCCCATACCATCGGTATCTCCTGATCAGATTTCGGCTCAACCTGATACACTATTCCTTGGGTTCCTTTCGAACTTGGTTTTCCCCAGAACAGGCAGACCCCTGTAATTGCGATAATTTCTCAAACCAGGATACATTACACTTTTTATGTTTTGCGACCACTTTCAGGCATGTAGAAGGAAGTTTGTATTCCCAATATTGAGGGAGGCTGGATTTTCACAAGTTAGGCCAGCACTTGTGTACCTACAGCAACTAAATTCACCTCGAAAAATGTTCCATGTCGCAAACTTCCTGGTTGCTGCTATTCGCATTAGGAAAAAGTCTAATACTCCAGCACCAACCCTATGAGTCCCTGATTAGAATATCTTAATTTTTTGATAAATTGGTCTTAGGGTTAAGCACATCCATATGGTAGTATTTTTTAAATATTTTAAACTTATATTTATGTATGTGTTAAAATTATGTCAAACTGCATAAAATGAAATGTTTAAACATGTATTTTTTATATATATAATCAAGCTTTTAATTGAGTATTTAATTGTTATTCTATTTGTACCATGTCTTTTTTGATATTAAGTTATCGAATAAAGGAATTGTGACTGACTGACTTGTCATTTCATGGTCAGTTGGCTGTAGAGGGTGATGCCGAGGTTGCATGCAATGTCGGTCGGTGTGGGTGTTGGTCCGAGTTCTGGGTGTAGGCCTGAGTTCTGCTGTGGTCCAAATGCAAGGTGTTCTTCCCAAAAATCAGTTCTTCAGTTTTGTTGGAGTTGTGTTGGAGGCAGTTGTCTCTTATCCATTTGGCTACATTGATCATGGCGTTGCTGAAGTTCATTTTAGCATTGGAGGGGTCCTCTGTGACTGAGACGATCAGTCGGGTGTCGTCTGCGTAGGAGATTATGTTGCATCCATGGGATCTGACGATGTCTGTGAGGGAGGATATGTAAATGTTAAATATGGTGGGGCTGAGGGATGATCCTTGTGGTATGCTGGATATGATGTCTTAGGGTGCAGGAAGGCAGTCCGATGCTCTATGTTCATTCTAGAAGGAAGGAGGGGATCTACTTGAGGGCGTCTTGCTATATGCCTATGTTGTAGAGTCTGTTGCTGAGGGTATTGTGGGAGACAGTGTCAAATTCTGCAGGTAGGGTGAGGAGGATCAGGGCCACAGTTTTTCCGTGGATGAGGAGTGTTCAGATGTCATCTGTGACGGCAATCAGTGCGGGCTCAGTGTTGTGGTTGGCACGGAATCCTGATTGTGAGGCGTCCAGTAGGTAGTTATGTTCCAGGAATTCGGTGAGCTGCTGGTTGATGGCCTTCTCAAGTACTTTGGCCTGGTAGGGGAGCAGGTAGATCAGACCATAACTTTTTAGATCATTGGGGTCGCCGGAGGTTTTTTTTAGGAGTAGTCTGAAATCAACGTATTTCCATCTGTCCGAGAAAGTTACTGTGGAAATGGAGGTATTGAGGATGTTGGTGATTTGCTATACTCAACATAAAAGGTTGTGACAGTGCAGAACATTCAGAACATCTTCTCTCTGCTCTTCTGTTTCCCTCTCTGTCTCTGTCTATCTCTCTTTCTCTATCTCTCTCTCTGCCCTATCGCTCTCTCTGTCCAGAGCCTGTGTCCTTCTGTCCCTGTCCTTATCCGTTTGCTAACACACTTGTCCATGTCTATGGCCTTCTTCCTCTTGCTGTCCCTGTATCCGAATCCCTCTATTTATGGCCCTGGTCCTGTCCAGCTCATGTCCCTCTACTGTTGTCCCTCTCTCTGTTTCCCTGACCTACCTTTGTCCCCTTGTTCCTTGCTCTATGTTTTGGGCATCATTCTCTTTCTGCCCAACTGTCCATGTGTCTATTCTCCTGTCCATGTCCATATCTTTTCCATACTCCTCACTCTGTCCTGATCTCCCTGTCCCTCTGTCACTGTCCGTATCCTTCTCCCTTGCTTCTGTCTATGCCTGGCTATCAGAAATCCTATGTTAAATTGAAAAGGAAAAGTCTTAGGCCCTCCCTTGCAACTTCTTAAATTTTAGACCAATCAGTATTTAATTTGGTAAACTAATGGCTTGAATATTGATCACTGCAATCTAAAACATAGTCCAAATTGGTCAAGAGGGAACAAGGTATTAGGGGTGAATGTATTTAGGTGTTAACCAAAAGGACAGAGGCATTATGTGCCTTAGTAATATATACCATAAATAATGGGGGTGGAATCAGAGGAGAATTGGCCCAGACCTCTTGGTGCATTCCCTTGGGAAGAGAATTATATTTTGGCTACTATTAACATACTAGTTTATTTACTATATTTCATAACAAAGCTCTGTCCTATCTTGTTATATGCGGAGTTCTCCTCCCCGACTGCAGAGTCTCTGCAGTCATAAAGTCACTATTAAATCATAGTTGTGAAATAATGAAAATGAGTAACCCTACACAAAAGTATTAGTTTGTGAATCTAGCCCACAGAGGTTCTTTATCCATGAAATGCAGGGACTGATAGAGGAAGAGAATGCAGAACGCCTCTTTTATGGGTGTGCCTCAAACAGATATCTAGGGCAGCCAAATGACAAAATATTATTGGGTAGGTATGTGAAAGATATTCTGCTGATCTTGAATGGTTCAGTCAAGGAGCTTAGTCAATGGCATACATTTTTAAACAATAATAACAGTAAATGTTTTACTTATATACAAGACAGTCATAAAATGAGTTTGTTTTGCATTTGGCATTCTATGGGCTAAATAATATCTTACACAGTAAGATTTATAGGGTGAACTAAGAAGCGAACAATCTGGGCATGCACTGAAAAAACAATCATGCATCATTCAATGAGATGTTTAGGATTAAAGTACATTGCATTGACATGGACACTAAAAAGTTTGAATAAATCAAGTCTTTTCAGAGATTTCAGCAAAGTGTATACAGATAGTTCTAATGAGGCTAGCAGGAAGGCCAGTCTTAATAACAGACTTGCTTTTCTTCTTTAGGTAAAGCCTAAATATACAAAAAGATCTGATCGGTGTAGCAGGTGAAATACATCATTTACTGCCAAAAATAATAAGCTTTTGGGGACTCTGGAAAAATATTGCCATGTACATAAAATTGTTGAGGAGCTAACAAAAATAGCTTAAAATGTTGCATTTCCATATAATCAGAAATAAGAAAGATTCTGCTAAAAGTCATATACGGGGATAAAAAAGTACTTGGCCAACTCAATACTTAATTTTCTATTTTACGGTCATTTTGAGGGAGCAACCTCAAATGTCAGTACGCATTTTGAATAAGCGAGACATAGCACCGTGTATATGCAAATGACACATATTTATCAGAAGTTTCATCATTCTAAGACATTGTCAGATTGAAACAATGTCTTCAAAGCACCAGGAATGAATGTCATATCCATACTAATATTATAAAGAGTGAGCCCAAACCTTTGAGGCGGGTAATCTCAGTAACCACAGCACCAATCACAACACCCAATACAGCGTTGGAAAGGACAGTTGCAGCAGAAGGACATAGGCTATGCAGACGGCCACCATATTTTTTTTTTGCAGAGTTTTATATAGCACGAACTTGACCCAAACTGAATCAGGTATCAGAGCGCTTTACATAGCACCAGTTACATTACATGAGAACACACATTCATTTTTGTTAGGCACGGGGAGATTAAGTGATTTGCCCAGAATCACAGGATGCTTGGCGTCGTTACCAAGACTCGAACCCAGATCCCCAGTTCCGAGGTTGAGCGCCTTAGCCGTTAGGCCAACTCCTCTATACATTTAAAAGGTAAAAGAACCGTGCCAGCAAAGTAGTCCCTTGTGGGCGTGTCTGCGTTGTGCTGTGGGCGTGGGCTGGGGGCGTAACTAACACTGGGGCTGTGTGGTACGGCCATCACATCGTGGGCTGTGGGCGTGTGATGGGGGCGTGACAAACACTGGGGGCGTGACAAACACTGGCGGCGTGTGTCCGCCCTTCATGCCATGTGAGTCGTACATACAAGCGCCAATTACGTTGCTGCGCAGCATCTAGGGGCACGGTGTGACACGCTGGGGGCGTGAGAAACGCTGGGGGCGTGTGTACGGCCTTCATGCCATGTGAACGCAATTGCGCCGCATCAAGGGGCACGCTGGGGCGTGAGAAATGCTGTTGGCGTGTGCTGCGTTCCGCCATGCCATGTGGGTCGTACATTAATCAGAAGATCGTCTGCTGTGGGCGTGTGCTGGGGGCGTGACAAACGCGGTAACCTGGAGGCCTGGTAAGTAACGTTACTGCAGCCTCTCCTGCGCGCTGTTACTGAACTCTCTCATTCAACAAAATTACACGCGCCTGCTACCATCAACCAGGGCTCTAGCTGCGCTCAGGCGGCGGATCAGTACACTAATTACACGCGCCTGATAACATCAACCAGGGCTGCAGCTGGGCCTCAAGCAGGGGAACACGCACCTGCTAACATCAAACAGGCCTGCATCTGGGCCTCAAGCGGGGGAACACGCAAATGAGCGTGTCTGCGGGAACAATAACTGCAGCCTCTCCTACTCGCTGTCACTCAGCTCTCTCATTAAACGGATTTACCCGCGGCTGATAACTCTCTCATTCAACGACATTACACGCGCCTGCTAACATCAACCAGGGCTGTAGCCGGGCTCAGGCGTCGGATCACTACACCAATTACACGCGCCTGCTAACATCAACCAGGGCTGCAGCAGAGCCTTCTCCGTCCCTATTCTAATAAAACAAAAAATCTTGTCTACCGCAAGATTTTAAAATAAATTGCCCTTGCCAAATACACACATTACACACATTCTATTTCATACGAGGACAACGTCGGGACGGGCTGCTAGTAATATCATAAAGTTCAATCTGAGAGTACCGGAATTCATCTTGATTAATTGTGACAGCACAGGTTGCTTACCAAACTGCAGAATTTTGGTTCCTCTCCCTCTCTGGGACATGATATCAAATCACTAGCTCCGTGGCTAGATTTGTTTTTGTCCACGTTAATAAAGGTTGAGAAAGCCGCATTATACAGCTTAGCTTCCAACAACTTCAGAAAAGTAGTGTAGGTTACTAGACATATTCAGAACTGATTATGGTGATGCCATCTTTGTGGGTACCCCAGCTTCATTATCCAACCCTTGAAGGCGGTACTTCAGTCAACTCATTTTGGGTTCTTTTCACAATAGGTAATCCACTAGTGGATAAGTGGGCAAGTACCGGTATTAAATAGTTGTAATGAGGTCTTATAGACTTATTCTATGTAGCAAGGACGCTTGTAGATTCATATGTGTAAACTTTGCTTCTTTTTTAGAAGTCAAAAATCTCCAGCGAGACGTAGCTGCAACAAGGAGCTCCACGAGTCCAGTTAACCCTTGTCAGAGGAGCCACTGCACAGTATTTGCTGCTGTGGATAGGAATTTAGTGGGAGCTTACGCAATGTCAGGCCAGCCAGCAATGCACCTTGGGCGGATCGACAAGCAGGTAGATCGTGGTCCCCTCTCGGTTCTCAGAGCATTTTGTGGCCAAAAATCTTCTAAGTGCCAAGTTTTGGAGTGGGTGATCTGGGCACCTCTGCCACCTCCAAGGGCCCAGTACTGGAGATGCACCACTTGGGGTGCAGGGTCTTAGTCAGATAGAGTCCAGGTGAGGATTCTAGAGCCTTTTCTGTTCTTGAGGCTCTGATCAGGAGGCCAGCAAACCAGTCCTTGGAGTCACTTGTGGAAGTCCTGGGTTCAAGGAAAAGAGTAGGGCTCAAGCAGCAGGGCAGACATCTGGGGCTCAGAGTTGGCTTCAGGCAGGTGAGAAGTCCTTCTTGGTGCAGGAAAGCAGTCAAGTTAAGTCAAAAGTAAAGTTTATTTAGACCATTGGTCTGTAAACTACATAAAAACATAGCATTTTATATAAATATTCTAAGATAATTACAAATTCATCATCCCGCGCCATTCTGTGATCCTGATTTCCATAAATTCCTCTCCTTTTTGTCAAGAAACTCCATTCATGAACTGTATACATGCGCATATCACATACATATTCCAAATAGTACTAAAATCCTATATTAAATATTTTAAAACAATAAAAATTTCATTAAAATACCTATACCTCATTGCTTCCACCTAACTTACAGCCAGGCAATTTTCTATTCCATGAAAGACCTTTTTACAGCCTGCATATACTTCCCAATAGATATTGCAATTTCAAGATTTTCTATATCAGTGAGAAGCTCACTTGCTTGAGTACACAACTTAGGGCCAGATGTAGGTAAGTTCCATTTACCGATTCTAAAATACCGAATTTTACCGATTCGGTATTTTTGAATCGCTAAATGGTATGTAGGTAAGTATTCGGTAAAGTTTACCGAATCGGTAATATTCGGTGATTACCGATTATGTAAATACCGAATCGGTAATTCCCGTTCATTCCTGTGGGCCTGGAGGCATGGCACTTTTGAAAAAGGCACAAATTTGCTTTTTCAAAGGTTTTCGATACTTACCACCAACTTTTATTTGGTGGTAAATACCGAATCCTTAACCATGCAATGCACTAATTTGAATGCTCCCTACATTTCAGATTCGGTAATTTACCGATTCGTTATTTTAAGGAATCGGTAATTTACCGATTCCTCAAATTACCGATTCAGTAAATTACTGAATCTGAAATGCAGCCACCTACATCTCAATAGCCTAATACCGGTTGGTAACGGCCGAAATTCGGTAATTTCGGCCGTTACCGACCGGTATTGGGCTACCTACATCTGGCCCTTAATATCATATTTTAAGAAAATTGGGCATAAAAACTGCTTTCGCTGAACTAACAATTTTTGACAATCCATTAGGATGTGTAAACTATTACATTTCACACCCATCTCACACGTACATTTACCATCAGGTCTCATCAGTTCTGTTTTTAGTTTGCCATTTAACATAGCAGGATTGATACCAATTCTCAGCCTTAGTAATTCCATTCTAAGCCATTGATTAGGTAATGTATCTAACAGTCCCTCTGAAATACACAGCAGGCCACTATAGCAGACAGTTCTCTGAGAGTCCTTCTGCAGGTCCTGGACTGAACTGACGAGGGATCCCAGATGCAAAAATCGCAATTACAGAAATCGCTAAATTGCGAAGAATCGCATTTAAGGAATCTCAATTAGAGATTCCTTTAATGCTATTCATGAAACTTTTTAAAATTGCGAATTCGCAATATGGGGCCGCTATTTACCGCGAAGTGTAACTTCGTGGTAAATAGCGAATACTTAGAAAAATGCACTTTAGTGCATTTTTCTAAGTTGTATGTTACACACACACATGTCCTTTGGACATGTGTGTGCGCAACACCTGTGTACATTTGAATTTCAGGGGTGCTACAGGGTGTCCTTTGGACACCCTTGCACCCTTGAAACCGATTCCTTATTTGCGATTCGCTAATTGCTAATTGCAAATAAGGAATGACTCCCCATTCATTCCTATGGGCTTTGAGGCCCATAGGAATGAATGGGACAGCCATTCCTGATAAGGAAGCAGTAGAAATCGCATAATTAATTGCGATTTCTACATGCATCCCGTTTTGTGAGTCTTTAATAGCGATTCCTTAATAATCGCTATTAAGGACTCGCAAAAGTGGACAATGATGAATCTGGGGGGTAGTCAGCTCAGTAAACTAGAACTAGGGAATTTCAGATATTTTTTGTTTTGTAAAACATACTTTTTATATTATGACAAGGATTAACTATAACGTCACTTTAAAAAAAAATTCTGGCAAGTTTCTCTAGTTTTCTTTAACATAAAATAAGATACGATTACCATACCTAACTATAGTGAGACTGTAACCTTTGTTTATTCATTGAATTTCTATGTTTTTTTAAAGTGAAGAAAGATATTATTACCGTACCTAACAATAAGGAAACTTTAACCTTTGTTTTCTCAGCGAATGTCTGGGTTTTTGATCATATTAGCTAAACTCCATCACTGAGCATATCTTTTGAATGTGTGTAGGAAGGGATTAGACACAGCACCAGTCCTGTGACAGACCCAGCACCTAACCGCTCGTGGGCAGATAGCCTCTCACCATACACCACCTCCAGTTTCATGGCATGGGGTTAGCCAAAGACCCACCATGGGAAGGCAAAGGTCCTGTTGCTGGCCAACCCACTACGAAAGTACAACACACCAAGGACAACCATCCCACATTTTATATATACGTATATATATATATTGATGCTGGTGGAGAGGAGAAAATAAAGAACACTTTATTTTACTAACTTTTGGCGTCTGAGAGGTCTGTACCTGTGGTTTAAGTGCAGCATCGAGCGCTGGATCAGCAGGATACTGTTTTCATATATATATATATTCACAGAAAAAACCATAGGTTATAGACCATATATAGTTAGGAATTAGCATTTAAGAAACCTTTTTTTACTCACACAAAACCATTGAAATTCCATATATAGTTAGTTGTACTAACTATATATCGTGCACCCGCAATCCACTGCTGATCATGTCACATATTACATCATTCATGACATGGTCAGTGACATCACTGATGACATCACTGATGACATCTCAAATGACATCACTGATGACATCTCAAATGACATCACTGATGACATCACTGATGACATCTCAAATGACATCACTGATGACATCACTGATGACATCTCAAATGACATCACTGATGACATCACTGATGACATCTCATTTGACATTACTGATCACATCACTGATGACATCATTCATATGATAATACGATGAACCTCTTCAGACTCTAATATAACCTTAGATACACTCAGTGTAAACAGACACTCACAGACTGTCACTCATCCATGGAGTTACTCACACACCTAGTCAGTCATGCAAAGAATCAATTACACCTCCATTTCCTCAACTATACAGTTATACACACCTTACTTATTCAAACATATACTAACACATATTTACTCTCTTATACAATCCCTGATACAAGTTCACAATGATCCATACAGCCACTCACACATTCACTGGCTCTTATGGAGAGTTATTTATATATGTCAACTCTCACATGTACTGTGTTTTACATATGTACTTACTTTGACATGTAGCACTGAGATATCCATTCACTCACCAATACACTCATGCACACAGTCAACCGCCCATACAGTTGTTTCCATATGCACTTTTGAACCCATACATCTAGTGAATCAACTGCTCACACATCTATGCACAGAGTCATACACCTCCCAGCCACCCACACACACACTCAGTCTCCAATACAAATACTTGGGCAACCAATCAATAATCCATATACTTACTCATATAGCTAATGATCAACACATGCAGCAGATTACAGAACAACAGACACAATGATGCACAAATTAAGACAGTTTAGTCACTAACCCATGCACTCAGTAAGACACATTTAATCACTCACTCATACACTCAGTCATGCACCTACTAAATCCTTCATCCAGACACTTATAAATCCACTCATTATTCAATTTGTAAGACATATTTTAACTTTACAGAATTATACAGTCACTGGATGTAGTCATCAGTGATGTCATCAGTGATGTCATTTGAGATGTCATCAGTGATGTCATCAGTGATATCATTAGTGATGTCATTTGAGATGTCATCAGTGATGTCATCAGTGATGTCATTTGAGATGTTATCAGTGATGTCATCAGTGATGTCATTTGAGATGTCATCAGTGATGTCATCAGTGATGTCACTGACCATGTCATGAATGATGTAGTATGTGACATGATCAGCAGTGGATTGCAGGGGCGCGATATATAGTTAGTACAACTAACTATATATGGAATTTCAATGGTTTTGTGTGAGTAAAAAAAGGTTTCTTAAATGCTAATTCCTAACTATATATGGTCTATAACCTATGGTTTTTTCTGTGAATTTTCAAGGTTTTGTAAATGCTAATTCCTAACTATATATGGTCTATAACCTATGTTTTTTTCAGTGAATTTCAATGGTTTTTTAATAGCAAATATCAAAAGCTTTAAAATGTATTCTTCTTTAAATCAAAAAATATATTTTATATGTTTATTAATAAATTTTTTTGTTTGTTTTTTTAATTATTTTTTTTGTTTCGCTCCCGGTCCGCGAACCGGTTAGCTTTCCGTTAGCTCAATTTAATGCTGCGATCCGGTCCGCGAACCAGTAAACGTTCCGTTTGCGCAACTGTCGCGTTAGAAAACAACATCGTGACGCGCCGCGTCAGCGTGACGTATCGCGTTGTCGCGTGATACGTCATATGGCGCGCCGCGTTAGCGTACCCGGAAGTGCTCCGGTACGCGAAGCGAGGCGCGAAGCGCAGCTTTCCGGAAGCGATCCGGGACGCGGCGCGAAGCACGTAACGTAAACACAACAGGTCATGTGACTTGTTAATAACACTTTTCATTGGTTCATTTCACTTTTGGTTTCCTAATGATGTAAGGCTAGGTCATGTGACCTAAAAGTAACACTTTTCATTGGTTTAGAACTATTGTTTTTCCCAAATGATGAAAACCCCTCCTTGTTTCCTCACTCTGACTTTCATCTTTGTGAGAGGAAGACCTTTTTTCATCACTTAGCAATGGCAAGTGTTGTAGCTTCAGCTGGTGCATCCCCACCACCACCACCACCTCCTAGGAAGAGAGGACCACCTGCTGAAGTTATCATTCAGCAAGAGGAGGAAGAAGAGGAAGAGCAGCAAGAGAGGCAGTTTTTGCCTGAGGAGCCCAGGAGATCTCATGTCAAAGAAAATTATATTTGGCAATTTTTTAAATATACCCGGGGCCAAAAAAAAGTGAATGCCCGGTATGTAACTTGCCTTATCTGTAAGAAAGATTTGTCCAGAGGGACAGATAAAAAATATAGTTATGGCAATTATACAATGCATCGCCATATGGAGAGGTGGCATCCTAACAACTACAGTGCTGCGCAGGTACGTGACCTGCAAGATAATCCCCCTTCTGTGGCCAGAAGATCAGTTGTAGAGGAAGTGACGGGACCAGAGGCGAGGGAGATGGTCCCAAATATACAGATGAGGTTCGGGGCAGTCAAACAAGTGTGCGTGCGTTGCGGTCAGTTGATTTGCTACAGAGAAAGTAGCATCACTTTAATCAACTTAGCAATTGACAATCATGTTTGTACAAAACGATTCAGAAAAGAAATTATCTTTCTTTTTTTTGTTGCTCCTGTTGAGCCCTTTACAATGAATCGTTTTCGTTTCCCCCCCCAAAAAAACAAAAAAAATATAAAAACGTTCAAAAAATACAAAAAAAGTAAAAAAATGTTCAGAAAAATTATAAAAAAAATATAAAACAACAAAAATAATTAAAAAAAAGTTCTTTTCAGAACTACCTCCCCTTTATAAAAAAATTGCTAGAATGTTTGCACTCTGGCAACCTCTATTTCTTTTGGTTCGCTTCCCGGTTCGCTCGCCGGTACGCGAACCGGGAGCGAACCAAAAAAAATGTTTTAAAAAAAAGAAGAGTAAGTATAAGGGAAGGAAACAGAGAGTAATGTTAAAAAAAAGACAGCTATAGGGACTAAACCAGAGATACTGTTTAATAGATCTATTTACTGAAGAAAAGATGGAAGAGGGTATAATTGTGAAAAACAAAATAGATAAGGAAGTGAAAGAAAAAAAGGAGAGTAGAAGAATAACAAACAAGAGTTTCTTAGAGAATGTGAGTGAATGTTCAAATTAAGATTAAAACATTGGGATAACAGAGAGAAAAAACAGAATGCAGAAAAGAAGAAGTAACAGAAAAGGAATGATTGAAACAGCAAAGAAATGTAAATAACATAGAGGCATATTATCAACATAGGCGATAAAAGTTTCGCTGCTTTTATCGGCAGAAATCTGCCGCTAAATCCGCTTTTGCGGCAGAAAACTGCCGCTAAAGCCGCTTTTGCGGCAGTTTTCTGCCGATAAAAGCAGCGATAATTTTATCGCCTGTGTTGATAATATGCCCCTTAGTGTGCTTGAACTACAGAGAGAAAGCATAATGAACAAGTAGTGAAAGAGTGATCAGTCAGAGACACTTAGAGTAATAGAGACGGAGTGAGTGAACAAGAGTGAGGAACTATGAGAAGAGAGGGACTGAGAAAAAGAGTGGAAGGAGTAGAGTAAGTAAGTAATAGAGAAAGGAATGAGGGAAGTAGCAAAGGCAGGAAAGTGAGGGTTAAAGAAATGAAGCAGTGGAACTAATAGAAGTTAAATGTGATAGAAATGTAATGAAAAGAGTACAAAACATTTACCTTATAATTGTCGTTAACTTAGTCACTTGTTATTTTTATACTTCCAATCTGTGAAAGAGAGAACAAACATTTGAAAAATATTAAAACATGTATTTAAAAATTAGAAAAGACAAGGGAAAAGATTGAAGGACAAACAGTTTTTCAACAACTTTGACACTTACAGAAGCCTCTGCTTCTCCATGCCCCCTACACAGTCCTAAATATATACATTTTAAACTAACAGTATCTTGTTGCAGATGAAGTGAGGCCTATCTTGCAACATGGTGCATCTTTTGCATCACTGCTGCATCACAAAAGTGACGCAACAGCGGCACAAAAGAGGCGCACGGCCATCATAAATCTGTCCCTAACATTTTAAATGATTGATTCAGGATGACGATAAGGTGTGGACTATCCGGAGGTTTGTTTGAGGTGAGGCCTACTCAGGGTTGCAGATAAAATGTAGGCTTGTTGAAGAGTACAGAGGAGATAATACATGTGCAGGCCTACCAATGAAGTGAGTCATGCCCACTTCACTCTTGAACAAAGGCCAGACCTCTTCTGTGTCCCTGGACAGGCCTAAACCTCAACTGAACAATGTGATTCATAAAGTTAGGAAACACAGGTGATGTAATTGAAAAATGTGGAATTTATTTTCCTCATTTCACAATCACATAACCTGTGTTTCCTTTGCTTAGGTATCTCATTGTGCAGATGGAATCTAACATATCAAAGAGTACGCAGAAGTTGAGCACTGTATTCAACAATGTTGACATTTACAGAAGATTCAGCTTCTCCATGCCCCCTACACAGTCCTAAATGTTTACAGTTTAAACTGACGGTATCTTGTTGGAGATGAAGTGAGGCCTATCTTGCAACATGGTGCATCTTTTGCATCACTGCTGCATCACAAAAGTGACGCAACAGCGGCACAAAAGAGGCGCACGGCCATCATAAATTTGCCCCTAACATTTTAAATGATTGATTTAGGATGACGATAAGGTGTGGACTATCCAGAGGTTTGTTTGAGGTGAGGCCTACTCAGGGTTGCAGATGAAATTTAGGCTTGTTGAAGAGTACAGAGGAGATAATACATGTGCAGGCCTACCAACGAAGTGAGTCATGTCCACTGCACTCTTGAACAAATGTCAGACCTCCTCTGTCTCCTGGAACAGGCCTAAACCTCATCTACACAATGTGATGCGTAATGTTAGGAAACACAGGTAATGTAATTGAAAAACGTGCAATTTTTTTTGCTCATTCCACAATCACATCACCTGTGTTTCGTTTGCTTAGGTATCTCATTGTGCAGATGTAGTCTATCATATGAAAGACTACGCAGAATGTGAGCACTGTATGCAACAACTTTGACACTTACAGAAGCCTCAGCTTCTCCATGCCTCCTACACAGTTCTAAATGTATATCATAAATACAAAAAGTACAGAATTAATTATACATGTTAAATGGTTTATTTTTGCTGTTCTCAGAATTTATCAAATTTCTCTAAAAACAGTGACTTGAAGGTATTCATCATATAACAGCGGGGAAAAAAAACACAATCAAAATGATTGTGTTTAAAAAACCCATATAACATAACCAATCAAAAATCAGAACTCCTTAAAATTAACTTACTTTCCAAGTTGTCGAAGGATATCCTATGAACAGCTTACACTCTGTTGTGCTGTTATTATTTTCAGCCCGCCACTTTCTGAAAGAAAAGCTCCATCGTTTTGACAAATATGTTACATACAATAAATGACTTCTCGCTCTCTACCACACTTTTCCACAAGGCCAAATCGTGTAAGAGCCATTTATAACTCTTGGAATTTTTCTAAGCAAATCCCGTCATTTTCTTTTTCCGCAACTTTCAGAAAGAAAACGTTCAAGATCACTTTCACAATCCTGTACTAGTAATATCTTACCCTTCTTGCTCACTCATGTTCCACATTTCCTATGACACTGATACTGCTTACTATGAAGCAGACTTACACTACCTCTATGCCTACTACAATTATTTAATTCTCTACATCACTTTTAATCACAAAGCAATTTAAAACAGTACATAAAATTATATCAACCTCTAGAATCATTATAGGCCAGTTACCTACCCTAAATTCTTTCTTCTGAAAACAGAAAGTAAGAATATTTTTAATAAGATGTGTAATAAGTGGATGTTGTCAAAGGACCATCATGTCATATAATAGCTGCAGTTAGAAATGTTCTTCCTAAAATCAACGACTGTGTAGCCATAACATTTGTAATTAAAGTAGAAAACTTATTTTCATCAGGTTTATATAGTTGGAATTTTTAAATGACATTATAACCAAAAGTTTGTTCAAAATATGTCGACAGCATTGCAGACTTACATTACCTCTACTCCATGTTTTGATTGGCTGCTTGAATTAGCTTATTAAAAGAAACAGTTTTTCTGAACTCATTCAAAGTGCAGTTATTTTTCCATGACGTCAAGTGTTATGGTAAGAACACCGTTTGCTTTGGGAAATACTCTGTTGTCCTTTAACTAATCCGTGCCCACCACTTTCTGTAAAAAAACCTTCTTTTTTTTCAGGAAATAGTTAAAACTGAAAAATAACTTTTGACTCTGTACTACACTTATCCTCAAGGCCAAATAGTGTAGGAGCCATTAGAACCTCTTGAAATTCCTCAGAGCAAATCCCGAGATTCTTTCCCTAAAATTTTGGTTGTAAAAACACCAGGTAAGAATTTTTAAGGTCAAAAGGCAATTTTTTTTTAAAGTTAAAACAGAATCATTGCAGAATGACCAGCCGTTTCTAGACTTCAAATAAGCTGTGTAATGTCCTGATGTTGTTGAAGGACCGTCATGATATATAATTGCTGCAGTTACAAAAGTCCTTCCTGATATTGACAACTGCGAAGCCACAAAATTTGTAATTAAAGTTGTCAATTTTGTTCCATCAGGCCTACATGGTTGGAACATTAAAATGACATACTGGCCATATGTTCGTATAAATAATGTGGACAACATTTCAGACTTACATTGGCTACACTCCATGTTGTGATCAGCTGCTTTTACTAGCTTATTAAAGGACACTGATTTACTGTCTGGCAAAGTTAAATATATACATTTTTCTGAGTCTACACTAGTAGTACTTGATACCCTACAGTTCTCGCAGTCATGTTGCCATTGATAAGAAAGGCCAAACAGGTGATCTACATCTACACCTTCATCTTGCAATACATCAAGCATATACATTAAAAACTCCTGACAATCTTGCTGAATATTTTGAGAGAAATGCGTTTGACCTGAACATTTGTCTAACAGATTTCGAATTTCAGACACACTTTCTATTTTTGTTCTATCAGTGCTACATATCTCTAACACAGAATTCAACAAACTGCAAAATCTTTGATCCGAATTGACCACAATCTCTTCTTTTAAATTTTCTAGAGAAAACAAAACATTAACCACTACATTAGCATAGCAGTTGACACCAGAACTGTTTTCAAATTGAAAACCAACAACATCTTCAACAAAATCATTTTTCTTTCTGCTTATAATTTCTGGTTCATCGACTTTTCATCTTTTTGCTACAACCTCTCTACTATTGGTCACGTTTCTTCGTTTCCGGCCTACCACATGTTTCTCAAACAAAGGATATTGAGGCAAATGTGGCGCATACTCTCTTCTTAACCTATTGTATTCCTTAACACAATCTAGATCCGCACAAATGTTTGTGACATCACACTCAATCAAGTACAATCCCGATAAAGTTCTGACTCGTGACAATGCCACATATGCCATACCCTCCTTGAACACAGAACTGCCAATTTTCACCAATGCACTGTCTACACTTAAACCTTGCGATTTATGGATTGTCACCGCATATGCCAAGCAAACAGGAAACTGCTTACGGCGAACATATAAGTCTTTTACAAGCAAAAACCTAGCAGAGCAATGACCAATTAGCTGTACTTCCTCAATGCCATCAAATTAAATTTTTAAAAATTCAATTCCATCTCTATTTCTGTATTTCTCAAAATCAACAACATTACCCATTGATCCATTTACCAGACCTCTTTCAACATGTAAATTCCTTCTTAAAATTATACGGCAATTTAAGCACACATTCAGAGTCTTTTCAAAACCAGCAGTTTTAGATATAGTCTTCTCTAATGAATCCAATTTTGATTTCAAATTCTCAGACAAAATAATTGTTGCTCCCATATGCTCTACTCTGTCAATAGCTTCCAGTTTCACAATCTCTTGGTTTTCTAAATGCAACATTTTGTTGTTGAAGATGGCACATTCTGCAAGAGTTGGCATCAAACATATTCCAGATTTCTTCTCAGTAATTTTCTGAAAAATATTCTCAGGCACAACGTCTTCTTCTGGATACAAATTTGACAGTAATCGTGCATGTAAAGCTTCTTTCCCATGCTCGGTCACTTTTCCGATTCTAACATCTTGTAGAATATTCTTATAATCTTCATCCTTCGCTTGACGCATATTTTCACGCAGTTCAGCATAATTGAAGTTTAACCATATATTGACGTTGCCAATACTCCCTAGGCACTTCCTGGTATCTTCATGCGTGAGCATTTTGAACACAGGTTGTCCTTTCACTGGTGTCAGCTGCAGAAGATCACCGAAAACAATGATGTGTTTGCCACCAAATAACACATCATACTCTGTTTTGAGAACTTCTTGCATTCTCAAATGCACAAAGGCAAGCATGACATTGGAAACCATGCTTACTTCGTCAATGATAAGAAGTTTCATTTTCCTCAAGACTCTTGAAACTTCACAACAAGCATCTCCAGATAACTTGTGGTATTGTAATTTGTTATCATGCTCCACTGGCAGCATCAGTAGACGATGCAAAGTAATACCTTTAATGTTATGTGCTGCCAGTCCAGTTGGAGCGGTGACAACACAAGACAGCGATGACTCAGTCCTTTTCTGCAAATAACATGAAATTGCTTTAATGAGGAAACTTTTTCCAGTTCCCGCTTCTCCACTCACGTACAGTCGGACAGGCTTCAACGATGTACATGAGCACTCTTTTTTCTCATGACTTAATCCATGATCTATTTGGTTGGTAACTTCGTCATATATTTTCCTCTGCTCAACGTTGAGTTGTCTTTCCAAGTCTTCTAAGTTAACCGCATTCTCCTGAGCATGTGCCATGGCTCTTTCCACTTCAATCATGGCAGTGGCAGCTTCATTTTCGATAACTGGTCCACCTAGTGGATCCTGACTCAATGAAACAGAACTCTGACTGTCCTGAGAACTGTCTCTAGCAATCTCGGCTGCAATCGTTGCTTCCTGCTCGATTTCCGCATTCAACATTTCTAGATATTTGGGAAAAACAGGACATTCTATGGTCTCCTTGGCGGCATTGAAAGAGTCTTCGTAACAGAGGAAATCTCCAAGCAGTTCCTCTTCTGCACGCCAAGGCTTGAAAAGTTGCAAAAGTGCTAAATAGAAAAACTCTTTTCTTTCAGGAGATTCGCCACTCAATTTTCGATGGTTTACCAAGTGGCATTTTCTTTGCTTGACCAGACATCCCTCACTTCCAATTACAGCATACACTCCTTTATCAATATCTTCTTTGATGTTCCTCTTGAATATGTAATTTTGTAGAACCTCATACAGACAAACATTCTTGAGGTGACTGCTTCTATTTGAATAATATGTATCCAACATGTTGGTCTTCAAAATATCTGTACTGTTTGGCTCCTTTTCCGCCAAATACTCAATTTCTCGTACAGGTTTCAGAACTCGATTACGCGTTGCAGCAAGACCAAGACTCGCCCAAATGATACTCCTGGATTTGGCATAGAGACTTGCTGAAGACAACCGGTCAGAACATTCGTAAGCTCCGATTTCTCGATGCGACAACATCTTCAGACTGAAACTGTACAACTTCTTACTGAGGCTCTTTTCATGGGAAATGTCCTCCCACATATCCTTCAATTCTGTCTTTTCTTTTTTGGTGATGTAAGATGTCACATACCGAGCCACAGCCATACAGTTATCAGCCACAAACTGTATATCCATGTTAGCATTCCACATGGACAAAATTACTGGGTTGTAGTCGTTGATGTACTTGGACTCTTCGTTCCTTTTCAAATTGTACGTATTTTTGGGTGATTTCTTCATCACATTATGTCGCAGCGAAGACATCAAACTGTTCACTCTTCCTTTAGAAATCACCGGTCGTGGAAAGGCGAAACGACATTTTGTGTAGAACTTGTCCTTGTTTCTGAATTTACGACGACAGTACTTTCCACAACGATGGCTTTGGAAGGGTAAAACTTGTTCTCTTAGGCTTTTGTCTTCCTTTGCCTTTGGAACAGCACATGTAGAATACTGTTCTATGAAACTCATCACTAAGTCATCCGGATCTGTTCCAAAATTGGGTGCATCTTTGATCCACAATAGCATATGTATATGAGGAGCACCTCTTGCTTGGTACTCCTTTCTCCAGAAGAAATCCAACACCTCTCCAAGAGGTGGATTTTTCTTGTTCATGATGAAAGACATCACAGCTTCAAATCTATGATTGAAGTACCTGCACACATTCACTGGATCCAAGGAGCACAGTTCTCCGGGTGTCTTGAATTCGATATTTTCAATGTTTCCATTTGCTTCTCGTAGAAATTCAAGTAAGTCTTCCCAGCCATACTCGGCACAGCTGAGAGTGAGGAACCATGTGGGAGTTCCTAAGTTCCTCAGCATACATTTTAAATCACCATGGCGACGGTACCAGTACTCATTAGTACCACGCTGACACGCCATGAGATTAATCAAGTGAGAATCCAAAATACTGTCTTGCACATTGACTTTATCCATAAAGTCACTTGCCGAGATATTTTGCATGTGTACACCACTTTTCAAGATGTGGTTCACTGCATATGACAGTCCAGACAGATCGCTTTCAAACAGTAGATGAAACAAATAGGGAATGCATTGACGAAACCTAGGATCTTCTGCATGCAATCGTAAAGTCCGGTATTCAGAAGCAGGAATTTGATCAGGTCGCTCATCATATCTTCCTCCTTGACCTGTTGGAAATAGCTGTGGGAAACACCGAGCTTCCAAACTTTCCTCCCAAACACTAATGGGACTTCCTTTGGCTTGTTTCATTTGAAACAACTCAATAGCATTCCCCATGACTTCCTTGGAATGCAAAGGATGAACACTATAATGTTCATATATTTCTTCATTTTTAGAGGCTTCTACTTTCTCAATTTGACCAGCACACAAATCGCTATCCTCTTCTTCACTTACTTCCTCTTCTGCAACATATACATTCTTGTAGTACTTATTGTTTTTCTTCAAATACAATGTTGCCTTTTTGACTTTCCTAACATCCACTAAATCTTGCCAGATTTTCTTACTCTTTGTCGGAACCCCATTAACTAAGATAACCAGAGGTTCCTCTTCCACTTTCTCTACTCCAATTGTATTAATGTTTTTCTTCAAATCTAGAGGCAAATAAACAACTGTTCCCTTTAATCCTCTCTGTAAATCTGATGGAGGCAATTTCCCTGTCTTTGGCTACATTCGTACAATAGCCTGAAAGGGATGGATACTTTGAATCAAAATAGATTCATAAGTATTTAAATCCTTCAATTCAGAAGGAATCTCAACCAATTCCAGATTATTATGAACCGCTCTAGCAGGCATTCGGTTTTGATTTAATTTGTTACAACAATAAGTACACACACGTTGATCCAATCCCAAATCAAAACAATTTTCTACCATCAAGTATGTTGCAAAATCCTTCCATTCACTATTATTTTCACTTTCACTTTTCGCATATAAATCCACTAACTTAGTCTGATTCTTATAATAAGTGCGTCGACAACACACACAAGTAAAATTAGGCCTCTCACTTGATTTCACCTGAAACGTGGCAATTTCTTTCTGAAAATTATCTGTACTGGAAACCTGTACACTATCTTCCACATTACCTTCTTCTTCTGGGTCAATTTCAACATTCTCCTCTTTACTTGCAAAGTAACAAAACTCAATTTCTTCACAAATATTCTTCACATCTACTTCAGAACCATGCAAAAGAGCAGTGCATAATTGTTTAAGCATAATTGCTGGACTCTTAGCATAATACAACATTCTAACTAATTTCCTCACTTTATTATGATGTACTGCTAGCATCCTGAAATGATGAAAAACACTCTGGCATACTCTCCTGGAAAGACAAGCCAGTGAATGACCATGCAAACCTGTCACTTCTCTGACTCTGAAAGGATCTAATTCTTGCAACAACTTCATTTTCTGTTTTAAACTTTTCTTATTAAATGTCCGTACAAAATCACAAAGCAAATTGATGGAATCCTGTCGCACACTGCAAATACTACTACACTTCCAGGTATACACTGGTCCCTTAGGACGTCTTCCTAAAACCTCATTACCTAACACCTCTTCTGCCTCTGTTGTCACAAGTTTTTCTTTTTCAACTGGACAACCATCTTTCACCTCATAAGCTCGACCACTTGTGTCAACTGCATGCACCAAATCATTATCCTGGAAATAACTCTCCTCATTAAAAAATGCCTCACAACTTGAACTATGCATCCATTCTCCTGAAAAACTTCACAAAAATTACTACGATTAACTGTTCTCTTCCATCTACTATTTCTTTTGAAATCATAAATTGCCTTGTTTAGCTTCCTAATTCTATTGATTATCAAAATAAATAACTTTCGCTTAATTTCAAATGCCTGATCAATAATTTTCTCAACTTTTTTTTTCTCTTATAAAAAACCACTTTCTGTTGACCTTTCTTGATATTTTTTAACAAATTGCCAATTATCCTGTTGCGGAACATTCGTCTACGAATGTCCCTCAACTGATTTTTCCTTCTACTACCATGCACAGAGTTATCTCCTGCTCTAGCAGTAACATTTTTGATTGGCCTTTCCTTTCCGTTTAAATTGGTTCTCTTTTTCTGGACTAAAACATTTTCTGTAGTACTACTTTTTTTTCTACAAATGTTTCTTAGGAATGATTTCGTTGTCTTACCCGGAGCTTTCTTGGTGACTTGACGAGTTTTTATTGTAGAGGATTGCTGCAAGCATTTAGTAAGCTGCTGTCTTTGACGTTTTGTAGCCTTTCGGTTTCGTTGTTTAGATGGCATTATGTAGTTTTGAAATGATCTGCAGTTGAATCTGTGGTAAAATATAATTAAAAATGTTATTAACCACTATTACCAAACAGTAAATCAATAACAGTCGTCAAAAATTTAACACACTACTTGTCATTTTTACATAAAATAATTTTTAGTGCATTGGCAAATTTAGTAGTCACAAATAGTAGCAAAGAAATGGAATGCTTCTACATTTGACCTGTGCTGTTTTATATGTGAATCTGAACTAATTTTATGAGCATATTTGACTATTTTATTAAAGACACTATACACAAGCTGTTTTTGAAGTTGTGTTTAATTTTAAATGAAACGGTTTACATGTTTACTTTTCATTTCCAGTAACTTTTAAAAATAAATGTTTATAGTTCCAAAGGCTCAAGCAGGTCAGCTTCCCACCCTATGTCATACAATTCTGACAAATCGGCATCCTCATCATGTTCTTCATCATCCTCAGGATTTAAATCATCCAAGGGATCTACTTCCACTGATGTTTCAATCACAATTTCAATGATAATATCGAGATCAACAGATTGCTCATTATCACTCATGCTTGATGTTGTCGTTATCTTTAAAGAAAGAGAACAACAATGAGATGTTGCAGAGTAAGAGACAAATCTCAGAGACTATAATTGTAAAATTGTTTAACAAGAGTAACATTTTGCAGATATTATTTAACCATGTCCAGCGATGCTGTTTCAAACAGGCGTAAGGATTTGATTCAGCAATGCCAAAAATGTGACTCAGTGAAATCTTCTTAATTTTACTGTGTTAGTTTTACAGGGCTTTCATGCAAATGACTGGCCACCCTACAACAAAACGCTCACATGAAATCTGACGCAGGATTTCATGTGGCACAGGACTTTACAGCATGACACATCTGCCTAGATGCATCAAGTTGTAAATATGTCGCAACATAGCAAATCTTTTGCACCGCCGCTGCGTCACAAAAGTGACGCACAGCGGCGCAAAAGAGGCACACGGCTATCATAAATCTGCCCCTAACATTTAAAATGATTGATTCAGAATGACGATAAGGTGTGGCCTATCCAGAGGTTTGTTTGAGGTGAGGCCTACTCAGCGTTGCAGATGAAATTTAGGCTTGTTGAAGAGTACAGAGGAGATAATACATGTGCAGGCCTACCAATGAAGTGAGTCATGTCCACTTCACTCTTGAACAAAGGCCAGACCTCTTCTGTGTCAGTGATTCAACAGAAAAGAGCAGGGTTTCAGGTGTGAGGCAATAAGTGGGCGCACTGCCAGGTTGGCGCACAGTTGGATGTTTGAAGGCAAAAAGGTGCATGCAGAAGAGAGGCAAAGCCCTGTAACCCCTCACGATGTGTTTTGGGGACACACCAAGTACAAGAAAACCAAATTCTGCAGCACACTTGTAGGAAAAATGGAGTTAAGGCGATGTCTCAATGGACATAAGGTGCAAAGTTCAAGGGCGAAGAAGTTGTCCACAAAATTAAAGAATCTTCTTTTATTGTTCGTACATGAGCCAGCCGACACGTGTTTCGTCGCAAGAAACCACACTGTTTCTGCGACTCCTCAGGGCTGTAGGAGTGGGGTATAAGAACAGCAGGTCGCGGTGCCGGTGATAATTCCGACCCGGCTCCGCTCGAGACCGGGTATTGTTGAAAACACGGATATCGCAGAATGGAGCGATGTTTATCGCGCAGTGCTGTGATGATCCTTAGTTGGAAAACCTTGATGAGGACCTGGTTTCTCGAAGTATGAGTATTAATGCTGAACTGGACCTCCGTGTCTTCAGAGTTTAAGGCAAGTGGCCTTTTAGGTCAGTAGGTCCCCGAGGTGCGGGGATGCTTCGGCCGTGACTCTTTCGAGTCTGCGTTTCTGTTCCGTGTTAGTTTTACAGGGCTTTCATGCAAATGACTGGCCACCCTACAACAAAACGCTCACATGAAATCTGACGCAGGATTTCATGTGGCACAGGACTTTACAGCATGACACATCTGCCTAGATGCATCAAGTTGTAAATATGTCGCAACATAGCAAATCTTTTGCACCGCCGCTGCGTCACAAAAGTGACGCACAGCGGCGCAAAAGAGGCACACGGCTATCATAAATCTGTCCCCAACATTTTAAATGATTGATTCAGGATGACGATAAGGTGTGGCCTATCCAGAGGTTTGTTTGAGGTGAGGCCTACTCAGGGTTGCAGATGAAATTTAGGCTTGTTGAAGAGTACAGAGGAGATAATACATGTGCAGGCCTACCAATGAAGTGAGTCATGTCCACTTCACTCTTGAACAAAGGCCAGACCTCTTTTGTGTCCGTGGACAGGCGTAAACCTCATCTGCACAATGTGATTCGTAAAGTTAGGAAACACAGGTGATGTAATTGAAAAATGTGGAATTTCTTATCCTCATTTCACAATCACATCACCTGTGTTTCCTTTGCTTAGGTATCTCATTGTGCAGATGGAGTCTAGCATATCAAAGAGTACACAGAAGTTGAGCACTGTATACAACAATTTTGACATTTACAGAAGATTTAGCTTCTCCATGCCCCCTACACAGTCCTAAATGTTTACAGTTTAAACGGACGGTATCTTGTTGGAGATGAAGTGAGGCCTGTCTTGCAACATGGTGCATCTTTTGCATCACTGCTGCATCGGTTTCATGTGGCACAGGACTTTACAGCATGACACATCTGCCTAGATGCATCAAGTTGTAAATATGTTGCAGCATAGCAAATCTTTTGCACCGCCGCTGCGTCACAAAAGTGACGCACAGCAGCACAAAAGAGGCACACGGCTATCATAAATCTGTCCCTAACATTTTAAATGATTGATTCAGGATGACGATAAGGTGTGGCCTATCCAGAGGTTTGTTTGAGGTGAGGCCTACTCAGGGTTGCAGATGAAATTTAGGCTTGTTAAAGAGTACAGAGGAGATAATACATGTGCAGGCCTACCAATGAAGTGAGTCATGTCCACTTCACTCTTGAACAAAGGCCAGACCTCTTCTGTGTCCGTGGACAGGCGTAAACCTCATCTGCACAATGTGATTCGTAAAGTTAGGAAACACAGGTGATGTAATTGAAAAATGTGGAATTTCTTTTCCTCATTTCACAATCACATCACCTGTGTTTCCTTTGCTTAGGTATCTCATAGTGCAGATGGAGTCTAGCATATCAAATAGTACATAGAAGTTGAGCACTGTATACAAAAATTTTGACATTTACAGAAGATTCAGCTTCTCCATGCCCCCTACACAGTCCTAAATGTTTACAGTTTAAACTGACGGTATCTTGTTGGAGATGAAGTGAGGCCTATCTTGCAACATGGTGCATCTTTTGCATCACTGCTACATCACAAAAGTGACGCACGGCCATCATAAATCTGCCCCTAACATTTTAAATGATTGATTCAGGATGACGATAAGGTGAGGCCTATCCAGAGATTTGTTTGAGGTGAGGCCTACTCAGGGTTGCAGATGAAATTTAGGCTTATTGAAGAGTACAGAGGAGATAATACATGTGCAGGCCTACCAATGAAGTGAGTCATGTCCACTGCACTCTTGAACAAAGGCCAGACCTCTTCTGTGTCCCTGGACAGGCCTAAACCTCATCTGCACAATGTGATTCGTAATGTTAGAAAACACAGGTGATGTAATTGAAAAATGTGGAATTTCTTTTGCTCATTTCACAATCACATCACCTGTGTTTCCTTTGCTTAGATATCTCATTGTGCAGATGGAGTCTAGCATATCAAAGACTACGCAGAAGGTGAGCACTGTATGGAACATGGCTATGTAACTCAAAGAATCAAAATCTAAATTTGCCAAGCACACATGGGGGCGTATTTACAAGGACCTTGCACCACGGGGAAATGTCTTAAATTAAAATGGGAAAAATAACATCAAAGGGACTCAAAGGCCTTGTAAATATGCCCCAAGCAACCTATGAAACTCTAGTAGTACATATCAAGAAACCTAATTGATTTCAAAAAACGTTTTTAAACACATCATGTAAAGCAATTATATACCTACATTCATGGGGAAGTGACTTAAAATGCTCTAAGACACATGAAAGCGTTTTTTTAAGGCCCTTGCACCATTTTTGCGTCACTTTTAACATGGCTATGTAACTCAAAGAATCAAAATCTAAATTTGCCAAGCACACATGGGGGCGTATTTACAAGGACCTTCCACCACGGGGAAATGTCTTAAATTAAAATGGGAAAAATAACATCAAAGGGACTCAAATGCCTTTTAAATATACCCCAAGCAAACTATGAAACTCTAGCAGTACATATCAAGAAACCTAATTGATTTCAAAAAACCTTTTTAAACACATCATGTAAACAAATTATATACCTACATTCAAGGGGAAGTGACTTAAAATGCCCTAAGACACATGAAAGCGTTTTTTTAAGGCCCTTGCACCATTTTTGCGTCACTTTTAACATGGCTATGTAACTCAAAGAATCAAAATCTAAATTTGCCAAGCACAGATGGGGGCGTATTTACAAGGACCTTGCACCACGGGGAATGTCTTAAATTAAAATGGGAAAAATAACATCAGAGAGACTCAAAGGCCTTGTAAATATGCCCCAAGCAACCTATGAAACTCTAGCAGTACATATCAAGAAACCTAATTGATTTCAAAAAACGTTTTTAAACACATCATGTAAAGCAATTATATACCTACATTCATGGGGAAGTGACTTAAAATGCCCTAAGACACATGAAAGCGGTTTTTTAAGGCCCTTGCACCATTTTTGCGTCACTTTTAACATGGCTATGTAACTCAAAGAATCAAAATCTAAATTTGCCAAGCACACATGGGGGCGTATTTACAAGGACCTTGCACCACAAGGAAATGTCTTAAATTAAAATGGGAAAAATAACATCAAAGGAACTCAAAGGCCTTGTAAATATGCCCCAAGCAACCTATGAAACTCTAGCAGTACATATCAAGAAACCTAATTGATTTCAAAAAACGTTTTTAAACACATCATGTAAACTAATTATATACCTACATTCATGGGGAAGTGACTTAAAATGCCCTAAGACACATGAACGCATTTTTTTAAGGCCCTTGCACCATTTTTGCGTCACTTTTAACATGCCTATGTAACATGGCTATGTAACTCAAAGAAACAAAATCTATTTGTAAAACACTTGACAAAAAGCAACATTTTAAATACACAACTTTCTTCATAATTTTCTCCTTAAAGCATACTATTCTCTATTTAAATTAAATGAATCTTTTCTCACCTTAGCAAATACTTTTTGAGTTTCAAAACAGTCTCAGACACACACCAATTTGTCTTCAGCAGAGCAAAAGGTATGCACTCCAGAGGCTGCAACCATCAATGGCACAGAAATGCTGTAATTCATCACACATATCTCTCATGTCACCCAATCAAAACTCTTCCCTCACTTTTTTCAAATCAACACCCTTCCCCCCTCTGCCCTTTCTGCCTTTTTCCCATAGCAACCACCTCCTGAAAGACCTCTCATGTTTGCAAGTTCACACAACAATGTTTCAATTGAACTCTGAACTCTCAGTACACCTGCGTATCCAGTGCAATCTTTCATAAAATGATTTTTTCTTGACCATTCAAATTACATCTTTCAAAGAACTCATCCATGCACCCTAACTTTCTGTTTTCAGCAATCAAAATCCACCAATCACTGCTACTGATTAATTACTACAGAAACTCCACAGTTTTTTTCATTACATACTCCTACTGTTTCAACTGCCATTTCATTACCACACTTCATCTGACTGCAGCAGAACCTCCTCTCACCATGTTTTCTGTCTGGATTGTTGGACATAGTTATATCCACTGGGCTCAAAGGTATACTGATAACAGAAATTTACACAACCTCAATTTACAAAATGTGGAAATCAACTGGATTGGCCACAGAGGATTGAGATGTCACCAATTGATACCATTGGTGAAAACCTTTTTGCATTTGCCAAAACCTGACCTGTTAATTGTGCACTGTGGAGGAAATGACTTGGGCACTTTGACTGGGGTAGGTCTGGAAATGCCTTTAAAGGACACCTTTGAGCAATTGATGGCACTATTTCCTCAAACTGCCTTGGTATATTCAAATATATGCCAAAGACAGAAATGGAAGTGGTCCAACCAATTTTGTCCACAAATTGAGAAATCGAGGAAGCATGTAAATAAGTCTGTTTCAGCTTACATGAGAGACCATGGAATGGGCTCCATCTACAACAATAACTTGCGTTACTACATGCAAGATATCTACAGAGCAGATGGAGTTCACTTCTCAGATGAGGGGAACAGAATTTTCATCCTCAATTTAAGACTGTGCATTGGTACCTACTTGTAGGTACCTACATCAGCCACAGGACCCAAAAGCTCTTTTCAGAGCTACCCTACATCTGATGACTCACAATTATTATTTTACTCTAACTTTTTTCACTAATTTTCACCAAAGTACGCTCCCCGGAGCGCTACCCGGTACGCGCACCGGACGCTAACCGCGCGAAAATTTGAAAAAAAATGTTTTTTTTTCGCACATATGGTCCTCCTCAGCTACCCTCAGAAAACCTAGGGGGTCAGGATACGTCTACCGTGCCCCCTTCTACCCATTCTGAACATTATTTGCCCTCCATCTTGTATCTCAATTCTTCCGAAACACAAAATGGAGGACTCCCGTAACGCTGCCGGTTCGCGTACAGGGGCGCGCACCGGGAAGCGCTCGCTCAAAAAAGGTGGGAAAGTAATTCACAGAAAAACCACTGGAGACACTTTCACCAAATATAGATTAGCTCATACTACATACCAATCCCTACCATTTTCACAAATTTGATTGGAATTCCATTTAGCCATTTATCCTGTAGACCTCTCTAAATACCCTGAGGTAAATTACTTCACAAAACACATCTGAAGTGTTGGAATTGACAACCAATTAAAATGTTACTTTCATTTTCTACTTTTTTTACCTGACATTTGATTGGTTATGTACCTGAATATATATAAAGAAAGAGAGAGAAACACAGCCATTTTGACTACTACTTCCTGAACTACATTGCAAAATCATTTTCACTGACAACTTAAACTTGTTTTTAAAAGGTAAGATGTTATTTTATAAATTTGAAAACATTTTCAGATAGTTATATACTATCCCTCTGTAACAGTTAGACATTGAGAAAGGCTTGTTTATTTTAATTAAGGATTGATTTAGGTTTCTGTGGTATAATTATGAATTTACTTAGGCTTTTTCACAGGCACTTTTTAATAGTACTACTTCACGCCTGAAAAGTACCTGTCTGAACTTAAACCCAACAGTGCCCTATCTCTACTGATATATTTATTTTTCATGCAAATTTCAGCACAAAAATGGAAGGAGAATAGAACGTTTCCTTTGAAATTGTCCTAGAGATGAACAATGAGGAAATCATTGAACCCATTGACTTGGAATTCATGGATGAATCACGGGACCATGAACTTCTACAATGTGTAGAATCTGTGAATTTCTTACTTCATTATCAGGACGGTCAAATATGGGAAGTTATGTTCAGTCAAAAAGAAGACATATCAGACAGTCAAATGTTAGACGTTCTATTAAATTTTGAAAAAGAATCAGAAAAATAAATTTATATTTAATAATCAAAAATTGTTTGAGTCTTTAATCATTTAACTAGTACCAAATTGATTATAATGTAAAGTCAGACTTATAGTATACTGTGCACAATCACAAAAATAAATTTATATTTAATAATCATAAATACTGCTACTTAAATAAAAAAACAAAAAAAAACAACAAAAAGAACAATCAATAAACATACAATATTTCAAAATATCATAGTCTATCATTCTTTTTTCCTTATAGTACGCTCCCCAGACCGCTTCCCGGTGCGCGTACCGGGCGCTCCCCACGCAAAAAAAACATTTTTTTTTTTTTTTTGCCCCGCGGGGCCCTTTTAAAGCCTCCACATCAAACCTAGGGGGTCAGGGAGGATCTACTATGACGCCTTATGGTCATTTCCCCCTTTGTTTTGGCCTCCTCTTGTCTCTCGATCCTACCGAGAGACAAGATGGCGGCCGCTCCGGACTGTTTAGAATGTTGACAGACACCAGAGAGCCAATCAGCTTCACTTCGCGAAGTTCCGTTACGCGTCAGGTGCGCGAACCGGGGCGCTGCCCGGAGCGCGCTTACAGATATATATATATTTTTGAACGTTAATTTCTCAAAATCCACTGGAGCACATATATTGAGACCTAGCAAAGGCACATCGGGCTACCAGTCCCTACAATTTTGCCAAGTTTCGCGAAAATCCATTCAGCCGTTCGAGCTAAAAGTGAGGCCAACCGCCCTAGGGAAAATTGCATGGGAAAACACGTTTTGGGACCCCCCTTTTTTCTCGGCCCCCCCTTGACGAACCCCCCCCCAAATTTTCAGGGGCTGCTCCGAAACAAAATGTGCCATTTTCCTGAAAATTTCAGCCAATTCCGTCCTCAAACGCCAAAGTTATTCGACATAGAATTTTCAAAAATCCCAAAGAGAAAAAATCCTAACTATATATACCTACTGGCGACCGCCAGTAGGTAATATATATATATATATATATATATATATAGAAAAAGGAGCAGAGAGGCGCACTCAATGAAATTAGTAGTACAAGAAGTCCATTAAGTATGTAGATCTTCTGTTGTTTTCTTGGGTATATTCTTTATTTTCATTCACATAAAACGGCACAGCCAACGCGTTTCATCCCCAATTGTGCCTAGGGAATTTCGTCAGGGCATATATGTAACGATCTGGTTGATGCGGTGGTCCTAGAGAAAGACGCTCTATGGAAACTGATGTGGAAAATGATCACAGTAGATCGCAGAGTTTTCCTTGTGGGGACTTCAAGCTCGAAAAGTCGATCGGCGGGCTCCGGGCAAAATCCGGTATGTGTGGTCCCTGGTCTTCGCGTTATTGTGAACAGTACCTCTGATATGGTAACTATTCGCCGCTGCTCCTCCTCACGTCATTTGAGATGTCATCAGTGATGTCACTGACCATGTCATGAATGATCTAATATGTGACATCATCAGCAGTGGATTGCGGGTGCGCGAAATATAGTTAGTACAACTAACTATATAGGAGCAATTTCATTGGTTTTGTATGAGTAAAATTCCAGCTAACTATAAAACCACTAAAACTTATAGTTTTTTGAGTGAATTTCAAAGGTTTTTCAAAAACTAATTCCTAACTATATAACTCCTCAAACCTATGGTTTTTTCAGAGAATTTCAAAGGTTTTTTTAAATGCTAATTCCTAACTATATAAGGCCTGAAACCTATGGTTTTTTCAGTGAATTTCAAAGGTTTTTTTAAATGCTGATTCCTAACTATATAAGGCCTGAAACGTATGGTTTTTTCAGTGAATTTCAAAGGTTTTTTAAATGCTAATTCCTAACTATAACTGGTGTGTAACCTATGGTTTTTTCAGTGAATATATATATATATAAAATTTCTATGGCAAAATGAAACCCCTCATTTTGTTCCTTTTCAAATTAAATGTATTAAGTGTTACCACTTTATTCCAATCAAGATGACTTCAGGTGTGCCATACTTTTGTCATAAGTAAGACTGTTAGCGTTCTAGTTGTTCTTTAGAACACTCTGGGACATTCTGTCATTGGGCTATAGTTGGGCTACATCTGGCTGATATTTGGGCTACATTTGGGCTCTTTTGTCTCTGGTGGCCATCTTGGGAGACTGCATATCAGAATTTTTTTAATGAAATATAAGAGGATTTGAGAAGTCACTCAAAATGTGCCCTAATTTTTCTTTCTTCAGCACTAATCATAATTTCTATGGCAAAATGAACCCCCTCATTTTGTTCCTTTGCAAATTAAATGTTTTAAGTGTTAACACTTTATTCCAATCAAGATGACTTCAGGTGTGCCATACTTTTGTCATAAGTAAGACTGTTAGCGCTCTAGTTGTTCTTTAGAACACTCTGGGACATTCTGTCATTGGGCTATAGTTGGGCTACATCTGGCTGATATTTGGGCTACATTTGTTTTTTTTTGTCTCTGGTGGCCATCTTTGGGCTACATTGGGCTACATTGGGCTACATTAGGCTACATTGGGCTACATTTGGGCTCTAACATATATATATAGCCCAATGTAACCCAATATATATTGTTTCAAAGTTAATTTTCGTAAAAACCACTGGAGCACATATCTTGAGACATAGCAAAGGCACATCGGGCTACCAGTCCCTACAATTTTGCCAAGTTTGGTGGAAAACCATTCAGCCGTTCGGGCTAAAAGTGAGTCCAACCGCCCTATGGAAACTAACATGGGGAAAACACGTTTTGGGACCCCCCTTTTATCTCTGCCCCCGCTTGACGAATCCCCCCCAAACTTGCAGGGAAGGAGCGGAGCGCCGCGAGGCAAAGTTAAGGAAAATTTCAGGAAGATTCCTCAACCGGCGCCAAAGTTATTCCCAATAGAATGTTGCAATTTCCCTATGGAAAACAATCCTAACTATATATACCTACTGGCTATCGCCAGTAGGTAATACAATTTCTATGGCAAAATGAAACCCCTCATTTAGTTCCTTTTCAAATTAGATGTATTAAGTGTTACCACTTTATTCCAATCAAGATGACTTCAGGTGTGCCATACTTTTGTCATAAGTAAGACTGTTAGCGTTCTAGTTGTTCTTTAGAACACTCTGGGACATTCTGTCATTGGGCTATAGTTGGGCTACATCTGGCTGATATTTGGGCTACATTTGGGCTCTTTTGTCTCTGGTGGCCAGCTTGGGAGACTGCATATCAGAATTTTTTTAATGAAATATAAGAGGATTTGAGAAGTCACTCAAAATGTGCCCTAATTTTTCTTTCTTCAGCACTAATCATAATTTCTATGGCAAAATGAACCCCCTCATTTTGTTCCTTTGCAAATTAAATTTTTTAAGAGTTAACACTTTATTCCAATCAAGATGACTTCAGGTGTGCCATACTTTTGTCATAAGTAAGACTGTTAGCGCTCTAGGTATTCTTTAGAACCCTCTGGGACATTCTGTCATTGGGCTATAGTTGGGCGACATCTGGCTGATATTTGGGCTACATTTGGTTTTTTTTGTCTCTGGTGGCCATCTTTGGGCTACATTGGGCTACATTGGGCTACATTTGGGCTCTAACATATATATAGCCCAATGTAGCCCAATATATATTTTTTCAAAGTTAATTTTCGTAAAAACCACTGGAGCACATATCTTGAGACATAGCAAAGGCACATCGGGCTACCAGTCCCTACAATTTTGCCAAGTTTGGTGGAAAACCATTCAGCCGTTCGGGCTAAAAGTGAGTCCAACCGCCCTATGGAAATTAACATGGGGAAAACACGTTTTGGGACCCCCCTTTTATCTCGGCCCCCGCTTGACGATCCCCCCCAAACTTTCAGGGAAGGAGCGGAGCGCCGCGAGGCAAAGTTAAGGAAAATTTCAGGAAGATTCCTCAACCGGCGCCAAAGTTATTCCCAATAGAATGTTGCGATTTCCCTATGGAAAACAATCCTAACTATATATACCTACTGGCTATCGCCAGTAGGTAATACACATATATATACACATATATATACATATATATATGTATATATATATATATATATATATATATATATATATATATATATATATATATATATATATATATATTCACTGAAAAAACCATAGGTTATAGAACATATATAGTTAGGAATTAGCATTTAAAAAACCTTATTTTACTCACACAAAACCATTGAAATTCCATATATAGTTAGTTGTACTAACTATATATCGCGCACCCGCAATCCACTGCTGATCATGTCACATATTACATCATTCATGACATGGTCAGTGACATCACTGATGACATCACTGATGACATCTCAAATGACATCACTGATGACATCACTGATGACATCACTGATGACATCACTGATGACAACATCCAGTGACTGTATTTTTCTGTAAAGTTAAAATATGTTCCGCAGCGCGTAACATAAGCGTAACAGGTCATGTGACTTGTTAATAAAACTTTTCATTGGTTCATTTCACTTTTGGTTTCATAATCATGTAAGGCTAGGTAAGGTGACCTAAAAATAACACTTTTCATTGGTTTAGAACTATTGTTTTTCCCAAATGATGAAAACCCCTCCTTCTTTCCTCACTCTGACTTTCATCTTTGTGAGAGGAAGACCTTTTTTGATATTTCAGCAATGGCTTCATTGGTAGCTTCAGCTGGTGGACCCCCACCACCACCACCACCTCATCATGGGAAGAGAGGACCACCTCCCCAGTTCATCAGCAACACAGAGGAGGAAGAGGATGAGCAAGAGGAAGAGGAGACAGAAGGACCACAGTTTTTACAAGAGCAGCCCCGGGTTTCTCATCGGAAAACCAGTTTTATTTGGCAGTTTTTTTCGATCCCTGAAGGGCAGAAGAAAGTTAATGCTAGATATGTCACCTGCCTCATATGTAAAGAGAAGTTATCTAGAGGCACCTTAAAAAAATACAGTTTCGGTAACTACACCATGCATCGTCATATGAGCAGGTGGCATCCATTAAACTACAGCCGGGCAGAGATGCGTGACCAGCAGGACAACCCAACAACTCCTGTGGCCAGGTCATCATCACAGATATCTTTGACAGCAGCAGAGGCACGGGAAACCGTGCCAAACATTCAGGACAACTTTGTCCATATGAAGTTTACCTGCTTGTATTGTGGTGCATTACTGTCTTGTGGCAATATGAGTATTACCTTAATCAACCGAGCTTATGAAAATCACAATTGCCCTAAACGCCCCAGACACAAATTTTTTTTTTTGCTCCTGTTGAGCCGTTTCCAATGCCTGTTTTTTGTTGTTTCCCCTCCATCAAAAACAAAAAAAAAACATAAAACTGTTCAAAAAATACAAAAAAAACTAAAAATGTTCAGAAAAAAAAAAATATATATAAAACAACAAAAACATTTAAAAAAAAGTTCTTTTCAGAACTACCTCCCCTTTCAAAAAAAATTGCTAGAATGTTTAGCACTCTGGCAAGCTCTATTTCTTTTGGTTCGCTTCCCCGTTAGCTTCCCGGTTCGCGAACCGGGAGCGAACCAAAAAATTTATTTTTTTTAAAAAGAAGAGTTAGTATAAGGGAAGTAAACAGAGAGTAATGTTAAAAGAAAGACAGCTATAGGGAGTAAACCAGAGATACTGTTTAATAGATCTATTTACCGAAGAAAAGATGGAAGAGGGTATAATTGTGAAAAACAAAATAAAAAAGGAAGTGAAAGAAAAAAAAGAGAGTAGAACAATAACAAAGAAGAGTTTCTTGGAGAATGTGAGTGAATGTTCAAAATAAGATTAAAACATGTGGAATAACAGAGAGAAAAAACAGAAAACAGAAAAGAAAAAATAACAGAAAAAGATTAATTGAAACAGCAAAGAAATGTAAATAACATAGAGCCATATCATCAACATAGCCAATAAAAGTTTTGCAGCTTTTATCGGCACAAATGTGTCGCTAAAGCCACTTTTGCGGCAGAAAACTGCCGCTAAAACCACTTTTGCAGCAGTTTTCTGCCAATAAAAACAGCAATAATTTTATTGGCTGTGTGCATAATATGCCCCTTAGTGTGCTTCAACTACACAGAGAAAGCATTATGAACAAGTAGTGAAAGAGTGATCAGTCAAAGACACTAAGAGTAATAGAAACGGAGTGAGTGAACAAGAGTGAGGAATTATGAGAAGAGAGGGACTGAGAAAAAGAGTGGAAGGAGTTGAGTAAGTAGGTAATAGAGAAAGGAATGAGGAAAGTAGCAAAGGCAGGAAACTGAGGGTTAAAGAAATGAAGCTGTGGAACTAATAGTAGGTGAATGTGATAGAAATGTAACGAAAAGAGTACAAAACATTTACCTTATAATTGTCGTTAACTTACTCACTTTTTATTTTTATACTTTCAATCTGTGAAAGAGAGAACAAACATTTGAAAAATATTAAAACATGTATTTAAAAATTAGAAAAGACAAGGGAAAAGATTGAAGGACAAACAGTTTTTCAACAACTTTGACACTTACAGAAGCTTCTGCTTCTCCAGGCCCCCTACACAGTCCTAAAGATATACATTTTAAACTAACAGTATCTTGATGCAGATGAAGTGAGGCCTATCTTAAAACATGGTGCATCTTTTGCACTGCTGTTGTCTCACAAAAGTGTCGCAAGACACTAACATTTTAAATGATTGTTTCAGGATGCCAATAAGATGTGTCCTATCCAGAGGTTTGTTTGAGGTGAGGCCTACTCAGGGTTCCAAATGAAATTTCGAGTTGTTGAAGAGAACAGAGGACATAATACATGTGAAGGCCTACCAATGAAGTAAGTCATGTCCACTTCACTCTTGAACAAACGCCAGACCTCTTCTGTGTCCGTGGACAGACCTAAAGTTCATCTGCACAATGTCATTCGTAAACTTAGGAAACACTGGTGATGTAATTGAAAAATGTGGAGTTTCTTTTCCTCATTTCACAATCACATCACCTGTGTTGCCTTTGGTTAGGTATCTCATAGTGCAGATGGAGTCTAGCATATCAAAGAGTACATAGAAGTTGAGCAGTATATACAACAATTTTGACATTTACAGAAGACTTAGCTTCTTATCTTGTTGGAGATGAAGTCAGGCCTGTCTTGCAACATGGTGCATCTTTTGCATCACTGCTGCATCGGTTTCATGTGGCACGGGTTTTTTACAGCATGACACATCTGCCTAGATGCATCAATTTGTAATTTTGTCGCCTCATAGCAAATCTTTTGCACCGCCGCTGCATCACAAAAGTGACGCACAGTGACGCAAAAGAGGCATACACCTATCATAAATCTGTCCCTAACATTTGAAATGATTGATTCAGGATGACGATAAGGTGTGGCCTCTCCAGAGGTTTGTTTAAGGTGAGGCCTACTCAGGATTGCATATCAAATTTATGCTTGTTGAAGAATACAGAGGAGATAATACATGTGAAGGCCTACCAATGAAGTAAGTCATGTCCACTTCACTCTTGAACAAAGGCCAGACCTCTTCTGTGTCCGTGGACAGACCTAAACTTCATCTGCACAATGTCATTCGTAAACTTAGGAAACACAGGTGATGTAATTGAAAAATGTGGAGTTTCTTTTCCTCATTTCACAATCACATCACCTGTGTTGCCTTTGCTTAGGTATCTCATAGTGCAGATGTAGTCCAGCATATGAAACAGTACCCAGAAGTGCAGCACTGCATGCAACAACTTTGACACTTACAAAAGCTTCAGCTTCTGCATGCCCCCTACACAGTGCTAATTATATACATTTTAAACTGATGGTATCTTGCTGGAGATGAACTGAAACCTATCTTGCAACATGGTGCATCTTTTACACAAAAGTGACCCACAGCGGAGCAAAAGAGGCGCACGGCCATCATAAATCTGACCCTAACATTTTAAATGATTGTTTCAAGATGCCGATAAGGTGTAACTTATCCACAGATTTGTTTCAGGTAAGTCCTCCTCAGAGTTGCAGATTAAATTTAGGTTTGTTGAAGAATACAGAGGAGATAATACATGTGCAGGCCTACCAACGAAGTGAGTCATGTCCACTGCACTCTTGAACAAATGTCAGACCTCCTCTGTCTCCAGGAACAGGCCTAAACCTCATCTACACAATGTGATGTGTAATGTTAGGAAACACAGGTAATATAATTGAAAAACGTGCAATTTTTTTTGCTCATTCCACAATCATATCACCTGTGTTTCCTTTGCTTAGGTATCTCATTGTGGAAATGTAGTCTATCATATGAAAGACTACGTAGAATATGAGCACTGTATGCAACAACTTTGACACTTACAGAAGCCTCACCTTCTCCATGCCTCCTAACCGGGTTCTACATGTACATCATAAATGCAAACAGTACAGAATTAATTATACATGTTAAATGGTTTATTTTTGCTGTTCTCAGAATGTATCAAATTTCACTAAAAACAGTGACTTGAAGGTATTCATCATATAACAGCGGGAAAAAAAAAAAACAATCAAAATGATTGTGTTTAAAAAACCCATACAACATAACAAATCAGAATTCAGAACTCCTTAAAGTTAACTTACTTTCCATGACGTCGAAGGATGTCCTATGAACAGCTTACACTCTGTTGTGCTGTTATTACTTTCAGCCCGCCACTTTCTGAAAGAAAACCTCCATCGTTTTGAAAAATATGTTACATACAATAAATGACTTCTCGCTCTCTACCACACGTTTCCACAAGGCCAAATCATGTCAGAGCCATTTATAACTCTTGGAATTCTTGTAAGCCAATCCCGTCATGTTGTATTTCCGCAACTTTCAGAATTAAAATGTTGAAGATCATTTTCACAATCCTGGACTACTAATATCTTACCCTTCTTGCTCACTCATGTTCTACATTTCCTATGACACTGATACTGCTTACTATGAAGCAGACTTACACTACCTCTATGACTACTACAATTATTTAATTCTCTACATCACTTTTAATCACAAAGCAATATAAAACAGTAGACAGCATTGCAGACTTACATTCCCTCTACTCCATGTTTTGATTGGCTGCTTGAATTAGCTTATAAAAAGAAATAGTTTTTCTGAACTCATTCAAAGTGCAGTTATTTTTCCATGACGTCCAGTGTTATGGTAAGAAGTTATGTCTCTGTACTACACTTATCCTCAAGGCCAAATCGTGTAGGAGCCATTAGAACTTCTTGAAATTCCTCAGAGCACATCCCGAGATTCTTTCCCTAAAATTTTGGTTTGAAAAACACCAGGTAAGAATTTTTAAGGTCATACGGCAATTTTTTTTTGAAAATTAAAACAGAATCGTTGCAGAATGACCAGCCATTTCTAGACTTTAAATAAGCTGTGTAATGTCCTGATGTTATTTAAGGACCGTCATGATATATAATTGCTACAGTTACAAAAGTCCTTCCTGATATTGACAACTGTGAAGCCACAACATTTTTAATTAAAGTTGTCAATTTTGTTCCATCAGGCCTACATCGTTGGAACATTAAAATGACATACTGGCCATATGTTCGTATAAATAATGTTGTCATCATTTCAGATTTACATTGGCTACATTCCATGTTGTGATCAGCTGCTTTTACTAGCTTATTAAAGGAGACTGATTTACTGTCTGGCAAAGTTAAATATATAAATCTTTCTGAGTCTACACTAGTAGTACTTGATACCCTACAGTTCTCGCAGTCATGCTGCCATTGATAAGAAAGCCCAAACAGGTGATCTACATCTACACCCTCAGCATGCAATACATCAAGCATATACATTAAAAACTCCTGACAATCTTGCTGAATATTTTGAGAGAATTGTGTTTGGCCTGAACATCTGTCTAACAGATTTCGAATTTCAGACACACTTTCTATTTTTGTTCTATCAGTGCTACATTTCTCTAACACAGAATTTAACAAACTGCATAATCTTTGATCAGAATTGACCACAATCTCTTCTTTTACATTTTCTAGAGAAAACAAAACATTAACCACTACATTAGCATAGCAGTTGACACCAGAAGTGTTTTTAAATTGAAAACCAACAACATCTTCAACAGAATCCTTTTTGTTTCTGCTTATAATTTCAGGTTCATCGACTTTTCGTCTTTTTGCTACAACCTCCCCAGTATTGGTCACATTTCTTCGTTTCCGGCCTACCACACGTTTCTCAAACAAAGGATATTGAGGCAAATGTGGCGCATACTCTCTTCTCAACCTATTGTATTCCTTAACACAATCTAGATCCGCACAAATGTTTGTGACATCGCACTCAATCAAGTACAATCCCGATAAAGTTCTAACTCTTGACAATGCCACATATGCCATACCCTCCTTGAACACAGAACTGCCAATATTCACCAATGCACTGTCTACACTTAAACCGTGCGATGTATGGATTGTCACCGCATATGCCAAGCAAACAGGAAACTGCTTACGGTGAACATATCTTTTACAAGCAAAAATCTAGCAGAACAACGACCAATTAGCTGTACTTCCTCAATGCCATCAAATTTAATTTTTAAAAATTCAATTCCATCTCTATTTCTGTATTTCACAAAATCAACAACATTACCCATTGATCCATTTACCAGACCTCTTTCAACATGTAAATTCCTTCTTAAAATTATACGGCAGTTCAAGCACACATTCAGACTCTTTTCAAAACCTGCAGTTTTAGATATAGTCTTCTCTAATGAATCCAATTTTGATTTCAAATTCTCAGACAAAATAATTGTTGATTCCATATGCTCTACTCTGTCAATAGCTTCCAGTTTCACAATCTCTTGCTTTTCTAAATTCAACATTTTGTTGTTGAAGATGGCACATTCTGCAAGAGTTGGCATCAAACATATTCCAGATTTCTTCTCAGTAATGTTCTGAAAAATATTCTCAGGCACAACATCTTGTTCTGGATATAAATTTGACAGTAATCGTGCATGTAAAGCTTCTTTCCCATGCTCGGTCACTTTTCCTATTCTAACATCTTGTAGAATATTCTTGTAAACTTCATCCTTCGCCTGACGCATATTTTCATGCAGTTCAGCATAATTGAAGTTTAACCATATATTGACGTTGCCAATGCTCCCTAGGCACTTCCTGGTATCTTCATGCGTGAGCATTTTGAACACAGGTTGCCCTTTCACTGGTGTCAGCTGCAGAAGATCTCCGAAAACAATGATGTGTTTGCCACCAAATAACACATCATACTCTGTTTTGAGAACTTCTTGCATTCTCAAATGCACAAAGGCAAGCATGACGTTGGAAACCATGCTTACTTCGTCAATGATAAGAAGTTTCATTTTCCTCAAGATTCTTGAAACTTCACAACAAGCATCTCCAGATAGCTTGTGATATTGTAATTTGTTGTCATGCTCCACTGGCAGCATCAGTAAACGATGTAAAGTAATCCCTTTAATGTTATGTGCTGCCAGTCCAGTTGGAGCGGTGACAACACAAGACAGCGATGACTCAGTCCTTTCCTGCAAATAACATGAAATTGCTTTAATAAGGAAACTTTTTCCAGTTCCCGCTTCTCCACTCACGTAGAGTCGGACAGGCTTCAACGACGTACATGAGCACTCTTTCTTCTCATGACTTAATCCATGATCAATTTGCATGGTAACTTCGTCATATATTTTCCTCTGCTCAACGTTGAGTTGTCTTTCCAACTCTTCTAAGTTAACCGCATCCTCCTGAGCATGTGCCATGGCTCTTTCCACTTCATTCATAGCAGTGGCAGCTTCATTTTCGATAACAGGTCCTCCTAGTGGATCCTGACTCAATGAAGCAGAACTCTGACTGTCCTGAGAACTGTCTCTGGCAATCTCGGCTGCAATCGTTGCTTCCTGCTCGATTTCCACATTCAACATTTCTACATATTTGGGAAAAGCAGGACATTCTATGGTCTCCTTGGCGGCAGTGAAAGAGTCTTCGTAACAGAGGAAATCTCCAAGCAGTTCCTCTTCTGCACGCCAAGGCTTGAAAAGTTGCAAAAGTGCTAAATAGAAAAACTCCTTTTTTTCAGGAGATTCGCCACTCAATTTTCGATGGTTTACCAAGTGGCATTTTCTTTGCTTGACCAGACATCCCTCACTTCCAATTACAGCATACACTCCTTTCTCAGTATCTTCTTTGATGTTCCTCTTGAATATGTAATTTTGAAGAACCTCATACAGACAAACATTCTCGAGGTGACTGCTTCGATTTGGATAATATGTATCCAACATGTTGCTCTTCAAAATGTCGGTACTGTTTGGCTCCTTTTCCGCCAAATATTCAATTTCCCGCACAGGTTTCAGAACTCGATTACGCGTTGCAGCAAGACCAAGACTCGCCCAAACGATACTCCTAGATTTGGCATAGAGACTTGCTGAAGACAACCGGTCAGAACATTCGTAAGCTCCGATTTCTCGATGCGACAACATCTTCAGACTGAAACTGTACAACTTCTTACTGAGGCTCTTTTCATGGGAAATGTCCTCCCACATATCCTTCAATTCTGTCTTCTCTTTTTTGGTGATGTAAGATGTCACATACCGAGCCACAGCCATACAGTTATCAGCCACAAACTGTATATCCATGTTAGCATTCCACATGGACAAAATCACCGGGTTGTAGTCGTTGATGTACTTGGACTCTTCGTTCCTCTTCAAATTGTATGTGTTTTTAGGTGATTTCTTCATCACATTATGTCGCAGCGAAGACATCAAACTGTTTACTCTTCCTTTAGAAATCACCGGTCGTGGAAAGCCGAAACGACATTTGGTGTAGAACTTGTCCTTGTTTCGGAATTTACGACGACAGTACTTTCCACAACGATGGCTTTGGAAACGTAGAACTTTCTCACTTAGGCTTTTCTTCTCCTTTGCGTTTGGAACAGCACATGTAGAATACTGTTGTATGAAACTCATCACTGAGTCTTCTGGATCTGTTTCAAATTTAGGTGCATCCTTGATCCACAACAGCATATGTATGTGAGGAGCACCTCTTGCTTGGTACTCCTTTCTCCAGAAGAAATCCAACACCTCTCCAAGAGGTGGATTCTTCTTATTCATGATGAAAGACATCATAGCTTCAAATCTATGATTGAAGTACCGGCATACATTGACTGGATCCAAAGAGCACAGTTCTCCGGGTGTCTTGAATTCGATGTTTTCGATGTTTCCATTTGCCTCTCGTAGAAATTCAAGTAAGTCTTCCCAGCCATACTCGGCACAGCTCAGAGTGAGGAACCATGTGGGAGTTCCTAAGTTCCTCAGCATACATTTTAAATCACCATGACGACGGTACCAGTACTCATTAGTACCACGCTGACACGCCATGAGATTAATCAGGTGAGAATCCAAAATACTGTCTTGGACATTGACTTTATCCATAAAGTCACTTGCCGAGATGTTTTGCATGTGTATACCACTTTTCAAGATGTGGTTCACTGCATATGACAGTCCAGACAGATCGCTTTCAAACAGGAGATGAAACAAATAGGGAATACATTGTCGAAACCTAGCATCTCCTGCATACAATCGCAAAGTCCGGTATTCAGAAGCAGGAATTTGATGAGGTCGCTCATCATATCTTCCTCCCAGACCTGTTGGAAAAAGCTGTGGGAAACACCGAGCTTCCAAACTTTCCTCCCAAACACTAATGGGACTCCCTTTGGCTTGTTTCATTTGAAACAACTCAATAGCATTCCCCATGACTTCCTTGGAATGCAAAGGATGAACACTATAATGTTCATATATTTCTTCACTAGTAGAGGGTTCTACTTTCTCAATTTGACCAGCACACAAATCGCTATCCTCTTCCTCACTTACTTCCTCTTCTGCAACATATATATTCTTATAGTACTTATTATTTTTTTTCAAGTACAATGTTGCCTTTTTGACTTTCCTAACATTCACTAAATCTTGCCATATTTTCTTATTCTTTGTCGGAACCCCATTAACTAAGATAACCAGAGGGTCCTCTTCCACTTTTTCTACTCCAATTGTGTTAATGTTTTTCTTCAAATCTAGAGGCAAATAAACAACTCTTCCCTTTAATCCTCTCTGTAAATCTGATGGAGGCAATTTCCCTGTCTTTGGCTCCATTCTTACAATAGCCTGAAAGGGATGGATACTTTGAATCAAAATAGATTCATAAGTATTTAAATCCTTCAATTCAGAAGGAATCTCAACCAATTCCAGATTATTATGAACTGCTCTAGCAGGCATCTGGTTTTGATTTAATTTGCTACAACAATAAGTACACACACGTTGATCCGATCCCAAATCAAAACAATTTTCTACCATCAAATATGTTGTGAAATCCTTCCATTCACTATTATTTTCCCTTTCACTTTTTGCATATAAATCCACTAACTTAGTCTGATTCTTATAATAAGTGCGTCGACAACACACACAAGTGAAATTAGGCCTCTCACTTGATTTCACCTGAAACGTCGCAATTTCCCTCTGAAAATTATCTGTACTGGAAACCTGTACACTATCTTCCACATTACCCTCTTCTTCTTGGTCAATTTCAACATTCTCCTCTTTACTTCCAAAGTAACAAAACTCAATTTCTGCACAAATATTCTTCACATCTATTTCAGAACCATGCAAAAGAGCAGCGCATAATTGTTTAAGCATAATTGCTGGACTCTTAGCATAATACAACATTCTAACTAATTTCCTCACTTTATTATGATGCACTGCTAGCATCCTGAAATGATGAAAAACACTCTGGCATACTCTCCTGGAAAGACAAGCCAGTGAATGACCATGCAAACCTGTCACTTCTCTCACTCTGCAAGGATCTAATTCTTGCAACAACTTCATTTTCTGCTTCAAACTTTTCTTATTAAATGTCCGTACAAAATCACAAAGCAAATTGATGGAATCCTGTCGCACACTGCAAATACTACTACACTTCCAGGTGTACACAGGACCCTTAGGACGTCTTCCTAAAACCTCATTACCTAACACCTCTTCTGTCTCTGTTGTCACAAGTTTTTCTTTTTCAACTGGACAACCATCTTTCACTTCATAAGCTCGACCACTGGTGTCAACTGCATGCACCAAATCATTATCCTGGAAATAACTCTCCTCATTAAAAAATGCCTCACAACTTGAACTATGCATCCATTCTCCGGAAAAAACTTCACAAAAATTACTACGATTAACTATTCTCTTCCATCTACTATTTCTTTTGAAATCATAAATTGCCTTGTTTAGCTTCCTAATTCTATTGATTATCAAAATAAATAACTTATGTTTAATTTCAAATGCCTGATCAATAACTTTCTCAACTTTTTTTTTTCTCTTATAAAAAACTACTTTCTGTTGACCTTTCTTAATATTTTTTAACAAATTGCCAATTATCCTGTTGCGGAACATTCATTTACGAATGTCCCTAAACTGTTGTTTCCTTCTACTATCATGCACAGAGTTATCTCTTGCTCTAGCTGTAACATTTTTGATTGGCCTTTCCTTTCCGTTTAAAATGCTTCTCTTTTTCTGGACTGAAACATTTTCTGTAGTAATATTTTTTTTACTACAAATATTTCTTATAAATGTTTTTGTGCTCTTACCCGGTGCTTTCTTGGTGACTTGACAAGTTTTTTTGTTAGAGGACTGCTGCATTATATCATGTACCTGCTGTCTTTGACGTTTTGCAGCCTTTCTAAGTCTTTCTTTAGTTGGCATGCTGAAATCTTGAAATGATCTGCAGTTGAATCTGTGGTAAAATATAATAAAAAATGTTATTAACCACTATTACCAAACAGTAAATCAATAACAGTCATCAAAAACTTAACACATTACTTGACATTTTTAGTGCTTGGCAAATTTAGAATACAGAAATAGCAGAAAAGAAATGGAATTCATATTCATTTTACCTGTGCTGTTTTATATGTGAATCTGATCTAATTTTATGAGCATATTTTAATATTTTATTGAAGACACTACACATAACCTGTTTTTGAAGGTGTCTTTATTTTTAAATGAAACGGTTTACATTTTTACTTTTCATTTATTATAAATTTTTAAAAATAAATGTTTATAGTTCCATAGGCTCAAGCACGTCAGCTTCCCACCCTATGTCATACAATTCTGACAAATCTGCATCCTCATCATGTTCTTCTTCATCCTCAGGATTTAAATCATCCAAGGGATCTACTTCCACTGATGTTTCAATTACGAGTTCAATTAGGAGGTCGAGATCAACTGATTGCTGATTGTCGCTCATGTTGATGTTGTTGTTATCTTTAAAGAAAGAGAACAACAATGAGATGTTGCAGAGTAAGGCACAAATCTCAGAGACTATAATAGTAAAATTGTTTAACAAGAGTAACATTTTGCAGCTATTATTTAGCCATGACCAGCGATGCTGAGGAGGTAAGGCCTATGTCCAAGTTTTCAGTGAACAGTACTCATCTTTTCTTAACCTTGGATAAGCCTCACCAACTCTGTGTCCCCTGCTCATACTTAAATGTAAAGTGGCAGATTTATGTTAACTGACGCATTCCCAGGGATGCACCAGTTAATGTGCACCGCTGCTCTGCCACCCATGGTGTGCCGCATTTACAATGTGGAGCACCATTGAGTGAAAACAGCACAGATGCGTCACGCATCTGTGCCGCAAAAGCAGCACATTGCAGGAATCACGTCGTAAGCGCAACATGTCTACTGCAATGCACAGGAGCAAGCCACACATTGCATGGTGCATCACTCCTTATGCCTGTTTCAAACAGGCGTAATGATTTGATTCAGCAATGCTATAAAGCTGAGTCAGTGAAATCTTCTAAATTTCACTGTGTTAGTTTTACAGGGCTTTCTTGCAAATTAATGCATACCTTGCAACAAAACACCTATATGAAAACTGACGCAGGTTTCATGTGGCACAGGACTTTACAGCATGACACATCTGCCTAGATGCATCAATTTTTAAATATGTGCAACATAGCAAATCTTTTGCACCGCCGCTGCGTCACAAAAGTGACGCACAGCGGCACAAAAGAGGCACACGGCTATCATAAATCTGTCCCTAACATGTTAAATGATTGATTCAGGATGACGATAAGGTGTGGCCTATCCAGAGGTTTGTTTAAGGTGAGGCCTACTCAGGGTTGCAGATTAAATGGAGATGGGGCACCCCTGAGCCTTGCTGGAGCTGCATGGCACTTGCGATGCAGCTCCAGCAATGCGCCACCTTTACGGCACAGATGCGTCACGCATCTGTGCTGTTTTTGCCCCATGGTGCGCCGCATTGTAAATGCAGCGCACCATGGGTGGCGGAACAGCGGCGCAGGATGACTGGCACATCCCTGGGGATGCACCAGTCATCATAAATCTATCCCTAAGCTTCTTATCTTGTTGGAGATGAAGTGAGGCCTGTCTTGCAACATGGTGCATCTTTTGCATCACTGCTGCATCGGTTTCATGTGGCACGGTTTTTTTACAGCATGACACATCTGCCTAGATGCATCAATTTGTAATTTTGTCGCCACATAGCAAATCTTTTGCACCGCCACTGCGTCACAAAAGTGACGCACAGTGGCGCAAAAGAGGCATACACCTATCATAAATCTGTCCCTAGCATTTTAAATGATTAATTCAGGATGACGATAAGGTGTGGCCTATCCAGAGGTTTGTTTAAGGTGAGGCCTACCTACATTCATGGGGAAATGAATTAAAATGTCCTTAAGACACATGAAAGCGTTTTTTTAAAGCCTTTGCAGCATTTTTGGGTCACTTTTAAAATGGCTATGTAACTTAAACAATCAAAATCTAAATTTGCCAAGCACAGGTGGGAGCATATTTACAAGGAATTTGCACCACGGGGAAAGGTCTTACATTAAAATGGGAAAAATAACATCAGAGACACTCAAATGCCTTATAAAGAAGCAGACACCATTATGTCCTTGTCATAAATGTTAAAAGCATTCCTTTACCTCAAAAACGATTTTCAAGTCATAATTTGAAAACACTGCACATGGGGAAATGACTTAAAATGTCCTTAAGACACATGGAAGCGTTTTTTGATTGCCTTTGCAGCATTTTAGGGTCACTTTTAACATGGCTATGTAACTCAAACATTCAAAATCTAAATTTGCCAAGCACAGGTGGGAGCATATTTACAAGGAATTTGCACCACGGGGAAAGGTCTTACATTAAAATGGGAAAAATAACATCAGAGACACTCAAATGCCTTAAAACATACACCATTATGTCCTTATCATAAATGTTAAAAGCATTCCTTTTCCTCAAAAACGATTTTCAAGTCATAATTTGAAAACACTGCACAGCTCCTATGCACAAAAACACCCTGTCAGTACTAATACTTCACATTTTCTCCAATTACAATTTCTCAAAGAAACAAAATCTATTTGTAAAACACTTGAGGCAAAGCAACATTTTAAAAACACAACTTTCTTCATAATTTTCTCCTTAAAGCACACTATTCTCTATCTAAATTAAATAAATCTTTTCTCACCTTAGCAAATACTTTATGAGTTTCAAAACAGTCTCAGAAACACACCACTTTGTCTTTAGCAGAGCAAAAGGTATGCACTCCAGAGTCTGCAGCTATCAAAAGCACAGAAATGCTGTAATTCTTCACACATATCTCTCATGTCACCCAATCAAAACTCTTCCCTCACTTTTTTCAAATCAAAACCCTTCCCCCCTCTGCCCTCTCTGCCTTTTTTGCATAGCAACCACCTCTTGGAAGACCTCTGGTATTTGCAAGTTCACACAACAATGTTTCAATTGAACTCTGAACTCTCAGTGCACCTGCATATCCAGTGCAATCTTTCATTTAATGATTTTTTCTTGACCATTCAAAATACATCTTTCAAAGAACTCATCCATGCACCCTAACTTTCTGTTTTCATCAATGAAAATCCACCAATCACTGTTACTGCTTCATTAACACAGAAACTCCACAGTTTTTTTCATTTTAAACTCTTATTTTTTCAACTGCCATTTCATTGCCACACTTCATCTGACTGCAGCAGAACCTTCTCTCACCATGTTTTCTGTCTGGATTGTTGGACATAGTTACATCTACTGGGCTCAGAGGTATGCTGATAACAGAAATTTACCTAACCTCAATTTACAAGATGTGGAAATTAAGTGGTTTGGCCACAGAGGATTAAAATGTCACCAATTGATACCATTGGTAAAAACCTTTATGCATTTGCCAAAACCTGACCTGTTAATTGTGCACTGTGGAGGTAATGACTTGGGCACTTTGACTGGGGTAGGTCTGGAAATGCTTTTAAAGGACACCTTTGAGCAATTAATGGCACTTTTTCCTCAGACTGCCTTGGTATATTCAAATGTATATGCCAAAGACAGAAATGGAGGTGGTCGAACCAATTTTGTCCACAAATTGAGAAGTCGAGGAAGCATGTAAACAAATCTGTTTCAGCTTACATGAGAGACCATGGAATGGGCTCCGTGTACAACAATAACTTGCGTTACTACATGCAAGATATCTACAGAGGAGATGGAGTTCACTTCTCAGATGAGGGCAACAGAATTTTCATTCTGAATTTAAGACTGTGCATTGGTACCTACTTATAAGTACCTAAATGTACCATAAACCCAAAAGCTCTTCTCAGAGCTACCCTACATCTGATCACTCACAATTATTATTTTACTCTAACTTTTTTCACTAATTTTCAACAAAGTACGCTCCCTGGGGCGCTACCCGGTACGCGAACCGGAAGCTAACCTCGCGAAATTTTTAAAAAAAATGTTTTTTCCTCGCACATATGGGCCTCCTCAGCCACCCTCAGAAAACCTAGGGGGTCAAGATAAGTCTACCGTGCCCCCTTCTACCCATTCTGAACATTAGTTGCCCTCCATCTTGTATCTTAATTCGACCGAAACACAAAATGGTGCACTCCCGTAACACTTCAGGTTCGCGTACCGGGGCGCTCGCCAGTTCGCGTACCGGGGCGCTCCCCGGGAAGCGCTCCATCAAAAAAGGTGGGAAAGTAATTTACAGAAAAACGACTGGAGACACTTTCACCAAATATAGATTAGCTCATACTACATACCAATCCCTATCATTTTCACAAATTTGATTGAAATTCCATTTAGCCATTTAGCCTGTAGACCTCTCTAAATACCGTGAGGTAAATTACTTCACAAAACACATCTGAAGTGTTGGAATTGACAACCAATGAAAATGTTACTTTCATTTTCTACTTTTTTTACCTGACATTTGATTGGTTATATACCTGAATATATATAAAGGAAGAGAAGGAAACACAGCCATTTTGACTACTACTTCCTGGTGTACATTTCAATTGGATTTTCACTAATCACTTCAACTTCTTTGTAAAGGTAAGTTGTTATTTTAAAAACTGAAGTATATTGTGCACTATCAGTTAATATTGTAAACTTTTTCTGATAGTTATATACTATCCCTCTGTAGCAGTTATAGATTTAGATAGACTTCTCTGTTATAATTATGGATGGAGTTAGGTTTCTCTTGTATAATTATGAATTTACTTACGTTAAATCACATACACTTTTTTATATTCCTACTTCCACTCTGATACTATACACTGCCCAAAGATAAATTCACTGATAAAAACTGCCTATCTAAAATTAATCCCAACAGTGCCCTATCTCTACTAATATATATTTTTTTTATCCAAATTTCAGGCAACATGGAAGGCGAACAGAAAGTTTCATTTCAAATTGTCCTGCAAGAGAGCAGCCAAGAATTAATTGATCCAAATTATATAGAATTTATGGATGAAACTTGGGACCAAGAACTACTGCAATGTGTGCAAGCAGTAGATGACCTCCTTCAAAATGAGGACATTTTACACACTCAGAGATTACAAGCTATGTTCAATGAAAATGACGACATTTCAGACAGTGAAATGTTAGAAATGTTATTAAATTTTGAAACACAATCACAATAATAAATAATTGCTTAAAAAATAAAGAAATTAAAAAATAATCAACAAAACCAACAATCAATTAACATACAGTATTTGAAAAGTCTCTCATTCTTTTTTCCTTATAGTACGCTCCCCAGAACGCTTCCCGGTTCGCGGACCGGGCGCTCCCCACGCACTGCGGGGCCCTTTTAAAGCCTCCACATCAAACCTAGGGGGTCCGGGAGGATCTACTATGCCCCCTTATGGTCATTTCCCCCTTTGTTTTGGCCTCCTCTTGTCTCTCGATCCTACCGAGAGACAAGATGGCGGCCGCTCCGAACTGTTTAGAATGTTGACAGACACCGGAGAGCCAATCAGGTTCGCTACGCGAAGTTCTGTTACGCGTCAGGTACGCGAACCGGAGCGCTGCCTGGAGCGCGCTTACAGATATATATCTTTTTTTGAACGTTACTTTCTCAAAATCCACTGGAGCACATATATTGAGACCTAGCAAAGGCACATCGGGTTAACAGTCCCTACAATTTTGCCAAGTTTCGTGCAAATCCATTCAGCCGTTCGGCCTAAAAGTGAGGCCAACCGCCCTATGGAAATTAACATGGGAAAAACACGTTTTGGGACCCCCCTTTTTTCTCGGCCACCCCTTGACGAACCCCCCCCAAATTTCCAGGGGCTGCTCAGAAACAAAATGTTCAATTTTCCTGAAAAAATTTCAGCCAATTCCGTCCACAAACGCCAAAGTTATTAGACATAGAATTTTCAAAAATCCCATAGGGAAAAAATCCTAACTATATATACCTACTGGCGACCGCCAGTAGGTAATATATATATATATATACATTACCTACTGGCGGTCGCCAGTAGGTATATATAGTTATTCTGTGCCGCTGTTCCGTCACCTATGGTGTGCTGCATTTACAATGCGGCGCATCATGGGGCAAAAACAGCACAGATGCGTGATGTATCTGTGCCGTAAAGGTGGCGCATTGCTGGAGTTGTATCGCAAGTGTGATGAAGCTCCAGCAAGGGTCGGGGGTGCCCCTGTCGCAGGGTTTCTGTTCTCACACAGAACTGTGGACAGAGGATTGGAACCTCGGCGAATTAGGGTGTCCCAAAACTCACGTTAGTAATCAAAAACTCCTTAGCAAGCTAGGTACAGTGTCACATTGGATATAACAAACTCTCAATGTTTAGACAATCCAGAATATGAACTTTTAGTACCTCAGGATACGTGGAACTCATGAACAGTCGGTCGTTATATATTTCTTAGAAACCAGAACATGGAGTTAAGAAGAACACATGTGTATTTGAAATGTTTATTTACTAATGCCGTCTTCTCAGGCGTAGTATCTTAGATAATAGAAGTACACATATTATCAGTAGCAAAATTACCAGCATAGTTACTAGTACATAAAAAGCGAATGGTGACAGTATGTTAACATGCTGTAAATGAATAAGAGTTAGCAACACTTATAAGCAGCCGCGGGCCGTGGAGGGAGTTACGGTGGGGCAGGGAGGCGGGGAGGGGGAGGGGCAAGGTAGAGAGGGCTCCACCCTGCTTCTCCCCCTCCCCGCCTCCCTGCCTCACCGTAACTCCCTCCACGGCCCGCGGCTGCTTATATCTCACCCTCCCTAATACACATATTATATTATTTGCTAAGAAGGTCTCTTTGTGTTGGTTTAGGGCGTGCCCATACTTTAGTGTCTTAGATTTGAAGGAATCACATCAGCATACACCAGCTCTCTCTTCATGTGAACCGCATCAACTGTTGTGTATGTGTGTTCGGCAAAGCAATATAAAACCCGCCTCATGCCCAGAATTGGCAGAAGTTGCACTTATGTTATGAGTATGAAGTCGTGGAGATCAGACCTCATAACAATTCTGTATCGTGTTGTTCTTGAAACTTTAGCACTCGCTGTACAGATATAGTTTAACAAGCAAAGCAGATAGTAGAGCAATAACATATTATTCTCATGTAAACCACGATGAACTACTAGGTGGAAAGCTAAAGCAACAACTAAGTGTCGTGTGCAGAAGTTGCAAAAAAGGAAAAATGGCGTTTAAACCGGTAATGAGCCCATGCTAACTTAACATGGTGTAAAGATATCCAGGACCTAGATGACACCTCCCCATGATCCGGAAACGAACTGAATAAGATAATAGAAGTGCCATCTCATGAGAGCAGATTGCAAGTTTATATGTGGACGGTCCGCAAGGTAAAGCATTAAAAACTAGGAAAATTTAATGCTAAAGAAAAATAAAACAGCCAAGTACTTTATCGAGTCTTAAGCCAATAGGCAAGGTAAATAATAAAAACTTGACAAATAAGTCAATGAATTGTCAATGAAATGCTAGTACTCAGCATATCAAACATGAAAAAGGTCTATGACATAACTGTGTATGCAAAATAAGCTGCAACAGCCTCCAATAGGAAGTCACCGTCTTCATCCGAAAACAGTTCAGCCATCCAATTTAAAAGCGGAAAAGAACATACGTGCTCTCCCAGCACCGGATCCTCTATCACCATCAGAGGACAGCTCGGTGGGTTTTCAAGAAAGCTCTGTTCCAAGAAAGACTGTGCTGCCGCCAGTAAATTCCAGGGACCAAGTAGTCCATGCATCAATGCCACAGCCATAATCCTTTCGCCAGGACAAACCAACTCGTGAGTAATGATAGGAGTCATCAGCTGATTAAAGTCGACGTCAGGAGAAACCGGTCCGCAGAGACACAAATCAATGGCCCAATCGAAATCACAGGTCAGGCAGTGAAATATAGGCTGGACACAGGTGAAGTAGGAGAATCGAAAAGATAATCCATATGCCGTGCTTAATATCGCCAACGGCATTGTGCCATAATATTCTAGCATGCGATTGCGGAACAGTGTCAGCAGCTGCAGGGTGGGAGGTTGCATAGGAGGGACATCCATATTTAAAAATGTAAAAAAGCACAAGAGCGTCCGCTGGTAATGCAAGTAAAAATGCCAATCCACGAACCGGAGTGGAGAAAATAGAATGGAAGGAAGCAGGGATGACTCCAAAGATTTTCTCAAATGAAGTCACGAGACCACTGGTAACAACTTTAAAAAAGTGCGCCAGGGTCTTTGTGGAGGATGCGTTAGTTAGTCGGAACCATCTTGCTGAAATTGAAAGGCAAATCTGAATTAAAAGTATTCCTTTTATCGTAACAGTAAGTGAACGGGTTATTTGCTGCAGAAATGTTCTATTTCCTCCCACACATGAACATAGGGAGTTTTCAATCTGGCCACAAATACCAACCTTGGGACAGATTTCAACGGCATGGCAAGAATAAGAGCTCTTTTGTCTCAGAGAGAGGTGGCCTTGAGTTCGGCCCGTGAAACCTTCGTGCTTCACATAGCGAACACCCGTACAGAGGTGCAGACCCTTTTCAATTAACTCAGAACAATCTTCATTATTGAGCATCAAATAACTACCATTTTCCAACAACTTGAACGTGGGGATGATAGCAGGAACTGGCGTGCCTTGCAACACGCAAGCCATATTTGGTCGGTGTTTGTTGCATGAACCGTGTAACTGTATGTGCCTACACATTAGTGAATGATCTGGCGTCTCAGTGCATTCCTCTCCATTCAGATAAACTTCTTGATCATCTTTGAAACATCTGTATGTGTATGGAAGCGACCAGACCTCATGAAGAAAAGCACTACCTAAAGGTTCATAACGACCTATTGGTATATATTTCATACAATTTGAAAACTTATATAAAGCAAAAGGCAGCGTTATTAAACCGTGGATAAGGCACGTTGCCAAAAAACCCGCAATCCTCTGCTGATGATGTCACTGAGCATGTCATGAATGATGTAATATGTGACATCATCAGCAGTGGATTACGGGTAATAGTATCTCTAGTTTACTCCCCTATAGCTGTCTTTCTTTTAACATAAGTGTCTGTTTCCTTCCCTTATACTTACTGTTTTTGGTTCGCTTCTAGTTCGCGTACCGGCGAGCGAACTGGGAAGCGAACTAAGAGAAATAGAGGTTGGCACAGTTCCAAATATTGTACCAATTTTTTAATAACGGGGAGGTAGTTCTGAAAAGAACTTTTTTTTTTATTGTTTTTGTTGTTTTATATTTTTTTTATTATTTTTCGGAACATTTTTTTACTTTTTTTGAATTTTTCTGAAGTTTTATATTTTTTTGGGGTTTTCTTGGAGGGGGCAATGAAAACGATTCATTGTAAAGGGCTCAACAGGAGCAACAAAACAAAAAAAGAAGTATTTATTATTTTGGGCGTTTCGTACAAACTTGCATATGATAGTCAATAGCTCTGTTGATCAGAGTGATGCTTTTTTCTCCGTAGGAAATGAATCCATCGCAAAATACGCAGGTGTGTTTTACTTCACCAAATTTCATTTGTATATTTGGTACCATCTCCCTGCCCTCTGGTCCCGTTACTTCCGGTACAACAGATCTTCTGGCCATAATAGGGAGATTATCTAGGTCGTTCCGAAACTGTGCAGCACTGTAGTTGTTAGGATGCCACCTAGTCATATGGCGATGCATTGTGTAGTTTCCGAAACTGTATTTTTTCTCGGTTCCTCTGGACAGTCTATCTTGACATATAAGGCAAGTTACGTATCTTGCATTTACTTTTTTCTGACCTTTGGGAATTTAAAAAAATTGCCAAATGAAGTTTTCTTTCCGGTGAGACGTCCTGGGCTGCTCAGGCAAAAACTGCCTCTCTTCGTGCTCGTCGTCCTGTTCCTCTTCTTCTTCTTCTTGTTGAATTATAACTTGAGCAGGTGGTCCACTCTTCCTTGGATGTGGTGGAGGTGGTGGGGAAGCACCAGCTGAAGCTACTAAAGAAGCCATTGCTCAGTGATCACAAAGGGTCTTTCTCTCACAATGATGAAAGTCAGAGTGAGGAAAGAAGGAGGGATTTTCATCATTTGGGAAAAACAAGAGTTCTCAACCAATCAAAAGTGTTCATTTTAGATTATATGACCTAGTCTTACATCATTAGGAAACCAAAAGTGAAATGAACCAATGAAAAGTGTTATTACCAAGTCACATGACTTGCTGTGTTTACGTTAAGCGCTTTGCAGGGCCTCCCGGTTTGCTTCCAGAAACCTGCGCTTTGCGACTCGCTTCGCGTACCAGTTCGCTAACGTAGCACGTCATATGACGTATCACGCGACAACGTGAAACGTCATGCGGACGGGAGGCGTCACGATGTTGTTTTCTAACGCGGCACTTGCGGTAAAGAAACGTTTACCGGCTCGCGGTCTATTTCGCGGCATCAAGGTCAGCTAACGGGAAGCTTCCCGATTCGCGAAGCGGGAACGAAGAAAAAAAAATATTAAAAAAAAAAATTATTCATAAACATATAAAATATATTTTTGGATTTAAAGAAGAATACATTTTACAGCTACAGATATTAGCTGTTAAAAAACCAATGAAATTCACAGAAAAAACCATAGGTTATAGACCATATATAGTTAGGAATTAGCATTTACAAAACCTTGAAAATTCACTGAAAAAACCACAGGTTATAGACCATATATAGTTAGGAATTAGCATTTAGAAAACCTTATTTTACTCACACAAAACCATTGAAATTCCATATATAGTTAGTTGCACTAACTATATATCGTGCACCCGCAATCCACTGCTGATGATGTCACATATTACATCATTCATGACATGGTCAGTGACATCACTGATGACATCACTGATGACATCTCAAATGACATCACTGATGACATCACTGATGACATCTCATTTGACATCAATGACCACATCACTGATGATATCATTCATGTGACAATACAATGCATCTCCTCACATTTTAATATAACCTCTGTTTCACCCAGTGTTAAAAAGAGAGTATAATTTTTGAAACCATTGACACACCAATACTAGTTACTACATACGCACTCACTGATTGCTACGTCTACACACACCTTCACTCATTCACCCATACAATCATTCATACATACAATCACTCATCTTTACAACACTATCATATGCACTCATACACCTATACAGACACTCACAGTCTGCCACTCATCCATGGAGTTACTCACACACCTAGTCAGTCCTGTAAAGAATCAATGACACTTCCATTTTCTTGTCTATACAGTTAAACATAGAGCACCTTACATTTTCAAACATATACTAACACATACTTACCTTCTTATACAATCATTGATACAAGTACAGATTGATCTGCACAGAGTCACACACCTCCCAGCTAGCCACACACACACTCAGTCTCCCATACAAATACTTGGGCAATCAATCAATAACCCATATAGTTACTCATATAGCTACTGATCAACACATGCAGCAGTTTACAGAACAACAGACATAATGATGCACAAATTAAGACAGTTTAGTCACTAACCCATGCAGTCAGTGAGACACATTTAATCACTCACTCATACACTCAGTCATGCACCTACTAAATCCTTCGTCCAGACACTTACACATCCACTCATTCTTCAATATGTAAGACATATTTAAACTTTATAGAAACAAAAAATCACTGGATGTTGTTATCAGTGATGTCATCAGTGATGTCATTTGAGATGTCATCAGTGATGTCATCAGTGATGTCACTGACCATGTCATGAATCATGTAATATGTGACATCATCAGCAGTGGATTGCGGGTGCACGATATATAGTTAGTGCAACTAACTATATATGGAATTTCAATGGTTTTGTGTGAGTAAAATAAGGTTTTCTAAATGCTAATTCCTAACTATATATGGTCTATAACCTGTGGTTTTTTCAGTGAATATATATATATATATATATATATATATATATATATATAACCTACTAGCGGTCGCCAGTAGGTAGTTATAGTTAGAACCTAGTTTCCATAGGAAAAGCGTTTTTTTGGTTTGCCAATAACTTTGACGCTGTTTGATGAATTGTCACGAAATTTTAAAAACAAATTGTTGATTCAGGTCAGCTCCTTCCTTGAAGGTTGGGGGTGATTCATGAAGGGGGGTCAAGAAAAAAAGGGGTCTCCATGCTAATTTCCATTGGAAACTTTAGACATGGCAACAGCCCGAACTGCTGAACGGAATTACACCGTTTTTGAGATATTTATAAATGTAGAGATATCGATCGTTGAGAATTGTGAGATCTGATTGGCTGAGTCATTCTGAGCATGAGCTTGCCTGGTATTGGCTGCCTACACTTTAAACTAGGAAGCCTGGGGAGCCACTTTGTGACTCTGTTAAGTAGAAGAGGGTAGGGTAAGAAACAGTGTGACCTTCCTAGGGTGGTCAGGGGTGTCACAGGGAGTCGTAACGTAAGGAATTTTTTTAATATGTTTTCAGCAGGATTCGCGTAGGGTCTGGAAATTACGGCAGAAGAAAGAAAAACGAAGCGCAGTGTGGAGTGTTTCGTTTAATTAAGCCCGGGTGGGCTAGTTCCCGGGAGCAATGTTTAGTTATAATGCGGGGTTAATTTCTGTGACGGAGAGCAACACTTTGTTGGAGCAAATATAATGATATGGGGGGAGGTGGGGTTGCATCTTCTGTACCCCTCCGCTTCGAGGAGCAGTACGTCTTTGGAGGTATACATAAAGTGGGGAGGGTGTGGAGGGGGGAGCTTCCCCAGACTGCAAGAAAAAGAGAAACGGAGCAGGGTGTGGAGTGCTTTGTTTAATTAAGCCCCCGGGTGGGCTAGTTCCTGGGAGCAATGTTTAGTTATGATACGGGGTTTACTTCTGTCACGTGGACTGCCATTTCCTTGGAGCAAATATAATGATAGGGGGGGGTTGTGTCTTTTCTACCCCTCCACTCCACGGTGCAGTATGTTTTTGGAGGTATGCGTATTTAAGCGTGGAGGGATGAAGCTTCCCCACTCTGTCCCGGGGGGCACTACTTCTTTGGGCATTCATTAATTAAAATGGGGGGGTCTGTTGCGGATTGCCAGCCTTGGTGAGTACGATGTTTGTGGGCTTTAGATTGGATGGAGGCACATCGTCCAATTTTGGTTGAATAGCCTTCCATGGCCCTGTGTATCGTTATGTCTGAGGGCCGGTTTCAACAATGAGCTGTAGTGCCTTTCACCATGGACATTGTAGTTTGCTGTGGCAATACGGGATCTATGTAGAGTTGCGGCTCTGTTATAGTAAACTTTCGCTTTGCTTGATGGAAGCGAGAGGAGGAAATTTGCTCTCACTTTCATGAGGCGAAGCAGATTTGCGTTTGGGAAAAGGGAGCTTGCATTGAGCTGATGGCTTTGTTGAAAAGGAATAGTGGGTATCGTTAACGAAAGAGTGCAAGTCACAAGTTCACCAAATTTTATCCCAAGAGTTTCTGCAACATTGAATGCCACGTGCAGGTCATAAGTTCACCATATTTCATCCTAACAGTTTCAGGAACATTCAACAGTACGTGTAGGTCAGAAGTTGACTATTTTTTTTTACGTTAGAACAGTAGCTTCTAAATGCAAATAGTAGGTGTGGTCCGCACATGTGATCTTATCCTAGGTAGTGTACATTTGAAACATTTTTTATTAACCAATCAGAATCATAGTTTTTCAAGAAAGTAATATGCACATTAGTTTACACTATATAATGTTTTTTTCACCCAATCAGTTATCAATTTCTGGAAAAAAGTATTGTTTTCCATGTTTGCGATGTCGCAATGGTTACATTGTCTTGTGTATAATGTATAGGGATGAATTGGCGTGTAATATAGGCCAGGGTAATGTACAAGAAATGTTCTTTTGCAGATTGCAGCTTGTGGGAAAATACTGGGGGGGGCTTTAACACGGACATGCTTTACTAACTTCAGTGAGATGAAAAAAATGAAAGGTTGTTTCCACACTTTGTGCATTGGTTTGTGCACACTTGTGAAGCGCATGTTAAGGTATTTAGATGCAACCAGCTCGTGCTGTAGCTAGGTATATCACAGGGGCGACAGACCGAGAGACAGGGAATGACACGTTCCTTCAGCCCCCACAACACCCCACCCACCCGCTTCCACCCAGTCTCTAACAGTGTTTCTCTTGTGGTTTGTAAAAGGAAGGTAACAGTGGCCCTTATGCGTTGACTGTCAGTGGGCTGCTGGGGGCATGTGACGGGCAGACAGAAAGTTATAATCGATTGCTGTGCTATATAAAAAAGCTGCACACAGCTGCATATTATTAAGGAAGTGGCGGAGAGAGGCGTTAGCGTTTCTTGGCTTAATGTGTCTTTCCGCCACTTCGGAAATGCGAGGCTGCACTATATAAACAAGGATATGGTGGAGCCTTGCGTTTCTCACTGCAATGATGCTAAGTTTCACAACTTAGCGATAACGCTGGCATTGCACCAGAGTATAAGGGTGTCTGCGAGCAGGGAGGCTTGTTTATGTATAGGAAGGTGTCCCTTCTACCACATAAACAAACCTAAGATGCTAGTTTGTAATTTACGGGTGTGCTGGTTCATGCGGCACAGATGTAAGTTACAAAACGGCGTTTTGAGAAAATGTTTGTTTATGTACAGGAAGGGGCACCTTCCTGTACATAATGAAACTATGGCATTTTGCTTTTTGCATGTGTGTTACACAAAGGAGTACACATTGAAAAAACTAAAAAGAGTAGAAATAAAGCATTTCTCCTCGTTTCGCTAAATTAAGACCAGGGTTTTTCTGGTCTTAACTTTGACGTTGCCTTCTATTAACGCTGCCCTTATTAATTGGATGCAGCATCAAAATCAATGGGTGTTGAGGTGGAATGCCCCTCACAATACTACCTGGACGCCCCTTTCACGGATAACATAGCGTGAAAGGGGGCTTTTTTAACAAGGCAGTGTTGAGCTACGTTAAGTGGCTTCACGCAGTCTTGTTAATAAGGCGAGGCCCCTATCGCCACCACAAAATCAGTGAAAGTGACGTTGTGGTGGTGATAGGGGCTTGTAAATATGCTTCACAGTTGTAACTTACATATCGCTTCAATTTACATTGCTCGACTATTGGTGTTAACATTTAATTTTGCTAAGGTATGTCTATGCTTGAACATCTATTTTCACACGAGTTATATATTGGAAGATGCGAAAGATATAAAACACAGGTATACATGTAGGTGTATGTTTCTTTTAATTATGCTGCCACTACGAAAAGGTATAGGAGATTTATGCATTGTAATAGTAATATGGTGACACTGTCAACTGTAACTTGAAAAGAGATTCTGGTTTGCATTTGGTTAGACTGAAGGTTGTTAGTAGTTGGTGGGTGGTGAAAATGGGGTCGGCAAATGACGTTAAAACATAGTGGAAAAGGAATTAACTGTGAGTAATGTGTTTGTAACATATGGCACAGACATGATACATTTTTTACCAGGTATTTTAAAGCAGATGGCTTAATGTGCAGTATATGTGCATAACAAAAAAAGAAAGTGTATGATTGAATTATAATCAGTATAGTAGTAAATCAATATCTGATAACGGGAGATGTTATCAGAAAAAGAGAATAGAGAAAGGACCATTTTGAGTTACGTTTCTCTCTCAGGTAAAAATAACGGTTATTATACAATAGAACATGTCAGAGGTTTGTCTGCAGACTACATAACTTTTAACATAGATAGTAAAGTCCCCAACTGGCAAGTCACCTGTTTCTTCCAGTAGCTCTGTTACAACCAGGCAAACAGAGTGGAAACATCAAAAGAGCGTAATCAAGTCTGTAAAGGGGAATTCGTAAAGAAAGTCAATGTCTGAAAATTAAAAAAGGAAGGGACAGCGAAAAGAGAAAAATAAAAAAAAACAGTGTTCTGGAACTGTAGAAATAAGAGCTAATCAAATCGGATTACCATGCGCATTTATGGAGATTCATTGAAGCTCAAAAACTCAGAAGCACTGTGATATGCAGTCAGTTCCAAAAGGTAATCTTCACCTCTCCTCGCAAAGAGGATGGCCATCCAATTTAGCAAGTGGAAAGAACACACATGGCCATCGTAATCTTCTGCAAGCAGGAACATGTCAGGGCAACTTGCATGATATTCGATGATAGTCTGCTGCAAGAGGTTCTCCGTATGAGCGCATGTACTCCATCTTCCCCTTATCACATTATTACAGGCATCCATCAAGCGTGTGTCTTCGGAACAAAGTTGGTCATGAGCCACTAATGGACGCAGCAACACTTCATAATCCAGGGGATCTTGTGAAGTAGTACCACGGGAGACAATAGAAAACAGGTTGAACACAGGTGAAGAACACGTAGCGGAAATTCACGCGAAATCTGATGCTAAATATCGCCAATGGCAAGCATTTAAAAAGTTGTAGCATTCATCCATGGTGTAGCTCCATTTGCCGAGGATGGGGTGGAAGCAGAGGATGGGCAGCCATTTCGTAGTATGAGCTATAGAATGACTTTTCCGGAAACAAGGAAGGAGCACCAAGGGACCCGCTAAACGCGCTTGCAAAGTTAAAATGAATTGAATCCGGAATTACTCTGAAAAAAGATAACAAGGCGGGAGTGGGATAGTTTAGAAAAATGTGGTAGGACTTGAGTTTCAGACTGGGTAAATATCTGGTGTATAAATTGTGCAAAATGTAATGGGAGATTTCCATAGAAGACTGAGTCAATGTCAGTTGGTGGTTTAGCCACCTGTTATTTCAAGGTCGCACAAAGTTATATGAGTCCTGCTTGATGTTGAAACAATAGCATTTTCTGTTAGTGTTCGCTATTAATATATGTTTTCAAAGTAGGAATGGAAGGCCAGACCAAACTATCTTCAAGCACATGTGGGGGAGGAGAAAAGACAGTGGTTGTACATGTTAGACGTTGTGAAAGAGTTGTTCTGTACGGAACGCCTGCTTGTAGATCAGAGCAGTTGCGGCTATTTGGAATAAGATAATTTATTTGTAAAAGCACACTGATCGTGGGATTAACAGCAGCTACTGGAGTTTGTTTAAAAAAACTGTTTAAAATAGGAGCAGATAGTTAGACTTGCCGTTTCATTTCACTTGTGTATAAACTAAAGAATATCGAACAAAGCAAAGCGTGGTTGTCTGTTACTAAAACGTGCTTATCTTCATTTTGACAGCAAAATGCAAAAACAAAGAATGCAATTAATGAACAAAAGTAGTTTCAAGGTAGTTAAATGTATAAACTGGGTAACGTTTTATGCAATCATGGAGGCTGTGGTATACAGAGATCAATCAATCAGACATTAGCAACAGAATTATGTAGTCCCCCCGTTTGTATTTTTGCATTAAATTAATGATTGAGGCAGGCAGTACAGAAGCTTTGATGGATTCCCCCAGGTACTACTCATGCACTCCCACAATGACCGAGAAATTACTGTTGAAGTCATTATTTTACTTAGGCAGTTTCCATGCAGTATTGTAAACAGGAAGGTATACTCTTTTTAATGATATAGTTACTGAGGCAGAAGTTATGCAGTTATAGAATCAAGCAGGCACTACTACCATACAAATTAGATCAACTATGGATTACTTATGCAGTTATCCAATGAGCGAGGGAGGGAGTACTTTTGCACTGAAGCATTCATAGAGGGACTATGCAGTTTTGAATTTCTTAAGTTTTTTCAACATATCCATTCAGTGATGTACAAAGGAAGTATTTCTTTAATTATTGTGGCAGTACACTGTGACTCATAGAAACTGTGCCCCACTCCCCCGCAGCATGCCATATGCAAGCCACCAGTGCTTAAGGAACACTAATGTGTATTTCAGATTCTTTAGTCTTGGCACCGAAAGGCCCCCAATCCCTTTGAGGTAACATAGGGTGACAGTGGTAGAATATACACAGTGACACTATATTATCTAATGGGAAAAGGAGAATAAGAACGAAAAGACAGAAAAAGATAAATGACGAAATTTTATCAAGCATCTTACTGTTTTCAATTTTCTGTTCTGTTGCGGTGGACTGACCACCGCAACATCCACTGCACGCCCTTTAGCATGAAAGGGGCACTATTATCAAGGCAGTGTTAAGCCACGTTTTGCTGCCATGATAATAGGAAGCTGACCCTATCACCCCAACAACGTCACAAAAAGTGACATGGTGGCAATAGGGGCTTGATAATATGCCCCATGTATGTAGACATTAATTTTTTAGTTTACTATTTGGCAATACAGTGTGACTATCAGAAACTGTAAGCCACTAAGTTTTGAAGGCCAGTAACCTGTATTCCAAATTGTTTCGTCCTGGCATCGACAGGCCCCCAACCCCTTTGAGGTACTACAGGGTCACAGTAGTAGAATATACACTGTGACACTATAATAGCTCATGGGAAAAGGAGAATACGGATGAAAAGACAGAAAAAGATAAATGACAATATGTTATCAAGCGTTTAACATCTTTACTGTTGTTGTTGTCTGGGACTTGGGAATGTTGAGTCCTGGCGCAGATGGGCCCCCAATCCCTCTGAGGTGGAATAGAATGAAAGTAGTAGAATATACACGGCCACACTATATCATCTAAGGGGAGAAGAAGAATATGGATTAGAAGAGAGAAATGACGAAAAGTTATCAAGCGTGTTACTGGTTTCATGTTTGTGTTCTCTGGCACTCTGGAATATTCAGTCCTAGAGCAGAAAGGCCCCGAATTCCTCTGAGATGAAACAGAAAGACAGTAGTAGAATATTCACAGTCACACTATCTCACCCCGCGGGAGAAGGACAATAGGGGCGAGAACAGAGAAAAAGGTAAGTGTCTCCTGTCTGTTTGTGAACAGGTGTTGCTGACGTTAGATATAAATGCAAAAAAACAAACAATGTAACAACTGAATATCAAACACATGTTGAAATTTTTAGAATCGTTTATACAAATACCTAATGTTTCACAATCTTGATAACTCTTAAAATCCATATATAATAAAACTTTCAACTAAATATGATTCTTTGAAGAAATACTTTTAGTTAGTTGTTTCCTAGAACACCTAAAGCAATTAAAATGGTTAATTCCACAATTCAGATAAATAGTTACATTTTATACATATCTACTATCCCTTATCTAACAACTTACAAGTCCGTAATCTATTTTGTTGTCGCAAAAGAAGAATCCGACGCTGGAGAAGGGAAGCTGGATCACTGACTGGAGACAGGGAAATGACTTGCAAAAACTAAACTAATCGATTGTCAAAGGGTTGGGTGTGGTTTATATAGTCTTTGGTTACAAAGTAGACTATGGAAGCAACGTGCTCTTCACGCACATAGATATCACTTTTTTTGGTTAACATGTGCTCATGTTTTAACTGTTTGACATGTGCACGTGGTGGGAAAAGGTGGAAAACTGTTAACCGCTAAAGCTTCTCATTTGCATCGTCACACTTGTTAACTGTTTGACATGTGCATACGTTGGCAGAGGTTGAAAAATGTTAACCACCAAAGCGTCTCATTTGCTTTCTCATGACTGAAAACGCCTAATACTTGCTATGATTCTGAATACAAGACATATGAATATACGATGGTTCAGATTACAAAAAATTAAAAACAACATAGGAAACATTTAGCATTAGAATTGTTTAATATCTTGATTGGTGCGAAGTAAGTTTTTATCGTGGTGGAATTATGAGTCATAACACAGTACTGTTACAGTAATTTTTTGAGCAGAGATTTATGAATGTATTTATGTATTTCACTGAAAAAAACATGGGTTTCAGGGACGTTATGGTTAGCAATTGTCATTTACAAAACCTTAGAAATTCACTGACAAAACCATAGGTTTCAGGGACGTTATAGTTAAATGTAAATGTAAATGTAGTTGAGCTTATATAGCGCACAGCTACCCGCAGTGGGTTTCCCGGCGCTTGCTTAGGGAACCCTTCCTGGTATTCCCCTGTGAGACAGCAGGGTATCCACAAGGTGAAAGTCAGGCATCCCGCCGCGAGGGGCCGTTGTGGAGATTAAGCAAGCTATTGCCCAGAGTCGCAGAGTGTGAACCCGTGAGTCGAGGAGGCACCGGGGCGAGAATTATCGAGTCCGTGGAATTTTTAGCCCAAGACCCGCCGAGGCGGGGAATTGAACCCTGGTCCAGGACCGATCTCAACTTCCGGGTCTGCTGCCTCTAACCCCTGAGCCACACTAGAAATCAGCATTTAAAAAAACATAGAAATGCACTGAAAAAAACCATAGGTTTCAGGTACATTAGAGTTAGTTGACTTTTTACTCGTACAAAACCAGAGAAATTCATAAGGTATAGGTAGTTGAGCTAACTATAACTCGCAATGCACTGCTGATGATATCATATATTACATCATTCATGACATGGTCAGTATTATCACTGATGACATCAATGATGATATCTCAAATGACATCAATGATAACATCATCCACATGATAATCTGACGCACCTCCTCATACCCTAATATAACCTTTAATAAACCCACTCTAAAATACAGACTACCATTTTCGAAACCATAAACACATCAATACCAGTTACTACACGCCCACTCACTGATTCCTAGGTCTACACACATGTCCACTTTTCCACCCATACAGTCACTCATACACGCAATAACTTATCAATTCAGCATTATCATTTGCACTCAGACACCAATACAGACACTCAAGTCAAAGTCAAGTCAAGTCAAAATATGCTTTATTCGAGATTTCACTCATAAAAGCATGAATAGTTTAAAAAATACAATCAATACAATTACAATAAAAGGATAAAGCATATTATTTACAATTTATGACTCAATGTACAAATCAAGATTTAGAGATATCATACATCAATAAATATACATTAAAAATATATTTAAGAAAGTTATAAAACACCCATTACTGACAAATTTCTAGAAGAAAGACAAGGATAAATTATATGGGCAGTTTGACTAGGCAGAGAATAGTCGAAAGACTAGCAGTCTCTGTCTATTAACCATACAACATACCCAGACAGGGAATAGTCAAATGGCTAGCAGTCTCTGTCTGATCGACCATGCCCATACAAGATATTTGGCAGTTGCTATTAATATCCATATCTCACTATAGGTGCATATAATACACAAGGCAACTGAGCTACTGGTAGTCCCTAAATTCTTGCACATCGGTTTTAGCCATACACGTCTTGGATCCAAGTAGGCTGTGCAAGCGAATAAAAAATGGCCCATGGTTTCATTTGCGGAACCACAAACAGGGCAGTTAACATTCGGGACACCTTCCCATTTGGCTGTCAAAGATCTGAGAGGTAGAGACCCTACTCTCAATTGGAATAGAAGTTTTCGATCACCAGGCCTAGTTATACTATCCCAATAGGGTTCCAGGGAAGGGTACAACTTAGCCTCTAAGAATCCTTCAGTCATAGATCCTAGACTACTGCTACTCCAACACCGGGAGGCTACCTTTTCCCAATACATTTCTTTTAGAGCGCTTTTAGTAGGGAAAGTTGTTCCAGCTGGATTTGACCAAAGTGAACTCATTCCAAACTCATCCAAACTAACTTTCAGGGAATTAAGCCACCTGTTTTTGTGGAATCTATCCACTTTGATGATATCTAAAAACCCCTCAGCATAATGAGAAAGCTCAGGCGTAGTCCAGAGCCTTCTCCAGTACAGGATTGGTCGTAGTCTGATCAAGTCTGCAACTGCTTTTCTACCCAAGTCGTATCTGAGGGGCAACAAGGGAGAACTTTTCGGAACACCAGTTATGGAGCGTAAAAACGTATTTTCCGAGATTTGTAAAGCAGCCACCTTCTCGAAACCCCCATAGTTCAGCACCGTATAATGCAGAACCAAGAGCCTTTGCCTAATATACCTGCAAAGCAGGTTTTATAGGTTTCATCAGGGACTTTCTATGTTCGGAACTAATAGCACCTGATATTTGTCTATGCCTCAGTGTTGCTATATCTATATGCTTGGTCCAGCCGTTCTTATTTGAGATATGAATACCAAGATAAATAAAAATGTTCACCACTTCTAAAGGCCGCCCATTCAAAAAAAATTTGACTTAAAACTAGGATGGGGATTAAAAATCATAAGTTTCATTTTGGTCACATTGACCTCCAGGCCATGCTCACCACAAAACAGGTCAAAGATAGCCAATGCTCGCTGGAGACCGCTCGGAGTTTTTGATAAAATAAGCGTATCATCCACCAACATTAAAATTGGAATTTTAGTGCCAGCTAGCATAGGGGCATCCAACTCTGCTGATATCATGCGGGGTACAACACCATTAATAAACAATGTAAATAGAGTAGGGGCCATTGAGCAGCCTTGCCGAACGCCCCGCTCTACCGGGAAGTCCGCTGTCTCCAAGCCCTGACCCCCCCACTGAATTCTAGCAAATGTTGATTCATGAAGCCGCATTATCAGGGACAATAGATCATCAGGAACACCCAGGTTCTTAAGAACAACTTCGACCGTGGCACTAGGTCGAAGGCAGCCAGCAAGTCGACAAAAGCCGCATATAGGCTACCTCCGCCCAGCACCACGGTCTTCCATTGCAGTAAGTTGAAGCGGAAAACCTGATCCACAGTACTTGTGGACCTACGGAATCCCGCTTGAAACTGTGACAGCGCATTGTTATCCTCAGCCCAGTCAAGAAGCCTATTCACAATTACACGCCCTATAATCTTTTGAATAGTATCAATAAGGCTAATCGGCCTATAATTGGCGGGCTCGGATCGATCGCCTTTCCTGAATACTGGTATAATTATTGCTCCCTGCCAGGATATTGGTATCTCTGCACCTCCAGCAATATTATTGATGAGGAGGCAAATATATTTACACCATCGGACTTTATCGCTAATAAAGATATCAGCAGGGACCCCATCCATGCCTGGTGCCCGCCCGCTATTCACAGTATTCAAAGCCACCAGGATTTCTTGTGGACTGAAAAGATTATCTTTAAAGTAGGTATATTTTATATCCACCATGGTTGTAACCTGTTTAGTCTCAGCATACTGAGCTCCAAAAAATTTTACCCACTCTTCTTCCGGGACATTGTTGTTTGGGGGTTCAGGATTCCCATCTCCACCCCATTTGACAATGCTCCAGAACAGTCTAGAGTCTTTCTTATCACTAGCTCTTTTTAATTCGGACCAGTGATACTCGTCCCAGGCTTTCTTAGCATTCGCTATACTGGCTTTGTATTCCATTCTAGCGGATTGAATAGCCATTGAATCTCTACCCTTTAGAGCAGTACCTAGGGCATTACATGCATCTCTACAATGGGCATTATACCATTTTGCATTCTTTGGAGCTCTTTTGCCATTTGCGGGTTTTAAAAAAGGTTTTTTAATTACTGAGAAAAGAGTATCGTGGATTGCAACCACGCCACTCTGCTCAGTACTGGAAGGTCTAATATGTTCCATGGCAGATATCGCTTTATCAGCTTCAACTTTGATGTTGTCCATGGCTTGTTGGTTATTTACAACATTTATCCATCTCAGCCTACGCATATTGTTAGTAGGGACAATTAAGGGTAGAGCAAGGGCAGTAGAGCTGCTAGTCCTATTAGATAGTGACCACCATTTATGCTTTATACACAGAGGATTGTGATCACTCTCGCTCCTCCACACAACCTCCATGTCACATAACATCGGCCATAGTTGCACACTACACAGTACATAATCTATTCTGCTCTTATGCCGCCCATTATCAAATGTCATGGACCCGTTTTTGTCACTTGATGTCCTTCCATTTAATGCTCTTAAACCCTTCTCAAATCATAAGGCATTCATACTAATCACATCCTCAGTCCAGCGCACAACTGGTTTCAGCTCTAATTTTGGAACTCCCCAGTGCCTATCCTCTTCATCTCCCAAAAAATCATCATCTACGGCTAGGGGTTCAGATGATCTGTTAAAGTCACCTGCAATGACAATATGGTTGTCTTGGGAATAAGTATCAAGTAGGGAGCCCAAGGCCGCCAAAACCTCAGACCTCCCACCCCTAGAACCCCTCACATATACATTGTAGATGTCTATTGTTCCCAAAATATCAGATTTTAATGTGATTAGTTAAATGTCACTGTGGCTAGTTTCTTTTACTTTGACATCCACTTTTAATGTCTGTCGAACCCAGATGGTTAGACCGCCCATTGGTCTTCCCCTTATGCCTTTTAAAGCTGGTACAAAGTAGTTCAAATATCCCTCAGCAAAAATTGGTTCACATGACCAGGTCTCCTGAAATATGCATAGGTCAAAGGAGTTCATAAATTGAAGCCACTCTCCAGAGTCCAACTTAGAACCCAGTCCTGCAATGTTCCATGAGAGGAATTTCCCAACAGTGTCCTCATTACCATCCAAGACCATCATTGACTTATTCGCGGCATTTCCTTCAAGTGATTCCCGTTCAGTTCCAGCCAGCATACCTTCATGGCTAACAGCATCAGTAACATCTATTCTTGCTGAAGTATTCTCATTGCTAAAACCCACTTTGGGAACAACAACACGTGCATCAAGCTCAGGTTTTGCAATGGAATTAGACGGGGGCTTAGGGAATTCATTCTTCTTACTATTAGCTAGAGAAATTATCTTGCCTGTTAAACCTCTTCGGGACACTCAGGTAGTGTTAGAAAAACCAAAAACCTCAGCAACAGTAGTATAAACAATGTTTAACTCAGCCAGATCATTGGATTCACCACTACCTGCCATCTCAAGTCAGTCGCACTCATTTAGGTCTGACAGTGCCGCATATCTATTTTCGACACTGATTCCCCATTCACTAGGTTGTGTCGCCCTACCCCAGTTAGTTCTAACAGAGTTCCATTTTGTCTTTAGAATACTTGGATTCACTGTACTCCCTCTTCTACAGAAAAAATCCAAGGTTAGAGGAACAATCTCGGCGCTCCTACGTTGCGGGGGAAATATACTTCCTAAGCGCTCGGGCAGAACTTCAGGGTTTAGGAAATGCAGTACTACGCAATCTCCTTTTAGTTTTTTCGCGCTGTTCCCTATCCACTCCACCCTTCTTGCCATGGTGATTTCCCCTACTAGCTGTTGTTTACCACTCGGAGTTATCGACATATTATTACATAGCCAGTGGTATGCTTTGCTAATCAAAGAAGAGGTAGGCTCTGCTTGACCTGGTTTTAAGGGAGGTACATTGGCCAATACCAGAACAAGAGGAGAAGCCTCTACAATGAGTTGAACCGGGCCTTGGTTTACATCGACCCCTATAGAATTTGGTGGTAAATCTTTACTGCCTTTTACCCGGGCACCATTATCTACTGGCTGCTGGGTGGGCGGCGGAACTGGCATCGCTGGAATCACATCATCATTACCCCTTATCCCACCCCTAGAAGTGTCTATCGATGATACAAGTCTGTTTTAACTAAAGTAGGAATATTACCCACCTCCTAAACTGTCTTGTTTATCAGTCCCCCTAATCTAACTAATTCTGCTGATAATAGGTCAATTTTTGTTACCAATGGTTTGATTATAGATTTCATCTTGGATTCAAACATACTCACTAGCTTATTAATCAGTTCTTCACCTAATATCTCCCTCTCTCCTTGTTCCCCAATCACCTCAGCTATAACTGGGGCTTTCGGTGAAGATACTGTTCTTTTCCTGCTAGAGCGTAACCCACCCCGTTTACTCTGACCCTTTCTACATGTTCTAATAGGTCTAGTCGCAGGCACAGACACTGGGGAAGGGGGATCGTCTACTATTACGTCTTCTATTTCGTTTGAGTGGTCACCTGGGTCATTGACTATGTTAACATCAGAGGACATATTCAAATCAAGATTAGCATTCGGGCTTATCTCGGTAACTGAAATATCACTACTATGTACCTGTATTGGAACTTCTAACATAGTAGGATCAAGAAGAGAGTTGACAGGGGGTGAGCTCAAGCCCAGTGATATCCGTCTAGTGGTGTTTATTTTGCTCACCACCTGAACCAGATAATTATCTATAGTGTTTGGAACAGATAAAGACCTTTGTTTAGACATATTTGATACAATTGGTTATTAGTCAACTAGGAGTAGCACCCCCAAAGCCAAGTAAGCGAAAAGCGTTCACCAATTGAATGTATTAACAGAGTCTTCCTAGATATGATGTCGAGAATAAATCTTACTTGAGGGGCAGCGAGGTAGGGCCACAACAATAATGGACAGGGGTCCTGGCCCAGCCCAGTTACGGCCAGTCACGGACTGTCACAGACTGTCCGCCCTTTGTCCGGCCTTCATCCGGCACGTCCCGCGCGCGTCCTCGCAGGACGAGGGACCTGACGCTGCTTTAAGCGCCTCCTGGCGTGCTCGATGGTGGCGTCAGCGTTTTTGCAAGGAGGGATCCTGGGTACTGTGATCTTTTACCAGACCGGCGGAGCCAAGCCCGGCCGGTCGATCGTGCAGTTGGGGGCAGAACCAAGCCCGGCCGTAAATCAGGAAGCTGGAGCAAATGCTACTGCAGTGAGCCCGGTAAAATTAGGGGCGGAGCCAAGCCCGGCCGTGATTCAAGAAGCTGCAGTGAGCCTGATAGCAGAAGCGGTGAGCAACAGGGACTCCGCACCTGACGCTGCTTTAAGCGCCTCCTGGCACGCTCGATGGTGGCGTCAGCGTTTTTGCAAGGAGGGATCCTGGGTACTGGGGTCTTTTACCAGACCGGCGGAGCCAAACCCGGCCGGTCGATCGTGCAGTTGGGGGTGGAGCCAAGCCCGGCCGTGAATCAGGAAGCTGGAGCAAATGCTACTGCAGTGAGCCCCGTAAAATTAGGGGCGGTGCCAAGCCCGGCCGTGATTCAGGAAGCTGCAGTGAGCCTGATAGCAGAAGTGGTGAGCAACAGGGACTCCGCACCGGACGCTGCTTTAAGCGCCTCCTGGCGCGCTCAATGGTGGCGTCAGTGTTTTTGCAAGGAGGGATCCTGGGTACTGTGGTCTTTTACCAGACCGGCGGAGCAAAGCCCGGCCGGTCGATCGTGCAGTTGGGGGCGGAGCCAAGCCCGGCCGTGAATCAGGAAGCTGGAGCAAATGCTACTGCAGTGAGCCCGGTAAAATTAGGGGCAGAGTCAAGCCCGGCCGTGATTCAGGAAGCTGCAGTGAGCCTGATAGCAGACACTCACACATCGCCACTCATCCATACAGTTACTCACACACCTAGCCAATAATGCAAAGAATCATTCACACTCCCATTTACTCACCTATAGTTATACACACACCGCCTCACTAATTCATAAAGATACTAACACATACTTACTCTCTTATACAATCACTGATACAAGCTTACACTCATCCATACAGCCACTCCCACAATTACTCACTCTCACATATAGTCATTTATATACTCCAACACTCACATATACTGCCTTTCACATATGTAGTTACTCACACAGGTACAACTGAGACATCAATTCACTGACCAACACACTTATACACACACTCACCCACCCATACAGCCCTTCACAGATGCACTCTTGTACCCATACACCCAGTGAACCACCCACTCATACATGTATGCACAGAGTCACACACCCGCACCCACCTACACAGACACTCAGGCACCCATACAGATGCTCAGACAACCAATCAATAACACATATAGACACTCAAGTAGCTACTCACCAACTCATGGAGCCAGTTACACACCAACTGACAGACTGATACAGACATTCACAAAGTGTAGTCATTATCCCATGAATTCAGTAAGACACATTTAATCGCTCACTTATACAGTCAGTCACGCACCTACTAAATCATCCATTCAGACACTTAAACGCCCACTCATTCTTTAATACACCTTGGCATTTAAATATATAAAACATATTTAAACTTTACAGAAACGCACAGTCACTGGATGATGTCATCAGTGATGTCATTTGAAATGTCATCAGTGATGTCACTGAGCATGTCATAAAAGCTGGAATATGTGACGTCATCAGCAGTGCATTGCGGGAGCACAAGTTGTAGTTAGCTCAACTAACTATAATGTCTAAATTTCTCTGGTTTTGTACGAGTAAAAATTTCAACTAAATATAACGTACCTGAAACCTATTGTTTTTTCAGTGAATTTCTATGGTTTTTAAAATGCTAATTTCCAACTATAACGTCCCAGAAATCTATGGTTTCTCAGTGAATATATCTACATCTATATATATATATTCACTGAAAAAACCATAGGTTTCACACCAGTTATAGTTAAGTGGAAATTTTACTCGCATAAAACCATTGAAATTCCCACGTTATAGTTAGTTGGACTCACTATAACTTGCGCGTGCAATGCACTGCTGATGACGTCACATATTACATCACTCATGACATGGTCAGTGACATCACTCATGACATCACTGATGACATCTCAAATGACATCACTGATGACAACATCCTTGTGACAAAGTGGCAGACCTCCTATCAGCATAAAATAACCTTTGACACACACATTCAAAAACTAGAAACTAACATTTAAAAAAAAGGAGAAACCAATACCAATTACAACAACTTATTAGGTAATTCCAACATCTACATACACATCCACTCATTCACCAACAGTTCTATATAGTCACTCATGCATGTACTTACTCATCATATGTACTCATACACCTATACATCCTGTTACACACTAATACTCATCCATATAGTTACTCACACACAAATTCACACATGCAAATAAACTATCAAAAAAACATTTACTTTATTATACTGCTATATACACACCACTACACATACTTCTACAGAAACGGAAACATATTTACTCTCTTAAACAATCAATTATAAAAACACATACTCACTAACCCACCCATACACACAATCATCCACCCATACAGTCTTGCACACATGCTGTCTTCAAAATACATACAAATAGTGAGTCACTCATTCATGCATCTTTGCTCTAAGTAATATCCCCCACCGAACCATACAGACACTGATACTGATACTCAAAAAAACAACTAATAACCCATATACACACTCATGTAGCTACTCACCAACCCATGCAGCCACTTATACACAAAGTGAGACACAGATACAGATATTTAAATATTTAAACATTACTCGCTAATATATGTATTCACTAACATACATTAAATAAGTCAGTTAACCAATCAATTTTACACATAAAAACATCCATTTAGACATTTATTTACCCATTTATTCTTCTATCAACCTTTAGATATACATATATAAAAAATATTTATTTTTCAGAAAGACACACATTCACTGGATGATGTCATCAGTGATGTCATTTGCGATGTCATCAGTGATGAGTGATGTCACTGACCATGTCATGAGTGATGTAATATGTGACGTCATCAGCAGTGCATTGCACGCGCAAGTTATAGTGAGTCCAACTAACTATAACGTGGGAATATCAATGGTTTTATGCGAGTAAAATTTCCACTTAACTATAACTGGTGTGAAACCTATGGTTTTTTCAGTGAATTTTAAAGGTTTTTTAAATGCTAATTCCTAACTATAACTGGTGTGAAACCTATGGTTTTTTCAGTGAATATATATATATATATATATATATATATATATATATATCTGTCACAAAGTGATCCAGCAGGCTGCGAGAGCGCTCCACAGTGTGTGCTCGGTTCAGGGGTCGGATCCAGACCCAATTAATTACTTTGTCATACAAATGGAGCGGCACAATCAGAGAGTTTCAAAAGCCTTTATTCAGCGCTTCACCCCACCAACGCGTTTCAGCCACACAAGGCTTTGGTCACGGTCAGTTGGTCCTTCTACTATTTCCTACTTTATACTAGCCCATTTTAGTCATTATGGAGCATTATGGGATATGTAGTGTGAAAATAGTATATAAACATTTTTAAAAAAGAAGAAAGACTGGTGTGATCTTAAGTTTAACATTTCTCATTCATGTTAAGTCACATGGGCAAATTAAAGTCAATATTTGGAATAGTTCCAAAATAATGGCAGTTTGTGATAGGTATAGTACCCTATTCATGTTTGTTTACTTCACAGCTGGTACTGTTATAGTCACTCTAAATGTACATGGAGGTCCTCTCCAAAGTTCATGCCTCTCGGTATTTTCGTTCGCAGTCGGATGATCAGACGGGACTCCATTTGTCATAGTTCCCTGACAGAATCACCACCTCTCTCTGTCTTGGTTAGCATTTTCAGTCCGTAAAATCGCATCGTTTTCCAATCACCTTCTTGACAGGTGTTTATATGTTTTGCCGTTGCATACAGCATGTTTTTGTTTTTTACGGCCCTGATGTGCTCAAGGATCCTCTTTTTAAGCATGCACGTGGTGCTGCCTATGTATTTGCTTCCACATTTGCATTCAATGACATAGACCACATTTTTGGATGTACAAGTTATCTGTTGGTCAATGTACATTATTTTTCCATTTGGTTCCTCAATGCTCTTTTTACTGGTGCCAATTTTACAAGCCTTACAGGAGATGCAAGGTTTAAATCCTGTTCTTTTTGTAGGTGATTTGAGGTTGTTTACCTACTAAGTCACGTAAGCCTGGGTCTCCACATATAAGGTGCCAATATTTTTTCATCTTATTGGCGATGAGTCCACTTTCTTTATTGTAGGTAGTTACAAATCTCGGTGGATTAGCCTTGTTTGTTATTTTCAGTTTCTCAACTAGTAATTCTGCTCTTGTTTTTTGATCAGCCTTTTTTTTGCATTTCTGTAGGACACGATCATCATAACCCCTTGACTTGAATCTCATCTTGCATTCTTTCAATTTTCTTTCAGCATCTTCTGGTTTAGAACAATTTCATTTGAGCATATTTAAAGCTTGGTTTCTCTGTTCCGAAATGTAATTGCCTGCCGAGCGTTTCGTGAACATGCGCTGCGTCTTTAGACAATCACAATATACGGCCACTTCGATTTTCGCTTTGTAACAACTGCTGTCAGACACTCAGACTCTTGAACAATTGGACAGTAGAAATAATGAAAGACCTGACACTGGATTAAAAAGAAAATCTCGGTATTATCCAATCCTATCACCTGGAAATAAGATTGACCTCTTTTCAGATGCAATGAATGAGGAATTGGATAAACTAGTGAAAGTGAGAAATAACAGCAGAGAAAACCTAACAAAGGACGAACGAAAAGCTATGACTTCTCTCATGGAGAATGGGAAGATTACAATCAAACCCGCCGACAAGGGGGGGAACATTGTAATAATGGAAACCTCCGACTACATCTTGGAAGCCATGAGACAGTTGAATGTACAACAAAATTACTCAAAACTGACATTCAACCCAATGATGAACATGCTCAAGGAATTGAAAACCCATCTAGACGAATGGCACAAACAAGGATTAATCAATGATGAAGAAAAGACATTTCTAAATAATGATTATCCAGTGATGCCCTGCATCTACTTTTTACCAAAAATTCACAAGACGCTAATAAACCCACCGGGGAGACCCATTGTGTCTTCGTGCAGCTCCTTGTACGAGAATGTCTCTAAATATGTGGACACTTTTCTAGCCCCGATTGCTCAAAGCATGTCCTCCTATATTAAGGATACTGGGGAGTTCCTGAGAATTATTCAAGATGTAGTATGGAGTGAGGAATACCTTCTAGTCACAATTGATGTGGTCTCACTCTATACATCAATAAGACACAATGTAGGAATGGAAGCCTGTCAATACTTCCTAAAGCAACGAAGTATTACCAAACTAGAACATACAAACATGCTCCTAAAATTGATCCATCTCTGCTTAACAAATAACGTCTTTCTATTTAATCAAGAACTGTACAGGCAAGAATGTGGTACAGCCATGGGCATTTCATTTTCTCCTAATTACGCTAACACCACCATGGGCTGGTGGGAAAAAACAGTGGGATGGAATACAAATAACCAACAAGAACTGGAACGGATCATTTTATGGGTCCGATACATTGACGATCTGTTTATAATTTGGCATGGATCGGATCTGGAATTCCGAAACTAATTTTCAAAACTGAATCAGAATAATGTAGGTTTACAATTCACATGCACAACAAACAAAAAACAGATCGACTTTTTGGACACACAAATCTATATCTCAGAAGGAAAGCTTGAATCCACACTGTTTCGCAAAAAAACAGCCACTAGCAGTGTGTTACACGGAACGAGTTTCCATCCACAAGCCCTCCTAAAATGCATACCGTATGGAGAATACTTGAGGCTCAAACGAAATTGTTCTAAACCAGAAGATGCTGAAAGAAAATTGAAAGAATGCAAGATGAGATTCAAGTCAAGGGGTTATGATGATCGTGTCCTACAGAAATGCAAAAAAAAGGCTGATCAAAAAACAAGAGCAGAATTACTAGTTGAGAAACCGAAAATAACAAACAAGGCTGATCCACCGAGATTTGTAACTACCTACAATAAGGAAAGTGGACTCATCGCCAATAAGATGAAAAAATATTGGCACCTTATATGTGGAGACCCAGACTTACGTGACTTAGTAGGTAAACAACCTCAAATCACCTACAAAAAGAACACCTCGCTCAAAGATCTCTTGGTAAAAAGCTATTTTCAGAAGAAACCTGAGTCGAACTGGCTTAAAGACCAACGTAAAGGATTTAAACCTTGCATCTCCTGTAAGGCTTGTAAAATTGGCACCAGTAAAAAGAGCATTGAGGAACCAAATAGAAAAATAATGTACATTGACCAACAGATAACTTGTACATCCAAAAATGTGGTCTATGTCATTGAATGCAAATGTGGAAGCAAATACATAGGCAGCACCACGTGCATGCTTAAAAAGAGGATCCTTGAGCACATCAGGGCCGTAAAAAACAAAAACATGCTGTATGCAACGGCAAAACATATAAACACCTGTCAAGAAGGTGATTGGAAAACGATGCGATTTTACGGACTAAAAATGCTAACCAAGACAGAGAGAGGTGGTGATTCTGTCAGGAAACTACGACAAATGGAGTCCCGTCTGATCATCCGACTGCGAACGAAAATACCGAGAGGCATGAACTTTGGAGAGGACCTCCATGTACATTTAGAGTGACTATAACAGTACCAGCTGTGAAGTAAACAAACATGAATAGGGTACTATACCTATCACAAACTGCCATTATTTTGGAACTATTCCAAATATTGACTTTAATTTGCCCATGTGACTTAACATGAATGAGAAATGTTAAACTTAAGATCACACCAGTCTTTCTTCTTTTTTAAAAATGTTTATATACTATTTTCACACTACATATCCCATAATGCTCCATAATGACTAAAATGGGCTAGTATAAAGTAGGAAATAGTAGAAGGACCAACTGACCGTGACCAAAGCCTTGTGTGGCTGAAACGCATTGGTGGGGTGAAGCGCTGAATAAAGGCTTCTGAAACTCTCTGATTGTGCCGCTCCATTTGTATGACAACATATATATATATATATTCACTGAAAAAACCATAGGTTATAGACCATATATAGTTAGGAATTAGCATTTACAAAACCTTGAAAATTCACTGAAAAAACCATAGGTTATAGACCATATATAGTTAGGAATTAGCATTTACAAAACCTTGAAAATTCACTGAAAAAACATGTAAAACATATTTAAACTTTACAGAAACACACAGTCACTGGATGATGTCATCAGTGATGTCATCAGTGATGTCATTTGAGATGTCATCAGTGATGTCATCAGTGATGTCACTGACCATGTCATGAATGATGTAATATGTGACATCATCAGCAGTGGATTGCGGGTGCGCGATATATAGTTAGTGCAACTAACTATATATGGAATTTCAATGGTTTTGTGTGAGTAAAATAAGGTTTTTTAAATGCTAATTCCTAACTATATATGGTCTATAACCTATGGTTTTTTCAGTGAATTTTCAAGGTTTTGTAAATGCTAATTCCTAACTATATATGGTCTATAACCTATGGTTTTTTCAGTGAATTTTCAAGGTTTTGTAAATGCTAATTCCTAACTATATATGGTCTATAACCTATGGTTTTTTCAGTGAATTTCAATGGTTTTTTAATAGCAAATATCATAAGCTGTCGAATGTCAAGTACGTGGTAAGAATTTTTTTTTTCGTGTTTATGCACACTGATCTGCTTTGATTGCTGCCCCCCACCCCTCATTTCTATTAGGAGTACTCTCTCTTTGCAGATAGTGAAGGGTAGTTAACGCAGCCCTTTCCCCCTTTGTAATCCGTCGTGCCTGCTTCTCTCTCCATTTGATTGATTGTTCTCTTTGGTTCATTCTCTATTTACAAACAAGCACAGAGTCGCAATACTCTGTTTAGTCTTTGCAGATAGCGAAAAATCGTGTAAAAAAACAAAAGGAATCGAGCAAAATCAGTAGGCCACTAATGGGATCTCTTTTGACCTCGCTAAAATAGAAACATTAGGAACAACCTGTTGAAAATAGCAATGCGTATGTATATAAGCGGCGTTCATTTGTGTTCACAGTACCCCTTGTTGATTGTTTCAATCGAGCATTGAATTGTTCGAAGTTAATTCTCTTAACGATCTTCTCTACCTGCAAACGAGGAAGAATAGGAATATTCTATCTCCCTTTGCAGATAGTGAAGGGTAGGTAACGCAAGCCTTTAACACGTCGTACCTATTTCATTCCTCATTGATTGATTGATTGTCCGAACATTGACTGTTTGGGAATTAGTTCTTTTTGGAGGTATTCCCTGTTTGCAAATAAACGTAGGAAAATCTTTGCAAGTAGTGAAAGGGTACGTAATGCGGACCGTTCTCCCCCGTTGTAATCTGTCATGCCTATCTACTCCCCACTGATTGATGCACCTTTTTCACCCGGACCATTTACTAGAGATACGTCATCTGGCCCGACCAGAGAGCACCCCTAGTGAAAAGGACATATGCAATAATAACGAAGTGATCACTGTATCCTGTTAACAGAAACTTTACCATGAAACAACCTGGAAAGAAAAAAATAGGAAAACGAAAATCAGTAGGCCACTGATGAACATGAACTTTTATTAAACAACGAACAAAGAAACGATAACATAACGTAATGATAAAACCTATTAATGTCCTAGAAACAAGAAAACGTTAAAATATGCCAGTGGTGAGAGACCAGAAAAACAGTAAGAGAAACCAAATCACCCCTCGCTGTCCCACCGCCTGCCACGCCAAAAAAATCGATAGACTAGGGAAAATGCAAGTCAGTAGAACATCCACCCCCACTCTGGAAACTTCCAAGGTGGGGCAGGGTTCCGGCTACGCCCAGCCGGGAGCAGCCCATATAAGGCAGGTCCTGCTGCCACGCCTCGGCCAGGAGATCCTAACGTAGGGTGTAGCCGGAGGAGAGGCCGAGACCAGCGGGACCCGGCCAGGGGATTGCCTTTACAACGCTGAACAGTTGCAGGGGGGGGGAATGTCTCCTCGACCATCCCCTCTCTCTCCCAGTCCGGCCGCGGTGGCCCTTGAGAGTTGCAGGTAGTCCCGCCACATGCTCTTCCGGTCCGACCACCAACGGTCGGGGGGCCGAGGCCGACGGGATCCGGCTGCAGCCGATAAACCAAGAAACCCGTTCATGGGGCCAGAGCCAGGGGCGTCCGGCCGACATCCACCGGAAGCCCGGCCCGAAGACGGACGGGACACTTCTTTCTTTTATAATGGCTGCGACAACACTGGGGGGGGATGTCTTGCACATGCCTCCGACCCCCCCCTCGTCCTCATCGCCTGGTCCGGCCATAACAAATCTCAAGCGAGACGCCGTGGGGTGCACTGGGAGGGAGAGACGGTGCGAACAGGCCTCTCCCGCCTCCCCAGGTGGAGACTTCCCAGCTGCACCCTCAGCGCTCCAGGCGGTGGCATCCTAACAACTACAGTGCTGCACAGTTTCGGAACGACCTAGATAACGGTTCTTCCACTGTGGCCATGCTGCAACGTCTCGCCCGGCAGGGTGGAGCCCGTCCGCTCATGTGACCCCGCGATCGCCGGTAGCTGCCGAACTCTCAAAATGGCGGTCGACCTGGCAAGAGCGGGCCCAACATAAAGAAATGGCCCGGTCACTGGTTGACTCCACCACCGTAGTCCTCCACGACCTTGAAGATTCTAGAGGAGCCGCGGGAGTCTCCGACCCCCGATGGGGAATGACTGCCATGATCGCCCGTGGAGTGACGAAACTGTATCCGCGGGACGTCGGCGCTCCCATGCTGGCGCCAGCCTCACTTTGAATTACTACAATCCTGCAGACCTCACTTCCGGTGAAAGCACAGTGTGACCCGGTAGGAAAAATTATTGCACCCCCTCCCCTTTTTGACTGATAGTTCAAACCACCGATCCTTTCCTTTGCCCTTTTAACGGAACTTTGGACTGCCTCCCCCTCTTTTACATTTTCTAGAGAAAACAAAACATTAACCACTACATTAGCATAGCAGTTGACACCAGAACTGTTTTCAAATTGAAAACCAACAACATCTTCAACAGAATCCTTTTTGTTTCTGCTGTGACCCTGCTACAGCACAGGCATTGTCCCCAGCAGTAATTCTGCAATGCCGGTAAGAATAGCTGTGGTGCCTACTGGACTCACTCACCCCCGCGGCGCCCCACGCCGTTTTTTGCTGGGCGGCAACTTACTAGACATCACTTTCGTGCCATCTAGATTTCAGCGCGTTCTGCTGCCTTGGAACTATTCGCACAACAGACCGCTACTGACAAGAATATTTCATTATTGGTGCTGTCAATTTCAATAAATCTATTGGATAATTAAAAAGAAATTGCCACGGTCTCTTCGTTGTTTAAATGTTTTTACTGTTTTTGTTTTGTTGTATATATTTATATGTTATTAAAGTTTTATATTCCTACTACTTTGTTGGAGTGCTATATATTTTTAATGTGACACATAATTGTAAAAACTTTGATGTACAAAGAGTCATTCCTGGAATCTTCCGCTTCAGGCTCGGTCCCCTCCCCAATCACAATACAGGATGGTTTTCAGATAGTAGGAACACGTGTGGTGTGACGGATCTCATCGAGTGTGGGCCTTGATCTACTATAACTCCTTTGAAGAGGGGTGATTCTTTACAGCTGGGGCCATAAACTACATCTGCAGGGCTAGCTGATAGCCTGGACAATCGGACACAGAGAAAGAGGAGTGTCAGAGGGTGCGGTAGTGAATAGGGCGAAAGGGAGGTGTCGGGCGGGCACAGAGTGTGATTCTCAGGGAAGAGCAGCGCAGATGGGGGGAGGTTTATTGCCCATGCATAAGACAGAGAGCGGTGGTGACCAGTGCCTGGGGGAGATGCTTACGAGGGTGAGGAGCCATGCTACGAATCGACAGCGTGCAGAGAGTGGGTCTGGTCAAGACATCTAAAATGGCTGCCGTGCACGACAAAAGTGTGGCATTTCAAAAAAGGCAAGATGGCGCAGACAATGTTTTTCAACACTTCCTCATTTCCTTCGAATCGAACGTTAACAGACGTTGGGGCATATTACCAAAGTTAAGCGATATTTATCGCTAACGATGCTTACCAACCAATTTTTTACCACTAAGCATCGTCAGAAATTATCGAAGATAAACCTTACTATTATCAAGGTTTATCGCAAATGCGATAATAAACGGCCGCAATGCATGAATATCGCTAAAAACTCAGCGATATTCATGCATTACCGAGCTAATGCTCTTAGCCATGTTATCCACCTCCCATTGGATAACATGGCTAAGAACTGCTCAGGGCAGGTGTTACTTTTTGGAGATATTCGCGCTTAGCGCGAATATCTCCAAAAGTTGGTAATAGGAGATAGATATCTTGCATGTTGTAATGCAAGTTATTGTGGTATATGGAACTCATACCATAATCTCTCAGGAAAGCAGAAACTGATCCTTTTGGGACCGCCTAAAAAGGCCTAGGGGGTGAGGAGTACTCTACTTTGCCCCCTTTTCACGTTCCGAACTATTTTATTTTACTCTCTTCTGTAATTACACAAAATAGCAGCGATAAGATGCATCGGAGACACACAGTGAGAGAAAGGAGGCCGGAGATGAAGAAGACATGTCAAATACACATTGGAGATAATATAGTGGCAGAAGGGAAGTAAATATGAGTAAACTTACCATGTAACATAAAAATGTTGCACTCTATACTATCAGTCTCATTTTATACTACAATCACTTCGCTACAACCTCATAAATTAAAAATAAAAATGAATAATGTCTCAAACAATTTTTGATTTCTAAATATAAATTTATTCTTCAGAATTTTCTAAATTTGAAAGAACTAGTAACATGTCCTCATCAGCAATGTCCTCATTAAAAGTCTCCAATGATGATTCTTGTAACTCTATGGTCTCCAAACACTCGATAAATTCGCCATCAAGAGATTGATCAAAAAAATCATTCAAGTCATCTCCTCCTTCTGACAATATTTCATTATTGGTGCTGTCAATTTCAATCAATGTAGTGGAATCATTCAAGTCATCTCCTCGTGACAATATTTCATTATTGATGCTCTCAATTTCAATCAATGTAGTGGAATCATTCAAGTCATCTCCTCCTTGTGACAATATTTCATTATTGGTGCTGTCCATTTCAATCAATCTAATGGAATCATACAAGCCATCTCCTCCTTGTGACAATATTTCATTATTGGAGCTCTCAATTTCAATCAATGTAGTGGAATCATTCAAGTCATCTCCTTGTGACAATATTTCATTCTTGGTGCTGTCCATTTCAATCAATCTAATGGAATCATACAAGTCATGTCCTCCTTGTGACAATATTTCATTATTGGTGCTCTCAATTTCAATCAATGTGTTGGACAATTCAAAAGAAATTGCCACGGTCTCTTCATTGTGAGCCATTTTATTTTGAAATTGCTTGCTGTAAATTGCAGAAAAAAATAATCACTTTCATTTATCGTCTTTAGTAATACATAATATAAAACTAACTTTATCAAGTATTTAGTATAACAGAAGGACTGCAAATAAATAACAGAAAACATTTTTCAAATTATCTTCAAGTGTACAACATAGTTCCCCATACAAATTAACAACTCACCTTTTTAAAAGTAGCAGAAGTGTTAGTACTGTGTAAATCAAACACCAGAAATTCACCACCAAAAATTCCTCACAAATGTACCTCAGACAGTAGTATCACAAAATGGCTGTGGTTTCCTCTCATTTGACATATATACATAACCAATTAACTTTCATCACACACAAATACAAAACCAAAGTAACATTTTAATTGGTTCTAAATTTCAACACTTTCAAATGTGTTTTCCCCATGCAATTTTCCATAGGACATTTACATACGTCTACAGCCTGAATGGCTGAACGGAATTACACCAAACTTGGCAAAATGGTACATCAAACCTAAGAGGTCAGGAAGGATCTACTATGCCCCCTTATGGTCATTTCCCCCTTCGCTTTGGCCTCCTCTTGTCTCTCAATCCTACCGAGGGACAAGATGGCGGCCGCTACGGACTGTTTGGAATGTTGACAGACGCCGGAGAACCAATCAGCTTCGCAAAGCTCCGTAACGCGAAAAGTACGCGAAGCGGAGCGCTGTTACAGATATATATCTTTTTTTCAACGTTAATTTCTCAAAATCCACTGGAGCACATATATTGAGACCTAGCAAAGGCACATCGGGCTACCAGTCCCTAATATTTTGCCAAGTTTCGTGCAAATCCATTCAGCCGTTCGATTATTATTATTTTGTTTTTTTTTTTGCCCCGCGGGGCCCTTTTAAAACCTCCACATCAAACCTAGGGGGTCAGCGAGGATCTACTATGCCCCCTTATAGTTATTTCCCCCTTTGTTTTGACCTCCTCTTGTCTCTCGATCCTACCGAGAGACAAGATGGCGGCCGCTACGGACTGTTTGGAATGTTGACAGACGCCGGAGAACCAATCAGCTTCGCTTCACAAAGCTCCGTTGCGCGAAAAGTCCGCGAACCAGAGCGCTGCCCGGTCCGCTGTTACAGATATATATCTTTTTTTAAACGTTAATTTCTCAAAATCCACTGGAGCACATATATTGAGACCTACAAAAGGCACATCGGGCTACCAATCCCTACAATTTTGCCAAGTTTCGTGCAAATCCATTCAGCCGTTCGGGCTAAAAGTGAGGCCAACCGCCCTATGGAAAACTCAATGTTAAAAACACGTTTTGGGACCCCCCTTTTTTCTCGGCCCCCCCTTGACGAACCCCCCCCCAAATTTTCAAGGGCTGCTCAGAAACAAAATGTGCAATTTTCCTGAAAATTTCAGCCAATTCCGTCCACAAACGCCAAAGTTATTAGACATAGAATTTTCAAAAAACCCATAGAGAAAAAATCCTAACTATATATACCTACTGGCGACCGCCAGTAGGTAATATATATATATATATATATATATATATATATATATATATATATATATATATATATATATATATATATATATATATATATATATATATATATATATATATATATATATATATATATTTTTTTTTTTTTCTATGGCAAAATGAAACCCCTCATTTTGTTCTTTTTCAAATTTAATGTATTAAGTGTTACCACTTCATTCCAATCAAGATGACTTCTGGTGTGCCATACTTTTGTCATAAGTAAGACTGTTAGCGTTCTAGTTGTTCTTTAGAACACTCTGGGACATTCTGTCATTGGGCTATAGTTGGGCTACATCTGGCTGATATTTGGGCTGCATTTGTTTTTTTTGTCTCTGGTGGCCATCTTTGGGCTACAGTGGGCTACATTGGGCTACATTGGGCTACATTTGGGCTCTAACATATATATAGCCCAATGTAGCCCAATATATATTTTTTCAAAGTTAATTTTCGTAAAAACCACTGGAGCATATATCTTGAGACATAGCAAAGGGACATCGGGGTACCAGTCCCTACAATTTTGCCAAGTTTGGTGGAAATCCATTCAGCCGTTCGGGCTAAAAGTGAGTCCAACCGCCCTATGGAAATTAACATGGGGAAAACACGTTTTGGGACCCCCCTTTTATCTCGGCCCCCACTTGACGGATCCCCCCCGAAACTTTCAGGGAAGGAGCGGAACAGAGCGAGGCAAAGTTAAGGAAAATTACAGGCAGATCCCTCATTCGGCGCCAAAGTTATTCCCAATAGAATGTTGCGGATTTCCTATGGAAAACGATCCTAACTATAACTACCTACTGGCGACCGCCAGTAGGTAATATATATTTATATATAAAATTTCTATGGCAAAATGAAACCCCTCATTTTGTTCCTTTTCAAATTAAATGTATTAAGTGTTACCACTTTATTCCAATCAAGATGACTTCAGGTGTGCCATACTTTTGTCATAAGTAAGACTGTTAGCGTTCTTGTTGTTCCTTAGAACACTCAGGGAAATTCTGTCATTGGGCTATAGTTAGGCTACATCTGGCTGATATTTGGGCTACATTTGGGCTCTTTTGTCTCTGGTGGCCATCTTGGGAGACTGCATATCAGAATTTTTTTAATGAAATATAAGAGGATTTCAGAAGTCACTCAAAATGTGCCCTACTTTTTCTTTCTTCAGCACTAATCATAATTTCTATGGCAAAATGAACCCCCTCATTTTGTTCCTTTGCAAATTAAATGTTTTAAGTGTTAACACTTTATTCCAATCAAGATGACTTCAGGTGTGCCATACTTTAGTCATAAGCAAGACTGTTAGCGCTCTAGTTGTTCTTTAGAACACTCTGGGACATTCTGTCATTGGGCTATAGTTGGGCTACATCTGGCTGATATTTGGGCTACATTTGTTTTTTTTTGTCTCTGGTGGCCATCTTTGGGCTACATTGGGCTACATTGGGCTACATTGGGCTACATTTGGGCTCTAACATATATATAGCCCAATGTAGCCCAATATATATTTTTTCAAAGTTAATTTTCGTAAAAACCACTGGAGCATATATCTTGAGACATAGCAAAGGCACATCGGGGTACCAGTCCCTACAATTTTGCCAAGTTTGGTGGAAATCCATTCAGCCGTTCGGGCTAAAAGTGAGTCCAACCGCCCTATGGAAATTAACATGGGGAAACACGTTTTGGGACCCCCCTTTTATCTCGACCCCCGCTTGTCAGATCCCCCTGAAACTTTCAGGGAAGGAGCGGAGCGCAGCGAGGCAAAGTTAAGGAAAATTACAGGCAGATCCCTCATTCGGCGTCAAAGTTATTCCCAATAGAATGTTGCGGATTTCCTATGGAAAACGATCCTAACTATAACTACCTACTGGCGACTGCCAGTAGGTAATATATATATATATATATATATATATATATATATATATATATATATATATATATATATATATATATATATATATATATGTATATATACATTCCAGCTCCGTGGGGTTGTCCAAGTTGTAGGTTGCACTCCAGTCTACGTGCGCCTTCCCCAAAGCGTTTGTTAGTATGGGCAGTTGTGTGTTTGAAATAATAATGGCAGCTGATAGGCCCGACGAGTTTCAGAAATTTATTTTCCTCTTCAGGGGCCAACAGTAAAGTGCATGACGGCTACCTTCTCCCTTTATGAAGACACGCATTGTGTTTATGGGAGATGTAGTCCGTGTGTCCTGGATGGATGCACTTTCAAATGACTGCTCCGTTCCAAAGGCTCTAACATGAGCCTAAAATGAAACTGCTGTCCTTATCCATCGCGCAGCTCCACGTGTGAGACTCCTGGGATAGCGAGACTTGTGGCCCCCGTTTCCAGGGGTGGTGCAACCCAGCGGCAGGACCGCCGCTCTTATATTCCTGCTCCGTGGGGTTCTCCAAGTAGTAGGTTGCACTCCAGTCTGCGTGCGCCTTCCCCAAAGCGTTTGTTAGTATGGGCAGTTGTGTGTTTGAAATAATAATGGCAGCTGATAGGCCCGACGCGTTTCAGAAATGTATTTTCCTCTTCAGGGGCCAACAGTAAAGTGCATGACGGCTACCTTCTCCCTTTACGAAGACAAGCATTGTGTTTATGGGAGATGTAGTCCGCGTGTCCTGGATGGATGCACTTTCAAATGACTGCTCCGTTACAAAGGTTCTAACATGAGCCTCAAATGACACTGCTGTCCTTATCCATCGCGCAGCTCCACGTGCGAGACTCCTGGGATAGCGAGACGCATGGCCCACTTTTCCCGGGGTGGTGCAAACCAGCAGCAGGACCACCGCTCTTATATTCAAGCTCCGTGGGGTTGTCCAAGTAGTAGGTTGCACTCCAGTCTGCGTGCGCCTTCCCCAAAGCGTTTGTTAGTATAGGCAGTTGTATGTTTGAAATAATAATGGCAGCTGATAGGCCCGACGCGTTTCAGAAATTTATTTTCCTCTTCAGGGGCCAACAGTAAATTGCAGGACGGCTACCTTCTCCCTTTATGAAGACACGCATTGTGTTTATGGGAGATGTAGTCCGTGTGTCCTGGATGGATGCACTTTCAAATGACTGCTCCGTTCCAAAGGGGAATTTCAATGGTTTTGTATGAGTGAAATGTCCAGCTAACTATAACATGTGTGAAACCTATGGTTTTTTCAGGGAATTTCAAAGGTTTTTTAAATGATAATTTTTAACTATAACGTGTGTGAAACCTATGGTTTTTTCAGTGAATTTCTAAGGTTTTTTAAATGCTAATTTTTAACTATAACGTGTGTGAAACCTACGGTTTTTTCAGTGAATTTCAAAGGTTTTGTAAATGATCATTTTTAAATGTATTAATTGTTATATTTTCTTTATACTGATTTACTACATTATTTTAAATTATTTATTTTTAGATATTTTATTTTTAAAATTACATAACATATTTTTTATATAAATTGAAAAATAAATGTTTTTAAAAATATTGAAATTGTAATTTTTTTATATATTTGTTTTACTTATATATATTTTATATAGCAGGCAATGATATCCTATGAAAGGAAAGTCAAGTTACTGTTACTACGGTTAGAATTACTTTTCAGGATCAATAGTGGGCTGAGAGATGCAGCACTGAGGTCTCTCCTGATAACAGGTGAGTAAATCGGAATTCGTAGTTCGGCAGATTTTTGAGGAATATTTTAAAGTTCCAAAACTCCACACTTAGAAGAATTTCAAAGTAAAACACGTCAATGTTAGCCTACGAAAGGAAATTCAAGTTACTGTAAGTATGGTTACAATTACTTTTCAGGACCAGTAGTGGGCTGAAAGATGCAGCAATTAGGTCTCTCCTGATAACAGGTGAGTAAATCGGAATTCGTAGTTTGGCTGATTTTTAAGGAATTTTTTAAAGTCCCAAAACTCCACACTTAGAAAATTTATCAAGTGAAACCAGTCAATGTTGACCTATGGAAGGAAATTCAAGTTACTGTAAGTATGGTTACAATTACTTTTCAGGATCAGTAGTGAGCTGAAAGATGCAGCACTGACGTCTCTCGTGATAACAGTGGAGTAAATCGGAATTCATACTTCGGCTGATTTTAGAGGAATATTTCGCTCAATAGTGAAGGAAGGGGGCGGGGCATGAGGAGACATGTGTGCAAACACGCCCTGTGGCTCGTTTAAGGTTGGGGAATATATTCCTCTTCAATCCTGAGATCATCTGTGAGCCAACTAGCCCATCGGGTACCTCCAGTTTGCGCCAGTGAGCTGGGTTGCAGAGAGGTGTTCAGAGGGCACGCCCCCTTTTTACAACACTCTGCAATGCAGCTCTGTGGCACTTACTAGAGGTACCTGTTGGACGAGTTGGCCCCTAGGGGACCTCTGGATTGAAGAGGAATATATTCCCCAAGCTAAATCGCGCCACAGGGCGTGTTTGCACACATGTCAGCTCAAGCCCCTTCCCCTTCCCTTCACCACTGTGCAAACGTACCCCTTAACGCGTTCTAAGTTGGGGGATTAAGTACCCTTGCATACTGGGGGTCCCTGGGGGCCAACTAGCACACCAGGAACCTCCAGTATGCGCCAGGGGGCTGTGTTGCAGAAAGGTGTAAAAAGGGACGTGGCCTCATTACACCTCTCTGCAACGCAGCCCCCTGGCGGGTTTGCAGAGGGGGAACTAATTCCTCTTGCATACTGGGGGTGCATGGGGGCCAACTAGCCCACCAGGAATCTCCAGTGTGCGCCAGGGGGCTGCGTTGCAGAGAGGTGTAAAGAGGCTACACCCCTTTTTACACCTCTCTGCAACGCAGCCCTCTGGCGCTTTTTCAGAGGGGGAACTAATTCCCTTTGCATACTGGGAGTCCCTGGGGGGCCAACTAGCCAGCACACATCCTATTCACTTATGCAGTCATCCTACTCACTTGATCATACTTATATTTACTAAGCTACACACTTACACAAACACCACTTTATTTATTGATATAGATAGTATCTCATACTTAGTGTGTTATAACATCACTATTACAAGTATACAGTTATCCATAAGTCACTCATACAATCACTGAGTCTTATGGATAGTTATTTATATACAACTGTCACATACACTGCTTTTTATATTTCTAATTTCTTGGACATGTATCATTGAGAAATATATTTACTCATCATCACACCCATAAAAAGATTCACTCACCCAAACAACTGTTTCCACATATAGTCTTAACCTCATATACCTACTAAATCAACTGTTTACACATTTTTGGACAGTCACACACCTCCCACCCAACCATACATACATTAATTCACTATCCCATACAAATACTCACGTAACTAATTAATAAGTAATATAGACTTTCACATAGCTAGTAACCAACTTATGTAGTAGTTTACACAATAAGAGATAGAGTGATACAGGTATTCACAAAGTTTAATCACTATCCCATATATTTAGTGAGACACTTTAAATTCGTCACTTAGACAGTCAATCACATTGCTACTAAATCCTCCATTCAGACTCTTATACATGCACTCATTCTTCAAGGCATATAATATTTTTATTTATTTTTATTTATTTTATTTAAGGAGTTTTATATAGCGCTAGCCTGACCGGAGGGTATCGGAGCGCTTCACATCGGTTACATAACAGAGGAAAAGATAGCAGCACAAAGTACAGTAAGGCAAGACAGTTCAGCAATAAAAGTCACAGTGCCAAAGCGGTGGAGGGTCCATATCAAGATCCTGACTGACATTGAATCCGGAGAGGGAAGTGTGAATCTCAAGGCTCCGGCTGCTCCTATCTATTCGTCAGGGATCAGTCAAGGAAAAGGATTTTGAGTTGACTTTTGAATTTAGCAAAGGACGGAATGGTTCTGATGTGAGGGGAAATAGAGTTCGAGATTTTAGGCGCATTGCCGGCGAAGGACCTGGCGGCGGTTTTCTTTTTTCGTGATTTTTGCGGGATGAGAAGTAAGGTGTTGGAGCTTCTGAGGGTCCTGTTCTGGCCAGCTTTTTTGAGTTTGGCCGCCAGATATTCGGGCTTGCTTAAGACATTTGGGCGGGATAAAAGGTTTTATTTTGTTTAGAAGCTTGAGGTTGAGGAAGGCACTCTTCGCTGAGATCTTAATGTGCTTGGTCATGTCCAGTTTTGAGTCTAGTGTAATGCCTAAGGATTTAACAGAATCAGCCAGGGTGAGGTTCCCGTTGAGCTCATCAATGGCTTTTATCCACTCAACCATTTGTGGATTTTCTTCTTTGTTCGAAATGAGGAGGAGTTCGGTTTTGTCCGGGTTTAATTTTAAGTGATTATTGGACAGCCACAGTTGCACTTCTCTTAGTGACTCGTTAAGTCTTTGAATGCCTTTGGCTGACGAAATTTCCAAGTAAATTTGAGTATCGTCAGCATGTAAGTGGAAAGGGATGTTAGCTTTCCTGAGAAGGGTGGTGAGGGGTTCCATGTAGATGTTGAAGAGTTGAGGGGAGAGCACTGATCCTTGGAAAACTCCCCTGTTGACGGGATGCAAAGCTTTTGATTTTGATTCTTTGGAAGCGTCCTTATGGGACCCCCTGAGCAGGCCTTGGGGGTCAGGGTGTGTCTACCCTGCCCCTGTTCACTTTTGCACACATATTTCACAGACTTCTTCACCCTCGCTTCTACCAAGACACAAAATGGCTGCCAACAGTTCCTGGTTTCGAATGTTTACAACTGCTTGACAGCCAATTAGAATTGAGCGCGTGATCGGGACGGTGCGCTTATGGTACAATGTCAATCCTCGCACAATTCATGGATATATATACATATATAAGGTAGAAACCGAGATTCATCTCAACATTCTCGAGTGAATCGAATTCAGAAAGACAGATTATCTCACGTAATTGGCACATCCTCAAATCAGATATTGTGATCAGATCATCCTAAAATCACTTATAGGCGTTGTCTATCTCTTAAGGACACTCTAGTAAAAAGTAACTTTGCAGGAATTCCACAAAATCCAAGAGTGAGCATCCTAACTGGATTTTTTCCCTCTTCAAAATGTAAAGCTTGCAGGAACAGTCCTAAAACACTCACATATGAGATCATTAACACATTTTTAACCTGCACTACTCCCTATTACATTTACTGTTTAGTCTGACCATGTAAAAAGTGTTTTGTGGGTAGCACCATTAGGATGCTCACTCTTGGATTTTGTGGAATTCCTGCAAAGTTACTTTTTACTAGAGTGTCCTTAAGGTATAGACAACGCCTATAAGTGATTTTAGGATGATCTGATCATAATATCTGATTTGAGGATGTGCCAATTACGTGAGATAATCTGTCTTACTGAATTTGATTCACTCGAGAATGTTGAGATGAATTGTAGAACACACCAGGGCTATTGAGAAGAATGATTTCCCTTTACAAAACACTTTGTCAGATTTCACCAAAGTGATAGAAATATTCTGAAATTCTACTGTTCAGATCATGTTCCTACTCATGAATGGGCAGGTAACAGAGAATTAAAATTACGCAGACTTTAATCCAAATATATGGTTGATTTGCAGACTAAATCTCTGTTAGGATTAAATACGGAGGAGGAGTTAGCAATTTATCTGGGATAGAGGCTGTGATACTTTATTCTCAAAAATGGTTCTTACTGTGTTTCCTTACACTATGAATTATTAGAAAAATGTCAACTGTGTTCACAAACCTGCTCTCCTATGTCGTAAGAAGTGTCATTTAGACTACAGATGTTATCTCATGTATTATGAACTGTCATATAGACGATCAATATATTAAGTCATGAGGTACATATTATAACATATGCATTAGGAGAGTATTTTGATCTGTTTCTTTGTCTGCCCATAAAGGGCTTAATTGTGTCAAAATACTGGTTTTTGAAAATTCTGTTCATTTTTGTGTCATAACAGTTGTTAAAGCTTTATTTTACATTGGTTGTTCTCCACATAAGCTTGAAAAAATTAGTAATTATTTAACCGTGATGAATTAGAACAGTTGGATTATTTCATTTTAATTATTGTTTTTAATTGTGTTGCCTGGATGGATTTAACAGGCATCGTTATGAAAAGCGTTACTTTCAATTTCTATAATCATGTTCAAGATTAACTGTATTCCTTAGCCATGTGAACGCTTAACTAATTGCTCATACAGAGCTGTATTGTATTTATGTATTGTTATGCACATATATGAATCACTGTGTTGCTTTCTGAAATTCTTATCTACTATAAGATGACGCTCGCGGGCTATACAGATTTGTTTTTCCGCTAATCATGTTGATGTTCATGTGAAGCGCGCACCGGACATTATTGCTTTTTAGCTTTTTCGTTTATTTAAACATGTTGTCACCCTGTCTCCACTCACAAGGGGAAAAAGGCGCAAGCTGAAACGCGTCCTGTCCGGTTTTATTTCTCTGTAAAATAAAATAACTGAGTTTACCCCTGTGTGCTGTCTCCTCGCTTCTTTGGATGTGAGAGTCAGAGCTGATATATACATATAAATATATATATATATATATTTTTTTTAAATATTTTTTTTACATTGAGGAAGGCGTGCAGCCAAAATGCGTCTGTCCATCAGTAAAATTATGACCATTAAAATGTCAAGCTTACAATGCCAGTGTGCGCCTCGTTTGGTGACTTGGGAGAAGGGAAGGTCACATGCTGGGATATAGGGAGGGCACTTGCTCTGGCAATTCTGCAATAAATTTCTGCACTGCTACACTATATGGTGTCTTGGCGTTTCTTACTTGATCCATAAGTAAGAGGAAAGGTGATGAGGAGAAGGTGGTCCTTGCCCATTTATGACCGCAGCCATCGGCGGTCGGGATTTCTTTTGATATATATATATATATATATATATATTACGCTACGCAACTGGTGAATAAAAGACTCCCAACAGAATCCCCGCTGTGTCCTTGGGTCATTCTACAATTGAGTGGTCTGTTTTCATTAATTACCGCGCAAGCCAGAAATCGCGGTACAAGGACCCGCCCTGCCAAGTGTCCCGGATGCTTCTGGCAACTTCGCTTTGTGGACCAAGGGATTGGAGATGGTTCCTGCCACTACACGGCCCCCCCTTTCAACACGGAATTGCAGTGTAAAAACTTTGAATGTTTTTTCCCCGGTCAGTGCACTTGCCAACAGATTGCATCATGGTAGCTGTGGTCTCACATTTGATCGCAGCTGCTGCCTAATGACTGGATTCGACTGCTCTCCCACCAATGGGAATACCGTATAATTATTTAAGGAGGGAGACGGCACCATCGAGCTGTTAAGGCGTCTGAGGAAGGCCGTTCAGGCCGAAATGCATTACGCTACGCAACTGGTGAATAAAAGACTCCCAACAGAATCCCCGCTGTGTCCTTGGGTCATTCTACAATTGAGTGGTCTGTTTTCATTAATTACCGCGCAAGCCAGAAATCGCGGTACAAGGACCTGCCCTGCCAAGTGTCCCGGATGCTTCGGGCAACTTCGCTTTGTGGACCAAAGGATTGGTAATACCGGGACCGCCACGAAAACGGAGCAACACTGTGGCTGCTGTCAGTAGGCAGAGCGTGACTTCACGTGAGGGAGGGCTCACTGCAGCGCTCTCTACGGCCCGCTTTGGTTTGTTCTGGACTTGTGGCTGGGGCGTTGGGGACCCGAGGGAGCCTTAAACACTGCAATTGGAGATGGTTCCTGCCACTACACGGCCCCCCCTTTCAACACGGAATTGCAGTGTAAAAACTTTGAATGTTTTTTCCCCGGTCAGTGCACTTGCCAACAGATTGCATCATGGTAGCTGTGGTCTCACATTTGATCGCAGCTGCTGCCTAAGGACTGGATTCGACTGCTCTCCCACCAATGGGAATACCGTATAATTATTTAAGGAGGGAGACGGCACCATCGAGCTGTTAAGGCGTCTGAGGAAGGCCGTTCAGGCCGAAATGCATTACGCTACGCAACTGGTGAATAAAAGACTCCCAACAGAATCCCCGCTGTGTCCTTGGGTCATTCTACAATTGAGTGGTCTGTTTTCATTAATTACCGCGCAAGCCAGAAATCGCGGTACAAGGACCTGCCCTGCCAAGTGTCCCGGATGCTTCTGGCAACTTCGCTTTGTGGACCAAAGGATTGGTAATACCGGGACCGCTACGAAAACGGAGCAACACTGTGGCTGCTGTCAGTAGGCAGAGCGTGACTTCACGTGAGGGAGGGCTCACTGCAGCGCTCTCTACGGCCCGCTTTGGTTTGTTCTGGACTTGTGGCTGGGGCGTTGGGGACCCGAGGGAGCCTTAAACAATGCAATTGGAGATGGTTCCTGCCACTATACGGCCCCCCCTTTCAACACGGAATTGCAGTGTAAAAACTTTGAAAGTTTTTTCCCCGGTCAGTGCACTTGCCAACAGATTGAATCATGGTAGCTGTGGTCTCACATTTGATCGCAGCTGCTGCCTAATGACTGGATTCGACTGTTCTCCCACCAATGGGATTACCGTATAATTATTTAAGGAGGGAGACGGCACCATCGAGCTGTTAAGTCGTCTGAGGAAGGCCGTTCAGGCCGAAATGCATTACGCTACGCAACTGGTGAATAAAAGACTCCCAACAGAATCCCCGCTGTGTCCTTGGATCATTCTACAATTGAGTGGTCTGTTTTCATTAATTACTGCGCAAGCCAGAAATCGCGGTACAAGGACCCGCCCTGCCAAGTGTCCCGGATGCTTCTGGCAACTTCGCTTCGTAGACCAAGGGATTGGTAATACCAGGACCCCCACGAAAACGGAGCAACACTGTGGCTGCTGTCAGTAGGCAGAGCGTGACTTCACGTGAGGGAGGGCTCACTGCAGCGCTCTCTATGGCCCGCTTTGGTTTGTTCTGGACTTGTGGCTGGGGCGTTGGGGACCCGAGGGAGCCTTAAACACTGCAATTGGAGATGGTTCCTGCCACTATACGGCCCCCCCTTTCAACACGGAATTGCAGTGTAAAAACATTGAAAGTTTTTTCCCCGGTCAGTGCACTTGCCAACAGATTGCATCATGGTAGCTGTGGTCTCACATTTGATCGCAGCTGCTGCCTAATGACTGGATTCGACTGCTCTCCCACCAATGGGAGTACCGTATAATTATTTAAGGAGGGAGACGGCACCATCGAGCTGTTAGGGTGTCTGAGGAAGGCCGTTCAGGCCGAAATGCATTACGCTGCGCAACTGGTGAATAAAAGACTCCCAACAGAATCCCCGCTGTGTCCTTGGGTCATTCTACAATTGAGTGGTATATATATATATATATATATATATATATATATATATATATATATATATATATATATGACACTGAGGGTTCCTTGTTAAAAGAACCGGAGGGACACAGCGGGGAATACCAGAAGAAATGTTATTGTCACAGGAGCAATGGCATGACGCGTTTCGGTCTGTGCCTTCATCAGATGCCTACTCCAACACAGCAGATCCCGCAAACCACCCGCAAAGTAGTTCCAATCGTTCTTCCATTGGTGGATGTTCAGGTGGGTGGAGTAAAAGTAATGAACAGCACTGCAATCGCGTGGGCGGACTGCAAGTACCAGCATGCACCTCTCACGGCTTGCAGGTAAGTTACTCCTCTCCAATCTCTGTGTCCTTGGGTGGGCCCTGAACAGAATATTGAGCGTGGCTTGCGGTTCTTGGCAGGCATATGCTGGTGATATAAATAACCCTCCTGGGTCCCCAATGCTTCAACGGCATTTAGTCCAAAAGTCAGTATCAGCCTGAGAATGTGGATGCAGTGATCCCAATCCCTACGTGAAGTCACGAACTGCCAATTGTGCAGCGGCACCTAGCTGAGAATGGATGCGGTGGGTTAGAGCCTGTCCAAAACCTTGAAGTGCGAGAAAAGTTGCCGTAGCTTTCCTTGTGGCTCTGACCCTAAATTATATATATATATGTTCACCAAGCGTGAACAAGGCGAGAGCTGAAAAGCGTGCTGTGCAGCCTCATTAAATCTTTGCTGCAACACTAACCTCCAGTGTCCGTGATACTTTCTAACTTTTGATGGTATTGAAACGAAATGTTACAGGGTTTCCGGTACCCTGACCACGGACCACTCTGCTGACAGCCCCTATCCCGACCGGATTCAGCTTTGGTAGGTAGGCACCAGTAGGTAGTTATAGTTAGGACCTATTAACCATAGGAAATCCCCAACATTATATTTGGAATAACTTTGGCGTCGGTTGATGAATCTTCGTGAAATTTTTAAAACTCGTGGCCCGCTCCGGTCCGCTCCTTATCCGGAAAGTCTTGGGGTGATTCGTGAAGCTGGGGCCAAGAAAAAAGGGGGGTCCAAAAACATGTTTTACCCATGCAATTTTCCATGGGGACCTTTAGTTGCAACTACAGTCCGAACTGCTGAACGGAATTACACCAAATTTGGCAGAAAGGTAGACCTTGGTTCAAAGTCGTGCCTTTTGCTTAAATGATCTAAATCTGTTCAGTAGTTCCTGAGAAAATCAAAATCACATATATATTTATGGCCACGCTGGATCCGCGCACCCTGAGCGCACCCTCCGGATCACGAGCTGCATGTTAATTGGCTGTCAACTGTCGGTCAACACTCCAAACCAGGAAGTGTTGGCAGCCATTTTGTGCCTCGGTAGAAGTGAGAATGAAGAAATCAGTGGAACTAGTACGTAAAACTTATAAAGGGAGCAGGATAGAAATACCCTGACGCTCTAGACCTTTTTAGGGAGTCCCACAAAGACCCCTAGGGCTGTAAATTCTTTTTTTTTATTTAAACGGCAAAATACGCGCAGGGTGCGTGGATCCTGCCGTAAAAAAATTAAATAAAACGAAGCGCTGGCTTTAATAATTAGCCCCCGGGATTTGGTCCCGGGGGAAAAAGTAAACATTTTTATGGGGGGCCCAGAGGGGCTACCCATCCCAGGGGACCGCCCCCCCAGGACTACAACATAAATGGGTTGGGGGGTTCAACGGCCACCCCCTCAGCAAAATAGATGGGTGGGGGGTTCAAGGGCACACGGGGAGGTGCATGTTAGCAGCTCCCCGTGTGGAAAAGCAATGCTGGGTACCAAAGGATGCGGGGAGCCGGCTAGGAAAGTGGGGGCATCGGGGCTCCCCCCACCATCCCCAACATTATGTATGAGCCCCGGGGGATGGGGTCCCCAGGGAGAATAGAAATTAGTGAAAGGTGCTATTTATTTTTTTATGGTAAAAGTGCGGCGCTTAGTGCAGCCCCCTGGTGTGCACGCATTGGGTGCATGACTTCTAACATGTAGGGTGCGCAACTCCAGCGCATTAGCTGCACAGTTTCTCTCGCGTTGGGTGCGCAACTCCTATCGCGTCGGGAGCGCGACTCCAAGCAAAAACAAAAAAAATTGTTTTCAGATATATATCAAGCTTATGTATTTAGATCTTGGGTGGCTCCAAAAAGAGCCATTGTGTTTATTGACAGATTTTGGTACCTACAAGTAAGTACTTATTTAGAGTCTAAAGTTCATGAGGAAGACTCTGTTACCCTCATCTGTAAAATGTACACCATCTCTCCTATAGATGCCATCCATATTGAAACGTAGATTGTTGTGGTAAATAGACCCCATCCTATAATCTTGGAGAAAAGCAGAAAAAGATTATTGACCTGTTTCCTAGCTTTCTCAATCTGTGCACAAAATTGATTAGACCAGTTCCATTTCTGCCTTTGGCATATGTTAGAATAGACCAAGGCAGTTTGGGAGAAAAGTGACATCAATTCTCCAAAGGTGTCCTTCATAAGCATTTCCAGACCTTCCCCAGTCAAAGTGCCTAGGTCATTGCCACCACAGTGCACAATTATGAGGTCCGGGTGTTGGAGATGTAAAAAGGATTTAACCAATGGCATCAATTGGTGCCACGTTAACCCTCTCTGTCCGATCCATTTAATGTCTATATTTGGCAAAGTTAGGTCTTCGTCAATGCCTCTATTTTCTGCATACCTTTGGCTCCAGAAAATATAGCTGTGTCCCACAATCCACACTCCAGGCATCTTGAAATGAGGTCTGGATGCACTCAGATGGTCTCTGTAAATGAAATGGCAGTTTGAAAAGTAAGATTTTCCTAAAATGGTGGATAAGATGCAGTTTTGAAAAAAAGAAAATAAATGATTGGTTGTTTGAGAACATTCTAGACTGAAAACTAGGGTGCATGGTTCTGTTTTTTAAAAGCATGTTTCTTATTGGTTAACAAAAACTGTTTGAAAGGAACATTACATAGGATAAGCTGATATATTGAAAAGTCAAGCACACTTGCTGTTTTGATTAGCAACATTGTGTGCTGAACTTGTGACCTGTGTGCTCAGTTGAGTGTTCCATGAACTGTTACTATGGTAACAGGCTGAAGGCAGATTGGGGGTAGGGTTCAAACTTATGTCAATTGGAAAGGGTTGAAATGGGTAACCAATAGAAATGTGTGTTTGCTTTTGAATTAATGTGGGAAGCAATGTAATTTGATACTTACATGTATATGTGTGCAGAATGAGAGGGAATGTTTGCCATCCTTTGGTTTTCCTGAAAGCAGTACAATACAGAGATTCTGTATAAGAAAATCTGGTGTGTAACTGACATACTTCCTAATCTACAAAACAATTTGAAAGGTGATTTATTAATTTGTGAGGGGATGTATGTGGTGTATTTTGTTTTTAATAAGAGTAATGTGGTTCTCCTGCTAAAGTGCAGGGAGTAGTTTATCTTGTCTGTTATGTTATATTAAAAAATGTTATAGAGCGCAACAGCTGCCCCAGCTAAGAGGCATCCGGGCACACATTGTGAGTCTGTGTAAATTTGGGAACCATTGTGTGAGGGAAGCATTTGGGTACTTCATGTGTTTGCAGAGACATAACTGCTTAAAAACCTGTCCTGTTTTCAAGTTTTGGTAGAATTAGGAACCAGTCATTGTTTATGTATTTGCAAAATGAGTCAGGCTTCCACACTAAAGTATAGTACAAAAATATGTGGATTGTGTGCAGTCACCTTACCCTTCCCAGAGTAGTTAATGTGTTTTTGTAAAATACAAGGGATAGTGTTGCTTGTCCAGAATCACACTATGAGTCTGTGTGCATTTGGAAATCATTCTGAGAGAAGCATTTGGGTACTTCATGTGTTTTCAGACACATAACTGCTTACAAACCTATCCTGTTCTTAAGTTTTGGTACAATTACAAATCAGTTAACTCTAACCAACTTCACAGACCCGCGCGAGCGTCGCATAACGTGGATGATGTCATCACTGATGTCATCACTGATGTCACTGCCCATGTCATGAATGATGTAATATCATCAGCAGTGGATTGCGGTCGCGCGAGTTATAACGGAGGAATTTCAATGTTTTTTTACGAGTGAAATATCCAGCTAACTATAATACCCCTAAAACCTATGATTTTTTCAGTGAATTTCTAAGGTTTTTTAAATGCTAATTCCTAACTATAACATGTCTGAAACCTATGTTTTTTTCAGTGAATATATAGATAGATAGAGATATATATATAGATTACCTACTGGCGGTCGCCAGTAGGTAGTTATAGTTATAGTTAGGATCGTTTTCCATAGGAAATCCGCAACATTCTATTGGGAATAACTTTGGCGCCGAATGAGGGATCTGCCTGTAATTTTCCTTAACTTTGCCTCGCTGCGCTCCGCTCCTTTCCTGAAAGTATCGGGGGGATCCGTCAAGCGGGGGCCGAGATAAAAGGGGGTCCCAAAACGTGTTTTCCCCATGTTAACTTCCATAGGGCGGTTGGACTCACTTTTACCCCGAACGGCTGAATGGATTTCCACCAAACTTGGCAAAATTGTAGGGACTGGTACCCTGATGTGCCTTTGCTATGTCTCAAGATATATGCTCCAGTGGTTTTTACGAAAATTAACTTTGAAAAAATATATATTGGGCTACATTGGGCTATATATATGTTAGAGCCCAAATGTAGCCCAATGTAGCCCAAAGATGGCCACCAGAGACAAAAAAAAACAAATGTAGCCCAAATATCAGCCAGATGTAGCCCAACTATAGCCCAATGACAGAATGTCCCAGAGTGTTCTAAAGAACAACTAGAGCGCTAACAGTCTTACTAATGGCAAAAGTATGGCACACCTGAAGTCATCTTGATTGGAATAAAGTGTTAACACTTAAAACATTTAATTTGCAAAGGAACAAAATGAGGGGGTACATTTTGCCATAGAAATTATGATTAGTGCTGAAGAAAGAAAATTAGGGCACATTTTGAGTGACTTCTCAAATCCTCTTATATTTCATTAAAAAAAAATCTGATATGCAATCGCCCAAGATGGCCACCAGAGCCAAAAGAGCCCAAATGTAGCCCAAATATCAGCCAGATGTAGCCGAACTATAGCCCAATGACAGAATGTCCCAGAGTGTTCTAAAGAACAACTAGAACGCTAACAGTCTTACTTATGACAAAAGTATGGCACACCTGAAGTCATTTTGATTGGAATAAAGTGGTAACACTTAATACATTTAATTTGAAAAGGAACAAAATGAGGGGTTTCATTTTGCCATAGAAATTTTTTATATATAACCATAGGTTTCACACCACTTATAGTTAGGAATTAGCATTTAAAAAACCTATTAAATTCACTGAAAAAACCATAGGTTTCACACCAGTTATAGTTAGGTGGAAATTTTACTCGCATAAAACCATTGAAACTCACTATAACTTGCGCGTGCAATGCACTGCTGATGACGTCACATATTACATCACTCATGACATCGTCAGTGACATCACTCATGACATCGTCAGTGACATCACTCATGACATCACTGATGACATCACAAATGACATCACTGATGACAACATCCTTGTGACAAAGTGGCAGACCTCCTATCAGCATAAAATAACCTTTGACACACACATTCAAAAATAGAAACACCCTTACCCCCTAGGCCTGCTCAGGAGGTCCCACAAGGATCCCCAAGGCCAAAAAATATATATATATTTTTTTAAATCACAGGGTATGCGAGCGGTACGCGTACCACGTGGAAAAAAAACTAAAACCCGGTGTTCTTTTTTTTAATATTAGCCCCCGGGGGGACCAAATCCCGGGGGCATATTTTATAAAAAGTTTGGTGGGGGGCCCCAATCCAGTGTGGAACCTAGATTAAGGTTCTAAATCATTAAAGATTTGCGTTTCTGAACCTACGATAGAAGAGTGCTTTAGGTTAGACAAGCCAAAGTTTGCCATTCTGTGCACGAATTAAGACCCTTTTTGACGAGTCAGCAAAACAAATCCAACGCTGCTCTTTGATGGTCAAAATACGATCAACATTTGGTTGTCTGATGGTAGGTTTCACAATCTCCACCACCCACCACAATAGATCCTTCTCAGTGTGTTTTTTAAGGACAAAATGCTCAACTAAAGGAGCATTTTCAGTGCGACAGCGGATTCTTGACTGATGTTGTAGAATTCGTTTCTTTACTGTCTGTGTGGTTTTGCCGAAGTACTTTAAATTGCACGGGCATTGAATACAGTACACAACATTTGTCGTGTTGCAGTTTGAAAACCCTTTAAGGGTGATTGTCTTGTCATTCAGTAAAAAGCTTTTACAGTTAGTCGTGGCTGAGCATGCTGTGCAATGATTGCATTTATAATGTCCAATAATTGGACTGAGTTGACGCATGTTGTCAATCAGGTTGGTGTCCTTATTCCTGTAAGCATGAACCAATCAATCTCTGAGGTTTGAGCCTCTTTTAAACGCAAACAAAGGCTTCTCCGTCATTTCTGGTAAGTTAGATAACAATGTCCAGTGCTTAGAAATTCATTTTTTGATGGAATTGGTGGCCGTTCCAAAAAGTTGTGACACATACCAGTTTAGACAAAGGTGTCTTGGTCTTAACCTGTAGAAGAGCCTCACGGTCGTTGTACCACGCACGTTTGAGGGAACGATTGAGTAATTTATTCGGGTACCCACGAGCATGAAGCTTTAATTTAAGTTGTTTGGCTTCAGTAAAGTAATCTACGCGTCTTGGGCCGGCTCCTGCAGTGTCCTGGGGTGCCCACCCCCGGGACACTGCTGTTTGCTGTGGTAGGGAGGGAACTTTGCGGCTCCCACCCTACCACAGCAAACTGCTTTGATTTTTGAAAGAGAGAGCAGGAAAGCTGCTCTCTCTTTCAAAAATCAAAGCCGATTGCTTTTCTGTACGGGGAGCAGCATGTTAACTGCTCACCATACAGAAAAGCAATGCCGGCTCCCGCAGGATGCGGGAAGCCATCAGGGACCGTGGGGGGCTTGGGGACCCCCCCCACAGCCCCCAACAAGGAGGGCCAGGCCCCAGGGGATGGGGAGCTCGAGCCAGTAGTGGCCCGGGATGGGGCCCACGCGGCCCCCCTTCCAAAAAAAAAATAATAATAAATAAAAGGCCAGCCCCGGGGGATGGGGCCCCCGGGGCCTTAAGGAGGGCACAGGAGGGGGGACAAAAATGAAAAAAAATTAAGTTGGCCATGCCCCAGGGGATACTTGGCCCCCAGGGACCCCCAGTATTCAAGGGGAAATACTTACCACTCTGCATATGCGCCAGGGGGTGCATTTGCAGAGTGGTGCCTTAAAGTTTTTTAGGGATCAGCAGGGTACGCGGACCACCAGTACGCAAGGGGAATTAGTTCCCCCTCTGAAAAAGCGCTAGTGGGCTGTGTTACAGAGAGGTGTAAAAAGGGGCATGGCCTCATTACACCGCTCGGCAACGCATCCCCCTGGCGCATACTGGAGGTTCCTGGTGGGCTAGTTGGCCCACAGGGACCTCCAGTATGCAAGGGGAATTAGTTCCCCCTCTGCAAACGCGCCAGGGGGCTGCGTTGCAGAGAGGTGTAATGAGGCAACGCCCCTTTTTACACCTCTCTGCAATGCAGCCCCCTGGCGCATACTGGAGGTTCCTGGTGGGCTAGTTGACCCCCAGGGACCACCAGTATGCAAGGGGACGTAATCCCCCAACTTAAAATGCGATACGGGGCATGTTTGCTCAGTGGTGAAGGTAGGGGACGGGCTTGAGGTGACATGTGTGCAAACACGCTCTGTGGCACGTTTTAGCTTGAGGAATATATTCCTCTTCAATCCAGAGGTCCCCTAGGGGCCAACTAGTCCAACGGGTACCTCTAGTAAGTGCCACGGAGCTGCATTGCAGAGTGTTGTAAAAAGGGGACACCGCTCTGCAACGCAGCTCCCTGGCGCAAACTGGAGGTACCTGATGGGCTTGTTGGCTCACAGATGACCTCAGGATTGAAGAGGAATATATTCCCCAACCTAAAACACACCACAGGGCGTGTTTGCACACATGTCTCCTCAAGCCCCACCCCTTCCCTCACTATTGAGCAAAATATTCCTCTAAAATCAGCCCAAGTACGAATTCCGATTTACTCACATGTTATCACGAGAGATGTCAGTGCTGCATCTTTCAGCCCACTACTGATCCTGAAAAGTAATTGTAACCATACTTACAGTAACTTGAATTTCCTTCCATAGGTTAACATTGACTGGTTTCACTTGAAACATTTTCTAAGTGTGGAGTTTTGAACTTTTAGTTTAAATTTTAGTTTCTATTTTTGAATGTGTGTATCAAAGGTTACATTAAGCTGAGAGGAGGCCTGCCACTCTGTCACAAGGATGATGTCATCAGTGAGGTCATCAGTGATGTCATTTGAGATGTCATCAGTGATGTCACGAGTGATGTCACTGACCATGTCATGAGTGATGTAATATGTGACGTCATCAACTGTGCATTGCGGGTGCGCGAGTTATAGTTAACTATAACGGGGGAATTTCAATGGTTTTGTATGAGTGAAATGTCCAGCTAACTATAACGTGTGTGAAACCTATAGTTTTTTCAGTGAATTTCAAAGGTTTTTTAAATGCTAATCTTTAACTATAACGTGTGTGAAACCTATGGTTTTTTCAGTGAATTTCTAAGGTTTTTTAAATGCTAATTTTTAACTATAACGTGTTTGAAACCTATGGTATTTTCAGTGAATTTCTAAGGTTTTTTAAATGCTAATTTTTAACTATAACGTGTGTGAAACCTATGGTTTTTTCAGTGAATTTCAAAGGTTTTTTAAATGCTAATTTTTAACTATAACGTGTGTGAAACCTATTGTTTTTTCAGTGAATATATATATATATATATATATATATATATATATATATATATATATATATTCCCGCACAGCAACTTTACCTTTCGAAAGAAGTAAGCTCGAGCCCAGATTCTTTAGCGTGAAGTTTTATTCACCACACAGCATGTCAAACAACACCCGACGCGTTTCGGTGCAGCCGCACCTTGGTCACGGGTAACAGTGTTTTTTCCCATCACAAGTTTTAAAGTGAAATTAAGTCAAACAACATAGAAGTAGGACTACTCGTCCTCACACAAGTGTTTGTTTTACCACAGTTTGGCAGCCATATTTGAGTATGTTTTTAAACACAAATATCATGTACATCACATGTATCACAAAGATTCTGTGAGTAACTCAACATTTGAAAATGTGAACATAATTATTATAAACAAGAAGTAGTTACTTGAGAGACAGGCACGCATCATTTTCACAAGCATATTGGTAAGCTGTCTTTGTAGTTGTTTTTAAATATTTGTGTGTACTTTAAAGTGATTGTACATTTTTATGTTTGTAGGAGACATATATGTCGCCGCACAGTGAGGATGTGAAACCACTGGCTGCTGAGTTAATTGGATCAACACAAAAGAATGCATCTACTTTACCTATGAATTTTTTTGAGTATAAGGACATTATGAAAGAACTTTTTGAAGCTGAAATGCCCACTGGGGCGGTATGCTTTGCAATCAACTAACTAAGGGACATGATAGAGAAAAAATATTAGCCCACTGGGGTTGCACTATGACAAAATATCTGAGCCAGGGTACATTCGCTCACTTGGGCAATACTGAACAATTAGAGACACTGGTTTATTAAATTTATAATAATTATGTTCACATTTTGTTTGACTTAATTTCAATTTAAAACTTGTGATGGGAAAAAACACTGTTACCCGTGACCAAGGTGCGGCTGCACCGAAACGCGTCGGGTGTTGTTTGACATGCTGTGTGGTGAATAAAACTTCACGCTGAAGAATCTGGGCTCGAGCTTACTTCTTTCGAAAGGTAAAGTTGCTGTGCGGGAATATTACGAGGGTCGCCTCCTCGCTCGAGCCCGCCGCCGGTTTGTGGCTGGGAGACTGGCGGACTGTGTTGATCGAATATATATATATATATATATATATATATATATATATATATATATATATATATATATATATATATATATATATTTGCAGTTCCGCTAGGCCCCTTGAAAAAACCCTAATACCACAGGGGTACCTCACTCGCTCTCGCACGAGTACCGCGGGGCCTGTGTCTCAAATTGTTGCTTTTTTAACTATAACGTCACTTTAACATTTGATTTTTTTTCAGCACATTTTTTGACTTTTTTTAACACACAGTAAGATGTAATACCATACCTAACTATAGTGCGATTGTAACCTTTGTTTTTTCAGTCCACTACAAACAGTCAAGAGGTAAATAAAATATATAATTTTAAATATATACACAAAGTGTTGAAACATTAGATGTGTTTTATAATATGTATAGGATTGTGCATTGTTAACGTGTTCTATTTAATTACAGATTTCACTTGGTGATGAACTGTACTCTTATATATAAGGTTCATGGATGATTGTTTTCTAAGAGAACGGTGTGTATTACTGTATTTTTTGTTATGTATGGCCAACTGTTTTATAAGTAGCTGGACGCCTATTGTATTTCAATGAAGCATCATGTTGCATAATGTAGCATTTCAGTACATGAAACAGGCAAAAAATGCTATGGTTTTGTTTGTGCATTTTATCAGAAATGTTAATGTTGTTTGAAAATTATCTATGAATTCCAATATATACTGCATGTAAAGGTTCTCTGGGATTTTAGTTTCAGGCTGTAGAAAACAAAGTCACCACTGTGTGTTTTGTTTTAGATGTTGCATTGAGCAGTTTGCTTTATTTAATGTGTTTGTGCTGGGTTGCACTTGTTTGCAGTTAATTAAGGATGCAAACAAAGCCTGTTTTTGCAACTGCAGTGGACTAAAAGCATCATGATTTCACTTGAAACCCCACCAGGGCCTAACAGCTCTTGCTACACCTTCTGTTTTCAAATGCAAAGTTTTAAAATAATGTTGCTCTATAAATAACATGCCTTCTAGATTTTTAAAGTGTCTTCCTGGGTTGTGGTTTATGCATATGTGTTTGTGAGAGAAGAGAATGGGGTGGCTTTACGGGTAATGAATTAAAACCTTTTAGGGTTAGAACATCTTACACTGTCTTAGCATTATGCAACCATCTGGACCTTTGCTTATAAACCTATTTTTTATGCAGATTTTTACTAAGCGTTTTAGAGATAGGTTTCCAAATACGTTCATATTGCTGGATGGGGCTGAGGGTTATATGAAGGGGGAGGGGCTGGTAGAGAGTCAGACACATGTTAAATTTTTTAAGTATTTCAAAGGCAGTTTGAGTCACCCTGTCAAAGTATATTAAAATACAAATTCTAAGAGATTGCGCACAGGTATTTCATTTAGGCAACTGTGGCAATTTAAATGAAGCATTTAAAAAAGTGGAAGAGGTTGAAGGGCCTGCTACACTCCGGTCAGAGTTGTCCACACTCAGTACCACTCAAGTTATACTATAAAAAAAATGTCAGGTATGAAATACCATTGTGACTTTTACAACCTTTTTACTAATGCTTTGGTTTTGTTTAAGTAACTTTTTTATTTTTATCTTCACAGACTACATTGCAGGCCCATGTGATACTATTCCTGATGTTGATTTGTTTGACATTCTAGACCAATCTGAAAATTGCACTACCATTGAAGAGTTGACCCCAACAATAAAGGTGCCTAATGGTAAGATTTATCTTCTTTTCCTTCTGCTTAGGTTGTAATTGTAATATTTATATATGTGTGTAAGCGTATATATATATATCCAGAAACTAACAACATTAGAGAATTGTACAAGAGACTAGAAAAGTGCATGAGATTGGAACATGCCAAATGGTGGGAGAGCAACTCCTTGACCAGATATCTCGAAGTAGGCAGGATCCCGAGAGGGTTGAGAATTATGCTTGTTCCTAGTTATGAGAACCCTGATCCCCGGATGTTGGCCGAATGGGCAGACAGCAATCTTGAATCATCGTGCAGACTTGTTGTAATATTGGTGAAATATGCAGATAGTGACATGGCAGCACTACAGTTAAAAATTGAGGAACTCAATGAGGAGATTGGTAAACTTGAAAATACAGCTGTGAGCCAGAAATACAGGGAGGATATGATTAACCACCTTCAAAGGGATGAGGGTGTTATTAAGAGACGCAAAGCTTATACATTTCAAAGGGATAAGGTGGACTATGAGCAGGGTCGTGTGTTCACCTTTGCAAGGAAATATGATGCTGTGAAGCAATAAATCCATCTGGGGCTTCCACTTAAAAGCATCCCAGTACCAGCGGTAATCTACAGGTATCCATGTCTGCCTCTGATTTGAGTTCAGCTATTGACAGTGGTTCTGATAATGAGCAGGCTTCAACAACCCGTAGATTGGGGTTTACAAAATCATCATTGGTTCAGGAGCTGTACTACCTTCGGATGGACAGGATACAAACCCTAAGTCCACGAGGAAAAGCAAAGAAATAAACAACAGAACCAAAAACGACGGGCAAGACGTCAATGCAGACAACAGAACCAAGCAAAGCAACAAAAAACCCGCAAATCGGAGTTGGAACAGGTGGTAATACACAGCATGGATGAACACACAGTTATCAATTTGACTGAGACCACATTGAGTGAGGCAGAAAGAAAAATGCTGGCATTGGGCCTTTCCCTCAGCTTTGTCAGCGACTTAGATTACGCACAAACGCGAATTGATTTTATACAAATATGTGCGCAAAATAAAACTACACAAACACCATCTAATCCAAGGAGCACATAATCATGATATTGTAACTACAATGCCTCTAGAAACAAGTGCTAGCCCAACATTGACAGCTGGGGATTTGGATCTATTGAGGGACATGCAGCAGTTGTCCGATGAACAGAATATAACTACAAATGAGATCGGTCCTGAGTCCTTACAAGCAGGGGTGACAATTCAAACTAATTTTAGACCGAAATCAACTTTCTGTCCGATAATGCTGCGAGACAATGTGGAAATTTTTCATGAAAAAGTTACTTATGAACTGATTTTTTTTATTGTTCTACCATGATGTCCCCAAAGAAATACACCAAGCAAGACCACATTTATTCCCAACTGATCAAGAAATTACAAGGAGACGACAACATCATCATCCGTTGGATAAGGACGGCAATGTGGTCATGTGGCCATGTGACTTGTACATGGAGGAGGCACTAATACAATTGAATGATAGGAACTGCTAAAAAAAGAAGTACCATACTAGCAGTCAAATGTGCATGGAGTGATTTCAATAGCAAACTTCTGGCATGGAAATCTGTGAGTCTGTTAAATTTGCAAGAGTTCAAATTCTTGAAAGTAGACTATCCCATTATACCAGCTATCTACTTTATCCCCAAAATTCATAAAGATGTCCACAAACCCCTGGGGACGCCCATAATATCGGCCCAGGGTAGTCAATTCGAAAATGCATCAAAATATGTGGACTACTTCCTTCAAGAACACGTGAGGAAGCTCCCATCATACATTCAGGACACTGGGGACTTCCTGTGTAAAATTCAAAATGTAAACTGGGAAGAGGACTGTGTACTAATTTTGTTAGATGTTACATCATTTTACACAAGTATACATAATTGTGATGGCATGAAGGCAGTTGAATTCTATTTGAACACCAGACCTATACAGTTTTATGCACATAACAAGATGGTATTAGGTATGATTTCCACATGCTTAGAGAATAACTTTTTCCGTTTTCTCAATCAAATCTTCCAGCAAGTCAGGGGGTTGTCGTGGGGGTCTTTTTTTCTCCCAGTTACGCCGTACTGCATATGGGCATGTGGGAGGAGTAGGTCCTCATGGCAACACACAGTGAGACCCTTGCTAGACATGTACTTTGCTGGCATAGATATACTGATGATTTATTCTTGGTTTGGAAAGGCAGAGAAATTGACGCACAAAAATTTGTATCAGAACTCAATAATAACAATCTAAACTTTACAGCACAGATGAGCAAAGAAACATAGTTTTTCTAGATGTGGAGATATATGTGGTAAACAATAAGCTGGAAACACGTCTCCACAGAAAACTATCTGCTGGCAACACGGTGCTCCATGCCTCTAGTCATCACCCTTCCCATCTGATCAACAGCATTCCTTATGGGGAAAAGCTCCGGATCAGGAGGATATACAGCACGGATCAGGATTGCAGTCAGGCTCAGAGGGCAAGCAAGGAGTGATTCTTAGCCAGGGAGTATTCAGAGGAGGTGGTTTTGACGGCCATAAAAAAGGCCAACAAACTACAACGCTCTGAAGTGTTAATACCAAAAGTTACTAAGGACAATAACACCACTGAACCCATGGTTCAACCCACCCGGTTGGTGTTAACCTTTAACCGCCAACATAAAACCCTATGGAAAATCGTGAACAAAAGCTGGCCCTTGATACTCAATGATCCAATATTAGGTGGTCGTGGTCGACAATAACTCCAAGCATTACCTATAGGAAGGCTCGCTCCACGAGCAACACATTGATAAGGAGCAGTCCTGAGGTCACTCTTACTAAAAAATTGACTTAGCAACAGAACAGGCTTTTACAAGTGTGCCACTTGTAAAGCCTGTAAATATGATTGTAACACCAGGTCATATAGCACCCCATTTAAACCAAAACCTGTTGTCATTACAAAATCCCTTAATTGCAAAACTGAATTTGCGGTGTATGTTCTGGAGTGTCCATGTGGCCTGTGCTATGTGGGCAGCAATAAGTTTCAGGTCCACAAACGGATGCTCCCGCTCATGAGAGCCATAACCAACAAGGATGCCGCTTATCCAGTGGAAAGTCATTTTAAAGAACATCACAGCAGTGATTTACAGTATTTAAAATACTTTGCCGTTGATACTGTCTTGCCTCTCAGAAGGGGTGGTAATCGGGAATACCTCCTTAGGAAGCTGGAAACAAAATATATCTTCGAGTTGGACTGCAAGACACCTCAGGGTCCCAACGTCAGTGAGGATTTCTTTACCTGTCTATAAAAGCTCTGTTTCACACAACTGGTCTCTTATAGTTGATATCAGTACCGCCTCACAGTAAATGTTCTTTTTTAATTCATTAAATTTATAGTTTCACCCATTTTTACACTTTTAAATCACGACCGTGATTTAAATAGGGTGTCAGCACTTTTACATTACAGCACTAGCACTTTCTACTAGAGGGACATTTATGGCCATGGGGCCACTTTGGCAGGACACGAGAATCCATGTTCTTATAGCATTTGATCAGATGTACAAATTGGGTTAGATTCTAATCTGAGCAAATTGTATTTTACCGTGACACTGGTCATCTGCAGAAGCTATCATATTTTTGGACTTTGACATGATTTTAGAAGGGTATTAATGCGTCTTAAAAATAGAATTTTATATATTTATATATAATTTCTTATGTCATTTTATTCAATTGATTTGAGCTCTGCCTGCGAAGCACATTTTTAAAGGGCTAATCTTCTTCATTGGACCCAAGATAATGTTTGTGCTTTTTAAATATTTATGGAATCATGAATATTTACATGATGCTGCCTTTGCTTATATTTATTGTATCTCAATTAAGGAATTAATTTCACATATGCTATATGGTAAGCAGATCTTCATGACCATGCGAAATGTACCTTCTCTGTCTATGAGGCTCATCATGTGTGATCTTTGCACTGTCACTTTAAAAAAAAAAATTACTGCGAAATTTGTCATGTGATCAAGGCCTCGTTGGAGGCTGAAATGTGTAATGGCGGAGGTACTGGCATTTCTGGAATAAACCTACTATGCACAGAATCTGGGTCTGCTTTCACGTCCTTTGGATGGTTGGCGTGGCGTGAAGCATTGTGTGTATATATATATATATATATATATATATATATATATATATATATATATATATATATATATATATATATATATATATATATATATATATATATATATAAACAAAAGCCCAAGAGCGGATTTCGGAGGCACTCCGCAGCTTGCCTGCCATCCGGCATTTCCTTTTACTGTTTGCTGCCAATCACGGATATATGAAAGGGCCAACGCGTTTCAAAGCTGGACGCTTCTTCTTCGGGGCCAGAAATCATCAGCAGCACAAAAACACGTTGCAAGAGTAAACTCCATTTTTATTTATTCTGAGGCCCCATTGTGGGCGTTACCACTTCGGACTAGGCATTCTGGGATGCGTAGTTCCATTTTACAACGTGTCAAAATCTTCCCTGAGTGGGTGTGTTGCCAATAACAAATACTTATGTTTATTGTCCTTGAGTAGGAGCCGGTATTGGGAGCAAATGTTCATTTGTGTAGGCTCGCTGCGCTGCAATTGAGCCCGATACAGTTCCGGCCCGCAGTCTCACTCATTAGGTTCAGTGGCCGTGCTCTCCATCGTGGCAGGGCTGCCACGCAGGTAATGGAAAAACAAAAGCCCAAGAGCGGATTTCGGAGGCACTCCACAGCTTGCCTGCCATCCGGCATTTCCTTTTACTGTTTGCTGCCAATCAAGGATATATGAAATGGCCAACGCGTTTCAAAGCTGGACGCTTCTTCTTTGGGGCCAGAAATCATCAGCAGCACAAAAACATGTTGCAAGAGTAAACTCCATTTTTATTTACTCTGTGGCCCCATTGTGGGCGTTACCACTTCGGACTAGGCATTCTGGGATGTGTAGTTCCGTTTTACAACGTGTCAAAATCTTCCCTGAGTGGGTGAGTTGCCAATAACAAATACTTCTGTTTATTGTCCTTGAGTAGGAGCCGGTATTGGGAGCAAATGTTCATTTGTGTACGCTCGCTGCGCTGCAATGCAAATGCACGATGGAGAGCACCGCCACTGAACCTAATGAGTGAGACTGCGGGCTGGAACTATATCCGGCTCAATTGCAGCGCAGCGAGCCTACACAAATGAACATTTGCTCCCAATAACGGCTCCTACTCAAGGACAATAAACAATAAAGGACAATAAAGTCCTCATCTAGCGAACAGTTTCATCTTAGTCTTATTAATTCCCCTTAGGGGAATACATTAATGACACTCCTGGGTGGAAACTATTTGCGTGCAATACGCTGTTACCCGCTGAGGGTTTCCTATATAGTGTTGTCTCAATTCTATTGTTCTTTACAAATACCATCGGATCTAAGTAAGGTACGTTGGTTTTACTCATACACTCAGTAAATTTGAGATTGACCTCATTGTTGTTAAGCTCGATTAAATATTCTCTGGCCTCCTCCCTGACCCTCTCCATACAGTGAAGAGGCCGTCGATGTATCTTGACCATAGGACTACCTTTTCCAACCAAATTTCATTTTTTTCCTGCCCAGGCCACGTGCTTCTCCCACCAGCCAACGAACAAGTTTGGATAGCTGGGGGCGAAGCACATGCCCATCGAAGTCCCCTGCCGCTGTTAAAAGAGCTCTCCTGCAAATAAAAAAATATTATTTTGAAGGTAGTACGTGATTAATTCAATAAGCATGACATTGTGCTCAAAATATTTCAACTATCTATTATTTAGAAATAATTCTACAGCCTCTAATCCTCTTTGGTGTTCTATTTTTTTTGTCAAATCTATTTATTGGTATTTGGCATATTTCAACATTACATTGGGTGCACCATCATCTTCTAGACAATTCTTCAACTGCGCCTGTCTGCCAAGTCACTGGCGAAGCGGCATGTCAATAAGGCGCTACATAGTCACTCCAGAATAAAATGCAATTGAGTCCTGGGCGCTCAGGCATGCCCGCAGCATACAAAAGTTAGTGCGTCCCATTTCTGCGTGTAGAGACAAGTCTTACATGTGTAACTCAATTGCAATCAAAACATTTGCAAGAAAACAAGAACATCAAAATGCGGCATTGTCACCAGGATACAGAACAAATCGTCCCCCCACTCCCATTCCCGAGGCCCGCCTCCCCCTCCCTCTTTTTTTAATTCCTCTTTGGTGTTCTATACTTGTGTAGAGACTGGTTATGTCTAGGGTTAGCAGAAGCATATCCGTTTCCCATTCGATATTCGCAATAATTCTCAAAAAGTCCTTAGTGTCCTTAACATAAGAGCAGAGATCTACTACTAGTGGCTTTTGGTTGCACTCTTGTGAACTTTGGGTAGATGATAAAAGGTATGTAACTCGGGGGTCTCACAGTAAATAAACTTGACATCTTCCTCCCTCAATATCCCTTTATCCCTCCATTTAATAGCAAGCTTTTGAAAGTCTCGAATGCTCTTTTCATAGTTGGCCCATGTGGTTACTGTAACATTTGGTATCACTACTTGAAAAAGACTGCAGCACTGGGCTCGGTGCTAATTAATGCTAAAGTAGCACGTAAACTCTAGACATACAACCACATAATACACACTATCACAACTAGATTAGAAAAATATTTTTGATTTTATTGATCTATTAGTATTGTTTTGTAGATAGAAAAAATATATATATTAATAAATTCAATTTATACATGATTTACTTCAAGACATAAATAAATACATACTGTTAGACCTGGCACCATTGGCGTGGGTCTCCCTTCCATGTTTGCTGTGGCTTCATGTGTTTTTGCTGGTGTTAGATGCTTTGGGCACTGTGCCACTGCTATTCAGTGCCACAGTGCTATGCTCACTATTGTAAATTGATGTATTAATCAGTCGTTCCATGTTTGGCTATTTTGGTTTACTTGTCAGACCCTAGTCTAGTGCACTAAGTGTGCCAGGGCGTGTAATCCAAATGCTGCTGGTGGGCCTGCAGCACTGGTTGTGCCCCCCACAGAAGCAGCCTTGTAAAATGTGTATAAGGTCTGCCATTGCAGAGCCTGCGTGCAGTCTGGTACTGTCATGCTCACTGGGCAAGTGCACCCACTTCCAAGTCCCTAAACCTTCCATTTTCTTCATATCAGTCACACCTATGGTAGGCCCAAGGGCAGGGTGCATTGTAAGTATTAGGTAGGACAAGCCCTGGTGTGTGTGGGATGTCCTAGTAGTGAATTACAGCCATTTTCGTCTTTCACTATTGCAAGGCTACCTGTTCTCAATAGGCCAGAATGGGCTGTTAGAATTATTACATTTTATAATCCTAACAGGCTCAGAGAACATGGTAGAAATTCGAGTTTAGTATGCCTGAACTCAGAATAATAAAATACATCTTTTAGTGAAGGTTATATTAATATTCTGTGTTTGCAAATACCACTTTTAGAAAGTAGGTCCTTGCCTGTCTAACCATTCAAACCTGCCTCTGCTAGGTTGTGTATTACTATGTTTGGTTTCTGTGAGTGACAGGGCTGGGGAATTCCAGGAGACAGGCTGAGTCACCCAGTGGTGAATAGAGAGATCTGCATCTTGATGCGAGCGAGGAGTGCACCTGAACTCTGAATAGGGCTGTGCCTGCCTTCCACAATGCTTGTTCCACCTCCTGTGGGGCGTCTGATGTTTCTGCCTTGCACTGTGAAAGGAAATGAGAGGTATGGAAAACAAAGTGCTCAGGAACTGGTTTGGACTAGGCACAGGCCCCTCTCCCCTCAGAGAACAAAGGATTTTGGGGTATAAATATTGGGACCCTGCTCCCATGAGATTAGATCACTTCTGGACTACAAGAAGAAACCTTTACTGAGGAGAGGAACCTGAAGAAACTGAAGAGAGACTATTCCCAAGCATAAGTGCTGCTTGGGGGATTGGCCTGCAGTGGTTGCCGTACTGCCAAAGGAAGAAGAAAGGAACTTTGTGTACTTTGCTTTCAACTTTAAAGGATCTCCAAGGACTTGGAAAAGAGCTTGCCTCCTGCTGAAGTCTCAGGGACAACAGACTTCACCCCCCAGCTCCCCAGAGTTCTTTAGGATGCGCCTGCTGCTGTTTTGGGCCTTCTGAGGAACTGCGTGTAGCAAGGAGCTGGAAGCGCGACTCAATGAGAAGAAGCGTGTCACCGTCGCTGTGCCTGCCATCGCAACTCTGGAGAAAGGAGGGTGTCGCCGCTGGAACTGTCGCACTGCACCGCATCGGAGAGAAGCGTGCCGCAAAGAAGAGGAAGCGTGTCGCCGTCACTGCTGCCTGCCGTCGCAACTCCAATGAAGGAGGGTGTCGCCGCTAGACTGTCGCATTGCACCGCATCGACCAAGAGCACCTCGCATCTCCGAGAAGCGCCCAGCCGTCGGAGCTGCTGCCGTAGCATCTTGGATGTCGCCGCTGTAGTTGTCGCATTGAGCGGAAGCTTCACGCATCGTGGAGAAGAGCGTCACTGCTGGAGCTGTTGCCATCACATCGTAAGGGTGTCTCCGCTGCAGTCTACGCATTGAACCTAGAGCTTCTCGCTTCCCCGAGAAGCGTGCCACATCTGGAAGATCTTCACGTCTTTATTTCTTTGCACCTGAACTTTGCCGCATTTCCCATCATTGCGACATAGCTTGTCGTGGAAGCGCAACGCAACTTAAGGTACATTGATGCAGAGTGTTGTAGCAGGGTTTCTGTTCTCCCACAGAACTGTGCACAGAGGATTGGAACCTCAGCGAATTAGGGTGGCCCAAAACTCACCTTAGTACCCAACAAACCCCTTACTGAGCTAGCTACAGTGTCTCATTGGTCATAACAAACTCCCAATGTTTAGACAAACCAGAACATGAGCTTACAATACCTCAGGTTACGTGGAACACATGAGCACTCATTAGTTATACAATCATTTCAAACCAGAACGTGGAGTAAATGAGGACACGTGCACATTTGAAATATTTATTTGCTAATGCCGTCTTCTCAGGCGCAGTATCTTAGATAATACAAGGAGACATATTATCAGAAGCAAAGTTATCAGCATAGTTACTAGTCCATAGAAAGCAAATGGTGACAGCATGCTAACATGCTGTAATGAATAAGGGTTACCAACACTTATTTCTCACCCTCCCTAACACACATATTATATTATATCTAAGAAGGTCTCTTTGGGTTGAATTAGGGCGGGCCCATACCTCAAGATCCTAGAATGACGGGATCACATCAGCATACACCAGCTCTCTCTGCATGCGAACAGCATCAAGTGTGTTTGTGTGCTTCAAGCAAAGCAATATAAAACCCGCCTAAAGCCCAAAGTTGGCAGAAGCTGCACTTATGTTATGTCTATGAACGCGCGACGATCAGACCTCATAACAATTCTGTATCGTGTTATTCCTGAAGCTTCACTCTCTGTACAGACATAGTTTATTAAGCAAAGCTGAAATCAGAGTAATAACATATTATTCTCACGTAAACCACAACGAACTACTAGGTTGAAAGCTAAATCAACAATTAAGTGTTGTGTGCAGAAGCAGCAAAAGGAAAAAATGGCGTTTAAACATGTAATGAGCCTATGCTAACTTAACGCATTATAAAGATATACAGTAGCTATATGACACCCCCCCATGATCCGAGGACGGATAAGATAAGATAAGATAAGGGCAACTTCATGAAAGCAGAGTTCAAGGACTATGAACAACCTTATAAATATATAAAAAAATACAGTAAGCAAATCCAAATATAAAAAATGTCAATCTCAGAATCCAACAGCACTCAAGCCAATAGGACTGGGAGGTGAAAAAATGCATCATCATAAACCAACAAGGTTCATCAAGGCAAGACCGAATATGCAAAATATGCGGCAACAGCCTCCAACAGGAAATCACCGTCTTCATCCGAAAACAGTTCAGCCATCCAATTCAAAAGAGGAAAAGAACAAACGTGTTCTCCCAATACTGGAGCCTCTATTACCATCAGAGGACAACTCGGTGGGTTTTCAAGATAGCTCAGTGCCAAGAAATCTTGCGCTGCTGTAAGAATGTTCCAAGGACCCATTAGTCCATGCATCGCTGCTAAGGCCATAATCCTGTCGCCAGTACAAACCAACTCGTGAGTAACGATGGGACTCATCAGCTGATTAAAGTCGACTTCAGGAGAAACCGGTCCGCAGAGACACAAATATATGGCCCAGTCAAAATCACAGCTTAGACAATGAAACACAGGCTGGGCACAGGTGAAGTAGGAAAATCGAAACGATAATCCATATGCCGTGCTTAAAATCGCAAGCGGCAGCGTGCCATAATATTCAAGCATCCGGTTGCGAAACAGCGCCAGGAGGGGCTGGGCGGCTCCTTACACATGTGGGGCATCCATATTTAAGACCACTAGAACGGCTGCAGCTAGTGCCAGTATAACCGGGAATCCACCAAACAAACTTGAAAAAATGGAATGGAAGAAAGCAGGGATGACTCCAAAGATTTTTTCAAATGAAGTTACAAGACCACTGCTAACAGATTTAAAAAAATGCGCCAGCCCAGTTGTGGAGGACGCGTTAAAGATAGAATGTACCATCTCGCTGAAATGCAACGGTAAATCAGTATTTAAAAGAGCCTGAACCTCAGTACGGGTATTAGCTATGTGAAGAACGAAAGTCTCCCTAGCCGAACTCAAGGCCACTTCTTTCTGGGACAATAGAGCCCTTATTCTGCTCATGCCGCTGAATTCTGTTTTCAAGGTTGGGATTCGTGGCCAGATGGAAACATCCCTATTTTCATGTGTGGGTGGGTACAGAACATTTCTGCAGCAAACTACACGCTCAGTCACGGTTACTACATAAGCTACACCTTTAATTAACCCGCAACAATCTTCATTATTTAAAAGCAAATAACTTCCGTTTCCCAGCAAGGTAAAAGTCGGGGTGATTGCAGGAACTGGAGTCTCTTTTAAAACACAGGCTAAATTCGGCCGGTCTTGGTCACAAGAACCGTGCAATTGTATATGCCTACACATTAGGGAATGGTCTGGCGTTTCTGTACACTCCTCCCCATTCAGATAAACCTCCTGTCCGTCTTTCAAACATCTATAAGTGAAAGGAAGGGACCAGACTTCATGGAGAAATGCACTACCTAAAGGTTCATATCGACCTATGGCAACATATCTCATACAATTTGTAAATTTATACAAAGCAAAAGGCAAAGTTATTAAACCGTGGATAAGCCACGTTGCATCGTTGGCCTTTGCCAGAGAAAAAGGCAAGGACTCCAATTTCTCAATATGTAACATAGAAAATGAAGCATCTCGCATGGAAAGCAAGCGCTGCTTGTCAGTCAAATTAAAGGGGGCAAAGAGAGAAGAAACATTCATGTAGGTCCATGGCACCTTGCCAGCTTTCAACGTTTGAAGGGTCCATGCAAATTGCATGATAGAACGTAATTGATTCTGACCATGGTATAACACAGACACTTCATCATGCACAATATCCACTACAGAAGACTCAATATTATCTAAAGTGTAAATGCGGGAAGAAAGCATGTTAATACTATTATCCACCACAGCAAGCACTTTTTCTAGATTGGCTTGATCTATAGCTCTAAGGCGTGTCGCAGCCTCAATCTGTGACGTCTTCCAGATTTCATTGTAAACAGCATATATCCATCTTTTTGATCTGCCACTAGCCGGGCCCTTTATGAAATCATTCAAATCTACATCATCATTCAGTTTCGCAAGATGTAATTTAACTGCAGACAATGTGGAATGTTTCAGCCAATTCTGACACAATTTGCCCACAGAGTAAGTCGTGACAGAATGCTCAGTTTCAAAACGTGGATCAGGTCTGACCTGTGTAAAGCCATCAGATAAACCCAGAAAATGGTGCTGGCATGAATCTGCACTTCTGTGCCACACTAGCCAACCTTTAGGATCCATACTGGATATGTTAAATGATGAATTCAGCAATAGGGTTTGCAAGTCCCTAATCGAAAACTGAGTATAATTACTCCAGCCAGAATATTCTTCTAACTCTGGGATGGTCGGAGAATTTAATTTTTTAGAAGTAGCCAATCCAAAGCACGTCGTTTGTGAAATAGAAGAATTCAAAAACAACAATTGATTTGGGATGAGACAAGCACGGTGCAAAGCCTCAGTGCCTCGTACCTGCCAGTTCTTAGAACCCCAAACTGATTTTAAGTCAATAGTTTCCTTCCATAATTCATAGCCGCCAACAGTCAGCTGATCAAGAAAGGACTTTGAATACAACAATTTGGTATCGGTAAGTCTAACCTTGGACATAGGCTTCTGTGTCATTTTAAAATAAAAGGATTTGGGATTAGACTGATTGAAGTCAGTAAAATAAGTGTACTTTTTCAAAAAAGTACTCGAACTGCCTTGTTTAGGAGCTGGGCAATGCTCCCATTGTGTATAATTTACAGTATTCCTTCTGGATGCTGTTTTATGTAAGAAGTGATTGCCAAAATGTTGAAAGCAAAACAAATCACCATAATTAGCAGATTCTAAGTACAAATCTTCCGCATCAAAGGCAGCATAGTATTTCAAATCAGAAAACAAAGACTCTACGGCCTGAACATCCCAATCATCAGAACGTATGTTTTGTTTCACTACATCCCCCATGTTAACCCTAAGTACATTGGGGACATTAACAACCTCGGTAGGACCATGAATTTGAAACCTAATGGCATCCCACACTATCCCATCAAGGACAGGCCAAGCAGTCATGTTAACAAATGTCAAGTCTCTTTTCAATCTGTGTGCAGAATGCGATGAGGAAAGGGGGGCCAAAGTTCCATTTAGATGTCGAATGCATGTTCTTTCTTCGACATAGTGTCCATTCATAATTCGAAAAAAATTAAAAATAAACCCAATTGACATAAAAAGGTAAATGAAAAAAAGCAACAGCCAAACATAAGTCCAAGGTGGAATAAAATTTTTTTTTTTAAATAAGCTGGCATAAACTGCCAAACGTGAGGGTTTCTTCGAGGCATTGGAAACAGTGTCAAATGAAAATCTGGATTCTGTGGCCAAACGGGCTTGCAGGTCAGGCATGGACAAGTCAGTGGGGTAAGTATAGTCTATTCAGCAAGGTCTGTACCAGGCAAAGTACTTAATAAAGGACTGGAAATAGCAGGCAACTCGATTGCCACTTCAGTTTCATGATTAGAAGCAGTGGGCAAAACTGAATTTCTCACAATGGAAGGACAGGAAACAGCCGGTGTCATGCTAAGAAGAATCGGCCACTCTGTGTATCTCTGTGTATCTTGACATTGTCAATTGAGATAAACCTGTTTTCCTTCCCCTTAGGAAGTGGTGGTAAAATGACTGTTCTTGTGCCCTTCACTCCAAGTACTGGAACCGGAGCTCGATAGGAAGGACCAAATTCTTTCTTGTTATCGATCTTCTCTCGAACCAGTTCTCCAACTTGTGGTAGCCAGCCGACTACCGGGATCTGCAACGCAATATCCGACGTGGAGGGCAAATGTTCCTTTGCAAGACTGTCTCTGGTCTTTTGTAGATCCTGTAATACATTACAATGTTCATCTACGTCAAAGGTTGTGGCGCGAGCCACGCAGTCTAGACCGTCAAGGTCAGGGACGTACATCTTGATGCCAAAGAGCATTTCGTATGGGGTCCGCCCACCCAGAGACCTTCTAGGGAGAATATTAAGAGCACGCTGCACGCCATAGAGGTGGGCTAGCCAGTTTCTGCCAGTGCCTATAACTTGAGCTGTCAAAGATTGCTTTAAATCACGGTTCATTCGCTCCACTACACTATTACCCTCAGGTCTGTAGGGAGACGAAAACTTGACTTGGACCCCCATCGAATTCATGGCATCCTTATACGCCTTAGAGGCGAAAGCCGGACCCTGATCCAAATGGAAGGTACCACAGGCAAAAATCCCTACAAAGACGCGCAAATCTCTAATGACAGTCCGTGAATCAGCGCTGCGATGGGGCCAGACCCACACAAAGCGTGTGCATGAATCAACTGCTACTAAGATGTACTTATACGCAGTATCAGAGGAAAAAGGACCGCAGTGATCTAAATAAACACAACCTAGTGGTTTATTAGAAATGTACAACTGTGTCTGTGGCGGACGCGCAGCAGTCGAAGGTTTAATCTGCTGACAAATGTCACAAAGAAGGACATAATAACGCGTCTGTTTGTACAGTCCCCGCCACCAGAAACGTTGTTGCAAATGAGTTACAGTGGCCGAGACGCCCGCATGAGCAGACGCCACACCTACATGATCAGCTGTAATCAAGTCAGCCCTGCGATCCGAGTTGGGAATCAAACGTTCCCCAACATCAGGAATTTTCACAAAAGGAACCTTTTCGGGACTTAAGTGGTATGTGTACTTCGAAGGGAACCCCGTAGGATGTTTACCTCCCTTCTCATTGGCAGCAACAGCCGCCAAGATGTCACTATCAATCTTACTTTTGGACCGTGTAACTGCTGCAACGAAGTATGTAGACACCGCTGATTTCGCTGCTTCATCAGCAAGCGAGTTACCGACAGCGTGGACTCCAACACGCTGGTGGCCAAGAGTATGAATTACAAAAACGAGCGGCAACGTAGCCTTAAGCTCCGCCACTCGAACCCAGATCATCTTATGTTTTATTGTGCTACCCTTGGAATCACGAAAGTCATTCTGAATCCAAAAGAACAAGTTTTCATTGTAAGACTGGACACAGTAGAAAAAATCACTTACAATAAGAGTAGTAACACTAGGATCAGCGTACTCCAACGCTAGTAAGAAAGCACGAAGCTCTGCCAATTGTGCGGTGCAATCTCCCAGTGGCAGCGTGTGCACTTCCCTGGATATGAACTCATCGTTCAACATGGCACCGACCACAATGGCGCACGCGGAAACGTAGGCATGTTTAGAGCCATGCGCAACCTGCGCCGAACCATCAGTGTAAATGATGCAATGGAAGTCCTCCAAAGGTCGCATAGCTAGAGGAGCAGGATGAACGAATTCATACTGCAAGTACTCTTGCGACCGTAATGAGGCGTCAAAAATAAACGTGACATCCGTGGACGTCAAGGACGCAGCCCACTGAATCCACCGAGGGTGCAAAGCTTTTGAATTTGGTACACTGGCTTTCGTGACTGCCTCCAAATGAGGACAGGGTGTAACAACCAACATGCGTTTCCCCTGTGACAGAGCTCGTTCCTTAAGAATCGCCATCTGCACAGCTGTTAAAACCTTTTCCACAGTGGGAAACCGCATCTCAGCCGAAGTGTACAAGTGTGACTTGTAAGCAATAGGTACTGTGTCTCCTTCATTAAAAGTGAGGTACGTGAAACCCACTGTCCCCGGTATTATTCTTATCACCAGGTTGGTATGGTTATCACGAGTCAGTAAGAACTTAGAAGCGAGCAGATCAGCCTGCAAGGACTGCAAGATGGCTGAGTGCTCAGGCAGCCAGCATGATTTGGAAAAAGTTGGTTGTATCAAAGCATACAAAGGCTTGATACGCTGGGCATATTCCGGAATGTATGTCCTCCCAAAATTCAAAAAGCCCAGTAAAGACTGTAATTTTTTCAGTGTTGTAGGAGCGCACAACTGTGCGCATTTCTCCAAGAAGTGAGGAGCCAAACCTCTACCTTCATTGTTGAGCTCATAGCCCAGGAACAACACCGTGTACTCAGCAATGTGCGATTTGGCAAAGTTAAATTTGTAACCCATATCTGCAAAGTTACAAATAATTGAATTTACACGACACAGATGCTCCCAAATTTCGTCGTCTGTGAGATATATGTCATCCACATACGAACAAGCATCTGGGTTGATTCTCTCCAAAAGAGAGACTATGCGTGCGGTAAATATACCAGGACTATTCTTATAGCCCATTGGGAGACGCCGGAATTGTTTTTGGACCCCAGCGCATGTAACACTGGTCCATTGGGAGCTAAAGCTGTCCAATCTGTGGGCATAGAAACCGTTGGATATGTCAAGCGTCGTCTTAAAACGCTTACGCACTAGACTATCCACTAGGGCAGAGCCGTGAGTATTCTGTACTGCACAGTTACGGCAATGCGAGTTCAAATGCCGGTAATCCAATACCAAACGATACGATCCGTCAGGCTTGGTCACAGTAAAAAGAGGATTATTCATCGGTGACACACACGTTTCAATAACTCCCTGATATTCTAATTGTTCAAGGATTTCCGCGACAGAAGCTTTTGCCTCACACCGAATGGGATATTGAGGTTGAGGCTGCGGCTGAGACCGCAAGGGAATTTCGTGGCAAGGGGACAATTTATCCCAACCACATTGGTTACGGTACGGAGCCGGTGCGAGAGCCCAAGCCCACTCTTCTGCAAAATGCTGCGCATGCTCTTTCGAGACAGTGTTCGCGAAACTGGGGAGGATTACCTCCTCCCCTCGCGGCGCCGCGAGCACAAAAGGTAGGGGCCAGTCAGCCTCCGAAAGCAAAATATCATATGTAGAAGAAAGATTTTCCCAAAATACCTCTTTGATGGTACGCTGTATGTCACCTTCAATTAACAGGACAATTTCATAAAGTCTCTCAGGTGGAGCAAGTCTCGTATCGGCTGTTTCAATTACAAAGTAGACATCAGTCGCTGTCACCCTCAGTAGTGGACGCAGCGCCTCTCTCACTATGGTAATCTCCACCGCGCTGTCCAGCAAGGTCAGAGCCCACTTCAGATTCCGAAGCCGCGTTTTCACTATCTGTGGCATATCGATGCGCTGTTAAGGCTGCGACTTTCTTTTTCGCAAACTGCGGTCTCTTTGGCGTAGAATCCTCCTGCTTCGCTGCGCCGTCTGTCTGTCGGGACTGGCCACGTCCTTGTTGGCCACCACGTCCCCTACCGCCTCCTCCTCCACCGGTCTTCGGGGCCGATGAGTCCTGAAAGGAACGAGGAGAGCGTTGATCAGAAACCTGAAATCGATCAGGTGATTTAATCATTGCGCGATCGCGCAAATCATAAACTCCCTCTGTCGGCGCAGAAACTTGTGGCACAGGATAAGAATCCTGAGTCTGCTGTTGTTGCTTCCCCTGTTTCTGTTTTTGAGGCCAATTTTGTTTTTTGGACTTGGGCTGGACATCTGCCACAGCAGATTGCCCTTGTGGTTGTTTCTTCTCCTTGATAGGAAAATATTTCAGACCTTTACTTGTGCGACCTATAGTTTTATATGCGGCCACAACAATCTTCGCTAACTGTCGGGGTTTTTCGGCATCGGGTAGAGCAGCCAAAGCATTCGACACCTGAAAGTTCACCGCATCTCCCTTTATATTGGAGAGGATGAGATCGCTAACAATCTCAAAAGAACCACACAGGCGCATACCCAATTCAACCGCTGCTTCCGGTCCGTGATCATCCTGAACACGTTTAACGATCGTAGGCAGTACGGACATAGACGGAGTGCCGAAACACCTCGTATAAATGGACGCAAAAGTTTTCCCCCAACTTTCACAGTCAACGAGTTCAGGAGTTAAATCCTTAGGCAAAGTAATCGTCAACATTCTATGTTTATCAGCAGGAGTAGAATTCGGAAACACAGCCTCCAGTTGGTCAAACTTTTCGGCAAGCCAGAAAGGGAAATCATCTTTATCATCGGGGCGCTTACCAAAAACCGAATTGACCATAACCGGATTGAGCCTTAAACTGCCATGTTCCGTTTGAACGTCCGGACCCCCCGGGGGACCTCCCGGGAGATGTCGACCTATGTATTGCACTAATGCACGAATCATGGCAATCGAGACAACATGTAGTCTACGAATATCCGTCAAGGGACAAGCGCCGTGATTCGGGTGCGGGGTGAATCCACCCAATGCAGGCCAATTTGTGCCTGGAATGTACAATGGACCCAACCTCGCAGCGGACAACGGGTGGGGTAGGGCGCCATCAAACCAAACGCGATGCTGCCAATGATCAATAGGTATTTCCAGTGCCCTGTACGGTGTATATTCAGCCGGTACAGGTGAGGGTGTGTAGGTGTGGAACACACCAGAATTTGCGTCCACTCCCGGAAACGTTACCCACGAATAAAACAGTTTGAAAGGGTACGCCGGATCTGCACACACCACCAAAATCACAGCCAAGCCCTCTAACGGGACTTGGAAAGCCTGTAAATGGTTGCGCACTGCAATGCGACTATGCTGCGGGATGGCCACAGCCTGCGCCATGATTGCACCGGAATTACTGAAAAACAAAGGAAACTTTGTAGCACAACTGGGTAGTAATTCAAAGAAAACGTTTTAGATAGATTCAAGCTTGAAAAGACCTATTTAAAAAAATAGGTAGGTTTCACCGACACCACCGTTTTCCGGAAACAACAGTGAAGGGGTTAAGGTTTGAACAATATACTACTCGAGTGTCATGATATAAGTCCACCAACGTATGGGCGCCATGTAGCAGGGTTTCTGTTCTCCCACAGAACTGTGCACGGAGGATTGGAACCTCAGCGAATTAGGGTGGCCCAAAACTCACCTTAGTACCCAACAAACCCCTTACCGAGCTAGCTACAGTGTCTCATTGGTCATAACAAACTCCCAATGTTTAGACAAACCAGAACATGAGCTTACAATACCTCAGGTTACGTGGAACACATGAGCACTCATTAGCTATACAATCATTTCAAACCAGAACGTGGAGTAAATGAGGACACGTGCACATTTGAAATATTTATTTACTAATGCCGTCTTCTCAGGCGCAGTATCTTAGATAATACAAGGAGACATATTATCAGAAGCAAAGTTATCAGCATAGTTACTAGTCCATAGAAAGCAAATGGTGACAGCATGCTAACATGCTGTAATGAATAAGGGTTACCAACACTTACTTCTCACCCTCCCTAACACACATATTATATTATATCTAAGAAGGTTTCTTTGGGTTGAATTAGGGCCAGCCCATACCTCAAGATCCTAGAATGACGGGATCACATCAGCATACACCAGCTCTCTCTGCATGCGAACAGCATCAAGTGTGTTTGTGTGCTTCAAGCAAAGCAATATAAAACCCGCCTAAAGCCCAAAGTTGGCAGAAGCTGCACTTATGTTATGTCTATGAACGCGCGAAGATCAGACCTCATAACAATTCTGTATCGTGTTATTCCTGAAGCTTCAGCACTCTCTGTACAGACATAGTTTATTAAGCAAAGCTGATATCAGAGTAATAACATATTATTCTCACGTAAACCACAACGAACTACTAGGTTGAAAGCTAAATCAACAATTAAGTGTCGTGTGCAGAAGCAGCAAAAGGAAAAAATGGCGTTTAAACATGTAATGAGCCTATGCTAACTTAGCGCATTATAAAGATATACAGTAGCTATATGACAGTGTCGCATCTAAGATCTGAACTGAACTAAGCTTAAATCTACCATCTTAAAGTAACCATAGTGTGTATTTTAGTCGGTTATGGTCTTGTAGTAACTCTATATAAAGTCCACTTATTTTTTATATAAAACCTGTGTGGTGTCCATTTGTAGTGTTGTCACTGGGTTACTGTATGTGGTCACAACTGCTTAACTTACAACGCCTCTGAAGTAAAGCCTTGGCTGCTCTCGCCACGCTACCTTTGAGGGTGAGCAGGGGTTATTTTAGAAGTGTAATCCCCTTTCCCTGAATAGAGGAGAGGGTCCCTGCTTGTCACAGGTACCTACCTGTGCCAACCAGAGACCTCCAAATCTCACATTGGAAGACAGTTGAAGGGATTCCGAATTTGCATTTGTGACTCATGTACAGTGACTGGTGAACACTACTTAGTGAGTGCAGACCATAACGATACTGCATACTTTTTGGCAGATTCCTTTTTGATTTTTGGATTGCCTATTTTTGAAAGATGCCTGAATCAGTTATCATGGGAGATACAGAATGCATAGCCTCTATTGATTGTGAATGGGAAGAAGAGAAGCTAGAGAGCTACAAAGTAAGGCAGCTGAAGTACATTTGCAAGTAATTCAATGTTTGCACTTCTGGATTTAGAGTGAAGGAATAGTTATACAAGGCGCTGAGGGCCTGGGTACAAGCTAGGAAAAATCCTGTGATTGAGGAGGATGATAATGCAATTGCACAACAGAAAGGGCTATTAGGCCCAGGAGGAAGGAAGCCACCTTCCCCTGCAAGTAGCCATGCTTCTAACAAAAGTCTGTCTCCAGAGGAGTTGGAGGACAGAGAGAGATCAAGAAGGCATGAAATGGAATTAACCAGGTGCAAGGTTGATAGGCAGCTAGAAATAGAAAATAGAAAGTTGGATCTTGAGGAAAAGAAAATACAGTTTGAGCATGAAAAAGTTTTGAGGGAGTTGGAGTTAAAAGCTAAAAGTTTACAGATTACTCCCTCTGGAGGCAGCGCACCAGCAGTACATACAGAAAGTAGGGTGTATATTCCCAAGGATGTGGTTGAGGAGTTTTACAAAAATGATGATATTGGCCAGTGGTTCAGAACCTATGAGGGAGCCTTATCTTCCCACCGGGTCCCTGAGAGAGATTGGGGAGCGGGGTTGTGGGGAAGGTTCCTTAGTGAGGGGCGAGATACATTGCTACACCAACCTTCTGAGGTCCACAATTCATACAGCCACATGAAAGATGCATTGATGTTTAGATATGGGTTGACACCTGAGCTCTCCAGAGGCAGAGGTTCAGGCAATGCAAAAAGTTAGAAAAGAGTACTTGGGTTGAATATGTCACTTTCTTTTGCAGAGCATTGGATGGTTGGGTAAAGGGCAGCAAGGTTAATGATTTTCAAGGTCTCTTTGATTTGATTCCATGGGAGCACTTGTCTGATAATTGTTTTCCAGAGCTGCACCAGCATATGATAGATAGCAAGCTGACTAACCCAAGGAAGCTTGCTGAGGAGGCAGACCGATGGGTCAGTACCAGGGTCCACAAGGGTCACATGGGAGACTCAGCCAAAGGTGGGCAGGGTCCCCAGCAGAAGAGTGGGGGGGGGAAGGGTAAACAGAAGGAGTTCCGCTAAGGGCCCCAAAGTAGTTCCCAAGGGAACCCCGTGAAAGGTTCCCAGCCTCCCCCTGAGACAAAGCAAGGGCCCCGACAGGTAGTCCTGTTCCCCAGGGGCCCCTGAAATATTACAAGTGTGGTGATCTGGGTCATAAGGCAAATGATACCAGGTGCCGCCAGTTTGGTAAACAAGCACCCACTGGTGCTCCGTCCCGGAAGATGGCTAGTGTAGCCTTGTGGGAGAAGATTGAAGTCCAGGGTGGGGGGGTCCCGTACAGATGACCCTTGTCTCTTTAGGAGACTGTGAGCTGGTCTCAGAAGCTCAGCTACCCAGGACACTAAGAAATATGGGCAGTGAGTGACCGACAATGGCCGAAAGGTGAAGGCTCTTAGAGACACAGGAGCCAGTTTGACAGCTGTCAGGTGTCACCTGGTGACTCAAGAGCAGATTGTACCTCATGCATTTTGCCGAGTTGTTAACGCCAACAACAAAGAGTTATCTCCAATGGCTCAGGTTCCCTTTGAGTGGGGGGGTCTCTGGTACTCTTCAGGTAGCTGTGAGGCCCGTCATGCCTGTTGACTGTTTGTTAGGTAATGATTTGGAGAGCTCCCCTTGAGAAAAGGTGGAGAAAACAACTCACTTGAAGATGGTTGGACTGCCTGACTGGGCGTGCATGACCACCCGGTCAATGTCATCCAGTAGGGGTTCTCAAGAGGACCTGGAGCCTGAGAGGGAGGCCCAGGAACCTGCCAAAGAAAGAAGTGGCGAGGGGTGCGGGAAACCAGCCCCTGAAGTTCCAACGGCCCAGGAGGAGGTAGACCCTGAGGGGGATGCCCTGGAGCCTACTGGGGAGCAGATAGCTGAACTGGGAGATCTGCCTGAGCTGACCCATTGGCAGCAAGAAGGAGGTCCCTCCAGGGAGGAATTTTGCAAGGAACAGAGAGAGTGCCCTTCTCTTGTGGGTGTGCGGCAACAGGCTGCAAGCCAGGCAGCAGGTGATCAGTCAGGGTCACACTTGATTTACTGGGAGAATGGTCTCCTGTATAGTGAGCCTAAGGTTGCTGAACCTGGGTCAGCCCGTGTGCTGATGGTACCCCAAAAGTTCAGAGCCTTCCTACTGGGGCTGGCTCATGATGTGCCATTAGCAGGACAAATGGGGCAGGACAAGACCTTTGAAAGGCTTGTCACCCACTTTTATTGGCCCCAAATGCGCAAGAGTTCTGATACTCATTGCAGGACCTGTCAGACTTGCCAGGCAAGTGGAAAGAGTGGGAGGAAGCACAAGGCTCCACTTCAGCCATTCCCTGTGGTCAGTACCCCCTTTGAGCGGGTGGGGGTTGACATTGTGGGGCCACTGGACCCCAAGACAGCCATGGGCAACAGGTTTATCCTGGTCTTGGTGGACCATGCCACCCGGTACCCGGAAGCCATACCTATGAGGACAGTGACGGCCCCCGTGGTGGGACGAGCACTGATGGGAATTTTCTCCTGAGTGGGATTCCTACGCAAGTTAGTGTCTGACCGGGGCACCAACTACATTTCTAAGTATATGAAGTCCCTGTGGCAGGAGTGCGGGGTAACTTACAAGTTCACCACTCCTTACCACCCCCAAGGAAATGGGTTGGTTGAAAGTTTCAACCGGACCCTAAAAGGCATGATTATGGGTCTTGAGGAACCCATGAGGCGTAAGTGGGACGTCCTCTTACCGTGCCTACTCTTTGCATACCGGGAGGTGCCACTGAAAACTCTAGGGTTCAATCCCTTTGAGCTTCTCTATGGGCACCCGGTCAGAGGACCTCTGACTCTGGTTAAAGAAGGCTGGGAGCAATCTCCTAGGAAACCTCCCCAGGATGTATATAGCTACATGCTGGCCTTTAGGAACCAGACCAGGCGCTTCAGTGAACTCGCTCAGGTGAATCTGGAGGCCAGCCAGGAGGAGATGAAGCGCTGGTATGACCAGAATGCCACTCTGGTAGAGCTTCAGCCTGGACAGAAGGTGTGGGTCATGGCCCCAGTGGAGCCCTGCACGCTCCAAGATCAGAGGACCGGACCATTTGAGGTTGTGGAGCGCAAGAGTCCTGTTACCTACTTGATGGACGTGCGGACTCCTAGGAACCCCTTGAGGGTCGTACATGTCAACCGCCTTAAGCCCCACTTAGAGAGGTCTGAAGTGGGCATGCTCTTGGCAACAGATGCAGGGATGGAGGAGGAGACTGAGCCTCTTCCTGACCTCCTGTCAGCCTCAGAGCAAGATGGGTCAGTGGATGGTGTTAACCTCTCCACACTGACCCCTGAGCAACAGAATGACTGCCGCCAGTTGCTGGGACAGTTTTCTGATCTGTTCTTCCTGGTTCCTGGTGTCACAGATTGGTGCGTCCACGATGTGGACACAGGAGACAGCTTACCTGTGAAGCACAAGTCTTACAGGGTAACTGACAGGGTGAGGGCTTGCATTAAAGAGGAGGTCCCAAAGATGCGTGCACTTGGGATGATTGAGTCATCTAGCAGTCCTTGGGCCAGCCCAGTGGTCTTGGTACCGAAGGCGGCAGCGCCGGGTGCCACACCCGAACTCCGGTTCTGTGTGGACTACAGAGGGCTCAATTCAGTCACGAAGACTGACGCGCACCCCATCCCAAGAGCTGATGAGCTCATTGATCGGCTAGGGGTTGCACGGTAGCTCAGCACGTTTGATTTAATGTCTGGGTACTGGCAGATCGCCTTGACTGATGGGGCAAAGGAGAGGTCAGCATTCTCCACACCAAATGGGCATTTTCAGTTCCGTGTTATGCCTTTTGGGATGAAGAATGCCCCTGCCACCTTTCAGAGGTTGGTCAACCAGGTGTTGGTTGTGCTAGATGAGTTCAGTGCCGCCTACCTGGATGACATTGCAGTGTTCAGTGTCAGTTGGGAAGAACATCTGCGCCACCTCTGGGAAGTGTTGTTGGCACTGCGGAGAGCAGGCCTCACGATCAAGGCGAGCAAGTGCCAGATTGGGCAGGGTTCTGTGGTGTACTTGGGACACCAAGTTGGGAGCGGCCAGGTGGCGCCCCTACAACCTAAGATTGAAACCATTCTGGCTTGGGAGCCACCCAAAACTCAGACAGAAGTGAGAGCCTTTTTAGGACTCACAGGGTATTACAGGAGGTTTGTCAAGGGCTATGGCAACATTGTTGCTCCCTTGACAGAGCTGACTTCCAGGAAGCAGCCCAAGAAAGTGATTTGGACTGACACCTGTCAGAAAGCCTTTGAGGCCCTGAAAGCTGCCATGTGCACGGCGCCCGTGCTCCTGGCACCCAACTTCTCAAGAGAGTTCATTGTCCAGACAGATGCTTCAGAGCATGGTGTGGGGGGCTGTTTTGTCACAGATGAATGAGGAGGGCTTAGATCAACCTATAGCCTTTATCAGTAGAAGGTTACTTCCACGAGAACAGAGGTGGAGTGCTATTGAGCGTGAAGCATTTGCTGTGGTTTGGGCACTGAAGAAGCTGAGACCATACCTGTTTGGGACTCACTTCCGGGTTCAGACAGACCACAGACCCCTCAGATGGTTGATGCAGATGAGGGGTGAGAATCCAAAGCTGTTGAGGTGGTCTATTTCCCTACAGGATATGGACTTTACAGTGGAACATGCCCTGGTATGGAACACGCCAACGCTGATGGTCTGTCCAGATTTTTCCGGTTTAGTGAAGAAAACTCCCAGGAGTTAGGGTAGTTCTCCCCACTTTTCAGCTGGAGGGGACACGTATTAGACCTGGCACAATTGGCATGGATTGCCCTTCCATTTTTGCTGTTGCCTCATGTGTTTTTGCTGGTGTTCGATGCTTTGGGCACTGTGCCATTGCTATTCAGTGCCACAGTGCAAGTGCTCCCTATTGTAAATTGATGTATTAATCAGTGGTTCCATGTTTGGCTATTTTGGTGTACATGTCAGACCCTAGTCTAGTGCACTAAGTGTGCCAGGGCGTGTAATCCAAATGCTGCTGGTGGGCCTGCAGCATTGGTTGTGCCCCCCACAGAAGCAGTCTTGTAAAATGTGTCTAAGGTCTGCCATTGCAGAGCCTGCGTGCAGTCTGGTATTGTCATGCTCACTGGGAAAGTGCACCCACTTCCCAGTCCCTAAACCTTCCCTTTTCCTCATATCAGACACCCCTATGGTAGGCCCAAGGGCAGGGTGCATTGTAATTATAAGGTAGGACAAGCCCTGATGTGTGTGGCATGTCCTAATAGTGAATTACAGCCATTTTCATTTTTCACTATTGCAAGGCTACCTGTTCTCCATAGGTCAGAATGGGCTGTTAGAATTGTTACATTTTATAATCCCAACAGGCTCAGAGAACATGGTAGAAATTTGAGTTTAGTATGCCTGAACTCAGAATTATAAAATACATATTTTAGTGAAGGTTATTTTGATATTCTGTGTTTGCAAATACCACTTTTAGAAAGTAGGTCCTTGCATGTCTAACCATTCAAACCTGCCTCTGCTAGGTTGTGTATTCCTATGTCTGGTTTCTGTGAGTGACAGGGCTGGGGAATTTCAGGAGACAGGCTGAGTCACCCAGTGGTGAATAGAGAGATCTGCATCTTGATGAGAGGGAGGAGTGCATCTGAACTCTGAATAGGGCTGTGCCTGCCTTCCATAATGCTGGCTCCACCTCCTGTTGGGCGTCTGATGTTTCTGCCTTGCACTGTGAAAGGAAAGGAGAGGTCTGGAAAACAAAGTGCCCAGGAACTGGTTTGGACTAGGCACAGGACCCTCTCCCCTCAGAGAACAAAGGATTTTGGGGTGTAAATATTGGGACCCTGCTCCCATGAGATTAGATCACTTTTGGACTACAAGAAGAAACCTTTACTGAGGAGAGGAACCTGAAGAAACTGAGGAGAGACTATTCCCAAGCTGAAGTGCTGCTTGGGGGATTGTCCTGCAGTGGTTGCCTTACTGCCAAAGGAAGGAGAAAGGAACTTTGTGTACTTTGCTTTCAACTTGTGAAGGATCTCCAAGGACTTGGAAAAGAGCTTGCCCCTTGCTGAAGTCTCAGGGACAACAGACTTCACCCCACAGCTCCCCAGAGTTCTCTAGGATGCGCCTGCTGCTGTTTTGGGCCTTCTGAGGAACTGCGTGTAGCAAGGAGCTGGAAGTGCGACGAGAAGAAGCGTGTCACCGTCACTGTGCATGCCATCGCAACTCTGGACACAGGAGGCTGTCGCCGCTGGAACTGTCGCACTGCACCGCATCGGAGAGAAGCGTGCCGCAATGAAGAGGAAGCGTGTCGCCGTCGCTGCTGCTGCCTTCGCAACTCCGCAGAAGGAGGGTGTCGCCGCTGTGGTTGTCGCACTGCACCGCATCAGGAGAAGAATCTCGCAACGAGGTCGGAGCGGGTTGCCGTCGCTGTGCCTGCTGTCGCAAATCTGAAGAAGGAGGGTGTCGCCGCTGGAAATGTCGCATTGCACCGCATCGACCAAGAGCAACTCGCATCCCCGAGAAGTGCGCCGCCGTCGGAGCTGCTGCCGTTGCACCTTGGATGTCGCCGCTGTTGTTGTCGCATCGAGCGGAAGCTTCACGCATCGTGGAGAAGAGATTTGCCCGCTGGAGCTGTTGCCATCGCATCCCAAGGGTGTCGCCGCTGCAGTCCACGCATCAAACTGAGAACTTCTCGCATCCCCGAGAAGTGTGCTGCATCTGGAAGATCTTCACGTCTTTATTTCTTTGCACCTGAGCTTTGCTGCATTTCCCATCGCTGAGACATTGCTTGTCGTGGAAGCGCAACGCAACTTAAGGTACATTGACGCAGACTGTCGCATCTAAGAACTGAACTGAACTAAGCTTAAATCTACCATCTTAATGTAATCATAGTGTGTATTTTTGTTGTTTATGGTCTTGTGGTAACTCTATATAAAGTCTACACTGTATGATCAGAGTTAAAGTTCATCAGTCTATTTATCTTGTGTATTTTATTCCTTCCTGGTACTACGAATTCCTTAACTTTGTTGCTATTCCTGCATGCCTTGCAAGCCATGCAGAGATAGAAACCTGTTATCATGTCTTTTTTCTTGGCAGTTTTTGAGAAATGGCTACATACTAGCTAATCCTTAAGTGCTGGACCTCTCCTGTAGGTAATCAAGGGCGACTGTGAAATGAGGGATCCTATTACATGGTCTGACTTTAAAATGTTCCAGTTCCTTCAGGAGATTTGAAAAAGTTCAGTAGACCCTGTTGAGTATTCAGTTATCATCCTCACTGGTCCTGCAACCTCAGGCATTCTGATGTCTTTGTCTTTCATGTCAGATATGAGATCCTTCCTCTCTAGCTGCTTCATTTTCTTGCTTGCGTTGTTCAATGTTCCTTTCCTATATCCTCTTTTAGAGAATAGATCAGTGGCTTTTCTACTTTCTACAATAAAGTCCTCATCTAGCGAACAGTTTCATCTTAGTCTTGTTAATTCCCCTTAGGGTAATTCATTAATGACACTCTTGGGGTGGACACTATTCGCATGCAATACGCTGTTACCCAATGTGGGTTTCCTATACAGTGTTGTTCCAATTCTATTGTTCTTTACAAATACCATCAGATCTAAGTAAGGTACGTTGGTTTTACTCATGCACTCAATAAATTTGAGATTGACCTCGTTGTTAAGCTCGATTATATATTCTCTGGCCTCCTCCACTGACCCTCTCCATACAGTTCCTGCCCAGGCCACATGCTTCTCCCACCAGCCAACGAACAAGTTTGCATAGCTGGGTGTGAAGCACGTGCCCATCTCAGTCCCCTGCCGCTGTTAAAAGAGCTCTCCTGCAAATAAAAAAATATTATTTTGAAGGTAGTACGTGATTAATTCAATAAGCATTACATAGTCCTCAAAATATTTCAACTGTCTTTTATTTAATAAGAATTCTACAGCCTCTAATCCTCTTTGGTGTTCTATACTTGTGTAGAGACTGGCTATGTCTAGGGTTAGCAGAAGCATATCCGGTTCCCATTCGATATTCACAGTAATTCTCAAAAAGTCCTTAGTGTCCTTAACATAAGAGCAGAGATCGACTCCTAGTGGCTTTTGGTTGCACTCTTGTGAACTTTGGGTAGATGATAAAAGGTAGGTAACTCGGGGGTCTCACAGTAGATAAACTTGAAATCTTCCTCCCTCAATATCCCTTTATTCCTCCATTTAATAGCAAGCTTTTGAAAGTCTCGAATGCTCTTTTCATAGTTGGCCCATGTGGTTACTGTGTAACATTTGGTATCACTACTTGAAAAAGACTGCAGCACCGGGCTCAGTGCTGATTAATGCTAAAGTGGCGCGTAAACTCTAGACATACAACCACATATTACACACTATCAAAACTAGATTCAAAAAATATTTTTGATTTTATTGATCGTTTAGTATTTTTTTGTAGATAAAAAATATATATATATATAAAAATAAATTCAATTTATACATGATTTACTTCAAGACATAAATAAATACATACACATTACAACAGATATGAGACTAGTTAGAACCCCATTTTGATATCCATTATGATGTCACCTGCGATAAGTTTATGTTGATGGGCCACAAATTTATAAAGAATGAAAGGTTGTACAGTATATTGCACTTCTCACAATCTCTGTTACCAGAACCTATTTTGCAATAAAATGACAATCATATATATACAAAACACTGGTAGTTATTTGAGGAATACCACTAACGCGTTGCGGCAAATGCCTTCTTCAGGATTTTCTTTACCAGTGAATACTTGACAAAAGCGTATCTTCTGTATTGAAATTAGTGTTCAGGATAACAAGGGTGTATCTTCTGTATTAAAAATAGTAGCATTCAGGCTATAGGGATGAATTACATTTATTCTTCCTGTGTTATATCTTCTTTTTTTATCCTTTATATGACCCTTGATTACATTTCATCACTATTCCTAACGGCCGAAGGTTTGTTGAGTGCATCTATATCTCTTTTAGCAAAAACAGGATTCAGGCCGGAATGGTATATTCCAAATTTTCTTGTTAACCCTCAAGTATATAGAACTAATTTTTAAGGTTCAAGGATCTTGTACCTCTATTTACAGGTATCACTGTTCCCTATTTCTTTGTTTGTTCTAGAGTTGATAGTTGACCATTTGCCAGACCCTCACAAGCCCCTATTTTGATAGCTTGGTCACGATGTGATGGCAATCTCAGGCGCTACCTCCGACCAGCTTTTCCGTCTGCTGCCATTTGGTATCAGCCAGTTGTCTTCTCGCTTCTTTAGGATAAGTTTGTTTATCCATTATGACAATGTTTCTTCTCTTATCAGAAGCTTTTATAATTAAATTGTCATCCTCAATCAAATCCGATATAAGTTTTTTTTGGTGAGCTGTCAAATTTACCTTTGTCAAATCCGGGCCTCTAGCCTGCAATTTTTTGACGTCTTCTATGACCAGGTCGTGAAAGGTATCTATAGCATCATGTGCCGTCTGTGGGATGAACCGTGAACGTTTCCTTAGGGTGCTTGTTGCCCCCTTCTGAGTGATTCCCATTTCTTCCAAGAAATCAGCTGTTTGATCGCTTTGACTGCTGCTTAGTTCGAGTTCCAAGTCTCTCATTGCTCGTAGAGCATTTAATTCTGTTCTAATCAGTTAGCCATTTTGTTCCATACTGATAGTTTTACCATCCTCTTGTGATTTTTTTAGGGTGCATTGAATGTATTTTCAACAATTTCAATTCTGGTGTGAACTTATATAGATCTATCTGGGCATTTGTATAATCAAACTGAGTGGTCGGGCAAAAAGTGAGGCCCAACTCCAAGACTATAATTTCCTCTGGTGTAATGGGTCTGCTTGAGAGATTAATTACAGTTGTTTTCTTTTTCTCTGATACTTCCCCTAGTTCCGTTTCGCCCCTCGTTTGCTCCTTGTTCTGCGTCCGACCAGTGACGAGTCTTTTCCCCTTCCTTCCCCGTCGGGTTTTTTGTTTCTTCTTTCTGGGGGATGTGTCCTTGCAGCCGGGCGTTGTCTCGCTTCTCTCAGCAATTGGTATTCGTGAAAGAAAGTTGTTGTTTTCACAGAAATTTAAAATATATATATATATATACATATATGTTTTCTTAAGAATCTTCCTGGTGGTCCTTTCAATTTTGGAACCTGGTAACTGTGAAATGTGTTAGCGGCCGTCCCGGTCGCGAAGGTGACCCCCCAGCCAGTGGATCCGAGTCAGCACCACCGGGTGTTTGATATTAGCGGATGGAAGACGCGTGAGCACGATTCCAGTAAGTGCTCACGCGAACACTTTTTCATGGCTACCACGCAGTGTGACAAGGCTCAGGTCACCCTCTCTACCCACTTGGGATTTTATTTTGTGCCACAAGTACATGAACTGTGCACCCACTTGGGAGAACTACAATGTCCAAGATGCAGCAGGAGCGGCAGCGTCCCCGCCCAGGGGCGTGGCAATCATCAAAGCAGTCAGTTCATGTGCCTAGCACACAGCGCCACAGAAGAAGGGAGTAGGTTTCTCCCGAAACGCGTCTGGCAGCACGAACTTTCAGAGTGGTTTACCTGTTACCTGCCACAAGCAAGCCGTGAATAAACCTGGTGTTTTCTTAAGAATCTTCCTGGTGGTCCTTTCAATTTGGGAATATATATATATATTATATATTGATGATTGCCACGCCCAGGGGCGTGGAAATCATCAAAGGCAGTCAGTTCATGTGCCTAGCACACAGCGCCACAGAAGAAGGGAGTAGGTTTCTCCCGAAACTCGTCTGGCAGCCCGAACTTTCAGAGTGGTTTACCTGTTACCTGCCACAAGAAAGCCGTGAATAAACCTGGTGTTTTCTTAAGAATCTTCCTGGTGGTCCTTTCAATTTGGATATATATATGGATATATATATATATATATATTCCCAAATTGAAAGGACCACCAGGAAGATTCTTAAGAAAACACCAGCTGCTTGTGGCAGAGATATATATATATATATATATATATATATATATATATATATATATATATATATATATATATATATATATATATATATATATATATATATATATATATCTGTCACAAAGTGATCCAGCAGGCTGCGAGAGCGCTCCACAGTGTGTGCTCGGCTCAGGGGTCGGATCCAGACCCAATTAATTACTTTGTCATACAAATGGAGCGGCACAATCAGAGAGTTTCAGAAGCCTTTATTCAGCGCTGGGGTGAAGCGCTGAATAAAGGCTTCTGAAACTCTCTGATTGTGCCGCTCCATTTGTATGACAATATATATATATATATATACTCCACCAGTGCCGGTAAGAGAATATCAACTGTCGTGAGCATTCCCAGTAAGGTCACCGGCAGACCCAAATCTCTTTTCCAAGCCCCTCCTCATCCAGGAAGTAAACCAGGACACCCAGAGCTCCTTGTAGGAAAGTTTATTCTGCAAGTGAAAAAGCAACTACGCGTTTCGCCATTACGGCTTGTTCACGCTCATCAAACCATATAAGCGGCCATGTTTAAATACAAAAATCACCCAAAGTGTTAATACATCAACAAATGAGGTGGAGGACATCTTGACATAGTCATAAATACCTGGTCTTCTCATCATTCAGTTAGTAATTCAATAAATACAAATGCGTTATATATGTGAATTCATGATCGTATCCTTTTTAGACTCTCTGCGGCATTTCTTTGCCCATTATTGTCTACCACCTTTCTCAATTCATTATTTCATAAAATTTTGATTCAAGTTTCCTTAGGGATAATTCGCGATTACCCCCTCTGACTCCGAAATCAACAGTGTCAATTACCACAATTGACAGTGTTGATTTGGGAGTCAGAGGGGGTAATCGCGAATTAACCCTAAGGAAACTTGAATCAAAATATATTATTGATTTTGGATGCCTGAATCCTAATGGACTGAATATTACTGAATAATTGGCTATACATCTGTATGAATAGTATAACATACCAATGAGTTGAAGAAATAGAATGTCTGCAGTCTACTTGTGTATTTTAAGAAACCAGTATTTTATTGTTTTAGATATTACTTGAGGTTTGAGGATGAATAATCAGAAATGCAATGCGGCTGTCTTCAGATATCAGTGTGAAAGAGAATTTTCTCCAGGATTGGCCCACTGGGTCACTATGTTTCTATACCTTTTGAAACACCCATGGGGGTGAAGTATTGCCAAATCTTGGATTTACAAACATTCCTCGACATTTGCCCACTGGGGCATGGACTATGCTCTCTGTCACAGACAATGCCCACTGGGGCGGAATTAATGTTGTATTAGGCAGTGTAACCTAGCAACGTGCTTACGATAACATTGCACGAATGTACGATGAGCAGAGATAACTAAAGTCTCAGCGAACCAATAGGAAGCACTTTAACAGAATTGTGCTTCACGTGCTACGGAGAACAATTTAAAACTTAGTATATGCACATTGTATGAAATACTAACCCATGAAAATGTTGAGATTATTATTTCCCTTGCATTGTTTATATCAGATGCACATAAGCCATTTTTATGAAATAATGAATTGAGCAATGTGGTAGACAATAATGGGCAAAGAAATGCCGCGGAGAGTCTAAAAAGGATACGATCATGAATTAACATATAACGCATTTGTATTCATTGAATTACTAACTGAATGATGAAAAGACAAGGTATTTATGACTATGTCAAGATGTCCTCCACCACATTTGTTGATGTATTAACACTTTGGGTGATTTTTGTATTTAAACATGGCCGCTTATATGGTTTGACGAGCGTGAACAAGCCGTAATGGTGAAACGCGTCGTTGCTTTTTCACTTGCAGAATAAACTTTCCTACAAGGAGCTCTGGGTGTCCTGGTTTACTTCCTGGATGAGGAGGTGCTTGGAAAAGATAGATAGATAGATATATATATATATATATATATATATATATATATATATAGCTTCAAATTCCCTCCTTGAGTCAAAGAGGCACACTGACTCTGGCTGGGTTGTTGTAAATTCATTTATTGCATGGAACAGCACGAAGGCAATAGGCGTCCTTTACCCAACGTTTCTGCTTCTGCAAGCCTTGGTCACGGGTTAAGTCTCTGACTTTCGAGGCAATTTGTGTTTGGATATATATATATATATATATATATATATATATATATATATATATATATATATATATATATATATATATATATATATATATATATTCCCTTTTTATGTAACAGTACATATCGCTCTAAAAGATCAAAAAAGGTATGACATTGCCAAAAACCATGACCAAGATTGAGCGGTTTCTTTTGTTAAGAAATAGAAAATTTGACAGACCGAAGCAGGGAAACCATCAAAAAGACAACTTACATCACAACACTTTAAAACAGGTGTGTTTTAGGTATGGGGAAGGGTATGAGTGGACAAAACTGGAAGGGTAGGGCGCTGGATGTGAGCTTTCAAAATAATATCTGCTATTTCAAAATAAAAATACTATTTTCTACTTAAGCAGGTCTTAGCCTTGAATTGAAAACAGTTGCGTTAAAAGAATTTGTGATTTACTTTTATGCTTATTAAAACTGCTAGGTATGAATTGTGGCTATAATGAACTACAAGAGGCATTCTACTTTTACAACTATTAGATATATGTTTAATCCATAGCTTCTGATTGGGCAGTTGAACCAGGAGCAGTAATCTTAAAATCTTTTACGAATATTCCTAAACCAAACGATTGCGCTATAGTGATCCATTGTCTAACCAAAAAGCCTACAACTGGTAAGATAAAAAAAAGTATCACATATCTGAAAGACTGCATAAAAGCTCTGAACCTGTAGAAATAATTGACCTCACTTGCTCACAACAACCTTGCGAATCATACTCAGATCCACATCGCAGTACCAAATCCTATATTCAAGCAAAGTGCTCAAAAGAGATAGAACCTGAGGAGACTGTGGATACAAACTCCAACTATATAGAGATCATAGTCCTCCCCTATACCCAACAAACTCTGGCTAAGTCCCCACAAAACGTAGCTTACTCCCCACTATTCTGACCTTTGATTTTCAAGGCTTTAATAGAGCCACACACCTACTCCCCACGATTCCTGTAAGTGAAAGAGGCTGGAATTTCAGCCCCACACAGGGCATCACCGCCGAAGACCCTGAGGTTGACGGTTTCGGAATAATATCAGAAAACACTAGCTGTGTCCCGCGTATTCCTTCAACAGCATATCATCTGACTCTAGATTATAAGTATTATCAAACCAGTAGCGCTCTTCCCAAGGAATCACCTAAACGCAAACAAGCGATCCCCCCATTTCAGCAGGCAATTATGAAGATTATCCTTCTACAAGTTTAACGGCACAATCATGGCAAATTGGGGTTTATACAAATATTATAGCAGAGACCAAAAAAAATATAACCAATTTCCCCTAGAGCAATACCTAAGTTCCTAGCTTGTTGTGCATGTTTTGGATTTGACACCTTAAGAGCTGCAGAGACTCCAAAGTTGCTATACCCTGCATTAAATAGACTGGTTCTCTCTGAAGTTCAGCTAATATTCAGGCTATCCCATGTCCTAGTCCTTCTAGCCAGAAAGACACCCTTTTGCCATTACAAAATTAGCTAGCTGCAAGCTTTAAGAAGATAAAAACGAAGTGCACTGTGAAATCTTCAAAATCAAAAAAGCAAAGATGGGAACACTGAATTTGCCCTTAAAAAACCCAGATGAAATGGTGCAAATAACCCACATTTTTAAAACTGTGTCTTTAAAAGCTACAGAATTAGCTGCGTTCACTTTAAGGGGTGTTCAGCATGATGCCAACAATATAGTCCTTTAATAAAAAAATGTAATAGTCTGGTTAATAGCTGTAATAAAAAAAAATCTTGACTACAAAGGAAAGTAAAAGAGCCATAAATATTGTTGGAAGAGTCATAAAGCGTTCAAAGTCCCAGCCTACACACTTTAAAAGTAGCTGGCATGGAGTATGTAGTAGACCAGGAGCTAGCACCCAACAGTCTAATAAAAGCAAGCATTCACTAGCATCCAAAACAAAGAGGATGAGGTACGCCACAAAATTTGGACAAGCCAAGACAGTATTTGCAGTCATGGAGAAAGGCATGAGTTCAAAATCTATTCCGCTCAAGAGATAAATCATACCGGTTTGATGCCAAACTCGAAAAAGTGTTGGGGTAACAAAATGCAGAAATTGTCCACTTCTTCCGAAAAAACTAAAGCGTTTACTCAAAAAAAAGTTAAAAAGCTAAAATTATTGTGACCAGGCGCGTAAAAAATAATGTCTATCAGGAACAAGTTGAGCCTTCCTTAAGCAACTTGCTGATGAGCCCTGCATCCCCTCCTGACCCTCCACCCCCCACTTTTAGGCATATAGTTTTAGAGAGTATAAGAAGGTACCAGAGAAATGTACAGATATATCCCGCTACAGAGTTCTACGAAGAACTGCGCTTTGTTAACCTTGAGCAAATAAGATCTACAGATCAAGGGTTTGTAGTTATTTATCAGGCTGTACAAGCACTAATAGAATGCCTGGTACAAGATGTAGGCCCAAATTATTTTTTTCCATCTCCTTTTCAGCGGACATGGTCTTGACAATTTACAAGACATTCAGCACAAGGGGAATTTTGGGAAAATACTGAAAAACATTCACTAAGTAAACTGTAAGTCACAGCCCACGGTGCAATGAGAATAGTATCTCTCATCTGTTGTGGGGGAGAGCGTGTCGAGTCCAGACCTTTAAAGACTACTATGTACAGTAAAACCACTGAGAATAAACTTTGTTGGTTATTGAATGTTAAGCATTGTAACAATAACACCTGTCTGGCAGCAAGTATTTTAGGGCTGCGCCCAGATAGTCGCACAACAGATGCTCCTTTATTATCTAGAGCGTTACAAACCCATGCTGATCTTGAAATCACCTACGATTGTATGGTAGGATTTGGGGAATTAGGATTTCTTTCTAATTACTTTGATGTAACTATTAAAGTTCTCTGCTATTATGGGTTGTGGAAGTACTCCATATCTGGAGAACAATTAAGAACTAATGGCCTGATTATGACATTGGAGGTCTTGGAGCAGTCCGCTATGCCTGCGACACGCTCCAAGACCTCCAAAATCATCTGCTCACCAACTGCCGGATTACGAGTTAAAATCTGGCAGGCAGTCCTGCAGCGGTCATCCCACTGTGGTGCCTTTGTAAGGCTCATAGCCGAGCCTTAGAAAGGCACAGCCATGGCACCGCCAAAGTGCGTTCCTACACGGAATGTGTTGTGAAGTTCATGCTGTGCAGGAACCGGGGGCTGCAGAAAGAAAGGTAGGCACAACATGTGCCCCCCTGCATGCACCCCAGTGCGCAGATGCACCCTTAATTTCCTCACTGTCACACTTTTTATCGCAGACTCCCTGCCATGAAAACTGTGTCAGTGAGGAAGCTCGCAATGAGCTTGGCGGTGCACACTGCGGGCCTCAGACTACTGCAAGGCAGCCACGGATTGCAGATCCCTGGTGGTAGTAGCGGTCCTATGGCAGTTGGAGCGCGCGACTCATAAAACGGTGGTCGGACCGCCGGTGCGGCAGTAGCAGCACCACCACCGGGGATTTGGTGGTCCACTGGAATGCCAAACTCTCAATTAGGCCCTAAGAATGTGTATATTCTAAATCATGACAGGCATTTCTACAGCATATTAAACTTAAAACGTTTTTTGGGGCGAAATATGTGTGTCCGCATTGTGACCATATATATAACAAAAAGTCTAATCGTCAGTGTGAAATGCACTATAAAATGTGTCAGTCTGACGGCTGTACACCAGACCCCAGTCACAAAGTCAAATGTCCACGATGTAATTTATTCTGTCGCTCAAAAGAGTGTTTAATAAAACACAAACAACTTGCAAACAGTGGCCTGATACAGTGTACTCCCGAGGTAGATTATTTGCAAAGTGGGTGACGCGTCACCCAAGAGTGAGAAGGAATGAAATGTTTACACTGTAAAATGTATTTTTCTGTAAGAAAAGAACATGAGTGTTTCATGCCTAAAGCCCCCTCTCAAACAAAAACAGAAAAGTACATCATATTTGATATAGAATGCACACAAGAGAACATTTTGCACAAAGCCAACTATATCTTTGCGCACCACTTAACTTCCAATGAATAATTGGAGTTTGCATGCCCATCCTGTGTGAATGACTTTCTTAACACCTTCTTACGAAAGAAATTTAAGGGTTATACATTGCTAGAAAATAACTCAAAAGCTTGTGGCTCATTCTTCCTCCTACATCATATAATTACTGAAAAATAGAGGCTCAATTTAGCACTCAAAGATCCAAATTGATGCAGCTCATGGTGGTGCCATTACAAATATGATTAATTGATACCTTTCAGTTTTGTACCAATGAAGCTCAGCAAATTACCAAAAGCCTTTGGTTTCCCCAGTCCCAAGGGTCATTTTCCACACTTTTTTAACACCTCTGCAAACCAAAATTATATGGGCCCTATTCCTTCCCCTGAATACTAGGGTGTAGACTTTATGATGCCAGATGAGAAAGAATCTTTTTTTTAAATGGTCCACAGAAAACTCTGAGAAGGCTTGTAATCTCTTTAGAGATGGTATCATACAGATGACAAAACAAGAAACCGTTCTACAGCCAAACACTCCTGGCGAGCAAAAATGCATTGCCTATATCCACCCTTTTCAATATGTGACTCAGCCTTTAATGTGTATGGCTACCTATAAGTACATGTTTTTACAACCTGAAAGCATAACGATGGTGCTTCCTGATTTGTATAATAGTAAACAGGAGAGAAATTCTACATTATCAATTCAATGGTTAATGTATGTCTCTGAAAAAGTAAGCATCTTTATTCAGAACACTTTGATGGGTGGTGAATATCTGGTTGGCCCATACTTCCTAGGTGGATATGCTGTAGTTAATGGTGTGCCAACCATTTTTGAAGATAACAATTGTTTTTATCATGGTTGCCCCCAGAGCTATAAACCACATGAGTTAAATAGTCTGCTGGGTACCACCTTTAAACAGCTGTACCGCTGGGCAATGTTAAAAGAACATTATATCGAGATTTGCAGTATTGTTGTGAGATCCTTGTGGGAGCAAGAATGGCTTGATATGGTCAAATCAAATGAAGAACGTGTGTGTTTTATTAAGAACAAGGAATTGCCTGAGCTTCTTGAGCCTCAGAATACTTTATCTGAGGTCATACAAATGCTATTCAGTTGTACAAGAATGGGGCTAGTAGCCAAAAAATACACTACTGTGATTTCAAAAGTCTGTATCCTTATGTGAACAGAATGAAACTGTACCCACTAGGACACCCTTGCATCATTTATCACAAATTTAATGACCTTAGTGAATACTTCGGCTTGATTAAATGTCAGGTGCATCCATCCCACAGGCTTGATTTTCTTGTTCTCCCACACAGAGTTGCAGGAAAGCTAATGTTCCCCCTATGCTGGGTATGAGCTAAAAGCAAACAGACCAGTGAATGCAGACACACTGAAGAAGAAAGGTCGTGTAGCATAGAAGTACAGGCTGCTTTAAAGAAAGGTTGCAAGATTGGAAGTGTACCTGAGATATGGCACTTTGAGCAAACTACAACTGCACTTTTTTCTGAGTAGATTAAATTAATTCTCAGAGACAAGCAGGAGGCCTCAAGATTTCCAAACTGGTGTATCAACTAAACCAAAAAGCAACAATATATTGACGATTACTACATGCTTGAAGGTATTTACTTAAGTCCTGAGTACATTGAAGTAAAACCCGCCAGACATCAATTGGCGAAACTGTGTCTCAATTCTCTAAGGGGCAAATTTGCACAGCGGTCAAACTTGCCAAACACTACAATATTCACAGATCCAGATGAGCTGTTTAAATAAATGTTTAGCTCATAATATGAGATCTCCAGTTGTGACTATATAGCTTCTCTGTGTTGGAAACATACAAAAGAATAACCAACTACTTCTAACAATATAAATATTCCATAGCTTGTTTTACAACTGCTAATGCTTGATTAGAGGTTTGCAGGGCAATCATCGCTTGCTCTGTTTCGCAAGGCATTAAAAACCTTGCTCTTCTCTGAAGCATACCTGTAATTAGTATGCTTCATTGGATTACAGATCGAACGACCTGCTTGGCACCTTGATGCCCTCGGGCTAAGTTGTGCGGTAAAAGACTTTCTTCATTCATTCATTCATTCAACGTGCTAGATCAACTTCAGGACCGATGTTTGTACCATGATACTGACTCTGTGATTTTTGTGAGTAGGCCAGGGGAACTTGGTAATTATTTGGCAGATTTACCAAGCGAGTTATCTCCTCGTGAACATGTGTATCACTCATCCAAAAATGTAGGGTGCATAAAAGTAAAAGACATTACACTGAATGTTAACAATATCATCAAAATCTATTTAAGCCTAAAGAATCTGGTGAGTGATTATATTGAAGAACACACAAACTAATGTGATAAAACTATTGTAATTGAACAGCCTACTACTATCAGGTCCAAACAAACGGTGGCAAATTACAACCAGGCCCCTGCATAAAACCCTCATGTAGTGTTTGATAAACAGGCACTGCCAGAAGAGTACAAAACACTGTGTTTCTACCCGCACAATGGACGCTAGACTGCAGCATCCATTTTCCTGTGTGTTAGCAGGCCTTTCAAATTGTGGTAAAAGTTATTTTATAAAAAAAGTTTATAGAAAATGCTTCTAGTGTTTTAATCCAAACCTCAACCAATATTGTAATGCTTTATTCCTGCTGGCTGAAACTATATACAGAGCTAGCACATAAATGACCATATATAAAATGTATTGAAGGAATACCTGATACTCTCAACAATGATAATATGCTACCTCCAAGTCATGTAAACATGGTTATTGTAGATGACCTAATGAGTGAAGCTAGTGATAGCCTATAAATAGAGAAAGCCTTTACTCAATATTCACACCACCGAAATCTCAACATGTGTTATATAGTGCGGAATTTGTTTTATAAGGGTAGGAGTAGCCGTTCAATAACTCTTAACACATCTTACCTAGTGCTGTTTAAAACCCCTAGAGATAAACAAGAAAAAAAAGTTATAGCCAAATACCAGATTTTTCTAAAAAAACTTTTAACAATGCTACAGAGAAACACCATGGTTACTTACTGGTAGATTTAAAAACAGCAACCCTAGATGACTACGGACTACGTACTGATATTTTTCCACCTGATCTCGCGGCTGCCAACACACCCAAAAATAAGTCCAAACCCTATAAAAAGAATTGCTACTAACTCCCTATTAACATTTTATAATCTAAAAGATGTACTAAAGGACACTATGTCAGCACATCTACGCAGAAATGTAGCCTTCCTAAAATTGTGAATCACAGCGAGCCCCCAGCAAAGGATATCTTGTGCTCCGCTTCCGATGATTTAGTGGCTGCTATTTCAGAGACTGACCTAAACACTCTGAAAGGTAAAGTCCCAATATGAGATCATGAGTTCAAAGCTCTAAAGAAGCATCATCATCTCATTAAAAAGCTTAATAATAAACGCACACCCGTGGTTCCTCAAACGAAATTGGTGAAGTAGGGTTCAATTGGGTTGTGCTGGGTAAAGCTATTCCTCTTATCACCAGCCTTTTGAGCAGAAACTGATGCAGTATGCCCATAAGATGTACTTGGTACCCAGACTTCAGATGGATCATTTGAGGGCCACTACGCATGAAGACTGGAACATACGGAAAAATTAAACGCAGAACCTGGATACTGAAAAGAAAACTTTTACCGCACAAAAAGAAGAGGGACTATGTATTAAAAAATTGCTTTCATCAGGAAAGGGGAGGGAAGCATTCAGGTGTTTCAAACTGCCCTCACACACAGTAAACTGTGTCATGCTTCATCATAAGGCTGCTAACATACCTCCGCACAAGCCAACGCTGGAGGTGGAGCAATAGGGAGGGGGAAGACAATACAACACAAAACAAATAAAGCAAATAATGGGAACATAAGTGATTAAAGGTGCAGAGATAGTGGTTAAAACTAGACTGGGGAATTCCTTAATTCCACTTTAATCATGGATTCCCTGTCCCGAGTAAAAAGGTCAATTGAAAGACCAGTGGATTGTGGTATGGGAGGCTAATATGAGTCACCTACCCCTCCACTCTGCAAAAGAATGTCTACATGGTTTCAGTCAGCAGGAAATAATACCCCGGCTTTCATCAGGACTCACATATGATAGATCCCAGGCGTACCAACCCTACCTCCTTGATCCAAGTGTAAAGGGTAGGAACTCTTCTCAATGAACGTACCCAACTAATATGTCAGTATGATTTCCGTGGGGAACCTGTAACAGAGTCAATAAAAACACGTATCAAGCAAACAGCTAGCAAGTCACGTTGTCAAATTCTTGGAGAAAGCAGAAAAGAAACAAAAATGACAGAGGGCAGAAACAAGCTGACGCCAACTTACGAAGTGAAACCCAAACGGACATTGACAAGGGATCAATCACTCGTTATGAGTATTGGACCGCCTCCTGAAGGCTAAATAGCAAGGCGGTATATAAGTGCCTCACCTTTTTCTTCTACGCTTAGACCGAAACAAATTCAAATTCCTGTACTAATTATTACTTTTATATGTAGTCATTCCTATTTTATATTTTTACACATTAACTGTATTTAACTAATGGTTTTACTTGCTAACAATTGCAATGGTTTTAATTAACTGAGCAATAAAGATGATTACTTACTTACTTACGTATCAAGCAAACAGTGCAGTGCCCCCGTGAATGAAATAACACGCATAAGAACAGCCATATCAGTGACCCTGCACCTGACCAAGAACAGTGATTCATGTGTGGGCGGCACACCCCTATCTCAGACTAACAACATACATTTATATTATGGCCCCATGGTGCACCTAGTGATTCTATCCATCCCACAACAGTGCACAATCTGCACTAGTAATAATACAATGTAAAAGCGGGTACCAGTGCTAGGAGAAACGAGCATAGCCATTTACTCGGCATATCTTACGGAGTTCTTTCAGTTTCCAAACTTGAACTGGTGGGGAGCGAGGACAGCGCCCTATAGTCACACTCTGCGGGACATTGGGATAGATAAATGAAGGCATAGGTAAATTCATGTCTAGTAAGGAGCTATCTGTTAATCACGATCTCAGCGAGACCACCCAGCGAGGACTAGTTTCAGACCCAGGAGGATCGTGGGTAAGTCAGAGTAAAAGTTAAAATCAAAATCAAAGTCAAAGTAAAGGCATCGGCTGAAGTGTGGAGCTCAGGACGTCTACTGCAAATCAAGCAAATGCCCGCGTGGAGAGGTTTCCACATTTGGTGAGGGAGTCTAGGTGCTTCAACTTCGTCAAGGTGAGCCGTCTCAGACAATTGTTCACTGAAATGAAAACCCTCCTAAACCGTACAGATTTAGCACCTCACGACAACGCCAAGCTGTACTCGATAGTTCTTCAGAACTTTTAAAACTATTTTCGACAGGGCATGGAAGAAACAAATAAGCTGGCTTTATATACTACCGACTCTGAAAGTCCACAGAAACCAGCCACTCAAGACCCCCGCCACCCTTAGACCCTTTGGTTCACGAACTATTAGCCAACATCGGGCAGCAATACAACAAAACTAATGCTGAACTATTGCTAAATACAATGTTCAGCGAAAAATACAGTACTTTATGGAACGAGAAAAGAGAGTTTATCTACAGAGGGCAACCTATAAAAATTATCTAACTTCTATGACTTAATCCGAAGCATCACACAACCCCAGACTCGATTTTTAAGCATCCTGTTGCAGAAATGAACATTTCTTCCTCCATTGTAAGTAATGCTGCAAACAGAGATATTTTACACTCTTTAAAAGATACGGGCAATCACCCGTTTGTAAGCATGAAATGTTCTACGCCTGTTGTTTTTCAGCCTCATTCATACACGCCTATAGCACCTTTCTTTCCACAAATTGCACCACTTGGGCATGATGATGGCTTCACTCTGGAACCCAAGAAGAAACATTTCAAGAAAACACATGGCTGCCTGTTTAATATGTTTTTAGAGTTTGCCCCATGGAACAGACTTTTTATAATTATATATGTATAATATAATGTTATTTGCGTCCATGTATATACATATATGCTTGTTTTATTTTCCAATTCTGTTTTCCTTTCTGTTCCATAATTAGTTAATAATAGTAACACCTTAAAAACACCTTAAATCTTTTTACAGTTTCCTTTCTTATTTTGAATAAATAAAGAGCTTAATGTTTTTTAAGCATGACAAACTCATCAGGCAAAGTATCCCACACACAAAAACAATAAGATTATATGCATGGATGAAAATATGTACTGCTTAAAATTTGTAATAATAGAGAGTCGTTACTGAGACTTTAACATAGGGTTTTTATTTTACAGTTACAAAATAATAGGTATAATAATACATAATAGATCTGGCTACATTGCTTTACATTTTTGACAGAATGTGTAAGCAGTTTTAGACACTTTTGTTAACCACACAAGTTTTATTTTACCTATTTGATAACAAGACAGTCATTTTTCTCAAGGTCATCTGAGTACAGTTTGAAGAAATTTTCAAACGACATACCCTCTGACATTTTACAATTGCAAGCATAAAGATACATTATGTACATTTCGTAGTTGGGCATAGACATGGCCACAGTGGAATTTACCAGGCCAATTTAGCTGGACAGTGAAATAAAAAATAAAAAAGGTTTCAGCTCTTTGTATACTACACAGTCCAAGGCCGTTTCACCCTGGGTATCAATCAAACGACCAGACAAGTGGGAGAGATCCTTTATCTAGTGAGAAAGCTATGCGCTGGCATGAATACTTACTCATTACCGAAACATTTTCTAATAAGTAAAAAAGAAATAAGAGGAAATAATACATGGCAACATTACTATAACGCTACGCAAACAAATGATGGAAGGAATGCTGAGTAAATCATACATTCACCCTCAGTCAAGAGATCTTGGGTTAAATCCATTGTTCTTTTGCTCACCATGCCTCTTCAGTTTAGACCCAGCCATATGCAAATCAGGGTATGCCCAGACGTGGGTCCAGTGCTCTCCATGCCACTGGAGTCAAGCTATCCTGGCTGATGAGGGCTGAAAGCCCGAAACCAGTCCTAGGATGCTTGTTTCTAGTCCAGGGAGGACCTGGCTTGGCAGTTCGGACTGGACTGTTCCCACAGGATCAAGACTGATTTGCATATGGCTGGGTCCAAACTGGAATGGCATGGTGAGCAAAAAACGATGGATTTAGGCCCATATCTATGTACTGGGGTGAATGTAGGACATTGTTCTGCATTCTGTCCATCAATTGTTCTTTTTGCAACATTACTATAACAGAATTACCATGTCAAGAATCAATAAAGCATCAAAATAAAAAAAAAATAAGCAAGGTGGATTTATGGGCACTCCTTAACATCAGCATTAGAAAGGGGGACGGCAAGGAGGGAGGAATCCTCAAATATCCCCTCACCAATGTGCATTAAGTCGACAATGTCATTCTCCAACATCATAGCGGCATTTGTAACATTAGCTGATATTTTCTGTTTGGGTGTGAAAACAGAGGTACAATAGGAGCAGCAAAAAGGAAGACATCGGATGAGGATGCAACAAAGCACCAACACCACTATAAGATAAATCAGGTCCTTAGAAATCCAACCCCAGCTACAGAAAAAGGACCAATTTCAATTCCCACTTTCCATGCCTCTGACATTGTCAAAGATGTCTGAAATGTGAAGTGTCAGTTTTCCAAATTCTCTTTTTTCATAACACACTGATTGCCAATTATTGCGCAAACACCACCAGACTGGGCCAATATAAAATCTACTGCGTACCTAGTCTGTTCCGAATACACCCACATGCTTTCCAATTGGGTAGTAATGTCTCTGAAGGCTGCCACTGTGGTATTGGACAAAATTTGCAATTTACATCCAAAATATTCTCTGGCCTTCTCTTCTCTGGCCATAGCCATACCACCCAAGGTAAATATGGAAGACAGGATGTATCCAAATGTAATACCATCATTATAACTATTCACTTCTATATCTGTGACCCCTTCACAAAACTCTTTCGTTAATGTCCTTTTCACCCATCTCTTTTTCGGTTCGATGTCTTTACATGGAACACCTAGAGGCAGCACCATCCCAAGAGCCACATCTTCGGTACCATTATAAACATTAGAATAAGTCCCATTAGATAAAAAATAAAATCCAGGATGTGCATGTATTGGCCCTTCATAATTTACTGCAGAATATCTGGAATTCATTCCAGATGTATTTCGATCTGATTCATGCTCTAGGGAAAATTTTGCTTATACAGTATTGTTGCTGAGCAATTATATACAAAGAAGTATCTGTAAAATTCACTAAGGGCAACAAGAAGCATAGTAACCAGCCTTTCGGGGTACTGGTATTTCTTTATAATGCCAACCCACAAGTGTTATATTCTGTTGTTCCATTTAAAAATTATCACAGTTTGTGCTGTTGTCACAGCCGGGGTAACTCTCACCCCGTGTCTTTCTGTGATATAGACATGGCCCGGGATAACCAAGCCCAAACATATCCTTTACTTCTACAAAATCTGACAGTCGGGTTTACGTGTAATTAACAAGTGACAAGGGATATGCTGATCAAAGGCTAGCAACAGAACCAACAGGATAACAAGTTGTTCCATTCCCAAAAAATCTATTATGCGTTGACACACACACATTATTTGTTGTACCCCTTCTATCTCAGCCCAGAGGAATGGGTTTGCTCATATCAAGTGTAGTGCACCAAATACATCTTTCAAAAACTATAACACCCCATACTGTTATCCCCACCATTACCACAGCAAGGACACACGCAACTTTATTTCGAATTGACCAAATTACAAGACTTTGACTTGGAACTATTGGCTAATCAACTGGACTACCAAAAGGATGCATGATGAGGCAAAAAAAGAAGTGCAAAATGATAAAGAATGTGAAATGTTACCAGTGTCCATCAGAGTCTCACTGGTATAGGCTCCTATTGTCCATCATTCATTTGGTGCTCTTGAGCACCGGTGGTGGAGCTTCCCTGTCCTAAGCTCTTTTCCTACCCTTTCCCATGCTGATAAAAGTGGTATACTTCTCAGAGTATACTTTCTTCCCTAACTAATGTTCAGACAACAAAAGTAAATGTAAAGCAAATGCAAAATGGTCACTGATTTCAATCTCTCATCGGTACTGCTACTGAGTACTAGCCTACCTTATACAGTCCATCCCTAATCTTCTTTCTCCTTAGATTCAGTGGTCCTCCTCGGAGGACATAAATTGTACCTGGCAGTCCCAGGTACAGCATGATCAGAGAACCAAGGCTCTTGGATAGCTCGTATTTCAGATGGAACAGCCTCGTTCAAAACATCATTCTTATCTGTTCGGGGCCAGATTAGCTGAGCATCACTAAAGGAGACAGCCCTGAGCTCTTGTTCACATTCAATGTCTCCTAGTCACTCCTTGACCCACTGGTCATAAAGCATCGGCAAAGGTATCTTCTCACAATGGGTGGCATGCACCCAATTCTTCTGACCTGCAACCTTTACAGCCGTCTGGGTGACCAGTAGAACCTGTTCAGGACATTTCCATCTGGACTCCAAACTTTTCTTCCTCTAAAGATTTCTGACCAGCACAAAATCTCCAGGCTGGATGTTGTGGCCAGGTCCCTCAGGTTTCGGAGGTAAGGAGTCACACTCACGTTGGTGAATAGAACGCAAACTTTCCGTCAATTGTCTAATGTAATCAAGCAACACAGGATATTCAATATCAGAGAACTTCCTAGGCCTCGGGATGCCCCAGACGTTTGCTGGGCATCCAAACACAACCTCAAAGGGGGATAGTCCATTTCTAGAATGGTCTGTAGGTCTAGTGGACATAAGAGCTAACGGGAGAGCATCTGGCCATTGCGACCCTGTCGTCTTTTGGATGTTTGCCAATTTCAGTTTGAGCGTACCATTGTACTTCTCAACAAGGCCCGTAGACTACGGGTGATTGGCAGCATGAAATTTCTGTTTAATGTGCACACATTCACAAATTAATGTAACTATTTTTCTATCAAAATGAGAGCTGTTGTCACTCCAGATAGTTCGGGGCATTCCGAATCGAGGAAAGTACTCTTTAAGGAGTGCTTTTGCAGTTGTAATGGCCATATTGTCCTTAGTGAGGTAAGCCTCAACCCATTTACTGAACTTACATATAACCACTAAGACACACTTGAGATTGTTGCAGCGTTCTAATTTGAAGGACCTAAAAACAGGAAAATAGGTGGTGCAAAATTACGGGTGGTGTAGGGGTACCCTTCCGTGGATTATGCATCATGCAAGTCATACAATGTTTCACCAAATATACAGCTGTTTTAGAAATGTTACAAATGGGGGTGGGGTCGCACACTACTCACACACCGGCGGTGTCGCCCCTAAGGACTCTGGTCAATGTAGTAAAGTGTTCGCGATGCATCATCTTTCGATCTTCTGCTATCTTCGCTGTCTTCGCCATCCCTGGACACGTGTTTCGGGGTATTACTCCTCATCAGCAGGGATAGGCCATGTACTGGGGTTGCCGATGGCTGCCAATATCTGCCAGGTATAGTACCACTCAGGCGCGCAGGTGCGGGATCCCAGGCTCGTCAGCCCACTGCTCACGGGAGCTTTAAAGTTACAAATGGGGGTGGGGTCGCACACTACTCACACACCGGCGGTGTCGCCCCTAAGGACTCTGGTCAATGTAGTAAAGTGTTCGCGATGCATCATCTTTCGATCTTCTGCTATCTTCGCTGTCTTCGCCATCCCTGGACACGTGTTTCGGGGTATTACCCCTCATCAGCAGGGATAGGCCGTGTACTGGGGTTGCCGATGGCTGCCAATATCTGCCAGGTATAGTACCACTCAGGCGCGCAGGTGCGGGATCCCAGGCTCGTCAGCCCACTGCTCACGGGAGCTTTAAAGTTACAAATGGGGGTGGGGTCGCACACAGTACTCACACACCGGCGGTGTCACCCCTAAGGACTCTGGTCAATGTAGTAAAGTGTTCGCGATGCATCATCTTTTGATCTTCTGCTACCTTCGCTGTCTTCGCCATCCCTGGACACGTGTTTCGGGGTATTACCCCTCATCAGCAGGGATAGGCCGTGTACTGGGGTTGCCGATGGCTGCCAATATCTGCCAGGTATAGTACCACTCAGGCTCGCAGGTGCGGGATCCCAGGCTCGTCAGCCCACTGCTCACGGGAGCTTTAAAGTTACAAATGGGGGTGGGGTCGCACACTACTCACACACCGGTGGTGTCGCCCCTAAGGACTCTGGTCAATGTAGTAAAGTGTTCGCGATGCATCATCTTTCGATCTTCTGCTATCTTCGCTGTCTTCGCCATCCCTGGACACGTGTTTCAGGGTATTACCCCTCATCAGCAGGGATAGGCCGTGTACTGGGGTTGCCGATGGCTGCCAATATCTGCCAGGTATAGTACCACTCAGGCGCGCAGGTGCGGGATCCCAGGCTCGTCAGCCCACTGCTCATGGGAGCTTTAAAGTTACAAATGGGGGTGGGGTCGCACACTACTCACACACCGGCGGTGTCGCCCCTAAGGACTCTGGTCAATGTAGTAAAGTGTTCGCGATGCATCATCTTTCGATCTTCTGCTATCTTCGCTGTCTTCGCCATCCCTGGACACGTGTTTCGGGGAATTACCCCTCATCAGCAGGGATAGGCCGTGTACTGGGGTTGCCGATGGCTGCCAATATCTGCCAGGTATAGTACCACTCAGGCGCCCAGGTGCGGGATCCCAGGCTCGTCAGCCCACTGCTCACGGGAGCTTTAAAGTTACAAATGGGGGTGGGGTCGCACACTACTCACACACCGGCGGTGTCGCCCCTAAGGACTCTGGTCAATGTAGTAAAGTGTTCGCGATGCATCATCTTTCGATCTTCTGCTATCTTCGCTGTCTTCGCCATCCCTGGACACGTGTTTCGGGGTATTACCCCTCATCAGCAGGGATAGGCCGTGTACTGGGGTTGCCGATGGCTGCCAATATCTGCCAGGTATAGTACCACTCAGGCGCGCAGGTGCGGGATCCCAGGCTCGTCAGCCCACTGCTCACGGGAGCTTTAAAGTTACAAATGGGGGTGGGGTCGCACACTACTCACACACCGGCGGTGTCGCCCCTAAGGACTCTGGTCAATGTAGTAAAGTGTTCGCGATGCATCATCTTTCGATCTTCTGCTATCTTCGCTGTCTTCGCCATCCCTGGACACGTGTTTCGGGGTATTACCCCTCATCAGCAGGGATAGGCCGTGTACTGGGGTTGCCGATGGCTGCCAATATCTGCCAGGTATAGTACCACTCAGGCGCGCAGGTGCGGGATCCCAGGCTCGTCAGCCCACTGCTCACGGGAGCTTTAAAGTTACAAATGGGGGTGTGGTCGCACACTACTCACACACCGGCGGTGTCGCCCCTAAGGACTCTGGTCAATGTAGTAAAGTGTTCGCGATGCATCATCTTTCGATCTTCTGCTATCTTCGCTGTCTTCGCCATCCCTGGACACGTGTTTCGGGGTATTACCCCTCATCAGCAGGGATAGGCCGTGTACTGGGGTTGCCGATGGCTGCCAATATCTGCCAGGTATAGTACCACTCAGGCGCGCAGGTGCGGGATCCCAGGCTCGTCAGCCCACTGCTCACGGGAGCTTCAAAGTTACAAATGGGGGTGGGGTCGCACACTACTCACACACCGGCGGTGTCGCCCCTAAGGACTCTGGTCAATGTAGTAAAGTGTTCGCGATGCATCATCTTTCGATCTTCTGCTATCTTCGCTGTCTTCGCCATCCCTGGACACGTGTTTCGGGGTATTACCCCTCATCAGCAGGGATAGGCCGTGTACTGGGGTTGCCGATGGCTGCCAATATCTGCCAGGTATAGTACCACTCAGGCGCGCAGGTGCGGGATCCCAGGCTCGTCAGCCCACTGCTCACGGGAGCTTTAAAGTTACAAATGGGGGTGGGGTCGCACACTACTCACACACCGGCGGTGTCGCCCCTAAGGACTCTGGTCAATGTAGTAAAGTGTTCGCGATGCATCATCTTTCGATCTTCTGCAATCTTCGCTGTCTTCGCCATCCCTGGACACGTGTTTCGGGGTATTACCCCTCATCAGCAGGGATAGGCCGTGTACTGGGGTTGCCGATGGCTGCCAATATCTGCCAGGTATAGTACCACTCAGGCGCGCAGGTGCGGGATCCCAGGCTTGTCAGCCACTGCTCACGGGAGCTTTAAAGTTACAAATGGGGGTGGGGTCGCACACTACTCACACACCGGCGGTGTCGCCCCTAAGGACTCTAGTCAATGTGGTAAAGTGTTCGCGATGCATCATCTTTCGATCTTCTGCTATCTTCGCTGTCTTCGCCATCCCTGGACACGTGTTTCGGGGTATTACCCCTCATCAGCAGGGATAGGCCGTGTACTGGGGTTGCCGATGGCTGCCAATATCTGCCAGGTATAGTACCACTCAGGCGCGCAGGTGCGGGATCCCAGGCTCGTCAGCCCACTGCTCACGGGAGCTTTAAAGTTACAAATGGGGGTGGGGTCGCACACTACTCACACACCGGCGGTGTCGCCCCTAAGGACTCTGGTCAATGTAGTAAAGTGTTCGCGATGCATCATCTTCCGATCTTCTGCTATCTTCGCTGTCTTCGCCATCCCTGGACACGTGTTTCGGGGTATTACCCCTCATCAGCAGGGATAGGCCGTGTACTGGGGTTGCCGATGGCTGCCAATATCTGCCAGGTATAGTACCACTCAGGTGCGCAGGTGCGGGATCCCAGGCTCGTCAGCCCACTGCTCACGGGAGCTTTAAAGTTACAAATGGGGGTGGGGTCGCACAGTACTCACACACCGGCGGTGTCGCCCCTAAGGACTCTGGTCAATGTAGTAAAGTGTTCGCGATGCATCATCTTTCGATCTTCTGCTATCTTCGCTGTCTTCGCCATCCCTGGACACGTGTTTTGGGGTATTACCCCTCATCAGCAGGGATAGGCCGTGTACTGGGGTTGCCGATGGCTGCCAATATCTGCCAGGTATAGTACCACTCAGGCGCGCAGGTGCGGGATCCCAGGCTCGTCAGCCCACTGCTCACGGGAGCTTTAACGTTACAAATGGGGGTGGGGTCGCACACTACTCACACACCGGCGGTGTCGCCCCTAAGGACTCTGGTCAATGTGGTAAAGTGTTCGCGATGCATCATCTTTCGATCTTCTGCTATCTTCGCTGTCTTCGCCATCCCTGGACACGTGTTTCGGGGTATTACCTCTCATCAGCAGGGATAGGCCGTGTACTGGGGTTGCCGATGGCTGCCAATATCTGCCAGGTATAGTACCACTCAGGCGCGCAGGTGCGGGATCCCAGGCTCGTCAGCCCACTGCTCACGGGAGCTTTAAAGTTACAAATGGGGGTGGGGTCGCACACTACTCACACACCGGCGGTGTCGCCCCTAAGGACTCTGGTCAATGTAGTAAAGTGTTCGCGATGCATCATGTTTCGATCTTCTGCTATCTTCGCTGTCTTCGCCATCCCTGGACACGTGTTTCGGGGTATTACCCCTCATCAGCAGGGATAGGCCGTGTACTGGGGTTGCCGATGGCTGCCAATATCTGCCAGGTATAGTACCACTCAGGCGCGCAGGTGCGGGATCCCAGGCTCGTCAGCCCACTGCTCACGGGAGCTTTAAAGTTACAAATGGGGGTGGGGTCGCACACTACTCACACACCGGCGGTGTCGCCCCTAAGGACTCTGGTCAATGTAGTAAAGTGTTCGCGATGCATCATCTTTCGATCTTCTGCTATCTTCGCTGTCTTCGCCATCCCTGGACACGTGTTTCGGGGTATTACCCCTCATCAGCAGGGATAGGCCGTGTACTGGGGTTGCCGATGGCTGACAATATCTGCCAGGTATAGTACCACTCAGGCGCGCAGGTGCGGGATCCCAGGCTCGTCAGCCCACTGCTCACGGGAGCTTTAAAGTTACAAATGGGGGTGGGGTCGCACACTACTCACACACCGGCGGTGTCGCCCCTAAGGACTCTGGTCAATGTAGTAAAGTGTTCGCAATGCATCATCTTTCGATCTTCTGCTATCTTCGCTGTCTACGCCATCCCTGGACACGTGTTTCGGGGTATTACCCCTCATCAGCAGGGATAGGCCGTGTACTGGGGTTGCCGTAGACAGCGAAGATAGCAGAAGATCGAAAGATGATGCATCGCGAACACTTTACTACATTGACCAGAGTCCTTAGGGGCGACACCGCCGGTGTGTGAGTAGTGTGCGACCCCACCCCCATTTGTAACTTTATAGCTCCCGTGAGCAGTGGGCTGACGAGCCTGGGATCCCGCACCTACGTGCCTGAGTGGTACTATACCTGGCAGATATTGGCAGCCATCGGCAACCCCAGTACACGGCCTATCCCTGCTGACGAGGGGTGATACCCCGAAACACGTGTCCAGGGATGGCGAAGACAGCGAAGATAGCAGAAGATCGAAAGATGATGCATCGCAAACACTTTACTACATTGACCAGAGTCCTTAGGGGCGACACCGCCGGTGTGTGAGTAGTGCGCGACCCCACCCCCATTTGTAACTTTATAGCTCCCGTGAGCAGTGGGCTGACGAGCCTGGGATCCCGCACCTACGTGCCTGAGTGGTACTATACCTGGCAGATATTGGCAGCCATCGGCAACCCCAGTACACGGCCTATCCCTGCTGACGAGGGGTGATACCCCGAAACACGTGTCCAGGGATGGCGAAGACAGCGAAGATAGCAGAAGATCGAAAGATGATGCATCGCGAACACTTTACTACATTGACCAGAGTCCTTAGGGGCGACACCGCCGGTGTGTGAGTAGTGTGCGACCCCACCCCCATTTGTAACTTTATAGCTCCCGTGAGCAGTGGGCTGACGAGCCTGGGATCCTGCACCTACGTGCCTGAGTGGTACTATACCTGGCAGATATTGGCAGCCATCGGCAACCCCAGTACACGGCCTATCCCTGCTGACGAGGGGTGATACCCCGAAACACGTGTCCAGGGATGGCGAAGACAGCGAAGATAGCAGAAGATCGAAAGATGATGCATCGCGAACACTTTACTACATTGACCAGAGTCCTTAGGGGCGACACCGCCGGTGTGTGAGTAGTGTGCGACCCCACCCCCATTTGTAACTTTATAGCTCCCGTGAGCAGTGGGCTGACGAGCCTGGGATCCCGCACCTACGTGCCTGAGTGGTACTATACCTGGCAGATATTGGCAGCCATCGGCAACCCCAGTACACGGCCTATCCCTGCTGACGAGGGGTGATACCCCGAAACACGTGTCCAGGGATGGCGAAGACAGCGAAGATAGCAGAAGATCGAAAGATGATGCATCGCGAACACTTTACTACATTGACCAGAGTCCTTAGGGGCGACACCGCCGGTGTGTGAGTAGTTTGCGACCCCACCCCCATTTGTAACTTTATAGCTCCCATGAGCAGTGGGCTGACGAGCCTGGGATCCCGCACCTACGTGCCTGAGTGGTACTATACCTGGCAGATATTGGCAGCCATCGGCAACCCCAGTACACGGCCTATCCCTGCTGACGAGGGGTGATACCCCGAAACACGTGTCCAGGGATGGCGAAGACAGCGAAGATAGCAGAAGATCGAAAGATGATGCATCGCGAACACTTTACTACATTGACCAGAGTCCTTAGGGGCGACACCGCCGGTGTGTGAGTAGTGTGCGACCCCACCCCCATTTGTAACTTTATAGCTCCCGTGAGCAGTGGGCTGACGAGCCTGGGATCCTGCACCTACGTGCCTGAGTGGTACTATACCTGGCAGATATTGGCAGCCATCGGCAACCCCAGTACACGGCCTATCCCTGCTGACGAGGGGTGATACCCCGAAACACGTGTCCAGGGATGGCGAAGACAGCGAAGATAGCAGAAGATCGAAAGATGATGCATCGCGAAAACTTTACTACATTGACCAGAGTCCTTAGGGGCGACACCGCCGGTGTGTGAGTAGTGTGCGACCCCACCCCCATTTGTAACTTTATAGCTCCCGTGAGCAGTGGGCTGACGAGCCTGGGATCCCGCACCTACGTGCCTGAGTGGTACTATACCTGGCAGATATTGGCAGCCATCGGCAACCCCAGTACACGGCCTATCCCTGCTGACGAGGGGTGATACCCCGAAACACATGTCCAGGGATGGCAAAGACAGCGAAGATAGCAGAAGATCGAAAGATGATGCATCGCGAACACTTTACTACATTGACCAGAGTCCTTAGGGGCGACACCGCCGGTGTGTGAGTAGTGTGCGACCCCACCTCCAACTGTAACTTTATAGCTCCCGTGAGCAGTGGGCTGACGAGCCTGGGATTCCGCACCTACGTGCCTGAGTGGTACTATACCTGGCAGATATTGGCAGCCATCGGCAACCCCAGTACACGGCCTATCCCTGCTGATGAGGGGTGATACCCCGAAACACGTGTCCAGGGATGGCGAAGACAGCGAAGATAGCAGAAGATTGAAAGATGATGCATCGCGAACATTTTACTACATTGACCAGAGTCCTTAGGGGCGACACCGCCGGTGTGTGAGTAGTGTGCGACCCCACCCCCATTTGTAACTTCATAGCTCCCGTGAGCAGTGGGCTGACGAGCCTGGGATCCCGCACCTACGTGCCTGAGTGGTACTATACCTGGCAGATATTGGCAGCCATCGGCAACCCCAGTACACGGCCTATCCCTGCTGACGAGGGGTGATACCCCGAAACACGTGTCCAGGGATGGCGAAGACAGCGAAGATAGCAGAAGATCGAAAGATGATGCATCGCGAACACTTTACTACATTGACCAGAGTCCTTAGGGGCGACACCGCCGGTGTGTGAGTAGTGTGCGACCCCACCCCCATTTGTAACTTTATAGCTCCCGTGAGCAGTGGGCTGACGAGCCTGGGATCCCGCACCTACGTGCCTGAGTGGTACTATACCTGGCAGATATTGGCAGCCATCGGCAACCCCAGTACACGGCCTATCCCTGCTGACGAGGGATGATACCCCGAAACACGTGTCCAGGGATGGCGAAGACAGCGAAGATAGCAGAAGATCGAAAGATGATGCATCGCGAACACTTTACTACATTGACCAGAGTCCTTAGGGGCGACACCGCCGGTGTGTGAGTAGTGTGCGACCCCACCCCCATTTGTAACTTTATAGCTCCCGTGAGCAGTGGGCTGACGAGCCTGGGATCCCGAACCTAGGTGCCTGAGTGGTACTATACCTGGCAGATATTGCCAGCCATCGGCAACCCCAGTACACGGCCTATCCCTGCTGACGAGGGGTGATACCTCGAAACACGTGTCCAGGGATGGCGAAGACAGCGAAGATAGCAGAAGATCGAAAGATGATGCATCGCGAACACTTTACTACATTGACCAGAGTCCTTAGGGGCGACACCGCCGGTGTGTGAGTAGTGTGCGACCCCACCCCCATTTGTTTTAGAAATGTTATTATTGTGCCAAACCGGAGCTGGCAATCTACAAATGCCTTTTGCACTAATATGAGCTAGACTATGTGCCGTAGTAACCACAAGAAGCACGTATGCATCAGGTAACATCCATTTCTGCTCCCCAGATTTATCAATCTAACATCCTTCCTCATTTGACTGTGCTGTACTTTCCTGCCATTTCACCAATTCCTCTGTTGTGGCCTCGCTTTGTATCTCCTTCACAATCTCAACTGTGTCTTCAAACATAGCAATCTCGGGGACCCATCTAGCTGGTTCTGCAACAAACATTCTTTTCATTTTACTTCGCGCAGTATCCTTGGCTATCTGATCTGCAAATGCATTCCCTCTACCCACATCACCAGTGACCTTCCTGTGGGGGCTACACTTCACGATCGCATCTTAGGAATTGGTAGTGCAGATAACAATCGCAATATGAAGTGTCCATGCTGTATTTTAGTGCCATGGGAAGCATTCCCATGGCACAATTGACCAACATTATGGGCATCCCCAAATTCATACTGGCTATCTGTAAAAACATTGACAATCAATCATTCACTTAATTCACAGGCTCAGATAAGAGCAACAAGTTCAGTGGCTTGAGCCGACTGAAAGGGGACTCATGATGTCTCTACCACTGTACGCAATGTAGTGATAGCATAAGATGCAGTGGTGGTACTATCTGGTAATTTTAAACAAGAGCCATCGACATATAGTTCTCCTTGGGGGTCAGATGAGGGAACATCAGTCAAGTCTACTTGTCCCTTTGTTTCTTCCTCTGTTCGGAAAATACAGTCATGTTTGTCAACTGCATCATTCTCAGAAGGGAGGGGCTCGGTTCAGAGTGGCACATCTTTTGAACGTGATATGCTTAGCAAACAATATCAATTCATAACCAGTAAGACGTGCACTGGTGAGGTGCTGTGTCTTTGTCTTATTCAAAAGTGTATCCACAGCATAGGGCGCCATAACTGTGGGATCTGTATGGAGTTCAAGTCCAGCCGATTATCTTATTGAAGTGGCCACAGCCACGACTGCTCGCAGATAACTCGGAAGGGCCCTAACAACAGGGTCAAGCATAGCTGAAAAATTAGCACAAGGTCTCTGTCTAGCCCCAAACATATGAGTCAAGGCAGAAAGTGCACAACCAGCCATCTCGTGGACATAGAACACAAACAGTGTCCCATAGTTAGGTGTGCCAAGCACTGGAGCAGCGCAAAGTGCAATTTTTAATATTTCAAAAGATTGCTGACATTCTGACATCCAAGGCAAAGGCTCATTCACTAGTTTCATTGTTAATGCAAGCAAAGGTTTGATTAGTGAGGAATAATTGGGAATCCACTTGCGACATTAGGAAGTAATGCCAATAAAAGCACGTACATCTTTTTGAGTTTGTGGAAGGAGCATTTTAACAATGGTACTGATGCGCTCAGGGGTCAACCTTCTATGCTCATTCGACAGTAAGTGACCTAAATAGATAACCTCCTGTCAACAATACTGAAACTTCGAAAGAGAGACCTTATGTCCATGATGTACCTAATGCAACAATTTCAACGTACTACCCATACAACCTTGTTCCCTATCATAAGCAATTAACAAATCATCAACATAGTGCACCAATACATTACCTGGGGAAAATGATAATGAATCCGACTGACTTTTTAATGCTTGACTATAAATACTAGGACTTTGAGTATAGCCTTGAGGAGCGATACAAAATTGAAAACTTCTGCTGGCCAGTGTAAATCCAAACAAATACCTACGATCTGGATGTATAGGAATACTAAAAAATGCATTTTTCAAATCAATTACAGAGTAGAACTTAGCTGTAGAGGGGATCATTGTTAAGAAAGTGGTAATATTGGGAAGCACTAGAAATTGTGGAAAACCACTATTTTATTGACCTCTCGCAAATCAATCACAAAACGATAAACATCCTCAGCTGTATCGGAGGAATCCAAATGTGCCCTTTTAAGGACTGGAAGAATAGGACTATTACATATGTTATCAGTCGTCTCTTCGACCACTCCCTTGTATATTAAATCCTGAACCATCTGAAGAATGGCCAGTTCCCCTGCCTGCAGTATTTTATCCCAAGGAATACGAGGTAAAATGGTGTTATCTTTGACCCGTATAGAAACTGGTGGTATATGCAATACACCCACATCAGTATCACCATTGGCCCATAACGCGGGTGGTACTTGATCAAACTCAGCTGGAAGTGGTGCATCTTTGGACAGATACTGTCTAGTACTCACATCTGGACCCATGTTAATATAAACTCCTTCATGAGAGCAATAAATAGTAGCGTGCAGCTTTGTCAATAAATCCAAACCCATCAAATTCTCACCACAATTTGAAGTTAACAGACATGGAGACTTCACAGTAAAAGGATCAATAGTGCAATGGGTCATGAATTGGGGCTTACAGCCGGTACTCCTGAAAAACCCACTGAAACATTATTATGGCCAGACAGGGCCGCCCCGGGGCCATATGACAGGAAACTCAACTTTTTGTCGCACCTGTGTCCGCCAAAAAATTCACGCCTTGCACAATTCGCTTTGACATAAGGACCATGCTGATCTACAGGTATCTGAACTGGTCCCTCACCCTGTCCCTGGCTGTCCTAGCTATGAGACATACCAGTCACATAATCAAAATCAGAGTTATCATTGTAATACTGTCCATCTCTTTGGTCGTCGAAATAATTATGATCAGAACTGCCCACAGGAGCAGTGTTATTCTGGTGTCTGTCGGTCCTACGCCCCTAATGCCAGAATCCAGTCCTCTAGGGGATGATACCTTCTGCAAAAGTAAAGGGCACTGGCTAAGCCAATGTTCTTCCTCCTTGCAATAAGCACACTGATTCTGTCCCAAATGTATCGTTGAAGGCTGCCTAGTACGTGGGAGTTGTCAGAAGGGACCTCCCCGTCCTCTGTTGTTATCCCGATATGCCTGCTGCAACAACACCTTTGTCTTCAAATCCCTATACTCCTTGTAATTGTTGTCCTTCTCTTCATTATCTCGGGATTCATATTGGCCCATATTCAAAGTAACAGTGGGAGAAAATGTGGACCAGGTGCTTTCGGACACCTGCAGTCTAGATAATATTTCGGGAAGGAGGTTAGTGACAAACCAATCAACAAATACACAAACCCCCCCTTCCGTGGACATATCCTGTCCACTGTAATCCAAAAACGTATCTTCATACCTAGTAAAAAAATCTGACACACTCTCATCCTTCTTCTGTCAGCAGGCAGTCAATCTATCCCAACTAACATTCTTGGGTGGAATAAGCATATGGATATATGTAATAATGCGACCAAACAAGGCAAGTATCTCAGCATGCGGTTTGTCTCCAGGCTTCCTATCCCTAGCCCATCCTCTAATCACATCCCATGTTCCACTCAACTCGGCAACATGAACTTGAGTATTTACCTGCAGCCAAATGTCAATTGGGACAAGGAGACCAAAGGACATTTCAATATCAGCAAGAGTCATTACAGCAGAAGAGGCAGCCTCTGTCCATTCTTTATAACAGGCACTAGGATTTTTCCTAGGATTGGGCAGAGTGGTATTAAGGGCCAAGACTTCACTCCTATTCCATTGAGTATAAACCCATTGTTCCTGGAAGCGGGCAGCCACGGCTGGTTGAGTGACCACTCCCTTCCTGTCCGTCAACCCTAGCCTGACTCCCTATTACCCTCTCCCCCTTCAGATCACACCAACAGACCTAACCGTTCCCTGAACCTAGTCAACTCCCTGTCCTCAAAACCATGTACAAGTTTGTTAGTAGTCAATGGTAATGGAAGATAAATAACCGGAACAGGAGTAGTAGGTATTACTGTGGTCAGAGATTGTACCAGAGGAGAAGGAGCAAGGGGCACGGAAACCAGAGTAGTGGATATAATAGAGGTAGCCGTCATCGAAGGTGATGAGGAAAGAGAAAGAGTCAAGGGTACGTGAACTTAAGATGTTGGTATGACAGCCATAGAAACAGGGGCACTTTGAGCAGGCTGTTGCTGCTGAGAAGGAACCACAGGGTATATTCTTTGTGTGGAATAGGGTGGTGGGGGTCGAGTATCTAACAAAGCCTCCACAAAAGTATCCTCCTCCTCCTTAGCCACATAAGACTTATCAGTATGCAACCAAAATCTCCTATCCTCACATTCTATTCCTGTCTCCTGTTTTTCTTTATCATAAGCTAGAGATTTCTCTGTAAGCGTTTGCATCTTCCCTGTCCTAGCATCTCTCCCCATTTTTATAGACTGACTACTACGCCGCTTAAACAACTGTTCCCGAAGAAATCCAATCTTCTGTTCATCAAAAGAGCCCGTCAAAGCCACTGCAACTCGGCATTGTCCCTCGAATATTTGTGCCTTCCGGAGGTGCTGGCTGGGATTCTTCCAACTGTGCATCTGTAGAACATCAACGACAACACAAACTCCAAATCTTACTAAAAACAGGCATTGCAAAAGAAATAATAAAGTAGTTATTTTACCTGGCAAAGTATTTGCAAACACTTTTCATCAAAGCAGTCCTTAGACTGAAACAAACTCAAACCACAATGGTACTATATCCATATAGAACCAAACTAGACTTACCTGATATCCGAAGTACAAACGAACCAGTTCTCCTCTACCGACTCTTCAGACCAAACAGTCTTATCAAGAGTTTCGCCGTTCAGAACTCCAGTCAAGATGACCACTGGGCTAGGCACCCTCCGGTGCAACAAAAGGCATCAGCTACAAGAATCAAAGCTCTTCGTGCAGGGATCCCGGTCGCCCTCCCTTACGGCTGTGGGAAATGGATGGGTCAGAACCGGAAACATTTTCTGTTCGGGCGCCAATTGAAGGAGGTGACCCGCTTGAGGCCGCCCGGGTCACCATAGACCACCTCTCAGCCTTCCGTACTAAATGAAGAGTCGGTCAGACTGTGGAGAATATAAACCAATAACTGTTTATTGTATACACTCAGAGCGGAGCCCCGTCTGCACAATCTCTGGAGAGAGCAACAGAAGGAACTAGAGAACAGCAAGCATAAAAATACATTATGTAAATTTAGAAGTTTGGCAAAGACATGCCCACAGTGGAATTTTCCAGGCAGATGAGGCTGGACAGTGAAATACAAAAAAAGGTTTCTGCTCTTTGGGACACATGCATCAACCAAAATACAGGCTGCAAACAGACCGATTCCCAGAATCGGACCCTTTGCGACCAGTATGTTGGCATTTGGGCTGCATCAACCCAAATGCATATTCGCAAAATTTGCGATTACCTAAATTGTGAATGCAATTAGTTAATCACAAATTGCAATTCCCTATTTGGGATGCAACAAGCCTTTCCAAAATATGACTTCGCATTTAGGAAATGCTAATTACCATCAACGGAAAGTTGATGGTAATTTGCAAAAACTTTGAAAAATGCACAAAAGTGAATTTTTCAAAGTGCCATGTGGCGATCACACGTGCCATTGGGGCATGTGTGTGCGCCACCTATGCACACATGCCAATTTTGGGGGTGCATCAGGGTGGCCTTTTGGCCCTCTTGCACCCTTGAAATTGCATGCGCAATTTGCGAGTACCTATTTGGTATATAGGCTCATAGGAATGAATGGGTAGCTATTCCTTAATTGCAAATCACAATTTGCGAGTCGCAATTAAGTAATGTGTAGGAATCGCAATATTTTAGCGATTCCTACATGCATAGGGAATTGCAATTCCTAAAAAAAATCGCAACTTAGGAATCACAATTCCTTCCTTTGATGCCTGTGGCCCTATGTATCTTACACAACAGTCCAAGGCTGTTTCATCTTGGCTGCAACCAATCTACCAGAGAAGTGGGAGAGAGCCTTTATCTAGTGAGAAAGCTGTGCACTGGCATGATCAGTTACTCATTCCTGCAACAAACGTAGCATTACAGAAACAAAACTTAGCAAAGGGCATTTCTCAGAAATGGATGAGATCAGTTTCGAACAGCCTAAAATGGTGTAGCAAATGCTAACTAAGACATGGCAATGCATGAGCATTAACAGGCCTAATCTAATCAATCAATCAATCAATCAATCAGAGCATTTATATAGCGCACTACTCACCCGGAGGGTCTCAAGGCGCTGGGGGGAGGGGGTCCGCTACTGCTCGAGCAGCCAGGTCTTGAGCTGCTTCCTGAAGTCGAGGTGGTCCTGGGTCAGGCGGAGGTGGGTCGGAAGGGAGTTCCAAGTCTTGGCGGCCAGGTAGGAGAAGGACCTTCCTCCTGTGGTGGCTCTTCGGATGCGGGGGACGGCGGCGAGGGCGTGGTAGGTCGATCGAAGCTGGCGTTTGGGAGCGTAGAAGTTGAGGCGGCTGTTGAGGTATCCTGGTCCTTGGTTGTGTAGGGCTTTGTGTGCGTGGGTGAGGAGCCGAAAGGTGATTCTCTTGTTGACCGGGAGCCAGTGCAGGTCTCTCAGGTGTCCGGAGATGTGGCTGCGGCGGGGGATGTCCAGGATGAGTCATGCTGAGGTGTTCTGGATCCGCTGGAGTCTTTTCTGGAGTTTGGCGGTGGTTCCGGCGTAGAGGGAGTTGCCGTAGTCCAGACGGCTGGTGACGAGGGCCTGGGTGACCGTCTTCCTGGTCTCGGTGGGGATCCATCGGAAGATCTTGCGTAGCATGCGCAGGATGTTGAAGCACGACGAGGAGACGGCGTTGACTTGTCTGGTCATGGAGAGGGAGGAGTCCAGGATGAAGCCCAGGTTGCGTGCGTGGTCAGTTGGTTTGGGTGCGCTGCCCAGGGCGGGGGGCCACCAGGAGTCGTCCCAGGCGGAGGGTGAGGATCCCAGGATGAGGACTTCCGTCTTGTCCGAGTTCAGTTTCAGGCGCCTGTTCGACATCCATTTGGCTACGTCTGTCATCCCTTCGTGCAGGTTGGCTCTGGCGGTGGCGGGGTCGTTAGTGAGGGAAAGGATCAGCTGGGTGTCGTCGGCGTAGGAGATGATCTTCAGGTTGTGCTGGTGTGCGATGGCCACGAGGGGGCTCATGTAGACGTTGAAGAGTGTTGGGCTGAGCGAGGAGCCTTGAGGAACGCCGCATATGACTTCGGTGGCCTCCGATCTGAACGGGGGGAGGCAGACTCTCTGTGTCCTTCCGGCGAGGAAGGAGGTGATCCACTCCAGTGCCTTCTCCTGGATTCCGACGTTGCTGAGGCGCTGTGCTAGGGTACGGTGGCAGACAGTGTCGAAGGCCGCGGAGAGGTCCAGGAGGATGAGGGCCGCTGTTTCTCCGTTGTCGAGCAGGGCTCGGATGTCATCGGTAGCTGCGATCAGGGCGGTCTCGGTGCTGTGGTTGGCCCGGAAGCCAGACTGCGAGAGGTCGAGGGAGCCGTTCGTCTCGAGGAAGGCGGCCAGTTGCTTGTTGACGGTCTTCTCGATGACTTTGGCCGGAAACGGGAGCAGCGAGATGGGGCGGTAGTTCTTGAGGTCGGTAGGGTCTGCTGATGGTTTCTTGAGTTGAGCGCTGAGTTCGGCGTGCTTCCAGCTCTTTGGGAAGGTGGCGATGTCGAAGGAGGAGTTGATGATGTCCCGCAGGTGGGGTGCGATGACAGCGTCGGCCTTGTTGAAGACGTGGTGAGGGCAGGGGTCTGTCGGAGATCCGGAGTGGATGGAGTTCATCGTGCGGATGGTGTCTTCGGTGCTGATCGGGGTCCAGGCGCGGAGGGTGGTGGTGGGGGGCGGTGGTTCGGTCGTGGCGTGCGTCGGTTGAGTGCTGAAGCTGTTGTGTATGTCCGCGATCTTGTTGTGGAAGTAGGCGGTGAGGGAGTTGCAGAGGTCTTGTGAAGGGGTGATGTCGTTGTTTCCGGCGTTGGGGTTGGAGAGCTCCTTCACGATGTTGAAGAGTTCCTTGCTGTTGTGTGCGTTGTTGTCCAGTCGTTCCTTGAATGCGGTTTTCTTGGTGGCGTGGATCAGCTGGTGGTGTTTTCGGGTGGCGAGCTTGAGGGCAGTCATGTTGTCCGGTGTTGGGTCTCTGCGCCAGGTTTTCTCGAGTGCTCTGCAGTTCTTCTTGGAGCTCTTGAGTTCGTCGTTAAACCATGGGGCTCTCTTGCTGCCGGATCTGCTCGGCGGGGTCTTCAGCAGGGCGAGGTCGTCTGCGCAGTCGCTGATCCATTTCGTGAGGTTGGTGGCTGCTTGGCTGGGGTTTGTTGTGCTAGTGGGAGGGTTCTTGCTCAGGGAAGTAGCGAGCTGGTCTGCAGTGATCTTGTTCCAGCTTTTGCAGGGAGCCTGTTGCTGGTGACGGTGGAGCGTGGTCCTTCTGAAGCTGAAGTGGACGCAGTTGTGGTCCGTCCAGTGGAGTCCCGTGGCGTGGCTGAAGGCGATGTCCTTGCTGGAAGAGAAGACCGGGTCGAGTGTGTGTCCGGCGTGGTGGGTGGGGGTGGTCACCAGTTGCTTGAGTCCGAGGTTGGCGAGGTTGTCCAGCAGGGTGGTGGTGTTGCGGTCGTTGTTGTTCTCCAGGTGGAAGTTGAGGTCCCCGAGGAGGATGTAGTCGGAGGAGGGGAGGGCGTGCGGGCTGACGAAGTCGGCGATGTCCTCGCTGAATTGTGTGCGTGATCCCGGGGGTCTGTAGATGAGGGTGCCTCTGAGGGTGGTCTTGGGGTTGACGTGGATCTGGAAGTGCAGGTGTTCGGCGGGTGCGAGGGTGTCGTCGGTGTTGGTCGTGATACGGATGGTGTTCCTGTGGATGATGGCGATGCCTCCTCCTGTCTGGTTGACGCGGTCCCTCCGGATGATCTTGTAGCCGTCCGGGATGGAGATGGCGATGTCGGGCGCTGAAGAGGCGTTCATCCAGGTTTCCGTGAGGAAGGCGACGTCTGGGTCTGTGGTGTCGAGCAGGTTCCAGAGCTCGACGGCGTGTCTGTGGACGGAGCGGGTGTTGAGCAGGATGCACTTCAGGTGGGTGCTGCTGGAGTTCGGCTTGGTGGGAGCTGGTGTGGCGTGGGTCCGGTTGCAGGTGAACTTGCAGGAGTGGCAGCTGAAGGGTCCGTGGGTGCGTCTCGGTGTGGCTCGGTAGCAGCCCGGGGTTCGGCCGGTGTTGAGTGCGTTGAGTTCGGTGGCGTCGTAGGACCGTCGGGTCGGCTTCCGGCGATGGGGGCCAGGGGTCCTGGCGCTGGGCGCGGTCCAGGCGCGGACGGGCGCAGACGGGCTTACCTTTGGCGCACCTTCGGCGCTCAATCGGTGCTCCCGCAGCGCGCATCAGCTGCGCGGTCGCTCTGGGGGCGGCATAAGAGGGGAGCAGGGAGGGCGGGTCAGCTGGGAGGCGGGAAGGGGTTACCCAATCGTCAGGCGAGGGGGCGGGGCCGCAGGCAGGAGGCGCGGGAACAGGACCGGCAGAGCGGGCGGCCCAGCGGCGGCTGGGGCGCTGCTGGCGGCGTCGGCGAAGGGACTCGGTCAGCAGGTCAGCAGGGACTCTGTGGCAGGCGCGGAGAGGAGCAGGGGGGCGACCAGGCCAGAGGTGCAGTGGTCGCTCCCCAGATGCAGGCGGGGTCCCCTTAAGAGGGGAGCAGGGAGGGCGGGTCAGCTGGGAGGCGGGAAGGGGTTACCCAATCGTCAGGCGAGGGGGCGGGGCCGGAGGCAGGAGGCGCGGGAACGGGACCGGCAGAGCGGGCGGCCCAGCGGCGGCTGGGGCGCTGCTGGCGGCGTCGGCGAAGGGACTCGGTCAGCAGGTCAGCAGGGGCTCTGTGGCAGGCACGGAGAGGAGCAGGGGGGCGACCAGGCCAGAGGCGCAGTGGTCCCTAACACTCTATTGGGGCCAGAGGTGTTAAAGCTTCTAAAGGTGAGAATTCCAAGACAAAAATGCTTTCAATGCTGATCTGTGTGGGCTTGAGAACAAGTTTAACTCCGACATGGCACATTCTCCGGAGGCACAGTGTACAAAGACCATGAAATAGCTTTTTGGGTTTAAAAATATTTACCGGTTTTCCTGTTCTTGGATGACTTCTTCTGACTTACAGATCATCTTCTTCTGTGAGAGCATTTTGAAGTGCAGTTCCTTTTTGTATGGGGCGGTAGCGGAACCCTTTGGCTTGATGCTTTTCGCTTACATTTGGTACCAATCATAGGCCTGTGGAAATGAGCCATTTTAGGGGCCCACCGGTGCAGGGGTTCACCCTTATCTGTCCACTGGTCCTTACACCAACAAAATAGAGATTGGCACTGAGGCTGACATATCAAATAACAAGTTTATTAGTGGGACTATATCAATACAACACACCCGGGCACTGTATGAGGTAGTACATGGAATACAGAAACCAAGGCTCTTATATACCCAGTTTGTTGCACAGTAAGCATGGAAACTCAAATTGAAGGTACAGGCATAGAGAGGAATCGCTATCGACTAACATGGACAGATTGAAAACACATTGTCAGCAGAGTGGGAGGGGAAACAGAATTGCTTGCATCAGTTGGAACAGCCTGACAGTTCCATTCTAAGACAGGTGCATTCTAGCAACTACAGCTTATACATTGCTCTGGTTCAGTACTAAAGGAGTTAACTACAATTGATGACTCAAGCAGAATAGAAAGGCAAGCAACAGTGAAGACAGAAGAATCACATGGCTAACAAAATGGATGCCACAACAAAAATAGCTTCAGCTTATGCTAATGGTAATTATCTGCGATTTCCACAGACGGCCCTTTTAGCATTAGCTGAAGATATCGCTATGCAGTAGAAGGTGCATGGAAGTTATCAAGGATATCAATTAACATTAGTTGACTATTTTTTTTCTTTTTTTGTAAGCTTTATTCAAAGTCACAAAGTGCATCATAAAAGCTACATATTACATCCATGAAAAAACTTTTTAAAAAAAACAAAATACTGTTTAAAACAAAATGCAAAATACTTCCGTATAAAAAGCAAAAAAGCTCAACATATTAAAAAGACTGATATCACAGTACAATCATATGTTTACTATTTACAACTGCTTCCTGTAGGTGATAACAGCCAGCAGAAAATGTGACATTACTGAACAGATACAAATATTTGGTAGCATTTGCAAATAAATATACGCATTGTGACAATGTCTGAAACCCAACTCTAATAACAAGGGTTTAATGAGTTTCTGTCTCAACATTGAGAAGTGTTTACAGAAAAGCACGGTAAGCCTGGTGTTCTGAGGTGAGGTATCATCACACGTGCAATTCCCAAGGTCAAGTGACCAGTTGTTAGCGGTAGGAAAGCTAATTAAATAGTGGAATATATCTAGCCGGAAACGAGTATGCACAAACCTATGACGAGGGTTAAACACATTGGCAAGATATGGTTGCATGTAAAAACTAGTCAAGATCATTTGATTCCTCAATACAGTTGGTTTACAGATTTCAGATGCTAATCTGATTTCCAATAAAGAAATACATTTCAATTTCAAGGCTTTCCTCTGCACATTAGCTAGGCTTTCAGAGGGAGTAAAATATTCAGGATGGCCAATGTTTGTCAAAAAGGTGTGCACATATTTGAGCCACGGGATGTTAAAAGCATTTGGGGATTTTTGGCAGTCAACGATTATGGATCGATTTAGAGTAGTATGTACAGATGACCATATTTTATGCCATAATAGCACTGGCTGGATTCTAATCAGGACTGCTATGTAGGGGGCACCTAGTTCAGAATGACATACATAATTTGTGCTACTTTTCGGGAGAGCAAGGAGAGACATGAGAAAGACATTTTCTTCAAGCTGTAATACATCAATCTTTCCATGCCCCAATAGCTCAGACCCATACATCACAGAGGATCTACACTGAGCATTGTAGATTGTCATCATCTCCTTTGGGTGTTTAAAGCCAAGCTTTCTGGCAAAACTTAATAGGGCCATTGTAGTTTTCATAAAGTGGAGTCGCCTTGTTCTCATTGCCCCTTGTCGATACCCTGATTGATTAAAAACAATGCCCAAAAATGAAAAAGACTCTGTAAACTGTAAACTGAATGGTGGAGCCCTCAATAATAATGGCACGGCAACTAGTGGCCTTTTTCCCGATCTTCATGGTGAAGGTTTTGCCTATGTTGATTTTTAGCCCAAGGTTTCGCATGTACTGAGCGAATTCATCCACCAGACGCTGCAGGACAATGGGAGTGTGAGCCATTAACACTGTATCATCAGCGTAAAATAATGATGGTATGGGCCAATGTACCACCTGGGGTAGATTTGCACATTTACTTGCCAGTGTGCCACCTAAGCTGTTTTGATGTAGAGATTAAATAAGAAGGGGGCCATTACGCATCCCTGGCGCACCCCCTTCCTATTTTAAATGGCTCAGTACAAGTACCATTGAGGCCATAACGTACTCTACCTCTGCCTTGGGCATACAAATCTCTAAGGAAGTTCACAATTGTGGCATCCACGCCCATATTGGCCATGATTGCCAATAACTTATCGTGAGCTACCAAATCAGAAGGAGAGGATAAATCAACAAAAACTAAAAACAGATTGCCACCTTTCATGTGCACATATTTGCCAATTAATAGATTTAAATGTATTGCATGCTCTACAGTTCCCAGCCCAGCCCTAAACCCGTACTGTAGGTCAGAGAGGATATTATTTGTTTCCGCCCAATCCCGTAGGCGTCCTAAAAGCATGCGGCCAGCAACCTTAACCTTCCAAAAGTGAAATGGGCCTGTATTGTGCTGAGTTGTTGCGATCACCCTTCTTAAAAATCGGGACAATAAGCGACTCAGGCCAAGTAGGTAAAAAGCCCTGGACTTGGCAAGCTTTAAAAAGCAAAGTGAGGATAGGGCCCCAGAGCTCAATCTTAAATTTAAACAGATCGATAGGGATCCCATCGGGCCTTGAGGCTTTACCCCCTTACTTTCTTTCAGTGCCAGAACAACTTCATCCAAGGAAAACTCTGGATATCTGGAAGCCTTTAAAGGGCCTATGGACTTGGGTGCATTAACAGAACACATGGGCCCTTTATGGGCCAAGGCACTGGCGGTGGAAGTATCAGAGTCTTACCTAGGGGAGTACAGATTAGAAAAGTGAGCTATCCAAGCATCCTCTGTGATCGCTATCTCTGCACGTGGCGAGTCTGGGAGGGTGTGAGAAGGAGAATTAATAACACGCCAAAACGTGGTATTGTCATTGGAAAGACTAACCTCCAGTAATTTGTTCCATGTATCCTCCTTCAAGTTTCTTTTCCGTTGTTTAATGGCTACTTTGTAAGCCAGTCTATACTCCCGGACTTTCCTTTTGGTTCTAGGTTGTTCAGCTAAAGCTAATTTCAAATTTCTATGAGCTTTAGTACATACTGAGTCAAACCAGCCACACGCGCCCGCCTTTGTTGCTTTCTGTTTTGCAAAGAGGCCCTCACCCACAGCCCTATTTTATTTGATTAAGTGCTAAAATAAAATTATGCGCCTCTGCAGTTTCATCTAAGTAAACTTCAAAGGCCTCCCTCTCTTTTCAGATCAATTTTTCAAGGAAATTAGATGGATCCACTAGGGACCACCTCAGCGCATACCCATTGCGGCGAGAGATCACAATTTCCTCTACTGCAATAACTTTGGATGTGCCGGTGACTGTCCAGCCAGATCAAAGTTCAACGAGGCACTTTGGGGGAAATGATCGCTGAGCACTATGTCACGCACAGTAAACTCCAAAATCAGTGTTGAATAACGCTGGGGGAACAGTAGAAAATCTATCACACTGTTGTCCCCCCTTCCTTTGTAAGAACTACTTACTGTAACCGGTATGCAAATTAAGTCATTACAAAACCCTAAATTATGCTTAAAGATTAACTCATTTAGAGTATCCCCATACTCCGAATGGATCAAGTGGGTTGTCTCGCAGAGGTCAGGAGATGTCATACCACATGCCTTATTAGTTGTCACAGGGCACGTGCGTATGTTAAAGTCACCGCACCATAGAATAATGGGATCACAACAGTTAGGAGGAAAGGCCTTCTCTAGGTCGTGATCTAGTAGGTGGAGAACTGTAATAATGACCGATGCACAGGCGTTGTTGTAAAAATTGACAATAACTAGAGTAACATGTGCAGAGATTACCAAAACCACAATTCAATTAAAAAAAACTCTTGTTACAATTGCTGTGGAACTTAGAGGAGCCAACATGTTGGAGACATAAATACACAAGCCCCCTTTCGGTCGCCTGTGCTTGGACTCTAACGCTGGACTGTGAAATGTTTTAAAACAATTAAGATGTATAGGCTCAACTGCCCAAGTCTCCTGCAGACAAAGAATATTAAATTTGGACGTGAAGTTTACCCAAACATTCATAATGTATTTGTGGCGTAAGCCGGTAACATTCCAATAGAGGACATTAAGGGCTGTGGCAGAAGTTCTAACCTCAGTGTCTGCTAACAGCAAAGGCGATGAATAACCCACTAGACCATACTCGGAGGTTTCTGAATGCACTGATGCCTCGTTTATCTTCACTTGTGACCCCCTCTCATGCAGTATGACAATCACAGGGCCAAACTGATTCTCCCTGTTTATTTCCACAGGTTTCTTTAGTCAATCAACACCATTTAATGTGGAGAGGCAATCAAACCTGTTATGGGTTTCAATTGGATGTTTGAGCTGTAGCCGAAACCCCTGGTGATGTGGGCCTACTGGGAGTGGCAGCTGTTCGTGATGGGCTGGGGGTTGATAGAAAAAGCCAAGTGGTAACACCATAATCTGCTTAAGTGCGAGAGAGGGGAGACTGGCTCTCTCAAGAACAAGATTCACCAAGTTGTGAGAAGTGAATAAAAGCACAATACAGTCACCCTCTAACGTTTTGTTTCCTGTTCCTACCCATCTAACCCTCCTGATCATTTTCAAATCAGCAAAGAGTGCCTCCTCAAGCCCTACCCCTGCGTTCAACCAGTTTACAGATTTGTTCCTAATAGATTCCCATGACTCGTGTGCAGAGTTAGTGAGACCCGGGACATTTGATAATATTACTATATAGGGCAGGGCAGGGGTCTTCAAACTGTGGGGCGCGACCCCCATGGGGGCCTTGGAGTGATGTGAAGGGGGTCGCGCCTTCCCAGTCACACTTCTGCCCTAGCCTCTAGGGCTTCAGCTTCCCTCCTCCCCCATCCTGTGTCTCAGCCTGGGCTGCTGCAGTGCAGCTCGCGCTGCTGGGGCTCGGCTGGGCAGTGTCTGGAGTCATCTCTAGCATGCCAGAGTTTTTCACAGGTCTTTAAAGACCATTAGCATATTTACATGCCTTTGTTAACTGGTTACCAAGGCTTAGTTTTTTTATGGTTCCAGTACACCCTGGGCCCCCACTCGGCCTATTCTTTACATTTGTATTTTTACACTTACTGCTGTAGTGTGAGAATGCATTTAATGAAAATGAATATAGAGTAGGGTTGCCAAAAGAAACATCCTTGCTGTGTGTTGTTTAAAGAGCCTGCAGAGACCTGCTCTTGACACTAAATAGAGTTATAAATAAAAAAGTATGTTATAATTAGTTATGTGACTTTTCTGTATTTGTTCTCTTTGATTATCAGTCATGGATCATTGAGGCATCCGTAGAACACAATTAAAAGTGCTTTCTATTTATATTTGCTGTTCTAAGTATTCACAGATAAGTGCTAAAAATACAGCTTTAGGTGACTGCTTATTTCTGGGCCATCAAAATAATGAGCTGGTAACCCTAATCATAAGACTGGAAGTTTGTTGCAGGATCAGAACATTATTTATTTCCTCCACTCTCGATCCCTGATTAATGCCATTATAGCAATAGTTTAACTTATATCTGAAACCCTACGCTTCAAGTTTCTGGGAATGCACCCTGCTTTCAGACAACTCACTTCTCATTGTCGCCTTCACTTTCATGCTCACGCTGCACTCACACTGATCCCCATGCACTCACACTGATCACCATGCACTCACAGCGATCGCCATGCACTCACAGTGATCGCCATGCACTCACAGCGATCGCCAAGCACTCACAGCGATCGCCATGCACTCACAGTAATCGCCAAGCACTCACACTGATCACCATGCACTCACACTGATCGCCATGCACTCACACTGATCGCCATGCAGTCACACTGATCACAATGCACTCACACTGATCACCATACACTCACACTGATCACCATGCGCTCACACTGATCACCATGCACTCCCAGCGATCATAATGCACTCACACTGATCGCCATGCACTCACAGCGATCGCCATGCACTCACAGCAATCACAATGCACTCACACTGATCACCAGGCACTCACACTGATCACTATGAACTCACACCATTCACCCGCTCACCCTGCACTCACAATGATCACAATGCAGTCACACTGATCACCATGCACTCACACTGATAACCATGCACTCACACTGATCACCATGCACTCACACCATTCACCCGTTCACCCTGCACTCAGTGATCACAATGCACTCACACTGATCACAATGCACTCACATCATTCACCCGCTTACCCTGCACTCACACTGTCACCATGCACTCACACTGATCACTATGCACTCACACCATTCACCCGCTCACCCTGCACTCAGTGATCACAATGCACTCACACTGATCACCATGCACTCACACTGATCACAATGCACTCACACTGATCACCATGCACTCACGCTGATCACCATGTACTCACACTGATCACCATGCACAATGCGCTTGCATTGTTCACTCTGTACCTCACTCTGCAGTCACAAGAGAACACTTCTCACCCTGCACTCATGTGACACTTCACTCAACTGTCCCCCCCTCACTGCTCAATCTGTAGCTCACTCAAACAAGGCCTTGCACTAATTCATCCCACTCTGCATTTACAGCCGAACCCAAATTCATATGATCACCTCACTCACCCTGCAGTCACTCCTTTTACCCTACTCTCACTGTGCAGTCACTTAGGCACTCTTGTCACCCACACATTGCAGAAGGTTAAAGTGCTTGGTACAAAGAAGATGTACCATGCACATAACAGAGCCGAGTGTGAGTAAACTATGAGTAGCGCTATAATGTTTGTCAGACAGGTGCTATAGAGAGATGAGGTGTATTGTTGGTGAGTGGTAGTGAGGGAATTCATGGAGAAGGTGGAAAGACTGTTGCACAGTGTGCGACCAGTGCTAGGGCCAGCCCTGGCTGGGAGTGTTACCCCCCCACCCCCGAAGTTCAGGTCTAGTGGATCCCCTGCTTCTGCCTATTGTTATTTACATTTGTAGTGCGCTACTGTTACCAAAAGGTGTCCTGGGGCTAATAACCATCTGCCTGCAATGTGAGAGAGGGATTCAGGGTTGGGAGAGGAGAGAAGAGAGGGATGGAAGGAAGGGGGTGAGAGGAAAGGGGCATGGGTAAACTGCTTAACTCTGCACAAGACCGCCAGGGTTTGAAGGGACCCTTGCTGCTCCCGGCCATAGCCAGGTGAGCTTCTAATGTGGCAGCGTGTATTCCTGCGGAGTGGGAGGCCCTTCACAAAGGTTGACTAGACATCTTTCTAATGTTAATTGTTGTATTTTAGTTATAAACTGGTACTGATGGGGTGAAATCTTTCCTCAGCGTTACTGTGTTTAAAAAATTTCAAAATAATAAAGCAATGCTATCCCAAAGGACGCAGCATCACAGAACATTATTTACATTGTCTACTCACACAATTTAGTCAAGCCTGTCGCATAATTTGGTCCTCACCTGCCTCATAATTAAGGATGGGCGTAGTGGGGCTACGCGAAGCTCCGCAAAGTGGGGTGGGAGCAATGCCCACCCACACACTTCGCGTAGCCCCACTACGTGCCACCCACCTCCCTCCCGCCCTCTTCTACAACCCTAATTTTAATATTAAATGCAGTAAAAATAATGAAAAAGAACTTACCTTGCATGCGGCGTCCCGGGCCTCCTTCCTTTTGACGCTCCGACTTCTTCAGACGAATGCGCATGCGCGGGCGCCCGCGCAGAAAGAACAGCGTCCTGTGCTGCAGTCTCAGTGGCGCTTTTTGAAGCGCTTGTCAAGTGTAGGCTCCTCCCTCCTGGGCGCACAGAGTTCTGGGGCTTGTAGTCCCCACCAAGCAGTGGCAGCATGCAGTAGAAGCCAAAAAGAACAGCGTCCTGTGCTGCGGTCTCGGTGGCACTTATTGAAGCTCATGTCAAGTGCAGGCTCCTCGCTCCTGGGCGCACAGAGTTCTGGGGATTGTAGTCCCAACCAGGCAGTGGCTGCATGCAGTAGAAGCCAGAAAGAATAGACTAATTTCTTGGTCTGTTACTAGTCGGGCATTTACATTCTTGGCATTTTGTTTGGTGGGTATACATGAGGTACAGGTAGAACCACAAAGGGAACAGAGCATCAGGCCGTAATGAACACACAGATAGCAGGAGAAAATAATGGCTATTATCACAAACAGGACTGTCAATATTTTCCAACCCCAAGCAGAAAGCAAGTCTCAAAACTACCCAGTCAAATTGCAAGTTCCAGGGCTCTGATGTATTTCAGTGGCTATCCTTTTCAGTTTGGAAGTAGCCAACAGCACATGCGTGATGCAATCTCTAAATAAAAACATTATCTTCATAGACCTTCCACTGTTCTTTTTTTGAGGGCAAGAGTACCTATGATATGTTCGGGAGTGGCGGAGTGGTACTTATCAAAGTGTGCACAAAATATTTTTCTTGCAGAAAAAACAATATTTCAAATACAAATATAAAGCAAATACACATATTGTCACAAAAACAATCTTTGTTTTGGGGGACCAGGAGGACCAAACGGGACCATGGGAATTAGGATGAGGAGCCGCAAATGGCTGCTCCTCCTCACAAATGGGATGACCAAAGGGGTACATTGCTAACAAAAAAGTTCTTGGGGAATTGAAGCCACTGTACAACCAGCCAGAGGGGAGTCTTCTCCCTGTGTCCGTCTGCGCCTCACAGGCAGGTTCTTATCGTTCATCAAGTGTTCACTTCTCCCACAATGGAGCAGCACAACTTGCAACCCTGAAAAAAAATCACCGTCCAGGCTAAGTAAAAAGTCTTTCTTTCAGGATAGGGCAATCACCCTCCAGGGAAAATACCCTCAATGATCCTGTTCAGTGTCTCAGGCAGTGGACCAGTATTCTTCACTCTAATTTAACAGGCACCTGAACTCAAGTCCTTCCCTAACTCCTGTGTTGCTCTGCTGGTGCACTGCTCTTTCGTCGGGCAGCAGATTGTACCTAGTGTGCCCAGGCACCTCCTTATCAACAAACAAAGGTGCAGATTTGCTTTCATTTGGGGACTGGGTCTCAGAGGCCTGATGCACAGAAACTGGAGTATCTGAAGCAACCCTTGTTTCAGAGAGGGTGCCCTCAGGCGAAACCTCCTTGCTCTTGTTATCAGTCTGTGTCTCTCTTAGCCAGGTATCAAAAAAAGGGAATAAAGCGAGGAATCAGCTTACCGTCCTGATTTGTGACCCCGTCTATCACCCAAGAATTATCCAACAGTGGTAGGGGTACACGTTTCTTCCAGCCTTCCACCTTCACCACTGTTATAGTGGCCAAAAACACCTGGGCTGAGTCCCTTCACCTCGGCTCCAAATTAGATTTGCACTAAGTCTGGTTAGATCTGACGTCCTGGCATTTCTGGCAATTTTTGTAAGGCAGCAGATATCTGTTAGTGAAAAGAACGGAAATCTTTAGACACAACATAGAAATAAACAATCAAAAGAGGCTATTCAATTTCAGAAACGCCCCTATATTATTCATCTGATGAATCTTTAAAAAAAAGGAAATTCAAAACAACAATTTTTTTTATCAAACTCGTACTTAATAATACAGGGAAATCACGATACAGCTTCTACTTTGTGAACCTTCACGTTTGTGCAAAACTGCAGACACCTCTAAAATTATTTTCCTTGCATAAGAACAACCATGTTTTGCGCTTATGACCATGCTGTCATATAACAGGTGTAGCAGGAAACTCTAAAACTGTGAATGTAACAGAGATCCATATTACATGAATAACTGATAAATTAAACATGACCTAGTAGGTACATGAATTTTCTAGTAGAACTTGTTTGTGGCAGACAAGAAAACAAGCAAAAAAACATATTGTTCTTAAGAATGTGTGCTAAGGGCATATGGGCATCTTTCCTAGCATTGTGAACTATGTGCATCATACTTTTCACGATCTGGACCATGTAATATCATATTCAGGGGATAAACCTATTCACCAGCTCTAGCAAGGGTTGTCAACTCAATTACATAGACTAACTAATTAGGGACTCGTGATGCCTATGCGACTTATGTAGTGCTGTAATAACATAAACAATAATGGTGCTGCCACCTGGGAATTTGGAACAAAACCCACCTACATATAGTTCCCCTTAAAGGTCAAATACGGGAACATCAGTCTATTCTACCCATCCTTATCCAATTCCAATTTCATCAGTTTACAGATAGGATGGGCAGAAACATGGCGTATTTATTTATTCATTCTAACAATTTGTTCAAACAGTATTACTTAATAACCAATTAGATGTGCACTGGTGAGGTGCTTTGTCTCTATTTATTCAAGAGCATATTTACAGCATCCTGTGAAATAAATGACTAAAGCGAGCTCAACCGATTGTCTCATGGCCATTCCTAGACAGCTTAGACAGGTGAGAGAGAGAGAAAGAGAAAACACAATAAACAAGCTACCCTGCGTACTTTTCACACAGAATAGCTCACAATACTACACATAATAGACACATAAACCAAGTTAAACGAGACACAATAATACATATACCAAGCACAAAAACCAAAAAAACACAGTGTGTTACTTAGTTTGCTCACCCATAATTTGCCCAGGAGCTATCCCCCTTCGACAGTAGGTAACCTAAGCAGGTGACCTCCTGTCAACAATACTTACCCCCTTTGGCAGCTGGGCACAAGCAGACTTGTAGGCGGTAAATAGCTTGGGGAATCCATATCAAGGAGGCCATGTCCAATACTATTGGACTGTACCACTTTGTAAATTTTGCTGTACAAGAACATTGAGCTAACTAAAAAACATTAATCCAATGACCAACTACCAATTCCTTTAGCTATTGTGATGTTTAATATGATGGCGCATTAATGCAAACTTTATTTTATTGCCTCCTTATCTAGCCCTGGCACAGCAACCTTCAATTGAAAACATTATTTCTGTATGCATGGCAGAGCTGCTAGGAGCTGCAAATGGTCCACAGACGCTGCTGTCCCTTCTTTTCTCTTATGGCATCATAGAACCTGCCTGGTCTTTTGCCAAAAATAATAAGCAAAGCTTCCCCTCCCTCTCTACGCTCTGGCTCCTTCCTTCTGAATGTCATCCAAGGTCAAGGTGCCAGAGCAAGCCTGCCAGAAATAAACCTTCCTATTTGGGCATTTTGCTTTCATCAGTGCTAGTCTGCTAAATACAAGACTTGGCCTCTGACCCTTAAAGCTGTTGTCCCTCGTCTGAGCAAAGTTATCCCCATGTGGCAATTAGAGTTCAAAGTAACTCTTTGAGAAGTATGACTAAAGGCACCCCTGCTTCGTGCCTATGTGCTGATATTTTAAAGGTAGGATGTAACCTTTGCTCTTCATTTTTTATTCTTGTGCACTGTGCTTCCTAGCAGCTAAAGAACTGGCTCAAAAGTTTAGTTTTCAGAGCGCCATAATACGCCCAGAACTATTGTGCATTAAGGCGTGCGATGTAATTCACATGTCTCTAGAGCTACTCCTTTTGTATAAATTTTAATTGTATTTGAGACTGCAGCCATTAGGCCATACTAGAAATCATATTTTAAGTGTGTCACTAAGATACAGTAATATTGTCATTGTTAAAGAAACTAATACTCACCTTTTTAATTTTGAGGCACAATATATTTAACCATTTAAACATTGAAATCTTAACGCACACTTTGCACAGGGTCATTTTCTTCATTGCTAAATATTATTGAATTTCCACAGTAGTGTTATTATAGCCTTATAGCCCGCAGTAGCAGGCTATACCGGCTATGAAAGGCCCTCTCCAGCGCTTTGTTTAACAAGGGAGAGGGACTTTAATAGCCGGTCTAGCCCAGCTACGAAGGGCTATAAGGCTATTAGAACATTCTGCCACTAGAGGTAGAATGTTCTAACAAGTAAAACAAAGCCTTAAGGGAGGCGCGAGAGGATTGGAATCCCCTCAGTCTCCCTGAAGCCTTTGTTCAAGGCCAGAGCTGTGAACAAAGAAACAGTGGAATGTTGGAGCTCCAGGCTTATACCAGCCATTATAAGCCAAGAGCTACTCCATTGTTTTCAATGCAGCTCCCAACATTCCAATGTTCTAATAGACATTATAAAGATCATAATAATGCAAAAACGATTTAAGTGCAATGACTTTTAATAATTTTTTACATGTAGTAATTTTTTTAATAATGATCACTAACCCTTTTGTTGTTTCTACATACGAAAAGCAAGCCTCATTCCTTTCCTTTTGTCTTTAAATGCATGTACTTATAACACTTACATAACTTCTTTTGAAACTAAGCACAGAAGCTTTACTGAAACACAGAAAGTGTGCTCCACTCTTTAAAAAGTAATAATTATTTACCATCAGATCCGCAGGTGTGCTTCTTAGGAAAGCAACAAGAAAAAAAATCATTACTGTTATCCTTTCTCTTTTATCCACAATAATGAAGCTGTATTTCCAACTTTCAAAATTAATAGTCTTTAATGCACGTGCTTTTATGCCATTTTGTACTAACTTAAAACCTAGTTGCCACTGTGTTTATTTGTAGCTTGTGCCTGGGTAAAGCCTGTCTTATTTATTCAGCTGTATTTTATGACCAACAGGTGTTAGCTTCTCCACTTTTTTCAGGAGAGAAGGCCTTGTGCTCTAGGACTGATCAATCCTGTCTGACATATAATGGCACAGGGCCCCTTATGATGCTATCTGTTTCAAATATGACAGCAATGTGCTGTATTCTAATGTCCTCACAGAGACCCTAAAAAGTTGATAAACCACTCATTACCTCCTTCTGCTCTGACAGACAGCTTCCTTTGGACAGACAGCTTGAGCAGCTGTTAAAAGCTCTCTTTCTGGTGCTAGGAATGAGGCTCAGTTCATTCTATTAAAAACAGACATTCCAAGCCAGTCATAATCTATTGTTTGCAGTTTGGCAAAAGGAGGACGCTTTAATTTTAGCAGCAACCCATTACTCATATAATGTGAATGCCATTTAATATTTATTTAAAATGATGTATCCAAGTATAGTGCCGTAACATTTTGCATGGCTGATAGGCAGTACTAACAAAATGTTGGGCATCTATTTTTAATTTTGTTAAGTCCTAGTTGTGTAAAACACACACATTCATTTTTCTCTGTGAGGGCTACTTATCCCTATTGAGTGCCTTTTTTCTAGGTTAAGTTAGTTTTAACATTATATAGCTCTAGCTATACCCAAAGGTCTCAAAGCGCTTTATTTGTTGTGAGATAACATTTTCTCTTTTTATGTGGAATGCTAGACAATTCTGCCTTGAGCTTTAATTCTACTTTTTTACCATTATGGCAATATAAAAATGGAATGTTCGCACATCTATACTTTGTTACTGCTTTATTTTCCATAGTAGCATGCAGCTACTTAAAATATTTTATATAATTCAATCTTTGAAATTTAAAGTGTAATTTTTCCAATGGCATCTGCAGAACACAACAAACCAAATTGAGCTCATTCCAAACATTTTCAAGAAGGGGCCACACACTCATAACACACTACACAGCTTGCTAAGGCAAGCCATCCTTACACAAAGAGCACAGTCACTACTCACTCAAACAAGTACTTCACAAGCATTACCACCGGTGTCAGTCCACAAACCTCATAGACACTCAAACGCATAATCAACCCACAAATCAACACCAGGACAAAAACAAGAGGCAGCACACAGACTGTACTCAAACCAAACCAATTGTAAATCATATTTACAAACAAAAGAGCTCTCAAAAGCAGTCCAGAGATTGCACCAAGACAAGTAAACAGCCTAAAGACTGTTCCATGTTACAAATATCATAAGGAGAAGAATCCCCACCTTCGTACACAATCAAACATATCTTATCAATTCTTTCGTTGAAACAGACACTGCTCTACATACTGAATCTTTTTAAAATTAAAAAACCCATTTACTGGCCATCGTAAATCAGGATCCTTTTTCGTATATTTGTCCCACAGTGTACTATACATTATGGAAGAAATACCATATTTAATATACTTAAACCTATTGGGTGTCCCCTCTAGGGGAACCGGCTGACTACTTTCTAGATCCATATTGGTACCTCCAAGACAGCAACACATTCTATGAAGTGTGCTAGGAACAGGCATGCCAAAAATATTATAGTAAAATATAATATTATAGTAAAATTGTATTTATCCCAAGTATATCAAAAGGTAGAGACAACATCTCCTCATTACCTGCCTTTTTTAATTGCAATAAATAAACAAACAAAACCAGAATCTTGGCCAAGCAAATCCAAAATCAAGAGTGCCGCAACCTTACCAAAGAAGACAGGCTCCTGCCCCAGACCTTTTCCAAAATACGCCGAATCACCAGTTGGCCTGGCAGGGTGTTTGCAAACACTCTGTGTCTTTACCAAATCATAAAGCATGCCTATAACAGGGTCCGCAGACCCACCCAAAACAAGATAGGGTAAAATCCCCAAACCTCGTCAAGAAGAGACTGAATGACCAAATGGCCTGGCGGAACACTCAAGAGCACTCTGTAGCTCTTTTACTAAATGACGAAAGTCTCCAGCCTCCTCCTGCCCAGCTCTGGGTTGAACTAATGGTCACTGCAATACTTACGCCAAAAGAGATCTCAGTCGGGACCGGCCGCCACCTGGAGGGTCAGATCGGGAAAAACGGAAAAACACGTCGGTCTGCATTGACAAAGAGTCTCCTAGTGCAGGGTACTTCCTCAGTGGATTCCTGTCCTCCATCAAGACCACTCCTTCGGGCAGCCGCATCTTCGATGAGCCCCACGAGTTGGGCTCCAATTTGTGGAAATTAGCCTTTTTCGGGGCCCACCGGTTCAGGTGTTCACCCTTATCTGTCCACTGGTCCCTAAACCAACAAAATAGAGATTGGCACTGAAGCTGAAATATCAAATAACAAGTTTATTAATCACTCATGAGTGGGACTACATCAATACAACACCCACGAGCACTGTATGAGGTACTACATGGAATACAGAAACCAAGGGTCTAACATACCAAACTTGTTGCACAGTGAGCATGGAGACTCAAATAGAAGGTACAGGCATACACGGGAATAGCTATATAAAAACATGGACAGAGAGAAACCACTTTGTCAGCAGAGTGGGAGGGGAGACAGAACTGTTTACATCAGTTGGAACAGACTGACAGTTACATTCTAAGACAGGTGTATTCTAGCAGCTACAGGCCTTTCTGAGCTCATACATTGCTCTGGGTTAGTACTGCAGGAGTTAACAACAGTTGATGACTCAAGCAGAATAGAAAGGCAAGCAACAGTGAAGACAGAAGAATCGCATGACTAACAAAATGGATGCCACAACAAAAATGGCTTCAGCGTATGCTAACGGCAATTATCTACGATTTCCACAGGCCAACAGAGCAGTCCAGCTCCTTCTTGGTGCTGTTTGTTCATACACTGATGTAATGGAGTCCTCCAAATCATGAGCGATGTTTGCAGTTGTCAATTTAATATAGGGTTCAGCTATTTCAAACCATTTTCTTTAGAAAGGCAAAGCTCTTCTAAACAAGCTACGAAAAAAGCCTCCCATTCTGGCGCTATACATAACAGGCACACCTTGAAAGAAACAAGGACCTCCATTACTGGCCTGATTACGGCAATATTCCCTATATAGGGAAGGGTCTCCATATGTTTTTACAAACACCATGTTGATTTATTTTCTATATTCACTGTCGCTGTCTTAAATGAAGCTTCATAATCACATCCCCGTATTTAAAGGTAACTTCCTGCGATTGATCATTAAATATCCAAACTGACAAAGTCTTAAAATGGGGTTTAGAATTTGCTACAAAGTCAGGCTTGACATAATAAATATTAACAAATGTATTATTGTCACATTTGACCTGCAAACACCTTAGCAAAGGGACGTAGCTATCACCGACCTTCTGCGGCTCTATAATATCACTGTATACATAGAGAGTTTAGAAACCACCAATAATATCTCAACATGATGGATCTAACAGGTCAGTACTTTTCACATGTTGTACAGTTCCTAAAACTCTACTCAACTTGCCAGTGCATATAAATTCTGTATCAAGGCAGGTGCTTCTTAAAAAATCTTTTCTTTTGACATGATCTAAAAACAGCTGACTATCTGAATACGTGTCAATGCTGGCTAGAGCGTTGTTGATGGCGTCGACCACCACTGTGATGCTTGGGAATTTACGTAAGGAAAGGAGGCATGAAGTAGCTCTATCGCCTGATGCCACTTGTTAGACCTGGTATCATTGGCATGAGTCTCCCTTCTTCGCTGTAGTCTCCACTATTTTTGATATGTTTTTGCTGGTTACATGCTTTGGGCACTGTGCCACTGCTGTTCAGTCCACAGTGCAAGTGCTTCCTATTGTACATTGTTGTAATGGATTAGTGACTCCATGGTGGTCTTTTGATTTACTTGTCAGATCCTAGTACAGTGCACCATGTGTGCCCAGGGCCTGTAGATCAAATGCTGATAGTGGGCTTGCAGCACTGATTGTGCCACCCACAGAAGCAGCTTGTAAAGTGTGTCTCAGGCCTGCCATTACAGAGCCTGTGTGCAGCCTAGTACTGTTATGTTGACTTGGTAGGTGCACCCACTAACCAGTCCCTAAGCTTTCCTTTTCTACATGGTAGCCACCCCTAAGGTAGGCCTTAGGGCAGGATGCATTGTATGTGAAAGGTAGAACATGCCCTGATGGGTGTGGCATGTGGATAGTGAATTACAGCCAATTTTATTTTTCACTATTGCAAGGCTACCTGTCCCCATAGGCCAGAATGGCCAGTCTGATTATAACATCTTATAATCCTACCTGACCCAGGGAACATGGTAGAAAACAAATTTAGTATGCCTGAACTCAGAATGATAAAATACATCTTGGTTTTAACATTCTGTGTTTGAAAATACCGCTTTTAGAAAGTGGGTATTTTCTTGCCTAACAATCCAGCCTGCCTCTGCTCGGTTGTGTATTGCATGTCTGGTTTGTGAGTGACAGGAGGGCTTGGGCTCCAGCAGTGTGATGAGTCAGGGCTGTGCTGAATAGGACCTTGGCTGCATAGACTGTGGGTGGCAAAGATTTCCTTTCGGTGCCCCCAGCCTTCATAGAATATAGAGTATGGGGAGGAGATTTCCTTTCAGCTACTTGAGCCAGGTCTGCCTTCTACAATGATGTCTCCACCTCCTGCCAGGAAGCTGCACAGAACTGGTTCCCTCTGCCCTCAGAGCACAAATAGTTTACTAGTATACATATTGGGGCCCAGACCCTAAGACTTTAGATCACTTCTGGACATCAAGACAGACCTTTTGCAGAGGAAAAGAACTAGAGAATCTGCAGAGGTTGGAATGCCCCTGTGCCTGTGTGTTGCTTTCTGGGGTTGGCCTGCAGTGGTTTCTTTATTACCAAGGAAAGGAGAAAGACTTTCATTGAAACTTTTATAATCTCGAAGAAGAATTTCCAAGGGCTTGAACATGTGCTTGCCTCCTGCTGAAGTCTCAGGGATAGAAGACTTCACCACCAGCTCCCCCATGAATTTACTTGCTGGGAATTCTGTCTGCAGAAGCCTGCGTATTGTTGGGAGCTGGAAGCGCGACTCAACGAGAAGAAGCATGTCACATCTGCAGCTGTTGCCGTCGCATCATCGGAAAAGCCTGTCGCCACCGCAAGGGTAGCCATTGAATCACCGGAGAAGCACATTGCAGGGCCTGTCGTGACTTTGCGCAAGCACTGAGGAACAGAAACAAGGAACCGACGCATCGTTCTCCCTGCAACCCTTTTGCTTATCTTGCATTACACATCCTAAGGTACTTTGTGAGAAACGTGTCGCATTTACCATCTAAAGTGAACTAAGCTATTTCTACCATCTTCTTAATACTGTATTGTGGATTTTTGTCGTTTGGGTCTTGTGGTAAATCTATATAAAGAATACTTATTTTGATAAAACCTGTGTTGTATCCATCTGTGGTGTTTTCACTGTATTACTGTATGTGTTCTGAGATAAGGCTTCCTGTTCATGCCCAGCTACCACAGGGTTGAGCAGGGGTTATTTTATGAGTGTTGCCCCCTTACCCTGACTAGAAACAAGGGTCCCTATTTGGACAAAGATGCAAACCATTGCCAACTAGAGACCCCCAGTTCTAATACCACGTAATAGTAAACTTAGCTTTTGGATTTAGTAAAGGTATTCCAGGTTCGGGGGTACTGGAATTCTGTGAGCATGACTTCCCAATCCCCTTTTAAATCCACCGGTTTACCCAGTTTCACAGTAAAGTTAGAAATCTGAGTGTTGGGAAACATGTCTGGGGAAGCATTTGAGGGTAAGGTGATATAAAATGATGAGCTCTCCATATTTATATTTCTTCAAGAGCCTTTACTTCCTATGTCCTTTAGGAAACTAGCCTCCATCCAGCTGTTACATTTCTTGGGCCACCACTACCATTTGACAAAAGCTTGCTTCTTTGCACCTTTTCAACCCTGTAGACCCTACACGGATTCTCCAGGACTTTTTGTAACTCTTGACTTTAAAAGACTCCTGAAACAGCGTCACTGTTTTAATCTTGTTAGTGACAAATATAAATGTCTTCTTTATGCTCAACCTTCTCCATTTTAAATATTTCATCGCTGAAAGTCTGTTGATAACCTTTTGTAAATACATCTTTCAGCTTAGACACTCTAACATGATCCCCTTCTTTTAGAAAGGGATTTTTTACCCTCACCATTAATCGATGGCAGTACACCGTCCTCCAAACTGCCAAAGCACTCTGGGGTGTTACAGAATGAGGTGTAGTCTTGATAGTCCGATAGTAACTCGCATTATAAACATGAACAAATGACTGTAATACATCCACGTAGCGGAAGGTGTTGTATGCTGTGAAATACCTCCATATTTTAGATTTTACAGTCTTTCAAAAAGTTTATAAGCCTAATTATTGAAATAACCCACAATTAAATGTTCTAAGCCATCTAGCACTCTGATGCCAATATTGATCCATTGTGGGTAACCATGTGTTTACGCATACATTGGCACTGCACCTGAGGCTATTACACTGTGGAGTATCAGATGGAACATAAAACTTCAAATATTTCAAAGTTGCAGGTTGTACATTCGCTGGTCTTTCTTTAAGCAGCAGGTATAGAAATATTGCTGCGAATATGTACCCAGGTCTTACATAACAGATTGCGGATGGTCATTCTCAAATTTGCCCTAAAAGGTAAGTATATATACATAAATAAAAGCAATATATAGCCTGAGCAAATTGCACCTTTGACTTTCCTAGATGCTTTCTACAGTTCAAAAAGAATGACAATCTATTAATTCCTATTAAATATGTATGTGCATACAGTTTAACAACACAAAGTGAACGTATTTTACTCACTTCAGAGCATTCTGCTTGTTCAAAGACCCCCTCTTTGCCCCGGAGGGTCATGTACTTCCATAAATGTATAGCCTTCTTCAGGGTTGGGTGTTGGCTCTGGGAAATAGCAGCATCAGGAGTTGTATCATCAAAAAAATCCCATTTCTTCATACACTGGTGAGTCAGGACCATTTGTAGGTTCTTCCACAATTTCCATATCAGCAAAGTTGTTTTCAGATGGGTTTTCGATGTCTGAGGCAGCATTGCATCGGTCCTCCTTAATAGGAGATATTAGCTGTGGCACATCATACAATCTGAGGTTTGATAACCACTGGAAGAGCTCTCCCTCAAACCCTGTGACATCCTGGGTTTGATCTTTAAATTCAGTGTTCTGCGACTCCCCCTCCGGTGATGGTGGAGTCAATTGACTGCAATAGCTATCAATAGTCTACAGACCTGTAGCAGAAGGCATATTTTTGTCGCATTAACTATAGCTCTTCATGGTGCACGTCGCTCTTGTGAGCAGAGTAGCACAGGCTTTAACCGGGACGGTCTCAGGACCTCCTTATATATCTATCCTTACCACTTTCTACAATGTCATGTCCTGATCACATCGAACATGACAGAATGCCACTTCATGTCTTCCGGGTTAAGCCTCATAGAAAGTATAATTTCCTAGGTGGGACTTTAAGGTCAGGAGTCATGTGTGCTTCCAGGGTAAAGGGTCATGGGCATCGTCACTTCCTATACAGAAGGACTTCTGGGTCAGGGGTCACATGAGCTGGGAAGTCATGCCTCGATGACTTCATTTCTGGAGGAGGGACTGCCGGTTAGGGGTCACCGGTGACATCTCTAGCGGGTCACATGGGCCGGAAGTGATGTCACTTCTGGAGGAGGGATTTCTGGGGCATAATCATCTGTCATATTATGCAAACAACACCTATTTTAGAGGTTGATGAAAGGTATCCAACATATTACTGAGGTAACAGTATGCATAGCTCTAATTTGGCACATTTTTCTACATGTTAAAAAGAGACCACTCCAGAGAATGGGGTTTTAGGGTTCAGTAAGGAAAATGCAACACTCTATTGAATTATAAAAGCCACCACCCCCGTGCTCTCAGAGACTCATTACCATATTCACAGTTTCTACGCATCCGTAGAAATTGCTACTTCAAACAAGATTACTTTACAGAGGCAAAGACACTGAGCGTCAAACTCAGACAAAGAGGCTACCCACGTAAACTAGTTCGCCGCTCGTTAAAGAGGGCATGGTACTGTCCAAGGGAGACCTTACTTGAACCCCGGACTAAGAATAATCAAGACAGAATTACATGCGTGACCACATTCTCTCCTGCATCTAATGCGATTAAGAAAAGTGTCCTGAAACATTGGCCAGTATTGAATGCTGGAATTCTGAATTTAGAACGCCCTCTGTTTGCCTTCAAAAGGGCAAAGAACATAAAAGATCATTTGGTTTGTGCCTCGCTTCCACAATTAGATGCTAGAACCACTCTCAATGATATATGGAACCTACCAGCTCTCAAGGGTCACGCCAAATGTGGCCAATGTGTTTCCTGTGACTCAACAATTGAGGGTAAAACTTTCTCTTTTGGCGCAATAAAATATGAAAGACAATATTTCACAAACTGTAATTCTGCAAATGTAGTTTATGCCATCTTCTGTCCATGCATGATGATATACATAGGCCAAACCAGCCAGAAGATTAAACTACGGATAGGACAACACAGAAGTAGGATCCGCTGCCAAACTGCCAACGTGCCTTTGGTGGAACATTTCAAAGAAAAAAATCACACAGAGAATGATTTTACTTGGACTGTGGTGACACAAATAAAAGCCCCACCACGTGGAGCGGACATTGCTCAAATTCTGAACAAAGTGGAACTACATTGGATACTGAGAACTGACAGTATACGTGCAGGCCTGAACAGGGTTGAAGACTGGACTTCCTTACTGTGATGATTGTTTCTTAAACTAGAAAACACCCTCCGCAATGAATAATTCCTCCTGGTTAATCTCGCAATAATGTAATTCTTGTATATATGTAATTGTTGTTTATAACTAAAATCAGTCACTTGCACCAATCCTCACCAGTCACTATTCCCCCTTTCCCCTGGCTTCCCCGAGCCCCACTCCAAGATGGCCGCCACTTCCCCTTACCTCAACCAAGTCCTACCTTGGTTTTTACCTGCATGCTCCTAAATAGTATGCCCCGTCCCATCCCTCTGTAGCGATCACCGCCAGAACCCAATTGTCCTGCCGACGAGCAAGACCTTATCAAGTAAGTAATCCTCACTCCCAGCGTTATACTTTGCCGCTATTTAGCTCCCAACAGCCTCTGATCCCGTTCCTTTCCCCTCAGGACTCTGCCCGCCGGAGATACCTTCCGTAAGTCTCACACTACCCTCGTGGGTCATTCTCACCACCCTTGTGTTAACCCCTCCTACCTTCGCCTCCTTATTCCCTTTCTCTCCCTCCAGCCCCCCAATCACGCGACGCGCCACTCGGCCTGGACGGAGCTTGTAAGTAATTGTTTACTCCTACTTTTAACGAATGGCATCCAGTATAATTCCATTTAAGTACCCTGGTACACCTTATACCCTCTGTCTCTCACCCTGACAGAACTGTGATATCCTGCGATTGTGCAGAACCGGTACCCCCGCCCCCATTGTGCAATTCGCGTCCCTCACGCAGGTATATATTTTCCTCCTTGCACTTAAATCACTGCGCCGGATCTAGCTCACTGCGCCGTACAAAAACATTTTTTAAACCTTTTTAGTGTTTTACCATGTCACGGGTCCAATTGCCTGAGGGTATTTTGCGCATGGTGAATATTACGTCGAAATGTTGATTTTAATGATGTCACTACTCTCCCATCTCCACTGCCTTCCCCTATGCACGCATGGCACTGTAAATAAGAGTTGGCACTGTAAATAAGAGTTACCCCACGGCCAATACCAACACAGATTCATAAGGATCTCATTTGTAAAGACATCAACAATTGAAACAATACCTGGCAAGTTTCATATGTCTCCCTCTTTTTCCCAACTTTTTCTTCCACTGATTTACTTCATGTTATTATGTAAAATGTCATAGAGGCCTAGCTATTTTGCTCTCAAGACAAACATGACATAATGTTTTTTGTCCTGATGATGATGCTTGCATTTCTCTCTGCATCGAAACGTCGTCGACCCAAAAGCACCATATGTTTGTTATAAAAGTCACAAACGTTTTTTGCAATGGTTTGCTAATAAGAATCCAAGTCTGTTGAACTGAAATACTAGTGCAGACCGCCTTGTGTGCCCTTACATAATTTATTTTCACTTGTTTTGTCTTGTTTTCTGTGGGTCACAGGTTGTGCCCACTTGTGTATAAATGTTGATTATATGAACCAATATAAAATTTTCTAGCTTAAATAAAAGTTCTGTCCGGCTGGACAAAGGACACGCATACTATTTAGTGTGGGTCTATCATCCACCTGATCCTAAATGACTAGGGTCCTCTGTTTTGTGTAATATGGTACTGTGGGCCTGTCGGCCAAGGATGACGATAGTGGTGATTTTTATACAGAGTTATTATGCAGAAGATGGTAATCCAGCTGTGATGCTAAGAATTCTCATGCATAATAAATGAAGCTAGTTTTCGGAGAAAACCACACAACATTTATTTGGCACCTAATTAGGTAAAAGGTAAGTGCAAGAACCGTTATGTAGAGCAAGGTAGACAAATGTAGGTAAATGTTTGTGCAACTACCTAGGCCTATATTGGGGTACACTAGGGTTCATAAGACCGACTCCTCATCCGAATGGACACCAAAACTAACAAATGCTAATATACGACTGTTTAAAAAGCATAAAAATATTGCTAAAATATGAGTATAAAACATCTAAAAACATGGTATATGTATTAAATACAAAGCAAAATGTAAAAAAGCTCTATGAGTCCTCTAAATAGTCAATATGCTGCTAGATTAAACTGAACACGCCGAAAGCCATAGTGCTAACGGAGAGCAAAAGAGGAAATATAAAATAAAAATTATGTTTTCGAATTCCAATTTAGGTTGTTTTTGAAAAAGGCCGAATTGTTCCCATCACACGGAGAGCCAAGTGTTTCTGTGTCCTATGTGAGAGAAGCAACATCTCTGCTGCTTGACTTTGCAGACAACGGGTCCCCCAACATCTCTTGGATCAGGTCAATGGAGCAAAGATGATCTTCTCTGGTTGCCACTGCTGAGGAAGCACTCAATGCCTTTAAGTCTTTTGCACAGCCGGTGTCCATTCCGACAGGAGCTGAAGCATCCTGTGGTGGCTCTATGAATGATGACATCAATAATGGAATACTCTGTGGACACTGCACTACGTGGGTCTTTAATGGGTCCAGCAGTACATCCCGGATGGAAGTGGAGTACAGGCAAGATGCAGTCAACCCAGACTGAGCTGAACTATAGGAACCAATGCTCGCTTAGCTCTTGAAACCGAGGTGTGCCAAGATGGAGTACACGGCAACATCGCACTAGGCGTGCATTTTCCATCACTTTGAAGACTGGGACATTCATTGCATAGCAGGAAAATTAAAACCAGGATACCTACTACAAGGAGTAGGACCAACAGATGCCCTCCAAAAACACTTCCCAATACAGATTGTATCAATCATGGAATAACTCTGAAGATCATTTGAAAGGTGCTTGATAGCACGGAACCTAGGCTCTTAAATAGGTGTACTATCCCACTCGTATGTTGAAGATATGATGTCCCTGAAATGGAGCAAGAAGTTAGTTCGGACTGTATCTCAGCTGAAGACCTTGCAACCTGGAGATCGTAAGTCTCTCTGGCTTCAGTAAAGGCCACCTCCTTCTGTAAAAGTATGGATTTCTGTCTGCTCAGAGAATCAAAGCATTTAAGGGTAATATTCAATGAAGGCCATGGCGCCTCATCCCTGACTGTGTGGGTCAGTGGAAACAATACTTGTAGCCAACAAGTAACCCTGTAATTTACAGTGCAGCATCCCACAACAACCTTGATCATTCAACATCAGATAACTCCCACTCAAGAGCAGTTTGAACACTGGATGAATCACGGCAGCTGGGGAACCTTTCAAGTGACAAGATAGGTTTGCAACTGAAGCATTACAAGCTCCATGAAGCATAATATCTTGACAAATTAGAGACCCATTTAAAGAATACTCACAGTCTGAACCATTAAGAAAAACGACAGTGCGTCTAAATGTAAGGTTATTCCCGAGCATACGCAACCACTCGCAATAAGAAAATTGACCTCCCCGTGTTGAGAATCTCGCCAGGAGGTTTATTTTCCAAGCTCGCGATCGGCAACTTGATGTTGCTGATCATGAACGAGGAAAAAGTCTCACCGGGATGTCATTTTGGTTGCTCGCGGTCGACAACTTGATGTTGAGGACCGCGAGCAAGCAAAAAAATGACCACTACACTAAGCTACGGGTGTTTGCACTGTGCTACGTGCAATACGCATAGTGCGAAGTAGCGCAAACTACGTAGCGTAGTGCTTTGCCCAGGGTTACTTTCAATGTGCAGCATTGTATACTTTACATCTCTTTGTGCCATTGTTGTCTGTCTTTCTGTTAGATTGTATGCAGAAAACTGAGACATACTGTTGATATACTGCCAGGGCACGTGACCAGAGCGCAATGATTGTAGCGTCCAGCTCAGTAGTAGAATGCATCGCGATTGTCCATGTTGAAGTATAGACAAATCCTGTTCTATTGTAGAAGACATAATGTTGCCCAATGAATAAATCCTGGATGTTAGTGTGGTCATGCCATTGTCGACCACTGTCAAAGCCTTTTCTAGGGTAACCCTGTCAATCTCACGCAATCTCTCTGCAGCTTCTTGTTGAGAGATATTCCATACTTCATTATAATTAGCATATAAGAAGTGTTTCTGACGTGGTTTCTGGGAACCTAACAAAAAAACCCTAAGATCTATGTCATCTTGAGAGTAAGTACAAGTGTTGTTTCACCTGGGACAGTGTTGAGGGTTTTAGCCACTCTAGGCACAACTTCCCAACATTGTAAGATGTCACCACCCGAGTGTTCTCGTTGTACATAGCGTTGATCAGGCCTATGGATACTAAATAATTCAGTGGTACCCCGGAATCTTGACTGATACCTATGTGTGTCAATAGGCCAAAACAACCATCCCTTCCAATTGGGGTCAGACGAATTGAATGATTTATCATTTAGAATGTCATTTACTGTATCCTCACTATGCTTCATGTAATTCTGCCACCCCTCAAAGTGTGTGAGTGAGGGAATCCGAGGCATGTTCAAATCCTTTATTGTAATTAAGCCAATTCAGGAAGTCTGTTGCACAGTGTGGTTCAGGAAGTTAATGTGCTTGGTTATAAGGCACGCTCTAAATAAGGCCTCAGTTCCCTGAACTTGCCAATCTTTAGTCCCTCAGACAGATTTTGTGTCTATAGTGTCCCTCCAAAAGTCGAAACTCTGTAAATACAGCTGGGAAATAAAGGAAGCAGAGTATATCTGTTCCTCTATTGGTGAGCATATTTTTCTTTGCAGATGTAGGTGCAACCTTATACTAATATGAGGCCAGGTCTGAAGTGTTAAACCCAGAAAATAATGCATTTTTCTCTGCAAACGTTTGTGAACTACCTTTGGTGGTGTTTGGCAATGTTACCGTTGATGGTATGTGAAAACATTACGGGGGATAACTGCTTTGTGCAAAAAATGATGACCATAATTTTAGTAAGAATACATGGTGTCAAAATCAGATGTATCATCATACAATTCATTATTAGAAAATGCAGCAGATTGTTCTAAATCATACAGCATACTATTCACAGTTTCAAAGACCCAATCATCAGAGAAAGTACTGGAGGTGATGATATCAATCAAAGAAATTTTAAATACATGTGGTATTTTCAAAAGTTCAGTGGCACCAAATACATCATATGCAACCCTATCCCAAGCTATTCCTTCAGGAACAGAAATTGCAGTAATGTTCACAGACGACAGGTCTCTCTGTTCATGATGAGATGATGTATGTGGATTGAGGACCAAGTTCACACGTTGTATTACGGAGCGTTCTGGGGGATAGTGTCCCTTCTGGAGCATGAAAAAGACCATCACTACACCTATCCCGAGGACTAGGAAGAGCAGACCAACTGCAATACATAGCTGTAGCCAGGGAAAACCAAAGTAAGTCTTTTTCACCCAAAGGTAGAGTTTATATATTTTTTCTTTTAGGGAAACAGAAGCTAGCAGTGACTCAGGTTCATTCGGATCCAGAGAAAATGTATTAAAAACAATGAACAAGGACACAAGCCTTATATATTATATATGTAGTAGTAGTAGTAGTATATAAGCTTTATTCGGTAAAATTCTCACCATAAAAGAATACATTTTACACAGTAAAACATTAGTAAAAACTATCGACGATAAAATTCCCTAAATAAAAGGTCAAGCCTACACAATATACAGTACAATGGGTAATTATTATAAAACCCCAGTCAAACATCCTCATCACTACATTATTACATAATGGTTAAAAATGACTTCAAATTCATCCAGTCCTCATCATAGCGACCTGCCAATAGGGCCTGCTAACAATTTGGTATGGTGGAATATAGCTTCATTCTCCTAGTACGAGTCAGCCATGCACTGCTCAAATATTTAGCCACCCCGCATACCATGGCAGAGGATGTTGGGTCGGTAGTGAGTACTCGTAAGGCCATTCTGTGGCACCTCAAACCCAACCCCGTGCATACTGGTTTCAACCAGACCTTCCTGGCAACTTTATAAGCGGGGCAGGCAAAAAGTAAATGCGCCACAGACTCCTTTCAAGCCGCGCACCCGGGGCAGGGGCGCGGAGGACCACCAGCGTTAGACCACCCCGCGGTGAACTCATGCACCGGAAGGGTCCCATACCTGAGTTTTTAATAAAGGGTTCTGTCCAGAGGCTTGGCTATGAGGTCGAGGAAGGGTTCCAACTTTCTAGACCATTTAAACTCTAAAAACCGTTCAGTGAGTAAACCCCAACCCCGCTGCGTATTGCCTCTGCCTGAACCCAGTCCCAGTATAACTTCTTGATCACCGGTTTGGGGGGTGGCATTTGACTCACCCACACATCTCTCAGGCCCAATTGCACCACCAACTGCCTCACATTGCTCAACCATCCGATCTTATTGCCAATGTCGAGCAGTATTAGTTCATCCAGCCCAGCAGCATATTTGGCAAGCTCCCTGGTCCTTCGCAACCGAGCCCAAAACAGTAGAGGGCGCAGCCGCACTAGGTCTTTGAAGGATCGCCTGCCCAGATCTAGCCGCAGTGGAATTAGCGGGGTAGAAACGGGGAGAGCCACCACGTCCCTCAAAAACTTATTTTCCGCTACAACTAGCTCAGAAACATTTTCAAACCCCCACAGCTCGGAGCCATATAATGCAGCCGGGAGTATCTGGCCCTCATAGATTGCCATGACCGGTGCCACAGGTTTACTCGTTGACTCCCGATGCTCCCTCAGGGTCACCCCTGATACTCTTTTGTGGCCAAGTAACATTTTGGCCAGGTGGTCCTTCCAATTCATCCGACTATTTATCCGCACCCCCAAATAGTCGAATGAATCAACCAACTCCAAGGGTGCCCCATTGAGCGTAAAATTATTTCTAAATCTTTTGGAGGGTGAGAGAGCCATGAGCTTAGTTTTCGAGGTGTTAATAGTAAGTCCTCTATCTGTGCAAAAGGTGCTGAATCGGTACAGAAGCTTTTGAAGTCCCACCGGGGATTTAGAGATCAGTATGGTGTCGTCCGCGAAGAGTAGAGTGGGGATTCTTTCCCCCGCCAGGGATGGTGCATCCGCCTCTTCCTCTCTCAGATGATCCACCACTCCATTCACAAACAAAGAGAAGAGGGTCGGGCCATAACACATCCCTGGCGTACTCCCCTCCTCACGGGCACCCTATCTGTCAGCTGGCCCTGGGTGCCCCATCTGATCCTCGCATAATTCCCCTCGTGGAGCCTTACAATAAAACTCAGAAGTGAACCGGGGAAACCCATCTTCTCCAGTGTCTCCCACAGCTTTACTCGAGGGACCAGGTCAAAAGCCGTCTTGAGATCTATGAAAGCCATGTAAAGGCTACCCCTTTTGATGGTAACTGACTTCCAATAGATGACAAAAAAGCGAAAGACCTGGTCCATTGTACCCACCTTCTGGCGGAATCCTGCTTGGAGGTGGGAGAGGATTTGTTCCTCTTCCATCCATGCTCCAACCCTTGAGATGATGACCCTGCCAACCACTTTCTGGATTACATCTATCAGACTGATAGATCTGTAATTGGCAGGGTCCTCTCTAGCCCCCTTCTTGAACACCGTGACCACCTCTGCCCCCTTCCAAGAGTCAGGCACGGGGTGACCCCTGGCAATCAAATTCATTATAATGGCAATTAATTCGGCCCAAGCCTTAGGTTCCTCGATCAGAAGGTCCCCTGGGATCCCATCCCGGCCAGCCGCCTTCTTCGGGGTCAGATGTCTGATGGCCACTACTACTTCCGAGGGCGAGAATGGGTCCTCGGCTCCCCTATAGGTTCCCCACCTCCACCCCTAGCTACCGTTGGACAGGAGGCGACTTCAGTTCCACCATATAGTGCCGAGAAGTGGTCAAACCATTGCTGGCTTGTTATGTGGGCGGCTAAAGGCTGAGCGCTCTGCTGCCTAGCTTTATTAATGAGGTCCCAGAATAACATTGAATTCCTCGTGCTGACTGTACAGTTTAGGTCCTGCCATTGTTGTTCCTCCCACTCTCGTTTGGCAAGTGCCAATACTCTTGAGTAGTCCTTCCTAGCCGCTCTAACTAGTGAAGGGTCTTTTTTAAGTAGGGCAGCTGTTAGCTCTTTCCTTTTTCCCTTGCACTGGGCTGAGTACCAGGGATTACTAGCGATGGGAGGTGTGTTGTTAACTCTATGGCTTTTCCCTTTAGAAAAAAAGTATTGGCTCACTTGCTCTATTGTGGTTTTGTAGGCTGTATCAAGGGCAATGGGCGGCTCCAAGGCACTTCCCATTCCCTGTTCCCATACCGCCAAAACCAAGTACAGATCTACCACAAGAGATTTTATACTCCCAAGTTGATCTTCCTGCAATTGGGCCTTGTCCCATTTTAACCTACGGTTACTATTGTAAGGGACAACCTCTTTGGTTAACCTCAGGGGGGCACTTAACCCCCTACCACCCTTGGGGATACCCCACCTAAACTTACTGCAGAGGGGATTGTGGTCACTATCCTGTGTAGCCACCACCTCCATATCTATTAGGTCTTTCCACAATCTAACGTCCAATAAGATGTAATCAATTCTGGACGGACCATTAAGCCTATTAAAGGTCATTGCACCAACACTGTCGGACAAAGTCCTGCCGTTGAGTGCTCTTAGTTTGTGTTCCCTAGTGAGGGCATTAATTTGTATTGCCCTTGCTGACCATTTACGAATAGGGGGTAGTGACAAAGCTGGGATGGACCATTTAGAATCTTCCTCCTCGGTGCCTAAAGGATCGTCCCCGGAAAGGGGTTCATACGTGCAGTTAAAATCCCCGCCCACTATAATTTTAGCAGATGGGGGGCACTTGGCTAATGCTAAGTCTAAGCTCATTAAAATTGCTGAAGAAGAATCCCCCGGTGCCCCTCTAGCATAAACATTAAATAATTCGAGCCTGCTCCCCTCAATATATCCCCTAGAGGAGAGATGTAGTATATCACTACACTCTGAATCATGAATGACAACATCCCAATCCAGATCAATTTTAATCCAAACTGTTAGTCCTCCCGCTGGTCTACCCTTCCCTCTGCGTACTGCTGGAGAAAAATATGTGGTGTAGCCAGATTTGTGTAGTGGGAGCAGACTCCAGGTTTCCTGGAACAGGCATACCTCAAACTTCTCAATGAATGTGTGCTATTCTGGTAGGGCCATCTTCCTTTTTAACCCTGCCACGTTCCAGGATAACAGGTGTATTACCCTGTGACCCATAGGAACTATAGCAGGGTCCCCCTTACTCCCACCCCTTCCACCCTCCTTGGGCATGGAAATGGCATCCACACAGCTAGATGTCTTGGGGGGTGCAATGCTACCATCTATGATGTCTACACACAATACATCCGCACTTGGTTGACCACCCCTCTCCCCCTTGGACTGTAGACATCAGTCGCAGTCTTCCATACCGGATAGCATCGAGAACCTGTTGCCTGTCTCCAGAGGGGTAAAGGGTCTCAAGTGCTCCATTCTGCTGTTACCATTTCTGTTGTGTCTCTGGGGTGCCGTGATCCAGCCAAAAGGGTCAGCCGCCTGGGCGGGGTGTTGGCCATAAGGAACGTAGCTCTTACTATATAGTGGCGGGGGTTGGGTCTGGGGGGGGTAAAGCCCACTTACATGGGTTAGGGGGAACACCACTGATCTAGGGTAGAAATATGTCAGAGCCCGAGGGATAATGCAATTGTCTCCACTTCCAGTGGGCCAATTTAATATGTAATCCACTGCCCGCGGGTCTCTAAAATTAACCACCACCAGGTCACCCTCAATATCTTTACATCTGCTACCCAACCAATTGAGCTGCCTGACATGCACTATGTCCCCATCAATATTATGTGTAATGGGCCTATAAGTACTCAGCCAGTGTATTATTTTATTTTTCAATTGAGCGTAGCCCTCCCTCTTGTTATCTACTAACGGCGGGACCCCTGTCAAGACGACCACAAAAGGCACTGCTTGTGGAGGTATCTCCACTTGAGGCCCCTTGGTCACCGGAGCTCTAGTGTATCTGCCGTTTCCCTGTTCCTCCCGTTTATTTCCTGTGGGGGCCATTATCGGGCCCTTATGGGAATCACCCACTGGCCCTGCTACTGGGATGTTTATATGCTGTGGAGGGTGCGGTTTTTGATAGATGGGCTCAGTCCTACCATGTGACTGTGGCTTCGGTTTGGGGGGCTGAGATGAAGCAGTAGGAGCATTGGTAGAGGGTAACCTGACCAAAGATGTGGGTGGCGCAACTCCGCTCCCCTGGGCTTTGGCTAAGTAGCCATACTGCTTATGGCAGTCTCCAAGATGGTCAGTCTAATCTCAACTTTCTTTATGCTCTCACTAATGGGCAGGAGCAGGGACCTGAGTAAAAATTCCAAATTTCCCAATGATGTAGCGGGAAGTGATGCGTTCGGTGGTGAATCCCCAGAATTAGTGTCATGGTCTAAGGTGTTAATGCCCCTGACGGGTGAGGCCGCCGCTAGCAGTAGTGGCTGAGTTGAAGGACATTCTGGCACCTCCACTATTGCACTATCAGGAATGATGGGGGGCTTTGATACTTTACCGAAGTCGGAGTGGGGAATTTTGCCTTTACCCTGCCCTACCCTCAACTTCCTTCTTCGCTTACTAGGTGGTGGACCATGCATCTCTACCACAACTAGTTGTTTCGGCTTCGTCTTCCTAGGCTTTGCTGCAATGGGGGTCTGGGTAATTCGACCAACAGCCGTACAACAGAGACTGGGGGGGGGGGGGGAGACACTTACGATCTGATCAGGAGGCAAACAAGGGGTGGGAGTACAGTCCCGCAACAAAAGAGGGACGCCATCCTGGCTTGATACTTCCTCACTAATACTAGATGAACCTCCCTCCTGGGCAGCGGGATAAGGAGTGATATCGGTAAGGGACCTATTTTTTAAACTTTCAACCGAGCGTCGACGCTCAGCCCTACGCTCAGCCATAGAGGATTCCTTATCGCCATCACTCAGGGCCCTAGAAAAATATTTGTCCAATGACCCGTTTCTTAATCTACCCGCCTTCCCAGTTATTCCCTCCTCAGACAGCATAGCCATGACCGTCGCCTGTAACAAGGTCCACAGTTCTAGGTCAATACAGGCGTTAGAGAGTAGGCCCAGCCCAGCCTACACTGGCCTACGAGGGCCTCAGAGGGCCCGCCCTTTGCCCGCGCTTCGTCCCGCACGCGTCCCGCTGCGCGGAATGTGGAGTCTAATTTTGTTCCTCCCAGGCAAGGGGGCGTAGCCGCTGCGGGAAGAGGCTGCAGGTGTGATGAGACTGCCTCGCAGTCCCGCAGCGGTGTGGGCGGGTCCAGCGGCGCAACCGTGGAGCGGGAGCCGCGACCGGGACCCAACAGTTCAGGAATCCAGGTGCAAAGAAATCCAAGGAGCCCAGTCCTATGCCCCGTAAAGACAAACAGTGAGTAACACCCGCGAAGCGGGTGTTGCGAACAGTTATGGAGGAGCCAGGCGAGGGGGCGTATTATATATGAAGTAGCCAGACCCTGTTCGGTCTGTCTTTGGTAGCTCAGCAGGTTTTGTAGAACTGGCTGTTGACTCATTTTGAGACATATTCATATAGATGTCGGTATTAGGCCGAAGTGAGATCAGTGTTTCATTTGTATTTTGTTGCGTTTCAATTTCAACAGATACAAGTTCCATTAAATTGTAGGTAACTCTTTCATTTTGTAGAGCTGAATCTTCAAATGTTATTAATCTTTCTGTCTGAACTTCCTGTGTGGTAGTGAGAGGAGATCGACGGCTAACCAGAAGCCCACGCAGCCTGCTATTCAGTATTGGCCACATAGTGTGGTTTGATCAGATCAAAGGAGACAAATCTTTTATCTTTTTTGCCGGCAAGAGGCATAAAAAGTACTGTTCTTGTTCCTTCGACAGCCAGGACAAGTACAGGTCTTCTAAAAGAAGGCCCAAATTCTTTTTCATGTGACCAGGTCGCCGATCTTTGGGTCCCAGGCAGGTCTTACCGGTACAACTTTCACTTCTCCAGTGGCGGTGCGTTTTACTTGGACATTGCTTTGTAATGTCCAAAATTCATTGATTCCTGTAAAACAGCCAAATGATCATTGACGTCAAATGCTTTCTCATATACCATTCTGCTGCCACAATCGAGGTCAGGTACCCACATTCTAGTCCCAAACAGGACCTCATATGGAGTACGGCCTCCTAGGGAACTTCTTGGCATGTTCATTAGTGCCCTCTGGACCCCATGTAGGTGATTGACCCAAATACCACCTGAGCCTAATACCCATGCTTTTTAAGGATTGCTTTAAGTCCCGGTTTTTCCTCTCCACAATTGAATTTCCCTCGGGATGATAAGGAGAGGAGCAACGCAAGACCACAGCCAAACTTCCAATGCCTTCTTTATAAACCTGAGAGCTAAACTCAGGGCCACGGTCAAAATGTAATGTGCCAATTACGTATGTCCCTATAAACTTGCAACTCCTTTATAACATTTTGAGCATCAGCCGAGCACTGGGGCCAAACCCACAACAATCTAGAGGATGAATCCACTGCCACCAAGATGTACTTGTAAGCCCTGTCAGATTGGTGAAAAATAGACACATGCAAAATGTCTGTCTGATATCAGTAATGGTGTCTGTGGTGGACGTGCTGCGGAGGAACCCTTTATCTGTTGACAGATGTTGCACGTAAGGACAAAGCCCTTGGTGTGCTTGGTAAGACCTGGCCACCAATAACGTTGTTTCAGTAAAGAAACTTGCAGTAATACCTACGTGTGCTGAACCCAGACCCTCATGTGCAGCTAGTATTAAACCTAATCTGCGATCCCTGTTTGGTATTACTCTATCCCCGACTCTTGGAATTTGAGCATTCGGTATGTTTTGCACATCTAACTTGTAGGAGAACTTGAGTGGAAAACCTTTTTGCAAGGCTGAGCCATTATTACGCGTAGCGATGACAGCTACCATTATCTGTCTGTCTATACTCGTGCCAGAACAAGTAATTGCAGCAACGACAGCAGCTCGCACTGTCGCCTTGGCGGCTTTGTCAGCCAATGAATTCCCTTCAACATTCACACCAACACGCTGATGACTCAGCGCATGAATCAGCGTGTGGCAAGCCATTTTTCAGCTCTGCCACTTCTTCCCAAAGGAACTTGTGCTTTATTGTGCAACCTTTGGAATCTCTAAACCCATTCTGGCCCCAATAGTGAAGATATTTGTTGTGTGACTAGACACAGAAAAATTTATTGCACACAATAGGTGTGGGGAATTCCCGATCTGTATTTTTAAGTGCCTGTATCAGGCGTTTTAGTTCTGCCAGCTGCGCCGCACAATCTCCTAGAGACTGCGTCTGCGTATTGCTAGGATGGAACTTTCAGTCCCGCATATGTCCCTTTACAATCGCACATGCGGCGCTGTATTGCTGTTTACTTCCTAGGGCAGGCTGAGCAGATCCGTCGGTGTAAATTATGTATTGATACTGATCTAGAGACATTATTTCATTCTGGAGAGGATATTCTTTTTCGTATAGCAGAAATGCTTGCGTTTTTAATGTAGAATCAAATTTGTAGTCTACACCCAATGCAGTGAGAGAATTAGCCCATTGTATCAATTGCGGATGTAATGCTTTGGTGTTTGGAATGCTTGTTTTTGTAAAGGGCTTCTAAGGTCGGTACTGGAGTCATGACAATTATGCCTTTCCCCTGAGCTTATTTATATATTGAGTTTTATATAGCACTGGCTAGACCCGGAGGTATCAGAGCACTTTACATGAGGTAGAAACATTGTTTCAGAACATGGTTACAAAGTTACATCAGTTACTGGAGCATAGTTACAGGAATTACAAGAGCACAAAAGCATAGCATACTCATGAGGAAAAAATAGGCAAGCGGATAGAAGATTAGGGATGAGATGGAAGGAATAGGGGAGGTAAATGGAGAATAATGGAGGGAAGAAGAGGGGGAGGGTGTAGGAGGCACAATGGGGAAACGAGGAAAAAAAGTGTCCGACGTCCGGTTGGGTAGGTGACGGCCGAGGGGTGAACCAGAGCCAAAGTCCTATATAGCTGCGTGGGACCGCTCCACTGGTCTTCGGCCACAGGTTGCTCGGGCACCGCAGTGCATACAGAAAGGTTATAGTTTTCGCTGAGGGGGTCATAGTCAAAGGTTCCATCGAGCGCGCCGGTCATGGTGCTGTGCTGCCAGCGGTAATGATAAAAAAAATAGGCCTCCGCTGTGTGAGACTCCCTTGTCGCTGTGGACTCTCTCAGAGGGGTCTCTGATACTCCAGGTCAAAAATTCTGGATCCCTACCCAACAAGGGGAAAAGGAGTGCATTGGAAAGGGGCCCACTTATGGTGGCCATTATTAGAAAATTGGTGTGTCAGATGTCCCCGGAGGCGGCCATCTTAGGGTCAGGCACTCACAGGCAAGTCAGGGCCCTGTGAGGGCCGCATACCCGGGGGGTGTCTCTCCTCTGTTATGTATATTGGTCACTGGTATCGGCAAGCTCTGGGACACACTTTTGACCCCATCAGCACTGCTGGGCACAATTCGCCACTCCATGCCTCCTCTTTGGCGCTGTTCATCGCCTGTCCTTCTCCTCGGGTCTCAATGCATGCCCTGCTGCTTGCTGCCGACCTGTAGGAAGGCCCCCCGCCTCTCCGGCCTCTCGCCGCCATTCCTCACCGCTGGGGCCCCGGGCTTGCTTCTAGGATCCCCGTCTGGGGACTCTGCCATAAAAGCCCCCAGGCTCTCCTAGCCTCCAGTATATTCGGGACTCTCTGTAGCGCGGTCTCAATCCCGCGCCGCTGCCGCTCTACCCTGGTTCCTCCGGGCCTCCGTCTCCCTAGGCACCCGCCAGTATCTCCAGGGCTGCACTCGCTCTGTCGCCCTCTCTGCCTCAGTCAACGGCCACTGTACCTTCCAGCCACCTCAATGCCGCTGCAGTCCGCCTACCGTCCGGGGACCAGCGCAGCGTTCCCCAGGAACTGCTGGTCCATCCTCCGTTCCCAGCTTGCTCTCACAGGTGGTGGCCAGGGGCCTCCCCCATACCCGCCACAAGGCGTCCCTGGCAGATCTGCACCTGCCTCCTCACCGCTCCTCTGGTTCAGCCCTCGGGAGTCCCTGGGCTCTATTTCGGGGCCCGTGACAGGGCGGGAGGGAAGGGGATCCTCTGGGTCTTAGTCCGCTGCTGCCTGATCAGTGCTGTTGGCTGAGTTTTCCTCCCAGCACTGCAACAGCTTCATGGGCGCCGTCATCTTGGCTCACCTCCCGGCCACGGTCGGAGCCTGTTATACTGCTGATTTCAGACCCCTCAGAGCTCTTGCCGGCAGCAGGTCATCCGAGGTGAGGGCCGTGGTGTGGGGGTGTTAATTGCTGGCAAGAGAGGGGGGTCAGTGGCATTGCGGTGCCCCACTATTCAGCACCAGGCGCCTGCTTGTAGCTCAGGGAGCTCTTGTAGCTTGGGAGCCATCCCAGTCCATTAGAAGGGAGGGAAGTCATGACAGAAATCTCTGCGGGGATCCATCGCGTCGGAGCAAAGTGAAATTTATTTATTTATTTATTATTGAAATTTATAGAGCGCTTACGTTTGCCCGTGGGCGTCTTGGCGCTAAGATTACTGTTAGGATCTCTGGCGATGACCGCACTAAGGCAAGAAGGGCTCGTTACTGGTTAAACAACCACGTCTTCAGCAGCTTCCGGAACTGGAAAAGGGATTGACAGGATCTAAGTGTTAATGGAAGCGAGTTCCAGAGTCTGGCTGCTGTCACTGTGAAGCGCTTGTCTCCCCATGTAACTGTCCTAGTGCGGGGTATCGCCAGAAGGTGCTGTGACATAGATCTCAGTTGTCTAGATGGACAGTAGGAGGTAAGTTGTTCTCGCAGGAACATTGGGCCTTGATTGTGAATGGCCTTAAATGTCAGACAGAGGGATTTAAATGTAATTCGGCTCCTGATAGTTAGCCAGTGATAGTTTCTGATGGTATGACTGATAGACTTACATTTAGGAGTCCTGGAGAGTACTCTTGCTGCCGCATTTTGGATAAGTTGCAGTTTGGAGAGTACCCGGTTTTGTGCGTTGGCAAATAGGCCGTTGCAATAGTCTAAAGCGGAGAGCACAAGAGTGCTCACCACAGTTTTGCCAGCGCTTTCAGAAAGAAGTGGGATGATTTTGCGAATAAGCCTAAGTTTGTGGTGGGCATTTGCCGCCGTTTGGTTGGCATGTGCCATGAAGTTAAGCTTCTCGTCAAAGACTATCCCCAGGTTTCTAACCCTGGCAACTGGTATTGGGACGGCTCCTAAGGATGAGGGCCACCAGTCTGCTGACCATGGGGGGGAGATCTTCCCGAAGATCACTACCTCCGTCTTCTCGGTGTTCAGCCTGAGGCAGTTGGTGTTCATCCAGTCTTTAATTGCTGACATGCCTTCCTGAAAGCGTGATGCCACCTGATCTCCATTATTATTTATGGCGAGCACCAGCTGGGTGTCATCTGCATAGGATGTAAGGCTCATCTAGTATGATTTAATAACCCTAGCTAAGTCCGACACATAGATGTTAAATAGTGTCGGACTTAGAGATGAGCCTTGAGGAACACCACATGGCAAGGCAAGTTCTGGTGATTTAAAAGGTCCCAGCGTCACTGCTTGTGTTCGACTAGACAGAAATGAGGCCAGCAGGGCCTTGGACTTGGCACCAATGCCCATCTTTCCGACACGGTCAATCAAAACGGAATGATTGACCGTGTCGAAGGCCGCTGAGAGATCTAACATTATGAGGACGGCGGTTCCTCCAAGGTCTCTAATGGTTCTGATGTCATCTGCCACCTTAATTAGAGCGGTCTCGGTTCCGTGAAGTTTCCGGAAACCGAACTGCGTGTCATCAAGCAGATTATTTTTTTCCAGGTATTCAGACAGCTGGTTGTTTATTGCCTTCTCGACCACTTTGGCTAAGAAAGGCAGACTGGCAATAGGTCTGTAGTTCTTCAACTGCTCTTTATCTAAGCCAGGTTTTTTTAGAAGTGGTTTAATGAGAGTGTTTTTAAGGGTATTTGGGTAAATCCCCGACCTGAATATGGTGTTACAAACCAGCATAATAGCTGGGCAGATGGTATCGATAATAGGTAAATAACCCTTGGGTGGGCAGGGGTCCAAGGCGGATCCAGTTTTTATTGATTGCATGATATTCCTGATCTGTTCCTCCTCGAGATCTTCAAACTGGGAGAGCGAACAAGTGGAAGGACAGGTATGCGTGGTAGTTGAAACCTGTAAATCGCTAGTTAAAAACTCCAAGTAGATATCATTAACTTTAGAGAAAAAGAAGGTAGCCAGCGAGTTACAGAGAGCCTGCAATGGAATGGGTGCTAAGTCGGCGGGCTTCCCAGCCAGTTGTTTCACCACCTCAAATAACTGTTTGCTGGAGTTTTTAGCACCATCTATTTGATCTCCATAGAACTTTTTTTTTTGTTTTTTTTTTTGGCCTCTAGAATCATTTTTTTGTAACTAAGCTGAATCTCCTTGTAACGGAGTTTGCAGCCTTGATCGTAGGACTTTCTCCAGTATCTTTCTAGTTTTCTGCATTCTTGCTTTTGTTTCCTAACTTCTTCTGTGAACCAAGGAGCCGAAGGCAGCTTTCTATTCCTAGAAAAGATTTTGGAGGGAACCAAAAGGTCCACAGCATTTCCTATCCAGTCTGTGGATTGTTTAACGGCATCATTGGGATCCAGGGTTGTGATGGCGCAGGTTTTAATCAGGAGGTCCGTGAGAGCCCCGTTATCAATATCATTCCATACTTTAAAGGGCTCTTTATTTATATGGGCTTTTCTGGTTGGGGGGAGCCCGGTAATTGGAAAAGTGCAGAGTATGGCATAATGGTCGGACCATGTGAGGGGAAGAATATCCTGGATTTTTATCCCTGCTATGTTGGAGAAAATGCCATCTAAAGTATGGCCAGCCTCATGAGTGGGGGCATTAACCAGTTGAAGCAGGCCAATGCTTTCTAGGTCCTCCCTTAGAGCTTGGGAGTCAGCATCCTCCGTTTTCTCTAAGTGAAAGTTCATATCCCCTAAGACCATCGTGGAGTCCTCAGTCACCAAAGATTCGATCAGTGAGTTAAGGTTGGTCAAAAAAGCTGCACGCGGGCCAGGTGGTCTATACATGAGTATTCCTTTTAGAGTAAATGAAGGAATAACTTTAATGGCGAATTGGAGGGCTTCACAGCAGTTAGATGCAATCGGAAATGTTCTAACAGTAAAGTTGTCACGAAGAATATTTGCTAAACCTCCTCCTTTTTTTTTCTGTCTGTCTAGTCGATGTATCGTGTAACCCTGCGGTACCGAAACAAGTCTCAACGTGAACCGCCTGCATTCCGGTTGTAGAATCCCGATAGAGGATGGTTCAGCAAAACATAGGCCGATTTCTACTTCCTCATGTCTTAAAATCATATCACCGGTTCCCCAGATTGGATTTTAAAAATGTTGGTGTGTCAGGAGACCGAAGAAGAGAGAACTTACCCAAACTGCCTTGTTGGTCAGCTTCCAAAACAGACCCCGTAAAACAAAATGAAGGACAGGTGACTGAAATAGACATCAAACAAGAATCAAGGGGAATGTCAGAAACAAAGGAAGGACTATTGTAGTTAAATGGTAGAGTAAACAGAGAGCACAACAAAAGATCAGAGGAAGAAGCAGTTAAAGAGGAGGAGCTTGAGGACACATGAAAAACGCTGACAAGGGATCCGGTTATGAGAGCGTGGGTGCCGCATCGATCTGATCTTCTGAGTGGGATGAGACTCCCAACACCGGAGGAGTGTGACCTTCAGAGCCAACCCGAGAAGAAGCAGAAGGAGGAAAACCTGCTTCCATACTCCCTCAGTAGAAGCCAGCAGCCCCACCACACTCCAGGAGGAACGTGGCTACCCCAGGTGCATAAAAGAGTCACCTGGTGGAAAGGAGAGAAGGGGGTAACAGAAGAAAATGTAGTTGACGTATGTTCATGATCTAATTAAAAGACATAGGCACCATTCGGAATTCAAATCCAATTTTTTTTAAACTTTTCCTCAAAAAGAGCATTTAAGTGTCTTTAAAGCTGATAGAAGCAGAAATAAGAAGATATGCAGAAAAAGTAAAGACAAGGTAATAAAACTGAAGCTAAGAGTGAGGGAACTCTTATACCTTATTAATTTTGTTGGTTTGTTTTCCCAAATTAGCAAAATAACAATTGGTCCAACGGTCTCCTGAGAGCATATAGAGAGCTAGAGAAGATGGTAGGTAAGGCAACAATAACTATGCCCAGACTCTCATGGCCAAATCCCCAAACATACTTCAAAGGGAGTGCCGGTAATCAGAAGATAGAGGAAAGAGATAAGCATAGACGAATAGGGAGAAAAGGACAGAGCTTATCTGCGGTTTGTCTTATTTTCTGCTGAGACCTCCGGATGGGCTGGTATCTGTGATAGGAAGAGAGAAGAAATTTAGAAGATTTCAAATTACACTTGTGCTACTATCATACAGAAGACATATTGTAATTATCCTTTGCAATGCACTAATTAATAAGGAACCACAATATTCACCATATAATATTTTGCCCCCTCAATCAAGGGGACATCTAACATGGTGTCAGCTTTTTTATTACATTTTACTCCATTTTTCTAATTTGCTTTGGGATTTGTATTGTTTTGCATTGCATAAACACTTTGTATATTGCCCTAGGTTAAGCCTGGCTGCTTTGTGCCATAGCTATCAGGGGGTTGTGCTTGGATTCATTCAGAACCTTTGAGTATTCACCCTGACAAGGGATGTAATTATTTCTTGAGATAGGTAGTTACCCACTGGAAATACTAGTCCAATGTATGTCACAAGTTAATCATGATGAAAGTAGTAGTTCTCTGCTGAATGAAGTTGACTAACTAAGGGTGTTTAGTAACCACAGATTCCATATTCACAAGAGATAAAATTAAGATGATAAAGGAGCAATTTTTGTTAGAACTTTGGGGTCTTGATTAATATTTTGCTATTGATCACGCTGAATAATGTTAAGACTTTAATAGCTTTCATATACCAACTTGGAATGTTGTCGTATTGTTAGCTAAGTGCTTTGATCCAGACTGCTGTCGGTATATCGTGAACATGATATTCATATGTTTCAAGAAACCTGGTCACAGATTTACTAACTTTGCGCAGGGTTTCCGTAACAGAATTGATCGACTCCAGTGCAAGTGCTGTATTGGGATTTACTTTCCAGTGCAAAACTTGTTTTCTATTGAAAAGTAGCCTTAAAGTAACACTAATTCTGTACAACTTTGCCTCAACTGAGCTTTTCCATGGGTGGTACATTGGCATTCCCATAGAACCACACTGGTTTTGACACAAATACCTATCTACTAATATTGGTAGATGGTGTTTTGCATCAAACAACATGCCTCCTCGAGAAAGGTGTAAGGTTAATAGATATGCACATTTCTGCTCTCTTTCTTTGATGCAACGCAGCAACTCAGGTTGCCACTTCTTTTAAAATTATGCCCCTGATGCTTAGAACCAATACATATACAGGGAGGGAAAAGCATAAGAATTCCTGCCGCTTTCTCAGACAGTATGTTGCTCTGGTGGCTTGGTAATTTGGTAAGACGTTAGGATGTATTTTCAAGCACATTTATTTCTATACATTCTAGGCATTTCCAATAAAATTAATTTTGCCCTTGAGGTATTATATAATTTACACAATCAGCCTCAAATCTCTAGGGGCACATATGGTACATCTAGATAACGTATTGACAAAGCGAGAGATTACTAAGTGTTCATTCTATTCCTCCACCACAATAATAGCATTTGTTTTCAACATAGGTTTTAAACCCATAGTTGTTCTTACTGAGCCTGCTCCAGGCGAGGTCGCCCCCACACCGCTGCTCCTGCCCGCTGTCTGCCAGCATCCTGCCCTGCTGACTGCTGCGCACTCCCTGCTGCTGCCTTCATTTTTGCCCTGCAGTCCGCCGTCTGTTTTACCTGTGTCTCCCCTGTTGCCTTTCGCCTTGTTCACTTAACTTTTGTCTCCCCCTCTGCACTCCGCCGTTTGTATTGTGCCTTTGTTCCACTGTTGCCTTTCGCCCTGTGTTTTTAACTTTGTGTTCCCCTATCCCCTCTCCCCTCTTGCCTTCTGTACCCCTCCTGTGTGCTTCCTGCCCAGCCGCCGGACGACCCAGCCACCGCTGAGCCGCCCTCGGTCCTCCCTTCCCACCACTGCCCTCCGGCGTCTCCGCCCCCCTCCTGCCCATTGGCCCCCCCGCTCCCGCCACCCAGCTGACCCGCCCTCAAACTTATGACGCCCCCAGAGCGACCGCGCAGCGGGCGCACCGATTGAGCGCCGAAGGTGCGCCAAAGGTAAGCCCGTCTGCGCCTGGACTGCGCCCAGCGCCAGGACCCCTGGCCCCCGCAGGCACCAGCCCACCCGCGGGACCTACGACGCCACCGAACTCAACGCACTCAACGCGGCCGATTCCCCGGATGCTACCGAGCCACTCCGAGACGCACCCACGGACCCTTCAGCTGCCACGCCTGCAAGTTCACCTGCAACCGGTCCTGCACTACACCAGCACCCAACAAGCCAAACACCAGCAGCAACCACCTGAAGTGCATCCTGATCAACACCCGCTCCGTCCACAGACACGCCATCGAACTCTGGAACCTCCTTGACACCACATCTCTAGACGTTGCCTTCCTCACGGAAACTTGGATGAACGCCTCCTCAGCACCCGACATTGCCATCGCCATCCCGGACAGATACAAGATCACCCGGAGAACCCGCGCGAACCAGACGGGAGGAGGCATCGCCATCATCCACAGGAACACCATCCGCATCACGACCAACACCGACGTCACCCTCACAACCGCCGAACACCTGCACTTCCAGATCCACACCGACCCCAAGACCACCCTCAGAGGCACCCTCATCTACAGACCCCCGGGACCTCGCACACAATTCAGCGAAGACATCGCCGACTTCATCAGCCCGCACGCCCTCCCCTCCGCTGACTACATCCTCCTCGGGGACCTCAACTTCCACCTGGAGAACAACAACGACCGCAACACCACCACCCTGCTGGACAACCTCGCCAACCTCGGTCTCAAGCAGCTGGTGACCACCCCCACCCACTACGCCGGACACACACTCGACGCTGTCTTCTCATCCAGCAAGGACATCGTCTTCAGCCACGCCACCGGACTACACTGGACGGACCACAGCTGCGTCCACTTCAGCTTCAGAAGAACCACGATCCACCACCACCAACAACAGGTTGCACGCAGAAGCTGGAACAAGATCACAGCCGACCAGCTCATCACATCCCTGAGCCAGTGCCCACCCACCAGCTCAGCGAACCCTAGCCAGGCCGCCAACAACCTCACGAAGTGGATCAGCAACTGCGCAGACGACCTCGCCCCACTGAGGACCCCTCCCAGCAGACCCGGCAGCAAGAAAGCATCCTGGTTCACCGACGAACTCAAGAGCTCCAAGAAGAACTGCCGAGCCCTAGAGAAAACATGGCGCAAAGACCCGACACCAGACAACATGACCGCCCTCAAGCTTGCCACCCGAAAACACTACCAACTGATCCACGCCACCAAGAAAACTGCATTCAAGGCACGACTGGACAACAACGCACACAACAGCAGGGAACTCTTCAACATCGTCAAAGAGCTCTCCAACCCCAACGCCGGAAACAACGACATCACCCCATCTCAGGACCTCTGCACCTCCCTCGCCTCCTACTTCCACAACAAGATCGCAGACATACACAACAGCTTCTGCACACAACCGACGCACCCCACGACCGCACCAACGCCCCCCACCTCCACCGTCCGTGCCTGGACCCCGATCACCACCGAAGACACCATCCGTACGATGAACTCCATCCACTCCGGATCTCCAACCGACCCCTGCCCCCACCAAGCCTTCAACAAAGCCGACGCTGTCATCGCACCCCATCTACGGGACATCATCAACACCTCCTTTGACACCGCCACCTTCCCGGAGAGCTGGAAGCACGCCGAACTCAGCGCTCTACTGAAGAAACCATCAGCAGACCCCACCGAACTCAAAAACTACCGTCCCATCTCGCTCCTCCCGTTTCCGGTCAAAGTCATAGAGAAGACCGTCAACAAGCAGCTGGTCGCCTTTCTCAAGACAAATGGATCCCTCGACCTCTCGCAGTCTGGCTTCCGGACCAACCACAGCACCGAGACCGCCCTCATCGCAGCCACGGATGACTTCCGATCCCTGCTGGACAACGGGGAAACAGCGGCCCTCATCCTCCTGGACCTCTCCGCGGCGTTCGACACTGTCTGCCACCGCACCCTAGCGCAGCGCCTCTGCAACGTCGGAATCCAGGAGAAGGCACTAGACTGGATCATCTCCTTTTTCGCCGGAAGGACACAGAGAGTCCGCCTACCCCCGTTCAGATCAGAAGCCACCGAAGTCATCTGCGGCGTTCCTCAAGGCTCCTCGCTCAGCCCCACCCTCTTCAATGTCTACATGAGCCCCCTTGCGGCCATCGCACGCCAACACAACCTCAACATCATCTCCTACGCCGACGACACCCAGCTGATCCTCTCCCTCACCAACGACCCCTCCACCGCCAGAACCAACCTACACGAAGGGATGAAAGACGTAGCCGAGTGGATGATGAACAGCCGCCTGAAACTGAACTCAGACAAGACGGAAGTTCTCATCCTGGGCTCCTCGCCCTCCGCCTGGGACGACTCCTGGTGGCCCCCCGCCCTAGGCAGCGCACCCAAACCAACAGACCACGCACGCAACCTGGGCTTCATCCTGGACTCCTCCCTCTCCATGACCAGACAAGTCAACGCCGTCTCCTCGTCTTGCTTCAACATCCTACGCATGCTACGTAAGATCTTCCGGTGGATCTCCACCGAGACCAGGAAGATGGTCACCCAGGCCCTCGTCACCAGCCGACTGGACTACGGCAACGCCCTCTACGCCGGAACCACCGCCAAGCTCCAGAAGAGACTCCAGCGGATCCAGAACGCCTCAGCAAGACTCATCCTCGACATCCCCCGACACAGCCACATCTCCAAACACCTGAGAGACCTGCACTGGCTCCCGGTCAACAAGAGAATCACCTTCCGTCTCCTCACCCACGCACACAAAGCCACACACAACCAAGGCCCAAGATACCTCAACAGCCGCCTCAATTTCTACACTCCCACTCGCCAGCTTCGATCGACCAGCCACGCCCTCTCCGCCGTCCCCCGCATCCGAAGAGCCACCACAGGAGGAAGGTCCTTCTCCTACCTGGCCGCCAAGACCTGGAACACCCTCCCGACCCACCTCCGCCTGACCCAAGACCACCTCGCCTTCAGGAAGCAGCTCAAGACCTGGCTGTTCGAGCAGTAGCGGACCCCCCTCCCCCAAGCGCCTTGAGACCCTCCGGGTGAGTAGTGCGCTATATAAATGTTTTGATTGATTGATTGATTGATACTGACATCATGTAGGCAGGGAATAAAATTTGGACCATTCCATTTACTTAGTCACCTACTGTTAAACGTCCTACTGAAGCCGCACAGCAATTAGCTTAGATGAATTAGACCTTGTCTGACAGCCACAATGAGAAGAGCAGAATCTAATTGTCCCCTAAATTTACTTTGGTTCAAATTTGGCATTAAAGTTTCATTGATCATATATTTTTGAATCAGCCTGCTTGGTATCATTTGATTAATATGTGAGTGGTGATTAGAGAGTGAACATATTTGTCAGATTACAATTTTAAAAATGGACATTGTACATGCACATAAGGGGAATCAGGAGGCTAGGGCAATGGTGCCAGTCTCCAGGTTTCCCAATTACTGGAGAAGTATAAAAAGAGATGAAATAGTCATAAAACGCTACCTCCCTGAATGATATTAAACTATTTTACCCCTACTTAAACTATTATAAACTGATTAATATCTATGGGGCAACTTCTAGAAAGTGGAAAGATAGTGAAGCATTTTAGTGCAATGCGTTGCATGGGGCAAAGGAAACACAGGCTCTGCCCTAAGCACAAAGTACATATAGAGGAAAATAAATGGCGTATGGATTTTGCTGCACCTTAATTTTGTAATCTTTTGACAGTCGATGGCACTGCTGTTGAGAAAAGAATAATTATGATCTCCAGCTACAGTGAGCCAGACAACAATGTTGTTGAAATATTCACAGTTGACAAAATATCACAGACCATTGATTCACAAAAGGGTGGTAGAGGTCCTGGATAGGGCAAGATCCATATTGATCCTATTAAGTCACAATCAACTATCTGGGCGGTCTCCATAAGCACCCTAGTGAACAATATTACAAAGTGGTGCTGTACCTGCAACAGGGCTTGGTGTGGAAACAGTTCCAGTTTCTAAAGGCTGTAATAACGGTCACTCAATTAAGAGGCCAATAACTATTAGAAAAACTTTAGCTGTATATCATTATGCCTCCTTCAAGATTGGCTTACAACAATAAAGTTGTATCCCATTAATAATTTCGTAAGGGTATCAACAAAATTGATCAATCATTTGGAGTACATCTGATAATTAGGAAATATATTTGCTTTACAAGTTCACAATCAACAGAATTCCTAGCGATATTCTGTGGTCAGCTTTATTTACACTCAGCATTCCTCTTGACCCGCTTAACATCTTAACATGGGTTCTAAGAAAATTTGCTAGGGTTCAGCGTGAAACAACAACGTTTTTCCAGTATACCAAGTTCATTAAACGTGTGTCTTAGCCCCCCACCCACCACTTCAATTACTTTATTTATCAACAGTACTACTTTGTGGCTTTACACCTGCATAAATAACCCACAATCACTTAGGGTTCAAAGCATTTTCATTTTAAAGTTTGATGATGATAAAATAAGCAAAATAGAACTCTCCTTGGACGTTCACCACAGTCCTCCTGACAGGAAATCACTTACAGGGACTGAAGATACTATACCCAAGCACGCCTTATATGTATGGAAATATTTCAATCCCATCATCGAAACAGGTCATTAAAATGATTGCCAGCTCAAAACCCTCAGCACATGTCCTGGATCCCATACCTGCCCAACTGGCAAAAAAGCTCAAACTTTCCCTAGCCCCACATTGGACCAAAATAATAAAAAGCTCCCTGCGCACTGCAAACATCCCAGATTGCCTCAAAATCGGCCAAGTCACACCTCTACTGGAAAAAACGGGCTCTGATACAAACGACCTGAATAACTTCAGACCCGTTTCCAGTCTCCCTCTCCTGGCAAAAATACTGGAAAAATGTGTTCTCCTCCAGCTCACCCAACACCTAGACAACATCAACCTTCTAAACCCCAACCAATCTGGCTTTAGAAAAGCTTGCAGCACTGAGACAGCGATCCTAAATGTAATAGATGATATGCACAAATCTCTAGATACAGGTCAATGCTGCTTACTAATACTTCCAGACCTATCGGCAGCCTTCGACAAGGTTGACTACAAACTACTCACCAAGGCACTGCAAGAAACGCTGGAGCGAAGAGGTGGTCCTACAATGGTTCACCTCCTTCCTACAGAACCGCACCCAAAGAATAAAAATCTAAAACTTCCTATCAGACCTAACACCCGTTAACAGGGGCGTCCCCCAAGGATCAGTACTGTCCCCACAACTATTTAACATCAATATGTAATCCCTTGCTCCCATACTCAAAAGAAACAACATTCCCTTTCATCTCTAGGCAGACGATACCCAGATCTATCTGGAAACCTCCTCCATTGAAGACATTCAGAGACTGAATGATACTCTAAGAGAAGTCCAACAATGGCTATCGTGCAACCACTTGAAACTAAACCAAGACAAAACGGAAATCCTCCTTATCTCCAACAAGGAGAAGAACCCCCAAAACACAGAATGGCTAAAAGTTATTGATGCTCTCAACTACAACCCCACACTAGCTGACTCTATAAAATCACCGGGAATCACCCTGGATCCTAATTTAGACATGAGCAAACACATCAAGAACACTGCAAAAAGCGCCTTCTTCAACCTCAAATCACTTAACAAAAAAAAAACCTTCATTCCGCAGACGACCTCAAACAAGCCACTTAATCCCTGATGTTGTCTAGACTGGACTACGGAAATGCAACCCTCACTGGAGCAGCAAAATCACACCTAGCTCCTCAGATCAACTCCAAATGCAGCAGCCAGAATGGTCACTGGAATAAAGAAATATGAACACATTTCGCCTGCACTCAAAGAGCTAAAATGGCTTCTAATCAAAATGCATGCCAACTTCAGAACTGCCTGCCTCACAAACAAAGCGCTACACACAGGGAAACCTGCCTACCTGGCCTCCAAACTCCAGAAAGACGGTCAGACAAAAAGCCTAAGGAGTACCAACACTCTACTCCTCATCCCTCCTAAAACCCAGAAACAAAAAAACACATCTCGATCCTTCATAGGAAATGCACCCAAAATATGGAACTACATACCAGTCCATATCAGAACCAACTCCTCTTACCTAGAATTCAAAAGACAGCTCAAACTCCTCTTCATCAACTGATCTCCTGTAACATCAAGACATCTACCTCACTCGCCTCATGACCACCTCCTCTTCCACGCCCCCTCCCTGGTCTCAGTCAAAACTCACTGTGCTATCTACAACAGTACATGAAGCAACATGTGTCAATGGATATACCAATATGATACCATATCTTACAAGTGACATTTTGTCTTATGCGATGATACTGTTTGATGCTTTTTAAATCTATGTACATTCTAGAGTGTTATGTTTACCCTACGTGTGACAATGTTGTAAAGCGCTCTGATACCTTCGGGTCTGGCTAGCGCTATAGAAAACTCTTAAAATAAAATAAATAAATAATACCATGCTTGTTTTTCATACCCTATTGAGGGATACAAAATATGCTTGATCATTTCAAAACCTACTGTAACAACTAAGGGTTAGTGATTAATGAAGTGAAAAACAGATTTATAACGTTTAACCATCACAATAATTATTTGGGCAAACTAACAATACATTATGTGGCCTTTGAAATGATTTGCATTATGATTCCTGGGGGTTAGATTCTGTTTAAGAAGAAAATGAATATCTGAAGATCGAGTAATATAATTCTCTTACAGAGAGCTGATGCTATAACCAGTTTTGCCAAGAAACTGTGAGGTAGAGCCATTTTTCCAGTTTTTGGCTTCTATAAGTCTCAAGCATTATCAACCATCTTTATTGAGGGAAGCTCTTAGGATATTGTTATGGTCAAGTCTTATGAGGAACCCAACATACATTTTTAAAAGCACTATTGTTGTTACTTCTGAGTACACAGTCTGTGCCTATTGATTTTCAGCTTGAGTTATTTCCAACTGAATTTACGCTAGGTCTAAATTAATTACTTAAGGGGTATGTTTGTGGAATAATAGTGGTGCAGCGGCTTTACAAGATGTTTTTTCAATCAAAGGCAGCAATGATGAAATGTATTCATAACCAGCTTCAAGCATTGGGTTCAGAGACACTCGAGTAAACTAGAGGAAATTAAATCTAATACAGCAGTTCGTAAAAATTAACTATAACAAATCAATCAGCTTCACGTCTGAGTTAGCTGACCGAGCAGTATCTCAAACACAAGGATGAATTTAGCAGTAAATAATTTTTCGATTTTGCTGAACCACAACTTGTGAGGAAACTATTCTTGAAATTTCACATCGGTACTGTGCCAGTAAGAGATCTAACAGTTAACTGTAGTGGGTCATCACGACTTTTGAAACTGGATACCCGAAACTAAAGACCATTTTTTATTCCTATGGCCTTTTATAGAAAAACATAGGAAACAATCTTCGTTATAGAATGTGGATGTGAGTCGTTATTAGATTACTTTAATGTGATCCAAATTAGTCAGTATTTTCAAGTATTTGTACTTCTCATAAAATCTATGAAAGAAATGCGACTTTATATTAAACGTGTGGGGGAAAGCTAGAAGGTTCTGCCATAAACAGTAACAATTCTTACATGTATAGTTCTTATTTAAAGTATTCTAATGAGACACAGTGCTGTTGTTTAACATTTTAAATGTATACATGTAATTAATTGTAAATGAGTGTTTTGCACGTGACTTATGAAATGCGATTTCCCAAAATAAACACTGATTGATTGATTTACTGGGGACTAAAACAAATGCTGTAATACAAATAAGACATAAACAATGTCAACATTCAAACTCCAAGGGTACCTAGAGCAAAACATGCAGTGCAGCATGAACTATAATTTGTGTTGCATACTATAACTGGCAGATTTCAGAGGAGGTTCAATGAGTAAACGCACTAGTGTGTATATATATTTAAATAATTATACACACAATGCCACACACAATCACCTTCACACAAGGAAACCCAGGGACACAGCGGGGTACAGATGGGAAGCCTTTAATCACCACAAACAACCAGCATGATGCATTTCGGCCATTACGCCTTCTTCGGATGCTGCAATGTTTACAGGTCTCTCCTCCTCCCTCCTATGTAATTGCCAGGGCGCTCCCATTGGTAGGAGCTCAGCCTATCCTGCCGCCTGGGAATGCTGTAGCGTTGTGGGCAACTACAGCTCCCAACATGCACTGGAAACAGTCCTTGTGGCAGCTGGATATAGAACTTGTCACGCTGAGTTTTTGCCAAGCATAGGAGGGGCCGTGTAGCGGCTGGTGACCGCTTTCTCAATGTCGGTGTACAAGGCTCCCTTATGTCCCCAACGTCCAAAGCCACAAAAGACTGGAACACGGCTGGGCCGTGACGCGGGAGTGACTCAACCCGCCTCCCTGTACAGTTACAGGCTGCCACTGACAGCGCCCACTTGCTCGGCCCGTTCCTTGAGGCGGTCCTGGGATTGTATCACTACTGTGATGAAAAAACGAGTTGCCAACGATGATCCAGGACACTTGCTTGGACGGGTCCCTGTATCGCGCTGCTGGCAAGCGAGAAAATATGCCACACAAGATCACCTTCACACAAGGAAACCCATGGACACAGCGGGGTACAGATGGGAAGCCTTTAATCACCACAAACAACCAGCATGATGCATTTCGGCCATTACGCCTTCTTCGGATGCTGCAATGTTTGCAGGTCTCTCCTCCTTCCTCCTATGTAATTGCCAGGGCTCTCCCATTGGTAGGAGCTCAGCCTATCCTGCCGCCTGGGAATGATGTAGCGTTGTGGACAACTACAGCTCCCAACATGCACTGGAAACAGTCCTTGTGGCAGCTGGATATAGAACTTGTCATGCTGAGTTTTTGCCACACATAGGAGGGGCCGTGTAGCGGCTGGTGACCCCTTTCTCAATGTCGGTGTACAAGGCTCCCTTATGTCCCCAACGTCCAAAGCCCCAAAAGACTGGAACACGGCTGGGCCGTGATGCGGGAGTGACTCAACCCGCCTCCCTGTACAGTTACAGGCTGCCACTGACAGCGTCCACTTGCTCGGCCCGTTCCTTGAGGCGGTCCTGGGATTGTATCACTACCGTGATGAAAAAACGAGTTGCCAACGATGATCCAGGACACTTGCTTGGACGGGTCCCTGTATCGCGCTGCTGGCAAGCGAGAAAATATGCCACACACGATCACCTTCACACAAGGAAACCCAGGGACACAGCGGGGTACAGATGGGAAGCCTTTAATCACCACAAACAACCAGCATGATGCATTTCGGCCATTACGCCTTCTTCGGATGCTGCAATGTTTACAGGTGTCTCCTCCTCCCTCCTATGTAATTGCTAGGGCGCTCCCATTGGTAGGAGCTCAGCCTATCCTGCCGCCTGGGAATGCTGTAGCGTTGTGGACAACTACAGCTTCCAACATGCACTGGAAACAGTCCTTGTGGCAGCTGGATATAGATATTGTATGGAATAGGTACAAATCTTGTGGCAGCTGGATATAGATATTGTATGGAATAGGTACAAATCTCATCAATTACACATAACATTAAATAATTAGGATATTTGATGTCAATTTGAATATTGAGGACTTGCAGCCCCCTCCTATTCTAAATGACAATAAAACTCCTCTGTGGCTTGCAATGTCCTAATTACAGACAGGCAAGGTTGTAATGGCCTATAGGGCAATGAGGGAGTACCTGGCAGGCTAGTCAGACAGGACAGTGTGTTGGCCGGTTTTTGTCTGTCTGGGGGTTTGTTTTATGGTCTACTGGGTCGGTGTTTACTGTTGGTCTCTTTGCAATGTCTACAGTTAGCTCAAATCGATTCAGTGTTCTATATCGTGGAGAAGTGTGGCTCACTGGTTAGAGGCGGCAGATCCGTAAGCAGAGAACGGCCTGGGACCCGGGTTCGATTCCCGACGCGGCAGGGTCGTGGACCAGGGTCAGCGGACTCGATAATTCTCGCCTCGGTGCCTACTCTAGTCAGAAACCACACTCGGCAACTCTGGGCATCAGCTTGCCTCATCTTCACAACGGCCCCCCCAGACCGCCAGGGATGCTTGGTCGCACCTTAGAGATACCCATCAGGGACCATCTCTCAGGGTGAGCCAGGACGGGTTCCCCAGCGGTCGAAGCGTGGAGATACTCCTCCGGGAGTCGATTCCTAGCGCTATATAAACCCACAATTAAATTAAATTAAATATCTTGCAAAACATTTATAAAGCTAGTTTTTACAAGTTCAAAACTGCCCCAGTTTGTGAACACGGACCATTTGCTTTCTAGATATGTAACTAATAGGGGCTACTTTTATTTTGGTGCCCAAGCCTATTTTCCGACCAAATCCGAACCTGAATACAGTTTGGAGCTTATTATCCAAATATTATATGTACAAAAAACTCATAGGATTACTTCAACTGCAACTACGGTTTTAACCCCACTTCCTGAGTTAGTGTGAGATGGCCTGTGGAAACGGGAAACATTGGGCCAAGACAAAATGTTGACAACGTCAAAACATGGAGCCTCCTCCAAATGATTAGTGAGTTTGTTCCATCATTTAAGAATTTACGCCGAAAAGTATTTTGAAACAAAGACCCTTCATTCCAGTAGACCAACCAAAAGGTTGGTAAATTGAAGCTGAGGTTTCATCCTCATGGTTCTGATGAATACTCACTAAACTAAGACAAGAAGATCTGAAATGTCAACCTTTGAAATTACTATGGGAGCAAAGATTATCTGTTTTAAATCAACTACCGACTATGGCTAGGCAGGGGTAACTCCTCCACTGGCGTCAACCTACTGGGTGCTCACTGTGAGAAAGCCAAAACATAAAATGGTAATAACAATTGGTTATTACCATTTTATGTTTCTTTCTGCATTGCGGCTGGGCGCAGCTTCCCGGGCAAAGCAAGAGTGGTTTGCCCACTCCGGAGTACGCATGACTGGTTTGGTCGGCCCTCTCGGGCCGCCCAAACCAGTCATTCGTACTCTGCAATTCTCCATGCAGCCTAAATGAACAACATGCAACCCCCTACAGCCCCTGGCGTGGGGAGGGTAGGGAGGCTGCCTGCTTCCTGTTCCTGCCGGGCAGGAGCAGACCAAGCAGTGAAGATGCGGGACCCGGGCCGGCAAAAAGGTAGGTTTTAATTTTTTTTAATTAGCGAAACCCCCCTCCCTGCGTGACCCCATGCCAGTCGTTCCCATCCCGCACAGCCCTGCGCCTGTTGTTCCCCCCGCCCGTGAGCCATGCAGGCCTCGACTGTGGCTAGGTGCAATTAATGTATGCTGTGGGCATCATATTTCAACTCTGCGTTTTATTTACTAATACTAGAGCCTTCTAGCAGCAAAAGGATGCAGTAATTCTCATTTTGTAATACAGTACTATCCCTGCACATTAGAACCAGCTGAACATTAATACTAACTGCGCACCAATACAACCAGACTCACAGCAATACCTTTTCATCAAGTTATTGCTCAAGTAAAGCTAAATTTGCAATAATGCTGTGCATATTGTCTGCAGACTTACCAACCAAATCACAATATAATATGAAATTTGGTTTTCTTTCCAAGTATATAAGATGGAACTCACAATAATCACTGGGACTGCCCTTTTTGTTTCCTTCCTTTACACATACATTCCTTTAAGATGGTCCTTCTAGCGTAATATGATGGACCGTCTAAAGCAAATAAACAGGCCGTTTTAACTCTTTTCCTTATTTTGCCTGTTAATTTGAAGTACGAAACACATTGGTGAGACAGTACAGTCATATACAAAAAGTAAGCATTAATATGATATATATTAAACTACCTAAACAATTTGAACAAAAAACAAAAATCTACAAAATAAACATTTAAGGAAGAAAGACGGAACGAACACACAGAAGAGCAGCACACTACAGGATCCAACTCAAGGTCTATCTAAACACCTAACCAACTAGACCATTTGGCACAAAATCGAAACAGCCGTTATAAATGCTTGCATTCAGACTTTACGCACAACTAGTTAAACCATGCTAGGAAAACGTAATGCGCTGTCTAACTGGAAAACATTTTAATTATTGGGTAAAAAAAGGGGGTTACAGTTTAAATGCTTTGTGATATTATGACTTCTTCAGGGATCGTTTACTAGATTGTTAAGCACTGGTTTCGGCAGCTAGTAATAGTTTTTTTCTGGGTCAAGAGCTTATCCTTTATTCATAATAATATTAATGAGTTTCTACGTTAAGCTACCAGGATACTCACTAATAACATTCTGTAAACTTATGCATATACATGAGGTGCAGTGAGGTTCATTGGGAGGACTAGCAGACAAGTGAAGCACATGTCTGCTCTGCACTATGCACGTTACTACGCTAACAGGCTTTCAAATAATCAATGGCGAAAAGACATGTCACAATCTAAAGGTTTACCACTATAACTGGTATGTCTACGTCTGCTTAACATCTAAAGACATATTAAGGAACTTAGAAAAACATTAGTCAAAACACAAGAATAAAGTAATGAAAATGAGTGTTACTATGCATCCATCAACAAGTGTTCAGCATAACATGACAAACACTATACTTCTCATCCAGTCAACGCAGCTCATAGATTCCATATAGTAGGGTATTTTGCTTTTCGATCACTGTTTTGCACCTTTTATTGCGAGTGTCCCCAAGTCTCACTCCCAGTAATCCCACGGTAAAATGGATTGCACGTGAGTACTGCCACAGTCCACTTTTTAATATAAGACTGCAGCAACAATGCTAGGGTAAGGGACCCTGGTTATGTGTGTACCCACGGGGGCAGGCTGCACATGAAGAGAAGACCGTTGTACACAACCTGGTAGCTGCACACAGGTCAACTGCCTGTTGCTGTGATACTGCATATTTGACATCTCCTTTTGACAGGTCTAAACCTTCCTTTTAAATATCGAGTCCCCCTATGTAGGTCTTATTACCCATGAAGGCATAATACATATATTTAAAAGTAGGACATATAGGAATTCATATTAAACATGTCTGTTCAGTGAAATATCCTCAAAAACATATTTCACATTAGAAAGGCTGGCTGCTGCCATACAATGGGTACAGTGGTACATTTATTAAATGCTAAATTCATATTTGTAGTAGCTAGAAAAATACTTCTTGCACTCTTTTGAATTGTAATTTAAAGTCCTTTTTAATGGCGATGTCTAGTTAAAATTTACGTTTAAAAAATTCAACTTTTAGACAGATGGTATTTTCCTTCCAAAAGATTCCAGGAGTGTGCAGCTGTGTGTACTGTTGAAAGCTCTCCCACTGAGAAATGCGTATTGTGGCCTGGGTGTAGAGGACAGTAGATCTTCCTGAAAGGGTGGCTGGGGAGTTGTGCCCTGTCATGCTTACGCTTCAAAGTGCCTTTTAAAAGCACACACACACAGACCTGACACCATCCTTTTGTTTCACTATCCAGGCTGCAGCAAAACCCAGGGAAGAACTGGCCAGAACCACTTTTTGGGTTAGACAAAGAGTTGTGGCACACCCACAGGCTGGACTGTACATAAACAAGGCATACCAACACCTGGAGGAGAGCAAGACTTTGGACCTGGACTGTGACATTGGCAACACCATGAACAGATGAGAGGGCAAGCTCCCCAATGCCCTGAAGGACTCCGGACTAGTGGGTCTCTACAGGGCCAGTGATGCTGGTCCTTTATTCCTTCGGAGGAGCTCCTGGGGAAACACTTGGACTTCTGTGCTCCTGCAGGAAAAGGGTAGCATCAAGAGCGAAGTATAATAGAAAGATGGCACAGGGAGCCAGTGAAACCAGTTCGTTGCAAAGTGCACTCTTTGGTAGAACAGGAGGCTTGCTGAAATGCGCCTGGCAACTAAGGCTCGCAACGAGGAGTAAAATGATCCTAAGATCTTTGAAATCAGCCCATCAGGCTACAGTTAAGGCAGTTTAAGTATCCTGACTTTTAACACCTTTTACTGAAACAAAGTCTGTGGGGCTCTGCAACTCTTCGAAGTAATTACCTCAGGGATGGGCCAGTGCCAGCTGCAAGATTTATTTAATTATTGCTTCCAGGCAGGAAGCAATCGTGGGCCATCCTCCTAAGACTCTAACTTGGCCGGCATCAACTTAAAGGGGTCCGAAGACAGATACCAGGTCCCAGGAGGCAGCTCCTTGCTGTCGTAGCACAAGGGAAGAGCTCACGCATTACAAGAGCAGGAAAGATGTTATAGGCTTCCCTCTGCACAGAGCTGTGTGTAGGGGGGTTGACGCGGATCGCAGGGGCTTTGGAGTACCCCCATGTTAGAAATGGGGTCCTCTAGTTGGCAATGGTGTGCACCTTGTCCAAGTATGGACCCTTCCTTCTAGTCAGGATAAGGGAGTTACACTCCTAAAATAACCCCTGCTCACCCCCTTGGTAACTTGGCACGAGCAGTCAGGCTAATCTTAGAGGCAGTGTGTAAAGCATTTGCACATAACAAACAGTAACACAGTGTAAGCACTACAAAGGGACACCACAACAGTTTAAGAAAATATCCAATATTTGTATATACTTAAGACAAGACCAAACACGATACAAATCCACAATACAGTACTTAGAAATCTTCAGTAATCAAAATAGACTTGAAATAAAGTTCCTTGAAGTCGATAGCTCCGTCTGGGGCTTTCACGGCATCGTGAACAACAAATCCAAACAGTTTTGGCAGACCGTGGCATCGCGGGTCAGCTACGGTGTCGGGAAGACCCACAAAACAGTACGCTTCGAAATGCAGGACGTCGGCGGCCTCACGTTGAGCCCCAAAACCACGGCGTCTGCAGGCGTTCGTTCTGGAGGTCAGTGCAGGAGTCGTTGGGCCCTTGAAGTCACACACGTTGCAGATCAAACTCCCCGCGGTTGAAGTCTGGAGCGCTGGCAGGCGCTGGGGCTGTGGTGGGAAGTGCAACAGTGCGGCCTGCGGTATCCTCAGGTCGCAGTGCAGGAAACGGCTCAGTGACAGTCGTCCAGCATCGCCGGTGAGACCAGGGCTGCAGTGCGAAGTGATGTGGTGCTCGTCGCGGTGTTGGCAGGTCACGGTGCAAGCAGCGACGTCGTTGCTGAATCATAGTCGTTGGCTGGCGAATTGGAGTCGATGGTGCCAGCAGGTCAAGGCTGCGGTGCGGTATGAGGAAGGTGCATCGTGTAGCTTACGAGCGGTGCCCTTGAACCACGGTGCAAGCAGCGGCATCGAAGTCGGCGTGGAGAGACATCACGGGGCATACAAGGGTGACGGTATGAGGCGAGGCAGTGCAGTGCCCACATGGTCACGGTGCAAGCAGCGGCTTGGTGGCGGCGTCAGCAGATGGCATCAGTGAGACCTGGGTTGTGGTGCGGTGGTGCCTTCAGGACACAGAATCGACAGCGCCGTCGGGTTGCTTTTATTCTGGTGCAGCACAAACACACAGTCCCCAGTGCTGGCTTTTTGAACAGGGGGCAAGCTCTACCTCTAGCCCTTGGAGAACTCCATGAAGAAGTTGTAGAAAGTTCAGCCCAATCCTTTCACTGCCCAAGACGGAAGCAGCCACTGCAGGCCAACACAGCAAAGCACTCAGAAAAGTGGTATCCTTCTCACAGCCTCTCCAGCTAGTCTTCATGGCAGTCTTCTTGGTCCAAAAGAGTTCTAAAGTTTAGGGGTTTGGGCCCCAATATCTAAAGCCCAAAATCCTTTGTCCTATCAGGCAGAGATTGTCTGTGCTTAGTCCAAACCAGTTTGGTCCTCTCTGGCCCAGCTTCCCAGCAGGAGGTAGAGACCGCATTGTCCATGGCAGATGGGGTCTATTCAGGTGCAAGGGAAATCTCCTCCAACCACTCTAAATGCAGAGCGGGCCTGTTCAGCCCAGCCCGACTCATACAGACTCTCTGAATCCACTGCACATCCCCAGCCCCTGTCACTCCACAGCCAGACAGTCAATACACATCCTAGAAGAGGCATACTGGATGGCTAAGCAAGAAAATATCTACTTTCTAAAAGTGGTATTTTCAAACACACCAGTACACGTCCTTCATTTAACATACACAGCACCCTGCCCACGGGGTACCTTGGGCCTACCTTAGGGGTGACTCACATGTAGGAAAAGGGCAGTTTAGGGCCCGGCAAGTGGATGCACTTGCCAAGTCGACATGGCAGTTACAAACTGTGCACAGACTTTGAAATGGCAGGTCTGAGTTACCTTTTCAGGGCTACTCTTGTGGGTGGCACAATCGGTGCTGCAGGCCCACAAATAGCATTTGATTTACAGGCCCTGGCACATTCAGTGCACCTTACTAGGGACTGACAAGTAAATCAAATATGCCAATCATGGAAACACCAATCCATAACACAATTTACCCAGAGAGCATATGCACTTTAGCACTGACCAGCAGTGGTAAAGTGCCCAGAGTCCTAAAACCAACAAAGACAGGTCAGGAAAAAATAGGAGGAAGCAGCAAAATGTTTGGGGATAACCCTGCAAAAAGGGCCTTTTCCAACAACCCACAAAACCTGCCTTTGGGGTGACCCGAGCCCCCCGGTTTTAAAAAAAGAAACAAAAGAATAAGGATTGCACATCTCGCAAACACAACAGGAGAACCACTACTGTAATATTTACTGCTTCAGAGGGAGCACCACACAATGCAATGCAGGCTTGATTTGCATGTTTTTCTCTGCTTTTGGTGGTCCCAGGAGGGTAGGGGAACCACTAACTTGAATGTTAAGCTCTGTGGGGTCGCCAGGGAAGGCAGTAGTCTCCCTCACTGTAAATTTGAACACCATCCCTAAGTTTCTGGGGTCATAAAATACATGCCTTCTAGGCTGTTTCCTAGTGATTTTAATCCCCCTTGGTGGGAGGTAGGAACTTTGGCTATACAGCTGGGAATACAGGGCATTCTAGTGGTCATTCTATGGTTGCATTTTATGTGGGCTGAATATGTTCAATACTCAGACACCTTATGTTGATTGTAAATGCTTTATTAACTATATATTACTGACTGCTTTGTGATAAACATTGCAATGTTTTTGTGATAATAATCAGACCCCCCAGGATATAGCGGCATGGATTCGCAAATTTAGCGCCACAAAAATGGAAATTTAGCGGCACAAATATGGAAATTTAGCGGCAAAATTGCGGCATTTTAGTTGCCCATTTTTCCCACAACAAACACAGATATCTTAGCTTTTTTAGTTATTTAACAACATGAAGCTATGTATATTTGGTTTAATTACAATGTAGACACTTTGTTTCCCTCGAAAAGCATGTACAGATATTCGAGTATGCATATGCCATTGTAAAGGCATGCATAGTAAAGGCGTATGTGTGGTTAAGACTTGTGTTGTTCAGACCGGGTAAAATCAACATGAGTGGTAATTGCATGCGTGGTTCCGTCACACAACCACTGGTTAGCTTGTGCAGCAATGCAGTGAAATGAGAGGATAGAAGTGCCCGGAAACCATTTTTCGCCCGTGCAGTGATACAGTCTGACAGGAGGATAGTAATGTCCAGAGATACTCTTTATGCTGTGCAGTGAAATAGTAAGACATAAGAATAGAAATACCTCGAGAATCAATTTGCCACTTGCAGTGATTCAGTGAGAGAATGGAAATGCCTGTGGAACTTCTTTATCATGATCAGCGAAATAGATTGGAAATGCCCTGGACTGTTATGTACCTGTACCTGTACCTTGATACAGTGAGATGCAAAGATGGAAATGCCTGTGGAGCTCTTTATGTTGTGCAGGGAAGGAGTGAGATGAGATTAACTAAAACCACCCTGGAGTATTCTGAAACCTGTGCAGTGATACGTTCTGATGGCGGATAGAAATGCCCGGATATGCGTATGCCCATATCTCGTGCAGCAATGCCTTGAGGTGGGGTGGAGGTTTCCCTTTATTATTTGTATTCTTTTCAGCCATACAGTGAGAGAACTGAAATACTCTTTATCCCGTGCAGTGATACAGTGAGAGTTTGAGAGAATACAAATGCCTGGAGCTGCTCTTTATTTTTTGCAGTGAGCTGGAGAGGCTCTGTATTCCGTGCAGTGGTCAATGAGATGCAAGGATAGAGATGCGTTGATAAATGCTTTGCATCCAGACGCATTTTATCCCGTGAGCAGTGATGGTCTGAGGCTGTGTGGTCCGTGCAGTGAGGCTCGAGGATGGACATGCCCCGAGAGGCTCTGTATGCTGCGCAGTGAGACGCAAAGGTACCCCTGCCTTGAAATGCTCTGTTTCCCGTGCAGTAAGACACAAGAACAGACATTTTTGTATCCCGCGTAGTGATGCAGTGATTCTGTCCACTCCGTGCAGTGAGACTCAACGATAGACATGCTTTGAAAGGCTCTGTATCCCATGCAGTGGTGCAGTGAGACTCAATGATAGACATTCCCGTGAGGCGCTCTGTATCCTGCGAAGTGAGACGCAAAGGTAGGGGCTTGCCTTGAAATGCTCTGTATTCATGAAGTGAGACGCAAGGATAGACATGCCTCGAGACGCTCTGTGCAGACCCCCCAGGATATAGTGGCATGGATTAGCTTTTGTATAAATACCGCGATTTCTACAAAAGTGCCGATTTCGCGGGCACTTTTGTAAAAATCGAGGCATTTTTACAAAAGTGCCGATTTCGCAGCAAACCGCGAAATCGCGATATCCTGGAGGGTCTGAATAATGATCGCATTTAAACTTGGTTTCTGATCACATTGTTATGATGGTGATTTGTGACCTCTGACTAAATCTAAAAGCTTGACTTCTATTCATGGCCACTGGAGTTATGACTGTGGCTATTTGGGCACAGTTAAGGATTTGCCGCATAATCCATCATTTGCTGCATAATCTGCCGATTTTAACAAAAGAAAATTGTTTTAGCTCAAACAGATTATATGTTGGTGATGTGTTCACATGCTTTAGAAGACCCTTCGCCAAGGTTTACTGGTCATCTTTCAGTTGCCTACTGTATTTGGTTGTTAAACTGTTACTAATGATGTGAATTCTTTCCCCAGACAGTAGTCCCCACGTGTGGAAATGACAAAATAAGAAGTACTACTATTATAAAAAGTGGTGCATTATGCCGCATAATTTGCCTTTTCTTTTTTTCAATACGCATAATCTACTTCACCTTGCTTCATAATTTCATGGTCTTCTGCTGCAGAATTCCAGTTGCCCTGATTATATTAATGTTGCGATGACTGTGACAAAGCCAACAAGCCTGCGTTTTTTAAAAGCAATAACCCCCTATATTGTGATGTCCTATCTGATATTAACGGGCGTACTGCGATTTTGGGGTGTCCTGACCCATTAGGGGTCAAATGTGAATTCAGAATGTCATTAAACTTATTTTAATCATCTGCCAATGTCATTAAACTTATTTCAATCTGCCTGATGAATATATTTGTACATCAATGCATAGTATTTAGTAGTGGGTGTGAAATAAATGTACTTTTTCTTTTTCAAGGAAAAGGCACTGACTGGACAATCATTTATTGAGTTATTGCGTGCCCGCAAATGGAGATTACTAGCCCACACTACCTCTCCTGGGTATACTTAGGGCTGTTCTGCTATCCTGAGAGTCAAGTGCTCTAGTGGGGGGCTAGGTTCACAGTAAGAAGACATCGTGGGCCTCCTACTTGTTTAGGCCTAACATCCCGCCCAACTAATAACTCAAGTTCTTACAATAATGAACAACATACTAATTTGTTCACATTTCCCAGAGCTGCACTTCGGTATGTGGAGCTGCACAATTGCAACTAAGTCACTGTGCACATATCAGTTGCTGTATGCACGACAACAAATAGAACACATTAGACAGAACACTACACACACATACAGGTAAGACCTTGACCTCAGTCACAGGCCTGCACTTTCCCCCGACAGCTCATGCGATCCATCGCTGCCGCTGAGCCCCTTGCCTTGGGTGTTCGAGGCTGCTGCCTGCTGAGTACTGTTTATTTTTGCTTTAAGTGCATTTTGCCTGCATTTGATCTGTTATTCTTTTTGTCACTGTTGGTAATTATTGTCTCAGTTTCAATTCTTGTGCCGCCGTAACTGCTTCTTGCCCCCTCACACCGTCCCCATCTCACGCTTCCCGCCACGGCGTACCCGGCCCCTCCCCTCTACTCGCGTCCGTTTCCCGCCTCCCAGCTGAGCATCCCTCCCCTCCCCCTTTTAATGCAGACCGCTGCGTACTGAAGGCGTGCCTAAGGCAAGACCGTCTGTGCCTGTCCACGACCAGAATGCATCCGGCGTCAGGAACCCTGGCTCTTCCAGACTCCACCGCTACGACTCTACCATCCTCAACGCACTCAATCCTGGAAGACACACCGACGGCGTAAGATCCTCACCGAACACCACCCATGGAGAGTTCTTGTGCAGAGCCTGCAGCAGATCCTTCACCATCGACAATACCCCCACTACCGCCAAAGGCCCTCCTGACACACGCACCACCAACACCCTGACATGCGTCCTCCTCAATGTGCGCTCCCGACATGCCGTAGAGATCTGGGACCCGATCGACACCCTCTCGCCCGACGTTGCCTTTTTCACGGAAACCTGGACCAACGCCACCTCTGGCCCGACATCGCCACTTCCATCTCCGACAGCTACAAGTTCCAGAGAAATGACAGCCCCCACCGCCCAGGAGGAGGTGTCGCCATTGCTCACAAGACCCCGGTCCACCTCTCCACATCCGGCACGAGTGACCCCACTCCAACACAGAACACCTCCACTTCCAGATCCAGACCAGACCCAGGACCACGCTACATGGCACCCTCATCTACAGACCACCGGGACCTCGCACCCAGTCCGCAACCACCACCGACGAGCTCGCCGCACCCCACGCAATCACCTCCACGGACTCCAATCTACTTTGGGGCCTGAATTTCCACCTCGAAAACCGCAACAACCCCCACTCCATCACTCTCCTCGACAACCTCAGACTGAAGCAGCTGGTCAACACGCCATGCACAAAACTGGACACACTCGACCCTATCTTCGCAAGAGGAACAAACATCTGTTTCAGACACACCACCCAGCCTCTCTGAACGGACCACCACTGCGTCCATTTCACCTTCAACACAACCACCGCACCCAAGCCCACCCCGCGACCGCCACAAAGAAACTGGAGCAAGGTCACAGAGGAACTCCTCATCACCTCCACCCTCCTGCAAGACACCCCAGCGCCAGGACCGACACCAACTCCGCAGCCACAGAACTTCACTGCTGGATCTCCTGCTGCGCCGACACACTCGCACCCTCCGACACCCCGCCAAGCAACGCCCACTGAAGGTCGCCTGGTTCACCACTGAACTACGCTCTTGCAGTCTCCTAGAGAAAACTTGGTGAAACCAGAAAACCACAGGAGCGCCCTGAAGGAATACCACCAGCGCATAAGGGACACCAAACGGACCTTCATAAGAGACAAAGTCCAGACCGACATGACTAACGCCAAGGAACTGTTCAGCATCATACAGCAGTTCACAAAACCCCCCAGCGAAGCCACGGACATCAAACATTCCCAGCAACTCTGCGACAAGCTCAGCTAATACTTCCATCTGAAGATCAAGGCCCTCTACGAAAATTTCAGCGAACCGATGCCGATAAGCCAACCATCATGACCTGGAACCCCGCTACCGTCGAACACATCACCGCCACCATGCAGAAAACCCACTCAGGAGCCCCAACGGACCCCTGCCCACCGCACATATTCCACAGGGCCGCCACCATCGCACCCGAACTAGGACGGACCATCAACGCCTCCTTCATGTCCGGCACCTTCCCAGACGACTGGAAGTGGGCGGAGGTAACCCCTCCTCAAGGAACTCACAGCTGACCCAACTGACCTGAAAAACTACCGGCCCATCTCTCTCCTCCCTATCGCGCTCAAAGTCACTGAGAGACTCGTAAACACCCAACTGACCACCTTCATCGAAGAGAACTCCACCCTAGACGCCTCCCAGTCTGGATTCCGCAAACACAGCATCAAGACCACTCTCCTTACCGCTACTGACGACAACCGCATGCTACTCGACCAGGGACACATTCTAGACCTCTCCGCAGCCTTCAACACCGTTTCGCATCGCACTCTTGCAGCCAGACTTTACGATGCAGGAATACAAAGAGCTGCCCTTGACTGGACCCTATCCTTTCTTTCCGGCAGAACCCAGAGGGTCAGACTCCCTCCCTTCCTCTCCGGACACCCACCGATATAAACTGCAGAGTACCCCAAGGATCATCACTCAGCCCTATGTTCTTCAACATCTACATGACACCCCCCTCGGCGCAATCGTCAGGCAGCAAGGGCTCAGCATTGTATCCTACTCGGACAACACCTAGCTCATCCTCTCACTCACGAAGAATCCCGAAGACACCAGACTCTTCTTCCCGGAGGGAATGAAGATCGTGGCAGCCTGGATGAAAGACAGCTCCCTGAATCTCAACTCCAAGAATACAGAGATCCTCATCCTCGGACCCTGTAACTCCGCCTGGGACAACACCTGGTGGCCCTCCGCCCTAGGGAATCCACCCACTCCTACACACCACGCACAAAACCTCATGCATCATCCTCGACTCTTCCTTCTCCATGAACCGCCAGACGAACGCCATCGCCTCCACTAGCTTCCACTGCCTGTGCATCCTCCGCAAGACCTTCAAATGGATCCCCCCGACTGCAGAAAGACCGTCACCCACGCTCTCATACTCAGCGGACTGGACTAAGGCAACACCCTATACGCCGCAATCAACAGAACTCTACTACAGACTCCAGACCATCCAGAACGCCGTGGCCAGACTCGTCCTCGGGACTCCGCGTTACAAACACATGACCCAACACCTACGAGACCTCCACTGGCTCCCTGTCGAAAGAGGGTCACCTTCAAACTCCTCACCCACACCTACAGATCACTCAACATCGGGCCCAAATACCTCAACGAGAGAGTATCTTTCCACGTACCTAAGAGGAACCTCCGCTACGCGGACCTCGCCCTGGCAGAGGTCCCCCGCATCTGCATAAACAGAACAGGCGGGAGAGCTTTCCCCTACATCGCAGCCAAGACCTGAAATGAGCTCCCTGTGAACATCAGACGCTCCCCAACCCTGCACACTTTCAGGAAAGACCTCAATTAAAACCAGAGTTCAGTTACCTCATTCACATACCTCAAGCCAAGCAATGTTCATATCAATCCCTTAGATGAAACCCATCCAAATTGGGAGAGGGTTAAGGCTACACACACCAAACATATACTGTGAATAATATCCACTGGTACTCTGCTGTGAATACTACTCAAGAAGGAAAAAGATCCTATCCTCTAGGAGGATCTATAAAACTTGGGTATGTATGTACCACAACCCGACAGCACTAGAAGGCCAGATTAAGGAAAAGGCAGTGCTATATTAATCACTGTTAAAGTAACATACCATGCTTTCATTTGTTAGAGACTGAACAAAATAAGTCAACATTCTCATGTCCGTTTAAATAATCAAATAGAGAATGCAGTAGACTTTTCCAGACTCCTATCTACTCTGGGAGTTTCTATAACTATAATTATCATGGAGATAATTAGTAAAATAATGTGTACTATTAACTGCCTGGGATGCCTTAGGTTTCCTCTGTTCTAATCCTAGAAAAGGCAAAAGAATTCTGGATCCATATAGCCCAGATTTACTATAAATAAAATGTTTTAAAACCTGTTGCTCTTTATGGTCAAATCTTAATAATACTCAGAGCCAAGGTTTCTTAAATATGGTGTTTGATACATGTGTCCATATTATTGCTTATGTCCTCTTAGTTTCCATTCGTGAACAAACGTAAGACTAACATCTAGATTATTTTCCAACCATTCATTTTAATTTGCAAGTCGCTGCAATTCCTTTTCAGTCTTAACGCTTGGTCAGCTAAATTTACCAGTGTATTCATAACCTTGAAGATTGTAGGCTACACCGTTCTTGCTCATGAGCCGAATCTTTAAACGCTGATGAATATCTTCAATAAAGCTAGATGTTTTGTTACCTCCTTAGACTTATGAGTTGATTAGGATTTTACGATGGCCTTTAAAATGTATTTTATTTTTATTACCTTCTTTCAGATCATGTTGATATGCACATCTATCCTTTTTGTCAGTCTAAGATCTCAAACGATGGTTCACCTAAATAATCTATTTGTGAATATAGATGTGTCACATATACCATGTACGATTTTAGAATGCTTTTAAATAACCTGTATTCACTTTCTTCCCTCTACTGCTTTTCTTTACACTCAGGCTATCCTACTCTAGCCCAGCCTCTGCTGTCTCAATTGCTGTAGCTTCTTGATAATAGTGGAGGAGTTTTTTTTCTCAAACATGCTCATCCTTGTTCTTGGGACTGCTTTTTTTTTTTAATTCAAATGCAGGGACTTAGCATAGCAAGGTTTACCTTTTACCTTGGCTTCTATGCTTCACAGCATATAAATGGACAATTAGATTCCTACATTAATTACATCATCTGCAGGGAAAAAAATAGTGGCATTATGCTGGGAGTTTTCCAGCTCTGCCTTCTCTTCAAAAGCTGTCCTCCTTGCTTGTCTTTCAGTAGATACAATGAATGTGGGCACAACATTCGCAACATTACTGGAAATAATTTAGATTGACCATCGCCAGCTGAGCCAGGATATTGCAACTCTTGATTATGAACATAATTTCCTGCTTGCTGAAGGTATGTTGTGCTTAAGATGAACACAAAGTTGTAATGTATGCTACTGCCGGTTCATTAGTACAAGGGGGGACCAGGGCCATATATACTTGAGATGCAGCTAAGCTACATAAAATGTTAATTGTTCCTCACAAATTTTGCATGGGACCCCATCATCTTACTTCGTGAAGCTGTGGAGATGCTGAAAAGTGCTCATTCAAGATATAGCTCATATAAATGGTTTAGCTTATGGGAATACTTTGTAGTTGTAGACAAGGACGACTTTCAATAGTTCACGCTGTTTCTATACTGATGGAAGTTCCCATAAATCTTATAAACATTTGCAGGGTCTGCGATCTGCTTTATTCGAGCACTTCTGCTTTGCTGCCGATCACACCATATGCTCTGCCATTATAATAATAAAAAAAAAAAGATGGTTATGTTAAATTGTTCCAGCCACTTTGTCTGTGACGTTGTGATGAATTAACAAATGCAGTGGAACCTGATCGAATGGCTGCAACAGAAGATGCAGATGCAGTTTCTTGTATCGTACTGGATGTTTAAAATGATCTGCTCCATTTTTCTATCATTTACCCAAAGTAGTCTAATCACACTTCTTTTTAGTTCACCTGAGAAAATAAACAAGCCACGTGTTCTAATTGTCCAAGCACATCAACGGGCTGCAGTTCAAGACACTTGTAGTGTCCCCAACATCCTTGTTCCAATGGTAACAAAAACAGTTCCTTAGAAGTGCACTGAATGTAATACAAAAACAGATTGTTTCCACGCTCAAAGTTAACTAATCTATATAAGAAAACATAAGCTTTTACCATACGCAGAATAAATCACATTTCGCTCTGTAGTCAGCTGACACCCCAAAAAATGTTATAGGTATCCACGCGTAATTGTGTTTGGAGAATTTAGGTTAACTTAAACTGCACTTAAAGCAATATTAACTTTATTAAAAATCGAAGACATTCACACAATTTTGTTTAAAAATTGAGAATCCATTCCAAGGTACATTTGCTAATTTTTCATTTTAATTACATTGTGACACAAATTTAATTAAAAAGGAAAAACAATATTGTAGAAAAAAATACTACAACTTAGTTTATTTCTTGGCAAATTGTACACATTGCTACCTCAGAAAAAGGGGAAGACGGGCAATTCATATTCAAAATGTGCAATGGTAACGACAAAGTTTGAAACTTTTCATCTTGAATTCTACAGATCTAATCTTTTGGGGGCAAGTTTTGTCATTGAGTCAAGTGCTGCATTTGAGAAAGTGTGCATGCATTTAAATCGTTCGGACTTTTAAGAACAAATGGAAGTTGTGCAGGCATCATATTACAAAACAGAAATATTCTGTCAAATCATAGAGAGTATGATACATATATAACTAAATCTGAAAATAAGAAACGAAAAAAGAGTACAAAAAAGCATGCTGTTACAGAATTCATATTTACAAACTGATGCAGAAATTCAATCCTATAACATTTTCGACACAAAATAAAAAATTCTCAGCCGTTATCACAGAAACAATACCAAGTGGGAGTATTTCCTTCCACTTGCTGAGGGAGAATACAGTGTTCTAACGTTCTGAAACTGTAGGGTTTTTAGTGGATTGAGAGATCTGTCAGTACCACTTGCTATGGTTGGAAATGAAAAACAATTCAAATAAATGATGGTTCAATTCTGTTTCACAGACGGGATTCCCCTCTTCACAGTTTTGCAAGGGGACACCACATGTAGACAATCGTTCCTGAAGGAGTTTTTTTTTGGTCGGTTCAGTTTGTTTTCTCTCACTGTAGATACACACATTTTGCCTGGAGTCTTCTAATAGTCCTGCAGAAATAACAATTTAAAAAAAAACGGTGAAGTGTGTGGTATACTTTTATAAGTGTATCCATGGTTCTGTGTCCATTCCAATTAATAAAATAAACTACAAATGGACTTTTTGACAGACCATTGCCAGAAGGCATAAAATCACTCATTTAAAAAATACTTAACTGTTGGTTCTAACACTGTCATAACATTATGGAGTCTTACAAATAACATGGGGGACATCACTATTTCGGCTTGTTAGAAACTGATGAAATATCAAGCCAGTGATGGTCAGGATACTATGAAACAAGGTTAAAAGACAAATTGCAAGATGAACGAATAGTTTCTTACCTGTCGGTGTAGTTTTGCAGCTTGAAGATCTTTCTGGATTCACTATGCTGTGCATATTCCGCAATCTGGTAGATGGGTCCGAAATCGTAGTCTTTTTTCTCTCTTTTTTTTTTTTGTCGTAGCCCAGGTGGGCGTCGATGTCCCACCATTTGGTGTACCTTCGGTGACGTCGGCGTGCTTCCGGCGGAAGCTACCACCCTCGGGCGCCATCTTCGGATTCTTTTTTCTGTCTCTTTTTTCTTTTCTGTGTTTGTAGTGAATCCATGGCTATGTTTGTTAATCGTTTTTTCAACGTAATTCTTTCCACGTATCTTTTTCACGTATCTTGTAAGCTTCAACTTGCTTTCTTTTCTATGTGTTTCCCCCTTCTTCACCAGCCTCAGGCGGGTGGGTTCGCTAGTGAATCCAGAAAGATCTTCAAACTGCAAAACTACACCGACAGGTAAGAAACTATTCGTTTTGCAGCGTGAATCTTTCTGGTTTCACTATGCTGTGCATAGATTTTGTAGCGGTTTTCGTTACTTTTGTGGCGGTTGGGTGGAAGATGAGCGTTGGTTGTTAAATATATGTTGAAGCACCTTTTGTCCTACTTGTGCTTCTTTGTTCATTTGTACATCCACGCAATAGTGCTTCGTAAACGTGTGCACTGAAGCCCATGTTGCCGCCAGGCATATGTCCTGAATTGGTGTGTTTGCCAGAAAGGCAATTGTTGCTCCTTTCTTCCTGGTGGAGTGGGCCTGTGCCCCTCCTGTTAGCTCCTGGCCCGCTTGTTTGTGGCAGAATTGTATTGTCTGTGCGATCCCATCGAGCTATGGTGTTTTTAGTCACTGGTTTGCCCATGTAACTGTTTGCGAAGGATACAAAGAACTGTTTTGTTTTCCTGTGTCCCTTCGTCCTTTCAATGTAGTGCATCACAGCCCTTCTTGCGTCTCGAGTGTGGAGCGACCTCTCAGCGCTTGTAGTGGGGTTTTGGAAGAAGCTAGGGATCTGAATACTCTGATTCATGTGGAACCTTGACACCACCTTTGGCATGAAGTGTGGGTCTGTTCTCATCACGACCCTGTCACTGTGTATCTGGATGTAGGGTTCCTGCAGTGTGATTGCCTGCAGTTCGCTCACCCTTCGTAGCGAGGTGATTGCTACCAGAAAGGCCGTTTTCATTGTTAGCATTTGCAGTGATGCTTTATGGATGGGTTCGAAAGGTGCTTTCATGAGCTCCGTCAGTACCACATTTAGGTTCCAGGCCGTTGGCGGCATTCTCTTTGGCGGCGCTATTCTTTTAGTCCCTTCCAGGAATCTTTTTACGACTTGGGATGTAAAGAAGCTTCTCCCTGTTTCTCCTCTTGTGTATGCCACAATCGCTGCCAGGTGCACCCTCAGCGAGGATAAGCTTAGCTTAGCTTTAATTAGGTGCGTGAGGTACCTTAGCACCGTAGATTCCCTGGTCAATTTTCTATGGAGTTTTTTCTTGCAACACCATTGAGAGAATCTTTTCAATTTTTCCCCATAGCACTTGCGTGTGCTGGGCCTTCTTGCCTCTCGCAGCACTCGCAGGGTGCTCTCTGGCAGTTTTAGATGTGCGAACTCTAAGTCCTCAGGAGCCAGGCTGAGCTGTTGAGGCTCTCCGGCTCTGGGTGTAGAACTTCTCCGTTTTCCATGGAGAGTAGGTCTCTTCTTTTTGAGAACTTGTGGGGGGGCCCTGCGCCATCTCCATTATCTGAGAGTACCAGGTCTGTCTGGCCCATTGTGGTACCACCAGGATGAGCGTCATGTTGCTCGTCATGCATTTGTTGAGAACCCTGTTTTTGACCAGCTTATCCATAGGGCATTCCCCTGTGATAGTGCCTCTGGTTACCTGGATGCAAAGTATTGGCATTTTGCATTCCGGCGTGTTGCAAACAGGTCTATTCTTGGTGTGCCCCATCTCCTGAATAGTCTCTCTGTTTCCTGAATATTGAGTTCCCACTCGTGGGACGCTTAAGTCTGCCTGCTGAGCCAATCCGCTTCCACATTGTCCTTCCCTGGCAGGTGTATGGCTAGCAGGTCTATTTTAGTGGTATGTAAATGTAAATGCAAATGTGTGTATACTTGTAAAGCGCACTATCACCTGAAAGGTATCTTGGCGCTGTATACCGCTGTGGAACCCTTCCTGGCTTTCCCTGTGAGAAGCCCCCTTACTGGGCACCTCCAAGGTGAGGCCAGGCATCCTATCGCTTTCGGGGCCGTTGTGGAGATTAAGCAAGCTATTGCCCAGAGTTGCAGAGTGGGACCCATGATTAGAGTAGGCACCTAGGCGAGAATTATCGAGTCCGTGGACATTGAGCCCAACACCCTGCCGCGTCGGGAATTAAACCCTGGTCCCGGGCCAGACCTCTGCCTCAGGGTCTGCCGCTCTAATCGGTGAGCCACATTTAGCCCATCTCCAGATTTCCTGTGCCAAGCTTGACAGAGGGAATGATTGAGTTCCCCCCTGTTTGTTTATGTAAAACATCGTTGTGGTGTTGTCTGTTTGTATTAGCACCTTCTGGTTGTACAGGTGTTTCTGAAAGGCCTTGAGGGCTAGCAACACTGTTTTCAATTCCAGGTAATTGATGTGTCTGACTGCATCTGTAGGGCTCCACAGACCCCTCACTTTGAGCCTGTTCATGTGTGCGCCCCATCCCTTCTGGGATGCGTCTGTGGTGATGGTCACTGTTGGGTCCGGTGGTGTTAGAGGTTTCCCTACTGTTATTCTTTCCTTGGTCCACCACCTTATTTCTTCCTGCACCCTGTGCGTTACAACCACTAGATCCTCCCAACTTCCTGTAGCTTACTCTTGGAGTGGTCTCATTTGTAGGCGTACATTGGGGACCAGGTGTATGCATGACGCCATCATCCCCAAGATCTTGCTCACAGTCCTCACTGTCAGAGCTCGCCCCTTCTGGTAGTGACGTTTCTCCCTCAGTAGGCTGAGTGTTCTCTTTTCGCTGGGTAACACCCTGCATTGGACGGTGTCGATTTGAGCTCCCAGGAAGATTTTCACTTGCTCCGATTCCATCGAGCATTTTCCCCAGAGTATGGAGAATCCCAGGCTTGCAAGCGTTCTTGTGACCTGTTCTGCATGATCTTTGCATGTCCTGTAAGAGCTTGCCTTTACGAGCCAGTCGTCGAGGTAGGGGTACACGTGTATCCCCTTTCTTCTTAGATGTGCGGCCACTGCCGCGAGGCATTTGGTGAACACCCTTGGTGCGGACTTTAGGCCGAATGCCAGGGTCGGGAATTGGTAGTGATCCTTGTTCACTGTGAATCTTAGCATGTGCTTGTGCTGCCTGTTCATGGGGATGTGCAGGTACGCATCTTTGAGGTCTATGGTGGACAAGAAGTCCCCGGCCTTTATCTGCGGGATGACCTCTTGTAGGGACGTCATCTTGAATTTTTGAGTCTTTACGTATTTGTTTAGGAACCGTAGGTCCAGGATGGGTCTTAGACTTTCGTCCACTTTTGGCACCAGGAAATAGTTTGAGTACACTCCTTTGTTCCGTTCTTTGAATGGGACCCGTTCGATGGCCGCTTTGAGGAGTTCTTGAGCTTCCTCTTGGAGTAATCGCAGCTCTCTTCCAGAGTGCTCTCTTTTCTTTGGCTTTCTGTTTGGTGGTCTCTTTTCCAACTCTATGCAGTATCCGAACTGTATAATGTTGAGTATCCACTTGTCTGTTGTTATTTTTCTCCACTCCTGGAGAAAAAATCTCAATCTTCCTCCTACTGGCGTCACATGTTCCTTTGTGTCTTGTCCGTGTAGCCCTCTCCTCTTTGTTTTCCCGTGCTCCTCCCCGGAGGGTTCAAGTGGGAGAGCACCTTTTTCCGTGTGAAGTCACTTAGAGGGGGGTTGTTCACCACCTCTCCTTCTCTGGCCCCGTCCATTTCCTCTTGATCGAAATGACTGGCCCCTGCTCTGGTAGTTCGAGTTTTGCCTCTGCTGGCCCTGGTGACTTTGGTTGTCACTCTGTTGTCCCTGGTGGAATGCCTGGTGTGATTGCCCTTGCTGGTTTCCACTCCTGCTGTTCGGCCTCTGTGTAGGAGTGCCCCTTCTCATCCCCCTGAATTGTAGGGCCCCCATGGACCTTGCCGTCTCGTTGTCCTTCTTCAGTTGGGTGAGCTTCTCATCAACTGGGGCTCCGAACAGTGTTTCACTGTTGAAGGGTGTGTTCAGGATGTTGTTCTGAACCTCAGCCTTGAAGCCTGACATCCTGCGCCAGGCTTGCCTTCTCTCTGTGATGCCTATAGCCATCAGTCTGTTTCTGCCCCATCCAAGGCTGTCTTCAGGCACGAGTTAGCGATGCTTGTCCCCTCTTCCATAAGGTGTGATGCCCTCTCACGGTATTGTTCCGGGAGGTGCTTGAGCAATTGGCCCATCTCATCCCAATGCTGGTATTAATGTTTATTCAGGAGGGCGTTGGAGTTCGCCATCCGCCAGTGCGTTGCGGCGTTCCTCTCTATTTTCCTGCCAGTTAGATCCATCCTCCTGCTTTCCTGGTCAGGTGGAGGTCCAGATGTTGTTGGGACGTTTGCCCTTTTTCTGGCCGTTGCAGCGATTATTGAGTCTGCTGTGACGGATCCCTTGATGTAAGCTGGGTCCTGGGAGGAGAATTTGTATTTCTCATCAGTCCTCGGCGTTACTGATCTGCATGTAGCCGGGTCCTTGAAGGCTTCCTTCCCCTGGTCTGTGATACTCTTTAGCATGGGCAAGAACTGGCTTCTTGTCTGCGTGGGGAGCAATGTCTCCAGCAGGAAATCTGCTTTTGGCTTCTCCTCTTCCAGCTTAACTCCATAAGCGGCTGCCGCCTTCCTGACCACCTCATTGTATGCCCCAATGTCATCCGGTGGCGAAGGCCTCAAGGGGTATGTCTCCACAGCCTCCTCCGGGTTTTCGGCCTCGATGTCCTGCCATTCCTGGTCTTGGGCCGTAGAGGAACCTGAGCCGTAGCTTGACTGCTGCTCCCCGTAATCCCCTTCTGTGTAGTAGAGGTCTTCTTCCTCTTCATGCTCCGAGGGGTCCGGAGTTTTCGGCGTCTCATCGACGTCGAACTCCTCGTGCTCCTGTACCTCAGCGACGGCCGGTGCCGGCTCCGAGGGGATCCTGTATCTTCTCATCTTAAAAGTCGAAGTCCTTCTTTCTCTGAAGGATGTTCTCCATTTCGGCCTCGAGCCTTCTTTTCTTTCTCTGCATCTCTGCGGCCTGCTCGTCGTCGAGCGTTTCGGCTGCTCTTTTCGGCGGCGGCGGCGAAACTTTTTTCGGCTCCTTTTCCTTCGAAGTCGAAGATCCTTTTTCGGGGGCTTGCTTCGATGACCTTTGCTTTTCGCTGGTCTTCGGCCTCCGGGAGTCCTTCTCGAAGGATCCGCTGGGCTCTTTTTCGGAGGATGCAGCTTCGGACGTCGAAGTTTTCGGCGCCGGTGCTCCTTACGAGGCTCTGGGCTCTGACTTGCGAGAGTCTGCCTCTGGCTTTCGAGACCCCGTGGGGGTTTTCGGGGTCGTAGACTCTCCTACCTTGTCAGGCGTTTTCTTATCGGTCTCTGCGACCGTGAAGTCATCTGGACCTTCGGCGATGTTGTCCTCGTCGTCGGTGGAGAGGCCCAGTTCGTAAAGTGTCGGGGCCTGGCCCTTGCCCTGCATCGTGTGGTGAGCTGTCCTCTGTCTCTCTCGAACTCGGAGTGTCTTCGGCTTGAAGACGGAGCAGGCGTTGCAGTCTCTGCTCTCGTGGTCGATTGGCAGGCAGAGGTTGCAGACCGGGTGCTGGTCCTTCTGCTCGAACTTGTGGTGGCAGTTTTTGCATAATTTAAAGGGTGTCTTTTACATCCCTGCGCTCAGGGGGCCCCCTGTGTGCGCATTCCTCCAAGGACGTCGAAGATCTCGAAGTCCTTTCCTTTCTTCGTTGTCTCTTCTCTGGTGGTCCTCTTCTCCAGATCGTCTCAGGTCTTTACCATTGAAGAGTTGCTGTATTTCCTCCTTTTCTCCTCCAAAACTTCTGGAGCTTCACGCGACGATCCAGACCCAACGGCGGAAAAAAGCATCTGAAGATGGCGCACGAGGGTGGTAGCTTCCGCCGGAAGCACGTCGACGTCACCGAAGGTACACCAAATGGTGGGACGTCGACGCCCACCTGGGCTACGACAAAAAAAAAAAAAAAAAAAAAAAAAGAGAAAAAAAGACTATGATTCCGGACCCAACCACCAGATTGCGGAATATGCACAGCATAGTGAATCCAGAAAGATTGACGCTGCAAAAAAAACGGTTTACAAAAAGGTTAACGCAGAAATTATATCAATAAGAGTAACAGAGATGGGACAGCACACCAACTACCTGTATTTCAAAGTACCTTCAAACAAGATAATGGAGAAATCTTCTAATAACTTGAATATGATGATATGACGAGGGTATCATCTTAATGTGCAGATCATCAACAGACTAACCAGGTTTTTAAAAAGTAAATGGCAAACACTTCCTGGGAACCAGACTATGGCAATTTCAAAGGGGTATTGCCATAAATGGATGAAGACAAATGAACAATAATTTGCAATGATCATATGAGTACACATCATTAGAAATGACAAATAAAGATCGTAGCCCAAAGACAGTAGCTAGATTGAGTGGTCCACTGAAATCCTGCATGGATACATTTCACTGTTGCTAAGAACATTTGAGAGCAAGCACAGACGTTCCCACAAGGAGATTTGTTTGTACTATGTGGATGTTTAAAACATGGAAGGCAAATGTATATCTTTTGAAGAGTTTGTATTTACATTTAAGGACTTCTGAAGATGTCTGATTGCGACTGAGTAAAGACATATTTTTGATATGTTTTTTTAACAGGAGACATTTTTATAAAATAAACATTTCTTTGGATATCAAAGAAAGTGTTTTAGACATGAAAATAAACTGGGATACGGATATATGAAAATTAAGGCTATGCTGGAAAATATACTGTTTTTTCTTGCTTGGGTGGGATAAAGAGACACTGGGAATAACTGAAGCACAATGAAGAAATATTAAAAGGAAAAATGTTTTGTTCTATAGGTTATTTATAACTATTCTGCCATGGCTATTCTCAAAGTATAACTTCTTTCAATGTCAATCTTTACTATGGCCCAGAGAAAAGGTTTTTGTAATCTAATAATAATTTCAATTGTTTCTGGCAGCTTTGGAAGGGTGCTTCCGAAATCACGCGGTAGGTGGGGTAATCTGTCAGTTACCCATTCCCTCGTTAACCACTTCACCAGAATCTTTATCCGTTTTTTTTGTCAACTCTAATCCATTCCAGGAAAATATACACATTTTTAATTTTCCTTCACAAATTATTATACCAAAATAAAGTATTGTACGATGAATCAGAGTAGTTTTAAATTTTACACAAAGTTTCAGCAAAAGTCTCATCTCATTAGAAATGAAAAAGAGACAACTTAGGTAAAACATCTCTGTGCGTAAAAGATGCAGGTCACACGTGACATCAACATTCTTTCTCCTCTCTCTAAACAAGAGAACAATAACTATACAAGGATAGTTATGGATACACCCTGGTTTCTCTTCAATGCCACTACTAAAAAGGATGCCAAACTTGAAACTGACAAAATCAAACCTTCCTCCCTTCTTAGCCCCAAAGCATGCTAGAATTTTACTAGAGAACATTAATGTTTCCTTGGCACATGGTTCTGTCCTGAAACTTAAACACATCCAAACCCTTTCCATAAAAAATAAAAAACTTGAGGCGGACTACAATCTTCCTGGAAATTACAGGTCAATTCTAAGGCTACCCCTTCTCTCCGGTCATTGAAAGATTTATCACCACTCAGCTTCCATTTTTATACCTATCTGCTTGTACAAGTGTGTTTTACAAACACGTTGGCTTGCAGTACAAATATATAGTTAGTTGACACTTACCGTTCTGGGTTTTTTGTTTAACTTGAGATCAATCCTGTCACCAGAAGAAAAACAAAAAGTAACACATTAATTTACAATTGTCCAGGAATCGTCTAAATGTAGCAAAGATATAAAATGCTCCTTCCCACTTCACAAACAGCACCATCTATATATAAAATTATCACAGAGTGAAAATCTTGGCAAAACGGCTACCAAAGAGATGCGATGGACTAAGAATTAAAATGCAGTGTTTGACTACAAATTTCAACACAGAACCAATATAGTTGGAAATGAAGAAAGAGAATACAATATACTACATTTTTAAAGGAATGGGACGGTCTAGCTTCTGCCTACATGAAATGTATGTGGTAAAAAATGTGATAAAATACAATGGCAATCAAACTTGAGACTGACACTCAAATTCAGGATTTTAATGTCCCACTAGATGAGTGATACAATCGGTACAAAACTTTATGGATGTCTTTGCTTTATTTAATCCTTTGCTTTCCAGGGTGCAAGCACACTCAAGTGTTGACAAAAAAAAAATGTTAAGAACCCAAAGTTGCAAATAATTGGGAGTCAGATCAGGTGGAGTTTCTCTCTTTCTCGCCTAGTACTGTGTATATGTAAACAAATAGGGCAGTGAACAGATAACTATTACGTTCTTTATATTTACTGTGTACACTAAGATGCTCCATTTGCTCTCACAAGCCACATAAAACATGTATATCACAAACTGACCTGCCCCGATGAAAAGCATCAGCCATATAAAAAGCATTACAGTAGGGAGATTGTGTTGTGACTAAAAGCAGTCTGTAGTGAAGGAATATGTAAATGCAAAAGAAAGTTAAGAATTAATTACATTGGAAAAGGCATTCATTTTGACAGCAGATATCGCTGCATGGAGTGGCTAGTGTACAGTAGTATGCTGAAAGGGCACAGTGAATGCTTGATGACCATGTATTGAAAGAGTGTAAAGAAAAGGCACCCTAATCCCCTACAAAGCAGATCCGACCTGGTCTGCTCGTGAGAACTCCACTTCTGAGCCTAAAGGGTTTAAAATGCAGACTTGTTGGAGGGGCCTGTGCTACCACAGATGGAATATTGAAATCTCTTAAATGGATCTGCTCAATATAGACTGTGAAGGTTCGGGTGTAAAACTCCACCCTGCTGCTGGAACAGCGGATCCTCTTAAGGCGGCAGCCAAAGAGGAGGCATACGTGTAGAGCCTGGAGTATAAGACCCCATGAATCCAGTCTAATCACAATGAGCTGTGTTGCTATCGCCTCAACACCCACTGGATCAGAGGCAGCAGTGGACAGGCATACAGGAGGCAGACGTTCCATTTAAGGCAGAATTCGTTTTCTAGAGACTCTCGAGAAGGAAACTCTGGAGAGCAAAATAATGGGCACAGAGTTTTCAGGAGTGCCAACAAGAACATGCCACACTGCGAAGATGCCCTGTGCCACCTCCGAGAGAAGACACCACAGGGGGCACTACAGTAAGGCAACCAGGAACTGCTGAAGAAGTGGGCAAGGTTGCTGCCGGGTAACTTTTACCACATTCGTGAGTGTGCCCACCCCCCCCAACCACTAGCTGGTGCCAGGCATAAATGTGGCACCCAAAGTGTCATATATACGCAAAGAAGGGACTATGGGGCTTTTTCCTCTCTCAGCATAGAGGGAGGTCCAGCATATGTGCCCCTGTTGAAGTCTTGAAAAAGAAGGTTATGCTGTTCCTCAGTGAACAATGTCAGGACAAGGGAAAATGACACCAACCTGACCGCTTTGGTTCAGGGTTCGGAGTCCATATATTGGATTGTAGTGCCCTCACACACCCAGTTGGGTGTCATGCTTCATCATCTGGGCTGCTCCTCATTGGGTCGGCGGTGCAATACCCAGCAGGCTCCCTATATTAGGGGAACTTTAGCTGAGATCTTCTTCCAATAGCCGTAAGGTGAAGTGGGGGTGAGGGGCCAGATGTGTGTAGATGTATGGGTTGAGTGTATGATTTTAAAATAGGGCTTGGAGTGCCTGTGAGAACAAACTTTAATCAATAGGTCTCCTACCCTAAGTAAAAACAAACAATTAGGCGCTCGGCTAAGTATTATGTCTTAGGTCTAAGCGTCCCTATTGGTGAAAAGAGGTCAACAAGTTTCTTGCTCAATATAAAGTCTACATGCGATTAGTCAGGACCAATACTGTGGGGTTGGTGACATGGAATCATACTCCCATCAACCAAACAACTACCTATTAGTGTACCTGTAAGACCTGGAACTACCTGTGTGGGGGAAAAAAAGTGCGACATTGGTCATATTAGTATGGTACACTTTTTTATACCATCGGGCATGAGTAACCTCTCAGATACCAGCTCAAATTCTACCAGACGGGGCTCGTCCAGCAATAGTACCTCCAGCGGAGAGAACTGGAACACCAGTCAAACCAGAAGGGGTGGTAGACAAGGATACAATGGGTATCAGCAACTACAGTACCAGGGACCAGCTTACTGGCAATACCCCATGTTCCCCCAAGTCCCACTTCTATTCGGCACCCCAGGCATGAGCCAACCTTTTTTAGGCAGAGGTTGGGGCAGAGGGCACGGGCGAAGAAGAGGAGACCAACAAGAAAAGAGGGTACAGTGGGAGGAACAACAACAACGGGTGATGGAAACTAGGAGTTACTCCAAAAAGAGAACTTGATAGTGAATCTGTCCCTAAGTGCACTGACTGAGTTGCAAGAGAGAGTCCTACAAAAGGGTCAGGGCTTTGTCCCTACATTCAAGGTCAACCAATTCCAACAACTATGCGAGTTGCAACAATTCTTCCGCAAAGTACGCCTTAGGGCCTTCTTTGATGACAAGAAGTGGAGAAATGTGGCTCACTGGTTAGAGGAGGCAGACCTGGAAGCAGAGGTCAGCCCGGGACCAGGGTTTAATTCCCGGCTCGGCGGGGTCTTGAGTCCTAAAATGTCCATGGACTCGACAATTCTCGCTCCGGTGCCTACTCGATTCACGGGTTCACACTCTGCGACTCTGGGCAATAGCTTGCTTAATCTCCACAACGGCCCCTCGCGGCGGGATGCCTGGCTTTCACCTTGCGGATACCCTGCCGGGGTTATCTCACAGGGGAATACCAGGACGGATTCCCTAAGCAAGCGCTTAGAAACCGCTTGGTGATTTGCGCTATATAAATTCCTGTACATTTACATTTACAAACCTCACCAATGGGAAAATTACTCGGGACTACACAATCCCTCAACTTTCACCCCCAACAGCGGCATGATACCCAAGGAAGTGGAAACTTTTGAACAAGCTGTCCTGAAAGATGTGCAGGCAACTTCAAACCCACAAAATGTTAGTAACATCTCAAGGGGAGAGTTGATGGCTATTGAATCCTTGGCAAACGACCTTACAATCACTATAAAACAAGCTGACGTTTGACAAAGACCATTACGGCTCTAGTCTTCTCTGTGGAGAATCAAGGGCGTTTGAGCAAAAAGGAAGCCTTCTTCCTCATCAGGCAAGAACCCAGGACCCCTTACTTCTATGTCCTACCTAAGATCCATAAGGGGACCACCCCGGTACCATGTCGGCCCATTGTCTCGGGCATCAACTCCATATTGGAACCTCTGTCACAGTTTTGTGACCACTTCTTCCAACCACTGGTAAATCTGATTCCATCCTACATACAGGACACCACGGATGTACTTCGCCTATTAGACGAGTTTCAACCTACTAATGACATTGACTTCCTCATCAAGCTAAATTTAGAAGCACTCTACACTAATATCCCCCAGAGAGCAACCCTAGACGTGATTGAGGAGGAATTGAGTTAAGCAACATGGGAATCTCCCACACCTCCGAGTTTCATCATGGAGTGTGCTACACTAGCCCTTACCGCAAACGTCTTCGAGTTTAAAGGCCAGCTTTATCATCAAACACAAGGTACTTCCATGGGGAGTACCTTCGCTCCCAGTGTAGCCTGTCTATACATGGGGGCCTACGAGGGACAACTTATCTTCCATGCATCAAAACCCATACCGGTCGAACATACGGTTGTGGAAGAGATTCATAGACAATAGTCTCATCTTCTGGACTGGGGACTTACAGTCCTATTCAGAATTTTTCAGGTGGATCAATGACCTGAACCGGTACCTAAGATTAACCAGCACAGTCTCACCAAACCAGATTGCATTTCTGGACCTAACAATCAATCTTGAGCAAGGTGGGCTAACAACAACCATGCACAGGAAAAGCACAGACAGCAACAGCCTACTGCTGTTCAGTAGCCACCAACCACAAGCCTTAAAGGAAAACCTCCCCTTTGGGCAATTTTTGAGGGTGAGGAGAAACTGCAGCACATTAGAGGAATTCAGGTCTGGGTTCGGAAATTCTTGCGAAAAATCTGGCAGCAAGCGAATACCCACCACGCAGTATAGCCCTCTAGGAAGAGAGAAAGAAATAATAAGGTGGAGCCAGGCATCCCCGGCGTTGAGGGGGCCGTTGTGGAGATTAGGCAAGCTAATGCCCAGCGTTGCCGAGTGTGACCCCAGGTTAGAGTAGGCACCGAGGCGAGAATTATCGAGTCCGTGGACCCTGGTCCACGACCCTGCCGAGTCGGGAATCGAACCCTGGTCCCGGGTCGACTTCTGCTGCCGGGTCTGCCGCCTCTAACCAGTGAGCCACACCACTCCACTCCACTCAACACTGGGACCATGAGATTGGAGCCACCACGCTTTGCGTTCAAACGCTCCAGCACTCTCACAGATATGTTGATCAACACTAGACCTAAAGCATCTACAGGGGGACAACGGAGAACATTGTGGCAATTACCACCTGTAAAGGGCCACTACCCATGGGGCACATGCACTGCATGTGCTTTTAAATCAATACAGAAAACCATCACTTTCAACAATACCTTTACATGGGAGATGAGGTGGCACACTAACTGCAATACACCCAAATGCATATACCTGATCACATGTCCCTGCGGACTATATTACATAGGGATGACCACCCGCCCAATCAAACTACGCATATCAGAAGATCGAAGCAATTTCCATTGACAGGAAAGCAACACAAAAATGTGCATACACTACATAGAAAAACACCACACACCAGAAGCATAGCAATGGGTCATGTTGGAGGCTTTTCCCAAAATTTTTAAGAATGCTCTCTTTGTTAAAGAACAGAGGTGGATACAGCAGATTATCCTCACAGATCACAGGATTAAATGAGTAAATACCTTGGAGTTCATTGTGTCTCGAACAGATAAGCCAAATGTCATGGGCACCTAAGGATATGAGGATTTGATTGAGAAAACACCACCTCGAGCACAATAGTAAGACCGGACGATACCACTGAGAGGTTACTTAAATCCCCCAAGTAGGAGTAGGGTCTAATTCCTATGGTTACCCCCACTTTTTGCTGTGATTCTAGTTTTTGGACTTTAGTGTGGCTGTGGACCTGCTAATCACGCCCACAGCCCAGCTGTTCTCCCTCTAAATTGATACCATGTACTTTAGGTACATACCAGATTGGTGACTGGGTCACCCTTGTGAGCCCCTGTATAGTGTAACATAGGTACCCATGGCATAGGTGCACCCTATGCCTACCAGGGGCTGCAGCATGTATTGTGCCACCCCTGGTTTACCTCCCAAACTGACACCACAGGTATGTTCACACAGCCTCGGTAAGGTGGTGTAATCACCCCTTACTTAGATATAGTATACCTATATCTATATAGACACATATAAACCTATAAGTCACTCCTATGGCAGGCCTTGACAATCCTGGAGGCAGAGTGCTTTGTTTTATGTGAGAGGGTGCCCTAGCATGAGCTGAGCCCCTCTGCAGCTTTCAGAACCATCTCCTTATAGCTGTTCTATGATATAGCCATACCATATACTCTTAAGTGCATTATAATCCTCACGGTTAATGCTAACTTTGGTTTGGCTTTATCAAAACACGTCGTGTAAGGTGTCAAACACTTTGGAATACTACCCCCGTCAGTTCTGGCGGCGGGGGTAGCATTCCACCCTTCTAGAGGGAGAAGACATGTAGTTACTGGTTTACCCGGTTAAAGTTAAACAGAGCCCCAGCATCACAAAATGGATGCTGCTGCCACAGACACGAGTCTGCCCTCCTGCTGCTGGACGAAACTCCGGCAGGGGAGGCTTGGACAATAGGTTTCCTGTCCAGGGAGGTGCTGGCACCTTCCCAGACAGGCTTTAGTGTATTGGGGCAGAGAGGGTTGCATTCAGTGAATGCTTTTCAGACACTGCCTGGGGCACACTAGGTGCTCCATGCATTTTCCAGTTCAAACCGGTTGCTGGGGCACTCAGCCCCAGCTCTGGCACGAAACTGGACAAAGGTGAATGGGTGTAACCACCCCCACCCCAGGTCCACCCATAGGAGAGACCTTAAAGTTAGTCCAACCCCTGAACTTAGTATAAGTATAGGATCCCAGTCCCTTGGACTTAAGGTTACCCTGGACTTAACTCTGAAACATATATCCTGGACCTTCAACATTCCATTTCGACTGGAAGACGGAAGACATCTCCCTTGTGGTCAAGGAGTGACCACTCTGTTCAAGCAGGCACCAAAAGCATCTTTGCCAGTCTGCATTTTCGAGGCTCCCGCCGCATCCCGAAGAATCTGCGACACAGGACACGGACTTCCAGACATCTCTGACCCGACCTTCGCTCACAGCAAAGTTGAGACCCATGGCGGACATGAGAGACGTGGGACCGGAACTCCTGGACAACGTGCATTTTGCTACCTGCACAGACTTCCCGAGGTATCCCAAAGTTGTGCATTGGGGTGCTTGAAGCCCCAGACCCGAGCACCTTTTGCACCGAAGCTCAGAGCTCCACACTCCACGAGTGGCCTGTGGGCTCGCTTTGTGCATTTTTCCGCTCAACGCGTCTTCGTGGTTCCTAGTCCGTTAGCTAGTGAGCCCCCAAGAAGACAATCCTTTATTTCAACTTGCTTTCCTGGTTGCCCTAGGCTTGCTCTACCTTCCCTGCAAAGGAGAAGTTCCACAGACCTTGCTGGTCTGCACCGAAGCCCATCTCGACATCCTCCGTGGGTTGCAAAAAAGAATGGAGGCAGCACCAAGTTCAAAGTCAATCAACGCAACCAAAGTTTGTTCAAAAAATATTTTTTATTTTTATTTTCTTATTCTCAAAGTGCACAAGACAGCCAACGCGTTTCGCTCCCCAACCACGGGAGCTTCGTCAGGGCGATTGTAATGAGCGATTAGTCTTTCAGTGGTGCAGTCAAGTTGAGTCAAGAGAATCTGGCCAATGTAATGGAACAGATACTAGTACAAGTATTCCAAGACGGGAATAAAGATATCACGAAGTATGGAGGGCCGTCGGGTAGTTCACATAGATTTCATAAACGGATTGTCCCAAGGGTATGTATTGATATCCTAGGTACACTAGACGTAAAGCGACGTATGTGCAGTTCTTGATAAGCTGTCAATACACGTGCTACGAGAATATATTCGGCACAGACGGCCTGCGGCGGATCCTCTCGATCCTCTCCTCCGTGGGTTGCATTTGCCAAAGCTTGTTGGATCCAATCCGGATACCGACACCTCAGTCAACTAGATCCTTCGTGGGACAGCTTGAATCCAGCTCCTGGTCGTTGTCGACGCCCCCTGGTCCTCGTGGCTGAAGAAACAAACTTCACCTTTTCACCTGAAATCAGCCGACATCTGGTGGCATCTTTCTATCGCCGCCTTGGTCACTGGCAAGTGGCCCAGACTCTGTCTCTTCTGCTTTCAGGTTCTTTAGATCTTTGATCCACCCTTGGATCCACCCAGACACTTTTCCTCTGGTCGCCTGCAGCACTTCTTTGCAGATCTCCGTTGAAATCGACGACGAAACCCGACACCAAAAGAGATCTGTCCACCCGGCTTCCGTGGGTGAGGTAACATGAGTACTCTGGTAGTCTCGTGGGTATTGGTCCTCCTAGTGTCTAAATCTAAAAGGGTTCCATCGTAGTTCATTTAGAAGTGTCCTTAAATTGTAAATTTGTAACTTGTTCGTTTCCCATAGAAAGTCAATGGTAACCCGCGGCTGTGTTGAGACACTGCACGCTTCTCTCATGGGCCTCCTACATCCTAACCTTTGGTTGTTTAGAGTAGCCCCAGCGATTCCACAGGCCCCAGGCCTGCTTTCTAATTCTCACGTGGTTCTTATACCACTATTTTAGTATATGGTTTGTGAGGCCCCTAGGGCAAAACGTATACTGTGCAACTTATCGTATGCTAATTAAGTAACTTGTATTGTACTTTTACCTCTGACCTCATAAAGAGTGCAGAGGGGTTGTGTTTAGAATAAATACATATATATTTGATATATACCTTGTGTGGTGTGCTTTCATTTGGTACTCAAGGGATTAAAATTGGTAAAAGTCTTAGCCTGAAGACTGCTCGCCATTGCTACCACTAGGATAGCTTTCTATAAGGTTGACTTTACAACCACCATCAATAAGGGTCGATTAGACTGGTGCAAGAGGCCTACTCGAACTAGTGGACATCATATGCCAGGCTAACTTCTCACACCCCATACACGAGCACAATCCTTCCACGAGAACGTCATAATAAGCAGTCACCTGACTGCACACTAATCGATAGTTGTCGCAGGAAACAATGAATCTTAAGAGGTCTCCGGAAGCCTCCCATATTCATTTAACCATCAATGCCACACACATCAACTGACTACAGATAGCCACTATTCTGACTACTTACTGCATGGGTGCATCACAACATACATGTGACACTCACACCCTTGCAGAGAGACAACAGAACACAAGGGGCCCATAATCCCCATAGGACACCCGCTGGGTGACAGCCATTGCGCTATATAAGAGCACCTATACATACATACATACATACATACACATTTACCTGAAAGCAATTTATGACTCTAAGGGGTCGCCATGCAATGGCATATGATTCCCCTATGACAGATATGAGAAAGCACCACTATAAAATGGCCACCATGAAATGGCTATTCCGATCAGGAAAGACGCATGAGCCGAGTTAGTTGGTGACCACCCATTACCATAAGCAATGACAGAATATAAAACAAGGGAAGCCGCAGACCGCCTCACCTCCCGGACCCGGTAGGAGAGGGTAGGTCGAGACGAGACGTGATATTTGCACAACAGTGAGTACCTCTGCAGCACGCGCCTCCCGCATTCCCCTGCCGGCACTTCGTATGTTTGTAGAATTTCTGAATTACTGTGTCAATGGGAGAACGATCTGCAAAGCAAGTTGGGCTAAATATTTAGCTGTTAACCTGCCGAAAGTGGAGCTTTTTTGGAATCGCCAATTCCGCATGCCGATAGAGCCCACTAAGCATCTAGTATCAGCACTGAAGTTGCCCATTAACTACGATATGAACAAATGATTCAGTGGGGGAATGACTTGCGAAACTCTGTAGCTAGATGGGCGTGCCTCCTTAACATGGGGAACATCCATCACCGGCATTTCCATAAATCGAGATAACCTGCCAGACTTTGCCCAACACATAGATAGCAAGCCAACTCTTCAAATAGATACCGGAACACTGAGCACATTAAGAGCTGTGTATTATGCGAATACCAACAGCCGTGAAATATACAACAGCAACTCTCTACATTGAGGTAGCCACTTAGGGTCCAATAAGAAGTTGGCAATGAGATAACCACGAGACTGAGGGAACAAGATTGACACGAGACACGCTAGAAACACCCAAAGGACTAGGAATGATTATTCATAGTCCTCCACACGAGTCTGTACATGTAAATGATGACCCATAAAGTTTTCACATATGTTACCACATTTGAGATGGGTAAAAATATCAAGAGTGAATGAATGTGGTTTGTCAACACTAACTATGAGCAACATTATAAATGTTGTAAGAATTACAAGTGAGACCGACAGTTGCGGTCTCCAGTACAATAAGATTGACCTATGTGCAATGACTCACATTGGCACCCTCTATTCTCTCCCATTTGATTGTGTCCAGTACATGAGGAACTCCTCGTGTTTTACCTACCGGGGACTGCTGATGCCTGGTTAGCTTACAGTTTTGGGTGATTTTCCATTGAAATTCATCTGCTGCATTGCATATGTGCTACTAGGGCTGTAGTTCACGCTAGCTCTCTCTGGGCACTCACTGTGTGTCACTGTTTTTAAACCTTTTTTGTTCTCTAAACTTTTGATTTCACTATTCACTGATAAGAAAGCTAAGTCAGTCACAAGGGAAATTATACTGTATAAAAATGTGTACCATACTAATATGACCGATGCCACACCTTTTCTCCCCACCCAGGTAGTTCAAGGTCTGACAGGTACACTAATAGGTAGTTGTTCTGTTGATTTGAGTATGATTCCATGTCACCAACCCTAGAGTGTAGATAGTCTTCACAGTATTGGTCCTGGCGAATCGCATGTAGACTTTACATTGAGCGAGAAACATGTTGACCTCTTTTCACCAATTGGGACGCTTAGACCTAAGACATAATACTTAGCTGAGCGCCTAATTGTTTGTTTTTACTTAGGGTAGGAGACCTATTGATTAAAGTTTGTTCTCACAGGCATTCCGAGCCCTATTTTAAAATCATACCCTCAATCCATACATCTACACACTTCTGGACCCTCACCCCCACTTCACCATATGGCTATTGGAAGAAGATCTCCGATAAAGTGCCCACAGTATAGGGAGCCTGTTGGGTATTGCACCGCCGACCCAACGAGGAGCAGCCCAGATGATGAAGCATATCACCCAAGTGGGTGTGTGAGGGCATTACAATCCAATATATGGACTCCCAACTCTAAACCAAAGCGGTCAGGTTGGTGTCATTTTCCCTTGTCCTGACATTGTACACTGAGGAATAACATAACCTTGTTTTTCAAGACCCAAAGTGTCATCCCTCAGAACCCTTTCTGGGCCTGTTCTCTCTTGTAATCAATACAAAGAAGTGGACTCCAAGGGTTAGTTGGCTGACTTACAGTATCGTCACAGGAACAAAGCAAACTTTGCTGGAAATACCCAGCTGATCAGTGGCTAGTCGACCTGAACTTTGCCGGTGGCTCTTTGTGACACCCCGAGAGTTTCTCTGTGCCCTCCCCACAGTTCTCGGGCCCTTAAAAGTGTTCTTTTGTTGTTAGGGCATCAGAAAAACTGGAAAGTGGAAACTTTGAAAAAAAATTCCTCCTGAGCTCTAGAGCTTCAGGAGGATCTGTGGGAAGTAGTATCCAACCGGCAGTAGCTTGGTATCGAACTGAATTACAGCTTTGACTCTTTCAAGGCTCCTAGCACCTCAGAGAAAACGACCAAGTTCCATTCTGCGCTGGGACTTGGAAAATATTCAGCAAGAAATCTCCAAAGCTCCAGTGTGACCAACCTGCTTATTTCCATGGTGGTGGCTACAATTTCAGCAGTGGCTCTCCCAACAAGGATTTTTATTCTCAGAAAGTGACAAAGTCTCTTTCTGCATTAGGACTTTGAAACGTGTTTGAAGCTTTTGACTTCCAGACTTTCACTGGGAGCAATCCACTTGTATCCAACCATGGCTCCATCGAGGCCGGACTCAAATCGCACTCAAGTCCTTGCCTATCACAGTAGTCCATAGACTATCATTGGTGTATTGTGGTGATATTCTCACCTAATTTGTTTTTTAATTCACATCTCTGGTTTCCCTTATTGGATTTTTGTCAATTTGTTCTCATTTTACTCATACAAGTGTTCTCTTTATTTTAAAAGTGGTGTGGAGTTTTATTGTGTTTTGTGTGACTCTTTCTACCGTGTATGCATTGCTTAAACACTTAACACATGGCCTTTGATTTAAGCAGACTGCTTTGTGTCACGGTACAGCGGATTTATCACAGGTTTATATTTTTTAATTTGGGAGACATCTTGCGGTGGTAGCTTAGCCTTCGAAATGAAACTTGTTCACCCCAAATAATAATCCACTTTCCTAAAAAAGGGGACCATTAATATAAGTAGCATGTATTCTGCTTGCTACTCATCATCATTTTGAGGCGCTGAAGACACTGTAAGGCATTAGAATAAGACTAAAAAACAGCCTCCTTCTTCAGAACGTATTGCTCAGGAAGTGATGGAACCGGAGGGGAGTCTCTGTTCACAACTGGTTGTGCTTTAGTTGTGAAATATATGTATATAGGGAGAACTTTAACTAAAGATTCAGCCAAAGCCGGGGCCAGAGCTGAAACCGGATGTGGAATTGGGTCACTGATAAAGAAACTGGAGAAGCCTGCTGTAAAGGAATAGATGCATGCCCTAGGGACAGAAGTGAGGCAGGCTTTGTCCAGGTTCAGTCTGCTACAGGGAAGGATGCTCCGTTGAAAGTGTGAAGGGGACTCCCATTGGGTATGTGTGGCCAGAAGGCACCCCAGAAAGAGGCAGGATAAAATTAAAGATATGCAGTATCTCCTCCCTGCAGGCCTAAACATGCAGAGAAGTTCACGATGATCTGGGAGAACTTGGGCCCATCCACTCCAGACAGGCTATCAGGTTCAAAGAGAAAGGCAGAGCCGGTGTGGGGTTTCTGGGGCGCAGACTGGAGAACCTCTTCAGAGAGCTGGAGTATCTGGCACTTGAGGAGATTAACAATGCGAGAAAGAAATGGTTACTTACCTGTAGTCTTGGTTCTTCATTGTAAGAATCTTAATTGAAATCACAAACGTTAGGGATAATTTCTCGCTGCGTGCCTGGAACCCAGAACATTTCATATGAATACATTTGGCCATATTTTCCACAAATGGGGTAGTAAGTCCATTTCCATATGATATGCAACAGAACTCAGAAGACTATCATAGGCAATATTTTTTTGAAATTTAGACTGCCAAGATAAAACAAAATCTTTCAAGACTGCAATTCAGCATTTACAGGGTAAAATGTAGTGTACCTTTCTAGCAGCGTGAGAAAAGCACAGCCTGGTTTGATCTTTTATTTTTTATCTGCCTACCTTCGCACTTTGTAAAATGCCCCTCATGTGAGAGAAAGAAGGTAGTTTCTGAACTCTCAAAAGGTGTGTGCTGTGCCTTCTCTCTTCACATTCAACGAAAGACTGTTGATTCTGCACAAAAAGTATCTAAGAGGATTTTAAAAGACTGAGAAGTCTCACACTGAAAGGCATACTTGAAGATCTAAGGGTGAAGGAGACTGAAAACCCCTCCCGCTATAGTCTCTACTGAGAATGAGCTAGCGCCTCATAACCCCATATAGGGAGAACTAGAGGGTAGAGGCGGAGCCAAGGTGCAAGAAGGCACCAATATTGCCATTCTCACAGCGCCTAAAACCGTCACCATCTAAGCAATCAGCCCGACACAGTCGATGTCAAAGGCTGACTTGAGGTCGAGTAATTGACACCACCAAAAGTCTTCGAAATCCTTAACATTGATCCTTGACACCACCGCCGTCGAATCACAACAGTGCATTAAGGCTTTTCATATGCTGTTGCTACAGAGGATTCACTTGACATCGCACCAACTTTTGCCAGTGCTGGAATCACTATTGCACTATTTCTCATCGGCACACAGTTTTTGATGTTGTCTACCTCCTAGAAAGAGGCAACGGATGACAACTGACGAGCCTGTAATGCTACAGTTAGGCCAGCAATGCTTCATCATCCTTGCAGAGGACCCACTGCCAGTTCTACTGAGGCCATTAAATCTAAATCCACCTCCAGGGATGGTCTCATGCCCAACCTTCAGAAAATTGCCAGTGACACTTCTAGGACCTCCAACAACAGGTACGTCACATCAAGTGCCACCCTCTCAGAGATAAAAGGACTCTCCGCACACTGCCGAAAAGTGCAGACAATGCAGGCCTCCTTCATCTTTCCGTCCTGATGAATACTGCACATCATATAGATATATGGAAATGCGCACCCTTTCTGTGAAAATATGGATGAATTATTGATCTGAAGTGTTCCAGGGTTCAAACACACTGCTGGGAATTATTTTAACATTCATGAATATCAACCTAAGTTGCAGAATTTGCAGATAGAAGTATCCATCAGAACAGTTTTCAAGGTTATAAGCAAAGAGAAAAAATATAGGATTGTTTTGTATAGAGCTGGAATATTGCTTCATGATCACTTCAATGATGCACCCAATCCAACTGGTCATGTACGGGGTCAGGAACTTGCAAAACGTTCAGAGGATCATTGGCAGTATGTGTTGCACATTTATTAAACTAAAGAACTGCTGATGTGTGAAGGGCTCATTTACAGCTGGTTGGAGTATTACGTCTTATATGCATATGCTCCATAGGCTTGTCCACAGAGGCTATTTCGCAAGTCTCTCTTGAAAAATAGGAAAGAATTATGAGAAGGAATAACTGTATTCCAAACATATGGGCCATGTATTCAGGTAGACCTGTAGCCATATTTAGTCAACTTGAAATTCTCACATTTTGCTGATGACTAGTAAAACAGAGCAAGGTTTTAGAAGTCGCTGGATCTTAATCTCAGTATTCTTTGACAACAGTGAACAGCAGTTTCAACAAGATCCTGTATTCGACTGAGTACCAGTGTAGCACCTATAGTGCTGGTGTTTGTTTGGCTAAACATCGCAGTTCTAGGCAAGTTCTGTGGCATAACTTTGAACACCCTGGATTTTAGGACGATCCTTCTTTGACAGCTATTTGTAGAGGGGTTTACAGGAGTCCAGATTTGAAAGTACTATAAACCCAGGGAGTTCAAGTCAATGAACCACATGCAGTAGAGAGAGCACTTTGCTGAGCAGGTTAATTTCACATAAGACTCATTGACAACTGTGTTTACCTCTGGTGAAAATTACAGGTCAGTATCAATCCCAAGACTGCCCACATTTGGAACAGTTCAAGTAGCTGCACCAAGCCATGTGGGTCATGTACATGGGTCTATTGCCACCGTACTAAAAAGCACCCCACCCCATGAATATGCACGTTTGCTTTAGATTCCTTCAAGCGCAACCAGTCATCACTCATCCAGGGGACCGTGTGGCTGAGACATTCAACAATGTGGTTATGGGTGCCTTGGAATGTGTCCCAACTTCCACCCAGAGGTACATTTCAGTATTACTGGCATACGTTTCATATTATTCAATCAAATGTTCAAATAGGTTTAGATGGATAAACGCTGCGCTTGAGTGGTGGAGTCGTCAAACCTCTGAGGATGCCATACATCCAAGGCTCGAGTTGGGGTACCACGCGGGTGGACGTCATCCCCCCACTTATTTTACCGGGAGCTCGATAACTGGAGCAAATGGGAGCCACACATTCACTCTTTGGCCTCTATGGTGGGAGATTGGAGCCCATTCAGAATGCTGCTCACGCGCTGGCTTCTCATATGCAATTGCATCTAAGGTGTGAGCCTGGTGGTGCAAGCCACCTATCGTGATGTCACATCCTGTCGTGACGTCACCGTCCCCCCACTTCTTTTTTAGGGCTCGCCTGAGCCAACGCATGCGCTGCTCTGGCGAGACATTTAGTTAGTGGGCTTTAAAAAGCCTACCACAGCTTTTTGTGTGGCATACTGCGTGCGGTTACGCGCATAGGCACGAGCAGAGGTGCCATCTGGCTTTCCTCTCGCTCTCTCAAGGGCGCGCGCCTCGCTCTGCCTCTCTCTCTTGCTCGCCCCTCCCCCACCACAGAGCGTATCTCGCGGCCGCACGTCTTGTTTTTCAAGCGTACTTTCTGCATTTTACCTTGCATGCTAAACTTCCCACGAAGTTGGAGATTTGAAAATGATAGTCTACAGGTCAAGGTGCTGAATTCCTTTAAACCAAAACGTTTTTGATATGGGTAGCTTTGTCTAACGTAACAATTGGGAATGGTACTGGTATAATATATAAACGTTTTCAGAATAGATTGCGCCATCCTGACATGTTTTCAGTAAGGACCTGCCCGATAAGGATATTGAATGACCGGGCGAATTTGGAATTACGGAGTGAGCAAATACCACGACACAACCCGTCCATTCTACAGTCGCTATGGAAAAATGCATGTTTTAGCAAAAGGTCCATTGGGGACTTTTCATTACTACAGTGCATGTTTGTGATTACTGCGCCTTATGGCGTTTGAACACCATTGTTCCAGCTTTAGAGACTGCGTGACTGGCAATGCGAGGTGAACCCTCTTAAGCCGAGCAAGTACACGCAGGCTAATGCACACGAGGTGCAGGCCTGGGGATGAGCCGACCCAGCTGGCACACTTCTTAGAGTAAAATTAGCTCCATAGAGCTCTCCTGCAGATGTTACTAATGGGCCTTGAATTCTCACGACCCACACTCCTACCTCGAAGCTCGTTCTGTACCCTCCAATCGGTCCCAGGCCGGACATGCCACTTGACTCTGGGTTCTAATGTATAGTTTTTTGTGCAACTCGCACATTGTGATTTCCCAACGGTCGTATTGCTCCTTTTTGTAACGACACAAATGGTGGCATGTTTTTATTGGATTAAAATCCAGAAAGACCGTGGTGATGTTAAATTTTATCCCTGCCTGAAAAGTAAACGTTAGGGGTAAGTATATAAATATACAGTTGAAGGGACAATAATATGCAAAACTTATTAGGAAAGCAGTATTTTGTGCCTGGTTGAAATTACTCGCTCGAACATGTTGGTGTGAACAAGACCCTACGCACAGAAGTTATGGGCTAAATTTAGATTATGACTGACTGCGACTATTTCATGGACAGCCAATACATAAACAGAGGATGTCCTACGTAACTCTTGAATGTTTGCTCTGGTCTAATGTGCTTAGAGGTATTTAATCTGAGATGAATTTGTACATAATTTGGAGATCGGGGATTGCTTGCCTTGTGCTACCAGGTGGGGTTGCATAGTATAATCTTAAATAATTACCATAGTCAGATGGCTGTCTAGTGCCCCCATGCTTTATAGGAACTTCAGCCAGGGCTTGTTTCTGGATAGGAATTCGTGGACAGCGATGCTTAAGATTTCATTAAAATGCTAAAACGAACTGCAAGCCTCGTAATGCAATGTATTGTTAGTTGAAAAGTCAACTGTCTGTAGGTGGCACTCCCCAGCTATGAGTCTCTTGGGTCACTGCAATGAAATACTTGTGAGTGCTCAGTCTTTTCACAATTGAGTCTTGGGTTCTTCCAACATTTTGGAGAAAATCTTCAATTTTTGCAGAATCCGAAACTCTGCTGCCAGGTTCCAAGTGCCTTGTGTGTTCTGGTGGTCACTGGTGTGGTGTTCAACGTTCACAGGCGGTGTCAGATTTCTAGAATGTGCTGCAGGAATATTTATTGCGAGATGGCACTGAAGAGGCAGTCCTTTCCAAGCCAGCCTTTTCTAGCCTCCGAAAAATAATTCTCCCTGGTTTACATCAGAGCTCAAACAAATAAAACTTACCACTAGGATAGCAGAGCGAAAATGGCGACATACAAAGAGCGCCCAAGACAGGGAACTATATAAAGATGCTCATAGACAGTACATGAAAGATATCGCTGAGGCAAAAAAAGTCTATCTAGGAAATAGGATCACTCTAGCAGCAAACTCACAACGTGAACTGTTTAATATTGTTAAGGAGTTCACAACACCCCCTGGCACACAGCAGGCGTCCCCTGAATCCAAGAACTGGGTGGAATCCGTAGCCACCTATTTCCTTGAGAAAATAAATGAAATCCACAAACGGTTCCCCCAACCTACAACTGAGGAAGAGATTACCACCCCTCACATTACAAGGCAAAACCCCTCCGATACCCATTCCACCACGCTAAAACAGTTCTCACCCTTGACCGAAAAAGACGTGAACCAAACTTTGCTGAAAATGAAATCTGGAGCACCGGGAGACCCCGCCTCACCGCAAGTTATATCCAAAATCTCCCCAGTTCTGATCCCCACCCTGACCAATATTTTCAATCCATCAATTCAGCACTGTGTTGTCCCCAACCACTGGAAGGAAGCAATAATTAGGCCCATCTTAAAAAAAAACACGGCTGACCCGGACCAACTTGTAAATTATAGGCCCATCTCCCTTTTACCACTCTTTGGGAAAGTCATGGAGACCCTAATCAACAAACAGCTTATTGCCCACCTGGAGTCAAACAAACTCCTTGATCCATCTCAATCCGGTTTCAGGGCATTCCATAGCACTGAAACGGCCCTGCTGGAGATCGTGGACAACATAAGACTGTCCTTGGACTCAAAAGAATCAGCCATCCTGGTTCTATTGGACCTATCTGCGGCCTTCGACACCATCTCGCATCGCGTTCTGTTAGGGCGTCTTGCTGAGATTGGTGTCGAGGGCAACGCCCTCCAATGGATATCGAGCTACCTCGGAAATAGGCGATCAAGGGTCCAACTAGGCCCCCACACCTCTATCTTCTACAACAATGATAAAGGCGTCCCGCAGGGATCTATTTTGAGCCCAACCCTTTTTAACGTTTATGTGTCCCCCCTGGCAAAGATCATCAGAGAAAATGGCTTTGGGACCATATCATACGCTGACGATACTCAAATTCTCGTCACCATTAACCATAACTCTGACGACGTAAAAATTAGGTTAAAAAACTGTATGATTGATATACAAGAGTGGATGACCAGAAACTACCTCATGATGAACGCAGGGAAGACCGAAATCATGCTCTTCGGCAAAGCTGACCATATCTGGTCATCAGATTGGTGGCCAGACTCTCTTGGTCCCTGCCCCGTCCCTAAGCCATACGTCAGGAACTTGGGAGTAATCCTGGACAACAAGCTTACCATGTCCCAACATATAAAAAAAAACAGTGGGAAGCAGTTACGGCCAGATGCGAATCCTGAGGAAGATCTTTAAACGGATCCCACTCTCAGCTCGCATGCCCCTAGTCCAAGGACTCATTGTTAACAGGATGGACTATGGGAATGCTCTATTCTCGGCCATCAACCGAACATTACTGAACCAACTACAGGTTCTCCAAAATACAGCGGCTAGGATGGTATTAGGCTTACCCCCTCGCACCCCCTCAGCAGACTGCCTTAGATCACTACACTGGCTTCCTGTGCAAAAACGAATAAAGTTTAAGCTCTGCTGCCTAGTCCATAAGGCAGTAAATGGACTTGGTCCTGCATACCTTGAACAGAAACTCAAAACTTACGCCCCAGGCAGGACGTTACGCTCCTCCAGTAAAGCCTTTCTCTCCGTTCCCAAGGTCCGGACAGTTAGAAACGGAGACAGAGCTTTCAGCAAAACCGCTCCAGAAGCATGGAACTCCCTCCCCATCTCACTGAGAGCAGAGCCAGTTCATTCAAAATTTCGAAAACAACTAAAAACCTGGCTCTTCTAATCTCTAGCTCACCAAGCCCGACCTCCTGAATCTGTTTCGAGTTTGAGGATTCTTGTCAGCTGCTAGCGCTCTGAGACCTTCGGGTGATTTATGCGCTATACAAATGAAATAAAATGGAAAATGGAAATGGAAGGCGAGCTCTGTAGGCAATGCAAAGTCCCCGGCTCATCAGTACAAACGCAACTTTCGGTAGCCTGTGGAAACTTCCATTACTTTCAGACAGGTTGCTCAGAAGTCTGAATTTAAATAGTGCTATGAAAAATTTGGGCATTTGAGGAATATAAGGAATGCTTTTTTGTACGTGTTTTAATATATAGCTATAAAATGACATATCCAAATGCAGTGTCTGAAAGAGTTGCAAATACGATCTACGCGTTGATTGAATGTGCATGTGTTTCGGCCGTGGGTTAAAATTAGCATTATTTTGGGCTGTTGTGGACAAGGTTTTATGATTATTTTTATGTGAACTATTCTTCACTTTAGTCTAGCTCCTTACTGAAGAGGCTCCATTTATGTGTTAACTGCTCAATGATTGATGTGATGCATGTGGTCCTGGGAGTCCAGGCTCGTACTCCAGAACTGCCTTTGGAGCACATTCAGACACCTCTTTTCACCAACACATTCCTTTTGTTTTTTAAACATGGGGGCAGGGCTGGGCGATCTCCTGTGGTTTGACAGATGATTTACCCCTGCAGACACAAACATTTAACCACCTCGCTGGTCTTTCTTCTGGCCTTGCATTTTTTTAATGGCCTAGTATATTGAACCTGGTTTTGTCTGTTTTAGTGAGCCTTGCACTGTCCTGTTTTCCTAAACTGCATTTGAAAAGGCTGAGTTCCCTAATCCATTGAACTGCTGCAATGCAAAATCTTTTTAACAATGTTCTGTGGTGTAAAGATTCACGAGAGCAGGGGTGTACTTTAGTTGCACTTACCGAAGATTCTTGTAGTTCTGAAGTTTCTCAGCTATGTGTGGTTTTATCTCATTCAGTCCAGGGCTTTATTATTATTATGGGACTTGCAGTCCCATTTAACAGCAGAGCGGCAAGTTCCTGAATACAACAAGCATTGGCAGAGCCAATAGGTCTCGCCTTTGGGACCTTTTAAGTGTTTAGCCATGCAACAGTTGTTGCACCAAGAATATTATGCTGCATAACTGAATAGTTAGAAGGTCCTAAAAGCGAGACCTAATGGCTATGCCAATGCTTGTTTAGGACTTGTGCCCTGCATACATCAACTTTTTGGGATGGTGAGAGCTCATAGTCCCATTGATATTTGGTACAAGTGGTAAAGCAGAAATGATGTTTAGCAAGTCATGTTTCCAAAATGTAGGGCATGTATTTTAAAAGCATACTTGAACTATATGAGGGAGAAAGTAGCTTATAAATTTCAGAAGCAATTCCAAGGAGTGAATCTTGTAGGATTTATGACAACAAACATGGAAGCTATCTAATGTCAGCAACTTTTGGCTTGCAGAGGGAATCTGATGATGGCTTATGATATCTCCGTAATCGAATTTAATTTTTGGGAGAGGCAAGACAATTAGGCCCTGTCGACAACTTAAATGGCAATAAAGAATCCTCTTTATTTGTCAAAGGGCCACCAACTAGCTTAGTGTCTACACAGAGTGGTGGGGGGAGAATAAAATAATACAATTCTAGTATCTGTGTTTATAATCTGTTAAAGTCTAGAGGGGCAGGGGGGTGGGGGCAGTATTACTCAAGCCAGCTGACAACAAAAGAAGGAAATCATGATTTTAGAGTATTTGAAATATTTAGCCTGTTCCCCCACAATGACATTTACCAACATACACCGCGCCTTGGGACATGACATTGCAGGTCCAGCCATGTCAATTTAAAAATTAAAGACCCAGAGTGGAGAAGCAGGGGCAGAACCCTCTAAACCGCAAAAACGGAAACGAGGCGGTGTGGAGAAAGTGAAGAAAAGCATTCCTGTTGGTAAGAAATAAAAAAAAAAAACACATAAATGAGTCCCAAACCAAAGCAAGGGGGCAGGCTGAAGAAACTGAAAAGGGCTTCATACCCGACTCAGGGCTGCTCCCCTTTCTACAATCTCAGGATGCCATTATTCGCCGACACCAGAAGTGTTCATAAAAAAAAAAAAAGTTCATGGCAAGATCAGCACCTATAAAAGGTAAACGAATTGGCAAAACCCCCCCAAAAAACAAGCTTGTAAGGTGGAGATTTCATTACGGGACATATATGTCATATAATGTGCTTCTGTGACTGTCACGTGATGAAAAGTGTTAGTACTGTGATTAAGCTGTCGGTTGGGGGAGATTATATGTTTCTAATGTTAATTAACTGACTTCTACTGGCAGTTGAGGAGATGAAGAATAAAACCTCAGAGAGGACTTACACCTAACACTTAGGCACCAGGTTCAGAGGTGGAAGTGATGGCGCAGGGCAAAGAGGATTGAGGAGGAAGAGTGGTGAATCCAGGGGGAAAAGCTAGCATTTCTTGGTCTGTCATAAATTGAACATTAAGGATTAAATGGCAATCTGATATTAAAATGCTATTAGGCTAACATTACTCTTTGCGTATGTTTGAACAAGGCTTCAACGCGATACAGTAAATATACAGTTCGTAGCAAGTCAAGTATTAGTACAGCGCTTTTTGGGAAGTGCATAATACATACAAGAAAATATAAACAATGGTGACCGGAAACAATTAAGTTAATTATTACTTCTGAGCAAATACTTTTCTTTGTCAATGTGCAACCCTAATATACTAAACATACCTAAACTGAAACAGATTAACAATTTGAAAGAAGCACACTTAACTAAACACTACCAAAGAAAACACACAAATACTGATTAAAATCAAACTTACTCAAAGTCATAATCAAACATGCCAGACGGGCTGAGGGGCAGCATAGGAAAGGAAGAAAGCAATAGAAATTAATAAAGTAGTTGATTACATTAATTAGCAGTGAAGGCAGAAGTAAGAATACCTCAAGACAAAGAAGGAATTATAAGACAGTTGTCATTACTTAAGCAGGGGGTACACAAGCAACACACAAGACAAAATTCTAAGGCAGAAATTTCTCCTCTCGTACAAAACGAATCAACAAATAAAAAAATAAACTATGCAGTACTCTTTTCAGCATTTTTGTGAGCATAGCAATAAACAATGATAAGCAACTCATTTTCCATTAAAAATGGAAAGTAGGCTTTTTAATCTAAGTGCGGTGTTTTTTTACATTTTGAAGCCACTAGGACGACATCTATCTTTCAAATGCTGTTGTCAGCAATTACAAAATAAGGAAAATAATATGCTTAGCTTCCTACTATTTGTAATGCTGTTTATGCATGTTGATTGCAATCTGCAATCATGCCTTTGTTATAAAATACCTGTTGTTGAAACTACAACTCCACGGTACAGCTCTGAACATATAGCATAGCTTTCGCTAAAGCATATAATCTTGGAAAACAGTGATTCAGTAAATCAAAGAAAATTGTCTGGTCCTGAAATATCTTTGCATCACATAATGGGATTGTCACATGGGCAGTAAAGGGCCTGCACACTCAGCCCCTGTTAGAGGTACCCCCAAAAAAACAGAGATGAGCCTTAAGAGTTAATACATATGGAAACAGACTTATCTTCCACTCTCATTTCATTATGCGTTAAGGTAAGAAATTAGTTACTTACCAAAAACTCCAGTTTTCCAGCGTTGGTATCTTTTATATATTTATATGCCTGGATCATTCCCAATCGGCAGGCTGGGAATCCCCTGCAATTTTAAATAGTAGTATACATTGCTTGTTTAGTAGCACATCCACCTCATTTAAAGCAACCTGAACTTCAGCCAATGAGATGAATGTGCTAGCTCTTCTACTCCTACCAGAGGCGACCATAGCTCAGAGTACTAACGCACATTGTGTGCAACTGAGTCTCCAAGGAGAGCTCTGCTCAAACCTGGCAGTGACCATATCTCATTACCATTCTAGTCCACCATAGAAATGAACCTCTTTTCAATTTGTGAAATCTCTTTTCAAATCCTGCTTTCCCTGCAGACAGAAAAAGATCTATACTGATCCAAATGAGCAATGTATTTATGGCCGTTGTCCAGCGCACAAGGTCTGGGCTGTGAAATTATGAGACTCTTCCACCTAACTTGAAGGACAGGAAGAGGAGTGAGGCACTGTATATTTCAGAAAGAGAGAAAACATACCCTCTTTCCAAGTGGGAGGGGTAGGGTGCCCCCTCATCTGCGGAGGATTCAGTGAAAAGTGCTTCACAATGCACTTCCACGAAGGCTGCTCAAATATGGGCTTACTATTTAACACGCATGCAGACACCCCCTTACAGGAATAAACTGTAGTTTCTTGTTTACATCACTCCAGTTAAGACAAACACCAGCCTGTGTGAAAATCCAGTTCCTATGAAGTTCTGTATCAACTGCAATCCTCAGGATTGAAGAAAAAACTACTGTCATCGGCATTCCCATTGACATCACTAGGAAAAACCTCATAGACGACCATGGGAAAATTATTCTTGACGACAACTGAGATTACCGGATATGCTCAGCCTGACGATTAAGAATAATTCAAGCATGCAAGTATATGAAAGATCCAATGTTGGAGAAGTAAACAATTCATTCTGCAATCATTTTAGCTCAACAACAACATTAAAATATTTAAAATGTAAACAGAATAGAAAATGTTTATTTGTGATTTAAGATTAAATCAATATCAAGCCCCAGTAAAACAATGCTTTCTAAAAACAAAACAAGTAGCAGCAGTACATTTCTTTGGGTCAGACATACCTTAATATTTATTAAATGTGCCCCTTTCTACATATTAGTCGACTAGCTGAAACTAGATAAGACAGGCTACATGTGAATAAGTAGCCCTGTATGGCACCACCACTATGATAAGTAAGTCCCAGTTGCAATAAACTGAATGCACTGAAGTGCTGTACAGGATTAAGTCCACATCATGAAATAGTAGAACACTGAAATTGTTCTAAAAATGTAATACATTTTTTTTTAAATTAAAAGGGGTCTTAATGTATTAGGCATAATAATTTAGATAGGACCACATTTTCTGTTGGGCTGAGGAATATCCAAAATGTTCTAATAAACAGATTTGATTACCAGTTGACTAAAACCATTCCACAAAACATTATGTAGTAAGTTGACTAACAGAGGTATTTTTCTCCCAAAGAGTTTAGTAATTTCTTATGGCTAAATATTGTAAAGCATATTTTTCAATGAAGAGAATCAGCCTAATATTGATCATTTAACAAAAATGAACTAAGATGCCTCCGAGTAAGAGCTTATCCTAGGAGCTCCCAGGTTGGGGTTTACAAATACAGTAATTTTTCCCCTGCTCACCCGTCCATCCGACCTCACTTACCAACGGATTAACAACTGAATCACATTCTGAAAAAAGACCATTACCTCGAAGTCATTCTCCAAGGATCCGACGTGCTCTCTCCTTGTCCTCCTCGTTGATCTTCGCCTCCTCACCTGCCTCCGAGCCGGACCTGTGGCGAGCTCCTGACTCCCGAGACTGCTCTCTTCGCCGGCCCGCATAGTCAGAACCTCCTTGGTCTGACCATCGGACCAGGAATCTGGTGCTGCTCCGGATATCTGACTGGACTTATGGTGACCTCCGTTCCTGTTCTGCTTGCCTCCACGCCGTCTTTCACTTGCGCCGCGCCGGGCTTGGAGGGACCTCCCCTGTTTGTGGAGTTCTCCCTGCTGCTTGAATGCTGGACCTGTCCCGCCTGGCTCGGACCGAGAGGACATTTGGGGTGCCTGCTCGACTACCGAGGCTTTCCTGGCTGCTTCCCTGCAGATCCGGCCCGCCGCCCTCCTGGATCTGGCCCACTGTGCAGAGACGTGGTGCAGCTCTGGCCTCTTCCGGACCGGGGTCGATTCCCTTCTGCTCTGGGAGTTTTTTTCGCAGCTTCCAGGCCCTCTAGTGCCATTGGTTTGATGCATCTGAGAGCATCAGGATTTGGCCCTACAGGCCCTTGCTCCTCCTGGATCTGGGCCGCTGTGCAGAGGCGTGGTGCGGCTCTGGCCTGCTCCGGACCAGGGGAGATTCCCCTCTGATGCAGGAGCTTTTCGGGGTTTCCAGGCCCTCTGGAGCCATTGTTCTTGAACATCTGAGAGCACCTTGCTCCTGGACTTGAGGTGGGTGTCTGCTGGCCGGCGGTGTCTGTTGACCGGACCGCCAGACTCGAGGTGGCCGTGTGCTGGCCTGACCCGCTGTGTTTGTTGACCTGGCCCTCTACATGCCGGGGCCGCGAGCTCCCTCTTGACTTTACCACCTGGTTTTTCGTCTCAAGCCGTTGCAGGGACTCGGACCCCCACTGTGGCCTCTTGGACCTGCGTCTGTCTCGCCCGCCCCTGCCCTCCAGGTCGTTCGTTGGCGACACACCAAGCTCCCCCAACCCTCTAGTTGCCTCCTCTACTGCCGTTGCAGGGTCGCCTTCCCCGATCCACCACTACCCCGCTGCATACAGTCCCTCGAAATTGCCCAAACTGGAAGTGGCCATTTTGTGGCCGAGTCTTCACCTCCGTAATAGTGTTGGGTCACAGGATGACGATGAAATGAAGGGATGGCTGTTTAAGATGGCGGGCGATGGTGCTCCACTAAAAGGCGATCGTTGTTGCCTGCTTCGGCCATCTCATACCCAGTGATTGCCTCTGTTTCGCAGGACAGGGAAGACACACTCCACAAATTGATGTTTGACGTTACCCTATAATTTTTCTTAAGTTGAGTCAGCCGCCCCCTGGTAGGCTCACTCGGAACTCTCACCACATGTGAGAACAGCACCCTAACGCCTCCCAAGACTTCTAGTCTGCCTCTATTCTCCAGTCCCCAGTAGACCGCCACAACACCCCTATGTCCAGCTTTTATGGGCCCCTGCTGAATGCCGTAGTTTAAACGCTTGTGAGGCCTCCCTGGACCCATGCTGTATGCCTGCCGCTGTTGACTCAGTCATTCTGAACGGAATCCTCTGCCGAAGTCATTTGCTGCCTCACAGACCGCATCCTCCATGCCGCTCCTTCAGCCTCCAAATCAGACTCTCCTATGAGCCCGCAGCTTAATGTACTGTTATTCTTTTCCCCCGCCTCTAATTATTATCACCCCATTAAATCCTACTCACCAAAATTCTTTAGCTTTGGTGTTGGATGGTAACCTCTGCCCCATCCTCGACTTTGTTTCCGCCAATGCCTGTTCTCAGGTTTGTTCAATGTCCAATGCTTGCACTAATTTCTTTAGGTCTCACAAATCTTTAACTTGCTAAATAGTCCCTTACGACATCTTATCGCCTTCTTCTTTTTATTCTTTTCCACTGCCTTTAATTTGTGCCCCAGTGTGAACTCTACTGTGCCCCCCGCAAAAACCTCATGCGTTGCTGCTCAGTTTGCTACCCTTTGCCTCACTCTTGAAGGCGTTCCTCCTCTAGTCCCTGAACTTACGTTTTTTATTATGATCAATGCTCGCACTAATGTTTATGCAATGTTTCTGTAATGTCTCCTCTAGGTCCTAATCTTAGGTTTGTAAATTGATCAAGAATTGCTCTAATGTTCATACAATGTTTCTGCAATGTCTCCTCTAGGTCCCGATCTTAGGTTTGTAAACTGATCAAGACCAACTCTAATCCCACTCCACTTCATGCCTTCCTCAGACACTGATCCAGAGGCTTGTAGTCGATGCCCCTACACTAATTGCGAACTAACTCCCTACACCCCCCCAACCTCCCAGCTTTCATCAGTAACATATGGTTTACTTTACTCCTTACGACCATACAACCTCTAACCTCCCCAAGATCCCTTCCCCTCCTTCATAATTTTCTTCACCGCAGCTTGCGGCACTCATTCGCAGCCGTGGTTAGCACTACGATTTTCCATCTACGCATGACTTCTATCTAGCGTCGTCTCCCAACGTCATTCTCCCTTATGATCTACCAAATTCACAAAATGTTGTCTGTCCATCTTGCTACCGAACCCCTCCTCACTGTTATTAGGAAGTCTCTTCCTAACTAACCTCACCCCCCTGCACTCCTCTGTGACATTTATCACCCCCTCTTTCTCTCCCTATTCAACACTCATCACAAAATATCTCTCCACCCCCCTCCTACATTATTCTCTCCCTTCGTTCCTCAACCGCCTCCTCTCTCCTGGTTTCTTTTTCCCCCTGAATAGCTTCACTCCGCTCCTCCCCTTCTCCCCCCCGCTCCACCAACCAGTTTGTCCATCATGTTCCCCCTTAGTCCCACCCCCCCCGGTTCCGAACCAACCCCACCACCCCGTAACAACCCCGTAACAACCCCCTCACCAGGCAAGGCCCTAACTCTTGGTCCATTCCCTACCCTCCCAATCTCTCAAAAAACAGCAAGAAATTTTTTAAACAAAGTACTTATCTGGCAACCCGAAACCCTACTTGTAGACAACTACCACAGCTTCACGTCCCCCATAAAAACTAACTGCATTTTCAACTCTAAACACCCCTCCAAATGGAAGAGCACTTTCCTTCGCCATCTCCCAATCAATACATCTAACAATATTACCTATTGTTGCAAACTCTCTACTACTCCATCCTCCACCTTTTACGGTGAAATTGACATTTCCATCTTCAAAACTGGAAATATCCTCACCCAAACCTCTTAACACCACCTTAATATCTTTGAACAGCATTTTAGCACTCTGTCCCACCAAATGTCCTCACTTACTCCTCTCCCCTCTCCCCAAACCACTTCTAACCCTTCTCCTTCCCCAAAACGTCCCACCAAGCCCGTCCCATCACTCCCACTTCTTCCCCTACCCCCCCTTACCTGAACTCACCCCATGACCCGAATACCAATGCTGCCTCCCCGCTAACACTGTGCACCCACTCTGCTCCCCTTATCACGTCCTCTACTGATGACAATCGCATGCGCGAATATATATGGTGAACCTGTATTTACAATGGTTGTGTGAATGAGTTTGACGATTTGCACTGACTATTGCTAGAAGTAATTCCTGCATTTTAAATCTGTGCGAACTAAACGATTATATGTTTAGGGAGCGAGAGGAAAATTGTTTTTTAACAGCACTGCGCCGATTGATTTTAAAAATCTGCACTGTGTATCCGTAGGAATTTTAACTTGTGTAATATTCTTACTCACCACGGTGGCATTCATCACTCCCCTAGCCCCGGTCCACCGCAAGCGTTAGGCTTGTTTGTGTGGAGGGCGCAGGGAGGCACCTTCTTCCGGCCGGCACTGATTGGCCGAGCGCGCAGAGGCGGAGCTTATCAACAGCCCGTCCTGTACATAAGCCCATCGAATTACACACTCTCCTGATGACAATCGCATGCGCGAATGTATATGGTGAACCTGTATTTACAATGCTTGTGTGAATGAGTTTGACGATTTGCACTGACTATTGCTAGAAGTAATGCCTGCATTTTAAATCTGTGCGAACTAAACGATTATATGTTTAGGGAGCGAGAGGAAAATTGTTTTTTAACAGCACTGCGCCGATTGATTTTAAAAATCTGCATTGTGTATCCATAGGAATTTTAACTTGTGTAATATTCTTACTCACCACTGTGGCATTCATCACTCCCCTAGCCCCGGTCCACCGCAAGCGCTAGGCTTGTTTGTGTGGAGGGCGCAGGGAGGCACCTTCTTCCGGCCGGCACTGATTGGCCAAGCGCGCAGAGGCGGAGCTGATCAACAGCCCGTCCTGTACATAAGCCTGATGACCCCTATGACGCGCAGCGAATACGCGCTGCGACCGCGCCATTGCCGCGCCAAAGACAAGCCTAAGACCAGCCCGTCTGGGCCCGTCCGGGCCAGGACGGGACAAGGGGCATGGATCCATAATCCACTAGTTCGAACTATTACAAGTATGAGCTCTGACCAATTAAGAGCCTTACGGCCGGTAAAACATAGTAATAGTACTGTGCTAACGCCACCAGAAAGCACAAATTGTACGCATTGTAATTTCGCCCTAACAAATATTCAACCCCACCCTGACCCTACTCCACGCATTTTAAAACCGCCCTTAAGGCAAAAGCATACTTTCTGCGAATACTCCTTTTACAGCGTAAATTGTAGATCTTTACCGCAGCACAAACTTGACATCCTCACCTTCTTGCTAGACAAGGTACCCAGTGTCCTGTTCCTTACGGAAACCTGGCTACACGAAAGTTCCGGTCCAGATATAGCAACCGCTCTCCCTTTAAACTATGCCATCGTAAGGAGAGATAGACAGGGCCAAGTAGGTGGGGGGATTGCGATAATTTTTCGTAAGGAAATCATTTGCAACCTGGAGCCTGTCAATATTCCAGATTGCAAGGCTGCACTTTTTAAAATCACTTTAAACCCCAACTTCACGCTCTCTGGTCTCCTAATATACAGGCCCCCCGGTAATGCCAACACATGGGCTAGCCTGGCAAACTATATCACCCCCTTTCATCTTGATTCCAAAAATTTTACACTTCTTGGTGACTTAAATTTGCACCTTGAAGATCCCACAAACATGATATGCTGTAACTTAAAGGACGATCTAGCAGCACTTAGTATGACACTACTCAATTCAGGACCTACACATAAGGCAGGTCATCTATTAGACTCTATTTTTTCCAACACTCCCGGATTAAAATGGGTTCAAACCAGTCCCATATGTTGGTCAGACCATCATCTTCTCCACTTCTGCCTCACTTTATCTAATGTCCCCCAAACAAATATGGCCTGGCCAGCTACTTCCATGAGAAATTGGAAGCTTATTGATGTTGATAAATTGAACCAAACTCTCGCCAACAAACCCCCCATTCACGCCCTAAATATGGAAAGTATAGCCGAAGCAACCCAGTTATGGCTGGAGAACGCAGCCGACAAATGTCTTCCTCCAACTCAGGCTAAAAGGAATATTCATCGCCCCCCAGCCCCATGGTTCAACGAACTCCTAAAATTGAAAAATCAAAATGTAAAGCCCTCGAAAGGCAGTGGCGGAAGGACTACACCCAAGAAAACAAGCATTTACAATGCAACGGTTTCGCCTTTGGAGAAGTTAGAGCTATTGGCATTGTAAATGACAAAATTTGTATTTATGTGTTGGTTTTGAAAACAGATAAATAAATGGCATTGTCATTTACATTGCCAATAGTTTAATCTCTCGCAAATGTGAGAACTATTGTCTCCTACGGACGAGCTCAGCAGACAGCAATTACTACCACACACACACACACACACACCCAGACCCAGCCACACCCAGAGCCCCCCCCCCCCCCCCCCACACACACACACTGGAGCAGTCACACACACACACACACACACACACACTGGAGCAGTCACACACACACACACACACTGGAGCAGTCACGCACACTGGAGCAGTCACACACACACACACTGGAGCAGTCACACACACACACTGGAGCAGTCACACACACACACTCTGGAGCAGTCACATATACATATACACACACACACACTCTGGAGCAGTCACACACACACACACACACACGCACACACACACACACACACACACACACACACACACACACACACACACACACACACACACACACACACACACACACACACACACACACACACACACACACACACACACACACACACACACACACACACACACACTCTGGAGCAGTCACACACACCCACACCCAGGAGCAGTCACACACACACACACCCAGGAGCAGTCACACACACGCACACCCAGGAGCAGTCACACACACGCACACCCAGGAGCAGTCACACACACACACACCCAGGAGCAGTCACACACACACACACACTGGCGAAACTTAAAAACCTCCCGCCCATGCTCATTACTTGATAAACAGTACCCTCAACTCAACCATACCCGACATGTGTGACCAACGCCTATAACCACCAGCTATTCACAAGGTTTAGGTTACATTTTTAATACAATGAATCAGCTTCCCCAAGGGCTAGTCTGCTCATGGTTCACTAAGCCGCAGTGAGAGCAAAAAAGATAGCCCAGTGTCCACAATTTACCTGGCCAAGAAAGATTTGTAATAATTCTTAAAATATTTAAAATGTAACCAACTGAGGCCGGATAGGCTACACCTCCTGATGCTAAAGGGTGTTTGTGCTTGCCTATGTAAAGGAAGCTTTCTAAGCAGTGCAATTAAGCTCCTGGAAACCCCTCGAAGTGATAAGCGCGCTATAAAAATGCTGAATGATTGAAGCTCTGGGAGGCGTGGAATGTACTAACGTCGAACAACGTAAAATACAGTCTGCAGAAGCGCTTATAAAAGTAAATGTCCCTCTTCTACGCAGATCTATGGCGCACTTCATATAACAAACAGTTAGATGTTTACTGAAGCGTCGGAAGACACATCTGTTGTTAGAAGACATACTTATATGCTGTGCAATTACACAAGCCACCAAAGTAAACATTTCTTGATTCAGCCAATACTGCTTGCACAAAACGTTGCCTCTGAGTCATGCCCCTACGAACAATAAATGAAAGTGCAACACCGGCTCGTAGAGAAACGGCAAGCAAGTGTGCTATGTGTGTCGGGGATTTTCACGCACAACCCTTGTTGCCGCCCCGACTGGGCTGAATGCTCATTGGCTAGCTACTGAATTAAATTCTCTTCCGTGGCTATGAAAAGCAGCATTTTTCAAAGAAATGTGTGCGTGTGTTTTGAAAATTCGTCGAATCCATAGAGTGCTTCGCGCAGCAGATCAGCTGGTTTCCACACAGCAGAAGGCTTCCAGGCATCACTAACACCAGCAAAGTGCCTTTTCAGTATTCAAATTTCGGGTACAAACGAAGCTCAGAGTACTTAGAAACACAATAGGTTAGCCTCTGAAAATGGGAATCAAATGTGCTCAAAGCACGGGAAACTTGAGATCACGGAAGTCAAAGCACCCATCGGGAATTTGGCAGTCCCCGATTATTCATCCCCATTTGGTGTATTCCTAATAGACATGCCTTCATCCCTCGCCCTCCATAACCCATCTACAACCCCCCCTGTACCCTAGGAACACAAATGGAACACCTAAAACACTGTCAGAGACGAGGGGCCGTGAAGGAATGAATCGAGGCTGCAGAAGGGATGGGGCGGAAGGGAGAGACGGATGTATTGTATTGTATTGTAATTGCATTTATATAGCGCTTACTACCCCTGACGAGGCGTCGAAGCGCTTTTTCGGCGGGTAGCACGCTACTCCGGGACCCACAGAGGATTAGTGTTGAATTAGTATAGTGAAACATGCAAGTACATTTTAAGTGGTGGATCGGTTAGTCAGTTATTTGGATTTGGAATGATAGCAGAAGGATAGAGTAGGACAAAGCTTTGTTTATCGCTTGCTTGTTGACGCATGCTATTCAGGGAAGAAGTAAGAAGACTAAAAAACTTTAGTTCTACTTTAATTTCTAGCCTGTCCCGGTTTTTGATTTTCAACATCTGGTCACCCTAATTGTAATCGTAGCTAGATAATGTACTGTGTTTTTATGCATATAATGAAATTAGTGTGCAGTTTGGATGTAGTTCCCAATACTGCCCACGAGATGGAAATATGGGACCATAAATAATTGCTCACTTTTAAGTCGCCAAGCAAACTTGTGCTGTCGTTACAATGTTCTGTCCTTTTCCCTTTATTACCAAAAGCCAGTTTTACAACGTGCTTCAAACATCACCTGCTTTTAAAGGCCTGCGGCTGTTAGCTTTCCTCACATGCCGCAGGGTCAACAAGGGAGGGATTTAGAAATGCACTCCGAGTGGAGCCATCATTCGAAGCAGAGTAAATGTTTATACCAGACGAGGTTAATGTAAATGTGGCAGAAACTTCCGTCGGATGCATGCATTAGCCACCATTAAGTAGGCAATGCATAGAGAAGATGTGAAGGCATGCATGCTGACAGGGGAGGTAAGCATACAATTTAAGAAAAAATTTATGGAAGGTGGGAAGTGGTTTATGTGAGTCAGGAAAAGATGTGTGTATCAGGGAAGAGGTTTATGGACAATGAGAAGTCCTTTCGGCTAGGAACACATTCATGCAAGATGTTTATGTAAACCTTGATCTACGTAGGAGGAATGAAATAAGAGATGATCTATGCACAAGGAAGGGACTGACATCGCGAGCCGGCGGAACTACAAAAATGGCCGCTGTGATGTCATTTTGTAGTCCCGCGGAGAGATTTCCTCAGCGTTTTGCCGTTTTTTCACCGATGGTCAGTGTTGCCAGCTCCAAGGGCAGTGAGCTCGAGATGTGGCAGACGCACAAATAAACAAGCATTTAGGACAGCAGGACGGGGGGGCTGGAACGGGGAGAAGCACACGGACGGGGGGGCGGGAACGGGGAGAAGCACACGGACGGGGGGGCGGGAACGGGGAGAAGCACACGGACGGGGGGGGGGGGGGGAACGGGGAGAAGCACACGGACGGGGGGGGCGGGAACGGACAGGGGGGGGTGGTCGGGAAGGCTTCCTCCGTTGGAGGGGGGTGCGGGAAAGCACTCACCTGTACACATTCATGCAAGATGTTTATGTAAACCTTGATCTACGTAGGAGGAATAAAATAAGAGATGATCTATGCACAAGGAAGGGACTGACATCGCGAGCTGGCGGAACTACAAAAATGGCCGCTGTGATGTCATTTTGTAGTCCCGCGGAGAGATTTCCTCAGCGTTTTGCCGTTTTTTCACCGATGGTCAGTGTTGCCAGCTCCAAAGGCAGTGAGCTCGAGATGTGGCAGACGCACAAATAAACAAGCATTTAGGACAGCGGGAGGGGGGCGGGAACGGGGAGAAGCACACGGAGCGGGAGGGGGGCGGGAATGGGGAGAAGCACACGGAGCGGGAGGGGGGCGGGAACGGGGAGAAGCACACGGGGGGGCGGGAACGGGGAGAAGCACACGGACGGGGGGGCGGGAACAGGGAGAAGCACACGGATGGGGGGGGGGCGGGAAGGCTTCCTCCGTTGGAGGGGGGTGCGGGAAAGCACTCACCTGTACTTCTTCCGGCGGCCGTGGTCGGCATGGAATGAGGCAAACAAACGAATAAAAAAAAAAACGAAACTCCGCCCACCGCCGCGATGACGACATCGCAGAGGCGGAGACGGAAAAATTTGCGGGAACGCCCACGAATCTGGTCAGGCCTTGACGGACAGATCTCTGTTCCAATGGCTAGCCTCCATTTATGGAGCTAGCCAATGGAACAGAGGGCGGATTCAAGTATCCCTTACTGAAGACTACAGATTTCTCCTGGGGGCGGAGCTAAAGCTCCGTGCCCCAGGCGAAACCTAAAAAGTTGATATACAATAAAGACAGAAATGTGTATCACTCTGCTTGTATCAAGGCCCGTGCCTTATATGTAGCAAACACCATAAATACTGCTGCAAATAAAGCAAAGATACTCTTTAATACGGTTAAGAAACTTGCAGGTGCTCAAACAACCGCAACGACCCGCCCTTTAAATAAAAAAAAAATGCCAGGACCTTGCCCTTTTTTTCAATGAAAAAATTGAAAAAAATCATTCTTAACATCAACTCAGTCTTTGCCGGTAATGGCCCACAGGAAGACATCCCCGAGAAATTGGACGTATTGAATACTCTGGAGCGATGGACTCCTATAACCGTGGACTCTCTAAAATCCTCCCTCAAGACCATCTCATCAGGCTCCCCTCGTGATCCAGTACCTGTTAGTGTCCTGAAACAGATCGACACCCCTTCCCTGACCATTATAGCAGACACTTTAAATTCTTCTATTCAACTATCCACAGTCCCATCATACTGGAAACACGCCATGGTTAACCCACTTTTGAAAAACCCCTCAGCTGACCCTGCAATATTGGCAAATTACCGGCCTATATCTCTGCTTCCGGCCTTTTCCAAACTTTTGGAAAGGCACATACATTCTGCCCTTTCTCTCTTCACTGAGGAAAATGATCTCCTTCACCCAACACAATCGGGCTTCAGAGCAGGTTTCTCCACGGAGACCGCCCTGTTAGGTGTGACCGAAAACATCAGGAGACTCTTGGATGATGGTCAAACGGTCGCACTCATTCTATTAGACCTGAGTGCGGCTTTTGACACCATCTCACATAGTAAACTCCTGGCCACACTCGAGAGGAATGGTGTCCGTGGCGATGCATTAACATGGATTGAGTCCTTCCTAACAGATAGGACCTTCCAGATTAAATCCTCCTTCGCTTGCTAGGACACTTTCAAGGCCCCCCATGGAGTACCTCAAGGATCCATCCTGAGCCCGTTGTTTTTCAACCTTTACCTCAAACCCTTAGCTGACCTAGCTGACAGCGTAGGACTCACCCTTATGACCTACGCTGATGATTCCCAAATTATTTTTTCATTGTCAAGCTCAAAACCCTCAGCTCCTTCCCTCCTCAAACTTGGGCTCCATAAAATTTTAAGCTGGATGTCCACCAATCAGCTGAAATTGAACGGTGAAAAAACTGAGATCCTCCTGTTAGGAAAAAATAAAGAGCTATGGAACTCCTCCCATTGGCCCCCCGAAATGGGAAATCTCCCCACTCCAGTAAGCCAGGTAAGAAACCTAGGAGTCATCATTGATAGTGCCCTATCATTGAAACAACAGGCAAACAAAGTGGCAGGCCTTTGTTTCACCATTATGAAGTGGCTGAAAAAAAATCTTATGGATGCTGCCTCTTGCCACCCAAAAGACCGTAGTCAACGCACTGATTACATCGTGTTTTGACTACGGCAATATTCTCTATCTGAGCTCAAACCAGGCAGTCATCCAACGGCTACAGCTGGTTCAAAACTCAGCTGTGAGACTCCTGTGCAGAATTCCAAAAACGGCTAGGGTGTCAAAACATCTAAATGATCCACATTGGCTCAGGGTGGAAAACCGCATCAGTTTTAAAGCCCTGAGCTACATGTTTAGGATAAAATCAAAAACGGCACCGGAATATCTGCTATCACTAGCCACTCCCTACCTACCTGCGAGAAATCTGCGCTCTCAAACAGCAGCAAATTTCGCGGTCCCCAGGTTCAGACTGACAAGAATGGGAGGAAGATCTTTCTCTGTCAGAGGGCCTATTCTGTGGAACACACTTCCTTTACACATACGTAAAGAAGAAAATTACGCCAAGTTCAGAAAGAACATAAAGACTTGGCTCTTCCGGAAACAATTATGTTAGAACATGCTCATCATATACTTTCTGTTCAACCATATGTCATAGGCGCCGGGAAACCCTTTTTGGGTAGCTGTGCGCCATACAAGTTTAAAAAATAAATAAATAAATAAATAAAATACCCCTTTAACTATCCCATCTCTCTCCACGTCAGTCTCTCCCACACACGGCCAGATCCCCCTCTCTCCACCCGCCAGGAGCACCACACTCCCACCGCCGCAATGCCCCACTTATCAACCCCTAGACCTCTCACCCTCTCTGAACAGACCTCCACCCATAACCAAACCCCCACTCCCCTCCCCCGATTATCTGCCGGAACCTGCCATCCCACAGGCTTCCCTCCCTCTCAGAACGACCTCCACCACGATCAACTCCGAAACCTCCCACCCTCCCCCAGCCCAAACTACCTCCAGTTCGACCCCGTCCTCCCCCACTCCCCACCCCCTCTGATGACCGGAACCACCCTCCCCCCCCCCACAGTCCTCCCTCTCGCCCACTGCTACAAGACCTCACTCGCCCCCGCCAGACATATCACCCTATACGAAAGCTAGATCTCCTTTCCCAACCAACTTAGCACATACCTCACCCCCAACCGCACCTAATACGCCCTAACTCTCTTTTAACCTAGACACTTACGAGTATTGATCGCAACATTGCCTCCCTCCTATCCGAATTAGTCCATCTTAGACAGAATTTCACTAACTCCAAATCCCAAATGTCACTAAAAATCTTAGTTCCATAATTTACACAAACAGAAAAATTGGAATTGTTTTAAACGCTTACTCTATCTGCAAAGAGTGTTTAGGAGTAGGCCCTTAAATTGTAAAAGCTAATTATAAACACTATGTCTAAAAGCAATAACAGGCTATCTCCCAACTGTTGCAAAGAAAAATTAGAATTGCCCAGATGGGTAGCTGGCATTTATGATAACCAATGAAGAGCACATATTTTTGCCCCAAAAACCACATGCCCCTTTAATGTATCTGTTTTCCTCCCCCTTAAAATTCCAGCAGGTTTGCCCCTGTAATGTATCTGTTTTCCTCCTCCTCAAAATTCCAGCAGGTTTGACCTGTCCAAAATTAACATGGATGCAGACTTTACTGCACCCGTAATTATGTGGTGCAAAAAAAGACTATCCTCTCATATTAACTTGCAGAATTCTTATACCACTAGCTCGGGATACAAATACAGAGGTGACTGGCTCTATTGTGCTGGTTTCACACCACCCTCTGTAATCCAGTCCTTTCAGAATTAATCCTGACGAGCCACAGTGAGTACGGACATTAGCTTAAGTGAGCGTGACATGACTTTGGTGACCTGAAGAGGACATTTAGACTGGTAGTGATAGGACTATTATAGGAAAGTACGTTGTTCCTGCTATTGGACCAAATTCATCTTTAACTTCAATTCAAGGAGCCAGATTGAAAAGTAGAGAAGGGTGTCAGCACATTATGTCTGAGCCAAGATTCAAACTTGTGGTATGAGATGTACTAGCTTGCAGAGTCTCTCCACAGACATATAAACATGGGGGTTGTTAGAACTGGGGGTCTCTACTTGGTTGCGGTAGCTACATTAGTCCAAAATAGAGACCCTTGCTTCTAAGTCAGGGAAAGGAAGGACACCTTCTCAGATAGCGCCCGCTCACCCCCTAGCTAGCTTGGCACGAGCAGCCAGGTTTATGTCCAAGGCAAAAGTGTAAAGTATTTGTAACCACACACTCAGTAACCCTATGATAACACCTCAAATGGACTCCACACGAGTTTAATAAAAAAGACAAGTATATTTTTATTAAAATAAAGATATACAATGAGACCACACAATAAAAATCCAACATATGCGTATTTGTAATATTTCACCCTGCCGGTTATTAGGCCAGCAAGCCCTTGTAGGTTCTTGCAGTATTAATGAGCAATTCTCGATGAACCAATGCAGTGCTAATGCAAAGCTATGCAGTTCGTAATGCAAGAAATAGGCACTTCTCAAAATAATGCCGTTCGTAATGCAGCGAATCAGGCAGTTCGTAATGCCAAAATAATGCAATTTGGACTGAAACAATCAGGCAGTTCGTAATGCAAAAATAATGCAATTCGTAATGCAACAATCAGGCAGTTCGTAATGCAAAAATAACGTACTGCGGCAACGATCACGGTGCTCTGGACGATCTCTATGCTACTTCTACTGACTCGTGGTCAGCTACTGCCAAAATGTGCCCCCAACACTGTTATGATGGAAAACAAAGTGCAGCTCCACACTCCTGCCCGGGTATTGCCACTCCCTGGCCAGCACAGGCCGCGATACAGACTGGAGCGGAGGCTCGTGTTACAAAAGATGGGAAAGGCCGAGAGCGTTTCTCTCGTAGCCCGCACCCCGCGGCGACACACACGCTTGCTGAGAGTTACCTGGAGGGTACGATCTCACTCTCCTCGGCTTGGGACTCCAATGCAACTTCGTTGATATTGGGCAGTGGAACTCGGACCCCCAACGTTGATGGTTCGAGGTCTCTCCTTGGCAAAGGCAGGCTCGGGCCAGCGGCGGTGAATTCTCACAGCTCCTCTGGGGATGCCGGTCCGGGTCGATGGCAATAACGATCGCAGCACTTCTGGTCACGCTGTTGATCGAAACAGAGAACAAGACGGCTCCGGGACACTACAGTCACGTGGCAATTTCTCACGAAGGTTTCAGGCTGCAACAGGGCACACACACACACACAGCATCGCTGAGACTCACTTGAGCTTCAGGGGCACACAATCATAGGGCAATCCTCACGAAAGTCTCAGGCTGCACGAATCACACGCACAAAATGTCGCTGAGACTCACTTGGACTCCGGGTGCATACGATCACGGGGCAGTTCTTACCAAGGTCTCAGGCAGCAAAAAGCACACGCACACAGCGTCGCTGAGACTCACTTGGGAACTTCTGTGTTCCTGAGTTTCCACAACAGGGAGCCATCTCTCCTCAGGCCTTTGGGGGACAAGTTACTTCAGGACACAGCAAACAGCAAAGTCCTTTCAAGCAGGGGGGACACAGCACACAGCTAAGTCCCTTAGCCTCTCCTTAGTTAAATCAGCAAACTGCAGGCCAACCCCAGAACACACAGCAAGAGTCAGTCTTTCTCTTCAGCTGTTCTTCCTTGGCAGAGGTTCCTCTTGACCACGAAGTAGTTTCAATCTTGATCATTCCACTGTTCAGGGGTTTCAGCTCTCCAAGTTATACCCCGAAAAGTCTTTGAAGTATTTGTATTCAGGGGGCACTGACCCCTGTCCAAACCAGTTCTGGGTGTCTCCCTGCTGGTGACACCGTCTTCCTTTGATAGTGGGGGTCTGGATCCTCAATCACTCAGCAGGAGATGGAGCCATTGTTTTATGGCAGCAGCCCAGGCCTCTTCACCTCCAGGGGTTACTCTCCCCCCCCCCCCCAACACTCCAGATGCAGTTTAGCCTGTTGCTGTCTCACCTCCTCCCCTGGGTCAAGACATTCCCCAGAGCCTGTCACATTCAAATCCAGACAGTCAATCCACAACCAGGCAGAGAGACACAGAATTGTTAGAACAAAGAAACCAGCCACTTCTAAAAGTGTGGTTTCTAAACACACAATGCAAAAACCCCCTTCACAAAAAGATGGGTTATTAAATTGTGAGTTCAGGCACTAAACCTCAACTCTCTATCTTAGGCCTAGAGGAAGAGAGACTGGAAACATATTACACCGCCTTCCCCATTCCTATGGGCAAGATGGCATGGCAACAGTGAAAAACGAAATGGAGAGTATTTCACTGTCAGGACATGGTACACACCTCAGTACATGTCCTACCTTTCACATACACTGCACCCTGCCCAGGGGCCACCTTGGGCATACCATAGGGGTGTCTGATGTGCATAAAAAGGGAACTGTAAGGCCTGGCAAGTGGGTGCACTTGTCAGGACAACATGGCAGTTAGCAAACTGCTTGTGTGGGTGGCACAATTAGTGCTGCAGGCCCACTAGTAGCATCTGCATTACCAGCCCTGGCACACAGTGCACTTTACTAGGGACTTTAGTAGTAAGACAAACATGCCAGTTATGGACAACTAATTACCATAACACTTTATACAGCGAGCACTTGCACTTTGACACTGATCAGCAGTGGCATAGTACCCAAAGTCCTCAAATCAACAAAAAGAGGTCAGAAACAATACAGGAGGTAGGCAAAAACTTCAGGGATGACCCTGCAAAAAGGGCTAAGTCCAACAGGGGTATTACAGTTTCTGTTAACTAAGTTGGAGGTAGAAAATAGTCGGAAATGAAACAGTTGCCATATGCTCGTCTACTATTATGAAGGGGCAGTAGGCACAGATGAAGTCCTCTTCACTCAGTTAAAGGCCCCTGATCTCCCATATGGCATTAAAGAACGGTTATTTCCAACCATGGATAAAGTACTTACTCCGTGCTAACCAGAAGGTATCATAGACCTAAGAACATTTCAACGCTTTCCCCCAGCCCTTCAAGATTGGTATGCTAACATAGCTAACATCATTCAAAATTCTTTGCTACCTTTTAGTTCAGGAACAGACAACAGCACTCAATTTCCGCCAGAAAGAAGTCATCTTGTTTCAAACATCATTCCCTTCTGAAAGCAGTCACGCCTTGTCAGTGGCAGGGTTCACAGCTTTCTTCTTAGCAGACTAACTGGCAGATGCATCAAAGTAAATACCGGGAGCAAACGGGCAGATTCTCAGAATCTGGCAGTTTGCTCCCGGTATTTTTGCATTTGGGATGCATCATCCCAAATGCAGAAATCGCAATTTAAGGAATCTCTAAATAGTGATTCCTTAAATTGCTCTTGCATTTAAGGAATCCCAAAATGAGATTCCTTAAATGCAATGCATGAAACCCCAAAAAATAGCGAATTTGCTAATAGGGGGAGCAAATTACCATGAAGTTGAACTTCGTGGTAATTTGCTAAAACTATGAAAAATGCACTTTTGTGCATTTTTCAAAGTTACATCTTGCGCACACACATGCCCTTAGGGCATATGTGTGTGTGTAACATTTGTGCACAGGTCCATTTCAGGGGTGCAACAGGGTGTCCTTTGGACACCCTGGCACCCTTGAAATAGCGGAACATTAGCGATTCGGTAATAGCTAATCGCTAATAAGGAATGGCTTTCCCATTCATTCCTATGGGCCTTTAGGCCCATAGGAATGAATGGGAATGCCATTCCTTATTAGCAATTAGCTATTACCGAATCGCAAATAAGGAATTTTTAGGAATCGCTAATAACATTGCGATTCCTACATGCATCCCGTTTTGCGAGTCTTTAATAGCGATTCCTTAAAATTAGCTATTAAGGACTCGCAAAACATAACTTTGATGCATCTGCCAGAAAATGATTCAGGAGGATTCTTGGATGCAGAATGTAGTCAACAAAGTTTACAATTTCAAACTTTTCATTTGGCTCTCCATGCTTAAGAAGGAAATCTTGTTAGGTATAAAAAAAGCAAGGATACTCTCCGTCATTGTTTTTGCGCCATATCATGGTGTATTTGTTCTTGGCATTTCATAGTGGGACACATCGAAAACTTAAATCATGATGAAGACAAACTGAAATCATGGCTGTGTGTTAGAGAGAAGCACTAGTTGTGCATGGGAAGCATGCAGAGCATTACATTTCAATTTGGAGACCCTTAGAATGTCATTGTGTTGGATTAAGTGTCAGGCTATACCACAATAAAAATTATCTTTTGCTCTAAACAAGAGTCCCCCTAATTCCACCTGTTTATGAAATTAACAAAAAAAAAAAAAGGAATATGCTACTTACCAGTATGCATCTGTTCTTGGCATAGAGGGCTGCAGAGTGGTACATTTATGAATAGATCGCCATCTGGTGTTGGGCTCGGATGATTGCACTTTGTTTTTCTTCTGGAGAAGTCTTTGTCGTCATAGGTGACTCCTCCTCTCGGTGTTAGTGCGCATGGGCATCGGCTCCATCCTTAGATTGTTTTGCCATAGTAGGGTTAGATGGAGTAGTGTAGTATAGTACATAAAGATATGCCCATGTAAATGTATCTAAATAAGATAATGTTGGGACAGACACAGGTTTCCGGGGAGGCAGGGAGGGCATGTACCACTCTGCAGCCCTCTATGCCAAGAACAGATGCATACTGGTAAGTAGCATATTCCGTTCGAGGCATATGGGCTGCAGATGGTACATTTATGAATAGATTGTACAGCATTTACCTCCCTAGCGGTGGTCACCAGTGTCTGTCGCAACTGTCTGAAATAGAGTTTTTAATACAGCTTGGCCCACTCTGGCTTGTTGTGCAGCCTGTACATCAACACAGTAGTGCTTTGTGAATGTATGTGGTGTAGACCAAGTTGCTGCTCTACATATGTCATCTAGGGGAATGTTCCCTAAGAATGCCATAGATGCTCCTAGTTTTCTTGTGGAATGAGCTCTAGGAGGAACAGTTAATGTTCTCTTTGCTTTAATGTAACATATTTGTATACATCTTACAATCCATCTTGCGATGCCTGCTTTAGAGATAGGATTGCCCTTATGTGTTGGGGAAAATGCTACAAATAGTTGTTTAGTTTTCCTGAAGTCTTGTGTTCTTTCTATGTAGTACAAAATGGCTCTTTTAACATCTAGTGTATGTAGAGCCCTTTCTGCCACCGTCTGTGGCTTTGGAAAGAAGACTGGTAATTCCACTGGCTGATTGATGTGGAATGCTGAAATTACCTTAGGCAAGAACTTTGGGTTTGTTCTAAGAACCACTTTATTCTGGTGTAACTGTAGGAATGGTTCTTGTATTGTTAATGCCTGTAATTCGCTTACTCTTCTGAGTGAGGTAATAGCTATAAGGAATGCCACCTTCCATGTAAGGAATTGTATTTCGCACCTATGCATAGGTTCGAAGGGTGGCCCCATTAGTCTGGTGAGTACTACGTTGAGGTTCCAGACTGGGGAAGGTGGTAATCTTGGTGGAATGACTCTTTTAAGACCTTCCATGAATGCTTTTATCGCTGGTACTCTGAACAGTGATGTGCGCTGCCTGTTTTGCAGGTATGCTGCTATAGCTGCTAGATGTACTCTGATAGATGTGTACGCTAGATTACATTGCTGTAAGTGTAATAAGTAGCAAATAATCTCCCTTGTTGATACGTCTAGAGGGTTGATATTGTTGTTAGTACAGTGTATAGCAAACCTCTTCCACTTAGCTGCATAGCATACTCTGGTGGTTGGACGTCTCGCTTGTTTAATTATTTCCATGCAATTTGGGGGGAGATCTAAGTACCCAAATTCTAGGATTTCAGGAGCCAGATCGCTAAGTTCAACTGAGTTGGATCTGGGTGCATTATTTCTCCATGGTTCTGTGTAAGGTGCATGGGTAGAATTCGTAGCTTTTGATGTGGCACTTGTGAGAGTTGCAAGAGCGTGGTGAACCACGGCTGTCTTGCCCACGTGGGTGCTACTAGTATCATGGTCATTGAATGTTGTTGCAGTTTCCTGACCACTAATGGGATTAGTGGGAGAGGGGGAAAAACGTATGCAAATTTGTTGGACCAATTTATCCATAACGCATTGCCCTGCGACAGGTGATGTGGGTACCTGGACGCGAAGCTTTGGCATTTTGCGTTCTGATGAGTGGCAAATAGGTCTATCTCTGGTTGTCCCCATCTTTGGAAGAATGGCTGCAGTATTTGTTGGTGCAGTTCCCATTCGTGTATTTGTTCCGACTGTCTGCTTAAGATGTCTGCTATCTGGTTTTGAACTCCTGGTAGGTGTTCGGCTAACAGATAGATGTTTTGAGGAATGGCCCATCTCCAAATTTCCTGCGCTAGTCTGGATAATTGGAGAGAGTGCGTCCCCCCCTGTTTTTGAATATAATACATTGCTGTCATGTTGTCTGTTCTGATCAGGACTGCTTTGTGGATAACATGTATTTGAAAGGCTTTCAATGCTAGAAACACTGCCAGTAGTTCTAGGTAGTTGATGTGTAGTGTTCTTTCCTGCACACTCCACCTTCCTTGTACTGTGTACTTGTCCATATGTGCTCCCCATCCGGTGAGCGATGCGTCTGCTGTTATTGTCACCTGTGGAATTGGCTCTAGGAACGACCGCCCCTTGGTAATGTTTGTTCTGTTCCACCACTTCAGAGAGCGGTGTGTGCGGTCGTCTACCAACACCAGATCCGTAATCTGCCCTTGAGCCTGATTCCACTGTGTCGCTAAGCATTCTTGTAGCGGACGCATTTGTAGTTTTGCATATGGTATTAGCAGTATGCAGGATGACATCATGCCTAATAGCTGCATGAACATTCTTGCTGTTAGTGAGTGTTGTGGCTGAAATCTCTGAATGATTGTAAGCATTGCTTGGACCCTGACTGGGTTGGGGTACACTTTGGCTTTTTCTGTGTCTATAGTAGCCCCCAGATATTGTTGAACCTTGTTTGGTTGTAGGTGTGACTTTGTGTAGTTCACCGTGAACCCTAGCTGGTGTAGTAGCTGAATTGTCTTTTGTGTGTGTTGCAGACACTCCTCTTGCGACCTGGCTTTTATTAGCCAGTCGTCCAAGTATGGGAAGACATGAATTTGTTGTCTTCTTAGGTGAGCTGCTACCACTGCCAGGCATTTTGTGAACACCCTTGGTGCCGTCGTGACACCAAATGGAAGGACTTTGAACTGATAATGTTGTCCTTCTACCACAAACCTGAGGTATTTCCTGTGGGCTTTGTGAATAGGGATATGAAAGTAAGCGTCTTTTAGATCCAGTGTAGAAAGAAAGTCCCCTTTCTTCAGTAAAGGAAGTACTTGTTGGAGCGTGACCATGTGGAAATGTTCCGAATTTATGTATGCGTTGAGAGGTCTTAGGTCCAGTATTGGCCTTAGAGACCCGTCCTTTTTGGGGATTAGGAAGTATAGGGAGTATACTCCTGTTCCCTGTTGGTGCTGTGGAACCTTCTCTATGGCATGCTTTTCTAGCAGTGATATTACTTCCTGTTTTAATAGTGTCAGGTGATCTTGTTTCATTGGACGCTGTTTGGGGGGGATGTTTGGTGGGGTAGCTGTGAGTTCTAGGCAATAACCATGTTGGATAATTTGTCTTACCCACTTGTCTGATGTGATGTTTCCCCAGACAGGTAGGAACTGTGATAGGCGTCCCCCTACCGGTGTTATATGGTCTGGGGGAAGCTCTATGAAGTCACTGTTTTGGGGTTGGAGAGTTGCGGTTGTTGTTGTTTCCGCGACCTCTACCCTTGTTGTTGTTACCCCTGTATCCACCTCTAGAATTACCTCTGGGTGATGTAGGTGTAAAAGAGGTTTGCTGTTGGTTTGTGCCTGTACTTTTGGATCCTCCTCTATAGGTGGATCTACGAAAGGAACCTCTTTGTGTCGGCTGTTGCAATGCTCCCATTGATTTAGCCGTTTCTGTATCCTTTTTCATCTTTTCTAGGGCCTCATCTGTCCCTGTGCCGAAAAGTGTTTTCCCATCAAAAGGTTGGTTCAGTAACGATGTTTGTACCTCTTGTTTGAACCCTGATACTCTGAGCCATGCATGTCTCCTTAACATGATGCTTGTGTTTGTCGACCTTGCCGCAGTTTCTGCCGCGTCTAGGGCGCACTTTATTGAAGTGTTAGTAATTAACTTCCCTTCTTGTATAAGTTGATCTGCTTTCTTTTGATGTTCTTTAGGGAGATGTTTGATGAGTGTTTCTAACTCATCATAATGCGCTCTGTCATACCTTGCAAGTAGTGCTTGCGTATTAGCTATGCGCCAACTGTTTGCCGCTTGAGATGCTACTCTCTTGCCAGAGGCATCTATTAGTTTGGACTCTTTGTCAGGAGGTGGAGCTTCTCCTGTAGATAAAGAGTTTGCTCTCTTGCGAGCGTTTGTGACCACTAGTGAGTCTAGAGGAATTTGTCCCTTAATGTATATTGGGTCTTTTGGAGCTGCCCTATATTTTTTATCAATTCTTGGGTTCAATACCCTAGCCCTCACTGGGTCTTTGAATATCTCTGATGTATGACTGAGAAGGCCCTTTAGCATTGGTAGCGTTCCTGATGTTCTTTGTGCAGTAGGTAGTGTTTCTAATAAGAAGTCCTGTACTAGAGGTTCTGTATGTAGGTCTACCTTATGAAATGTTGCTGCTCTAGTAATGAGTTGTGCAAACCCAGTATTGTCATCAGGAGGTGAAGGTTTTGAGGGATATGACTCAAGGTCGGTATCATTACCTGATCCCACATTATACTCTTCCCATGGGTCTGCCTCCTCTGGGATTGTGTCCTCATCATCCCCAGGGTGTCCCCCCTCCCCTGTGTCACTCTCTCCATCTGTTGTAGGTGTAGATGGACGTGTGGGAGGGATATCTGGCCTATTGTGAGGAAGAGGTGAAGATGGTGTGTGAGGTTTGGGAGAAGGGGGAGGAGTTGTATTCGTCCCCATTGTTCTCTTCTTTGGATGAGCCTTGTCGTCCAAATGTTCATGTTTCCTCTTTTTAGGTAGTTCTGTGGCTACCTTGCCAGTCTTTGGGTCAATAAACAAAGTCTTTTGTTTAGGATCCGTTCCGTGTTCCTGTGTCGGTACCGCAGTTTTCGGTTCCGAAAGGTGTTTTTTCTTTGAACTGTCCATTTGTATTTTCGGTGCCGAAGTTTTGTTCGGATCCGACTTCTTCGGTATCGAAGATGTCCCCGGTGTCGGGGGTGTTTTCGGCGCCGAAGCGTGCTTCGGTGTCGACATGGACTGCTTCGACTTCGAGCTTTCCTTGACCTGGTGCTTCGGTGTCGATGTGGTCGGTTTATCGGAACCGGAACCACTATGATGTGGGACCGAGTGTTTCGGTTTCTGTTTCGTTGCCGGGCTCGAAGGCGGGGCGTTGGAAACTTTTTTCGGTTGTCTGACCGGGCTCGAGGGCGGGGTCGACACCGTGCGGGGTCTGTTTTTCGGTAAAGGGACGTCGTCACTCACGGTTTGTTGGACGTCGATTTCCTCGACGTCGGACTCGTCCGCTTCTGACCCCGCCTCGTCGGCCTCTTCTTCTTCCTCTTCTGGGTGCTGGTCCTCGAACAGCTCCGGGATTGCTTGTGACTGCATTCTCGATACCTCGTGTCTTCGGGCTCGACGGTTTCTAATCGTCGATTTTGACGAGAACGCTGCACAGGCCTCACAGTCCCTGGATTCGTGTTCAGGGGACAAGCAGAGGTTGCACACCTCGTGTAGGTCCTTGTGTGGGAACTTAGCACCACACGTTGGACATTTTTTGAATGGAGTCCTTTCCATGGACCCCGGGCTGGACTACGTCGAGTTTCTCGTAGTCGTCGTCCTTCGAACCGCGTCGGTATGGAGTGAAGTCGCGTTCGATAACGATACCGTCGATTTGGAAAGGAATACGCGCCGGTTATAACCTTCTTTGTTGAAGTCGGTCCGGAGCGCTTCGATCCTCATCCGAACCCGATGGCGGAAAAAAACAATCTAAGGATGGAGCCGATGCCCATGCGCACTAACACCGAGAGGAGGAGTCACCTATGACGACAAAGACTTCTCCAGAAGAAAAACAAAGTGCAATCATCCGAGCCCAACACCAGATGGCGATCTATTCATAAATGTACCATCTGCAGCCCATATGCCTCGAACCAATATTTTCAAAATGTTAATTGTTTTGTGATCCCGCTAACATACAAAATACACAAACAACAAAAGCTTTTTAGAGCATGGTTCCCTTAAGAGCATTGACTTGGCCAAAAAGCAGGCCAATGTACTCCGAAGGGTACATAGATTGCTGAAGTGTATTTCGGCAAGACCTATCGACTACAATGTGGCAAAGCACCATAGTTTGGATACCACCATTCCGCCACGCTATTAGAGAACAGAGAATAGGTTCCATTGTTTAGAGATTTTTGAGCGCTAGTATATTAATCCCTAGAATATCAGAATTAGGCTCCAGAAAATCTACTCCTCCATTGATAGGCTGGAAAGGCCTTTTTAAACAGCAGTAAGGGGGGCTTGAAATGGAGACAACCAATCCTTCGCCTACCACTACCTTCGGCCTTTGAGGACCTGGGTCCTGTGTTCCACAATTGGTTTGTGTTACCAAAAGGTGATCTCCAGTGACTGGGTATACTGAACGCCCCCAAGAGGATGCCCTCACTTTTTCAGAGCAGACCTGAATCTACAATGTGAATGTACCCAATGGAGACCATGAAGTACACCGATAGTCATGTAGAACTTTTTCCAGATACATTTGCACCCCTTAAAGTCAGACAAAGAATTACAATAGGGAAAAGATAAGAAAAGGACAAGAATATTACAGGTGCTAGAGACAACAGAAATGAGCCAACACAAGTGCTCTCGTACACAATGGTTTTCTTTTCAACATTTTAAAAGAGCCTGTTCTTGTTCACAAGCACAACGTAATGTTCAGGTTTTTGGTAAAAGATGTGGAGGCTGGGGGTGATCGAAGTTGTGCTGCTCACAGGTAACTAAAGCAGTGTCAGGGAACAATCTACGAGAGTAAAGGTAAGTATGGGGAAGCCCAAAGGCAGCACAAAACTTACACCCTGAGTGGCACAGGCGCAGCCAGGTGCAGAGTGCCAACACAGAATAGTCTTGCAACTTCTGAAATGCCTACAGTGATGCCTGTCAAAGCTTTAAAAGAGCTAGAGTCATTAAGAACACAAGAACACCATGAAAAGGCCACATACGTGGATGGCTTAAGTAAAAGAAACCAAGTGCAAATTTATCACATACTATGCCAAAAACTTTGGTTAAAACATCCTTACATGAAGTCTCCAGACTGGAAGACGCTTTTTCTCTTTAGACCTCGTCATTTACAACCCATTCATAGTTTTGACAAAGTCTGCTGACAACATTTAATTCTGCACTTTACTTTCCTCAAGAGATTAAATGTGTGAGTCCTAACCATTAGCCATTTCCACACTGCCTGGGCCTCCAGTGAAAAACTCCAGATTTGATGACTAGTGGCTGTGCACTCCGTTTGAACAAGTATGGTGCATGTCTTGTCAAGGAAAAAAAAGACATTGGAACAACATGAGCTGCTGTGAGTTCCAAAAGATTCCTGTAATAGGGAATTTCTCTCTCTCTGAGGCCACATGCCTTGAAGCTTCAGAAGATCCAACACCAAAGCATCTGTCACTATTATTTCAACAGGAAAATACTGGTGGAGAGGAACTCCTTTCAAGCGACTGATTGGATTGCACCAACCTCAGGATGACTGGATAGCCGTAAGAGTGCGCTTCACCGTGTCTTCTCATTTATCTGAGAATTGGGACCACAGGCCCTTGCGACATGTTGAGGCGTCTCATGTGCATGCTGGTGTTAGGAACCGGGAATATACATGAAGCCATTTCACTTAGAAGAGAGGAGACTTGTCTGGCTATTGGGTGTTTCAGAAAGTGATGAGTCAGACAATTAAGGTGGATAGAAGACAGTCTTTCATCTGAATGACTTCCTTTGAGCATTAGTTGTCTAGCACAGCCAACAGGCAATGAATGGATTCAACTGGAATCGGGATTGACCTGGTATGAGTGACTTGTAAACCTCAGTACTGGAGCATGGTCACAGTCACCTCAAAATTAGCTTGTTGAGAAGGAGGAGCTGTTATCAGCCAATAATCCACATACAGATAAACTAAAATCCCCATTCTTCTCAAATGTGCTACCACCACTATCATGCAGTTCCAAGAGGTGACTTTTGCAAAAGGAAGGACCTTGTATTATAAATGGCCTCTGCTCTTGAGAAACCACAGGAATTTTCACTGTTTAGCTGCAATTGAGATCTGAAAATATGTGTTCGGAAGATCTACATCACATATTTAGACTCCTTAATGTAGTTGAGGGTGGATCCGGTGGAAAGAGAGCATCCTGAATTTCAATTTCCTTAGACAATTGTGGGCTAATTTGAAGTTGAGAATGAGACTGCATTTGCACGTGAGTCTCTTTTCTCAAATCAAAAGTAGCAAAAATAAATTCGGTTTCATTTCTGTGAATTGGGGACCTTTTCGTTTTGTAACAAGATGTTTACCTCCAGCTCTAGTTGTCCCTGGTGGAAATCATGTGTTCTTTTCAGGGTGGGTTGCAGATGGACGGGCTTTAAAATGAAACTTTTGCACAATACTAAGCACGCATCTCACTGATGTAATCTTTTGTCGCAGATATTTCATGATACGTCCCCCTACCAGAAGGAATAACAGATGGGAAGTTTCAATGGAACCACACATGGTTGGTGACCATCTTTGTCTCTTCACTGCCCCCCAGGTTCACATTTTGCTAATATCGTTGTGGAGGCCAGTGAGGAGTTTGAAACCTGTGTGGGGAATGAGGACAGTCTCGCTCTCTGTAGTGATGCTTTCGTAATCTTCCCTCTTTTCCAATCAAACAGCTCCCAAGGTTTCTATTTTTTGATTCACCTTATGCATTTTCTCTACATGGGACCCAGATAGGAGTACTGAAAGGAAGGTTGAGGAAGTTTTGTTGAGCTTCACGTTTCAGATCGCTCAGACAGAGCCAGGAGGATCTTCTCACTGCTAACCCATGGCAATATCCGTGTGCACCTAAATGTCAGGTAGAGGGGCTAGAACTACTGGACAGAGTGCCTGTGTGCCAGGAAGTGATACTCCAAATCCACTTGCAGTAGGTTATGTAAGTGAAGGAATCGCCTTCAAACATCACTGAATATGGTCACTGATTGTACTGCACTATGTTGGCAATGAACTATGAATCCCAGCAGGCCCCAAATACTTGCATGCTCTAGATAGAGGAGGCTATCTTGGATTATCAGGTATAACTTCACTTTTGGTTTGCTGCGTCCTTTGCTAAGCAATTGTGATACAAGGTTGATACAGCCTGTACCTCACTACATGAAACTCAGATTTTCCATGTCGAGAATTAATGTTCCTAGGGAGAGATCTGATGGGCATTAAGAATTCAGAGAAGTATCCTGAAAGTCACATTAACAGACTTTGAACTTTGTTTTTAATGTGTATCTGGGCTCCTAAGACTGGGGGTTGTAAGTATTATTAAGGCTACTCTGAAGAAACAGAAAAGGATTTTATAGTAGACTATAATGCATATGTATATGTATATATGAATGTCGTGCAATGTATTAGAAATCTAGTATGCACATTCAAACTTAAGAGTTGGGGATAACTGCATATTAATGATACTGGTTATTTTGCAGCTCTATAGAAATCAAGTAGGAAGTATAACTTCTTCCACAAGGGAGCATATAGTGATGAAGCTTGAGCTAATTATTCAAAAATGGGGGGTGGTGGGGGGTGTTAGTTCAAGATCTTTAGGTTTCATATGGTTCCTTTTTAGGAATTACCTATTCAAATCGAAGTATAGGTAGCTGGTTATGCAGTGATTTTGCTAAGGTATAGAGTTCACAATCATTGTTACACTTGGTGCTCTCAGTAATTGGTTGTTGAAGATCTCCATTTGTCTGGTACAGATCCACTACATCCTGCAGACCTTATTGAGCAAAGAAACTGATGAGGTAGAGGTGTAGAGCCCCGTGTTTCTGCTTTCTCTCTTGTTGCCTACCCCTATTCTACCACTGGCCTTCCTAAGCCTGTGTATGTGGTCATTGGTAGGCGTGGTGAGAGGAAAAATTGTATTGTTTCCTTTGGATCCTGTGCATACGGTTAGTGCAATCCGACACTAAATTGGACGAATCCGCAGCAACATTAATGATTTAATTAGAGTACAAAGTTCTCTCATCGATGTGTTTGGCAAAGTCATTCTCATAACTGAAGGAAGCGATCAAGTGCACACCTGTTTCTTCCAAATATTTCACTGTAGAATTGTGTCCATAGTTTTAACTTTCGGGTGCAGCCTGGAAGCATGATCTGCCAAGGTACCATGTGCTTATGAACACATCAGAACTGGAGCAAGGTAACACTCCATTGCTAGACTCACAGCATAATCCATGATTCATCACATAGATACCACACATTAATCCACGATCAATGTGATTTATTCAATGTACTCCAAAAATGTTAATGTTACTCATTCTTTTATCCTTTCACATGTGAGATCCTTATGTATTCCAAAAGTTTCTAATGCCACAGATATGCCAGTCCAGGCCTTTTTCATGAAGCATCACCCAAACATCTCTATACAGTCCCAGGCAGATTGCTCATATCCCTTAGTGCGAGATAGGGCTTCTTTTGACATGGTTAGCTCCCCACTTTTTGCCTGGAACATGATGTGGTTTCGATTGAAAGTGCACAGTGCCCTTGACAACCAGGTCCCCTGTCCCAGAGCTGCAGCCCTAAAACTGTACCACAATTGGCAGAACATCAGAACCCCTGTAAGTCCTTAGTAAATAGTACCCTGGTACCTAGGGCACTGGGACTGAACAGGGTCCCCTGAAGGCCCCTCACCAAGGCCATGCTAAATGCAACTGCAGCCTGCATGTCTTGGTGCCAATGTCACAGCAGCAGCACTACCTAAGGCAGGGTGCACTATATCTCTGGTGTGCGCATATCTGCATGGGTAGATATGCCCCTACAATATTTAAGTCTATTCCTAATATTGAAGCCATAAAGAGTACATGGGCTGGAAACTCGACACCTCGAGTTCCCAAGCACCATGAAGGCTTCACTGAACCCAGGAATGTTTGGTACCAAACAACTCCTCTTAATAAACCTACACTGATGCAAGTATTGGGTTCATTAAAACGTGTACTCAGAGGGCACCTCAGAGGTGCCCTCCTGAAAATCTACCAACCCTGTTGTGGTCTCGGACTGGCTTTATGCAGCCTGCGACCATCAGACCTGCCACCATGTTTCTGGCCCCTGAGTCGAGAGCCCTTGCCTTTGCGGCCAGAAACAAAAGACCATCCCAAGTGGAGGTGGTCACACCTCCTCCCCAGGCAGAGACAGTGCTCAAGGGGGAAGCTTCAATAGAAATGCAAGCCCAGCCTCTGCTGCTAGGAACAGATGGCAGCCTGCAGTTCAAACCCCCATTTTTGGCAGGAAAATTGGGTGCGAATAGGAGATGTGTCCCCCCCTTTGCCAACTCCACCCCTCAGGTGCTGGAGGAGAAGTGAAGCACATTTTTAGTGCCCACCATCTTGAAGATGGTGGGACTTATCCAATCAGGGCTAGGTCTATGCCCCCTCCCACAGAAGAGTGGGATAATAGAGAGTGTCGACACCCAAGGTAAGGAAACTATTGGTCCCTACCAGTCACTCACCTTCAACACCCCTAAATTTAGACCCAGGCCCTGAAATAATATTCCTGACAACCTACGAAGCCTGGACGCCAAAGAGGCGGACCAGAAAAAAAGACGGAACAGTGACCGACTTGGCGCCAGCCCTGACGGCCTGTCCACTGCATTTTTGCCCCTGCTACAAAAGACGACTCGTCCTGCAGACCCAGTGACCTTCAAAAACTTGGGAGGACTGCCTGCCTTCTATAAAGATCAGGGAACTCCAGTGGACAGCAGACATGTCCAAGAAGAAACCAACTTTAAAACTGTAGAGATCTGCCCTAAGGAACTGCAAAACTGCCTCCAGACCCACCTCTGCACCCAGTCCAGGTGGCCCACCGTTACTACGAAGGTTCCCCAGTGATTCTGAGCCAGAGTCCACCGTGGGCGGACCCCTGCTGCAGCCTCAATCCGAAAACTATCCCCGACCACAACCTACTCTTTTCCCGAGGCAAAAGTACCCACCTGCACCTGAATCCCATGGGCCTTGGGGAGCTTGACCAATGGTGTCCCTATGTCCCCTAGCATCTGAACTTACCTGGGCTGCTGTGGGTTTTCTTTGTTCCGCCTCCTGGCCTGATCCTGCAGCCCTTCTCCAAAACCGATCTCCCCCCCTATTGATTTGCATTGGGTGCCCGACGCGGTGTTGGCACTCTGCACCCGGCTGCCCCTGTGCCGCTGAGGGTTTAAATTTGATGCTGCCTTGCGCGCCCCGTGCTTACCTTAACTCCCAGAGATTCATCCCTGACACTGCTTTACTTACCTGTGCGCAGCACAACTTCGATCACCCCCCGTCTCCATTGGTTAACATTAGGGGTCAGACCCTAAATGTGACCTCTGCACCCGGCCGCCCCGGTGCCGCTGGCGGTGCACTCTTTGTACTAGTTTGAATCTTGCTTGGTGTTGATCTGAAACACTGAAAACTGGATTTGTAAGTCGTGTACTTGCCTTCAAAACTGCATTCTTGTTTTTCTCCCATAGGTTAACATTGCTGAACTGAAAGTGTCCACTTTTTAAAGGGATAGAATTTTATTGAAAAACTTACTTAACTTTTAACATACATCTTGGTTTGTAAAAGAAACCTTGGAAGAAGCTTATTTTTATAAAATTGGTGTGGATCTCCTTTTTGAGTTAGGTGCCATTTATAGGTCACCGTGTGTATAACAAATGTCTTGCGCTCCTCTGTTAGGCCTACGGTTGCTCGACCACACTACCACAAATAGAGCACTTTGGGTTTACACTGAGCCCTGTACACATCTGAGGAAATCTCTGGACTCTTTACAAGATATAAACAATAATTGGTATATCATATAAAGAGCCAGCCTCCTGCACATAGTAAGAGAATTGAACTGGGTGCCTTCAATGAATTAACAGACGTGACACCTTCTTTGCATCCTACTGAGTACAATCATTTTCTGTCCTTGTCTGGGGGCACTGCTGGTTGTCTCTACTATTTTAAAAGTGGAGTTGGAGCAGTTTTTGCGAAGGAAGGAACTAAGAAAAGGTTCATAGTGTAGACACAGAAATATTTAGCTTAGCCGATCCCCTGACTAGGATTTCACGAAAGGGGTTATTATCACCAACTGGAGATATTCTAGCCGAGGAGGGTCTGACAAACACGAGGAATATCTTGTAATGGAGGAGTGTGAAGAAGAAACTGTGTGGAGCTCATCATCTGAAAGAGGGGTAACACCTAAGAATATGAGATCTTCTCTAAGAACATCTTCTTGATAAGCAAGGCGACCTGTGCTTATCACATGTCGCCAGTGAGATCTCCCGGCCTGCGACAGACCCCTTGAAATGGGCTAATGGCAGAAGAGGAACTAACAGTCTGCTTGAAGGAGCTGGTGTGGAGGACATGGAGATGAAGGATTAACCAAAGTCTGCAGAATGGTGATGGAAGGAGTGGTAAACTGGGCTGTAGGCAAAGTTGGCGAGAGCCTCACTGGAAACTAATTCGACAGCAGGTCTCTGATTGGAGAATCAGACTTCAAGTACCCAGAAGCCAAGCTTGAAAGCTAATAGGGATCAGCTCGATATCATGTGCTTGTAAAGTCAAATATCTCAATGTGGTTTATACATCATTCAGACAGCTCGTCGTCAATGGTCTGGTCTATGCCTCTAGGACGTTGGGCGCCTAGGACAATAAGGAGCAAGTCTACATGTCCTTGACAAAGATTACATCAATGTAGGGAGAAACAATGACTGCTGTTTCTTACTGTCTTTTAGCATCTCCCTTGCAAAATGAGAATGTGAACTGAGAAGAATATGCCTAAATCCATTTGAACAAGGCTCTAAATTATGTCAGTTAGAACAATTACATATAAGTAGAAATTAAATTAACAGCTTTCGGATGAACTCTCCAACAATGTGAGATTCTGTTACCAAAAAAATAATAGACAATAAAAGAATACCCTTGTCTAGGCAATTTGTCCAGTGAGGTTAATGTTGAGAAGCAAGTTAATTTAACTACCGTCATTAACAAGCGTCTTAATTCACTTTGCAATGTTTATAAAGATATAGCTCCTCCTACTCTTCGTTATGTGATCATTTGTGTCCCCTTAGGAAAAGTACCATTCCTTGACACTCTGTAAGGTAGGTTATTTGATTAAGCCTGTCCAGCCAGACAGTTAATCTAGATAAGGGTCTGAAAGGTATCAGCTCCAAGGCCTACACCACTCATACTAGATTCTGGCACAACATTTCCAGGGGTTTCCAGAAAAGACACCAGAGCCTTGAAGGTCATCTGCAACATTGCCAATTAATCCCTCACCTATGCCTAGCATGTTCTCCCGCCTCTCCAAACACTTTGCAGACAGTAATCTTGTTTTTAAATTATCACAATGTTGCAAAGTTTTTTTTAATACCTACATACTAAAGTACTTCACATGAAAATCAAAAAGGAAAACTGGAACAATGCACCATATCCAATAGCATCTGTAAGCTCTGTGCGGTTGGGTCTAAGATCATGTTTTTCTGTCCAAATTTTGAGTCCGTAAAAGATACTCGTGATTGCTTAACCCTTTCGGGGCTGATGACGAGCTCAGCTCGTCATGAGCGTAACGTGCCGTGCGCTGATGACGAGCTGAGCTCGTCATGTAACGCGGTAAATTTAAAAACGCAGCGCGCAGCGGGAAAACCGCTAGCGCGCATGCGGTTAAACATGCATGGTTAAAAACATTTAAATAATCCAGCACACTCATTTGTAATCTGGAGAAAGTAATGATTTGCTATAGTATTTTAGAGGGTTTATGAGTGATCTGTAAGAAAATATATGCAAATTCAATTTGTTTTTTCTTATGATTTTTATATATTTTTCCTACACCAATCAATGACAACTATTTGATAGGTTGATTATGGAAGGGCAAGTAGTGTGAACTTTTCCAAGCACAATGACACTTTTTTGGCCTCTACAGCATGAGACAAATCAATCACACCATATATATAATTCCCAACACATACCTGTGTCGGTTTTTATTTTTCCGTTTCTTGTGGCTGTGATGGCTTCCTGAAGAGGCAGAGGCGGCAGCTTTCTGAGGTTTCACCCCTTGCACTGAGGCTTCCACATCTTCTGTTTCCTCATGGCTTGGCTCATTTTCTTGGTTCTGAAAGTCTGGTGAATTATCACTTTCAGTTCCGCTTCCAGGTTCTGGGGATCAAAAAGATATTGCACCTAAATTATTACATTTTTAACCTGTCATTGTACCCAAGGCAAAAATGTTCAGGTCTTTCATAAACAATGTCAGAAATGTTTTATCAACATTGTACTTACATACAATATGCAAAACAGAACATAGAGGCTGACATGCTCGGTTACACATCTAAACTTCAATCAATAAAATATAATGTAATTTTCATTTGCAAACGCCATTGAGCAACAGAAAGAGGAAAGGTACATGGTAGTCATTAATGAACAGTGGTGGTGGTTATCAACTCCCTAAGGCACAAGCAAGTGTGGGAATGTTAGCAGAAATGAGACATGATGACACAGGTCATTTGGACCTTGTAGTCGACCTGCCAAAGTTGTGGAGGATCATCCGTCCTATTGAGAGACCCATACCTCTCTTTACTGTGAAATGAGCCACTGCTGGGATGTATGGCAAAACAATGCATGACTTTTCCATGCAGCCACGTATGGTATTAGAAGATAAGTAAAACCCATACAAAGTTTAATTGATTTACTAAACATATTCTTTTCTTTTTTGGGGGTTGGTGGGGCAAACACCCTATTTTTAGGTTGAGCCTAGCAGCATGCATGCGCTGCGAGGCGTATTGTATTTACTTCTATGGGCTTTGGCATGTCCTCACTGTCGACTGGTTAAAATGTCCTACCGAAAAGCTTTCTTCTCTATGGTTTCTTGTGGGTATATGTCCAACCTTTTTGTGTCTTGCTCTCCCGCTGGAGGATAGGCCTAGTACGATATCCTTTCACTGGAGATGCTTTCTGTAGTGTTTGCGCACTCTTTTTCTAAACAGCTGCTCTTTACATCTGCAAATGCTCGCTCCCTCTGCGCTTATGTCATAGCTACAGCTCCCCCCACCTCCCGAGCTCCGGCCTCTCTCTACATCCGATCATTATGTTAAGGGTAGGCGCTGGAATCCCAGGAAGCAGCTTTACGTTAAGGCCGATTCCGCCATTCTCTCCCCTGTTGTTAATTACTCCCGCTGTCTGTGTTGCCTTTAGCCCCTCCCTCCCATGCTGCCCGCCTTCCAGCCCCCTCCCGTTGTTTCACGGAATCGGTGTGGCGACCCCTGTGATTTCAAGTATACTTAAAACAAAACCCCATGTGAAATCTCTGCCCTGATCCTTGTATTTACTACATACAACCTCCTGCACCCCGACCAACTTTGTGTTGGGCAACTGTATTCAGTCATCCTTAAGCTACGCCCCTCCTTATGAACTGCATGTTGAATCAGAAGTGAATGACACGCATGCTGCAGGAAAACAAGCATGGCAGCACCAGGCAGCAAGAGGTGAGAAAGTGAAGGACAGACTTCTTTTTCTTACCAGGCTACTGTGTGCACTGGCACCTCTCCTCCAGGTTAAGTCCTAGGACGAAATGTGGGAATTCCTCTTTCCACTTCCAGCAGCAGACAGGAGGGTGGCTGTTCCCCAGTCATATGTGTAATCCCATCTGTACAAAGCGTCAGGCCCCATTGTTTCCTCCCTAGGATCCTTATTATAGGCGGTGGAGGGGGCGGTAAACCTGTCTGGCTCAGCTGCGATGCTCAATGATCTCAGAAGCAGGTGCATGGCTCCCCTTCCTGCCACCCCCGGATGAGAAAGGAGAAAGTGAGTTATCTCGCTCACTAGCACACAATATTCAGGCCGTCCCTTCACTTTGAAAATGGCCTGTGCTTCAGTGGTACAGGTGGGGGTCTTGATGGCTGAGCCTGGGACTGACAGCTGCACAGATACAGAGCGGGCACTCTAATTCTAATGGCTCCTGTCTCTCGGAAGCCTTTCCCTTGCTGCCCCACCCAGGATGGGCACAGAGGTCGAGAGAGAAGCCTCAACGGCCTGACGCTTTTGCAAGGTGACACCCATCCTCTGCTGCTAGCAGCAGATGACAGCCCCAAGGTTTACACTCCCACTTTGGGCAGGAAAACCTAGTTAGAATAGGAGGTGTGCCCTCTCTGCTTACTCCACCGCTAAGGTGGGGGAGGCAAAGTGAAACATCTTTCAGTCCCTGCCACCTTGAAGATAGGGAGACCCCTTCAATCAGGGCTAGGACTATGCCCCCTCCCACAGAAGGGTGGCATAATTGAGGGTGTAGTCACACTAGGTAAGGTGCCTATAGGCCCAATCTGAAACTCCCTTACAACGCCCCTAAGTTTAGTATTTAGGTGGCTCCCCCAGACCTGGAAACTAGTTCCGGCCGCCCTAAGAAGAAGGGAGAACAAGCATTTGCATTGCAATAGGTCTCGCATTTACGTATGTTTGAGCTATTTGCACTGTAAATAACAATGCCTTTTATTTCGGTTTTGATTTTCAAAACATAAATAAAAGGCATTGTCATTTACAAAGCCAATAGCTTAAACCCGCGTAAATGTGAGACCTATTGCATTGCAAATGCTTGTTTTAAGCAGGCAAAATAACGACAAAAAAAGAGGAGCACAGTGTCCCTAAAGCAGGCACTGCACTCAGTATTAAAGTTTTACAAAATAAAAAAGCGCTGTGTCCCTTAAGCGGGCACCGCGCTCATCAAGGTTTAAAAAGAAAAAAAAAGTAAACTGAGCCCTGTGTCTCTGAAGCGGACGCAGTGCTCAGCACACAAGTTAGAGCGCATAGCACTGTATTAGAAAATCGGCCGCCATTGTCCCCATCGCTTTAAATAAACAAAATAGTGCTCGTCCCTTTATAATGCAAACCGTGTAGCAAGCCAAATAAAAGGTCCAGTCCTTACGGTAAGGAACAAATGGAGACAAGGCGGTACCAAGGCAGGACTAACAAGCCTATTTCCGAATCAGAAACCTGCATTTAGGAAGGTCACTGACAAAAACTAATGACAAATATGGGTGGAGTGGGCGGGGCTTCCACTGCATACTCTAATACAGCATCCGTCTGGCAAAGCGAGCAGTGCATGCCGCTAGGTTCGATTCAAAAAGGGAGAAGACGATCTAGTGCAGCAAAGCCGAAAAACGACTACCGACTTGGCCCCAACAATGCTGGCCTGTTTCCAGCTTTATGGACACTTCCAGACCCCAAGGTAGACTCCTGCTGTTCGACAAAGACCAGAGACTCCAGAGGACAATGGATCTGTCCTCAAGAAACCTACACAAAGGAATCTGGTGCCCTCCGGATCTGCGAGTCCTGCCCACTCCGCACCCGACGCCTCTGGCTCATGTCCAGGTGGCCAGCGATCCTGACCTCAAGTCCAGCATTAGCTGACCCCTCCTGGACTAGACGACGCCACCACCTGCAGACTGAATCCAGAGGCACACCTCAGTGCTGGTCGGGTGTGTAGCTTTGCACACTGCACCAAAAGTTGGGGAGGAGGGGGGCAGCTAGAAACAGGCTACAATAGGAGGCTTGGGAACAAGTTTGGGAGCTCCAAACGGGGGCTTGGTTTGTGAGGGTCCCCGGACGCTCCAGGGCAGCGAAAGACTATCTGCTGGTGGTTCTTTGGAGCTTGGCCCCCTGCCACCTCAAGTCAAGAAGGGGACCCCCAGAAACCTACTGCAAGTAACTGTATGCAGTATATGCCTTTTTACCCATAGGAAAGCATTGCTGCGTAAAGACGTATTTAAGTGAACATTTTACTTACCTGTAAAAATCATATCTTGCAAAGTACTTATGTGATACCGAAATTCTTGGTGTTGAAATCAATAATAAAAATATATGCGCTATTTTTCTAAATTGATCTTGGTTTTATTCTGGAGTGCGTGCCTCATTTATTGCCTCTGTGAGTACAACAAATGCTTAGCACTACCCTCTGACAAGCCTAAACTGCTCGTCCACACTACCACAAAAAAAAGCATTTGGGTTTGTTACTTGTGCCTCTGTAAACCAATAGGAGTTGCCTTGACTCTCAGCACAGTGTACCTCGTTTTGGAACACTAAATAGAGAGCCAGCTTCCTACAGCAGATATGTGCAATACGCACAATGTAGATTAGTGAGTGGGTGGCTTTTAAACCGCAGCCAGACCAATATGCTTAATATGAAACATTCTTCATCAACTGCATTAAAAAAATTCTCTTTTTTCCATGTACAGATCTTGGATCAGCTCGACTATAGAACAATTAAAACAGTTGTCATCGATCAAATGGTCCACTCAGTCGATTGCTGCTGCATATTTTAATATGAAGAAAAGTCATGTTTAAATCATTCTAAAGTGTAACAATTTCAGTAAACTGTATTTGGAAACAATACAGGAGACATCAATTTGTTTAACTTTTGATGTATTACAGTTTTAATGGGCGACAAAGCAATGCGGGCGAGGCAGTACCGGAGAGGCACACAGGCGTTAGATGAACACAGAATTCAGCAGGTCGGAAGGAGAAAACTGGATACCACATTGACTCTCATGGAGTGGTTAAACAAAAGAAAAAAGTAATGCTTCAAATTTGAGCAGCAGGACACAAGTAATGCAACAATGCTCCACAGGAGGGATAAACGCACAAAAAGGCAGGAAAGCACACACACACACCGACTAATAAGCAACGAAAAGTAAGCAATGAGCAAACTATAAGCCCACTGTAAGCTAATAGAATATCTTGCAACCGACAGCACATGCTCTGTCTAGTAGGCTGTAACATAAAAACGGATTAAAATCTTCAACCTATCAAACATAGTTAATAGATGCTGCATACTTAAAGACACAAAGAGAGCGAGACGGTAATGACAAGCATTGGCATTGCCAATAGGTCTCGCTTGTGGGTCTTTCGTTCTCTGCCAGACAACGCACACCGGATCCCCAGCACTAATCAAGTTATTTCCGTATTCAAGAATCTGAACTATTCATTTCAATATTATGTGCTTTCTCGGTTTTTCCCCCTCGCAATCACCAAGATAATTAGACATTTTGCACTTTATAATGAAATGATTGCAGCCTCAATCTGTGAGAAATGGGGAATTGACTGTTCTTCATTGTACTGTGGAGTGGATGGAAATGTGTGTGTGCGGGAGGGGGGGGTAGAGAGAGGGGGTGAAAGGGAGACACAGGAAGGGAAAGGTGGAGAGAAAGAAGCAGAGGGGGAGATAGGGGGGTAAGAGGAAAGAAAGAAAGAAAGAAAGAAGGAAAGAAAGAAGGAAAGAAAGAAAGAGGAAGGAAGGAAAGAAGGATGGAAAGAAATAAAAAAGAAAGGAAGAAAGAAAACGAGAGAAAGGAAGAAAGAAAGAATGAAAGAAAAAGAAAAAGAAAAAGAGAAAGGAAGAAAGAAAGAAGAGAAAGAAAGAAAGAAAGAAAGAAAGAAGACAGAAAGAAAAAAGGAAGGCAGGAAGGAAGAAAGAAAACGAGAGAAAGGAAGAAAGAGAGAATGAAAGAAAAAGAAAAAGAGAAAGGAAGAAAGAAAGTAAGAAGAGAGAAAGGAAGAAAGAAATGAAGGAAGAAACGAACAAAGGAAGGAAGAATGAAAGAAAGAAGGGAAGAATGAAAAAAAGAACGAAAGAAAGAAAGCAAGGAAGGAAGAAAGAACGAAAGAAAGAAAGAAAGGAAGAAAGAAAGAAAGGGGAGGGAGGGGAAAAAAGCGAGCGAGAGGAAGGAGAGATAGGTGGAGTAAGAGAAACATAAAGGGGCGTGGGGAGGGGTGCTTTGGCTTTCTCCATTGCTCTGGGAAGTGCATGTAAATCTGTATGACAGAGAAAGAGGCAGAAAGGATTAAACATAAAGGTGGGAGATAGAGGACAGGAGAGAACAAGAACGAAAGACAGGCCAAAGCAGGGTGAAGGATTCGAGCATGAAAAACAAGGCAGCGCTGGGAGGGGGGCTGGGCACGAAGGAAGGAGAAATGTGAGTCACGGCGGCCGTGAAGTGTGAAGCAGATCCCTTTGAAGCTCTTGGAGGCAGGAGCAAATGGTAAGGGGAGCTAAAAACAAGAGCGTCCGGGAAGCGGCCAGGAAACTAAGTACGGCCGGCCACATAATTAGGGGAGGAGAAGTGTGGCAGGCAGATGTGCGGCCTGGTGAGGGGGCGGGAATGCGAGCCTGGTGGGGGCAGGCGGATTACGGAGATGCTCGTGCTTGTGTGGTCACGTGACCCGCTTTGTGGCCACGTGACCTCACATGCACTGTGAAGAAACGCCAGTGGTTTCACTAGCCGATCGAGCACTTGAATTCGATCCTATCCATTCCTGCGGAATGGGACAGGCTCGACCTAAAAAAAGAAACTAGCCCTTCACGGAACTAAACAAGTAAAATTGATGCTTATCCACAAACTGAATCAACTCAAGGGACCACACCTAACGCCAAAGGTAACCCATATTCCTGCCTAGAGGTCAAATAGTATCCTTTCTCAGTTTTATGACCCATGTTTTGCAACATCTTGGATAAACAAAGTAATGCCACCAAGTGGCCCTAACTAGTCAGTGGAATTTTTTTTTTTTTTTTTAAATGAAACAAAAAAAAAAACCCAGTAAAAATGTGGCACACTTTTAAACAGGATTACGCATGGCTTGTATCACCAAAAGATTTTTTTTTTACTATCTCCCTCAATGCAGAAGGTTCCTCGTAAACCTCCTCCTCGAGCAGGATTTGATCATTTCCTTTGAAAAAATTGCCTTTCTTCCTAAATGAGCAAAGAGAACAGTAAGATCACCTCCAATTTTAGTTATCAAGGGTTCCAAATCTGCCCAGTTGGTTTATGTAAAAGACAAAGGCCCTCATGTATCAATGCATTTCCCCATAGAGACAGATTCGGCAACACCTTTTGATATATCAGGCCACAAGTTTGCTATTTTTGATTACGGGTCAGGATCCCAAAGAGGATTTCAGAACTATATTGATTTTTTTTAGATGCTTTAGCGCCAGAGCCCACACAGCAACAACACAAACAAGCATTGGGGGCCTACTGATTTTGCAAACACTTTTTGGAGATCCTGAAAATGATTGATCAAAAGTGCAATGCTTGTGCCAATGCTGTTTAGCTGCTGTTGGCGGTTGCATCATTTTGTAGGTGCAAGTATATGTCACCATGCATGCACATGTCTACTGATTGATGTGGACCCCACATTGTTTGACGTTTTATTGACTGATCTAGGATGGAAGATTAAAAAAAAAAGCGGAAAGGCACACGAGAGACACAGCTGGAAAATATATTCATAACCAAGGTTGTGCTCCGAGGGGGGGGGGGGAAGACAAACATACTAGACAGGGCAAGAGATTGAATTAGAAGCAAGTAAATGACAGTAACAATAAAGCCAACTAATGGTTAGCAATGGGTGGGCTTTAAACCCACTGTAAATTCTTGGTAAGATGACAATAAATCTTTGACAACTAGACTTTTTACTGTATCTTGTACGTTAAAATAAGCAATGAAACCAATGTAAAAAAAAACATACCGTGCAAACTTCATTGAAAAAGGATTTCTTGCGCAACATTTGAACAAAACCTACCACAGCATAAAGTTGTAGCACATACAAAACAGAAAATGTATTACTATTATACTTTCAAAGGTCTGTAAAAAAATGTATGCGACCTGTTAAATGTTGGGTGAACAGAAGCTCTCAAATGTAGAACAGATAGCTATGGTTAAACACAGACTGAGACAATATACCCTATTTTAGTGTTCCAACGAGAAACACGGTCTGTCAAGCACAGATTACATGAACATTGGACTTTTGTTTTGTGAGCAAGAATGCCAAACTTACTCTTTTCAATTAACTGATCCTGAACGCCGGCCAATGAACTAACAGCCTGAATACAACAAAAGAGAAAACAAAATTAGGTGGCAACTTAAATCATTATTTGAAACTTTGGTACACATTTAATGTGCGACAATGTTTTACAGATTTTATTTGTCTCTTTTTATTGTATTTAATCATGGGTTGGAAGTCATTTTTATGCTTTGCATCATGTATATAGCCACATGATTTTGTACTTTTAAACATGTTTTTATATATTTGTCTCTTTTTTGGCAATTGGCCAAAATAAAGAGTATTGACTGACTTACTGATTTGCAACTTGAATTCACTTTCTGTCAACCACTTTGACTATTGCAATTATTGTGCCCAAAGTATTAGTTGTTACTCTGTTAGTCAAAAAACAAAATCTATGTTGTAGGTCTAGTATCATTAATTAAAACAATTGTTCCATTGTAGCCTCACTTGACTGCAAATCCAATCAATATATAAAGTTATTGACTGTCAGTTGAAAATAAGGACGCACGCCTTTGGTAAGAATGCAAGAATATGAAAAATATCTCATCTTATTTATTAGGCCTATGGTACATTATGCTGTTAACACATGAATGAGTCCTATATCATCAGTCCCTGCATTCCTGTCCTCCCTCTAGCAATCCAGTAATAATACAAATTGCATACTGAGGGATCACAGAGGTTGTCTGGCTCTCAACTTTCCAAGGAAACTGCAATGGGAATGAAAGACTAAGCCATTACAATGTAATAATAAACAAAGCTCTACACGTTGATTGTTTCCGTCTAGTGTGTACATCTCTGTAGGATTAGAGGAGGGCTTGAATCTGGCACAAGTTGAAAAGGGCATATCTTACACTAGCTGTTCCTTCAATGGCAACAAAGACACATATTAATCAAGGTGTAAATGAAATTATCGACACAAAGGACTCCAAATATCACTGTGTGCTGGTTTTCAAGAGAATGATAAAACCATATAGTTTAACCATATATTTTAACTGCATTCTAAACATGATGTACCGGCTTGTTGTTAATGATCAGCACTCTAATTTTGTGGAAAGTTTTACCAAGTGGAAAAATGGGGAGTTGTACCCTTAGCTTGTACTTAACAAGATGGAGAACTATACCCTTAACTTGCACTTGCTATAGTCAATTCATTCTTTCACACTATTCTGAAGCCACTAACAAAACTAAAGTCCAGCCACCTGCTTCTTGTTACCAGTGTACAACTAGAGCCCTGGCATAATCAGAGAGGCTATATCAGGGCTCTTATATAATGAGATTGCTGCCATAATTCGTCGCTGCAATGCATGACACCAAAGGGACAAATGGATTTTGTTACAGGACAAGTAGATTTATGAAGCAACCTGCCCCACAGACAAGTAGATATTTTAGTAAATTCCACACCCGTGTACTAACTAAACTTTTTCAAAGATTATACATTAAACAGACTAATGCCGATTTTCCTTTTGCAGTTTGAAAATAGGTAAGGGAATCCCTTCACATGCAAAATAGGGGACTGGATCGGTCATATACTCATAAAATAATTCAAAATGATTTTTGTTTTTACTCACTGCCGCAGAGGTAACAGATGACTTGCTAAAAAGTCGCTCTGCTTCTTTAAATTTTCTGTTCCTTCTGTCATTTTTGCTGTTAGAGTTCCTAAAATGTAAGATGAAATACAAAAGTGTAATCATTACAACTGCTCACCTGAAGATGAATGTTAACATTTCATAAATATATACCTAATTATGAAGTGAAAACCGCAAAGCATTGTGAAACCAAACTTACTTATTTCAAATTTATTCATGAGTATCAAACATAACGTGCATTGAAAACCAGGTGAGTCCAAAAGAAAGCTAAGAAAGTTCTTTCCATCAAACACGGTGAAGTGGAAAATTGGCATGGGTGTATGATAAGGTGGTGCATGGTTAAAAAGTAAAACGAAGCGATGAGTGCATAGCAGTGATATAGGAAAAAAGAAAGCTTTTTCAACCTTTCAACACGCGATGCAAAGGCTGTACTTATTGACTACTGCTTAATCAATTAGTGGGCAAGATGGAAATCATTACTGAGGGTAGAAAGAGATCAAGCTTCCAATAAACTATGCTTGCATATGAACAGTGGTGCGTACATGGAATACGTGGTAGAGTAATGCTGACCTTTAGCCAGAATTTACCCCGAGCAACGATATGAATTCAATTTGTTGGAAGTATTAAAAATGGCAGATATAATTGAGGGTAGAAATGCCATAGTTTCCGATTCCTTTCAAAGGATGTTCATAAAAATAAATGCATTACGGTCCTATCCCATTAAAGTATCTTATCCCAGTCCATACCTCTCTGATAATTGTAACTTACAGTGTCTAAATATGAAATCTAATGTTAGAGATGCATTAATTGTCCAGCAACTCCTGTCATCAAATAACGTGTTATTTCACTAATATAGAAAATAATGCAAAAACCTATTGAAAAGTAAAAATAAGGACGCCCAACTTAAATCCTGGTTAGAATTAAATAAAGCACCAGTTAGGAAGGATGTAAAAAAGTTTTGGATAATTGTTACTTAAATAAGTAAGAGAAACATGAATAGACAGGCCACTGCCATATTGCAGCTAACAAATGTTTTAACTACTTCAGAAACCCATTTGTAATAGATTATCCTCCAAGTAGCCAAAGTACCAGAAAATATGAGATGTCTGTGGGCAAAAATCCTCCGCTGACCATTCAGGTACCAAAAGTAGAAAGAGCTCTTCGAAGTAAGAAATGGAATACAATTCTGGGTTCTGATTTAATTCCGGTTGATTTCCACCAAGAGGAGCCTAAGTTCTGGTCCCACGTTTCTACCAAGGTCTGTAACACATCAGTTGCCACAGATATAATACTGCTTTCAGAAAATGAAGCTGCAGAAATCCCCCCATTATCAGCCAATTTCTTTATTAGATGTGGCAGGGAGGATCATTTGCAAGATGCTGTTAAATAGACTTTTGTGCTGGATGGACAACATGAATATTTTGAATGGGACAAATGGCTTGCTTCAGATCTCCGACTATGGATTCAAGCGTACATTTGTATACAATTGCCTTTAAGTAAACTGTATTGAAGAAGAGCACACCGTACTGTAGTGACCGGCTTGCCACTGTTCTAGTTTTTGTTGTGCCAGCCACTCTGAGGGTTGGCTTACACTCCACCCCACCCCCATCCAACACAGGCGTCACAGGACATGTGATTCAGCTAATAAAAGGGGGGGGGGGGGGGGGTGCACGAGCCCTGGGCCAATTCCAGTAACCAGATTCTAGAGCCAGTGTCTTTATTATATGTGCATGGGGCTTAGGGCCCCACAGCATTACATTGGTGACTAGCGGGTTGGACCTGCATGTGCTGCCGCCTTTGTGGGCAGGAAAAGAGGAAGCACTTCCCATGTCAAGGGCACACCTGCCAACAGGGAAGGTGAGCCGGTGGTGATACACAGTGGGCCCCCTGAAACACAAAGGACGAGCTGGCAGAGTGATCGCTGGGCATGAGGTGAGCCCGCGGGTTGACAGAGGTGCTGAGGCGAGCTCCCCCGCCCCCCGGACGAAAGAAAGAAGAGTTCTGCCCTAGAAGCCGGCAGTGAGGCAGACACTACCCGGCACCTGTGAAGGAGAGGAGAAGGTGCTGCTGAGCTGCGTTGGTTCTCCTGCTGCATTTAGAGAAGGCAACCAGGAGCAATGTTGACCCACCCGAGGGTGCAGTGAACATAGGGAAGAGCAGAATTGAGGCGGATGTGTTGAATGAAGAGATACCTTCTTCATCAGAAAAAAGTTAAGAGGGGTGCATGCTAAACCCTCTTCTTTTTGGTCGGTTTCAAACAATGTGGTAGATCATCTGATGAAGGTCAACCTCGATGTTCCAACAAAGGCTGGCAAAAAGTTTCCTGTACTTCTTTCTGCAGATGATACTGTTTTGTTAACCAGAACTAACAATGCACTACATAAATTGTTGGAGAGCTTGTAAGGATCTAAACATCAATACAAATGACAGAAAGGTTATGTAAATAAAACCATTCCCGCCTGTTAAAAGAAAGCCCAGGGTGCACAGCAAAGTACCAGAGTGGTGACCATACTATGACTATATGGCTATGTGCTTATAAAGACAACTAAGGTAGAAAGCCACATAGACGAGTGGTATACCACATATGACAAACCTCCAGGGCCGTACTTGGATTTAAATAAACGTCAGATAGCCAATAATTATAATTCTCTAAATTTAGCAACAGGAGGTGGTGGCTTCTACAATGTATGAAGCAGAAATCTGAGATATGTCAATTTAAAAAAGCTACAATTGCTAGAGAATAACTTCTTAAGGACCTTGTTGATGCTGGGCCATGCCATGATACTCGGTTACTGTATTTATATTTGGAACTATGCATGAACACCATAACTGATGTGGCTGTGCTGCAACCTGTGTTTTACTGGGTGCATCTACACAGAAACACTCACGCAACAATTTATCTAAAATCAGTTCTAGAAATGGAAGTAACTGGCGGGGTGATATCAAAAGACCTTTAATAACGCGTACAGCTTGAGCACCTCTGGAAGTACTCCACTCAAGTTGGCCCCGATTCGATAGAAATCATTAAGAATGAGTACCGGTCACTTAAATTAGAGGAAAAAACATCGAATATATAGGAAGATATCTTATTAGCAGGTTAATATAGTGTGATAGACATGGCATCCTTGGTGTGATTTTCCCCCTAATCTTTTGCTTTCAACCCTCCTGTTTTGTGGACTTCGTTTTTGCTGGCTTTAAGACTCTGCACACTTTACTACTGCTAACCAGTGCTAAGTGGTTGTGCTCTCTCCTTATAACATCGCAGAATTGTCTTACACCCAATTGGCATATCTAATTTACTTGTAAGTCCCCAGTAAAGTGGTACTATGTGTACCAATGGCCTGTAGACAGCCACACACAAAGACGTTAGGTGTGCCATCACTGGCAGGGAGGAGCTGGGCACAGCCCTACTCACACTTGAATATTGAATAGAGGGTGTCCTGCCTCAACACAAGGGGCTGCATACAGCTCCCCACCCCTGTAGTTAGACTTTAGCCAGGGAAGGCAGGAAACCTGCGCACTTCAAAGGGAAACATATTGAAGCTTCTCCCACTTCAAAGGATGTATCGGGTAAAAATATTGAACCTCAGTCACCAACTCTTCAGTAAACTTCTGAACCTGAGGAGACTGCTAGGAAGAAAGACAGCTGTGCTGCTGAAAGGACTGCCACTCTGCTGGACTACTACCTTGCTCGACTGCTGGATTGCTTCCCTCCTGCCCAAGTCCGAAAGATTGGACCTGCACCTGAACCCAGGACTCCCAGAGTGACTCAACAAACTAGTGTGCTGGCCTCTTGTTCAGAGCCACAGGGACAGAACAGGTACTCAACCACCTGAACCAGCACCCAGATCTACTCAATGACCCCCAAGTGGTGCCTATCACGTCCTGGACCCTTTGTGTGGCCTCAGTGGAGCTCAGTTGAAGTTTTGTGACTCTTTGTGACCATGAATGGGCCAGTCGGTGGCAAAACCTTGTCGGTCACACTGTCTGCCAACATGAATTTCCATCAACCTGACACTTCGTGCTACAGCATCGACCGCTCATGGGGAGCACAGCGAAGCTCCGGTTGCCTGTTTGGGACTACAACAGGATATTAACGCTACAGCAATGACCGTCAGCGCACCAGGCCTGCTCTTCAAGCGACATCAACAAACGTATGCAACGCTTCCCTGCTCCTCGCAGCCCCCTCCACCACGAATGGAACAGTTTGCACTGGACTGAAATGGTAACTTTTCAGCAGTATTAACCTGGTCCCTGTATCCGACCCGTGCTCCACCAGCAGGTGGACTGAGCTTGTGACTTTCTCCCGGTCTATTTCTAGCACAACCAGGTATCCGCAAAGAACGGTTTTGGAATTCCGGCGCAATGTTCACTTAAATCTGTATAATTGCATATCTCTGGTTCTACTGAGTGGAATTTTGTCATTTAGGTCTTGAATTATTTAATATATTTTAGTCTATTTTCCTTAAATTGGTGTGGGATTTTCCTTGTGTTTTCAAGTTTTAACTGCTTGAAGTGCGGCATAAATACTTTACACATTTCCTCCAAGTTAAGCCAGACTGTTCTGCGCCAAGCTACAAGGGGGTTGAGCACAGGTTGATGTGGCGTTACTTGTGCCTCACCCCAACAAGGATTGTGGTTAATGGTTGAGTGGGGTGAAACCCTACTCAAGCAGCAACCCAATTTCCTCACAGTATATAAATTGGAATTAGGGAGTGAGAAGTACCCTAAATTAAATTATGTAGGAAGCTAGCTTATGTGACATATCAAAAATCTGATATACCATGCAAAGAGTCCAGGGATTAAGAGTGGACAGGGGCTTGCTAGCCAGTCCAAAGTGCTCTGTTAGGGGGTAGTGTGGTAGAGCAGCCTTAGGCTTAGCACAGAGGAGAGCAAGACACCTGCAAATACACACAATGATCAATAAATGACAACCACGACTTAAGAAGGAGATCCACACCAATGTATACAAATAGCAAATTTCTTTATATATTTTTAAGCATCAGAGAAAAATTGTACAGGTAAGTACGCTTTTAAATAAAAATTCTTTTCAGTTTAAGAAGTGGACACAGCACAATTTTTTTGTTCTGCAATGTTATCCTATGGAAGGAAGAACAAGTTCTGCAGACAGGTATACTACAGCGACTTACATGACCAGTCTTCAGGAGTCAAGGTGAATGGTGGTTGAGGTCCAAAGCAGTACCAATACACTACCAGCAGCACAGGGCGGCTGTGCGCAGGGTGCAAAACAGCGTAGGGAGCCCAATTGTATTCTGTGGAGATCGGTCACCTCAAAAAGAGGCTGTAGGCTCTGGCTGAAAGGCCAGTTGGGCTGAACTACCAAGGGGGCCCAGCTCTTGCGATGCTCGGGACATGGGACACTTTTTGTTCTCTTCTTCACAGCCTGGGGCGACAGATGCAGAGGTGGCTTTAGGGGTCTGATTTTCTTACCTGGAGCAGTTACGGTAGAGGGGGTCTTCAATCAGAGGCTGCAGATGACGTCGCAGGGTCTATGAGGGGCAAAACCACAATGGACCCAAGCTCTGGAGGCATGGAGGACCTTGTTGACACCACTGTCCCACTTTAATTTGAGCAAAGGGCGACAGATGCAGTGGGGGCTTCAGGTGTCAGATTTTGGCAGTTCTGGAGACCTCGGTCTTGGCAGGATGCAGAAGAACATGTCCGCCGTTAATGGGAGGTGTTGGATTTTTATAGAGGACAGGCAGGCCTCCCAAGGTTTTGCAGTCAGCAGCTGCAGGACGAGTTAACTTTCGCACAGTATGGCAAGGGATTTAGGTAGGCCCGCAGAGTTGGTACCAGGTCAGCTGCTTCTACTCCTCTCTGCTTTTGTGGTACTTCATGTCCTCTCTTTTCTTAGATCCTCAGGATTCGCTTCTGCGGTGCCAGGGACTCCGCTAAATACTGCATTTAGGGGAGTGTAGGGTAGTAGCCACTACGTTCCCTCTATGAACACTTCCTGAGGGAAGTGAGCATAACCCTGTCTCAGAATTCATAAGTATGCCATCACAGGATGGCTACTTCTGACAAATCGTGTTGACCTCGGTGTAGCCCACTTTAGGGGTGGTACTAGCCTGGAGGTGGCACGTCTACCAGACTAGCTAATTTTCCTGCCTGTCCAGCTTCCACCGGTGTCCTGGACATAGGGTGCAGCTTCCTCTCCATCGAGGGGAGCCAGATTCGCATTCCAAAGCCGGCAGCTCTTTGAAGCTAGCCGGCATAGGAAGGCTAATTAGCAGGTCATCCTGTGGGAGGGGGTGCTTCACCCTCTTCCTGGACAGGCTGTTGTTCTGGATCTCATGAGAGCAGAGGCTCACTCCTTAGGAAGCCAGAACAGCATCTTGGTTGGCAGAACCCATTCAGGGAGCACACCAGAGGCTGGTAGGTTTTCAGGGGGCACTTCTAAGGTTCCCTCTGGGTGCATGTAATGGTAAATCCATCACTGGAACCAGTGTGGATTTATCAATACAAGATGTTTGATACCAAATATCCCTATATTCAGTGAACCCATCATGTAGCTAGGGAACTCATTTTTCATAAGTGTCCAGCACACGTTTTAAAATGACTTCCCTGTGCGCTTGCATTGACAGTAATAGGCTTGACCAGCACAAGGGCATATCTACTCATGCAGGTATGCCCTCACATGTCTTATACCGCATCCTGCTTTAGGGCTGTCATGCCTGCTGTAGGGGTGACCTACAAATATCACATGCAGCATTAGAGGACATGGCACACAGGGATGTGTGACATGTTGAGTTTTAATTTTTGTCTGCACCAAGACATGCAGCCTGCAATGGCAGCTTTGCATGTGCTTGGTGAGGGGCACCCTTTGGGTGGCACAATGTGTGCTGCCTCTCTTAGGGACCCTTTTTAGTACCTCAAGCCCTAGGTACCAGGTGTACCATTTACTAGGGGCTTACAGAGGGTACTAAAGGTTTTGCCAATTGGGGAAACAATTGTACAGTTTTGGGAAAGATCTCTGGCACTTGGGACTTGGTTGGCGGGAACCAAGTGCACTTCCAGTCGAAATCACATCAGTTATCAGGCAAAAGGTGAGGGTGACCCTGCCAAAAAGGGCTAATTTCCCACGCCTTATATTTAAGATTTAGGTTTTACCAAGCAAGGAAAACCTAAAAAGATGTTCAAGGCATACTCAAACTGTATCCTTGGTGGGATAGATACTGTTAAGCACCTTCTACAATTCTGCATGTTTGACAAAGCTTGAAAACAATGGTTAACCTCCTTATTTAAACAGCATGGTATTGGGTCAACAGCGGAGCCTTTAAGAACTTTGTTTTACGGCGAAAAAAATCAAATAAACTTCATATCTTCTTACCCGAGTGGCCATTTGTCATGCACCTGCGAGGGGCTACAGTAGATTAGAGCAAGCATCCTGGTTAATTTGTATTAATATCAACCTAATTAAATTATATATGTTTTTAACTATTTTATTACAAGCTGTATATTGTACAAATCCCATTAAAGAAGGGACTAGTCACACTGGTTAGGTTTCGCCTGGCGAAAAGCTGCGCAAGCAGCGGTTCGCGCAGGCGAAAACTTTTGTTTACCAGTATGGATGTTCGTCCCGCCTCTGTTTCCCATTGGCTAGCTCCATAAATGGACGCTAGCCATTGGGAAACAGAGGCGTCCGTCATTCCGCGAGGCGACTCGTGGGCGTTTCTGAGAATTTTACTCATCCGGCCCCTTTTGTCACGTCAGTGCGGCGGTGTTTATTTTTTTGTTTGTCGAGGTTTCTTTTCGTCATTCCGCGGCCGACCGCCGCAAGTCCAAGTCCAGATGAGTGCTTTCCGTGTGCCCGTTCATTCCCGAACCCCCCTCCGCTGTCCGTCTTCCCGTTCCTGCCCCTCCCTCCCGCTGTCCGTGTGCCTGCCCGCCCCCCTCCCGCTGTCCGTTTGCCCGTTCCCGCCCCCCCCCCGCCCCCCTCCCGCTGTCCGTGCTTAATGCTTGTCTGTTTACTTCTTCCACGTTGTACTCCCGACAGCTTCACTTTCGGTTTCGGGGAGGGGTTTCAGAGCAGGCCAAAGGGTTGTTATGGCAGTTGTAACCTCCCGTAGCCACACGGTGCAGTCCGCTGCAGGCTGCGGCCTGAATGGGGCAGCAGCTGAACGCCGCTTTCTCTGCACCATTTGGCGCGGCGGTGCGTCATCATTTTATTACAGCCCTGCAAAAAGTCGGCATGCGGGAGGCAGTGTGCTGCTGCGCGAGAGTGCCTTGGAGGGTGTGCTGCAATTGCATGACTGCCTTTCCTTTGAGGCAAGCGCGTGCTGGTGAACTCCTGCAGTGAACATGTCCACTTTGAGGAAGACTGTTTCAGTACTTGTTGGCATCAAGAGCGGGGCTCCATTTCCAGTACATTAGTTTTAATTTCCCAGGCCACTTAAGTGGTCTGGTGCCGAAGTACAATAATGAAATTTTGTAGATCCAGTTTTGTGTCCTGTTTCGAGAGAGAGGGGTGTTGTGTAAAATGCAGTTGGTGAGTGTGAATTGTTGGACCTCAACGCGTTGCGCTTCAAGTGGTGCCATCATCACGTGATTACAAGATACATTTTTCTGCAGGCCTGGTTTGTGCATCCGCCTTTCTAGCCAAGGGCCTCATAGATGCTCGTGCTTATGGCCCTCTGCAGGACGCCTTGCGGGCTAGATGCACGCATGTAATTAATGCAGGTTCATCACCCTAGTGTGTGTTTATATTTCCGAAGTTTTTCCTAAACTTAATTTAACACGTGTCCTCTCCAGGAAGAGCGGTGTTGTTCGTGCGTCCATCATACTAACAATCCTGGCTGATTTGCTTAATTGCCTCAACCTGACCCTTTTTCGAAGTGTCTCCTCTGTGTGCTGAGCATTTCAGATGAAAGGTTAACAAAGCCAATATTTCAGCTCCTCTCCTGGCAGGGGTCACAGGAGATAGCCAGGCTTCCTCCCGCCTTGGCACCAACACACTTGGGGAAGATGATCACATTAGCATATCTATCGAATCTGGGGAGCAACCCCGCCCCCCGTCGAGTTCCCCCTCCCATTCTCCCGGGTCTCCCCCAAGAAACAGGCTTTAAGAAGCTGAGAGGGCTTGGAGCTCACAACCCTACAATCCTGAGCGAAAGCAGAGCAAGATGGCGGGCCTTCTGACTCTGGCAGGTGCGACCAGCGGGGAGAGGGGGCTCCGCAGGGACCCCAGGGCCAGCGCAGAGCCCGAGGTATGGCAGATCTTGATTCCGGTGCTCTCCCTCTCGCCCACCGTGCTGGGCCTCCAGAGACACCAGGGGGCACCAGGACCAAGGAGCGCCCCGGAGAGCCGGCCTGTGGGAGCCAGTGGATGGCACAGAGGTGAGAACCGATGACTGTGCACTAGAGGGCAACCCCGTTCACCACTGACTGCTGGGCAGGCCGAGAGGTGGCGGGGCAGGGGTAGGGAAGGCGGGGAGTGCGCGGATTAAACCAGGGCAGTGGCTATGATGATCGAAAATCAATCTCACTTAAAAAACACAAAAATGTATTTCAGGATTATGCCAACTCAAGTCAGCAGTTCTCAATTGATATATAAAGCGGAAAACCACACTCCTTAATCGTGAAATTCAGAGCCCTCTTGCACACTCACAGAGGATCGGGTTTATTATCCGCCTACCATGGTTTCTGTATTGCCAACAGGGGCGCAGTTATAAATGGTTCAGCATGTGCAGTTGCACCGGGACCTCGTGAGTCCGAGAGGGCCACTTTTAGTATTTTTTATTTTAAACCAGGAGATCGACGTCTGGGCAATTACTTGTCTTGCATTGGGGCCTAGGGCTCCCTTGCTACGTCTTTAATTGTCGAGTTGCCTGTAACGCACAGGACGCATAACCAGGCCCTCGCCCAGGCACAACGCGATTAGCTCAGTATTAGACTCTACGGGGCAGCACTGAGCTTGGTAAATACAAGCTGATTAAATAGCAGCAAAGTCTCCCGCCCTACTACTAACTGCTGGGGGATCCTGAGTATGCCTGGGTTAGAACTCCCAATCACTGCAAATACCTGTGCAAGAACCTAAAGCCCATGTGCGTCAGGGGTGGCAAGTGGCAAGCAACGTTCGATTGCTCAATCATGTACTCACTAAACCTTTACACGGGATATATATGTGTGTGTGTAGCATTCCTTCAGCAGTTTTCTGTTCCCATAGCATGGCGTACCGGAGCGTTAAATCGGTGCTGAGGGGACCACGCCGATTAGGGTACCCCCTCCCATATTTTGTATAAGATTCATGAGATGAGACACGGAAGTCTATGGGACCCGTAAACATATCCCGAGGTGGGGTGGGGGTCATTTTGCGTTTAGCCACTGCCCCAGAGTAGTGCGTTTTTTTATCTTGAAAATTGAGCTCCCGTCGTAGAACTCTTGATGAGACAGACTTATTTTCCAGTGCGCTGTTAAATGCGAGATTTGATTCTGTTTTTTATACAGATGTTTTCATATTAATTTCATTTTCCCGTTTCTTCTCCTCCCATCTTCTCTTTATTCCACCTTTTCCTCTTGGCACATTTCTTTCCACTGCCGCAGCGATGCTCATTCTGCCTGTCCAGCCCATTTATGACGCAATTTGATTCATTTCGCTCCATACCGTCTACTGACCGTATCGAGTATCTCCCGGGATATTTAATACTCTTTCATTACCCATAGTCTCGATTCATCACTACTCCTTGACGTGTCTGAGGGCCTACTTACAAAGGCAGTTTGGACTATGTTACGTAGTACTCAGTAGTACTATTTATAAACTGTTACATGCCTTTGTCGGATGCCCGAAACACATCAAATAGGAATATTTGTGAAATATTAATATACTGTAGGCACACATGGGAAAAGACTTTGCTCATTTTTAGGTCGGAGCTAGCTAGACTGCAGACATCTTGGGGATATTCGGAAAGCTTCCCTGAGGATGCATCCTGCCCGTTGCTTACCATTGTTATTTTGGTTGGTAGCTCACATTTTCTTGTTGGCTTTATTTGTTTTAGGCTGTCCAGTTTGAGTTTGTCCCCTTATCCTGTCACAGCAACTCCCCCCACTTCCAGTGCTGCCTCTCTGTAACCAGGCCTGTAAATCTCTTACTCTTGTCACATTTGCTCTGCATTCAAAGACAGAGTCAAACACCAGGCCCCGCTTCCGTGGGAGCTTGGTGTTTACTTTTCATTTTTTTTATTTCAAATTCAGAGAATTTATGTTACAATTATGCTGCCTACTGGGGGAATTCTAAAGTGTGGCGGAAATAAATATTTTAATACACTTCAAATAAATCAATACACTAGGTGATGTCATTTCCACACTGGGTACTGTATACTTTTATCGGTAAAACAATACATCAGTGCAAATAGAATAATCATTTCAATTGAAGGTGTGGTCTTCCACACCATGCGTACTCCACAATACCCCACTCTACTCTGAACCACTTCATGCCACTGCCCTCTACTCTGCGTCACTCTGCTTTATGCCACTCTGCTCTGCACTATGTGCCACTGCCCTCTACTCTGCGTCACTCTGCTTTATGCCACTCTGCTCTGCACTATGTGCCACAGCACTCTACTCTGCACCTCGACACTCTACGCCACTGCACTGTATGCTACTGCAATTTACCCTGCACCACTCCACTCTACCTTGCACCATTCAACTCTATACCCCTTCACTTTACTCTGAAACAATCTACTCTGCGCCACTGCAATCTGTGCTGCACCACTCCACTCTGCGCCACTCTATTCTACCGTGTACCACTCTACTCTATGCCAGTACACTTAATGCCAACTTTACTCAAAAACACTGCACCCTATGCCGCTGCACTTTTTGCCAATCTACTGTGCATCACTGCACTCTATATGCCACTATAGTCTGCTCTACACCACTCTACTCTGCATCACTGCACTCTGCAACACTGAACTCCACGCCACTGCAGAGTGCAAGGGAGTGCAAGGGAGTGCGAGGGAGTGCAGAGTGACTAGGGAGTGCGAGGGAGTGCAGAGTGACTAGGGAGTGCAGAGTGACTAGGGAGGGCTAGGGAGTGCTATGGAGTGCTAGGGACTGCAGAGTGACTGCAGAGATTAAGCTAATGGTAATGTAAATGACAATGCCATTTATTTATCTGTTTTCAAAACGAACACATAAATACAAATTTTGTCATTTACAATGCCAATAGCTCTAACTTTTCCAAAGGCGAAACCATTGCATTGTAAATGCTTGTTTTTAGTTTTGGGGCACTTTTTGATATGTAGTATTGCCAAGAATGGGAGTTGGACATAGTTATGTGGTGGGTGTTTGATTGTTTTATAATTATTTATTATGTAAATGATTTAAAGTGATGACTTAAATTTCATTGTTTTATATTGTAAGGCTGTCCACTGATGACAATTAATAAATTTACTTTAGCATAGCAATGCTCGGGAAAACAAAGACAACGCATTTACCAAACACCTTCACTGTCTTTTTGTTCAGGGATGATATTAACCTCCCCTAAAAATGTAGATGGGAGTTTTGCAAAGCATGTCAAGACTCAACATATAGATGTTGCATGCAGACATTTCTGCCCTGCTTGATGAATACAGACAGGCAGAGATAAACATCTCAGACATACTAACTGATTTTACAGACTCAAGGTCTCAAATATGCCAAGAGCAGTTTTCTAAAAGGGTGATTAATTGAAAAGGACCAAATATCAATATTTTTGTAATGACGTAGAATGGGAACTGATCTGGTTTCTGAATGTAAATGTTAAAAAGTATATGGGGCTAAACACACTGCATTCTCTGCCATACTGACACTTCCACCAAGTCTGGTAAACGTCACTCTCAATTCGCTTATAAAAACAAGCATTGTAATAGGCAATAGGTCTCACCTTTGGGACCTTATAAGTGTTTATCCAGAGCTACTGGCTTTGCCACGGTCTTTAAGCTATGTTGTAGAGCAGTGTGGCTGCTGTGTAGCATGTTGAAAAGTTAAAATAAAAATGCGTTATAAGCTTTTTTGTTACCTTATATATAAGCAAGAAGACATTATGTACAGCTGAACGACTCTATTCATAAAAGAATTAACATACAAATAGTCATCTAGTTGTTTAGTCCTTGAAATGCTGGAAACTTCTTCCAGACAGTTCTAATGTTGGCTTGTTATAGCTTTTATGTTTTATAATTGGGGGGTGGGGGATGATTCCGAAGGGCAGACTGCGCTTATGGCAATGGGGCACATTAGTAACTGTGTGGACAGAGTCTGAAATCAGTATAATATATATAGAAGTTTAGAGGCCAGTGATTGAGAATGAAACAATGAGGTAAGAGGGTGTGTAGGGGGAAGAAAACAAGTGAGAAAGGCATACTGAGTGAATATGAGAGGAGAGCAGTAGAATAGAAAGAAAGATGCCCACAGGAAGGACGAAGGGTGACAGAGAAACAGAAACAAGAGAGAGAGAAAGAGCAAGAAATTGTGTGTGTGTGTGTGTGTGTTTTATGGGCTTGAGAGAGAGATAGAGGAAGCGAGAGACAGAATGCGTGAAACGCAGAGGGGGGGAGGATTGGGGGGAGAGGGAGACAGTGTGTTTCAGAATGAGAGTGACCACAGTAGAGATTAAAAGAAAAGGAGGATGTGTGCCTGGGTGATGGTCAGACATTGAAAGAGCTTCTGCAATTATGTAATAATGCTTGTGATGGAAAGGGTTTCCAGACCTACCTTTTTCCTCTTTTAATGCAAACCTCCAACCAAACAAATAGAAATCCTATTAAACTGTAGTGCGGTTATGTATTTCGAAATGATTTACACTGTGATGTTACAGGGCAGGTAATTAAAACACTTTACCCGAAGAGGATACAAATAGGATTGTGAGCATACAATGGTGTATTTGCTCCATGCACTACTTATGATGCACACCAATATTTGCAAAAACTGACAGCGTTGAAGATGGCATGTTATGTCACTTACCAGAGATGACTCCACAAGGATCTTTAAAATAGCATAATATTTGAAAAATATAACTAGATCCCGAGATGCAGCTTAGATTGACTGTAAATAGCTATTTTTCTCACATGCAGTTGCTTATATGGAGTAGGAAATTGGTTGTTATGCGTTTGTCACTCACAGTAGTGATGAAGGTTTCGCCTACGCAGTGTGCAAGCGCAGCTTTGGAGTGACCTCTTGAAATCGCTCCGGGCTTTTGTGGAAACTCATGCATGTTCTGCTCTGTTTCCAATGGGCCCTCGTGCATGTGCGGCGTTTGCCTTGCGGGAGCGAGCAGCGGCGCCATCTGTTAGCAATTATCGTGCCTGCTGCTGCTCGCTCCCGCAAGGAAAACGCTGTACATGCCCTCTGTTCGCTCCTGCGTCGCTTTAACTTTCGCGGCCACGGTTGTCTTTCAGCGCTTGTTCTTGCTGGTCTCTCTTACCACTCACACCTGGCCAGTCACAGGGGTGTCTTGTACAGAAGGCCGAAGCCTGGCCGCTCACAGCAGGTAAAACAAGGTCGGTGCTTCTGCACCCGACCCCTCCCTCCTGTAGCCCGCACATGAAAGCACCTCTCACACTAGTGCAGAATTCCTCATGCCTCTGATGGCATATTTCCTTTGCGGAGTCCAGAAAGGTGACCGGAACAAGTTCATAGCAGGGCACCGCACACAGCATGACATCATGACCCTGGTGTGACGTCTGCATTGTTCGGGTCACCTTAACTTAGTAGCAGGTCTAGTGGTTTTTTTTTTTGCATAAGGCCCGGCAGTTAACTTCTTAAAGATTTTTAGGTAAACCAGCCACTTGGGGGCTGACAACAGACTTAAACTCCCAGAGTGCATGTAAAGCTAAATAACGTGGGACCGTGGTTGAAGGTGCATGCTCCAACAAGATGTTTGCATCCGCTTAGGCAGTTCTATTTTAACATGGACACCAGGACGGTGTGAACTTCTGCCCTGCGCTGCACACAGCTCCATTTATAACACGCGCTGCCACAGCACGCCAGACGGCGTGTGTGACCCCAGCTCATCAGATCCCTTCCTGTCTCTTGAATACAGGAAACTGGCCGGAGCGGGGAATGCAGTTTATAATCCACATTTAGAGTCTGCTTTCCTCTTGATGACGACAGGAAGGGGCAGCGCATTAGTCCCCACCTCCCCACCCCCCCGAGCGTCAGTAGTTCCCACCCTTCCGCCCAGACGGGCTCCTTCTTCGTCTCAGGAACACAAAAGAGGGCGGGTCTCAGATGTGGAATCACCTGGGCCCACGTCGACGCTGCTCTTATGCCTTGAGGGCGAGGCAGAGGGGGGTATGGTGGGTTGCCCCTCACCTTGAATATTCGTTTTTTCTTTGGTTCTGGGCACAGCGCCATCGACAGAGAGATTGAAATTCTTGGCACTCTGACACAAACAGGGGCAAGGGGGGATGAGCATAGTGCAAGAGCCGAGACACCACTGGAGACAAGACCAAAGCTGATGACTGGACAGAGTAAATACCGAGCCAGAGAATTCATAATATAAAGACAGTTACCGGCCCCATCAGGAATTTACATCTCTGTGGACTTGGTACATTGCACCCAAGGATACCCGTTTCTGAAAGCAACTACAATGCCCAGGTGAAACTAGAGGGGGAAACATCTCTACAGTAGGGAGATTAACACACTGAAGTACTTTAGAACAAGAGTTACCCTAGAATCAGTGCCATGGAATGAACCCGGGATCAGTGTGCAGAACATACCAAAGAGAAAATAGAGAATGCAGGTAACTACATCCAGCAGATGAGGATGAAATGAGGGCAAGGTACGGGTCGGAATTAGCGTTGGTGGAGCCTAGTATGATAATCTTTGTTGCCCCTCATCCCCTCCAGCCCCTGTGACATCCTTCTTCATGCCTTTCCTCTCTACCACCCTCCCATGGTACCTCTCATGTCACCTTAGACCCTCTCTCACATTTATTTAATTTCTTTTATAGTGCTCCTTATACCAATGTAGGTTGTCAGAGCGCTTTACATCACACACACATACAGAGACAATGAATGCATAATTCAATGTGTAGGAAATGTTTCATAAGACAATGAGGGCCACAAGCCTTTGGAGTCACAGTTCACCCATACTGGGAGCATAGCCAATAGGTCTCACCTTTGGGACCTTATAAGTATTTAGTTATGCAGCATAATATCCTTGGTGCAACAACATCAACTGTTGCATGGCTAAACACTTTACGGTCCAAAAGGCAAGACCTATTGGCTATGTCAATGCTCGTTATTGAAATACCTCTATAGTGCAAATCTAAAAGTTGTACATATTAAAGATAACCTGCAAACAAACCTCTCTAAAACAATCCAATATTTTCATGTTTCATGCTTGTTAACATAGAGGTTTATACAAGATATGGAACTTGACTGACTTACAAAATACTTGCGTACAATTTAACTAACTAGTGTTGGCAATCAGTAGAAATAATTTATGGATCACTAACCTAGCCTATTGAGAAACATGCTCTGCAAGGGACACTGTTACTTGGAACAATGTGTAACTGTGTAGGTGGGAAAACAGCATGAAATAATTTTGAGTGGATTGCCATGTGTGCAAATGGGCAGGGGCATGAATGACATCTACAATGGCAGGAGGTTTGAATACTCATTTGCAACCATCTACATACTCTCAATGCTTGTGGTCTGCTGGGTCAACATCCCCCTGCAAGGTGTCCGGAAACCAGGTGTGAAAGGACGGAGCTTATCCCGCTGACATTGCCACTTGTGATGCAAACCCCGAGGCTGCCGAAGGGATCCAAGGCACGTCTTGAATTTATTTATTAACTGTACAATTAATTAAAATCGTTACAGTAAAAAACATAAAAACAAGCAAGTAAAAGAATGGTCACAGTAAAAGAATAGAGGCATCAGTTAAAATTTGGTTGACCACCCCCCCCTACCCGGGGCACCCACTCGATCAACAAGCGCGGGTAGTCATTGTCATGAGTACTTGCACAAAGTTTCTTAGGCACCTGCGTAACCCTTGGTCATTTTCTACTTCAGCAATCTATAGGCCAATCTCCTTGGCCTTTCCATTGAGAGCCATAGATATGGTGCAGTCTCAATAGGACGGGTGAGTAGGTGCAGGGCTCTATACTTGTTTGGGGGAAAGCAGCTTTATCCCTCTTATTGTGATGTGCTGCACACCATAGTTTGATTGTGTTCGTTTGCGGCCTTTAAAGCAACCCTAATCTGATGAGCAAATTTCCCCAGTCTCGCCAGGGTCATCGTAGTTGTTTTAGAAAAGCACAAGGCGGACGCTTCGCTACATGTCTTGGTTCCCTTGGTGATACAAACCGGGCGTAGAAGTCATTGAAGTTCGTTCTCTACGGGCAAGGCAGCAGCATAGGAGATGTAACCAGGATTCCCTCATGTAGGAGCACAGTCTGCAGTTTGCGGATTCTCCCTTACGAGCCCATGCAGGGTTAAAGCCAGTGATTCCTAGTATACATAGTCTCATGGAGAGAATTTTGGTTCTTGCTTGTGGTGTCAGGGCATCGTTTAGGTAGGCTTGTGCCTTGCCTACTATATAGGAGCTGTTCAGCGGGACTAAGTGGGGGCTAGAACTAAGATTTAAGATCCAGATCAAATGAAGTTTCGCTGACTTGTCTATTTATGACTTTTTTCCAGGTGTTTAATGGAATTTCAGGCAGTGGTATGCTCTATTCCTCGATCTTTGATGTGCTGACCGCTTTGCCAAGGCTGGTGTGCCGTACTGAGTTTGGCCCCTCAAGGATGACTCTCAGTTGTTGTCTTAAGGAATTTTTGGGGCCCTTAAAATCCTTAGGTATAGTTTTATAATCTCCCCTTGGCACATCAGGTCTGGCCTTACCAGGCCTAGCTCCAGTCTTAGGACTTCCTTGCCGACCTTGGGATGGAAAGGACCGATTTATACTCTTTGGCTTGGGCTGCGATAAGGAGGGCGTCCTGCGACACCGGGAAAGCCTGGTGACCATAACTAAATAACTATTGGCCTGCAGCAATTTTGCCTTTAGGGCAGTCAGTATTGGTCCGGCAGAGGGGCTGATCAGATGTAAGCTCCGTTGCTTTAGCAGGAAAATAACCTTATTGGCATTAGAAGACTGCTGTTTCAAGTGGGCATTTGCCTTGGCCCGTTTCGTGAGCCAGACCACTAGATAGCAAGTGACCAGTGGTCAAAGTGGGCGGGATCTGAGAGGCACGACATGCCCATTCTTTTTTAATTGAAGAAACACAGTTCCCCTACTTTTTGTGAAAAGAAAACTGTCCCAGGATGGTCAATTCAGAGAGTTGAAATGCTTCCACTGAAGCGTAAGGCAGGGAGTCTCCTGTGAAACCGAGGGAGGGGCAAACAGCCAAATAAGCCTTCTTGCCTGGGTGTCTTCTTGCCTGAAAGAAATGTAAATGTGCGAACAGATGCGTCTGCAATTGTAAAGAGTGCCTGGAAGCGGGTATTGGTTCTAATTGATGGAATCAGGTAAAGCTTCCCGATAAAAGGTTTATCCTTTCTGAGAAGTATGATAAGGTGGTTACAAGCTGAGCTGTGTGCTTCTAAAAGGACAGTTACAAAAACAATTGCGCTATGTACAGTTTGGGTATTACTAAAATCTATTTTTTGGTAGGCTTTTTTTATCTTAAACCTTTTTGCGCATTTTATAGGAAGCCTATCTTCTACTAAGTGCAATGCAAGTTTGAAACAACGACAGTGCTTTTTGTCACAGACTGGTAACTCTAAGCACTAACCATACACAAGTCACTATTCTCCACTGCCCCAGCCAGGATTCAATTCCGTTGCTCTCTGGTTCCAGACAAACTCTGCAGTGCATTAACGGAGGTTTCATAATGTACGATACTGCATTTCACACTGATTAACTTAACTTTTTCATTTAAGCTGTGCGTTATATGATATAAAGATGAAAGACCAAAAAAGTTACAGAATTTGTTTTTTTTAGCTTCGCCTTTGACCTCGCCCCCATTTGGTACAGCATAACAGTTCCCATACTGTTTTTAATGCTCTTCAACCGCTATACGTGAGACACCACATGCCAGTCCTGAACGGTCACCAATATTATCTGTCTTGAGACATGCAGCGGCTCCTTTACCACTGAAAGTACAGCTTGGAAAGTCCCTCCAGGTGTTGATGAATAAGCCAGAACCTGCTCAAAGATCCGCATTTGACCAGCATCAGCCTGCTGGCCCTTTCTTTTGGTTTTGGGGAGTCTGCTCACTGCAGCCCTAGTACAGGTTCTGGGAGCAGCACAGCTGCCAGCTCACATCTGAACCCTCCAGTCCACAATACCGCGGAGGCCCTGGACGCCGAGCCTGTGAACAAGTCCCAGAATGCAATTCACTGTTGACTAAAAAGCCAGGACGTGACAGCTGCCCCCCTGGGCTCCCACTCCCAGCCTACGGAACCACATCCTGCCTTCATCCACGCTGTGACTAGGTGGCAGGGACGGACCCCAGTGACGGGAGTGCCCCCACAGCCTATCTAAGGAATGGAAAGAGAGCTGCACGAGGATTGACTTGGAAACTTTTCAGGAATTCCACGATGGCAGGCTCCGTTGACTCCGAACTAGAAACCAGGGTTCAGCTCAGCCCCTTTGCTCCTAATAGCCAGGGAGGATTTTGGATAGTGTGCCATTTCCGAGCAGTATGGTAGTTCCCACATAGCGAAAAATGAAACAAAGAAAAATGTAGACACATGCCGTTTTTGCTTTTCACATTAGAAAACAATACAGTCTTTGATGCATGCCGTCAAACTATTGTCAATATACGTAGGTTCAAATTAGCAACTCTTTATACTTTCCCTGGAGAAAAAAGAAAAGACAGTGGTATGGGTCCCTTTTGAATCATCCTCCTTCCCCCACAAATAAGCGAGATCTTATTAGTCTACCTGCCTTATTATGGCCTTCTCCACAGTATAACTTTTCAGCGACGCCCCGCTGCTTATTTCAAATCCTCTTGACTATGTGAACATATCCAAAGCTCTCCAGCTTGGAAGTAAAAAGAGTGATGCTTTTAAGGATGTACTCTCCTTAAAATGCAGTCAGGACTAGCTTGAAACCAGGCGCCTTCCCATCCCCTTCACTCCTGATAGCAGGGGAGGATTTTGAGTCGAGTGTCGTTTACGAGCAGTACGGTACTTCCCCCATAGTGAAAAAGAAAACAAAGAAAAATGCAGACCCATGCCACAGCTGAAGCCGTTGACATAAGAAGGCCTTGCTAAACCAAAATAGGATATTATAGAAAGAAAACCTTCCAACTTATCGCGCACAAGCTTAAAGAAACACTTGAGGAAAGTGCTTGATTACATTGAAGCGTGGCGGTCGTGAATCAGGTGCCACGCAAAGTGGGAGGTGCTTGGTCTGAATGTAAAAAAACTTTTTCCAACGACACGAAATACAATGGCACAAGTGGAAGATAACAAGTACTGCGGCGATACTCCATGGGAGTTAACTAATGAAAAAAGGTGCTGCAAGGAGGAACCTTTGTCCACTTAGAAACAACGTTTTTCAAAGGACACGAACAAAAGCCAATCAAAGCTGGAGGCAGGTGTTAGACCTGTCAGCCCTTTGGGTGGTCCCTCCTGTCATTATTTATTTTGTCCCCTTTTTGCCCCTCATAACCTTCATTTTTTTATGTCCACTGGGAATTTTTCAGGTGTTGACCAGGGGGTTAGGTGCTCCTTGACCCCATGGTTCCTCTCAGACCCAGAAATCCCTCCTTTTCTGAGGTAAAGCCTAGATGCCTAAAATGGTGGACAGTAACTGCCATAACGGTCACCTCAGGAGAAGGACCCATAGGTTAGAATAGGGACATTCCAGAACCTTCTGGACCATGCTGGACCTTTTGAGGGGAGCCTATATAAGGCGGAATGTTAGGCGGCCATTTTAGAAGTGACCAGTGAGAGCACAGAGTGGAACTGGTGAGGAGAGAGGCGACTCTGAGAAGGAGGACAGCGCATTACAAGGAGTGGGATCGACCTGCGGGCCGGCTGATCTCCTGTACTGACCTGACCCCTCTTGCGTTGACCAAACCCTGCCATGGCAGTCCACATCTAAATTTCTCAAAAGACCCCCGTGTTATTCCAAATGCCCTGGGGACCCCATACTGAGTTGCTACTGAGGAGCTGAAGAAACCTAGCTCCGAGGGGTCATCCCTAGAAACCGCTGAACTTGACTCGCCCTTGTCTTGCCTGCGGGGAGTTATCCGGCCCATTTATCAAGGACTCACCGCGCGTGGGTCTTGCGGGGCCAGCTGTCGTCCCTGTGGGGCAGAGGCGCCCTATCCGGCGCGGATTCCTTCTGTGTGCTGGCGGAAGCGGGACCCGGCAGAGGCTCTGCGACTTCTGGAGGAAGTCTGAGGGGCGTCGGAAGAGGCGGACCAGCGTCGAAGGAGGCCGGACGTAGGCGGGGAATTTCCTGCGTGTGGAGACGGCGAGGAGCGAGCAGCCTGTGAAGAAACGCCGTGAGTAGTGCGGCGGCGTCTGTCACTTGCACAGGCCCAGAAGCGCGGTTCTCAGAGGAGTGTACCGAGCGGCAGTGTCTGGCTTCTGCGCAGGATCTGGGGGTGAGTCGGCCCAACCAGTGACGGAGGCGCACAGGGAAGAGGAGTGTCAGGAGGCGCTGTTGTGTTTCCGGGCGCTAGTGACAGCCTGAGATGGTCCGGACATCGAACTCCCCATAAGTAAGCTGGGGGCTCTTGACTGGAGGGAGGTGAGAAGCGAGACTGGGACTGCAGCGGGACAGCGGTTTTGGCCGTGAACTCTCACCCAGGCTACAGAACAGTCCCCAATTGATGGGCGGTGGCATTAACATTACCCCATAAGATCGGGAACTTCCTGTCTTCAGGGCCTTCCTGTTTAAACAAGGTTAAATGTGTAAGATGATTTAATTGTCCTTTACTAGAAACCACAGAACCAGGGCTGAACTGGGGATAAGAAAGTGTGTGGGGCTGCATTTGACACGGGGCAATCAGTACTCGTTAGGAGTCAAGGTGATTCTTCTAGCCTAATGTGGGTTTGGAGCAATCAGGATAGCTTTTATTAAATGAATTAACATCCTGTCTGTCTTCACTCAGACCTCCAGCTGAACGCACCGAGACATAAGGGTGCCATTATTGTAACTGTGCTGAGAGCCTGTGCAACCTGTTGGTAATGTCCATGAGACCTCAGGGGTAATGTACAGCCCTGCTTTATTGTAAAGAAGCTTGACAATTGCTGATACCTGATCTAAGTTTGTAGAGTATATGTACTGCTTGCTTGAGATACAGAATTTATTGCTCAGTTCCCTCCATTTAGGAAAAGAGAAGAAAGTAATGTTAATGTCCTACAGAAATTTGGCACAAACTAATAATTGAATGTGAAGATATTTAATGTACTGTCTCTGAAATCTGCCGTAACCTAACAAAGAGTTTTTATAAAGCAGAACGTATTTTTCTAAAACTGGTGTAGTGTTATTTTTGAATGGATGAACGCTGAGTTACTAAGGGGTGTGGCGCAAGCTTTGCACTTTTGCCTCTAGGAATTGACTGGGCCAGGCTACCCTATGTGATCTAGAAACCTTAGGTCTAACAGCAGGCTTTAAGCCTACAGAGTTAATACAGCATGTCTCGAGAGACAGCGCATGCACTGCATAGGCTCGATCTAACTAGACACCTCCTGCATTGCAGGGAAGCCCTGCAGCAACACACTCCAATGGGACAAAACTTCAATTCTACTCCCCCACAGCTGTCATAAAAGCCAACAGAGATAATATACTCAAATATTAAGCATATATTATTATTATTACTAGGTGAATATTCTTAAAGACCAGTTATCACTCATGACGAGTCTCTTAACGCTATGTAAAAAAACAAACTTTTCTCAGAGAGACAGGAAAGACTATCACTGTTAAGTTTTGTTAACGGAAGGGAGAATTTAAAAACTACTGCATCACAACGTTAAAAGGCCATTCGAAAAATGAACTACCATAAGAACAAGCATTTACAATGCAATAGGTCTCGCATTATTAAAGTTTGAGCTATTGGCATTGTAAATGACAATGCCTTTTTTTCATTTGCATCGTTGCGTAAACAAGCACTTTGCACTTATAGTCCATGCTTATGAGAAGCAAGGCTGGAAGTCTCTTTTACTGCCAGGTTTGCTAATTGTAAGCAAGGAATATATGTTCAAAGTGCGTGTTTATGCACCGATTGCAGGTTTTAAAAACAATGAATAAAAGACATTGTCATTTACAATGCCAATTGCTCCAACTTTAATAATAATAATGCGACACAAAGAGACCCCGGTGTTTAGCTCCGTGGGCCCAATTCGGCCAGGATCAAGGCAGGATTATAAGGTGGAAGGCACGAGCACCCCTCAGCCGCTTCTAGCCCGCCAAGCCACGCCTCTTGATATTATCAGTTGTACTAAAGTAAAAAGGTTTTGCATGTTAATTAAATACACTTTATTCGTTTTTGAAGAGACGGTAATATTTTTACACTTTTGCTGCCAGATTGGTTTAATAAAAATGATCGAGTTTCTAAAGTAACGAGATGCTGGACTTCCGAGTTACATCCTTTTTTTGAACAACATTTAACCTTGAAACAAATGATTGATTGTTTATTTAACATCTTTTTATTTTTAGTGCTAAATCGAGTAAAGGGGGGCCAAGTACTCCTGTTGACCGGGGAGGCCGCATGTAGAGGTCAGGAGGGCAAGGAATCGAATGCCTATGGATTGCAATTCATCATTTGGGGCATTCCAGATCAGCTTTTTGCGAACAGTCAAATATATTATGTTTGCCTATTTCATAGTGCCATTTTTCCAATTTAAATGGATTCTTTTAGGTGGTTTGTATGATCGCTTCGGAGACAATAAAATAAAACATATATTTTAGTACTTGAAGCGGGTATCAAATGGATTTCCAAAATATGTTTCATAGGGCATTGACGATTGGAGACATTTTATTAACAAGTACAAATTGAAACTCATACTGGGGTAACCTCATGCATGACCATGTTATTAGTAAATTACTGCACCATAAGTGTTAGGGGAAAGGGCGTGGCCAAGCCTGCCAAGATGGCAGACTTGCTCGCTTGACGCTCTGCATGTTGGCCTGACACCAGTGGGGCAACCAAACAGAGCCATTGTAACACAAACATCGGCAGAACTGTAATCATTCTGTCCGCACTGAGCTTTGGGGAGAACACTACGGTGAGCCGCAAGACATTTCCAGCAGGCGGCCCCAACCATCACTGCGGCAAATTACAGCAGGTGAGATACCCAGGGAAGAGGAGACGGCGGATGACACCGGGCCTGTCTGTCCTGCGCCCGTCGCGCCACAGTGAATGGCTACTGGCACAGGGGAAAGAGATTTGAGCTTACACTACAGGCCGAACTGCGGTAGTGAGATTGACACACAAAAGCAGGCTGCCGCAGACCCATCCCGCACCTCCGTTTGGCAGGAAAGCAGAGACATGCTCTGCAAGGAGTACATACCCGTAGAGGCCTCCACGGATGTGTCAGTGCAGGCGGGGTGAGATCTGAGGAGAGGCGGCACCACTCCCTCCATAGGGGGAAACGGCCTGGACCTCCCCCACTTGGAACCACAAGCGTAGTTCAGCACCCCTGACCAGGATCCTCCATTAAGCCTCCCGAGGGCGGTGGCTGGGTCCCCGCAACTCATCGGGGCCCAGCGAAGAATGCAGTGGGAACACCTCATGGGCAAGCCTACTACTCGGCACAATAATCCGGGTGTGGCGTGAACAGTTGAACTCCACGGGGCAGCAACAATGGGATAACAAGTTAAAGCATGCATAGAGCCTTTCCATTGAATACAACTAGTGGTGCGCGCGCCCCATAGAGGAGCGGGGGGGAGGGAGCACGACAGCGAGGCTAACGTTGAGTGACGGCCGCCGCCGCGCTGTGATTGGCCAGCGCCCGCCCGAAAGAAGAAGGGACGTCCTCCCGCGGCCCAGGGCTCCCGTGGAGTGTGGAGTGCCCGGGGCCGCCAGCCCAAAGTGTCACAGACGTCCTGCCGCCGTCAGAGGAGCCCCCCCTTGCAGCCGGTGAGTGTTTGAAGGCGGGGGGCGGGAACAGGCGCTCGCATCGTCGTTGGAGAGGTGCGACGGAGGCAGGATGGCACGATCACGCCCGTGCTGAGAGACCGACACGCACTTAAATTAAAGTCTGCCTTATTGTTTTACAGCTCCCAGCAGCTAGATTCAAAAGCGCGTTCACACGGACGAATCTGAGACAGCGAGGCGCGTGGGCGATCGCTGTCTCACATTCCCCCAGACACGCTAACAAAAGGTCCATCGCTACGCTTCGCTCGACCTAAAAAGGGGAAAAAAAAGGCTTGGGTGGCAAAAAGTCAAAGGTAGAACTGTGTGGTGAAGCATAAGGGAGTCATTACAGATCAAGAACTAATTTATGTTTTAGTGAACTCAGAGATGAAGATTTTAAGAGGGCAGCGGCACGGGCAGTCTGCAAAACCAGGAAGCATAGAACTGTAGTGCCTTGGAGCTCTCAGTGTGTTTCAGAAGCACATATAAGACAGCGGAAAACTAGAAGAAGCCACACACCTGCAGCAACCTGGCGTTCTCAGCAAAGAGGAAAGCAGAAGCTTCCCATTGCACAGCTATCACGTTTCCCAGCTCCATGCATGAAGAGTTGCTCCAGTCCAGGTTTTTTCTTTGAATCCTATGACTTGTAAATGGGATTTATAATTGAATTCTGGACTTGTAGATCTGTTTATTCTAAGAAAAAAACCTAGACTCTGGCAGCTAGTTACGTATGGACCCACGAAACTTGGCAGGGCTGACACTGGTAACAACCTGAACAGAACCCCCAGCTTATTGTGCCATAGATTAAAAGAATTTGCAGCACAAAAATTGACATTTTGCGGCATCGTTGCTGCACTTTATCTTAATTGCAATAATTGTTTTTCAGCCTTAAAATCTATTGAAACTCTCATCAGAATATTCCGCTTTGAAATAGGCATGTTGAAAGTATCTGGGAGTGTTTTTTTGCAATAAATTCCTTGGTAATAACATTCTCGAGTACAGGCAGGGCCAATGGAATTATAAGATTCTGTGGCTGTGGTGTTTTCAGCATAGTTATGGGTTGGCTGCATTGGTCACATAATCCACCATCTGCTGCAAGAACAGCAAATTTTAACCAAAATAATTGTTTGTAACTCAGACGGAGGTGAAGTGTTTCTAAATGAAAAAGATGTACATTTCTGAGGCGAAAGGACAGAAAGTAACATGGCATCACAATTTAGATGTCCTAGAAAGGACATAAGAGCACTTACGCTCAAACCTTGAGGATGGTGTTTTTTTTTTTCTTATTGCATTGGAACAGTTTTTATCTGGCAATCTCCCTGAATAATAATTCGTTTTTTTAATGTGCTGCAGTCGTTGGCATTTTAATTAACTGTAAATATAGGACTCATATTACTGCGTTTATTGCCATTTAGTTTATCGACTTAGGAAGGGTGAAGGCCCGAACTGATTTTAGTGGGACTTAGATACATTACTTAATGATGACACTAAAATGAAAGCAGTGAGGACTGAAGTCCTTGAGTCGTTTGGCCCTTAAGGACTTGATTATAATTCTGAACTAATCTTTTAATCACTGCCTTTGAGCATTGTGATAGCACCCCCAGACGAAAAAAACACACAGTACTATTTTAGGAGATCAGCACTTCACCATAGTGATACCTATTTTACTTTAACACTGTGACAAATGCAACCACTGCTGAAACAGTAGATGGCAATGACGTGGTTAAAAAAAGCAACAAAAAATACCAAAAAGTGAGACGGATGTACTGAAATAATAGATCCAGTACTGCATTCCTTACCTTCCACACGTCTCTCCCAGCCGACTGCTATCACCACACAGTGTTCTACTCACTACTTTGCTAACTCTCAGCTTTAAGACCTTCATTTTTTGAGGTCCGGAAATGGATCTTGAGCCCTGTAACAGGCCTCTCTGCCTTGCCCCCGACTCTGCTCGAGTGAACTGTAAAATAAATCTTTAAGTACTGCAGCATGAAGCTGCTATCACAGTGGCACATAATGACGTGTGCGTGTACAGCCAATATTCAGACACCATTTTTAGGTCTCGCAAGCGACGCAGTGAATGCGCTGCTCGCCTTGGCCAGATCTATAGTTGTCTGTTTCTTGGCCGAAGGGGGACAGTGCATGTAGCCTGGGATCACTAGATCACCAGGACTCGAGTGCGCACTACTAGAAAACAATTTTTCAAAGTTTTACGATTAACACATTTTAATTCATGTCCTGTCCCCCGAAGGGGGACAGGACATGAGCAACATGTGCACGGGGACAGGACAGGTCATGTATGCGCGTACGGCTCGCGTGTCCAGCACAACGCGTTGGCCAGGACAGGCCATTTGCACGCGTACAGCTTGCGAGCTCAGCACAACGCGCGCTCAGCACAGCCTATTCATGCTGCTAGAATGTGCCACCAGCGAGAGACCATTAATGCATGTTAGCGCTGTGTGTCAAATGTATCTTTATTGCTTAAGTTAATTAAAACCATAACAATTCCAATAAAATTAATCATTCCGTACATATTAAAACCATTAATTACCAATAATAAAATGTACAGCTTTTGATGATACCATATTAGCGCTGTGTGACATCTATATATATTCCGCATAAGCATGCATCTAGATACACAAAACAGACAAAGGTCTAATATGCAGCACACATATTTGCTCCAGACCCTACGATATCTGGGGTGCACAGAACTCACCAGCTCTTCCCGGAGCCACTCCAGCGCCTGGCCCAGAGTGGCAAAGCCCTGGGTGTTCCTCAGTGGCACATCCTCAGCCTCTGTGGGTGCTCGGCAGGGTCGTTCACTCCCACTCAGGCACTCTTTCCAACAGCTCGTGCACCGATGCCCTCTTGGGGCCTCTGGGTGGCTGACGGGCGCCACCTTCCTCGTGCACCTGCGCCTTCCTTGGGCCGCTCCGGGGCGGGCTCGTGGCCTCCTCCCCGCGCCTTCAGGCCACGGCCTTGAATGCCAGCGTCCTCTCGGGGGCCTTCCAGGTCTGGCGCTGCACCTGGGCCTTCCACTCCAGGTAGGAGGGGCGTCGTGTCTGCAGCTTCAGCTTCGCTGTCAGGGCCTTCACCGAGTCCAAATCATCATCACAAGTAGAGGCCTCCTCGCTCAGCTCCTTGAACTTCCCGCTTCAAAAGACATCTTCAGTGAACATTCACAAAGGTCACACGTGCGAGTGTTCACAAGCACTCTGTGCACGAGTGGATCTGCCCCGTGTCTGTGAGAGTGTGCTAGTGCAACTCTGCAAGAATGAGTGTGAGTGAGGGTCTACCAAAGGATATCTGAGAAAAGTTTGCCTGCCAGATAAACTCTGGGAAGGACTGTGCACAAGGATGTGTACACTACGAGTGAGAGTGCAAGAGGGTCTGTGTGCAAGTGAATGTGCACCCGGAACTCTACAATAATGGCTGAAAAATATCTGTGCACGGATAAACGGGCAAGAGAAACCCAGAAAGAATTCCTGCACAAATCTAATCGCTACACACTAAGCGTGCAAATGGGTCAGTACATAAGTGACCGTGCCAGAAGGCCCACGCCAAGTGAATGCAGAGGGTTTGTGTTAGATGGGTTTTGAGTGTGTGGGTGGTACAATGCTATGTCAGGACCGGAGGCTTCGGATTATGCCTTCTTTCTTACGCTTTATTTTCCACAGCAGCAAGAAAACATAAACAAACTACTTTTCCCATGAACACTTGGGAAAAAAACAAATTCGAACATGAGTCCTTCAACAATGTCCATGCACTGGCAGCTCCCATCATGCCCTGCTGCCGCTTCCTCTTCCTTCGCTGCTCAGCAGCAAGTTAAGTTGTTTTTCTTCTCTCTTCTGGCGTTTTGGGGGTCTGTGAGCTTGGCGTTTTGTCTCTGTGCAGGCGCTGCTTTGTTTCATCCTCTCACAGGTTCCGTGTTGATCGCGGGACGCTTTTGTGCTCCTCACGCGATTCTGTAGCCCAGTAGTGTGCGGTGCGGTGTTCTCGCCCCAAGGGGGCAGTGTTCATTCCGTTGCCAGCGCGCTTTGGGTCGCTTTTTTCTGAGGCGTTTTTTCAGCGCGTTAGCGCGGTCTGTATCCTGTGCCTGGCCACCCGGTTTTAGACACCCTCAGGGGTCGCAATTTAGGTCTCCACTGTCTCATTAAAGACGCCCTGTGTGGGTTGTGTTGTTGGCATTTGACACCCTGTGGGGTCGTAATTGCGCCGGTCCTCGGCGCGGGGGCGCTTTACCGGGTGGCGCCCCGAAATCTTGAGGGCTGCAGCGTCCCCAGGGGTCACCCCCGTAATTGTGTGCTTTAAGCCATTCATATCCTGGGTTCTTCCCAGACCATACAGTACCCGTTTGGGGTTCAGTTATTACCTGGCCGTTCCTCCGTAGCCTGTAGAGCCTAATTTAACTCACTATGCAGAGGGAGTCAGGCCAGTATACGGAGGAGGACCCTCTAAACTACGTCCCTTTGGACGATGACTTCTATCAGGCGGTCGACGACTCGATCTATAGGGCAGTAGACCAAGCAATAGTTCCCCTTGAACAGCGTCTTTCGGCGCGTTTGGATGAGGCGTACGCGAAGCTTGCGGCCCTTATTCCCGCGCCCTCGGGGCCTGATCCTGTAGCTTCACCCCCCCTCCCCCTAAGAAGCCTTGTACAGAGGGGGTAGACGTTACGGCTTTTGAGAGGGTGAAGAGTGCGTTCAGGGCGATGGAAGGGTCCCTCCCGCTTCCAGCCCCTCCCCCGCAGAGGCACCTCCGCCTTCTCCGCGTACTATGTCCCCAGAGCCGCAACAGGATGATGATGATTCTCCGGACTCGGAGGAGGAGGCTTGTTCATCTAGGTCTTGGCTGCCGTCTCAGCCTTCCTCCTCCCCGGGCCCTTCTGACATGTTGGATCCGGACGACATTGTCCATCCCAGGTCCTCAGAATGGGTTCCAGGCGATAAGGAGGCCCAGTATGTAGCGAATCACCTCAGGAGGCCTGTGGATAAGGATGCCCGTAGCCGCCTTAGGGCGGAATGCCCTCGGCCTTCCTTAGAAGGTAAGGTAGCCATGACGCCAGATATTGACTCCAAGATGGCGACTTTCCTGGCCAAATTTGTCAAGGCCCCCCGAAAGGGTATAGACAGGTCCTGGCGTACGTGCCAGGATAAACTGCTCGATGCAGTGGGCCCCATGACAAACATTTTAGACATGGCCGAGGAGGCCAAGGTGTCTGGGGACTTCATTTCCCCGGAGGTTCTTTCAAATTGGGCGCAGCGTGCCATAATTTTTCTTGGCAACGCAAACTGTGCCCTCTCTACTGAGAGGAGGCGGTCCCTTTTAATTAAGGTTGACCCTAAGTTAGGTGATCTCGCCTCGTCTGAGGCTGGGGCGGTGGCACAGGGTGGTCTTTTTGAAGACCCTTTTATCAAGGAGCTTGGTAAATTTGTGGCAACTTTTACCTCCTTGGACCGTGCTCAGTCCAACATAAAAAAGGTCTTCGCCCCTCGTGTTTTTGACAGGGCCGGACGAGGCAGGAGCCGCTCGTTCGGTCGGGGCACCAGCTCGGACAAAGGACAAGGCTCCGGACGCGGGCAGTTTCAGGACAATGCCCGTTTCAACAATTTCTACCCCACAAGAGGGCAGAAGTTCCGTGGACGCGGTTGTCAACGAGGCCAACAGCAAGGCGTTGGACGAGGTGAGTGTGCTATCCTCTGCGAGCTTACGAGTAGGGGGGCGCCTAGCGCAATTTTTCCCAGCGTGGACTTCCCTTACCAGCGACGCCTGGGTGCTGCAGACGGTTCAGGGCTTCCAGTTGGAGTTCCATGGCCGTCCGTGTCAGCATCAGCGTCCTCGCCCCATTACCTTTTCGCAGCGCGATGCAGCTTTGGTGAGCGAAGAGGTCTCTGCCCTCCTCCACAAAGGGGCGATTTGTCGCGCATGCGAACATCCGGGCGGCTTCCTAAGCAACCTCTTCTTGGTCGACGGGGGCCGTCGCCCGGTGATCAATTTAAAGGATTTCAACGAATGGCTGGTGTACCGCCATTTCAAAATGGAGGGCATTCACCTTCTGCGGGATGTGTTACGCCCGTCCGATTGGATGGTCAGGCTCGACTTGAAAGACGCTTACTTAGCGGTCCCGGTTATCCCTCCTCACCATCATTTCCTCCAGTTCAGGTGGGACGGTCAGGTTTACGAGTTCACCACGCTACCTTTCGAGCTATCCTCAGCGCCATGGTGCTTCACAAAGGTTTTGCGTCCAGTGGTGGAGGTCTTACGGGCCCGGGGTGTCAGAATGATAGTGTATTTGGACGACATGCTGTTCATGGACCAGTGCCCGCGTCGTCTGCTGTCTCAATTGCAGTCTGCGATCGACCTGCTTCAGGGCTTGGGCTTCGTTATCAACGAGAAGAAGTCCCTTCTGGTCCCCGTCCAATGTGCGACCTTTCTCGGTTTCAACATAGACTCGATCTCTTCAACTTTGAGTCTCCCCGCCAGGAAGATGGCGAAGATCAGGCACGAGTTGCGCCAAACCCTGGCAAAGCCGTTGATATCGTTACGGCACCTTGCGCGGTTGGTGGGCCTACTGTCATCTTCGATTCAGGCCATCTTTCCCGGCCCTCTCCACTACCGGGCCATGCAACGATGGAAGACTTATCATCTCAGGAGAGGGTTGACGTACTCTCAACAGATTCCGTTGTCGGACGACGTGAGAGACGAAATGAGATGGTGGCTCACGCACATGGAGGCCTGGAATGGTCGTGCGATTTTTGGCTCCGCCCCGGACATCGTGATAGAGTCGGACGCCAGTCGGTTAGGCTGGGGAGCCAGTTGCGGGGATTTCTCCACAGGAGGCACCTGGTCTGCTTCCGAGCAATCTTTACATATCAACTGTTTGGAGTTACTGGCGGGCTCCTTTGCGGTTCAGTGTTGGACCAAGGACAGGGTGCAGTCCTGCGTCCTTCTCAGGATGGACAACGTGTCAGCGGTCCGATATATCAACTTTCTGAGAGGCACCAGATCCAAGATGCTTGCGGACCTCGCAAGGGACTTTTGGCACTTTTGCCTGGATCATCAGGTGTCAGTCACGGCAGAGTACCTGCCGGGACGACAGAACGTGGTAGCCGATTGGCACTCCCGGCACCTCTCGGATGCCAGCGTGTGGAAGCTGGATCCTCTTCTGTTCCTCAGGCTATCGGACCGATGGGGTCCCTTCTCGTGGACCTTTTCCCGTCCCGCCTGGACCATCAAATCCCGAGTTATTTCAGTTGGCGCCCCGATCCAGCTGCGGAGGCGACAGATGCGTTCCTGCAGGACTGGTCGAGCGAGCAAGGGTATGCGTTTCCCCCATTTTCGATGAGAACGCGCATGTCGGCGTTACTGCGTCGCCAGTCAGCGCAAGTGGTGATGATTACGCCATGGTGGAGGTCACAAGTTTGGTTTCCAGTTCTTCTGGAACTTTCTTGGGATTTTCCAATCTTACTCCCCCATTCTCCTCACATTCTCCTCAATCCGGATGGGATTCCCCACCGGTTAGTCCTGGAGGGCTCACTGAGGCTGGTAGCCTGGAGGCCCTTCGGCGTCGTTGGACACTCCCGGGCCTTTCGGGAAAGGCAGAGGATTTGGTTTCCAAAGCCTGGGCTGATAGCACGACCAAGCGTTATCGATCTGCATGGCATAGATGGAATCGCTGGTGTGTGCGACGGGGTTGCGATCCCGTGGGGGCAGATGTAGTCCAGGTACTTATCTTTTTGGCTGTTCTGGCGCATGAGGGTCGGGCCTACCGGTCGATCAATACCTTCAGATCTGCGATTTCAGCAGGGCACGATTTGCTGCAAGGTTCTCCGATTGGGGAGCACCCTTTGGTTTGTAGACTCTTGAGAGGGATTCGCCTCTCATTGCCGCCCGAACCTCGATACTCCGTCCTGTGGGACGTCAACAGGGTGTTGAATTTGTTCCTTTCTTGGCAACCGAACAGATTTCTATCTCGTAAGGAGCTGACTGCTAAGTTGGCGATGTTGTTATGTCTGGTGTCTTGCAGACGGGTCTCAGATGTGCGTGCTCTCGACATCACGGCCAGAGTTTTTTCTCTGGAGGGAGTTTCGTTCTCTGTAAGCAGGAGAACCAAGTCCCTTACTAGGGTTATTTCATACCCGGCTTTTCCGGATTCCCCTAAACTGTGTGTAGTGCAGTGCCTCCGTGCTTATGAGGAAATGACTGGTGATACTCGCCCTCCGGGTGAGAGACAACTTCTAATTGCCCTACGGAAACCGTTCAAGGCTGTTACTTCTCCAACGATCGCCAGATGGGTGCGTTGGGTGATGCGGGGATAGATACCAAACAGTTTGGTGCGCATTCAGCGAGAGGAGCTATGGCCTCCAAAGCTTTTGCCCTCGGGGCTCGCCTAGAGGATTTGATGAGAGCGGCCAATTGGTCCTCGGACTCAACATTCAAGAGGTTCTATTTCAAGCCAGTGATAGAAGTGGCTCGGCTGATTGTCGATAAGCTTTGAACTGGCATAATCCGAAGCCTCCGGACCCGACATAGAATCAGAATTTGCCTAGCCTTCGTGCTGGTAAGTTCCAATTCTATTAAGGACTCGGAGGCGAGGATTATCCCCCCCAGGGACTTCCAAGAAGTGGACCCTCCCCGTATGCAACGTAAGTAACTCATTCATGATGCTTCGATTGCTGATTCTGCTGTTGCTCTGTGTTGTTCTTTACTTCCATGTAACTTAAGACGGTCTGTTGAGAAGGTCAAGTTCTGACGGTGTGATTTTTTGCAGGGAATGAAGGTTCCAAGCAGGATGCGTGAATTGGCCGGTGTTGAGGCTTCGCGCGAAGAAAGAGGAAGTGGCAGCAGGGCATGATGGGAGCTGCCACTGCATGGACATTGTTGAAGGACTCATGTTCGAATTTGTTTTTTCCCCCCAAGTGTTCATGGGAAAAGTAGTTTGTTTATGTTTTCTTGCTGCTGTGGAAAATAAAGCGTAAGAAAGAAGGCATAATCCTCGCCTCAGAGTCCTTAATAGAATTGGAACTTACCAGCACGAAGGCTAGGCAAATTCTCATTACCATGCAAAAGTAACAGTGTACAGGGTCAACACCAGTGGACGTGCAAGAGGGTTCCTTCAAGAGTGAAACTGCGGAAGCATTAGTACAGGCGTGAGCAGTAAGGCGATAAGCACACGTTAAAGTGATAAAATGTTTGTGCAAGAGCAAGCATGGACAAGGTTCTTTGCTAATGCGAGCTACAACAGTCCCCGCAGAGTGCGCGGGGAGGTCACCGGAATGAGTCAGCATGTGCAAGGGCCAGTGTCGGTGTGAGTGGGCACCGGGAGTCGAGTAAAATTCCAGAGTACATTTTTAAGAGTTCCTTAATAATTACTGTTCTTACAGAGCCAATTTTCCCATGCTTGCTCTAGAAGCATCTAAACTACAGTATGGACACGTGCAGGTACACCGTGTCACTCATGAACAGTGCCAACTAATCTTGACCCCTGAATAGACTAGCATTTGCAATGCAATAGGTCACGCATTTGCACGAGTTTGAGCTATTGACATTGCAAATAACAATGCCTTTTATTTTAGTTTTTGAAACGTAAATAAAAGGCATTGCCATGTACAATGCCAATAGCTTAAACTTGCGTAAACGCGAGACCTACTGCATTCAAATGCTTGTTTAAACAAAGAAGCAAATGCCATAAATAAATTGTGTTGCTCATGACCCTTTTTGCGACAAATAGTACATTTAGTGGACATTGCGATTTTATAGTGAATCGGAAAAGCTCGAAGTGAGTGTGTGTACTTCATATACCAATAACTAATGCCAAAGCATTCACTTTTGATGAAATATAAGAGGGGTGCAATTGATGTGGGTGAATTGCACAAACACATTGACATGCTTTATCCCGAATTTCGAGACAAGCTTCACAGACAGGAGTTGGATTTCTAGCTGTACCTAAGAGACAAACTGGAGTCTGGGATCTGCAGGAAGCTCTCAGCATGCAGACACAGTGCTCTCACAATAACGTGCTAGGAGATAGGGAGTATGGTAAGCAACACTCCTGGCTGGAAAAATCGTAGCTATAGATATATATATATATATATATCTATCCCAGAATAGGAAGCTATACATGTAAATAAAAGATGTGGATCACTCAGTATGTACATGCAGTGTACGTCAGGCAATAGAGACCACGAGAAACAATATAAAGCCTCAGAGTTCACAGCATGGACATTCAGCATCCCCAGAACCACAATCCTGACAGCAGAGGCCAATCACGTTTTATATGCATGTGGTCTAAGAGTAAAGTAACTGAAATTTGGAAAATGTGTGTTAAAGACCCAAATCATAGTTGTAAATTAGGTTTTTCTTAAAACACAATGCACGCCCTAAGAAAGAGCAACACAAGCACAGGTGGGGAATAGAGGCATGTAAGAAAGTGGCTCTATATATACATGACCAAAAGTATGGTAGAGTGTGTATAGAGTCCCCAATCCCCAGAGGTATAACAGAGGTTAAAGTCAGATCTGACCTTACAGTGTAAAGCATTTGTTGTACACACTCGGTCAGCAAAAGGTTTCACACACTCAAGAACGGAACTCTAGGCCAATTGTTTTTATATCAAAAGATATAGTTGTTTTATTTTAGAACCAACAGGTATCAAAATATACTTTTCTCAATAGGAGTGGCTTTGGGTAATTACTTTGCAGACAGGCAATAGACTTAGTAAGTACAATAGTTACTGGGGTTGCAGTAGGCAACACAATTCTATGGTTATGGTTGTTGGAGCAGAGCCTCTGCTCAGGGGAGTCCCAATCTTTGAGAGGATCTAGGCAGGCAGGTCCTCCGGGTTTCCAAGGTTGCTGTCCGCAGGAGTCACCGGGATCTAGCAGGTGCTGGTTTCAGGGTTGACAGGCCAGTAGGGCTGGGGCCAAGTCAGTGGGTGTCGTCCTGTTGTTAGTGGTTGCACGGCAGGCCTTCTTCTTGATCTTCTTTCTGGTTTTCTTATCGGGATCTGAGGAAGAGGTGTTACAGGTAGGGCAATCGGTCCCTGCCCTGGGGTGGGTACACCCCCTAGTCTGCTCCTCTCCTGTGGGAGGGGGGCAGGAGCCTAGCTGTGATTGGGCAGGGCTCCCCATCTTCAAGATGGCCGGAGCCCGGGGTCTTGCTTCACCTCGCCTCTCCCACCTGTGGGGTGGGGTTGGCACAGGCTGGCACACCCCCTTCCTGACGTTTTCCCGCCAGTCTTCCCGCCAGAGTGGGGGTCAGAACTGGTGGGGGCCAGTTGCTGAGTACAGCAAGTGGCCTGGAGAAGCTCACAAGGGCGGCAGGCCTTTGAAGCTTCCCCCTGCCCATCCTGGGGGAGGAAACCTTGCACCTCGCCCAGGATGTGCATTGTTGCAGGCCCAGGAAAGCGGGAGGCTCTCCACCCAGGGGTTCAGCAACATGTCTGCTGTGTGGCAGCCTAGGAAGCCTCTCAGTCCAGACGTTGGTTGTAGGTTAGATTTTCAGGGGGCATCTCTAAGATGCCCTCTGGTGCATTTTACATTAAATCCCACACTGGCATCAGTGCGGGTTTAATGTGCTGAGAAGTTTGATATCAAACTGGTCAGTCTTCAGTGTAGCCATTATGGTGCTGTGGAGTTCGTAATGACGACTTCCCAGAACCATATATTCTTAATGGCATCACTGCACTTACAGTGCCCAGGAATGGCCCTGGGTACTGTAGGGGCACAGGGCTCATGCACCTGTGCCCACACCGCTGTCATAGGGCACCCAGCTAGAGGGGTGACTGAGGTATGCCAGGGCAGTGGGTTTTGTGGGCATGGCACACAGGGATGTGTGCCATGTCGACACTTTGTTTAGTTCTGCACTTAGACTCTCAGCCTGCAAAGGCAGTGTGTGGGTGTCAGGGTACAGGGCCCTTAAGGGTGGCACAATAAGTGCTGCAGCCCTTAGGGGTTTTCTCTGGTCACCATGCCCTGGGTACCTAGGGTACGGATGTATGACGTTACAACGCAGTCCATTACAACGCATAGTGCTTTTGGGCGCTGGATAGTGAATAGTTTAATTTACTATTCCAACTCCAGTCCCCGTGGACACTAGGGAAGGTTATTGGATAGTAAATTAACCTATTCCCTATCCTAGAGCGCCCCCCAGAGCAATGCGTTGTAATAGTTTGCGTTGTAAAAGTTGCGTCGTAATGGTAATGCGTTGTAGTAGTTTCGTTGTAAAGGCTGTTCACCCTAGGGTACCATTTACTAGGGACTGACTGGTGGCCAGAGATGCCAATTGGGTTTTGGTTTCAAAACAGTTTTAGGGAAGGAACACAGGCCCTGGGCACCTGGTTGGTAGGAGCCCAGGGAGCACACAGTCAAAGCACATCAGCAGTTCGGCAAAAAGTGGGGGCATACCAATGCAAGAAAGAAGGCAGTTTCTCACAAGGCACACATGGTTAACGGCAGGAAAACACTTGTTTAGCAAGCCACGAACTAGAAGCAAGCAATGAGAGTAACAATAATGCCAATCAATGGTAAACAATGGCGGACTTTAAGCCAATTGTAAGATCTGATAAGCTGACATTTGGCGTTTTGGAACCAGACAGCATAACCTAATAAACTACTTTAAGCTTCTTGATGTTTTAAAAGAATGTGCCTATGTTCTTGTCAGTGCTTCCTGTGATGAATTACAACTGGAGTAATACGAGGTGGCCTGGGGTCCTTATACTAAGAGAAGCAACTGCAAATAGAATACAGTGTCTAATAGTTTAAAATATTTAAATGAAGTGAGCAAGCACTGATTAAAACAATGGGCGCAATTCCTGAATACATTTATATACTTCTCAATTTATTTGGGGCATTAGCAATAACACAGCCTCAGCATAGAATTTGCCTCCATGTTCACATTGGCTCTGAATGAGGATATAGAAGAGGAATTTAGAGCACTGCAAAAATAGAGACCCCAAAGTGGACTGTAATTTAGCTGCTCTAACAGACAGGGAAAAGGAAAGAACTTAGCTACACAAAAATGCTGCAATGCTGCAGGCAACCGCCTGGAGGCCATGTTACTCTAAACTCAGTCGTCTTCCTAGGGCCACTGACCTTTTAGCTGCAGGTTGCGACAAGAACATTTCAGGCCTCGCAAATAGATGGTGCAGAAGGGTTCAAATATAAGACAGTCTACCAAAATAGCAGGTAGAAAATATTGTTTTGAGTCTGAGCCTAATCTGAAATCCTCCCTGCCGCTGTGACAAGATCTCAGTGTCTCAAAGATTTGTCACAAACACAACCCATAAGACTTTAGTACCACTCTCACCAGCCCACAAGGTCGTGGCCAGAGAAGTTCTGAGGAGAAAAATTAATTTGAGAATGACTCCACAGTCTGTAAATGCATACGGTCAGGGCAGAAGAACAGAGGGGAAATACCATCTTGCAGCCAGACGGTATGAAAATTTGAACTGAAAAGCAGACGTTGTGTGGCACAGAGAAACAGCACACTCTCCCATCACTTCTTTCCGGGCAGTCCAGCTCTTTAATTACCCAGTGGTGTACAGATTTAAAGTCAACAAGTGGGATTAGCATCATGTGTGCTCAAGGCAATTATCTATTTGTAGTGTTGGTCAGCTTTTTTCAAAACTCCTGGAAAAAAACAAAACGTATCCCCTTTGGGGAAAAAAGTAAACAGTATAAGTGGCTGTTAGGTAACCGTAGGGCTGAGGTTGTGTCGTCATATAAATATTTGGGTATGACGTTCACTAGACAGTTGAGTGGAGTCTTGCATAGAGAACTGGTAGAGAAGAGGGCAGCAGCAACGATAAGGGGCCTTGTTCACTTTAAGAAGACTTATGGTGGCCCTTCCAACTCCCCTTTTGATAGTTTATAATGCAATGGTCCCTACACAATGCCTCTACAGGGCAGAGTTACTAGCCCCAAGTATGGATGTTAAGCTGGGAGACATGTAAAAGTAAGTGTTTGAAAAACATGTTGGCTCTCACAAAAGGTGTAATGACCCAGGCAATATGATTGGAAGGAAAGTTGCAGGCTTGGAACTTTTTTACCCTATAAAGCAACCTTGGAAATTTGGTATAAACTTTGGATCTCAGAGGTACAGAATACCTCAGTCCTATAGGAAAGAGTGAACTAAAGTGGGCGAAGAAGGTCAGGAAAAGGCTAAAAGCAATGGAAGGAACCTTAACAAGCATTGGAAATGCAATAGGTCTCGCAGTAGGAAAGTTAGAGGTATAGGTGTTATTTTTTTTTATTTTTTTATGTTTTTTTTTTAAAATAGCTACATTAATAGCTTTCTTCTTTACAAAGGCAATAGTTATCATTTTTGTAAATGTGACAACTCTAGCATTTGTAAAGCAACATGTTTATTATGTACGTGACTTTTATGTATTGATATTAAAAAAATCAATGGCTTTTAAATTTTTTAAATAATTAATACGTAAAAAAATATGCATGTTATTTTATATTGCTATTAGCTTAAACTTTATTAAATATATTTAGTGAAGATTTTGTTTATTTTATTGTGGCGAAAATCCAAGAACAGAAGTGCATTTTTAAGATTTAGTTTGACATTTTGAATATTTTTTGTAACATTGGCAAAACATATTTGAACTATTGATGCTGTGTTGGCGCTGAGTGATGCTGTGGTGCTGAGTGATGCTGTGCTGCTGAGTGATGCTGTTGCGCTGAGTGTTGCTGTGGCGTTGAGTGATGCTATAGCGTTATAGGACGCTGTGGTGCTGAGTGATGCTGTTGCGCTGAGTGACACTTTGACGTTGAGTGATGCTGTTGCGCTGAGTGATGCTGTGGCGCTGCATGATGCTGTGGCGCTGAGTGACGCTGTGACGCTGAGTGTTGATGTGGTATTGAGTGGTGCTGTGCTATTTAATTGTTTTATTGCGTTGACTGTTGTTGTGGCGTTGATTGGTGCTGAGTGATGCTGTGGCGTTGTTTTTGTTTGTGGCATTGAGTGATGCTGTGCTATTGAGTGTTGATGTGGCATAGAGTGATGCTGTTGTATGAAGTGATGCTGTGGCATTGAGTGATGTTGTAGCATTGAGTAATGCTGTGGCATTGTGTGGTGTAGTGTTATTTAGTGTTGCTGTGGCATTTAGAGGTGCTGTGGCATTGAGTGGTGCTGTGGCGTTAGGGTGTTGTGTTTGAGTGTGTATTTGGAGGATGTAGTGTGCTATTGCGTTTTTAGTGTGTGAGGGTGAGTGAGGATGGGTGAGGGTGAGTGTATATGTTGAGTGAGGGTGTGTGAGGATGAGGTGTTGAGGGTGTGAGGGTGTGAATGAGTGAAGGTGTGAAGGTTTGAATGTGAGTGAGGGTGTGTGAGGGAGTTTGTGGGTGTGAGGGTAGGTGAGTGTGAGTTTTTGCGGAAATTAGTGTTTGTGTAGTTTAGGATGTGTGAGTGTGAGTGCGCTAGAGCGTTTTTAGTGTGTGAGGGTGAGTGAGGATGTGTGAGAGTGAGGATGTGTGAGAGTGAGGGTGAGTGAGAATGGGTGTGGGTCTAAGGCTGAGGTGTTATGAGGATGTGAGGGTGAGGTGCGCGAGTGCTTGATGGTGTGTGGTGTGTGAGGGTGATGGTGTGAGAGTGTGATGGGGTGTTAGGCCGATGGTTTGATGTTTTTTTTGTGTTTATGTGACTTAGATGTATTGATATTGGTATTGATATTGTAATTAGTTGTTTGTTATTTTTTGGTTAAAATAATTAATAGTTAAATCAAAGTGATTGTAATTTATACTGGCAATAGTTTAATTTTTTGTAAATAACTGTAGTGAATATTTTGTTCAGTGTATTTTAGAGGGTCGAAAATCCAAGAACAGAAGTGAAATTTTAACATTTTTGTAGACATTTGTAATAAAGCTTGAAACATTGAGAGAACATATTTGAACCAGCGAAGCTGTGGCGATGCTGCTGAGTTATGCTGTGGTTGCGCTGAGTGATGCTTTTGTTAAGCTGAGTGATGCTGTATTTTGCGCTGAGTGATGCTGTGGTTGCACAGAGTGATGCTGTTGTTGCGCTGAGTGATGCTGTGTTTGCGCTGATTGATGCTATGGTTGAGCTGAGTTGTGATGTTGTTGCGTTGAGTGATGCTGTTGTTGCGCTGAGTGATGCTGTTGTTGCGCTGAGTGATGCTGTGCTGCTGCTGATTGATGCTGTGGTGGTGCTGAGTGGTGCTGTGGTGGTGCTGTTTGATGTTGTGGTGGTGTTGAGTGATGCTGTGGTGGTTCTGAGTGATGCTCTGGTGGTGTTGAGTGATGCTGTGGTGGTGCTGAGTGATACTGTGGTGGTGCTGAGTTATGCTGTGCTTTTGAGTGATGCAGTGACATTGAGTGATGCTGTGGTGTGGCGTAATGCTGTTGCTTTGATCGATGCTTTTTTTTTGTTGTTTCTGTGACGTTGAGTGACGCTGTTTTTTTTTGGGGCGTTAATGGATGCTGTGCATTGAGTGGTGCTGTGGCGTTGAGTGGTGCTGTGGTGTTGAGTGGTGCTGTGGTGTTGAGTGGCGCTGTGGCGTTGAGTGAGGTGTGTGAGGGTGATGGGTGTGAGGTTGATGGGGTGTGAGGTTGATGGGGTGATGGTGAGTGATGGTGTGTGAGGGTAATTGGGTGAGGGTAAGTGGTTGTGTGTGATGGTTATGCTGTGTTTGCGCTGATTGATGCTATGGTTGAGCTGAGTTGTGCTGTTGTTGCGTTGAGTGATGCTGTTGTTGCGCTGAGTGATGCTGTTGTTGTGCTGAGTGATGCTGTGCTGCTGCTGATTGATGCTGTGGTGGTGCTGAGTGGTGCTGTGGTGGTGCTGTTTGATGTTGTGGTGGTGTTGAGTGATGCTGTGGTGGTTCTGAGTGATGCTCTGGTGGTGTTGAGTGATGCTGTGGTGGTGCTGAGTGAAGCTGTGGTGGTGCTGAGTTATGCTGTGCTTTTGAGTGATGCAGTGACATTGAGTGATGCTGTGGTGTGGCGTAATGCTGTTGCTTTGATCGATGCTTTTTTTTTGTTTTTTCTGTGACGTTGAGTGACGCTGTTTTTTTTGGGGGGCGTTGATGGATGCTGTGCATTGAGTGGTGCTGTGGCGTTGAGTGGTGCTGTGATGTTGAGTGGTGCTGTGGTGTTGAGTGACGCTGTGGCATTGAGTGAGGTGTGTGAGGGTGATGGGGTGTGAGGTTGATGGGGTGTGAGGTTGATGGGGTGATGGTGAGTGATGGTGTGTGAGGGTAATTGGGTGAGGGTAAGTGGTTGTGTGTGATGGTTATTGTGTGAGTGATTGATGGTGTGTGAGGGTGATTGGGGTGTGAGGGTGATGGGGTGTGAGGGTGATGGGGTGTGAGGGTGATGGGGTGTGAGGGTGATGGTGTGATGGTGAGAGATGGTGTGTGATGGTAATTGTGTGAGGGTGAGTGAGGGTGTGAGGGTGAGTGTGTGGGGGTGACTAAGTGTGTTGTATGTGTGTGTGTTGTTGTGAGCGTGTGTGTGTGTAGCAGTGTGAGTTTGTATGTGTGTGCGTTTTGATTACGGAATTTTGCATAGTCCTAGATTTAGTCCCTTTTCCCTTTGTTCGTGCGTAAAAATTGCGGATGCTACCCTGTGCCATAACGCTACCTATGTTATTTAGGTTAGCCTTCTAGTTTATTTTTCTGATTTACCTTGGATTTTGATTGACGTGTATTCCGTCCAATCAAATTGCAACGTTTTCTTACGTAGCGTTGCAATTGCGTCACGTTAATTGGGAAACTTCCAGATCTTCAGGAACCGGCGTATGTCTAAGGCGCGTCATGCTTCCCGCGTTGGAGCCGCGTCGTTGGACAGGTAAGTTGTCAATCTAATTATTTTTTTGTGTTGTTTACCTAGTGTTTCTTTACTATATATATATTTATTAAGTTTTGTAATGTTTAGTAATGTTTTTTAAAGAATTAACTTTGCGATTGTACTTGGCTTGTGTATGTACCTATTGTACTTTTATGGAATGTTTCTAATTTCCCTTAGTTAATGTATTTTTGCTTACTTTTATGTAATGTATGTTATAAAGAAAACGTTTTGGGATGTACTCTTTCTACATGTTGCTATATTTGTTTAGTTGAAAATGTGTTATTTAGACGGTACTTTTTTTTTATTGTTCCTTGTGTTTTGGTGTTGATTAAATTGTATTTATGTTTTCTTTGTTGTTTTTTTTCCGTATACTTTCTGAATTTCGCCCACCTTTAAATATTTCTATTTATTGTACTGGTACGTAAAAGCTATATATGCTGTATATTTTGAAGCCTACATGTTTTTGCTGCTTTTGAGCACCAATTCCTTATGTATGTTTTTGTAAGTACTATAACATTTTAAAGCAATACTTATGGAGTGTAAGCTTATACTTTTGTATGTTAATTAATGGCCAAGTATACGTATGAATCCACCTTTATTAATTGTTTATAATTTTTTGGTTACTTTGAGTGGAATACTTTATTGTAGTTTTGGAAGAATTGCAATTAGGCTGTGAAGTCTCGTGCTTTTGTGATTACGCACTTTGTTTGTGTTTTGGTTTTATTCCGGCATTGTTTAATGGTTTATTTTCCCTTACTTTAGTAAGTGCTTTCTGTTGTGAATTTGTGTTCTTTAGATGGCTTTGTCCACTTTTAAATTGTTGTATTATTTGCAGTGTATTCAGATGTTTCCCTATTTTGTGTGCATTTATGTTTTTTGTCAAAAAAATGAATTATTTTACAATTTATTTCTGCATTTTTGTGTATTAATTGCTGCACTGTCCTCGCAATGCATTACGTTTTTATATTTGAATAGCTACAAGTGTGTAATCCGATTTTTACTTATTAAAATAAATGTTGCCTAACGCTATTTATGTGTGGAGTTGGAGGGTGGAGTTGTAGTTGGAGGGTAGAGTTGTAGGGTGGTATTGTAGTTATAGGCTGTAGTTGGAGGGTGGACTTGGACGGTGTGAGTGTGAGTGGATGTGAGGGTCCGGGGGTGTGAGGGTGTGTGCTGGTGTGTGAGGGTGATTGAGGGTGACGGTTTTAGTATGAGTGAGGGTGTGAGTGATGTGAGGGTGTGTGATGATAGGTGTTCGTGAATGAGGCTGAGAATTTGAGGGTGAGTGTTGTATGTGTATGTATTTTGCGGCACCATCGGTCAGAATAGTGTTTTTTGTATATTGGATGTAATTTCGTGTGAATAAATGCTCGTGTTATATGCGTACGGCTTTTTGTGTAACTCTTGACAATTGTGTTTAATCCGTCCCATTTCCCGGGTGAATAATGTTTATTTATTCCCCCAATAAAAAGTAGGCTGTTTCACATTTGTGTTTGTACATCCTCGTTTCCTGCCAGATATTTCTTCGTTGTTTTGTTGGTGTTATCTTGTCCGAATAATTTTTGTTTTGTGACCTGAAGCCTGATAAACATCATTGCATGCTGTAGATCACATTTTGCTTTGTGAAGCTAAGAGACCTATGTAATGTTTATTGATGCTGTTAGCGCTGAATCCAAGTTGCGTAATATGTTTCTTATATTTGATGTAATTCCGTGTGAATAACTGCTATTGTTATATGCGTACGGCTTTTTGTGTAACTCTTGACCATTGTGTTTAATCCGTCCCATTCCCCGGATGAATAGTGCTTGTTTATTGCCCCAATCAAAAGTTGGCTGTTTCACTTTTGTGTTTGTACATCCTCGTCCTCGCTTCCTGCCACATATTTCAATTTGTTTTGTTGGTGTAATATTGTACGAATGTTTTTTGCTTTTTGGCCTGAAGCCTGATCAACATCCTTGCATGCTGTAGCTCACTTTTGGGAAGTATATTTTGTGTGTAACATATCTGATGCACTACTCCGTAGACCCCCTTTTTTTTTCCGTCCTAAAAGTTGTTTATGTCTATGAAAATGGCATAACATTCATCAATTTGCAGAGTGGGTGAATGATGCAGAGTGGGTGAATGATGCAGAGTGGGTGAATGATGCAGAGTGGGTGAATGATGCAGAGTGGGTGACTGAAGCCGAGTGGGTGACTGAAGCCGAGTGGGTGACTGAAGCCGAGTGGGTGACTGAAGCCGAGTGGGTGACTGAAGCCGAGTGGGTGACTGAAGCCGAGTGGGTGACTGAAGCCGAGTGGGTGACTGAAGCCGAGTGGGTGACTGAAGCCGAGTGGGTGACTGAAGCCGAGTGGGTGACTGAAGCCGAGTGGGTGACTGAAGCCGAGTGGGTGACTGATGCAGAGGGGGTGAAAGATGCAGAGGGGGTGAAAGATGCAGAGTGGGTGAAAGATGCAGATTGGGTGAAAGATGCCGAGTGGGTGAAAGATGCCGAGTGGGTGAAAGATGCCGAGTGGGTGAAAGATGCAGAGTGGGGGAAAGATGCCGAGTGGGTGAAAGATGCAGAGTGGGGGAAAAATGCAGAGTGGGGGAAAAATGCAGAGTGGGTGACTGAAGCAGAGTGGGTGAATGAAGCAGAGTGGGTGAATGAAGCAGAGTGGGTGAATGAAGCAGAGTGGGTGAATGAAGCAGAGTGGGTGAATGAAGCAGAGTGGGTGAATGAAGCAGAGTGGGTGAATGAAGCAGAGTGGGTGAATGAAGCAGAGTGGGTGACTGAAGCCGAGTGGGTGACTGAAGCCGAGTGGGTGACTGATGCAGAGGGGGTGAAAGATGCAGAGTGGGTGAAAGATGCAGATTGGGTGAAAGATGCCGAGTGGGTGAAAGATGCCGAGTGGGTGAAAGATGCAGAGTGGGGGAAAAATGCAGAGTGGGGGAAAAATGCAGAGTGGGGGAAAAATGCAGAGTGGGTGACTGAAGCAGAGTGGGTGAATGAAGCAGAGTGGGTGAATGAAGCAGAGTGGGTGAATGAAGCAGAGTGGGTGAATGAAGCAGAGTGGGTGAATGAAGCAGAGTGGGTGAATGAAGCAGAGTGGGTGAATGAAGCAGAGTGGGCGAAAGGTACAGAGTGGGCGAAAGGTACAGAGTGGGCGAAAGATGCAGAGTGGGCGAAAGATGCAGAGTGGGCGAAAGATGCAGAGTGGGCGAAAGATGCAGAGTGGGCGAAAGATGCAGAGTGGGCGAAAGATGCAGAGTGGGCGAAAGAAGCAGAGTGGGTGACTGAAGCAGAGTGGGTGACTGAAGCAGAGTGGGTGACTGAAGCAGAGTGGGTGACTGAAGCAGAGTGGGTGACTGAAGCAGAGTGGGTGACTGAAGCAGAGTGGGTGACTGAAGCAGAGTGGGCGAAAGGTACAGAGTGGGCGAAAGGTACAGAGTGGGCGAAAGGTACAGAGTGGGCAAAAGGTACAGAGTGGGCAAAAGGTACAGAGTGGGCAAAAGGTACAGAGTGGGCGAAAGGTACAGAGTGGGCGAAAGGTACAGAGTGGGCGAAAGGTACAGAGTGGGCGAAAGGTACAGAGTGGGCGAAAGGTAAAGAGTGGGCGAAAGGTAAAGAGTGGGCGAAAGGTAAAGAGTGGGCGAAAGGTAAAGAGTGGGTGAAAGGTAAAGAGTGGGCGAAAGATGCAGAGTGGGTGAAAGATGCAGAGTGGGTGAATGAAGCAGAGTGGGTGACTGAAGCAGAGTGGGTGACTGAAGCAGAGTGGGTGACTGAAGCAGAGTGGGTGACTGAAGCAGAGTGGGTGACTGAAGCAGAGTGGGTGACTGAAGCAGAGTGGGTGACTGAAGCAGAGTGGGTGACTGAAGCAGAGTGGGTGACTGAAGCAGAGTGGGTGACTGAAGCAGAGTGGGTGACTGAAGCAGAGTGGGTGACTGAAGCAGAGTGGGTGACTGAAGCAGAGTGGGTGACTGAAGCAGAGTGGGTGACTGAAGCAGAGTGGGTGACTGAAGCAGAGTGGGTGACTGAAGCAGAGTGGGTGACTGAAGCAGAGTGGGTGACTGAAGCAGAGTGGGTGACTGAAGCAGAGTGGGTGACTGAAGCAGAGTGGGTGACTGAAGCAGACAATCGAACAAGTTGATTTCTCCAAAAACTACCTAACTGGACAAGTAGATTTGATAAAATTGCATCCTCTTGACCCAAGTCAGGAGTCTGCTCAGACAGGTAAATAGAGATGCAGTGTCAACATGCACAGAATCACTAAAGGCAGAACTGCTGCCAATGAGAAAGCTCAACGCCACCTTGAAGGTTAGCCACAAACGAATTCCAGACCACAAACGAATTCCAGATTAGAGTAGCAAGTAGTTTAAATGCAAACACTGCTGTACTGTTCAGTCTATGTTCTTCACCAAGATAGAGCCAGGTGACACCAGGATCATAGCCGCACAAAAATACAGCTTGTGGGCTCAGTACAATGCGCAAGGAAATGAAATACAGTTCGCAAAACTGTGCCCAGTACTGCAGAGAGAGCCGGAAGCACGGGTGCTGACAGGTGCGTTTAAGTGTGTAGGGGAGCGAGGGTTGCACTTGTGACGTCTGCCATGTCAAAGGCCTAAGGTACATCATGCTACATATGTTAACAGAATAATGTACCTCTTGTGAACATGTTTTATTTACGGTGCTGTGCTCCCCGGGTAGGTCGATAGAAACGAACATCTAGATGAATATTGAACTGCGTGTGTAAAGCTTGTGCTGCGCTTGTGGCAAGTAAGGCCTTTGCTGTTTGAGGGCAAGGATTGGAAGGTGTGTGAATGCATGAGTGGGTGAAAGGTGCAGAGTGGGTGAAAGGTGCAGAGTGGGTGAAAGGTGCAGAGTGGGTGAAAGATTTAGAGTGGGTGAAAGATTTAGAGTGGGTGAAAGATTTAGAGTGGGTGAAAGATTTAGAGTGGGTGACTGAAGCAGAGTGGGTGACTGAAGCAGAGTGGGTGACTGAAGCAGAGTGGGTGACTGAAGCAGAGTGGGTGACTGAAGCAGAGTGGGTGACTGAAGCAGAGTGGGTGACTGAAGCAGAGTGGGTGACTGAAGCCGAGTGGGTGACTGAAGCAGAGTGGGTGACTGAAGCAGAGTGGGTGAATATATATGTCTGATGCTTGTGGATGTCTGATGCTTGCATGTCTGCTGGGGTGACAGCGTCAGTACAAGTCAAGCTCTAAGTTGGTGTGTGTCAGAACTGGTTGCCTCGGGGAAAAATACAAGTTCTCCCTGTAAATAAAGAAAGAGGAGGTGAGAAAGGAGGGTCCGGCTTGGAGCTGGGAAAGAGGCTGAAAGGGAGGGGAGATTGCATGGAGCGCATTCCAATGAAGTCTGTTGCGAGGCATGGGGGGCAGCCTTTGATGTGCGAGAGAGCTGCCGTGAAAGAAGTAAACAGCAGGCATGTAATTAGGGGGGAGGAGAAGTCGCGCTGGGGTGAATACCTGAGGCCAAGCTGCCCGCGGGAGGGAGGCTGATGGCTGTGATGTGGACGCGCGTCGTGAACTAGCCTCTTGTTGCCTGTGGGAGGGAAGACGGAGGGAAGGCAGAGAAGGGGAGGGGGGATGAATGCGACACGGCGGGCAGGGGAGGGGGCGGAGCGGGGAGAGCGGCATGAGGGTGTGAAAGCAGCAGGGGCATGGAGTGCGGCTAAGGGAACTGAAGAAACGCGACACGGCAGGCAGGGGAGGGGGCGGAGCGGGGGTGTGGGAGGAGTGCGGCTGAGGGAAAATACATGCAAGCAGGCGGCTGGGGGCATGTGCACGCGCTTTTAAGCTCAATGCACATGCGCATTAAGCTTGAATTTCACGGGCACTGCAAGGAATCGCCACGATTCCTTGCAAGTTGGTTAAAGACTGTTTAAGCCCCAATAGTCTCGCAAGCTCGATGCGCATGCGCATCGACAGGCGAGACCTAAAAAGGGAATTAAAAATAATTGAAGCCTCACACCTTTCTAAAGCAGAATTAAAAATGGGCTGTAAATAAAAAAATAATAAATAAATAAATAAATAAATAAAACAGTCCCGGTTGGTTAACGTGGAGTATGCAAGGAAGAGCCCCTCTGAAAAGCATATGGTAGACTCTTGGGAATATAGAAATGCACTTCCTTATTTATCAGCACTTCCTGCGCCCCGTTACGCTTAGAAGTTTTCTTAGATTCAGAGAATAATTGCAAATGGGGATTGCGTTTTTAAAATGTTAACGTCCATGTATTAACTGATAACCAACATTTTAATAGGCTTCATGGTTTGATTTTAAAACCGCTTTTTAAAAGATATGACAAATTGTTGCAACGATGCACTTGAACTTTTGTTAAATATGGAATTTGATGTGGCATGCACACTGGCAATTTTTGTTTAGGTCTCATCTAGCGAAAGCAGCGTATGCACTACTCTTGCTATTGCGAGTACATTTTGGAATCGATTCTGCGAAGGGCTTGCATCCGCGCGTCTGCATGGACAAACATGGCTGCTCTTGCCATTTGTCCATAGCAAACAGCATGCGCGTGTCCTTAGTCCGTAGGGACTGTGGCCAGCCCAACGCCATTTTGCATGTTGCATTTTGGTGTATTAGCAACGGAAGCGTGGAAGGTGTCCTAGCAACGAAAATGCTGTTTCCTGTGGAACATGTTGTGTGCCGCTTTTACTACGCAGCTTGATGTTATCATTTATTCTTCTGGTTTCCATTATCGCGTCAGCGCTTTCACTTTCACGGCCGCTCGAGTCTGCTTCTGCCGCTTTCACTTCCACTTGCCGACCCCATAGCACCGTGATTTCCATGATTGCAGCAGACTGTATGTAGCACGCTGCCAGCTCTGAGGCCAAACCAATGACAGGTGTAAGCTACACAAAAGCCCATTGCCTCACATGTTTACAGTGGCCATATGCTCTGAGGAAATCACAACCTGTGGAGAAATATTACTGTGGAAATAAGGCTTATCGAGTCCTCGCGCCTGTTGACTGGCGATAATTCCTACTGCAGCATACACGAAAAACAGCAACAAACTCGCACCTGAAGCACACTGTGCGGCTGGCAACACCACCAGTGCAGCAAGAGAGCCTTGTTGTGGTATGTGGCAGCCATGGAGTCACACTCGCACGTTCCCGTGCGCGCCCACGCCTGGACCCCGCACCGCTCTGAAATCGAGCGATTAAGCATTATTGCTTTTGACAAAGTCTTGAACACTTCGATCACGAGGTTGTTAAATATATCTTTTGTGACAGCTCTGTCAGGTCGCATTTAGAGCCAAGACATTTTTCTGGTCCACTGGCAGCAAATTATCCCAATGTGAGATTTCACAAAGATATTTCCAACCAGAAACAACGCTCTCTATGGTTCGATCAAAAAACCTGCATCAAAGACGCCGTCAGTGGATCTGAAGCGTACAGTCCATCCCCCAACACCCCCAAAAAACACTGCAGAGAGAGCAGCTAATCCTTACTACAGCAGTGATCGCTGGTCTTTAAAGGCTCCCGCAGGGAACTGCATCAATGTGTCATAAAGAAGAGCCTTGAACAAGGAGGGCATCACTGGCCCGGATGCTTGATTCTATTGAATTAAATACCCAGGTCTTTCCTTAGCTTGAGGGCAATTTGTGCATGAACGTCAATTCAACAAAATGCAAGGGGTAGCAGAAGTGAACTCACATGCCCTTTGACCTTCGCTTTCACTCACACACCCTTACATATACACACAAACTCTGCCTACACATAAACTCTCTCTTTTTCAAAAATACAATCCATATTGCAAGCACGTACACAACATAGATACATTTAAAGCAGTAGCGATCGGCAGTAGGTGTTTCTGTAGGGCGGTGACGTGGGCAGGGGGAGGGGCAGGGTGGGGGGTAGTAATGTATGGATTACGGAGTTTTACAGGTAAGTAAACATTTAAATAAATAAAACGAATTTCGTTGCGCACACTGCATCACCAAATTTGATGCAGTGCACGCAACGAATTTTTTTAAATTTTTTTTAATGTTTACTTACCTGTAAAACTCCGTAATCCATACATTACTACCCCCCACCCTGCCCCTCCCCCTGCCCAAGTCACCGCCCTACAGAAACACCTACTGCCGACCGCTACTGATTTAAAGGCATTCTGTTTTACTTATCTCAGTTGCCACGGAAAGTTAAATTTCAGCTATTTGGCCTCAATTTCTTATTAAAGTGATAGGGAATAATGTAGTAGTATTTACTATTATAAGAAAACATTGATAACAATTAAGAAGAGCAAAGCCCCCCACCAACAACGTCCATAAGGACGAGCTGCTTCTGTTCCTGCCACTGATGAGGCCATGCGAGTGCCTTTTGTAATCAATACTCGCGAGGGCTTCCATGCACGCGTCTGCATGGACAAAGACGGCAGCTCTCGCCATTTGTCCAAAGCAAACGGCATGCGCGTGTCCGTACGGACTGTGAACAGTCAGACGCCATCTTGTTTTTTTTAATTATCAAGTCAGCATGTTCACTTTCACAGCCACTCTTTCACAGCATGTGGTTCTGAAAATCTGGATTCATATAATAGTACTGGACTCGAGAATAAAAACTTTGTCGAAATAGGACGAATTTGGTATCAAAAAACCGAGAATGACGAGTACATCATGTACATGTATTTTCGGCGTATTCGAGTGACGATTCCACCTCGAAATCATCATTTACATTCTGAACCCTTAGCTCCCATTTACATGTTGCCCTTTACATAGGCCTTAATCCAGTTGAATTTGATTCCACAAGGACACATACTCCTTAATCGACTCCTCCCTGACCTCAGTACAAGTTAGAACCATTGCCCCAGGCCGAACTCGTTAGGTCAGTTCCCTCCCAGTGGCCGAGCAAGATAGCATCTAGGCTCAACCAGCCATAAAACCATTTGAGCACGCACACCTGCCATATCTCGCTCACATCTTTTTCTCCACTCCTTTTCTTTACTTGCTTTATGATGGGGAGGTGACCGTTTTTATTGGGCGTCCAGCGATATCTGATGAAATGTTGGGCCATGCCGGATGATTGGTTATGGGCAGCACGACATGAAATATGTACATGTCATCATGACTCTGCTTTTCTTTTGTAACCAGTAACTATAAATGAAATACCACGAATTCAAGGAATGTTTTGCCCAAGGCTGAAAATCATGTATAAAGAGAGAAGCCTGACTTCGTGAAAGTGAGCAGTCTCCTGAGAATATACCCGTATTGTACTTCTAGGACCCTGTTACCTTGGTTGCAGCCAATATACTAATCTTTGACTTCACCTCGAAGACTCTGAGTTTCTGTAGGTCTGACTCAGGAGAACCCGAGGTCTCTGGGTGTTGATTCCCTGACACCGCTGGGTTACCGGTTCTGTGCCGGTTCTTAAAAACCCAGTACCTCAGTTGGCGCCCAACGTGGGGCGATTCCAGTGGTACCAGTCAGCCTGAAGATCGTTAGGAGCTTCGTGTGGAAATTCCGGAGGAGGGCCCACCACCTCATCGACCCCTGCATGTCGACGTGGTCCGAAGGTCTTTGCTGCGAGGTTCCCCGCTTCCCGACGGCTACAAGGACTGCTGCCCTGGCTATCGCCCTGATGTTGGACCCTTGAAGTTTTCGGTAGAGCGAAACACTGAGACGAGTCTTCTGGTGACGCCATCGATATTTTCAGTTAAGTATAAGTGGAGCGTCTCCCAGTCCTTAGTTGGACTTACTTTGTGGTATCTTTGGGATACAAAAGGTTTTGTATTGGTACTTGCAAGCACCATAACCGAAGGACTCGTGTATTCACGAGAAATATCGTAATCGATAAATCCTTTGAAGTTTTGGAACTAGACTAGAGAGCGAGGATGCCTAGTCTTAGACTTGGGAATTTGTTTTGTCTTGGTAGTAATAATAGGGACTCCCGATTGGAGGACTCATGTCCGGTTTCTCCAGTTGGAACTCCGACTTACGAGCTATATGTTAAACATGGGGTAGGCCCCATCGTTTACAACGAAGTATGGATTAAATACACTAGGAAAGATGGTGTTTTAAAATGGCCCCAATATGGTAGCTTTGATTCTGAAATCTTAGACAACCTTGAAGTTAAACTCTTCAAAAAGAAAGCCCGGCCGGCGATGTTTGACTCTTTCCGCTTATGGCGCAAAGAAGCCAAACAAAAAGAAATTAAATTAGCTAAGAAAAATAAGAGAGAAGGAGGACTTTCGGTAATGCAAGCTGCCGTGCAGTTTAAAGATAATGAAGAAGAGCAGATAAATGAGCAGTTGCACAGGCAACGTAAAATGGGAATAGATAAGTGTTATCCAGTTTTGCCGTCTCTTCAGCAAGAGGCAGCAAAAGAGCGTGAAAAAGACCCATTAATGTCGCAATTATTAACTTCACCACCCCCCTATGCGCAGAATGCCACAGCACCCCCGCAACCTTTAGTTGCACAAGCTGCGCCTCCTGCTCTTCCACAGCACCCACCAGCTGTTCTTCAGCTGGCTCCTACTTCTTCGGTGCAGCCTCCTCCAGGCCCACCGACCACTTCTGTTTCACCTGTGTTTTCTACGATTTTGCCTACTGTACTTTTTACATCTCCTAATGCTCCCTCTACGATTCTGCCTAGTACCACATCTATTTTCCCTGATACCTCTTCTGCCATCTCTACCCCCGCCTTATCTCACCCCGTTTTTCCATCTGTTTGTCCTTCAGTTTCACCTTCCATTCGGCAGAAAATGGCCAGCACTGTTACTAATCTTCTTTTACCTCTTTTTGGGTCGCCTGCTACGACCCCTAACATAGGAAGAAGACAGTTGCGAAGTCAACTGCCTGATTATCAAGAGAGAGATTCCCTGAATAGTTTAGCTCGGAAATGGGTCATGGACACTGCAAAATATGATGTACAGTCTGTCATGGAAGTCTTCCATCAATGGGAAGCAGCGACACAGAGATATGTTTTCGAACAGATGTGTGTCTTTCTTGGCGAGGATTTAGAAGACAATGATCAAGAATGCATCCCACAAGAGATGTGTCGTGTACGATTTAAGTTTGGAGAGGGTATGATTGTAGGTCCCGATGTGGAAAAGGCAGTTGAAATGTTATTATCATATCGAAGTAAGGGAAACAGTTCTGGGTCACCATCGGAATCTAGTGCATCTAGTAGGAAAAAGGCACGACAATACCCTATGAGAGAAGTTCCCCCACAGTGGAGAGAGGGTGACGCGACCGCTGTCCCACCTGTCCTGCCACACTTTCACCGTGTATGGGTACATGTCCCATGGAAGCGAGCTGAAGTTTTAGCACTCAAACAAACATTACCAGATCCGCGTAAAAATCCTGCAGGGTACTATAAAGAATTGTCGCAAACTGCTGGGTCATGTATAATGAATTTGGCCGATATCGATATGTTATTCGGGAACGTTGTTCCACAGCCTTTATGGGGTAAAATTCGTCATGTAGATCATGACCAGGAATTAGGTGACACGTGGGCTAATATTACTGCTGCAGATGCACGACAAGTTGGTGGTGCCAAGCCTGAGCCTCTGATAGCAGAACTACCTGGTAGAATAGTAGATTACATGAAAACGATAATGCCTGCAATACGCGTAAATTGGGATAAGTTATCTGCATGCAAGCAAAAGAAAGAAGAAACTGTTTCAGATTTCTTCACCAGATTTGAAGAAACATTCATTGACCACAGCGGTCAAGATATGACCACAGAAGGTGGTCAGAGATTGTTTGTCGATAAATTTGTGCACAATCTGCTTCCAGAATTGTGTAGGAAATTAAAAGATTCAGAAAGTTCTTGGGCAGTCTCATCTTCAGCCCAGATATTAGCTACCGCACAGTACTACGAGAATAGAGACAAAGATGAGAAAGATAAAGTAGAAAAGAAAGCTAGAGAACTCAAAACGAAGGTTTTGCTACAGCAAGCCTATCCGCCACGTGGTGGTGGTAATCAAAATAATAATGGTCAGAATCACTACCAGAATACTTTTCAGCAGCCTCAACAATATCAGAGAAACTTGCAAAGATTCGATTACACTCAACCCCGCGTAGGTCCTAACCAGTGTTTATATTGCAAACAGGAGGGTCATTACAAGTATAACTGTCCTGCCCTACCACAACGTGCAAATGGAATTTCTGGTGTAAGAGGTCGTGGCAGTCAGCAAGCGCCTAGAGGTAGAGGGCGTGGAAACGCCCCTCAGGACGCGCGTCCCCTTCCACCACAAAACTCTATGAACAGGTTTGATCAGCAAAATAACGTATCTGACAGGACAGCTCAATACTACGTTGATGAGTATTACACAGAAAATGAGCAGTGGGAAAATGAGGATTGCTAGGACAGCCATAGACGAAGAGAGGGAGTCGTTTCAGTTCCAGTAGATCAGAGTGGACCTTACGTTGAGGTGATTACATCAGGTGTGTCAGAACCTTTTCTGTTGGATACTGGTGCTACAAAGAGTTCTATTATGCACTCCAAACTCCCTGGCGCACCTTTGTCTGGCGAAATGAACATTTCTGTAGGTTTTTCTGGCGCCCCAGTTAGAAATCCGATCTCTGACCCTTTATCTCTTTCTGTTGGTCCTTGTGAATTCGAAGCACCCCTTATTTTGACAATAGGTTGTGGTGAAAATTTGCTAGGATTAGATTTGCTAAAAAGATTGTATGCGACTTTGTACTGTTCTCCTTCAGGAGTACAACTTACTTTAGGTAAGAAAGTGGTTTCTCCCATGTATTTGTCGAGAAATGCACTTCCAGCAGAATTGTCGATTCTCCCAGATATTCTTTGGGCTACTGGTCCAAATGATGTAGGTCTTTTAGAAATTCCACCATATGTTGTAACATTGAAGTCGAATGTCAGAATGCCACGAATTCCCCAATACAGAATATCTAATGAGGGTGAAAGAGCTTTGCTAGCGATCGTTTACGAATTAATTGAAAAGGATGTGATTGAAGAAACACGAGGCAATGTTTGCAATAGTCCTGTTCTGCCTGTTTTAAAACGAACTGACCCTTCTCAGCCACCTGTGTACAGATTCGTGATTGACCTTAGAGAGGTGAATAAAATTGTTGTGCCACAATTCCCAGTTGTCCCCGACATTACCACATTATTGACTATGATTCCAGCCTCTGGCTCCTGGTTTTCGGTGATTGACCTGAAGAATGCTTTCTTCAGTATCCCGATTGCTGAGGAAAGCAGGGATATTTTTTCTTTTAGTTTAGGAGGTCGAAGCTTCCGCTTTAAACGCGCTCCTCAAGGCTACTGTGAAAGCCCCTCAATATACAGTCAAGCACTGAAAAGTCAGCTTGACACAATGGTTTTGCCCAAAGGTGCCACTCTCGTACAGTACGTGGACGATTTGCTCATCGCTGCGGATACTGAGAAAATGTGTAAAATGGCCACGTTGTCATTATTGCGTCATCTATGTGATTTGCATCACAAGGTGTCACTTTCCAAGCTTCAATATTGCCGACAAGAAGTGACCTACTTAGGTCATCTCTTATCGAAGGAGGGAAGGAAACTGACCCCAGAAAGAATTCAGGCAATAGCAAAATTGAATGTGCCAAGAACACAGAGAGAAGTACGTGCTTTCTTGGGCATTACATTGTACTGTAGACAGTGGATTCCAAATTTTTCGTTATTGGCCAAACCCTTGGTGGCATGAACATGTAAAAATACACCCAATCCCATTCCTTGGTCTGAAGAGTGTCAGAAAAGTTTTCTCGAATTACGCACAGCATTATGTTCGGCCCCTGTGTTAGGTAACCCCAACTACAGTAAGCCTTTCACATTATATGTCCACGAGAAGGAGGGCTGTGCATTGTCTGTGCTGACTCAGTTATTCGGAGATAGACAGCGGCCATGCGCCTATTTTTCGTCAACTCTGGATCCGGTAGCACGAGCATTGCCAAGTTGTTTAAGGGCCACAGCAGCAGCAGCTGTTTCCATTCGACAGTCTGCTGGTCTAGTAATGAATAATACACTAATCGTGATGGTCCCGCATGCAGTAGACACATTGTTAAATAGGACCAAGACACAGCACTTAACTAGTGCTCGATTGTCCAGTTACGAATTGACGCTGCTAGCGAGCCATGTGCACATAAAAAGGTGCAGTACCTTGAACCTAGCCACATTGTTACCAATTGCAGAGGAATCAGATGCTTTAGAACAGCACGATTGTTTTCTTAGAACAGAGGAAGAGACGAAAGCGAGAGTTGATTTGTTCGACACTCCTCTTGCTGAATGTGATGGTACATTATGGGTGGATAGTTCATGCTTTAAGCTCCCAAATGGTAACGTGACTACAGCATATGCTGTCACAACTTTGCACACAGTCATTGAAACTGCGCGAATACCACATGGTTCAGCTCAAGCCGCAGAACTCGTTGCACTGACGAGAGCATGTGTGTTGTCTAAAGGAATGAAAGTGACTGTCTATACCGACAGCCAGTATGCTTTTGGAGTGGCGCACAGTTTTGGACGATTGTGGAGAGAACGTGGGTTCCTGACTTCGCATGGAGCTAAGATTCAGCATGGTCAGTTGGTGAATGAGCTTCTTGAATCACTGACGTTGCCCCTGCAAATAGCGATCGTGAAATGTAGTGCTCACAAGAAAGTGACTGATGATGTTGGTCGTGGAAATGCATTTGCTGATGAAACCTCTAAGGAAACTGCAAAGAATGTGATGAGCCGAATGTATGTTGCGAGCCCAGAAAAATGGACTGGTGATGTTGGAATATGTGAAGACACGATAGAAAGTGTGAAGTCCATCCAAGCTGAGGCCACGGAGAAAGAGTTAAGCATGTGGAGAGAAAGTACAGGGAGAATGGATGCAAATGGTTGTTGGATTGAATTGACAGAGCAACAGAGATGGTTGTTACCCAATGCATATGTGCCTGCAGTGGTTACATGGAATGTAATGGCTCATGGAATGGCCCATATCAGCGCGAAAGGGATTTGCGAGTTGTTGGCCCCAGTGTGGAAGAATTCAGGGATTCCCAAGTATGCAGAGAATGTTGTCAAGAATTGCATGGTATGTCTGAAGCACAATCCTGGTAGGGGAACCCCAACTCCAGCTGGTCATTTTGCACCTCCTACGTATCCGTTCGAGGTTTTGCAGCTAGATTTCATACACATGGAGAGGTGCAACAACTTAAAATACGTGCTCGTGGTTGTTTGTGCCTTCTCAAGATGGGTAGAAGCCTATCCCCTAAAAGACAATACTGCCTTGTCCACAGCGAAAGCCCTTGTAAAAGAGTTCTTCCCCAGGTTCGGAATGCCTAGAATGGTCTGGTCTGACAACGGAAGTGAATTTGTGGGTCGTGTGATGAAGAGTGTGTGAAGGGCTAGGCATTAGGCAGAAGTTCCACGCTGCAAATCACCCCCAATCAGCTGGATTAGTGGAATGTTACAATGGCACGCTTAAACTTAAATTGGCCAAAATCCAAGCGAGCACCAGTCTTAAATGGCCTGACGCTCTACCCTTAGCACTCCTATCCACCAGAATGACTGTGCATTCGCGAGTGAAACTCAGCCCCTATGAAATAATCTTTGGTCGGCCAGCCAACATATGGGGAGTGCCTAGGCCCACGAAGTTTAGCGAGCTGCAACACCCTATTTTGCTTGACTATTTGTATGAATTGACGGCTAAATTGCGTGTTTTAAATCAACAGGTCCACAACACCTTGCCTCCGGTCTCTGAGACACCGGGTCACTCCATTGACCCCGGTTCCTGGGTGCTTGTCCGCAACTTTCAAAGAACAAGAAACGACCAGCCCAGATGGACCGGGCCTCACCTCGTCCTCCTGTCTACAAGGTCGGCTGTTAGGGTGGAGGGGAAGGCCAATTGGGTCCACGGGATCCATTGTAAGAAGATACCCTTCCCTCTGCCACATGACCAATGGGTCCAGAAAGGAGGCACTGACTCAGAGCGCACAACTGATGAACGTGTAAAAGAAGCTAACCCTGATTGTGAAAGTGAGAACATTTTTCAAGAAACTGTGCCACCACCAGAACAATTGAACTCTGTGGAACCTGAGCTACTATTTCTGGACCAGACAGTACCCGGGAAAAGACGCTACAATTTGCGACCAAGAAAAACAGACTAAAGTAAAAGTGATTTCTTTTATGATCCGAGAGAAAAACCTGAGGACTAATAAAAAAATGTGTTTTTTCCCCAAATCCTATTTTTGAAAGTGCAGATCTCCCATCTAGGTAACTTGCTTATTTTAGTTTTTTCGAACCGCCATCCGGGTTCCGCTGCTAGGGTCGCGGTTGATTAAAGACTTTTGGGTGCAGCTGACGACGTTAGGTCGCTGGTTCTGGTTGGTCCAAGGGAGTTGCCCTAGACTGACGGAAGCATCCTTTAGCAGAGGCAACATACCACCGCGGGCAGCACCTTAGAGAGGATGGAGTTTCCTGATGTGGAGAGGCCTGCCAAACAAATGAACTTTAAGCAGAGACTTTTTAACACGATGACGAAGAAAAGTTTTATAATAGTGTGTATTTTTATGCTATTCAGCGTAATGGTCTTTTTGATAAGCTATGTTTTATTCTCTTTTCATGTGACATTTGCGCCCACTACATCACCCATACCTCCTCCTACTGTTTCCTCTCATTCTTTCCACCCTTTGCCTGACCACGAATCAAATAGGAGATTAGAGTTCATCAATAACTCCTTCGTTCAGTTATTACACCAACACCAACTTGTAATGAACACAACTAACTGTTGGGTGTGTGGTCTCATGCCCCACACCACGGATAAAGGTATCCCCTATTTGGCCCTGCCATTTAGTCACAATGGATCAGTATGGGCATATAGGACAATGTTCATATATGCACGAGAAATCCAACCCCTACGTTCTGTAAAAGACAACCTCAAGACTAGCGCCCTAGTCAAAGGTATAGTTGACATGATCAAGGAAGTAACCTCTTACGAAGATACCCCGGATGATGAGATACTTGCATATGTAGGTTGGAACGTGACCGGATATGGCACTACATTAAGTGAGAAACAGCAAGCCAAAAGATCGTCCCCTATCTGGATCGTACCTCATCAAGGTTACCTGTGTCTGCAAGGTATTGGCAAGAATCCCAGAGCTCAGCTAGGGAAGAGTGTCTGTACAGAAACGTATGTTTTTGGATCTCAGACTTCCCCTGCGTTTTTAGCCGCTAAGGGTACTTATTTCATCTGCCATGATAGAGCCTATACATGGTTGCCCCCTGACTTCTCGGGCTCATGTTTTGTTTCATTCCTGTTACCTCCCACCTACACAGCAGCGGCGGATTACCATCGGACAAGGGTAGTTAGAGGTCTTTTGAGTAAAGAAGACACTGCAGGTCAAGAATTTGGTGACTTTGCAATGGGTTTTCTGCCGTTCTGGGGAGCCATGGCTAACAGCAGGAACATAAGGCAATTGACAAGGGTAGTTGAATCCACCGTGACTGAAACTGCTGGTGCCCTTAGTAACCTGACTGCTGAGCTCCAGTCGGATCGACTTATGACCCTTCAGAACCGGGTCGCTTTGGATGTAATACTTGCGGACCGAGGTGGAGTATGCAAATTGATCCAGTCCAGTTGTTGCATTTTCATCCCAGATAATGCTCCAACAGTGTACAGGGCCATCTCCAAACTACATAAGATTTCCGAATCTATTCATGTGGATAAAGGAGATTGGTCGTTAATGGGATGGTTCTGGGAACTGATATCTGCCTGGGGATGGAAAATTCTGATGGTCATTGGGATGGTCTTAGCCATTCTTTTTCTGTTCTGTCTATGCATACAGTGTGCTCCTGCAATATGTGGCCTCTGTGCTACATCATGTGTAAGGAAGCCTGTGTCAAGAAATGAACTAAGCACTAGAATGATGTTACAGCAACATCTCAATGACTTTAGGAATATAGATCTGGACTCAGACTAACATGAGGATAGATTAATTGCCTATGTAAGGGCAAAAGGAGGGTCTGTGGTTCTGAAAATCTGGATTCATATAATAGTACTGGACTCGAGAATAAAAACTTCGTCGAAATAGGACGAATTTGGTATAAAAAAAACGAGAATGACGAGTACATCATGTACATGTATTTTCGGCGTATTCGAGTGACGATTCCACCTCGAAATCGTCATTTACATTCTGAACCCTTAGCTCCCATTTACATGTTGCCCTTTACATAGGCCTTAATCCAGTTGAATTTGATTCCACAAGGACACATACTCCTTAATCGACTTCTCCCTGACCTCAGTACAAGTTAGAACCATTGCCCAAGGCCGAACTCGTTAGGTCAGTTCCCTCCCAGTGGCCGAGCAAGATAGCATCTAGGCTCAACCAGCCATAAAACCATTTGAGCACGCACACCTGCCATATCTCGCTCACATCTTTTTCTCCACTCCTTTTCTTTACTTGCTTTATGATGGGGAGGTGACCGTTTTTATTGGGGGTCCAGCGATATCTGATGAAATGTTGGGCCATGCCGGATGATTTGTTATGGGCAGCACGACATGAAATATGTACATGTCATCATGACTCTGCTTTTCTTTTGTAACCAGTAACTATAAATGAAATACCACGAATTCAAGGAATGTTTTGCCCAAGGCTGAAAATCATGTATAAAGAGAGAAGCCTGACTTCGTGAAAGTGTGCAGTCTCCTGAGAATATACCCGTATTGTACTTCTAGGACCCGGTTACCTTGGTTGCAGCCAATAAACTAATCTTTGACTTCACCTCGAAGACTCTGAGTTTCTGTAGGTCTGACTCAGGAGAACCCGAGGTCTCTGGGTGTTGATTCCCTGACACCGCTGGGTTACCGGTTCTGTGCCGGTTCTTAAAAACCCAGTACCTCAAGCACACACACCTCTCTCTAGTGGCAGTCGCCATTTACCTCACTTCAGTAATACCTCTCTTTTTCTCAACACTACACAGCCAAGAAAAAAACACTATATAGACTAGTTTCCTTTAAAACAAGCATTAGAAATGCAATAGGTCTCGCAGCATTAGAGTTAGTGCTTTTAGAATTGTTAATGGTTTTTTTTGTAAATCTTTAGCATGAGGTTGAGGGTGAGTGAGGGTGAGGGGTTGAGGGTGAGTGAGGGTGAGGCTGAGGGGTTGAGGGTGAGGGTGAGTGAGGGTGAGTGAGGGGTTGAGGGTGAGGGGTTGAGGGTGAGTGAGGGTGAGGGGTTGAGGGTGGGTGAGGGGTTGAGGGTGAGTGAGGGTGAGGGGTTGAGGGTGAGTGAGGGTGAGGGTGAGTGAGGGTGAGTGAGGGTGAGGGTGAGTGAGGGTGAGTGAGGGTGAGTGAGGGTGAGTGAGGGTGGGTGAGGGTGGGTGAGTGTGAGTGAGGGTGAGTGGGGGTGAGTGTGGGTGAGTGTGGGTGAGGGGTTGAGGGTGAGTGAGGGTGAGGGGTTGAGGGTGAGTGAGGGTGAGGGGTTGAGGGTGGGTGAGGGAGGGTGAGGGGTTGAGGGTGAGGGGTTGAGGGTGAGTGGGGTGAGTGAGGGTGAGGGGTTGAGGGTGAGTGAGGGTGAAGGTGAGTGAGGGTGAGGGTGAGGGTGAGTGAGGGTGAGTGAGGGTGAGTGAGAGTGAGGGTGAGTGAGAGTGAGGGTGAGTGAGGGTGAGTGAGGGTGAGTGAGGGTGAGTGAGGGTGAGTGAGGGTGAGGCGTTGAGGGTGAGTGAGGGTGAGGGTGAGTTAGGGTGAGGTGTTGAGTGTGAGTGAGGGTGAGGGGGAGTAGTTGAGGCTGAGTGAGGGTGAGTGAGGGTGAGTGAGGGGTTGAGGTTGAGGGTGAGGTGTTGAAGGTGAGTGAGGGTGAGGGTGGGTGAGGGTGAGTGAGGTGTTGAGTGAGGGTGAGTGAGGGTGAGTGAGGGTGAGGGGGAGTAGTTGAGGCTGAGTGAGGGTGAGTGAGAGTGAGGGTGAGTGAGGGGTTGAGGGTGAGGAGGTGAGGGTGAGTGAGGGTGAGGGGTTGAGGGTGAGTGAGGATGAGTGAGAGTGAGGGTGAGTGAGGGGTTGAGGGTGAGGGGTTGAGGCGAGACCTAAAAACCTGACGATCGTAGGGTTTAGCAAGATTTTGGGGGTGAATGTAAAGAGGCTTGATGTGTGCATAAGTGCCTCTCAGGCAATACTTAGCATGAGCCCCTTCCCCTCCAAGAACACACCCCCACAGAGTTATTTTAAGTTTGCACAGCTGCATTTCATGTCCAGATGAATACTGAGAATGATAATTTTTCATCACTGAATAGAACTGATGTAGCTTATGAAAATAACACAGTTTAAACAAACTGGAGATATACCAATAAAATACATCTATATTATTATAAATAACACCACTATTGTTTCATGGCGATCATGTCCGTAAAGGAAAGTAATTTGTGTTACAGCATAAGCGTTTAAAGAGTTTGCAATTGTTTCAAGACTATTTCTATACCATAACTGTGCAACGTTTCTCTACACGGACATAACCGCTTTACTCGCCATTAGAAAGTGACACAGACTATAAGGCAATGAAATATCACACAGGAGCACACTGAAAACGTGCAAATGTCACACTTAAGACTGAAAACTTGGCAACTTTGGACAATGCGGGGGTGGGGTGCCGTGCAGACTGAATACCTGTACCAGTCAGATCCTTCAAGACTGACTCTTCGGCTGTTAGCATCAATTTGCAAATCCCCGCCTCAATACCTCAAGTGATTGTAACATTGTTTGGACACGGGAAGTCTTTTTGCAATAAAGCTTATTTGATTCTACAGCCACGATTTCTACTGAAGACGGAGGGAAGAGAGGGGAGGGGGGAGGAGAAATGCGACACGGCGGGAAGGGGAGGGGGCGGAGCTGATTGGAATTTTTTTAAGTGGGTGAGGGAATGTAACACTGGTTTGGCAGGAGAGACCACTGGGACAGAAGCAACATAGCAGGGCTGGGGGGTGTTGTAAAGCAAACGGGTGACCGAGCAGTGAGGGGTGGAATAAAGCAAACTGACGAGCGAAACATGAAGCAGGCAAGGAATACTACTGGCAAGAAAGCAACCTGGAGGAGGTGAGGCACAGGAGTTCCAGCAGCGCATTACTGAGGCAGGTGAGGAACGGGAGCAGGCAAAGCCCAGGTCAAGCAGCGCATCACTGAGGCCGGTGAGGGAGAAGCACATGGGTGAGCAACATGTCGCATGGCAGAGGGGGAAGAGAAGTACATGCGGGAGAGCAACACCGAGCATGGTGGAGGGGGACGAGAAGTACATGCGGGAGAGCAACACAGAGCATGACGGAGGGGGAAGAGCAGTACATGAGGGAGACCACTGCAAAACACTTGCCTGCATACTGGCGCTTAAATAAATGCCTGTTTCGACCCTGGCACGGGACGCTGTCTGGAGAAGGCCGCACCGCCGGTGCATCATCCGCTCGCCATTTTGGAATACTCGAGAAGTCGAACAATGTTATGACAATGTTTATAACTTTTACAGTCAGGCCTGGCCGCACATCTGCACAGCATCAGACCCTGGTCAGGCCCACTGAGAGGAAACCATTCTTTAGCTGGCAGCGGTTCGCTCCAGCCAGATGTTATCACTTTGCCGGTATCTTTTCACTGAACAACAAAAAAAAAAAAACACGTTTTTTCACATGTCTAAAGAGGAAATGGGAGTCTCTTGTTTGGGAGGCATTTTGCAATAAATTCATTCGGCTCTCTGGCTGATTTGCTGTGACAGGACTGAATGCAGTTCCGAGACAAAACCAAGCTTCCCTTTGATGTCGCGGCGCTCGGGCCCTGCCAGTGCAAAGGAAGCAGCCTTATATAGAGGCACAGCGCGAGCTGCAGTGTGCGCGTGAATCACCGGGGCTTCAATGCCTGGGTACATCTCAATAGGCTATGAAATTGGACAGTCACCTGGCATGTGCTTATTTACACACTGCCCTCCGCTGCTCTTTCTCAAGTGCCTGTGCACGGCGCGACGGGCGTCTCTCATCCTTTCTGAAGCAGCAGTAACTAACGTCTCTGACACCTACTCATTCCGGCAGGCTGTCACGTGAAATGTCAGATCGCCGTCATTACTCGCATTGTTGCTGCAGGAAGCTTGAAGCATGAGTCACCATGGGTACACATGCAAACAAACCCGGAAAATATGTACAAGCGGAATTCAGTTGCGTTGTGGTAAATCCACCGATAATTAGGAAGAAAGCGAGTTTATAAAATGTGTGGCAAGTGCGGGGGGTTTTATTGCACCACAGCTGTGAGATAAAAATATATTTCTACAGGCGAGGGAGTTATTTCGCGAATGTTTGTGAAATATGTATTCCGACCGATGGAGGCCTAGTCAACCGAATTGTGGTATACTTTCTGGGAAATATGGCGAAGGCTAGTCTCAGCCGGACTAGCTTCTCACCAAATTATAAGATTGCTCTAAAAAGAACGCCTTCACCGCCAATCTCTGTAGAATGTTTGTATATGATTGCCTTTATCGTATCAGTGATCTCTGACAAGCAAAGTTATGTTTTGTCATACTTTAGAGCTAGCATGCTACTAAAATCCACATGGCTCACTAGAAATCGACATGAAATAACAAGACGGACGGACGGAGGAGAGGGGAGGGGGGAGGAGAAATGCGACACGGCAGGGGAGGAGAGTAGGATGAGGAGGGGGGAGGAGAGTAGGGGAGGCACGGCCTAGCGGCAGGCAGGCAGGGGAGGAGGGGGGATGTATTCCGACCGATGGAGGCCTAGTCAACCGAATTGTGGTATACTTTCTGGGAAATATGGCGAAGGCTAGTCTCAGCCGGACTAGCTTCTCACCAAATTATAAGATTGCTCTAAAAAGAACGCCTTCACCGCCAATCTCTGTAGAATGTTTGTATATGATTGCCTTTATCGTATCAGTGATCTCTGACAAGCAAAGTTATGTTTTGTCATACTTTAGAGCTAGCATGCTACTAAAATCCACATGGCTCACTAGAAATCGACATGAAATAACAAGACGGACGGACGGAGGAGAGGGGAGGGGGGAGGAGAAATGCGACACGGCAGGGGAGGAGAGTAGGAGGAGGAGGGGGGAGGAGAGTAGGGGAGGCACGGCCTAGCGGCAGGCAGGCAGGGGAGGAGGGGGGAGGAGAGTAGGGGAGGCACGGCCTAGCGGCCGTGCAATCAAGTAGTGAGGGGGCGGAGCTGGGGGAGGCTGTCTCAGAGAGTAGGCAAGGCGACACGGCGGGAGGGGGCGGAGCGGGTAAACAAAGACGGACATGCACGCGCCCGTGACTTTTAAGGTCAATGCGCATGCGCATAAGCTTAATGCGCATGCGCATTGACCTTAAAAGTCACGGGCACTGCAAGGAATCGCCACGATTCCTTGCAGTGTGGATAAAGAGTGGATGAGCCCCTATAGTCTCGCTTGCTCGATGCGCATGCGCATCGACAGGCGAGACCTAAAAAGGATGTGCTCTGCCCATTATTGAAATTAATGTGTACTAACTATGCTGCAAAAGGCATTGAATGTGCTTGCTCAAGTGCTTTGCAAAGCGCTGCACAGGCTGCTTCTGTGTGCTATAGATGTTCTGGCAATATTTGGAAGTCTGGCCACATCACACCACTTAACACAAGCATTAAAAATGCAATAGTCTCGCCTTTCATTAAGTTAAAGCAATTTGCTTTACTGTACAATACCATTAGCAAAGCAAATGGCTTTAACTTAATCAAAGGCGAGACCTATTGCATTTTCAATGCTTGTTTAACTATGTCTGGATTAGTGATGCGATGGGCTCAGGTTTCAGGGGAATGGAGATTATATGTACTAAATGATGGTGCATTAGATATTAACCTGGTTTACAAGTAAGGGAGGGAGGGGGGCCTTTCCTTTTCTTCTTCCCCTTTTGAAAACAAGATCTTATCTGGTTTTAAAATGAAGGATTTAAAGACAGTGTCTAAACATTAATAAAGTATGATAAACTACCAATATTACAATCATTTTTTTTTTTTTTTTAAACACTCCTCTCAGAACTAAGTTGCCACTCTACATAATGCACACGTCCCACCTTGAGTCTAATCACAATCTCCAGAGGGTTATTACAGAAAGAAAATAGATAGAAGCCCTTACTGTGGTCACAAACTCAGTTTTTTGGATATCTAAGAGATAAGGTGGAACCAATACTTGGATTTTGGAGATTGTGTGGAGGGCACAGTTACAACCAAATCATTTTAGCAGATAGTTCTAAAAACCAAAGAAGTCCTTTCAACATAAGAACTTAACTTTGGGGCATCCTGAATTCACCTACACATTTATGATTCTAAGTGGAAGCATAGTCAAGCAAGAAAGTTATAAAAATGAAATGTATCAAAAATGGTACAGAAAAAATACATTTATCCTGGAGAAAACAAAAGAGTTTATTACATTTCTATGCCATCAGTTGTTTCAGACGGTCACAAGATACTTTAAGACAAGGAATAAAAGGTCTATTTAGGCTTACTTTTGATTAGTTAAATAACGGTCCCATCCTCTAATGATGTTGCCATACATCTGGGTATCTTCCAAATAACTTCCTTCAAATGCATAGATCTGTCGTTCCAGATTTGCTAACGTCTCCTAAAAACAGAAAAAAATAACTAATGAACAAATATGAAAAAAAAAGCTTGTTTCTTCCGTCAGCCTGTCTAAACGCCATCTGTGGCTGCCAGGCAACGGAGTCCAGGAAAAGGACAGCAATGTTATAATATGCGGACATTATTAATGTCAAATAATACATAAACTTTTAAACAAATAGCCTGGAGCTTAATTCACGTTAGCAGATATGGTTATTTTTTTTTTTTTTAAATGGTTGGGTATAGTCATGTACCATGCTTTTCAATTTAACATAGTCAGTGATCAGTGAATTTTGTATGAAGCCCTCCTTTCACTTGTATAATTTTTAACACATACTTTCACTTAATTTCATGTGCTGTAAACATAAATACATTCATTTAGATCCCTGCAAATATGCAGCACACGGTACAAATAATATTTGAGCATGGCCATTAATTAATATTTGCATGCAATTTAACATTTGGTGCTATGACAGCAAATGAAGTTTGTAAAAATATGCACAATGTATTCAATATTTAGCACTCGGTTTTACAGCTAATATACAGTTGTTGGCAAAACTGTGGTAAATACAAGAGAAATCAATTAGTGTTAAAGGCAACCTTTGAGCAGCGCTTAAATCAGCGTAAAAACACATTTACATTCTAAAGCAACCTGTCAAAGTAACTGATAATGAAGATTAGGCTGTAAACGCTTTCCCCACAAACCACCAATACCAAAGAGCTAATGCTTTATGAAGAAGCATGCTTTTAATTTGAAACGCTTGTGCACCAGGTTAATAACAAGAGATAGCGGACAGAATTAGTTAAAGCTAGGGTTTATCCAGTAAGTGAATGTAGGCGGTCCAATTACACTCACTTAGAGGATCACCGTCGCCGACTGGATGAGGAGCAGCCACCTTAAACTAAACTCGGACAAGACAGAGGTCCTCATCCTCAGACCGACCCCCTCCGTCTGGGACGACTCCTGGTGGCTGACCACGCTGGGATCAGCACCTACACCCACCGACCATGCACGCAACCTACGATTCGTCCTCGACTCCTCCCTCTCCATGTCGAAGCAGGTTAGTGCCATCACCTCCTCCTGCTACAACACCCTCCGCATGCTCCGCAGGGTCTACAAGTGGATCCAACCCGAAACAAGAAGAACAGTGACTCAGGCCCTCGTCAGCAGCAGACTGGACTACGGCAACGCACTCTACGCAGGAATCCGAGCCAAACACCTGCATCAACTGCAACGCATCCAAACGCCTCCGCCCGACTAATCTTCAACATCCCCCGCCACACCAACATCACCCCCCACCTGAGAGACCTACACTGGCTCCCTGTCGACAAGAGGATCACCTTTAAGCTCCTCACCCACGCACACAAAGCACTCCACAACGTCGGACCAGCCTACCTGAACAGCAGACTCAACTTCTACACCCCCACCCGCCAGCTCCGATCCGCCAGCCTTGCCCTCGCCGATGTCCCCCGCATCCAACGAATAACCGCTGGCGGCAGATCTTTCTCCTACCTCGCCGCCAAGACCTGGAACACCCTCCCGTCCCACCTTTGGCAGACCCAGGACCTACTCACCTTCAGGAGACTTCTCAAGACCTGGCTCTTCGAGCAGTAGCAGCACCCCCCTCCCCTCAGCGCCTTGAGACCCTCACGGGTAAGTAGCGTGCTTTACAAGTACCCTGATTGATTGATCACCCTATTCGCCTTGCCTAAGGGAAGAAGAAGACATGTGGTCATTCAATCTGCCATGTGTCATACACCATGCTTTGCGACGCTGCCAAACCTCCATTCATTACGGGGCATATTATCTACAAACTGCGATAAATATCGCAAAACGCGCATAGCACATTTTACATTATCGCCCTCTATTGCTGAATCACATCGCCATGTTCAGACGTATTAGCAACACTTTGCTAACAGGCGAAGTACAATCTAGCGATAGACTGCGATAATCCTCATCAGCGTATGAAATCCAGCGAAGATTTCACAGCGCTAATGAAAACCTTGATAATAGGGGAGTGTGTACTTAACCATAAAATCCACCTTCCATAGGCAATAATGGTAAGTCAGGTTTTATTCAGGCGTTAGGATCATGCGTTAATGGGGGCTTAGCGTGCCTTTTCTCATCGCTACGCGGGTCCGGGGCAGCGTTGATAATACAGCGAAGTTGTGTTTGCGACGTTTTTCAATGAAGGAATTGTAAGGAACGCCTACTATGCAACTCATTAGCGATGTATATCGCTAAGATGCGTAGCATTAGAAAATCGGCTGCTAACATGCGCTGATGCATGTTAGCGCCTCCTTGTTAATAGGGTGATGAGAATATCGCTGCTTTAGCGACAAAAAGTGCCGCTAAAGCGACAATACTGCCCTTGATAACATGCCCCTAGGTCTTCTTGCAGAAAGCAAAGCGAAGATGTTTTCTGGCTCCCCATCAGCATAGAGTCTGTCCTGCAGTAGGATGATATTTAATAAGGTCCGTGACATTCTGCTTTAGTTGCAGGGAAATCTGTGGTTGGGGGATTTCAAGCTATTCCAAGGCAGGTGCGAGTTTCTTAGCAAATCCTGACTTTTTTGTAGCTTTCTACTACTAGTAGTTTTTACTTTCCCCATTAGTACAGGACTGCAAGCACCACCGTAAATTAAAAAAAAAAAAAAAAGAAATAAATTAGGTACTCCAACGTTATGAGGAACATCTTGAAAGTTCGACTGCCAGCATCCATCTCTAGATCACATAAGTATAACTATAACATCTGGAGCAGGAAACTTTTTGAGGACTACTGTACTGAATTCTGGGAGAGCAGTAGAGTGTATACCATTTAAATGTGTTTAACTTTTACCTATTTCAAGAGCAGAGCTCTAATGCGGATGCGCTCCGTGCAGCGTTCTACTGAGGCCAGGATTGATGCAGTCTAACAGCGCGATGCGTGAGGAGCCGGTAAAGTGAAAAACGAAAGTCGGCTCCTCGCGCATGCGCAGTGCGTGTGGGGGCCGGGCTCGACTGCCTCCTGCGCGCGAGCGTCTCGCGTCTGCCTCCTCCTGCTCCACCGCCCCCTACCGGCACATCGTCAGTCGCGCTACGCGCTGCCAACTGAAAAACGCCCGCGCGGGCAAAACGAAGAAAAAACGGCAATTAACACAAAGGCATCAAAACACCTCAACCCCGAGCGGAGGTCCGCTCAGCACATAATATCACTGGCGCGCGCGCGCGCCGTCTACAACCACCGCCCTTACACACATTACCCCCTAGAAAGAAGGAAAAACAGAAGGGCACTTAACTCGCTGCTGCAGCAGCAAAGAAAGAGGAGGTCGTATTATGTGTATGGACAGTTATACAAGGGACTTGAGACTGATTGGTGCAGACTGTTGGAGGGGGTTGTCCTTCCGGGGTCATGCCAGTTTAAAGTTTTTATTGGCTGCTGTATCTGTCAGTAAAGTAAAGAGAAGCATAATCTGAGCCTCCGTGGACTGACATAGAATCAAGATCACCTCTCATTACCACTCAAATTGAACGTTCATTTTCCTATTATACTCGTACTCCTACAACTAATGCAACACAAAATAGCCACACTGATTAGCTGTTTATGAATAGCTCTGCAGAGCCGTCATCACAGCACATTTAATGGCCACTCTAAAGTTCATTTTATATACCCTGATGCGTAGGCCTCGAGCGCCGGCCTTGCCTGAAACGGAAAGCCGCCTCAGAACATCCGTTCTACAGCAACCGCCGGCCAATTACCCCGCTCGCTAGTCTCAGATTCACTAACACGACATACGTAGATTATCCGACTCGTAAAGGTAGCCGTCTCGTCCTTTTACGCTGTTAGCGTTAGTACGCAGAAAAAGATGGGGAACGTGTGGAAGGCTCACAAAATAGCCTTCGCCGGAATACTTCCCAGAAGGGGCGCGGGAGAGTAAGTAAGAAAAAAAACACATTACCGCCAGCTCCTGCTTGCGCTTCACCAGCTCAGCCAGCTCCCGGCGGGTGTCGGGGATTTGCGGGGTGGCCGCCTTGTTGTGCATCGCCATATTGGAAGCTATCGGGAGGCAGGGTGCTGGGGGAGGGAGGCGAGGAGGCGAGCCCGTGCTAGACTGGTAATCGGTCTGCAGAGGGCGCAGGTTGCTCACAACAATCCTTTCATCCAAACACTGGCTGAGTTCCCCTCCGTCCATCCCACCGTCTAAAGTCAGAGAAGAAAAAATTGTCGCGGAGATGCTGGCTTAATCCTCTTCCTTCCATCCAGCCCTGTATAAGTACTGAACAATGAAGCAAACCCTGGCGTCGGGAGCCGATTGAACCCTTGTTTCGCATCGCGACGCTAATTAAGCGAGGGGTCTGTCCGCTGAAATGCCAGAGACGATCGCCCGTGCTGTTCCTGAAGCTGCGTGGCCAAGCCACTGTCAGGTTCAAATTTACAAATACCCTTTTGGGTGGATGTTGATTTTCCAAGAACTCGCCATTATGACATCCATGGTTTTAACAAGGGGGGCGTTGTTACTGCCCGTCGAGGTCTCCGGTTTTTAAGGAAATAACTCCCTACCTGGTCAGAGTGCCCGGTTACCCAATGATCAAGTGTTCTGGATTTCAAATAAAAATGGCGATTCTTGTCCAGAGGGAAGTCTAGACATTTTAGTCACTCATACCTCGCAGCTCCCCTCTTGACAGTCAGACTGGGCCCATTGGGTTTGGTGAAGCCTCAAGCCTTTGGATTTCTTATTAAAAGTCGGCAGGAAAAGTCAGGGTGCTTTCAACTAGTTGTGTGTTCATCTATTGCCTTTGGGAGATTTTGAACTACGACAAGGATAAGGATACATATATGGCCGTGAACTGAGCGTTTCAAACATCGTGGACCGTGAATATTGATCCTGCAAGTGAAGCTAGAATTGTGTGAATGTGAATTGTAGCATCATAGCCGGAATATGGAAGCGCTGTTAAGATGTTTCATAACCACTTTACTCTGGGCAGCTGTATTACCGTTGATGAAAACTGCCTTTCAAGAATTATCTTATCATGATTACCTCGGCTCTCTGGACCGAGGAAAGTTATTACTTGTGTATTTCAGCCATGACATTTCTTCAAGTATCTCTTTTTTTCTTGAAGAATTAAATAAATCAGTGGAACCTCTTCAGGATTATGGAATTTCAGTTGCAAAGGTTAATTGCATTGAAAGGGAAGTGCCCACGTATTGTGGATATGAAAACGTATATCTTTTTAAAGGCAATATTCTGCTGCGAATGTTCCCCAAAGATACATTATTTGATGTCCATGCAATAATAGCTAATGTTTTATTTACCGTCCTATTTAATGAAGTTAAGTACATTACTTTGTTTGACGAATTTGAGAAGACTGAAATTGAAATGAAGGGAAAAAGAGATCTTGTTTTTGCTTATGTACGGGCAACAGGTATACCAGAGCACAGAGCAGTAATGGAAGCTGCTTTTGTGTATGGTACCAAATACCAGTTTGTTTTAACTACAGAATTTAATGTTTTAGCACATTTGGGAGTTAAAGAATCTGACATTTTCTCTGCAGTACTTTTTTTTTCCCACTGCAAAGTTGTGAGTGATTCAACCCAGTCGTGCAGGAGCACAATACTCGAACAGTCGCTGACCACACTGAATATTCACAGATTTTTTAAACTAATGGAGGCTCCGTTAGTGACTGTGGTTGATAAAGATCCTGGACAAGCTTCAAATGTTCACTTAGAGCTTGGATTGCCATTGGTATTTATAATCAGCCAGAAGAATACATATGAAGTGGATAAAAAAACTGCAGAATATCTTGCCTGGAATCTCAGGGGAAAAGTTGGAGTTTCAATTTTGTTAAGGGAGAACCTAAACATTCCTCTTGGTGCAAATATCGCTTTTAGAAGGCCAGAAGAGGGTAGTGCCATAACATTTTTTGCTTTTGAGAATATTGAAGAAATATCAAGCCTTATTGGGGAACCTGGAAATGAAGAAAAAATGAAAATATATGAGTTGAAAAATGAAGATGTAAAAATCAGACCTGAGCAAGATGCTCAAGATGATGAAGTAGCAGAAGCGGTCTACAGAGACAGAAAGAGAAAACTAACTCTTGAACTTATACGTCTACTGAATGATAAAACTTTTTACAATACCATATCTGGGGATAACTACACTGTAGTGCTTTTTTATGTTAAGTGGGAAGCTATGTCCATGGCATTTTTACAGTCGTTTATTGAAGTGTCAGTTAAGTTGAAACAGACACCTGGAGTTTTAATGGCCATGGTAAATTGTGGGGAGTGGACTGATGTATGCAGCAAGGAAAATGTCACAGATTTACCTCACACAAGGGTTTACTTCCAGAAAGAGAAACATTTGATCTATAATGGAGTGTTAGGAACAGAAGGTCTGTACAGATTCATTGTTATGTCCCAGATATATAATACAAGCTTTCCAAAACACAGTGGAACCGACATAGACCTGACAATAAGTTATGATTTATTGAACTCACCTGCAGAAATCACTGTGGAAAATCTCCCTCTGTACTTGCAGTATCAGAAACCCTTACTTATTTTGTTCTCAGATGGCAAATTAGGTGAGAGTGAAAAAATAGAGATGTCAAGGTTGGTGAAAGGAAAGTACAAGGAAGCCTTCTGTACGTGCTGGCTTAACCTGAGGAATACTCCTGCGGGCAGAGGAATTCTACAGCAGTATTTCAGTTCCACACCAGACTTACCAGTTCTTGTTCTTGTAGATGTTTACGATAAAGGCTATGTGTTTGCACTTCCTTCATTTCATGCTATTGGTAAGGAAAACGTCCTGCATTGGTTAAACATGATAGACAAAGGCATAGAAAAACCCATTACCTTATTGTCTGACAAAGAATGGTCGCCTCCTCTTCCTCATTACGATTTTCTGGCAATGATGGATGCCACCATTCCCAATTTTGCTTCTCAAAAAATTCCAATTCACTTTAGCCCTCTTGCTAGAGAGAAAGATGAAGATGAGAAAATGGAAACCGGTGCAGAGCTTAAAGGACAAGAGAGGAGATCTAAACGGCGCCTTGAATTATAATAGATAACGGAAGCATAACCGTTTTTATTGTTGGTGTAATCTGAAGCCAATATGTGCAAGTTTGTCTTTAAATAGTTTTTAGACATAACAGTTTATATCAAAATAAAAAAATGCTGGTCAAGAAAGGTTTATGTACAGTAGATTGTTCCATGCTAAAATTATGGGGCAGATTTATGAGGCACTTGCGCCACGTTTACGCCGCTGTTGCGTCACGCAAGGCGGTGTAAACGTGGCGCATCCCTACGAACGATTTACAACGTGACGCATCTAGGCAGATGCGTCACGTTGTAAAGCCCTGCGCCGCTTGTGGGCGTTCCGGCGCAGGGTGGGCGTTCCGGGGCAGGTGCGCCTCGCAAAAGTGGCTGAGTGAAATCTATAAGATTTCACTCAGTCACTTTCAGGCCAATGGTGCGTCAAAAGCCTGCGCCTGCTTGAAGCAGGCGTAGGTCTTGACGCAGCATTGTGGAGATGGGGCACCCCATAGCCTTGCTGGAGCTGCGTCGCGCTTGCGACGCAACCCACAGCAATGCGTCACCTTTACGGCACAGATGCGTCACGCATCTGTGCCGTTTTTGCCCCATGGTGCGCCGCATCATAAATGCGGCGCACCATGGGTGGCGGAGCTTTGGCGCACTGTGGCGAATGTTAACTGGCGCATCCCTGGGGATGCGCCAGTTGACATAAATCTGCCCCTATGTTCTTTGTATTTAAATACAAATGTTACAGTTTTTGCACAAAAAGAGGGTTCATTTAGATGAACACGGGAAGGACATTTTCTTATTATAGTGAGGAAAACACATTGACCAACTATATGAGTCCCATTTGTATTTTGGCATTGAAATATATACCACCTAATTTTTGTGTTTCAAGCAAATTGTAGTCTCTTTTACAATGTGGTTCACCTTAAAATATTTTTTCCGAACCACAGATGCTTGTGGTTCAGCCATATTTTTGTGACTCTTCTAATGATGTGGCCTCAAGCTGGGAAGTCGTTTAACATTCCCCAAGTATGAGCTATCGGACTGGTATATTGCCTGTGTTGAAATATGAAGATTTTGATATTCCTTCTAAACTGTACATGGTTTTGGTAGGTCCTGAGGAGATGTGGACGATTATTCCCTAGTGGAGAGTGTGCATTAGAGAACCGATCATAGTGTTGCGATCATAGGTCGTAGGGCTGTCTGCGAGGTAGGTTGTGGCATGATACAAATGACCTTTAGATGGCTGTCTACCTCCAGCTGCACCCAAAAAACCTTTGGAGAAGGAAGTGAATACTCTTGCCTAATGGAATTTTGGCATTGTAGTTGCTAATTCAGTTACATTGCTTTGTAAAGTTCATGAAAGATAGGAAGTTAGATTTGTTTAGCTGGATAATCATGATTGCCTCCTACAACATAGAATTGGGTATAAGCAGAAGAGTCTCTCAGGATCCAGACATCTGGTGCTTGAATGATTCAAGTATGTCCGATTCAGGTAGTTTGACAATATGCATTTTTCCCTGTGTGTTCCTTATTAAAATATATTCAGAATTATAAATTGCTTAACTAGCCATGCTCAACAGGGACAAATGAGGATGAGTGAGGCAAGAACTGAGTTGTATACCACAACATTGAGGACAGAAATATTTGTCCTGCGAAAATATTGATTCCAAAATATTAACTACTGTTATTCTGTCAAGGTAGATATGTATAAGTAAACGTAGATTTACTATATATACTTAACTCTATATCAAAATAACAAAGTTATATATTTAAGGTACAGCGTCACTGCACTTTGATATTGAAGGTAGAACTTCTACTTACTCCAATGTTAAGTGAAGCACAGTAAATGAATATATATATATATATATAATTTTTTTTTACATTGGGCCTTGTGAATCCAATATCTGAACTACATCGAGTTCTGTGTGCATTCATGCCATGTGTTGTTGATTTGATTTATCAGATTTTCAGCAGAAAATTTAAGCAGCATAATTTGGGGTGATTTTTGCATATAATTCTACCCTTTTATCAATCAGGTGAAATTGCCAGTGGCGTGTGCTTACATTTTGTAAAGGCAATTATGTAGTTCTGGACTTATTAGACTAAAAGAAAAACAAAAGAAAAAAAGTCTCTTTGAATGATACATTTTGAGTAATGATTAGTTGCGTCACACTGAACAATAACATGTTAGTTATCCAATACATTTCAGCCTAGTACGATAACATAACACCCCCCCCTTTTACTTAAAAATTGTGATTTAAAATAAAATAAGTGTCCCTATTGTTTTACAGGTAATTTTTTAGTTTTAAAACAAAGCACAGGAAAATGATCGTAATATCACCCACAGAGTCTGAACATATTGAACATGCACAAACAAATCTATTCTGTGTATGCTAAAAAACATGATCGCTTAAAATTTGGTAATGATGATCTGAAAGTGTTTTTATTAGCATGACTCGTGTTCATCAAAACATGCTTGCATCTAAAAGGTATTTATAAAAATTTCATATTTTTTGTTCCTTCTTATTTATGGGCCCCTGTTGAACGTTACATTTTTTGTAATGTTATCTTTTCCTTCTACCTCACTTGTTGTGTATAAGTCTGCTAATTTAAAGAAGACATTGTGATCTGCACAACACTGATAATCGTTGTTGCTTTTGATTATTTTTGTATATGAAAGTTAAATATAAAAACAAACATGTCATTAACATAGATGCATGTTAACAATCTCAATGTTGCTTGCTGCATCATTTATTTCACACAAACCTTTGAGGAATTTAAACCTGCAAATAAAAATGAAGTTAAAATTGCTATGGAGTGTCTCGGTTTGCTTCTCAGCATGCTGGTTCTCTTTGTTTTTTGCCAGGTACTTCATACTCATTCTCAATTAAGATTTTTGAAAAAGTTCTGAAAACCTGGCCCTTCTTGATGTTCGTTCTTTACTTTGTTACATATTCAGTTGTGTATACTTATTTTAAAATTGTTTGATGATTAGTTCATTCCAGTATTGGCTGCAGTTTCATCCTCTTAGTTCATCTTATTTTTTTAGTACACTACTAGACAATATGCTGAAGTGCCTCCTCTGCAATTAATGATTAAATTGTTGATATACCACACTGTGCTTTGTACCCATCACACTATGTTGTTTAGTAGGGTCTTGCTGCAAAGGATATTGGAACTGATTCATTTTACTGCAGACGTTGTCTATTTTTCTTTTTCATTGCTTTATTGGTGAATATTCTGTATTACAATTTCCTATCACTTTAGTATTTAGGTATTTGCATATATTCTGATTTTCCTTGCACTTTAGGATTGATTCACGCGATATTTGAATTTGTTACTCATATTTGCTTTCCCTCTTGTATTTGATGTTCAGATAGTTCCTATATATGCAGATTATTTGCACTTATCCTTATTGCATGTATGCATTTGAATACATAGACTATAGAAATGGCAACACTCCCCCTCAGATCTCCATGATCAAGGTTTAGAATGTACCCATTAATTAGAAAAACATAGTAATTGCTTTCTGCACTACTTACAGCATGCAGCCCAACGTTTGTTTCCATCATCACTGCTATCAGTTTGTATTTGAACTGGACCTGCGACATTAGTCACCTACCTACTCCCTCTGCACTATTGCAGTATAGGAACAGTTCCACACAATAGCTGTGGTTTTCCTTTATTGGAAAGTCGAAAAATAGAGAAACAAGCAATTATAAGTGTGGCAATTAGAACTTGGAAAGAAAGTGATGTGTGTGCTGTACTGCTCACTGGGATGTAAAACTGAGAATTAAAACTTCCCACAACCACAATAACTTCATCATCTTCAGTTTCAAAACACACAGATTACTTGCCTATCTAGACAAGTTGCTATAGCAATAGCAAAAGGCATGGTGTGACTACAATAGAATCCTTAAGCCACCAGGACTAACACACTGTGTAGATATAATCTGGTACATCTGACATCTAGCCAGGTGTTAGTGTCTGTATTGTGGTGCTTGACAAAGGTGACTTCAGAATTACACGTAGCACTTTACAATTTTTCCACCAGAGTATCTGATTAGAAGCAAATACTGCTTCAGTTGTAGCAGATGGGACCATAGACCATTATGTACATACTACGCCACACCTTTAAAGCAAAGTAATTTAGATATGGTTTCTCTATTCGATTGCTTTCCCGTTGTTTTAATCTATAAAGATCACATTTGTGGATCTGATTGGCTTTGTCTACTCAGGCTAATAAATGTTTGACCTTTCAAATTTTGTTTACTTAACTTTTCAAATGAAATTAATGAAGATTTTTGACAACTTTATGGATACCATTCTCACATGTATTTGTTTCTAGATGCAGTCACATTTATTATCACTAGCCATTCAAAGAGATAAGAGGTTTCACCCCCGTCTCTGAAATGTTGGATGTCCTTGATGCTCTAATATTTCAATTTATAGTAATCTTGTGGAATCCCTTATCAGGAACCAGTAACTTTCTTTAGTCAACTCTATTGTAAAGCATTTGCTTTTTGTTATCTGTACTGGCCTTTGATCTAAATGTGACATTGAATTATTGCGTTATATACAAACTATCATTCTTACCCGACATTGAAAAACAACTGCTGCCCTTTAAGATCATCTCAAAGGTGATCCTTAGTTGGTATTGTGTGTTTCTTATGAATTACTACCAGTATCTGATTTAGGGCCTTATTACGAGTTTGGCTGTCCGACCGTCGTGGGATCACGTCCGCTTCCGCCACCAGTCCACAGCATATTACAAGTTGACCATGGGAAAGGGGTGGGCTGTGTGGAGGCGCATGGGGATGGCTGTGTGGAGGCGTACTATTACCAAATATATTGATGCCTGTGTGTGCATTTTGACTACATATGATTCGGATGCACACATACGCATGATATCTGTGGGACAATACCGTATGTCCATTACTGTGTTCCGGCCCATTTGTGTTACGAAAATGACTCATCTGTAGATTCACGCACACTGGGTCATAATTCTTGGGGTGAGGACCCTGGTGTGAAGGGAAGATCTGAAGAAAGGGATCCATGTTTCAATCTGCCTGGGAGAAGAAGAAATGCGAGTACGTACCTCAAATACTTTGTCACCTCTCCCTTGAAGCTGGCTGCTGGACCATCGTGATACTCTTGTGGAACAGGCAACTTGTAATACGCATGGCGGTGCATCTCCCCTGTACCAACCTATGGCGGCTGCCCTTCCCCAATCGCAAACTTGTTGGTCTTCGCAAAGCCAATCTGCGCGCCTTTAATAAGGCGGTTGAACCGCTGAGCTCACCGCACTTGGATCGTCACCTTCGATACAGTGGTCCATGAGATTGCCAAACTCATCATTTATCTTCTCTCCTTAACACCATTCACCTCCACAGCCAGTGTTCCTCAAGGTTCGACCATCAACCCTCTCCTTTTTAGGTCTCGGCTAGCTGCGCGGAAGCGCGTCTCCGCCGAGAACCTATTGCTGCCATGTCTGCTTCCCAGGAGACAATCCTGGCCACGCGCATGGCGATTTGAAAATGCCACGCGCACGCGAACGCGCGCTGTGGCCAGGCGCTGTCTCCTGGGAAGCTCGAAACACCACACACGCATGCGCATACACACAGACACACACACAAGCGCCCACGCACATACATACAGACACCCCCCCACACACATACACACAAGTGCACCAAGGTCCCCCCCTCCCCCGTCACAGTCGCACACATACATACACACACGAGCATACACACACACACACACACACACACACACAAGAGTGCACCAAGCCCCCCAGCCCTTTTGAACTTACCTGGCCAATCTGGGGGACTCTGCTCTCAGCACGCGGCGCGCAACCTCCTGCTGGCACGGCCCCGGGGCTCTCCACCGTTCACAGGAGCCCCGGGGCGCGAGACGCATTGACTCCGCCTGCCTCCTCTTCCGGTCCGGACGCGGCCCCGGCCCCGTCACAGGCGACCTTGCCTGACTTCCGGTGCGGCCGCGGCGGGATTCTGGGGGCATTTTCTGTTGCTCCCGCTACCCCTTTTGCTCCTGCTGCTTGTTTTAGTATTGTTCCCGCCTTTTCACAAAGTGTGGTGCCTCGCTGTCGGTGGGGCAGGCGCCCAGGGTAACACAATAGCCTTAATCCCGGCACTAATGAGCTGTGGTCAGTAATGGCTTTACGGTATAAACGGTCCAAGCTCGGGCTCCGCCTGCACCTGAGCTGAGGGCCGGCCCGATATTCACACATGGATGGCATCAGCAGAGAGCAGAACAAGAGCGCGCGCTGACCTCTGACCCCGCCTCTCAGCTCAGATGTATCCTGCTGGGCTGGTCTTATCCTGGGACCTGAGAAAGGAACAGCTCTGGGCGCCCCTAGCATTTGTTTCAAAGGGGTCAACTTAAGAGCAGCCATGAGGTGAACATACTAAGGTTCCTTGTGCGATACAGGCACCAGACATCTGCTAAGCACAGAGTGGCGGAGCAACAGCACCATGGCCCCCCACACCCCAGGATGGTACTAGAAATACAAATCTGTAATTATGTTTCAATAGGTCCCTCAGACCACTGGGTTCTGGTGCCACTGCACCCGCTACAACCCTTAACATAGTCTCAAGCACTGTGACTACGTAATGTCAATGGCATGGAAAACGTGTAAGTAAGAACCAATGTATGGTTTTAATCATGCTGTTTTCTTACGTGTTATAGAATCACCATTTGTACAGCACGTTCTACCATTAGTATGTCACAGCAGAGCTAGTCTGGCCGCTCTTCGTGCATTCTGGGGTTTCCTTCCATCGAGTAGTGCACGGTGTTTGGTTCTGTGTGCTCAGTGAAGATGTGTTAAGTGGCTTGTTTATTAATGGTTCATGATGATTAATGTTAATGTAAAAGAAGTTCGATCTTACTAAATATCTTTTGGGCCATCATGTATCAGCGTATTTCCCCACAGGCAGAATGGCTAACAGCTTTAATTCATCAAGTCTGTACCGTTATATGTATGGATCGGGGCACCAGGGTATTTTGCCATTTTTAGCTGAATTTATTGGTCAGATGTCCATTGCATGGCCTGTGCAAATTGTTTTCATGATAGCATCGCTAGTCCTGTGAATAGCTCTGATGCCATGTGCACGCGGTGCGATATGTTTAAACGAACTATCTGATCATTTTTAAGTGTGTGTTGGTGCGGTGCAGGTGGGAGTTCTGTTGAGTTAGTAGCGCCTTGAATTATACTGCTTTGGTGATAATGAGGGGGCCTGTCATGTTCTGTTTAAGAATGGCAGATAAGAAGTTTGATTGGAAAGGTGTCATGCAGTGAGTATTGGTGAGTGAAAGCGGCAAGTGTTGTTGGGCCCTGAGATACAGACTACATGATGTTAGAAGTATGTTAGGACTTTTCCCCGGTGTGAACTGTTGGTTGTTAGTGTGGTATGTTATGGTGTGGAGTGCTGTTGTGAACATAGTGATATCCAGCTCCATGGCACATCTGTGCTGTGTTGGATGCATGCAACGTTCACAACCTCATTCTTGCCAGATAAAGGGGTGTTCTGGGTCCCACAGAGGGACAGAGAGTGGCGGTTCCTCCAAAAGGGCAGAGGAGCATCGCCCGCCTTATGCGAGCGCAGCAGGTAAACGCAAATTAATAAAATGGTAATTCCCATTTTATTACATCTGTGCTGCGAGTCTATGCTGTTCTAGCGTGAGGGCGAGGCTAATTCCTGCTGATTGTAGGATGACTGCGTGCCAGTGCAGAGTGCACATGTCGGAATGGCCTGCTGTCTTGCGATGGCCAGCCCGACATGCGCACTTCACTTTGCACCCTACCCCTTTCAGATGTCACCAGCTGCCTCAGAGGACAGATTGAGAAAAGTAAAATTTTACGTGTTTACCATTGCAGTTCCACCGTTCTGCTATGATAGACTGAGCTACACCCCCTCACCTGCTGATGCTTGGCCCCTTTACTCCCCACTTGTTGTAATATGTAATTTTATTCTTGTTCCACCAGCACACGGTAAAGATCTTGGCGTACACCTGATAACCAGAAACACAAGGCACCTGTTAACACTACTATAAGTAAGGCTAATACACACCCTGGGGTAGGCCTGTACTCTACAAATAACACAATACAAATATAGAACAAAGCCTTATACAGAAAATGCAACACATTGTCATATACAATGCCAATAACTCAAACTTTAATGCTGCGAGACCTATTGCATTGCAAATGCTTGTTATTAATGTTTATGTAGCCCCTACTTGGTCTCATTTCATCCTTCAGTCTCAACTGAAACATCTGTCAGCCTACTCACACTTAAGCTTGCAGATCTATAAGACCTTGACATTAAGGGGCCCAGGTAGCAATGGATAGGTGCATTTGTGCACCAGTTCCTGCCTTTTTGCTACTTTGCAAAACAGCAGGGTCCCAGTCTGTGGTATCCATGCCATGATGTGTCTGTTATTTACATAGGTGGGTGCTGCTGGGGTGTCAGCCGCCACAGAAGGTGGTGTGCATGGGACTCTGTGTTGTGTGACATATAAATTGGCTTGTACCATGTGGGAACCATGCAATTACTGCAGTTTCAATTATATGCTCTACATGCCATTATAGACAAGCAAACTCCGAAAAAGAAGCTGAGGCAAATTAGCAAACATTTAAATTATTCAGGGACTCTAAATGAGATTAGAGCCAGGAATAGACCACAAGAACTCCATTAGACAGCTAAGAGGGGAAATGTTAATAAGCAAAGGTTTGTGATATTCAAAATATGGAAGCAAATGTTGTTATGTTAATTACGATATGGAGTTCCTCCAGACTTCGACTAATGTGCTAGCTCTTTGAGGCCTGGTAATCACATATCAAGTGAGTATATATCCAATTGAATGGCTTTTTACTCCCATCACATTTAAGAAAAGCTAAACGTCTGTACTCACTGACTAACTCATTGTTTAGATCTTGTACACAGAAAGTACTGTCCCAGAATGATGAAAGGGGTCGCTATATCTCTCCTCTAATTTATGCATCCCCGTTTTTGGAAATGAGCAACTAATAGCTCAACTGCATGTTGAGGCAATTGTTTTTGCCTGATTGTTTCTGGGGAACTGCAAGATTGGGCTGGTTCAATGTACCACCTATATTCCATTCAGTTGCGTCCCTCTTGTGGAACTCTACAATGTATGAACCTGCTCTCTTCAAAGCCATCAATCTGATCATCAACACAAAATCTCAGGCTTTGCTTTTTTTGATTATCAAGCGGCCTTTGATGGGAGTAGGTAGAGTCATACTGTGAAGAAAACATTTGGCCTGGGGTATTTCCAAAGCTTTTGCAGGATATGCATAGCCCTTATTCTAATTGTTGGACCCATATTAATTTTGGGGATGGCTCAGCCCTGCCTGTAAACAATTTACTCCATCCAAAAGCTGAAGCAGTGGTGCATACTAGCACCTTTTGTATTCTATCTTTACAAAACTGATCTAGGAAAACATCTTGGGGAAAGCTCAAGTTATTTCTACCAAAGTGAGGTGGATAGGTAATCCAGCTTTTGCAGTACCCTGATGATATGGTTAGATATGATTAGAATACAGGGATCTTTGCATTCTGGCGAATTATAAGAGACAAGTTAGGGGTTAGTATGAGTAACTGGATGGTTACCACATTGGAAGGAAACCGTGAAGGCTATGCTTGGACGTCTGGGACAGAAGAGTGTTGAACATGTCTGCTCCAACAATTATTTAGAGGTATGGCTTGAAGGTGGAAATCTCCACTGCCATTTGCTCAACTTGAAGTTCAAAGCCTCCAGCACTACTTCCTCCTTTAAAAGAAAATACTCTGTTTCCTGGTACCCTTGAAGATCTGATGATGTCAGTAATTAAAGCTTAGTTTATACCGTCAGTAATGTAAGGTGACATAGTACACTGTGAATGGTTATGGCTTGTGTGATATTCTGTTTTAATGCTCTGTTTTATTTGTGCTGTGCTAATAAGCAAGCCCACAAAAGGTTTGAGTCTTGCCTAATAAGGCAAACCGTTTTAGCAAAAGCCAACTTAATTTTTTTTTGTTGAGAAATGTTTTGACAGGAACATACGAGTGTTGCTGAAACAAACACAATATTTGGTCAATGTACCTGCCGCAATCACTTGATAAATTTGAACATATTTTGTTGAACATATTTAGTTATGTAGGATTTAGTTCAGTTTTAAAGAGCAATATCTACAGAGCCTTACACCCTTCTGATTAAGAGTCACTTGCCTTAGCATTCACTCATATTATATAATTCACTTGTGCATTTTTACTTTTTAAGAATTCAAGAGTTCTTGGAAATGCGTAAGTGGGCTGTTTTGTACAGTGTACTGCAACTGATATTAGCATCCGTTCTGCACAACCTTTAACTGGTGTCTCACCAGCCTGCCACAAGCTTTGCTTACAACTACAGTGAAATGTTTAAAACTCTGGCAAAACTCGAGAAACCCCATCTAAGAAATGCTTAACAGACATTAAATAAAACAACAGTTCTATGGTGGAAAAAGCACATTCTGTACATTTTGCATGAGCAACAAAACATGGAATATGTCAAGAACCAATAGAAGAATTTCCTTTTGCGCTAAGGAGATCCACTCAAAAAGGTCCTTTACCTACACATGGTCAGTATTCAAAAGGTGGGGAATCTGCAGCTATAAGTGTATCAGAAAGTACAGTTATCCTGCTAATAGTTGGGTGGCTTGGAACTGTTATCATTTGCGACCCTCCGGGGTCTTTTTTTTGGAGACCCAAGTACTGCTGAAACCCGGCCTCTCTGGAAGAATCCTCTTATTCCGTGATAGTCTCCCCTTTTGCTAGTTCAACTTCCAACTCCCACTGCTGAACCTGGGGTTGTAGGAGAGTTGGCGGGGTGGTACTTACCAGGCTTCTTGGCCATGCCAGACTCTGATGTGGTTATTTATGGAATAGGAAATTTGTGTGTTTTGTAGCAATGGTATTTTTTGCCTGCCTCCCTGATTTTTGCATGGTTCACCCAGATATTTAATGTGTTGTCCCCTCCAAACAACTGCAGACAGAATGATGTATATAACACCAGTGGTCTGGCCTATGGATTTGGTGCTCAGCTCACAGTCTCTTTTTGTCACCTTGTGCGGTGGCAACAAATGATGGACATAATGCTGGATAAATCAAACATTCACCTCTAATCAAGAGATCTGGGTTAAATCCATCATTCTTTTGCTCACAACGCCACCCCAGTTTGGACCTAGTCATATGCAAATCAGTCTTGAATCTGCTCTTTATGGTAACAGTCCAGCCCAAACTGCAAAGCCACATCCTCCCTACACCAGAAACATGCATCCTAGGACCGGTTTCAGGTGTCACCCCTTGTTAGATTTGGGGGTCTCTAGTTGACACCGTAGCCCTAAACCCACCCCTTTCCTTAACGTAAACACACCCCTTTCTTTAACCTAAACCTGCGCCTTCCCTTAACATAAAACAACCCATTCCCATTCCCTTAACCTTAAACCGCCCCTTCCTTAAACCCTAAACCCGCCCAGTCCCTGTGCCTAAATCCGCCAGCTTCGTATTAGTATACGTTTCGGCATATAGATGTGCCATCTAATGATGCCGCTTTGGTCGGAAGGCTTTCGTAATAAAGCATTAGTTAAAAAGCTAGTTTCCCGTCGGGGCAAAAAATGTTGCGGCAACAGACGATGGACAGAACGTTGATTCACCCCCAGTCAAGAGATCTGGGTTAAATCCATCGTTCTTTAGCTCCCTACGCCACCCCCAACTCAGTCATATGTAAATCAGTCTTGACCCTGCTCCTCATGGGAACAGTTCAGTCCACTCTGCCAGGTCGGGTCCTCCCTGGACAGGAAACATACATTCTTGGACTAATTTTGGGGTATCACTTCATACCAGCCAGGCTAGCTTGAATCCAGAGGCCAAGCAAGGGACCTACGTCTGGAATACCCATCCCATTTAGAGGGGTGGGGGGGGAATGCTGCAGCAACAAATGATGGATGGAATGTTGAATAAATGAAACATTCACCCTGTGAGATGCTGGCCTGGTTTATGATGTCCACTAATGTAAGTGGGCACCTTGCACCACTCCAGACAACCCTTATGGTGATTTAAGAGGTCCTAGACAACCTTACAAAGCTCTCCAAGTGGTAGCTGTGGAGAGCAGGCTTAGACCAGAAGGAATGTAAAGCAGCTTGTTTACCCAGAATGCAATCCTATAGTATAGATTAAGTAAAAAAGAACACACAAAGTATTTATAAAAATATGTATTTGTTATATAATACTCTCTAACACATAGAAATATCTCCTACCCGGCAATATGCACACAATACTTCAGCAAAGACACACAGTAAATAGTACGAAATACACAGTGGACCCAGGGGGGAACCAAACCATATACTAAGAAAGTGGTATAAGAAAGTTGACTCAGGTCAAGGCAAGGTCAATCGGACTAGGATTGCCAGGGACCCAAGGAACAACCCAAGGTGAGTAGATATCAACCCCACAGAGAGTGTGTGCAGTGTGGGAACACAACCACCTGCTCTGTACAACTATGTGCAGTTGGATTTTAAAGATGAAGGACCCTTCCCAGTGTACCCTGAAGAAACCCAGTGGAAGACAAAGTCGGAGAGCCACCCCACCCATGGATATCCTAGTACCAACGTTACCTACACCATGGAAGCTGGGTGCATCAATGTGTGAAGTGGTGTCGGAAACCGCCGTCGAACCCAATGGAGAACTTCAGGAAAGTGCAGCTGCTGGAAGAGGATAAAGTGTCTGGTGGAATCCGAAGCTGTATTCAAGATGAGAGGTACCTGCAAGCAGAGGGGAAGGGGTCTATGTCACTCAGGAGTGACCAGGATACTTGGGAGACGTATGCCTGCAGATGTCTGGTGTTGCAGGATGGATGACGATGACCTTGACTCTGCAACTGTGAGGACCAGGCCACGCTGAGGAGGACCAGGAGCCATGCACGAGCTGTCCCACGAAGGATGTTGAGTGCTCAGGGGTCGGTGTCCGGCGGGAACAACAACAAGCCTTTGCAAATACAACCAACGCAGGAATCAAAGAAGGAGAAACGTCGGTCCAGCAAGGTCCAAGGGACTTTCCAGAGGCAGGGGAGTCAGGGAAGGCCCCAAGCACACAGGGGAGCCCAAGAGAAGCAAAGGTGACTCAAGTGTAACCACAGGCCAGAGGCACTGGAGTCGCAAGAGGACATCAAGCAGCTCAAGATGCAAGCCACGATACACATGATGCAGTGTGGCTGAAGATTCTGGTCACTGGAGATGCTATAGAGGTTGGGGCTACTTGGAGCCCGAAGATCTTCTTAGAAAGACGGCAACAAGCCTTTGCAATTGCAAGTTGACGCAGTGCACGGGGTTTTGGTTATTGCAACCCCACAAGGGATACTCGCCTTGGTGAGAGGACAGGGCAGATCCAGCTTCGGGAGCTGTGGAAAACCACCACCTGTGTCGCAGAGCCTGTCAGAGTCCGGAGGAGCTGAGGATCAGCCGACCGGTCAACTTAGTTACGGTGCCTGCAAATGCAGGGGAGCAACTCCTTCACTCCAAGGGAGATTTCTTCCAGAGTCTTTGATGCTTCTCAGGCCTTGGAAGATTTCTGTATGATGCACAGGCACAGATAATGCAGCAGACTGAAAGGGAGACCAAGTCCAGAGTGACCAGACGCTAGAGAAGCAGTGGTGTCTGATCCGAATCTTATCCCATGACGAATCTAGGGACCTACACTCAGGTAAGCCCTTAAGTACGCTAGGGGAAGGGTTGGGAAGATTCAGGGTAGGGTCTGGTCAGGGAGGAGGTTACTCCCATGTCCTTTGTCCAGTTTCACGCCAGAGCTGGAGCCAACAGCTCCCAGGACTGGTTTGAACTGGACTATGCACAGGGACACAAAATGTGCCCCTCATGCAGACTGAGTGGCGCTGGCAAGTGCACTTACCCTGTCCCAATACACTAAATTCTGTCTGGGAGGTGGTCACAACTCCCCGTAACAGGATGCCTAATGTTCTGCCTTCCCCTGCTCGAGCTTGGCTCAGCAGCAGGAGGGCAGAATCGTGTCTCTGGTCGGCAGCAACCATTTTGTGGTTGATGAGGGGTGTTACCCAGAAACCGGTCCCAGGATGCTTGTTTCCGATCCAGGTAAGGCATGGCTTGGCAGTTTGGGCTGGACTGTTCCCATGAGGCACAGGGTCAAGACTGATTTTCATACGGCTGTGTCTGAACTGGGGTGGCGAAGTGAGCTAATGAACGATGATGGATTCAACCCAGATTTGTGACTGGGGTGAGTGTCTGAAAAGGTTCAGCGCTCCGTCCATCATCTCCTTGTGTTTGCTCCAGGTAGTCACAACTCCCTGTGACAGGATGCCTATTGTTCTGCCTTCCCCTGCTCGAGCTTGTCTCATCAGCAGGAAGGCAGAATTGTGTCTCTGGTGGGCAGCAACCATTTTGTGCTGTCCATGTCAAGAAGGCTGGTACCTGGACCACTGAGAGCCTAACAGAGGGCTCTTCCAGTGCTTGGAATCATACCTCCCACACCATTACAGTGTAGGGGTAGGATTCCAAAATGTTTGGTACCAAACATGATAGGATTTGTTGGAGCAGTTAGAGATGGTCATCGCATAATTATGCGGTGCCCCTCTATATAGTATATGGCTGCTTCACTGACAACCCGGGAGAATAGACTCCGTAGGCTGCAGGGGGTACTGCTCATGCAGGGGCACTCTCTCACTTAGAACCAAGCACCCTGCCTTCAGGATTGCAAAAAGGCCTGCTATAGGGGTGACTTAAAGGTTTTAAGTGCAGTGACCCTAGATATAGGAAACCTATATCTTTAGTAAGTGGTGTTAGCGCCAGCTTACATAGGCTGCAGTTCCATTTTGATTGGTCTTTTAATTAATTAATAAATTAATTATGTGCTTATATAGCGCTGGAATCACTCCCGAAGGGGTACCTCCGCGCTTCGACCGCTGCGAAACCCTTCCTGGCTTCCCTGAGAGATGGTCCCTTGATGGGTATCTCCAGGGTGAGACCAGGCATCCCCGGCGGTCTGGTGGGGCCGTTAGTGAAGATGAGGCAAGCTAGTGCCCAGAGTTGCCGAGTGTGATCGCTGATCAGAGTGGGCACCGAGGCGAGAGAATTATCGAGTCCGCTGACCCTGGTCCAGAAACCTGCCGCGTCGGGAATCGAACCCTGGTCCCGGGCCGTCCTCTGCTCTCGGGTCTGCCGCCTCTAACCAGTGAGCCACACTACTCCACATAGTGGCATAATACATGCTTCAGCCCATGGGAGACTTCTGGGGTACCTATGGCCTGGGTGCCTTACTACCATAAACTAGGGACTTGTAAGGGTACCCCAGTATCCAATCTGGGATGTACTTAAGCAGACCCTCCAGCATTTTGCGATTCACAAAATAATCGCGAAATTGGCTGAAATGCACGATAACTGCGATATTTACTATTTCGGCCGCAAGAACTGGTCTTGCAGCAGGCATAAAAAATGATGCCATCCAATTGGCTGTACACGCATACGTCACGACGTGAACTGCGCTGTACAGCCATAATAGCTGGAAACAGGAGAGCCCCCATATCTGAATTACACAAAAGGGGCATTAGTAGCTGATTCGATTTGTGCCGTCGGCACCATTGAGCATTTTAAATCCCAAAGGAGGTGGCGTCAAACAAGAACTACCATATCATATTGTGAGTTAGCAAGCCATTCCTATTTATCAAAGAAGCATACCATGCAGCCAGGCGCGGTGCGTCCATTGGGGCGTAGGGGCGTAGCCCCACTAAGCCCCATGGACCCACCACGTCCTCACTAAAAACCAAATGCAAATATTTAAAAAAATCGCGCTACCTGCCGGCCGGGAATCCAGGAGACACCCGACTTTTCCGGAGGGTGGGGGAGGGGGAGAGAATGGGCCTGCTGCAGCTGCGCAAGTGGGTTTTGGGCACAAACATGCCCGCGCATGCGCAGATTGTTTCCCTGTGAATTTGCCATTAGAAAGAGGGCCAGGGGGCGGGCCGCAGCCCACGGGGTTGCACAGGGCGACTGGGCGAGCACTCATGGTGCCCCCCCAGCCAATCCTTGGGGGGGCAGAGCTCTCTCCCTCCCTCGTACTGCGGCCTCTGTTTGTTAAGACTCCTTCATTTCCAGAGCCAATGTACACGGGGTGCTGTTGATAAAGACGATATGGCAAAAAGATGAAAAAAACGAAACTTTACATGTATTGTAGTAAAATCATCCACTTTTAAAAAGACTGTCCCATGAAACCTGAAATCCAAATTAAAAGTTATACAAGTGAAAGTCAGTACGTGGAAAAAGAGAAGACCTATTAATGATTGAGGCCACACTTTCAAGTTCTCTTTATGTAGTGTCCCGGATCTTCTTGACCCAAATAGTGCAAAAAGCACAGCGGCATTTGTTTTTGTTTATAGAGTTAGTTTGCAGAAAGGGCAAATATTAAGATTCAGCCAATGATTGAATCTGGGGCTTCTGGTAATTTTGTTGATGCTCATTTTACTAAAACTATGGGAATAGCTATTGAAAATAAAACAGTTCCAACGCTAGATTGAACCCTTGGTGGGTAAGAATTGACATGTGGAGGTGTTTGGACAACAGGACGCAGGGATTATTTGAGATCTAATTGATGCCTTAACTTTGCTGTCGGCCATTAATGCTGTCACTGTGTGGATGGGTGAGTGGATGGGTGCATGGATGGATGCATGCATGATGGGTGGATGGATGCATGAATGATGGATGCAGGTTAGATGGATGGATGGATGGGTGGATGCATGAATGAATGATGTATGGATGCAGGAATGATGTATGGATGCATGCATGATGGGTGGATGCATGATGGATGGATGGGTGGATGCATGAATGATGTATGGATGCAGGGTGGGTGGGTGGGTGGATGGATGCATGCATGATGGGTGGATGCATGCTCAATGGATGGATGCATGAATGAATGATGTATGGATGCAGGGTGGGTGGATGGATGGGTAGATGCATGAATGATGCATGCATGATGGGTGGATGCATGATGGGTGGATGGGTGGCTGCATGAATGAATGATGTATGGATGCAGGGTGGGTGGATGGATGGGTGGATGCATGAATGATGTATGGATGGATGCAAGGTGGTTCGGGCTCGCTCGCTGCGGTGCAATATGCAAATTAGTTTACGCCTCACTTCTTTCAAATGTCACCAGCCGCCCCTGCATGCAGCCATGTGTCTGTTTGCGATTGAACATAAACACGAGATATTAATTAAACGCGCCTACCGGCAAGCTGCCGACCCGGTTCAGTTACAGCCCACATCTTGTAGCTGCGCCGCACACTTATAAAGGGGATAATATTGTTCAGCAGAAACCAAACGAGGCAAAAAGCACAGAACTCCCAATCATGGACTGTGCCACAAGGATTCCAGAGGCCTCCATCTGCCATGAGATGCGCCTCAACCACCCACATCATTCAGCTTCACACTTCTCCTTTGTATCCAGACGCTCACCGTGAACACTCGACTGCGGAGTTTGTCTCCATAGAGTAATTCAGGAGCAGCTGCAACCAGGTGTGAGGGAGGTTACGCTTACGACTGATAGATGTGCACACAATATCTACAGCGCTCCTTCCACAGACACACATCATCTAGGCACATTCATGATTATGAATGTGTTCTTGTGACCCTTTCTAACATGCAACTGAGCTGCAACTTCCTGAGGAGGTCAGAGTGGCCTCACATTGGATAAAGATGTACTTAACTATAGAGCTATCATAGTTTGACTATTAACCCAAATAAACCAAGCGGTCCGAGCTCTTATTTGACAATCTGTATATTGTGTTATTCATGTAAAACTGTTATCAGAGTTTCAAAAGCAATATCACCCTAGAAAACAAGATGAAGCCGTTCAGCTTTGGTACCCTCAGAAAATGAAGGCAGAAAGGGGAGGTGTTTCAGCTCATCAGATTGTTCAGAGGCTGTGAGCGCAAAGCGTCTTAAGGGCAGGAGGCTGAAATATTAATATACTGGTAAAAGTTGGGATTGTTCTTCGTCGGGACCAATTACTGAGGGCCTGCACAATACTTAGGAGTGTTTGACGGCATGAAAGGAGAACGTCTGTGCTCAGACACAGTTGGAAAATCAAGGAACCTTGCTAACATAGCAGTGCGCACTCCATGGCACTGCACGCACGCACAAGTACAGGCAGCAGACCAACAGCACAGCCTTAGGTATTGCATGGAAGAGGGCAGGCAAACAGCACACGTTAGGGCACTGCACATACAGGCTGCAGACCAGTAGCAAAGAAAATGGAACTGCGCATACGAGGGCAATCTGGGAACCGATAGCCCACTCAATGGCACTGCACATACGAGGGCAGGCTGGAAACAGATAGCCCCCTCCATGGCACTGCACATACGAGGGCAGGCTGGAAACAGATAGCCCACTCCATGGCACTGCACATATGAGGGCAGGCTGCAGACCAACAGCACAGCCCCAGGCACTGCATAGAACAGAGCAGGCAAATAGCTCACTCCATGGCACTGCGTATACAAGGACAGGCTGCAGACCAATAGTACAGCCCGTGTCACAGCACAAGTGCGGACAGGCTGTAGACAAATAGCACTGTTCATGGTGATGCACATATGAGGACAGGCTGCAGACTAGTAGCTCAGACCATGGCACTGCATATGCAAGGACACGCTACAGATAAGATATTACACTTTGTACTTTTTTGGGGTAGGCAGCATATTGCTCGTCTAGTGTGTAATTTAAATTGAGCCGCATCCAGGTTTTTATAACGTGGCACAATTGGGTTGTAGTTGAAGGCAGTGCAAGAGTCTCTCAGTGGGGCAGTATGGTGTTCAGTGGGGGAGAGGATGTGACACCATGGTCAGAGCTGCTGAATTTGGAACTGGGGAGCCTGGTTCTGAAGGATGATTATTGCAAGATGTCTGTCCTATCAGCACTGCCTATAAAAGGGAGTCCGTGCATGTGACACAAAAGGAGACTATCTCTGCACCCAATGAGTGAAGGGGGGCTGTGTGACTGAAACCAGAGAGTGAAGGGAGCTGCATGACTGAAACCAGAGAGAGAGAGAGAGAAAGGGGCTGCGTGTCTTAAACCAGAAAGTGAAGGGAGCTGCGAGACTAAAACCAGAGAGAGAAAGGGGCTGCATGACTTAAACCACAGAGTGAAGGGAGCTGGGTGACTGAAACCAGGAAGTAGTGAAAGTGGTGCCCCAGCAGGGGTGCATACATGGCCCCTAGAACATCCCAGGGAGAAATATGGCCCCCTCCCACGAGGTTAGTAGATTGGAGCTGTGCTTCGGTAGAGCTGCAGAAACTTTAAACATGCCTATTTCAAAGTGGAATACTCTAAAACAGGTTCCATTGATTTAGGGCTGAAAATGAATGCATACGAGTAAAATAAACTGCCGCAATAATGCTGGAAAGTTTTCATTTTTGCACCGCTATATTTCCATTTTTATGCCGCTAGATTGGCAAATCTATGCCGCAATATCCTGGGGGGTCTGCTTAAGTACTGAACATAAGCTTTAGGGAGAAAGCAGATAGACTGGGGTCCTGATTAGCAGGATCCCAGTCAGACTAGTCAAAATACAGCTTAGCACTTTGCAAAAAGTGGGGGTAACCATGCAGAGGATCCTACCTTCCTACACCCCCCCAGTCAAGAGATCTGGGTTAAATCCATTGTTCTTTTGCTCCCTACTCCACCCCAATTAGGACCCAGCCATATGCAAATCAGTCTTAAACCTGCTCTTCATGTGAACAGTCCAGCCTGAACTGCGAAGCCAGGTCCTCCCTATGGAATTTTACTCTAGATTCTCCAAAATACTCATCCCTAAACTTCATTCACATTTTCAACATTCCTTTCCATCAACAAAGCACCGAGATTCTTCCTCAAGATTATGCTCTGCTTGATTCCCAAAAGGATAAGTAACTTTATGCGAGAATTATAGACCAAGCTCATTGACACAGATTACATGATTTACGCGAAGCTACTGGCTTGGCGTATTGATATTGTCCTTAATGTTATCGGTTCAGAGCAATCAGGATTTGTTAAACGTCAACATATTACTGATAACTCTAGAACTGGTCTTATTATAATACATGTATCCCCTAAGTGCCTCTCCTCAGACATCACCCTGGATGTGGAGAAAGTTTTGACAGACTGAATTGATAGTTCATCTTTCATGCACTAAATGGCATGGTTTTGGGCCCACTATTTCAAAATGTATGACTTTTCTTTACTCATCCCATACCACTTCTATTTTCCCCAATGGTTTTCAATCTTTATTTTTTCACTTAAACAGAGGTACAAGACAGGGATGCCCTCTTTCCTCATTACTATTCATTCTTTCTCTTGAACCATTTCTGTAAAAGTTAAGTATATCTAGTGACTTCAAAGTTTTCTAACAAAGCCAATGAGATCAAACTTACAGCTTACGCTGATGACGTCCTGCATTTTTGTTTCAGATCCTACTAAACCCACTTTATTGAAGGAATTTTCATTGTTATGTTCCAAATTGAACATAAATCAGAAGTACTCCCCATTAACGTACACAGTCTTAAATTGTTTTTTTACAGATCAAGGCTTCACTTGGTGTCCCATCTCTAGCAAATGCTTAGGTAATCAATACTCCTCTTCATTGCAAGAAACCATACGTATTATCGTGTCAAGTGTTAAAAATACTCAACTCTGGGAGCAATGGTCACAACTATTTTTATCCTTGCAGGGACGATTAGACACCAATAAGATGATATTAATGATGCTGCCTATTATTATGTTATATACTTCCTATTTATGTTCTACGCTGCCTATTATGTTCTATCTAATTATGCTACCGGTAAAGCTCCCTCAATCCTTTCACTTTTTAAATAGCTCCATAATTACCTTTTTATGGAAAAACAAATGCTTGCCTTTCTTTACTTTAACTCCCAACAACCTAAATCCCTGGGTGGGTGAATTTTCCAAAGTAAAAAAAAAAAATCACCCTGCTTTTACTCTATAAAATTTGGAACTCTAAGTGAGAATCGCGATTTCCTCCACCACAATATGGCAATGACTGGAAAGTTCAATTTATAATTAATTTCCCTTTTATAACTTGGTTAGTTTTTTCACAACCCCCTAAATCTTTATCCTCGCCCCTTATTACCATCTCTGGCTCGATAGCAAAACCCCTTCTTACACATTCCCAATATGAACGAGTCCCTCCCGTTGGTCCCTTTTTGATATAATAAAGACATTAAAATAAATAACAGTTATATTCTGGAAGAATTGGTTCCAGAAAGGTATTGTTGCAGTGAGTGAACTCTTCTACAGTGCCTGCCTTCTTCCTTTCTCCACTCTAAATATGTGCTACACACGTCCTCACTTATTAATATTAACTGGCTTATGGCCTTCTTCCCATAATTACCACCCTTCCCTACCATCTAATCACTGGTTTCAAACAATAGTTTACCTACACTCAACTTCACAATCCCCATGTAGGCCACATTCATCTATAAAACCGTTGACAACCACTCCCATACTTCCTTAGACAGACCAAAATCGATTACCGTAACTGAGTGGGAAACTGATCTTCAACAATCCATTACTGCTCAGTAATGGCAAAACATTTGATCTAAAATGCACAGCATTTGCCGCTCTGCTACCAACACACAGATGCTATTTTATAACAGGTTATAAATTACCCCTTAATATAAATAATTCACGGCCAATAAATGTTAGACTTGCCAAAATGAGGGGAGTGATCTTTTTGGACTGAGCTCCGATCTGTCGATTCAGGTTTCAAGTTTGGGTGCATTACTGATATTTGCATGATTCTTTCTCCATTTGATAAAATGCATATCATTTTGGGCAGTACTTCTCCTATATGGAATAACTGTGTTATGATGGGGAAGTTTGCAGATTTATCAATTGCAATTGCTTTTCAGGTTATAATCTCCAGCTGGAAGAATACCCAGGAGGTTATGTTCCTTAAATGGTGGAATATGCTCAATTGCAATTGCTTTTCAGGTTACAATCTCCAGCTGGAAGAATGCCCAGGAGGTTATGTTCCTTAAATGGTGGAATATGCTCAGCAATCACTTCCACTATGCTATTAATCAAGCAAGACTTTCTGTGGATGCCTTTCCTATCTTGCTCAAATTGCCTACCTCCCCTACTGCTACTCATCAGTTCTACCCCCCTCCTCTTTAACTTTATTTTATTTCTTCCATGGTTATTGATCGTCAATGTGATACAGTTGTAGCTAATGCTCTTCTCTTCCTCTCAATAGGCTTCTTCCCCCCTTCTTTCGCTCTCAATGGGCTTCTTTCCCCCCCTTTTTTTTCTTTCCCTCACCGCATCTTTTAAAATTAGAAAAAATTAAATACCATTTATTTGTTCACTAGAGTGCTTATTTGTAGCTTTAGTATATAGCGGTTAAGAACCATGGATTCTGGTTGTGCTATGCCAATTTTATATACTACATTTTAATGCATATTATTTCAGCTATGTTGTCCTCCTACTCATGCAACTTTCGTACTTCTTTAATAAAGCATTTCAAACTTATTGACTAACTGACCAACTGACCACTGTCAAAAGACAAAAGGCTAGCTTTGCCAATGCTGGCTTAAAATGAAGGATTGCACTTGAGTGAAACTGTGAAAATTAAAACCTTCTAGGCCATTTACAAACTTATACATCTAAGGCAGTAGCACAGTTTTTTCTTTCATAACTGTGAATTTCTTGATGATAAATCTGTGTTAACTATATGGAAATTTCTTTAAGAAAAATAAGCATGTGCTAATCACATTCAGTGCAACGTGGTCATATTACACTTCGGTTAAACCAACAAATCAGTGTAGAGAGCAAACTAAACTTCAGAATTTTGCGCACTGTGGCTTTGCCTATTACCATGGTGTGCAGAGCTGAAACTACTACTTTGTGTTTCGTGCACTTTTCATAATCCCACTTGTATGAAAGAATATTGTTTCACCTAGTCTGCAGCCCTACCCTTGGTTACATAACAATATCTGCGGTAAAATAAAGGGTTTCTTTCTCTTTTAAACACATTTTTAAAACAGCAGATATCTAATATAATAGTGTACTGCCCTATGTGAAGGGCTTACATTTAATAATGTAAATGTACTATAATAAGCATGGGTATGTACAGAGAAAGTATTTGAGGTTTTTACATTTTAATCTTCAGGACATGTTTATTTATACCCAGATGAGAGATTGGTCTATGAAATAAATCACACGCATATATTTGTAAATGCATACAAATGCCGAATTGGAACAGTTAATTCCACATATATTATACCACCGTGGAAAATTCACCGTGCTAATCAACAGTCTGCTCTATTGGCTCTGCACTCTGTACAAGCTCTTGGCGATATATGAATGTGGTTATACAGATCCATGATTTAAAAGCTTCTTGATTTTAACAATGGATATCATGTCTTTATGCAAGGACATTAAGCACACAGATTGGTTTTATGCCTTATTTTGTCAGTGTGGGCACAACAAATTAAAAAAATATATTTTGAGGATTGTCTTAAAAATAATGCTTCCTGGTCTACCAATTACCTAGCCAAGTAATGGGCACAGCAAGAGGTTCTCAAGACATTAAATATATTGAAGATGTGACAGATTGGATTTGTTATATGGAAGATGGTTGAAGTTTTGTTATAGGTGGGTGAAATTGTGGTTTTAAACAACAAAACAAAATGCTGAAATTCACCTGTAATAATTATAACTCACGCCCAAACAATGCAGTGCTGGGATAAATTAGGTCATTTCAGATGTCACATAGATTTTATCAATGCTATCCTAGAACAGGTCATGAGTGATGTAATATGTGAGATCATAAGCAGTGTGTGGTGCTGAGGGTTGCAGTAGAATAGCAGATTTTTATTTGCCCACAGGGAGTGTCCCATTGACCATCCCTTGACCCAGGCCCGGAGGGTCAGTGTACCCCTACCCAGCCCCCTTATATTTATTTTCTATAGCACAGGTACTGCGTTAATGATTCCTAAAACGGTAGCATTAACTTTCTCTTCTTATTACGGTGTACTACAGTAGTTCTGAGGGAGTACCGCTCCAGCCAGTCAGGTCGTGTGTTTTTGAGCTTGCGGTACTCCACCAAGTACCGCAAAGGCGCCACGTTGCTATATATACACACACATACATTTTGAACATGAAGTTCTCAAAAACCCCTGACAGATTTACACCAAGTCACAAAAAGCATGCTTTCTGGATCAAGATCTAACTAGCCTTCTGCCAACTTTGGCCAATGCTATAAAGGCTGCCCTGAATTACGTCAGTTTCCCAGAGGATTGGAAAATAAGTTTTGGGACCTACACTCCTTTTTCTCTGACCCTGCTTAAGGGATTCCCCCCGATACTCGCCAGTGAGGAGCAAGAAAACCAAGCCATAATGTACCAAAACAGATTTTTCCATGGCTATCTTTGTATATGTTAAATCAAGACCAGTGGGCTTTACCAACGCTTGTTTGGTCTTGTTTACATGTTCAATAGGCTTATCTCACCTTCGACTCTTCAGTAAAAAGGGCATTTTGAGAGAAAGATCTAAACATCTGAGAGCTTATAGAAAACTAAATGCAAGAAATTGAGGCCTAGCCTCGCACACTGCTTTGCCCAGTGTCAGTATTCATTTTTCACCATAAAGAAGTCTATAGCAGTGCCCCCCGTTATGGACAAAAAAGAAACAAGTCTCTTATAGGTAATAAAATACATTTATTCTGACAAATTTGAAAACTATTGTACAGTACTCAAAAGAGATGTTTGTTTTACTGCCTTTTTTTTTTTAACAACAGGTATGGGTGTAGTTTACATAAATATTTTTCATTCATGGCACTAGGAACACAAGCATTTCTTCCTCTTAATAGTGTAGGCCTATCAACGGGAAACAATTGCAAGTACAGCGGCATACAACACTACAAATCGTAAAAAGAAAAACATAAAGGTACGATAATTACATAAGCATTTCAAACATTATTAATTTATTTGGCCAACATTTAGCTGCTCTGATCTTTATATGTACATTTTTATGTACAAACACGTATTTATATTTACAGGGTTCATCTTTATATAGTCTGTGAGAAAATAACTTGGTTAACTGCACACCACAAAATAAAGAGAATCAAAAACTGTTACAATATGGTAAATGGTTTAGGGCTATATACATTACATCTATAACACAACAAAATGTTTACCAATAAGAAAATCAATTGTATAATCCACTCTTCCCGGTAAAATGCAGAGACATGTCGAACAAGCATAGCTTTAACCCATGGAATACAAAAGAAAACTATATACAAGTTAACCTGAATACAAGTCAAATTTGTTTGTGCTCTACTTACTACAGGTGAAAAGGAAAATGTTCCATAATCTTGCAATCACTATGCAAAAGATTCCAGTACAGTAGCAGTAAATTAGAGCCTGAAGTAAATCACACTTAATACTACACTGGTCAACTTGCACCTTCACTCCGGCGAATAAATGGTAAATGCTCTCACAAAAGCACATGAAAACATATCTGGTTACATTAGAAGTTCATTAGAGACAAATGTTTTCCATTTACTCTTTTTTCCCTATTTAGGCTTAGATACCGAGGAAAAAGTGAATATGAAGATAGTGGCATGCAGGTGAGCATTACAAAGCAACACAGTAACCTACCCTGGACAGCTAAACAGCAATTTTCTTTTGAACAAACAGATTCCATTGACACTTAATTTTCAGCGTCTCGTGTATCTGGACCTATGACTTGGTCTAAAATGGGTATAATGTGCAGTTGTTTTAACAAGTTTCTCACAATAAATCTGATAGGGAGATTCTATTTACAGATCATATGCTGCAGTTAGTGTCTCATCTAAGAATAACCATGTTAGAAAAGGAAAAAAAGTTACTATAAAGAGTCTCTAAATTCCAGCTTGCAAAATCAGTAGCACATAAATGAAACTATTTTTTTTGCTGTCAAAGATTGCTACATAAAGGTAGAACATGTACAGTGTTAACAATGTGACATGTTCTAGATTGTTTTTTGATTTACTACAGATATGTCACCACCTGAATTCTGTGTTCCCAAAAGATGAGAGAGAATGAAACAAGTCACGAAAATTAAATCTTACAAAAGAGGTTTCAAAATTGAACCTTCCGCAGAGCTTCTAGAAAAGATACAGTGTTTAGTGGAGATATTTGCAACTCCCTCTTCCAGAGAAGATCTAAAAAAACGGTGATGCTCTGCAAGTGAATCACAGGCATTTTTACATAGGGTCCAGCTGCATTGCAGAGTATTGCTCTTCAAAATTGCTACTTGCAATGACTGGGTCAACCAAACCTTCCACGCCCTAAACTCACATTCTTCTTTGGACAAATATTTTTTGCCAAATAGGAACATTACATTGGCTTGACACAAAGACTGCTACAATTCTACTATGTTCACCATTCCCAAGCGCCCGGGAAAATGCCCCAAAATATAACAGGGAGAAACAATTAAGGCCATAAATGGAATTCATGTCTTGAGGCTTCTTGACTAACATCTTGTTTTGATTTCAAAGGTTCTAACCCTTTTATTTTTCTTCACCAATATCATTTTCCTCCACGCCTTCATCCTCCTCATCATCATCTGCATTTGGATTTTTGTCCACCTCCGACGTATCAGAGGATTCATGCAAGACAACATATTCCCTGCTGCTGAAGCCAAATTTTAGTACATCTTTCTCTTTCAGTTCATAGTAACGCTGTGGTTCAATCCTCTGGTTGTTCAGGTACGTGCCATTGCCAGAGCCAAGGTCAATGATGTATGGCCTCACTCTGCGACCAGTTTGACCATTAACGCGGGTAAACTCAACCAGCCTAGAAAAGAAAAGGATGTACAGATTATTAGACAATATACTACTGTATAATAAACACTGGTTTACAGGTAACATGTAGACATTAAAATACTTGTAAACATTTTCCCTGACAGAAGGTGAAATGTGTTCCTTCGAGAACTGAGGACACATGAAGTAGACAAATATACGCAAAGCTGAATAGAGACCATTGTGAAGGAGTTTAAGAATCGTATGTGGAACATACACTCTACAAAAGGATTCAGACTGTAAAAGCTGAAAAGACCCTGTATAACAATTCTAAACAAAAGAAAGGCAATTTATAATCCAACATTCAATCAATGACTTTAGTGAAGTCTTGAGCAGCCACACAAGCCAACTCACTCTTCGACTTGTACACAGCATTGGTCTGCATTAGACTAATGGAGACCCTACTTGGGTATTGTTTTGTATCTGAACATTTCTCAGGGTGCCTTTTTCTGGTTTCTGCGTACATTGTAAATATGTTAGGACAATTGCAATACAAATATATGAGAAAAGGGGAAGCAGGAGCAACATTGGTTCTCCAACAAAATAACCATTTGAAAGTAAAAAAAGACTAGCGGGAATAAAGAAGAGACGTTTAGATAAAACAACCAGTAAACTTTCTACACAGGCCCCCTCTTCCATTACGACCTCTTGAAGTGCTACAGATGGATGCTATGCCACCTAATGCAAGCAAGGAAATGGACTCCCAATCTCCACTGGATGGGTTGTACAAGACAACCATAACAGAGATGCAGTGGCCCCTCACAACCCGTACCTCTGTTTTTATGGCACCTCCTGCATCAATGTTAGCTACACCCCTGAAATGAAACATTTGAGGATATACTAGGCACAGTTCCCCCAGGCCAATTCCATTATGTATTTTAATGTCTTACTTTGTAGTATGCAAATGATAGCTTAATGGAAAGAAGAGTCTGGTTTTCCCTGGACGAGGAGGACTATTGTGCAGCAGTCATGCACCAGTCCCCTACTCTGCTTTCCTAATCCTCTAATAGGGAACAGATTAACAAGCATATACCGATCTAAAAATCGTGACAATCTGGGCTTCCAAAATGAATTTCTTGAGAAAAATGAAAAACTTCAACAAGATATTCTATTCAGGCAGAAGAAAAACACAAAATGGCGGCAACAGAAGAATGATCAAACTCCACCTACTTGATGAAATAAGAACTCAGTAGTATAAGCCCCCACCCCTTACCCTTCACCCCACTGTGACAATGTAAGCATCTAGGAGCCAGTTACAAGGCTTTCAAGCGTCTTAAAAAACAAAATCACATTTTTGTCCTCCTTTAAATAACTAACAAAAACCCCACTGCTTTGTAACCTATGCAGGGCATCAGGAAGGAAATAAGTCAAAAACTTCCAGAAGACAGAGGGTTCATAGGAACTAGAGATGGGAGTAGGCTTTTTTTGGGCTTGCACTTTTAGAAGGCTTGATTCCTTAATGATCATACTGAAATAATAATTCAGCTGAGCGCTGGTTCAAAGTCAGATACAGTCTGCACCGAACATAATGAAGCACAAGATAAGACACGCAGACTAAAGTCACCATTGAAGTACAACGTGACACTTGCCTATCTCACTCCTTGAGCAAACATACCAATTCACATTTCCCAGGTGCAATACACTTGCAGTGATCACACAATGACTCCATTTGTTTTGAGGGATACTAAAAGTAACCTATTTCCAAAAAAATAGGACAGAAATTCTTAGATTCATTTGTACTAAATATATAATGCTGCTGATTCTGCCCTAAACACTAATGTCTAATGTCTTTTCTTGCTTGTTATTCATTTACTTGCTATTTATATTTCATCGTACTTCCTAGTGCTTTCTGACATTTTCATTGATACATTTGTGCCAGAACTCTGCATCACGTTCTCACCAAAACTGATCTCAATTCCAGCTTTTACCTGATGTTTTCCCTACTTTTTGCACAGTATGCTTTAGGGCACTTCTTTTGTTTGATAAATTCCTTTGTTTTAAAACTTGCCTTCATAACCATTTCATTTAGCCCGCCTTGCTGTGTTATGCATCCACATCCTGGTTGTGTACTTTACCTCATTTTGTGTTTTCACGAGAGTAGTTGGAGCAACTTTGACATAATGTGGTCACTGATTTGCCCACTGTTCTGACATGAAGTCTTCTTTTAAAACGCCAGCCCAAAAACCAGGCGCAAATACAGTGTGTGACATTTAATGATCAAGAACACATACCAATGATCAACCCAAAGTCAGAACAACTCTGTGGATGCTGAAGAAGCATGGGAGAAACGCAGAATTTCTTTCACCAAAGGTTTTTAGGTTTCGCCTGGGGCACGGAGCTCCTAGCTCCGCCCCCAGGAGAAATCTTATGTCTCTACAGTGTACTGCTTAGTCCCGCCCTCTGTTCCATTGGCTAGCTCCATAAATGGAGGCTAGCCATTGGAACAGAGATCTGTCCGTCATGGCCGGACCAGATTCGTGGGCGTTCCCGAGATTTTTTCCCTCTCCACCCCTCTGTGCTCGTCATCTCGGCGGTGGGCGTGTTGTTTTTTTTATGTTTCTTTTCTTCAGTCCAGGCCGACCGCCGCCAGAAGAAGTCCAGGTGAGTGCCCGTTCTCGCCCCCCTCCCGCTGTCCGTGTGCCGTTCCCGCCCCCCCCTCCCGCTGTCCGTGTGCCGTTCCCGCCCCCCTCCTCCCGTTGACCGTGCGCCGTTCCTGCCCCCCCCTCCCGCTGTCCGTGAGTCTAACTGAGATATGCTCTTTTAAGGGAGGCTTTAGTTGTGTTAATAACCAGCAGATGTTAGCTGGAAGGGCGGGGTGTTCCGTGCTTGAAATATGACTTTAATCCCTACTTGTTTGTGTATGCAGCAGCAGTATTCGTTTGAGCCTCGACTTTGTGCACGAGAAACAATCCCAGCTGAGTTGGGCAGCAATATTCCATAGCAGCCACTAGAGGGAGCCCTTGCCCTGACTGTTTTAGAGGCACTCGTAAAAGCCGCGGCCGTGCCAGAGGAGGGGACAAGATGCCTCGGGAAAAGGCGAGCCTGTCTGCACGCTGGCGTCGGAAAATCACGACACCTTGGGTGGAACTGGTCTTTGAAATGTAATTCGACTGCGTCATTGTATGTGCTGAAAACTGCAAGTACCAGACTGCCTCACGATGTGACGTAAAGCCCAGAGTTATCTGTCATGTAAATAACGCCAGGCTAGGCATCTAACGTGCACCGTCTGCAACGAGGAGATGTGTCCCTTATCTGGAAAATGCTTCTTACATTCTGGATCGCGTCTAACAGCAAAATATCACAAATAGCAGCTCCCCGGTTCAAATCTCCGGAATTCGCTTTGCCAGATACACACCGACTGCCTCAAATGTCCGTCTTCAACTCAAGCAGGACTCGTTTAACAGCGCTATGGATGCGGTGGGATCCACCGCCACCACCGACGCCGTTACCCTCTTAAGGTGGAGTTCTTGTTTGGGTTTGAATGCAGGGGGTGGCAGGTACTTAGTGTGTGTCATGTGGGGGGTGTCAAGCATTCCTCCGCAAGCCTAGACTGAAGATTCCACAGTAAGGTTGGGCAGGGGTGTCCCCGAAATGGGTTGCTCGGTCCGGACCACGCAAATGGAGTGTACATTAACGGGTAGGGGGCTGCTCTCTATGACGATAATGAGCACATTTATTATCGAGTATGACGGAAGCGGTGCAGTGTGCCATCATGCATATAGCGCTTAATGTACGGGTTCTAAACGCAGCACTAACAAGTGTATGTGTCACTGATCTCGATTGAGCACATTGTATCTACCTAAGAAGGGGCGGAGCATCGCCTTGGGGGTCCTAGCCTTTGATCTGCAGTTTGTACACAGACGTACTTTTAAGTAGAGAACTGCGGCTCCCACGGAGAATCGATATGTTTGCATACAGGAGCAGCTTGACACCACGGTAGGACAGAGGCAGAAAAATTGGACCGGGTCCCAGAATAAAAGTGGCCTCTATTAGCACGTAGTTTAAGAAATTGGCTCACATTTGAAAATTCGGGGCAGTTTTGAACTTGTAAATACACGCTGCCCAGGTGTTTTGCAAGGTGTGGAAGACTGCATGTGTCTGTGCTTGCTGCAGGAAAGGTTGGTGGTAATAGGGAAACCCACATTAAAATTGAATCACAGACCATAAAACAAGCCCAAAAAGTGGCCCACACACTGTCATGTCAGATCAGCCCTCCGGCCGGATTCCCACACAGGCCTGCCCGACACGGTCTCACCTGAGTGTATTGTGTTCTAGGATGTGATAAGTATACCTCCCTTGAGGCTTCAGGGACGGCGTGTCTCCTCTCTAGCATAAGAGTATGGCAAATGTGAAGATGGCATTCCGTCACGAGGAACTAAACCACCCCACATGGGGGCGGATGCAGAGAGGCATAAAAGCAGCAGGGGTCTGATCGTGAACTATGTGTTATAAAGTCTCCGTGACCTCACAGGAGGTGGGGGCTCCTGGGATATCGGCGCAGACAGACTCGTTAGCCCTGATTTCACCTGAGCCTCTCGGGTAGGCCGTTAGTCCAGAGCTCCGTCTTCCTGAACTCTCACGAGTCTCACTGCTTGGCAGAAAGATCCAGGTCTCTTCCCTATTGGCACAGTCCGTCCAGATCGGTACACAGTCAGTCCTCCCTGACTAGTTACTATTGCCCAAACCTCAATGGATAGACGTCGGCAGGATGAAATGCTGAGTTGTGGTGCGGTTTGAGCCTGTCACTGCAGGTAGTGTACAGATTTCAACAGAGATCGTTCAGTTCACAATGTTTCTTCAAATACCATATTGACGTCTATTACTCGATTTTCTGCAGAGCAATTGAATGTTCTGCTGTTTTAATTGAATGTTCTGCTGTTTTAATTGAATGTTCTGCTGTTTTTAAACAAAAAGCCTGGTCTACCATAAGAATTTCTGTATCTTTACCATAGCAAAAGTTATCGCGATAGAAGAACAAGCTACTATTAATATGTGTCTTTCCTGCGTGTCTTGTCAACCGGGTCGAATGTTTCTTTAATGCATTCTTATAATGTGCGGACTTTACCCGAAGGTGTCCGTCCGTGTGCCGTCCCCCCTCCCGTTGTCCGTGTGCCGTCCCCCCCCGCTGTCTGTGTGCCGTCCCCCCCTGTCCGTGTGCCGTCCCCGCTCCCGCTGTCCGTGTGCCGTCCCCCCTCCCGCTGTCCGTATGCCGTCCCCCCTCCCGCTGTCCGTGTGCCGCCCCCCCTTCCCGCTGTCCGTGTGCCGCCCCCCTTCCCGCTGTCCGTGTGCCCGTTGCTGTGGTGAGCTGTGCGTTTCCTTCAGCTTCTGGGGCGACTGTGGTGTTCTGGCAAAATCATTACTTGGAAGACGTGAGGAAAGTTTTTGTGAAATCTCTCTGCGTGGTTAGTGCACTAGTGTGAGCTTAGTAGCTGGAGGTACAAACCCACCCTGCTTGTATTCCAGGTTATTGTGCACACCTTGTGCCTGTGGGCGTCGTTCAACATCTTGCTCAGTGTCTTTCTGGGAGTTTGCTTGGGCTGTGGTCTGTGATTGAGGTTATGTAGATAGATCGCTTTATTATTTTGTTAGGCAAAGGACTGCCCACAGTCTGTTCAGAATGGGCTGTGGTGGAATCCAGACTAGTCTGGGCTCTGCACGGAGGTGGCAGGGTTTAGCTGGTTTCTGATGTTTGCATCTTGCCATGTCACCATAGCTGAACACCTTCCATATGAGATATCTTAAAAAAAGCCAATTTAAACGAACATATGGTTGTCACATCTTAGCGCTCGGAATTGACCTAGGTGATGTTTCGGTGATTTACAAAACTGTATGGGTAGCACATTGATAGAACATGTGGACAACTGAAGCGCGTCACTAAAGTGGAACCGGGTGTAAGTTGAGATTCCAGACACTTCGGACCCCCGGACACATGGGCTGGAACGGAATCAGTCAGTCACGTGTCATGCAGTGCTTGACATGAATCACTCGGCCTAAGCCCGACTTTATTCTAAGGCGCTGGCATGTCATGCGGCGTGGGAAGTGACGGGCCGGGTGGGGACATCGAGGGGGTCCGATTTGCTCTTCTATCCATTCTGCCGTTGCTTTTTTTCTCAGCTCATTATCGCCTTGTGATTATCACCATGTGATGAACACTTGGTGTTTGGGGCCAGTTTTCATTTTTCGCTTGCAAAGCCAAATAATTCTCCCGAGGCCACCACTACAAATGTCATCACTTATGAATGCGGCCAAAAATGTCAGCTCGGTCAAAAACAGCGTGTACCCTGCTGGTAGTTAATAGAATCGAGGTTCTTGCAGGAAATTGACTAATGCGTGCTGTGATTTCCAGTAACACTATATTTACTTCCAGCGTGTCCGTGTCTTTTCCAAAACACAGTTGTGACTGCAGCTGAGTGTCTCAGCTTGATGAGTGGCATTTGCCAGAGATTAAACTATTGGCAATGTAAATGACAATGCCATTTATGTATCTGTTTTCAAAACCAACACATAAATACAAATTTTGTCATTTACAATGCCAAAAGCTCAAACTTTTCAAAAGGCGAAACCATTGCATTGTAAATGCTTGTTTCATTATTGCTGTTCTGTGCATGAAAGGCATGAGACGACTGAATCCTAAAGGAGACATAGGTTTTGTAGTGTGGGATCACGTTTAGCGAACAAGAGGACCAAACTTGCATGGAGAGGATATTGCCATACAAGGAGAAAAAAAGATTACCCTCGAAATTTGTTGATGCTAAGAATGTAAACAGTTATATCTTATAAATTACTCCACCATTTAATTTATATAATTCGTTAAGCCATTAGTGCGAATGTTGAAACAAACGGTTGAATTTAGACTGGTTTGTGCCCTTGGCTAATGTGAAAGGACAAAGGATTTTGGTTATTGTCATGGATTTAACACAATTTCAGCTAATAAGACCATTAAGCACAAGTTATGTGAACTTGTTGATGCCCTATCTAAAATATGTAAAATAATTTTTATTTTAACTAAAACCAGCATCTCTAGCATCTGCAAGGTCGCAAGAAAATGACAACGTATCAAATACTTTTACCTACTCATCAGGGGAAGCAAAAGAAGCAGTTTATTTTCTCTTCCATTTAAAATGCGAACCACTGCCACCTATGTTGAAGGAGCAGTTAAGGTCCAGTCTCATTTGCAGGGAATTAAAATTCCATGCATGTACCCAGACGACCACCAACATTGGTTCAAAAGGGACTATTAGCCAGGACAGAAGAAACAATATGGCCACACCAAATGAAAGGTCTAGAAATTACAATGAGACGCCAATCTCCTTGATCATTAAAACACTGTAAAGTACTATTAGGAGAGCACTATCCTCTTTCTCAAGCTTGAAATCAGACCCCTCTGGTAGACCAAGATGCAATGCCAGTCCATCGTTCTGGGAAACCGCCTTTACAACGTAGTATTTACCACACAATGCCTTTACAATTAAATGGTAGACATATATAGGGTAAGTGTGTGTGTGTGTGTGTATACACAAACTATATATATATATATATATATATATATATATATATATATATATATATATATATATATATATATATATATATATATATATATATATATTGTAGCTCTTGCTTGATCCGAAGTACTAGGAATCACTCGAACTACATCAAAGGCTCCAAGCAACAGCCTTTATTCAAAAGGTATGGAAAACATGCTTCGGCAGGATCCTTTTAGCAGTCACACGCCAGCCTGACGCGTTTCGATAATTCTCCTCAGAGGCTTGTGGCGGATGAAGTGCACTGCCTTACTTCCCGTTTTTCTCCTCTCATGGCGCACACCTGTTTTGGTACTGCGCTGCGGTTTATGGGAATTGTAGTGCCGTTTAAATGTGCAATGTTCTGCTGGCTTCGTTTCAAGGCCCTGGATGGGCCCCCGCCTCCGATGTTTTCCTAAATCCTGTGTGATGTAGCTCCGAAAATGGGCTGGCAGGATGACAGTCCACACGGCTCCCAAGTTACCAGGATGGTGCATTCCCGACGGCTCGGCTGCCGTTTTAACATTGTAGCTCTTGCTTGATCCGAAGTACTAGGAATCACTCGAACTACATCAAAGGCTCCAAGCAACAGCCTTTATTCAAAAGGTATGGAAAACATGCTTCGGCAGGATCCTTTTAGCAGTCACACGCCAGCCTGACGCGTTTCGATAATTCTCCTCAGAGGCTTGTGGCGGATGAAGTGCACTGCCTTACTTCCCGTTTTTCTCCTCTCATGGCGCACACCTGTTTTGGTACTGCGCTGCGGTTTATGGGAATTGTAGTGCCGTTTAAATGTGCAATGTTCTGCTGGCTTCGTTTCAAGGCCCTGGATGGGCCCCCGCCTCCGATGTTTTCCTAAATCCTGTGTGATGTAGCTCCGAAAATGGGCTGGCAGGATGACAGTCCACACGGCTCCCAAGTTACCAGGATGGTGCATTCCCGACGGCTCGGCTGCCGTTTTAACATTGTAGCTCTTGCTTGATCCGAAGTACTAGGAATCACTCGAACTACATCAAAGGCTCCAAGCAACAGCCTTTATTCAAAAGGTATGGAAAACATGCTTCGGCAGGATCCTTTTAGCAGTCACACGCCAGCCTGACGCGTTTCGATAATTCTCCTCAGAGGCTTGTGGCGGATGAAGTGCACTGCCTTACTTCCCGTTTTTCTCCTCTCATGGCGCACACCTGTTTTGGTACTGCGCTGCGGTTTATGGGAATTGTAGTGCCGTTTAAATGTGCAATGTTCTGCTGGCTTCGTTTCAAGGCCCTGGATGGGCCCCCGCCTCCGATGTTTTCCTAAATCCTGTGTGATGTAGCTCCGAAAATGGGCTGGCAGGATGACAGTCCACACGGCTCCCAAGTTACCAGGATGGTGCATTCCCGACGGCTCGGCTGCCGTTTTAACATTGTAGCTCTTGCTTGATCCGAAGTACTAGGAATCACTCGAACTACATCAAAGGCTCCAAGCAACAGCCTTTATTCAAAAGGTATGGAAAACATGCTTCGGCAGGATCCTTTTAGCAGTCACACGCCAGCCTGACGCGTTTCGATAATTCTCCTCAGAGGCTTGTGGCGGATGAAGTGCACTGCCTTACTTCCCGTTTTTCTCCTCTCATGGCGCACACCTGTTTTGGTACTGCGCTGCGGTTTATGGGAATTGTAGTGCCGTTTAAATGTGCAATGTTCTGCTGGCTTCGTTTCAAGGCCCTGGATGGGCCCCCGCCTCCGATGTTTTCCTAAATCCTGTGTGATGTAGCTCCGAAAATGGGCTGGCAGGATGACAGTCCACACGGCTCCCAAGTTACCAGGATGGTGCATTCCCGACGGCTCGGCTGCCGTTTTAACATTGTAGCTCTTGCTTGATCCGAAGTACTAGGAATCACTCGAACTACATCAAAGGCTCCAAGCAACAGCCTTTATTCAAAAGGTATGGAAAACATGCTTCGGCAGGATCCTTTTAGCAGTCACACGCCAGCCTGACGCGTTTCGATAATTCTCCTCAGAGGCTTGTGGCGGATGAAGTGCACTGCCTTACTTCCCGTTTTTCTCCTCTCATGGCGCACACCTGTTTTGGTACTGCGCTGCGGTTTATGGGAATTGTAGTGCCGTTTAAATGTGCAATGTTCTGCTGGCTTCGTTTCAAGGCCCTGGATGGGCCCCCGCCTCCGATGTTTTCCTAAATCCTGTGTGATGTAGCTCCGAAAATGGGCTGGCAGGATGACAGTCCACACGGCTCCCAAGTTACCAGGATGGTGCATTCCCGACGGCTCGGCTGCCGTTTTAACATTGTAGCTCTTGCTTGATCCGAAGTACTAGGAATCACTCGAACTACATCAAGGCTCCAAGCAACAGCCTTTATTCAAAAGGTATGGAAAACATGCTTCGGCAGGATCCTTTTAGCAGTCACACGCCAGCCTGACGCGTTTCGATAATTCTCCTCAGAGGCTTGTGGCGGATGAAGTGCACTGCCTTACTTCCCGTTTTTCTCCTCTCATGGCGCACACCTGTTTTGGTACTGCGCTGCGGTTTATGGGAATTGTAGTGCCGTTTAAATGTGCAATGTTCTGCTGGCTTCGTTTCAAGGCCCTGGATGGGCCCCCGCCTCCGATGTTTTCCTAAATCCTGTGTGATGTAGCTCCGAAAATGGGCTGGCAGGATGACAGTCCACACGGCTCCCAAGTTACCAGGATGGTGCATTCCCGACGGCTCGGCTGCCGTTTTAACATTGTAGCTCTTGCTTGATCCGAAGTACTAGGAATCACTCGAACTACATCAAAGGCTCCAAGCAACAGCCTTTATTCAAAAGGTATGGAAAACATGCTTCGGCAGGATCCTTTTAGCAGTCACACGCCAGCCTGACGCGTTTCGATAATTCTCCTCAGAGGCTTGTGGCGGATGAAGTGCACTGCCTTACTTCCCGTTTTTCTCCTCTCATGGCGCACACCTGGATTTAGGAAAACATCGGAGGCGGGGGCCCATCCAGGGCCTTGAAACGAAGCCAGCAGAACATTGCACATTTAAACGGCACTACAATTCCCATAAACCGCAGCGCAGTACCAAAACAGGTGTGCGCCATGAGAGGAGAAAAACGGGAAGTAAGGCAGTGCACTTCATCCGCCACAAGCCTCTGAGGAGAATTATCGAAACGCGTCAGGCTGGCGTGTGACTGCTAAAAGGATCCTGCCGAAGCATGTTTTCCATACCTTTTGAATAAAGGCTGTTGCTTGGAGCCTTTGATGTAGTTAGAGTGATTCCTAGTACTTCGGATCAAGCAAGAGCTACAATATATATATACACACACATACATATGCACACACACATATATACATACACACACATATACATACACATATCTACACCTGCATATATCTACACATACATGGGTGTATATATATAATTTTTTTGAAGAGTTTAGGGGTGGGTAAGGATATTGGGTGGTAGGGGTTATCTTTATGGGAGAGCGAGTTTAAAGGTTGGTGAGGAAAAATATATCATATATTATAGTCACTGAAAAAACCCAAACATCACTGGGACATTATAAATCTTTTTTCTTCAATAACGCCAAAACTACTGAACAGATTAATACCAAATTACAAAACACACATTTTCTGGACAAAGATTGAGTTTTCTGCCAAACTTGGTGTAATTTTGTTCAGCGTTTTGGACTGCAGCCGTCTCTAAAAAACCTCTATAGGAAATTGCATGGGAAAAACGTGGTTTTTAAACACCTCCCTGTTTTTCTCGCTCCCCTATGTAACGAATCACCCTAAAAACTTTCCAGACAGCAGCTGGAGTGGCAGACTAGTTCAGGATTTTTGTCAAACTGCGTCAAAGTTATTTGCATAACTAAAAATACTATGCCTATGGAAACTAGGTCATGACTATAACTACCAACCAGCGACCGCCAGTAAGAAATATATTTGTAGGGTTATGTATATATACACCCCTATTGAGAGATATATACACACACACACACACTTAAATAGGAGTTTCACTTACTTGATAAATACTTACCATTTTGTTGTAAATTAAAAAAATATATATATAGTTCTTCAAACATATGAACCAGACCTGTATAATTTGCCCTCTACCCGCTGCTGCCCGAATAGCATAACTAATAGCAAAAATCATGACTACAGGTCTCTTATTTGTTTCCCTGAGGTTTGGAGACCTCAGGACCCTGCATCAAAAGTGGTAGCTTAGTGATGGCGATCACACCCTACAGAGTGAACTATTAAAATAAATAGATTACACACACACACAAAAATGCATCCTGTTCCCAACGTAACTAAAAGGAAAAAGTTGGTTGAAAATAAATAAAAAAAATAAATAAAAAAAAAAAAGTAAAAATAGCACGGTGACCAAGTTGTCTATATGAATTGCAGCAAAGACTCGCTAATGAGCCATGGGTGAAGAGTTTTGGAGATGAAGTCAGAACTTCAAAGGAGGAGAGGCCAATTCTAGTTGGGGGCACTGCCCTAGAACCATCGAGTTAAACTGAATAACAAAGGTTACCCTGTCAAAAAACCAGAGATCCTCCGGCTTCTCCAGACACTGGGCACGATAGTAATTGTGCATCTATGCACTATGACTGATCCCCTAGTTAGCATTGCTATGGCACGAATGTTGATGTACTCATGTTCATAACCAGTCAGTTCAAACAAAACTGCTCAGCATTAAGTAAAACAATGGTTGCGCACCAGAGTGGGGATGTTAGTGAAACCAGAGACAAATAGTGGGGCACGCTTTGTACTGATTTCTTACAACTTTACCTCTAGGGCATATTATGCTTCAGTGGAAGAGTAATGGACTTCTCCTCATGAATGTATTCCAAATTCTGAAGGGAGAAAACATTTGGAGCTGCATGTATCTTACTTCTGATGAACTACACCGAATTCTAAAAGTGGGCTTAAAATGGCCAGGGTTGCCCCTACTGGAAGTAGGGTGATTCACCACGTAGAAGAGCTATCTGTTCAATGATGTTCGGGACTTCCAAGAATAAAGCAGGCATAGGAAAGTTTGGCTTAAATATGTTAAGCTCGCTGTTAGTCTTGCTTTATTCCTGTGAAATAGTTTCTTTAGATTGCAAGCATGAATCTCTGAAAGTGTACACTTTTCTCCAATGGGCATACCATACTTTTCCTCTTCTCTTGCCAAGCGGTGTTGCCAGTATAAAAAAAATGGCAAATGTCTTCCTGCCCAAATAAACATGAAGTAATATAAGTATGACCCCGTGTGACGGCTGCTCTACGCGACACACCGCGTCGGAGCGTGGGACTAGGTGAAGAGGTCACCCGTCCGCGTCTATGAGATAACTGTCACATTACGCAGACCCCACGGGAGCAGCTTTGGGGCACTTACGCCCACCAGTGAGAGGTATCCCTACGACGCAGGAACCCCCCTTGCTGGAGTCGGCAACCACACCGGTTGTATCCTTCACATGCCTCAGCCCTGTGCGGGGCACATCACTAAGTTTATGAGCACACCCTAGGTCCTGAAGAATTGCCAATAGGGCATGAAACATGTTGACCTGTTCACAGATGAGGGTTGAACGGGACTAACTTTCCTTAACTACTGTAGTCCCATTGCCCCTCTTGTTTTATACAAGGTGGTGGACTACACGAATAAAGATAAAGGAGTAGACTACACCAACCTTTTTTAACACACTTCACTCACGCTCACTACTTCACATTCTAGGGGCCCTCACACCCACTCACTCACCGGCAAGGAACAAAAGATCAACACAAGAGTGTAGCACTTGGTGCTACCCGTCAGGCATTGCAGCGCCGGCGTGACGTTGGAGCAGGAAGCCGATGATGAAACGAAACGACTAGCTGGTGATATGACAACAGCCGTTAAACCAGCCTGTTGTGTGAGGCATCCCTAGTTCCGAGAAGGGATACCTTTCCCTGTTTCACTTTGGTACATTAACATCTTTGCACCCCACGAAGAGAGGAGGACAGCTCACTGCACTACGCTATTACCTTCCCCAGGGGAACTGTGTGCATCTTTTTGTTTTACAGATTGATGGGACACGCACACTGGACCCCTATAAATATTGTCCCCCCCTGTGTCCCTCCCTGTTGTTGACTGACCCCCCCCCCCCGTGTGATACGAACCTATTGGGAAGGGTATGATAGCTGGAGGCAAATTACTTTGCTACCAATTATCCGTTAGAAAGAATAACAAGCATTTACAATGCAACGGTTTCGCATTTGGAGAAGTTAGAGCTATTGGCATTGTAAATGACAAAATTTGTATTTATGTGTTGGTTTTGAAAACAGATAAATAAATGGCATTGTCATTTACATTGCCAATAGCTTAATATCTCGCAAATGTGAGAACTATTGTACCCTACGGACGAGCTCAGCAGACAGCAATTACTACCACACACACACACACCCAGACCCACACACCCAGAGCCAGCCACACCCAGAGCCCCCCCCCCCCCCCACACACACACACACTGGAGCAGTCACACACACACACACTGGGGCAGTCACACACACACACACACACACACTGGAGCAGTCACACACACACACTGGAGCAGTCACACACACACACACACACTGGAGCAGTCACACACACACACACTGGGGCAGTCACACACACACACACACACACACACTGGAGCAGTCACACACACACACTGGAGCAGTCACATATACACACACACACTCTGGAGCAGTCACATACACACACACACACTCTGGAGCAGTCACATACACACACACACACTCTGGAGCAGTCACATAAACACACACACACACACTCTGGAGCAGTCACATACACACACACACACACACTCTGGAGCAGTCACATACACACACACCCAGGAGAAATCACACACACACACACACACTCTTTCCTTGTAGGTTGACTTATTTCTTGCGCATCAAATGTTTTTGTAGTTGGAGGGTGGCATGCGTTGTGGGCCTGGCTGTTTATTTTGATCCAGGCCATAGTGCACTAAGCAGTCCTTTATCTCTCATACATTTAACAAAAAACAGTACAAAATACTTAGTACAACAGACTACTGAAAAACACGTATGGTAAAAAAAAAAAATAACACACTGTGCATGCTTTCACACAAATGTCATCCTTCCAGATAATAGTAAATGAGCTAAAAAGAGTCATGGTAAAAAGATGTGCTTGCGAAGCACTAATGCCGAACTGTGTCTTCCGAAGGCCTGGTCGCAAACGTTTATGTATGTTTTGTCGCATTTTGCCTCTCAATAATTTATCAATGGATACGCCCCGTGTTTTGCAAAGTGGATGCTAATGCAAAATGAATAACCCGGCACAGGTTCCGGTGGCTCCATACTGGGCGGGGGTGAGGCAGAGGCGCGCAAAGTGTTTCTGGCAGACGCAGACGCGTAAACAGGGCGGAAGCATTAGGCGAGGCCTTGTCTCGTGAAGAATCCCGAGCGGCGGAGATGAAAGGGGATGAGACAGATGCAATCGGCCGGAATGTGTGAGGAATGGCGCTGCGTGAATGGGCCGGCTGACACGGTGAAAGCCCATTATCCCGCAAATAGGGGGATATGGAGAGAGCTTTTCAGAAGGGTGGGCAGTGTCGATTTGTGTCTGTATGATGTTTATCTGAAGCGTGTCTTGCTGCCAACCCCCACCACTGTGGGCACGAGTCGGAATGTAAAGTGGAAATGCCGGGCTGCCAGGGATCCTGCGGTAGAAACAACCAGTGTAGCTAAACACTGTAAAGCGTCCGCAATCATTGCCAACGTGCTTTCCTCCCCTGATGTTTCTTATCTTGTAATTATGTGAATCACCACATTTCTGTTGTTGTTTGCCGGGTTTATTTTGCTGTTGTCAAGTTTATGTTTTCAGTTCGAAGCCCATCGCTCGCTGGCAGAGTGCTACCTCCTTGGGGCCCATCAATCTGCAGGATACGAAGCAATGCTGCGATTTTGCACAAAAGTCTTTAATAAGGAAATTCAAATTATCAGCATGTGAAAGCTGAATCACCAACACAGCAAACAACACTTCTGTCGCACTAGGGAAGGACTGTTTGGAAGCCTAATGCAGACTGAAAGTTTGCAGGGAGGCGTGATGACCCGGGCCGGCCAGCCAATCACAGCACGGCCCGGGAATGACATCACGGGGGTGTCCCGGGCCGGCAGCCAATCACAGCGCGGCCCGGGACAAAGGGGCGGGGCTTAAAAAACACAGCGAAACGCCCCCGAATCGCGTTTTCAAGAGAAAGCGTGATTGACAGCCTCTGTCTCCCAATGGCTAGCCTCCATTTATGGAGCTAGCCAATGGGAGACCGAGGCGGAACCAAAGCCAATATGTAGGATCATGAGGTTTCGCCGTGGGAGGAGCAACTGCTACGCAGTTGCAACTCCCAGGTCGAAACCTAAAAACACATTATACACACACTCGGGCCAACTTCTACTTTGTATTATTATTCTTTGCATTTTTGTTTTGTTTTACTGCTTCGTATTGCTGTTTAGCTTTTTACTTGTGTATTATTTCTGTTTTATTTGCTCCTTCGAAAACTTAATAAAATCTTTTGAAAGCTAAAGAAAAACAACCTGAAAACAAATGTGTTCTAAAAAACAAAACCAGTGAAAAAGAAGATACTGTTCCCATGCTTCACAAACAGGAAAGCAAAAAAGCTCTGTCCAGCCGTATAAACTGAACACTCAAACTATACAAGGATGTCACTTCAAAAACCTTAGCCAGCCTTAGAAAATGTCCTTTTATTCACAACAATCCATAACAGACATTGGTAAAGCCAGTAGGCCTAGCCTTTGGGACCTATTGGTTTTACCAATGGTGAAGCCATGCTGTACAGCATCGACCATGCTGTACAGCATATGGACCAAGAGAAAAGTGGGGGGAGCAAATACATGAAAGAGCAGAACGTGGGAGAGAGCAACGCAGGGGGATAAGCACACAGGGGCATCACAGAGGAGATCAAGGGAAATGCACACAGGGAGTGAATGAGCAACACAAGGGAGACAGCTGGAAAACACACACTCTCGTAGTGCACTTATGCTAAAAGAAAAATGTAGTGACCGAAAAGGGAGCAGTGGAAAGACACAAGTAATGCATTCCTGCTCCAGGTGAGGAACAAAACAAGAAGATTAAGAAAAGCGCACACACATAACAAATAAGAAGCAGGCAAATCAGAGTGACAAAAGAAGCAAACCAATGATAAGCAATGGACAGGCTCTAAGCATGTTTGGTTTAGTAGGCAAGACTTAAAAATAAAATTCCTGGCCCTTAAATCTCAGAATTACAATTCTGATAGCGTATTCTTAGAAGAGTAGAACTGACCGGTATTGTAAAACAGCATGCTGCTTGGAGCAAGATGGATGATCGATGGGGATATCTGCAATTTTTCGATGCCTGCCCAAGAGATAAGCACTTTGTCTATGAATGTACATGACAGGCAGAACTTCATCATTCTTGAAGGGATAGAGCCTCCACCGCTTTTTTGGAACGCGAGATTCTGGGGGCTCGCTGTACTTGATGACCACTCCTCGAAAGGTGTTAGTGTCTTCTAGGAGAGCACCAGATAGTCCAAAATTAGGCTGTTCTTTATTCTGAGCGTCTTTACTATTGCTTTCCTGGGCAGCTTCCTCAGATCCCTGGTGCTCTGGATTGCCACTAAGCTCATTTCTATGGCGATTTTCCCGCCTCCTCTCATTGTAGAATTCCCGCTCTGCACGCTGCTGGCGTATGTTCTGACCCTCCCGGTTCCGATTCCGGTCTCTCCCTTCTGGCCTGTGGTTGGGGTTTCTCTCTCGGTTGGGCTGGTCTCTACGTCGATGATGTGCTTCATCTGAACGGTCCCTGTGCGGTCTATCTTCGCGTCCTCCTCTGTGATAATCATCCCTTTCCTGTGAACAAAAAGCAGAATGAAATAGGCTAATAAACCCCAATCATCACATCTGTAGCATAAGAACTAATTTGAAATCCAGACCTACTTTCTTAGACTTCTCAACGTATACTAAATATATTACACACACACACACACACAATAGTACTTCTTTAAAGTCTTAAAATAAATATCCAGCAATCACAAGGACCATTAAAACGAGCATTGGCAAATCCAATAGTTCTGGCTTTAATGTGCTACTGCAAGTAAACACAGCCATCAACCAACGCTGTTTACATGTGTTGTATGTACAACTGCAGTTTAGCCCATTAAAACTTGCCACATTGACATTGCCAATGCTGGGTAAAAAAAGCAGTACAAGACTGCTTTCTGTATATGATGCATATAGAAGATAAAGAAATTAACGTGACAAACGGTGTGATGGAGTGTACTTTTAAGATATGAGATAGTCCTTCATACGTCCAAGGAAACCACTTCATAGATAACTGGATGATTCACCAAACAGACAGAAAGCATGAGATAGAGCAATTCTTCACTGAGTTGAGCCACAGTCCACTCATTTCATGCGTATTTCAAAGAATTGGACACAAAATATCTTTTTAGGGCTCGCCTGGCGTTGCAGCGCAAAGCGCTGCCGCTAGCGAGCCTTATTGTCGCTGTATCGCCTCCCCAAGTGGTACAGACCGGTGCACGGGCAGACACCGGTCTGTGAACGCGCGAGCCGCAGGGAACGCCAACGTGCACGGTGTCACGCTCCTGCCCTCCCGCGTCTCTTCCAAGGCGCGCTCCAAGCCTACTTGTTTTGGTTTGCAGGTATTCTGAACGCAGTAAGAGTTCTGCAGCCCAGTTTGTGCACTAGTGACGTAATCTCTGCGCGTGGCCTCTGTCTTCCATCCACGCGAGATTTGTAGATATACCGACTGGAAATGACCTTCAAACAGAGATCGCGTCCTCCTTTAACTGTATTAGTAAAACGCATTCGAGGTGTACTGCACGCAAACGACCCTGAAAATAAGGCATCGTTGGTGCTTTTTCTAAAGCTACGCTGTGCTTCAAGTCAAATATATCTCAGCACAGAGACTGCTGTAGGCTCAGCCGACGCAAACACACTACCACTGTTGCCCACAATATTTTTGTTTTTCATAATAGAAATAACTTACTGAACCAACAGCGATCTGTCCATCGTGCTCGCAGGAATGGCCGCACGCCTGGATTCTAAACTGTTAAATGCAGATTAAGCAGACTTCTGCAGCAAATGGTCAACCCACTCAGAGATATGTGTTTATTTTATATAAATATCGACACCGTTAACTATTCGGTAAAGACCAGTCAAGATAAGGCTTCTCTCCGGTAGGGGTTATGCAAACGGTCATTATTAGCAGAGAGCTGCTGCGCACTTGGAACGGAGCTGCAGCGCAGTCTGCAGACCAGCGGGGGTGTTTAAGGAGGGAGTCGCCCCTGGCAGCGATGGCATGGGTTAAGTGCAGTGCAAGCACTGAACGTTACCAAGCCTGGGCACGAGATGTTGCCAGGCATTTGCGACCCCTGCACTTCAGCGAAAATCCCAGCGTGAGGTATCTGCAGAACACGCACTGTGTGATCTCAGCAGTTCGGTCTGCGCTCCTTCTCGAGTAGTGAAATAAGGATTTGAAAACGGTTGTTCCCCCTTGTGCGATGGAACGCAACCCTGGGGAATTCGGAGTGCTTACGAGTGACTGAAGCATATACATAATTTGTATTTTAAAGTGGGTCGCATACCTCAAATACGCGCGTGCGATGGTGCGCCTCACACACCTGCGCTTGCCCACAATCAGTAAATAATACGCAGACCATGACTCCCAATATATCCCGCCTGCGCTCAGGTTACCGTTTTTCCAAGACTGCAACTCAATTTTTCCCAAACCACACTCCACTCTCCCCCAGAATGCACTCCTCTCCTCCACACCCTCACACACTGCACTCCACACCCTCACACACTGCACTCCACACCCTCACACACTGCACTCCACACCCTCACACACTGCACTCCACTCCACTCTCCAACACTGCACTCCACTCCACTCTCCAACACTGCACTCCACTCCACTCTCCAACACTGCACTGCACTCCACTCTCCAACACTGCACTCCACTCTCCAACACTGCACTCCACTCTCCACTCTACCCCACACTGCACCCCTCTCCCCCACATTGCACCCCACTCTCCCCACACTGCACCCCACTCTCCCCCACACTGCACCCCACTCTCCCCCACACTGCACCCCACACTGCACTCCACTCTCCCCCACACTGCACTACATCGCTCCGTGCTCATACCCTCCTTAACTACTGTCCATGTCAGTCACTTCCCCCAGGCCACTATCTACACCTGTAGTAACCCCGGCCCCTCCCTGCCCTTTAAGACATCACTCCATCAGTCTGTTTCTGCTTCCCCCTGGATGCTTTCCGTCTATTCTAGCCCCTTCCCTCGCCTCCCCTCAGCTTTTTAAACTGCAGTCCGCCAGCATCTTCCTCCACCCTGCCCAGCAGCCCTCGGCCGCAGTCCTCGCGTCCGCCCCCTCCTTCCCGTGCTGTAGCGCATACCTGCTCCTCTCCAGGTTGCAGTGGGCGCCCCTCCCACTCCCTCTATATACTCCTTCCTGTAGCACATATAATACCTTCCCTGGGCTGCACTTATCGCTCCCGCCGCTTCAGCCTATTCTTCTTCTTTCCCAGCGGCCTTAAATGACGACCATAACTGCTCTCCTCAGCTCCAGTACATCCATTACTTCCCCCCTGATGCAGCCCTGCCCCTACCTCCCCTCCCTCGCCTTTATGTAGTCCTTCCCAGCACTCACTTCGTTCCTCCTCTTTGTCAGGTTTCCTACCTGCTCTCTCCAGGATGCTGCTCCTGCCCCGGTCCCACCTTGCCAGCAAGGATGCTCTGAGCTTGGGAGCTTCCCACGATGCACCCCCCTCTGCATCCAGGAGTAGGAATCAGAAGGCTGCTTCTTTCTGGTCCAGTCTAGCAGTATCGGCTGAGGCAGAGTCGGGCGAGAACAATAGGCCGCGAGTGGGACGCTCAGGTCCTCAGTCCCCTGCTCCTCCTATCTCTTTTTTTGCATTACGTGTTGCAGCAAAAGCACCCCTCCTGGCCGACCCGATTCCACTGACACAACCCTTAATGTAAATATCCAATGCGAACCTCCCCGTCCAGCTATTCTCAGTGGACATGCACGAGCAACAAACACAGGAGCTGAAGCCGGCGCGCTCCCGCGGCCTCCTACGAAGATCTGTACCCTCTGTCAAGAGCGCCCTTGGCACCATCTTTCCCCATATTTAGGGCTCACCTGACGTTGCAACGTGAAGCGCTGCCGCTAGCGAGCCTTATTGTCGCTGTGTTGCCTCCCCAAGTGATACAGACTGGTGCACGAGCAGACACCGGTCTGTGAACGCGCGAGCCGCAGGGAACGCCAACGTGCACGCTCACGGCGTCACGCTCCTGCCCTCCCGCGTCTCTTCCAAGGCTCGCTCCAGGCCGACTTGTTGGTAACATCGACTGCTCTTCCTACCCGTCCCTTTTCTACTAACTCATTTTATGCATTACTATGCGCCCCCTCTTCAGCGCCGCTCTAAACAAGTTTATTGCAGGTTGTGTCCTGTGAGAGCTCCTGCAGCAGGCAGGCAGGCTGCGGGAAACCTGAGCTCGGGCAGTAACAGCAGAGCAATGCTGGCTGCAGGCAGCCACAACTCTCCCCTCCTCTTGGTTGCTTACACGGACCAACTTAACCGGGGAGTTAGGTGTCCAGACTCTGCACGTGGCACGGTGGGGGTGATCTGCGAGAGTCATGGCCCCTGGAGGATCCCTGCCCCTTCCCTGCTTCAGAGCCTTCAGTCTGCAAGGCTGGCACGAGTAAGTATACATTTTCGTTAGCACAGTCTCTGCTTGATGGATGTCTTCATTTTATAGGCACCCGCTCTTGTCATCCTCCGTGCTTTCACCCCAAGAGCAGTGTGCGGCTAGCTCGGCTCGAAGTGCTGAGCACTCACTGCCTGGTCTCGTCAGCTCCACTGGTTTTACCCCAAGATCGATGGCGAGCTCCACCCTGCTCTCACAGCTGAAAGTTATTTTTCAACAACCAGCTGTTCCGAATGGCCCCTTGGGTCAAACGATTGTATTTCTCATTTGGCCCATCTTAGCTCACTGCTCAACCTGGTGAAAACCAATAGGAAAAAACAAACAATCTTTTCTGTGGCAAACTCTCACTTGAGATCATGGAAAAATGGGCTGCTGTAAATATTGCACGTTTAATGGCTGTAGATGTCTGGGAGGTTAAATATGGGTTGGGTTTAAAACCAGGTGCTTTCAGTGTTTACGGACAGGTGGCCCTGTTACTGCCACCAGCACGTGCCTATTTCAATGAGGGCGACAGGCTCTGTTATTGTTAATGGTCTGGGAAGTAAACTTTTAGCGGACTTCCCACTCGACACGCACATTGTTGTCAATGTATGGTGGGACTTTAAGTAATTAAAAGACCACCACCACATACACCACCACCACCACATCCACTACATCAAACACCACCACCACCACGTCCACCACCACCACGTCCACCACCACCACCACGTCCACCACCACCACCGCGTCCACCACCACCACCACCACCACGTCCACCACCACCACCACCACGTCCACCACCACCACCACCACCAAATGCACTACATCCACCACCACCACATTCACAACAACATCCACCACCACCACGTCAACCACCACATCCACCACCACCACCACTACGTCAACCACATCCACCACCACCACCACATCCACCAAATCCACCACATCCACCACCACCACATCCACCACCACCACCACATCCACCACCACCACCACATCCACCACCACATCCACCACATCCACCACCACCACTACGTCAACCACCACATCCACCACCACATCCACCACCACATCCACCACATCCACCACCACCACCACCACCACATCCACCACATCCACCACATCCACCACCACGTCAACCACCACATCCACCACCACCACTACGTCAACCACCACATCCACCACCACCACCACATCCACCACCACCACTACGTCAACCACCACATCCACCACCACATCCACCACCACATCCACCACCACATCCACCACATCCACCACCACGTCAACCACCACATCCACCACCACCACTACGTCAACCACCACATCCACCACCACCACCACATCCACCACCACATCCACCACCACCACCACATCCACCACCACCACCACATCCACCACCACCACCACATCCACCACCACCACCACATCCACCACCACATCCACCACCACCACCACATCCACCACCACATCCACCACCACGTCCACCACCACCACCACCTCCACCACCACAACCACCACAACCACCACAACCACCACAACCACCACCACATGCACTACATCCACCACCACCACATTCACAACATCCACCACCACCACGTCAACCACCACATCCACCACCACCACTACGTCAACCACCACATCCACCACCACATCCACCACCACCACCACCATGCACTACATCCACCACCACATTCACAACAACATCCACCACCACCACGTCAACCACCACATCCACCACCACCACGCCAACCACCACATCCACCACCACCACCACATCCACCACCACCACTACGTCAACCACCACATCCACCACCACATCCACCACCACCACATCCACCACCACCACATCCACCACCACCACATCCACCACCACCACATCCACCACCACCACATCCACCACCACCACATCCACCACCACATCCACCACCACATCCACCACCACCACCACCACCACGTCCACCACCATGTCCACCACCACCACATCCACCACCACCACCACCACCACATCCACCACCACCACCACAACCACATCCACCACCACCACATCCACCACCACCACATCCACCACCACCACATCCACCACCACCACCACATCCACCACCACCACCACATCCACCACCACCACCACATCCACCACCACCACCATGTCCACCACCATCATGTCCACCACCACCATGTCCACCACCACCACCACCATGTCCACCACCACCACCACGTCCACCACCACCATGTCCACCACCACCATGTCCACCACCACCACCACGTCCACCACCACCACCACCACATCCACCACCACCACATCCACCACCACCACATCCACCACCACATCCACCACCACCACATCCACCACCACTACATCCAGCACCACATCCAGCACCACATCCAGCACCACATCCAGCACCACATCCAGCACCACATCCAGCACCACATCCAGCACCACCACATCCACCACCATGTCCACCACCATGTCCACCACCACCACGTCATCCACCACCGCCACCTCCACCACCACCACCTCCACCACCACCACATCCACCACCACCACCACATCCACCACCACCACAACATCCAGCACCACCACCACCACATCCAGCACCACCACATCCAGCACCACCACAACCACACCCACCACCACCACCACATCATCATCATCCACCACCACCACCACCACCACATCCAACACCACCACATCTGTGTGTGTGTGTGTGTGTGTGTGTGTGTGTCTCTGTGTGTGTGTGTGTGTGTGTGTGGCTGTGGCTGTGGCTGTGGCTGTGTGTGTGTGTGTGTGTGTGTGTGTGTGTGTGTGTGTGGTTGCAAATGCAATAGGTCTCACATTTGCGAGAGATTAAGCTATTGGCATTATAAATGACAATGCCATTTATCTGTTTTCAAAACAAACACATAAAAAAATTGTCATTTACAATGCAAATAGCTCTAACTTTTGCAAAGGCGAGACCGTTGCATTGTAAATGCTTGTTTTCTAGTGTCCTCTTGTTCGCCTGGTATGGCTTTTATAAGTTACTGGATATGGTCAAAAAGTACCACTGACAAAAGCAGGCATGCCTTTCTGCCCCTTCTCTGGTGCCCAATCAGAAAGCTTAACTTCATCATCCAGAAAGTAAAGCAATCATATGCTCCTAAAGTACGAAAGGCACAGAACTGCAATTTTTCCCCATGGAAAAACCGGATACAGAAAGGTGCCTGTGATACCAGACTATGGCCCCGATCACTAATAGGTTGGTGTTTTTTTTTTTTTTTTTTACTTTGGACTAAACCAGTTTTTGCTGGGGCTGTATTATCAGTTGGGAGGAATTAGCAGCATTAAATAATTAACATGTACATTTTGGCAGGTCAAACTTGCTATGTAGTATACCATGGGGTTTTAGTGCAGTAAGACCCAAAATCTCAATGTCACTCCCCAGAAACTTTTAATAGGGGCTATTATTTATGGCAACCAATCAAAATACCCTTGGGTAACTTTATTTTTATCTGTTGCGATTAAAAGCACCAGGATTCCGTCGAATTTGAAATCAAGGCCTGAGCCTTGAGAAGGATGAAATATGTGTTGGCTGTGAATGCTTCTGGATTCATGTTTTCATTTATGGTTAACAAAGTGGTGTGCATCTTAGGAATAACTTGTGAAGTGCGTACAAACATCGACTACCCATGACCGTATTTTGTAGCCTAAATAATTTCCCAGTGTTTTAACCGTTCATGAATTGTTTCCAGACTTACACTGGAAGGCACGTTTGTGCGTTTACCAGCCTTGGTTTTGCAATTTTATATTACTATTGGGCAGTCTTATGACAAATCCTCGTTACGGCATATACTAACAAGCATTTACAATGCAATGGTCTCGGCATTATTAAAGGTAGAGCTATTTGCATTGCTCATGACTTTTTTTTTTTTAAATCGCATTGTCATTTACATTGATTTTGGAAAAGGGGGGTGGTGATGGACAGAGTTTCTGAATGATGCAGAATACTCTTACCAAGTCAATAGATCATGGTTTTAATCCATCACCGTTTTTTAGCTCACTGCACCATCCCAGCTCAGAACCTGGCTATATACAAATTAGTCTGTTCCTGTCCCAGTGCATGATGGGAACAGGGCAAACCAAACTACCAAGCCAATTCTTATACTGGGAAGGAAGCAAGCTTTACATTGCCAATAGCTTAATCGTTAAATAAATGGCATTGTCATTTACAATGCCAATAGCTTAATCGCTCGCATATGCATGACCTATTGCATTTACACCCAGAGCCACCCACACGAAGCCACCCACAGTTACACATAGAGCCACCCACACAGTCACACAGAGCCACCACACAGAGGCACCCTCACAGACAGAGCCACCCACACATAGAGCCACCTACAAAAAAAGCTATCCACAGAGCCAAACACAGAGCCACACAGCCACACACACACACACACAGCCACACACACAGAGCCAAATATACAGACCGAGCCACGCACACACACACACACAGAGACAGAGCCACGCACACACACAGAGCCACACACACACACACACACACACAGAGCCACGCACACACAGAGCCACGCACACACACACAGAGCCACGCACACACACACAGAGCCACACACACACACAGAGCCAAGCACACACACACACACACAGAGCCACACACACACAGAGCCAAGCACACACACACACACACAGAGCCACACACAGAGACAAGCGCACAAACACACACACACACCCAGAGCCACACACACACAGAGCCACACACACACACACAGAGCCACGCACACACAGAGCCACGCACACACACACAGAGCCACGCACACACACACAGAGCCACACACACACACAGAGCCAAGCACACACACACACACACACACACACACAGAGCCACACACACACACAGAGCCAAGCACACACACACACACACAGAGCCACACACAGAGACAAGCGCACACACACACACACACACCCAGAGCCACACACACACAGAGCCACACACACACACACACACACAGAGCCACACACACACACACACAGAGAGCCACGCACACACACAGAGTCACGCACACACAGAGTCACGCACACACAGAGTCACGCACACACAGAGCCACGCACACACAGAGCCACGCACACACAGAGCCACGCACACACAGAGCCACGCACACAGCCACACACAGAGCCACGCACACACACAGAGCCAAGCACACACACACAGAGCCAAGCACACACACACAGAGCCAAGCACACACACACAGAGCCAAGCACACACACACACACACACAGAGCCAAGCAAACACACACACACACACAGAGCCACACAGACAGAGCCACACAGACAGAGCCACAAACACACACAGAGCCACACACACACACAGAGCCACACACACACACAGAGCCACACACACACACAGAGCCACACACACACACACAGAGCCACACACACACAGAGCTACACACAGAGCCACACACACACAGAGCTACACACACACAGAGCTACACACACACACAGCTACACACACACACAGCTACACACACACAGAGCTACACACACACAGAGCTACACACACACACACACAGCCACACACACACACACAGAGCCACACACACAGAGCCACACACACAGAGCCACACACACAGAGCCACACACACAGAGCCACACACACAGACAGAGCCACACACACAGACAGAGCCACACACACAGACAGAGCCACACACACACACACACAGAGAGAGCCACACACACACAGACAGAGCCACACACACACACAGACAGACAGAGCCACACACACACACACAGACAGCCAGAGCCACTCTAAGAACTGGACATCAGTTAAAAATACAAGTCAAAGCTCTTTGGGATTTTAAAGTGTCTGTGGAATTTTATTTTCGAGACTAAAACCCAAAATAAAAATTGAATTGAAACACGCCTTTTAAAATGACTGCACATGAAAAAAAACACTTTGCTTCCATGCTAGTGCTGGCATAAGTTTGTTTATTGTGCCCAGAGTTAGCTGTCTTGTGCCTAGTTGGTGAGCAAAACATTGGAGGAAGGGAGAGATGAGCTACGAGAGGTTCATTGACGAAGGAATTTAGGTAGAAACTGGTCATCCCTGGTGCCAACAGAGTGTCATCCCTGGTGCCAACAGAGTGGGAGCTTAAGGGAACAAGACCTATACAAAGTAATGAAACCGAAACCAGACCGGAGTAGGCAGATGGTGAAAGGCTGGCTGCCGAGGATTTGCTTGGGATTGGGATGTCATTTAGAGATCTATTTTGATGTAGCCCTTTGGTAACTAGGGATATTCTCCAGTCTAGTTTCAAACGTTTTCACCCGTGGCCTATAGTACCTACCATTCTTACCTCAATAGAGGCACAGCAAGTATTTTTAACTCTATGCTTAACAACCTATTGCTCATGACTGGCTTTCTCCATGCCTTCCTCCCCTAGACGGTCTGAAATGTTCCTCAAGGAAATTGTCCAGCTACTCCAATGGAAAGCAGTGAGTTTTGAGAAGCAACCTCATGCATCATTTAGATGCTGCAGTACCACGATAACTATTTTGGATACACGTGCTACAGGTTCACAACTCTTCTCCAGGGAGTGGCAGCAATGGCAGATCAAGATCTCTGGGTCTGCCTCTACTGCAGCAGAAGTGGCATTATTTCTCAATGAAGCCCCATGGCATTTGTTGCGAATACTTGCAGTCTCAAGTCCCAGGCTCCTGAGTCATCTATTGGGAAACCTCTCAAGCAAGGAAAATGAGCGGTAGGGGGAAGCTAGCAACCTTCTGGAGGCCCCTTTTTAATTTGCAAGGGTATCCTGTGTCCACAAGCAGAGCCCAGTCATGGGAACTGCTCTTGGATGCCGTCAGCAGCTTTTCTGAGCATTATCACTCCCGTCCACGGACAGGCAGACCCTGGCACGTTGCGGGGCGAGCGAGTACCCATTGAGACGCCACACCGCTGCAGCGTTATGTTGTGGCTCTAAATAGCCGCAGCCTCCGACCCCAGGTCCAGTCTTTTAGACTTGCAACTGCTGCATTGTAGTTACTTGCTCTTGGACTAATGCCTATTCAAAGTAGACTTTTCCCCGCAGTGGGTCCAGCGAATATTCCCGTTTTATCACACAGAGCCTAACTTATGTCCAAAAGGGAAGAGCACTTGCCCATCGCCCCCACCACCCCATGTATGTGGGACCCCTGTGTTGCAAGCCGGAGTTGCTGTGTAAGGCCTTGTTTGTCTTGCTGTAACCCCCGCCGATACCTTCTTTAGCGCTGAGGTGAAGCGTATTATGCAGTGGGGCGGTCTCCGCACGATGGGGCCTTTCTTGTTCACTGTCCGAGCTGGCTACAACTGCCCTGCGGACTTTTGAAGGGCGTGTTTGGGGTGGCTGACCCTCTTACTCCGTATGTGCGAGTCCATGTTGACTGTGGCTGTGCGACGCAGAGGTCGCTCGTGTCCTCTGTTTAACGCGGGGAAGTCTCTTCCCTCTGCTTGTGAGTGGGAGCCCAGGCCTACGAGAAGGGAGCACCTGCTCGCTCGCTGGTGCGCCCCCTCCCGCGGCCTTTTCACTTCAGAGCGCGAGGCTCCGTGCTTACTCAGCAAGGGGCGTCCCTCCCTCCCTGTGAGAGCTCTCCCTGCTGGCCCCAGGCTTCCTGCCTAACCTTATTTAACGCGTGCTTTGTGTGCTCTCTAGTGCGCCTTTCCTTCTAGTATCTCCTAACAAGAAAGCAAGCACAACGAGGGAAGGCGGGGTGGGGGCAGAAAAGGGCCTCTCACCTGCATTGTAGAAGCGGGTCCAGCAAGTCGGTCTCCCCGAGGAGCGCTCCACACCACCACGTTTCTCCGAGGCAAAGCAGAAATGCCTCGGAGAAACCACCGCTATTTTCGTGATTGGGGGGGGGGGCGCGTTTTCGTTCGCTCCTCTTCCCATTGGCTGGAATGTAAAATTCCAGCCAATGGGAAGAGGAGAGAAAGTAAATAGAAAGAAAGTTAAAAAAACACGCCCCCGAATCCGAAAAAGACAGGAGCTTGGACCGAGTGACGCCCCTCTCCTCCAAAGGCTGGCCAGCATTTACTTGGCCAGCCAATGGAGAAGAGGGACGGGTTCCAAGCCCCCTCTAAAAAACATAAAATCATCGGGCTCCGCCCACACTGCTTACAGCAGTGCGACGGAGTCCTCGACCTAAAAACAGAACAGCTGAAACATGCTCACCTAATTACACCCCAATGTTATTTACATGATTCTCATGCCTCTCCGATAAATGGCTATAAATACGGGCCTCCTTAAATCTCCAAGCACAGGCTTATTGATGTCCAATATATTGTTCATTGGATGCGACCCCAAAAACAGGATGCGACCCCGAAAACAGGAAAGAATAACCCAAATGAGTCATTGTCAGTAATTTGAAGAGTGATAAAATATTTTTCTGCACACAATTCTTGAATTTGCATGGTTTAGAGACGCAGTCAAACTCTAGCTTTAATTATAGAAGAGTGAACTTGCAATCGCAAGAAGTGGATCTCTATAAATGGAAAAAGAAGTACTATGAAAAAAAGAACATAGCCATTGTACGTTTCTCTTGATTTGTATAATATACATCAAAGAACAAACCATGAAAAACACAAATGTCTTTTTCGACCTTTCATGGTCTGGTCCTCGAAGAGACAGTGAGGGATACTGACCTATACATGAGTAGTTCCGGAAGAACAGCATTTCCCACCAAATAATGATTTGTGGCTCTTAAGCTTAACGGGTAGCAAGCCGTGCAGATAACAAAACCTATTTCTTCAGAAACTGTATCGGAGGTTTGAGCAGCAGATTCAACCAGTCCAGCTGCAGCTTTTAACTCCTTCCATGCTCATGACGGAGCCGCTCCGCTCCCTGCCAGGCTGCAGAGCCTGGCAGGGACCGCTCCCGCTTATCCTGGCAAGACCGATCCGGAAAGGCTAACAGCCTACAGGAGACTGATTCTGGCGCAGCTGCAGCCACGGACAAGCCATGGGGAGACCCTAAAGTAAACGGTTACCTCAGAAGAACTGACATTTGGATCAAATTTATATGTGACTGGGGGGCGGTGCCGCATCTCCTGAGGATTCCTGGGGCTGGCCCAGGTATGTTGAAGCTGCAACAGACAGTAGGCACTAACAAGGCAATCATGTATCTCGAACACGAGGCAGAATGGCACACAGTTAACAAACCAACAGCAAACCCGCTTCCTAGAACCAGTGGCAACCCCCCCTCCCCCCCTCCCACCCCCAAGCTACTACTCAGTCAATGGGAGTAGGCTGGGTCGCGGACACTGGTTATGGGCTGTGATACATTGGGGGATGATGCCGCCAGCGCTTCGTTGCTAATCTACCCTTCAACAGTATAGGGAGGGGGGCGTTTTCATTCTTGTTTTTTCTCCGGTTTATTTCATACATCGGTACACCAAACGTTCCTGCCAGACAGTAACATGCCTGCCTTCCCTATGGTCCCTCGTCTCTTAGAGGATCACTAGCAACAGAACAGCCCTAGACCACCAGAATAGTTGTGTCCTGGAAACCAAATGGTCTGCTACATAAAATTAAGAGAACTAATGTTCTCCACACCACTAAGCAGCTACATGCATATCCTATTTCTCCAGGAAACTTACTTGCTGGGGAACCCAACACCCTTCCTGGCTACAAGCAGACTTATCACTTAGCATTCGTGAGGGGGTCCAGAGGCGTGGCTATACTGTTAAAAGGGCACATACACTATGAAGTCCAGAAGATATGGTCAGACCACTGGAATCCTATGTGCTACGCCCATGAAACTGCTGAACATTTGCACCCCTCCCGCCAGAGTCCATCCTTTGTAGAGGTGATCAGCAAACTTATAGGCGAGCATCCAGTGGGACCCCTAATAATGGGAGGGGGTTGGGACAGGTGGTAGATGAGTCAATCGACAGACGCCATGTACGCAATAAAGTAGGTGGTTGCAGTTTCCTACTGCAGCCATTTCTGGAGGCGCTGGGCTTCTCGGATATCTGTCAACTATTCTATTTGCGCAACAGGACTATTTCTTTCTCCCCAAGAGACACATAGGGTTAAAGATGAAGTTAGACCTGGCATCTTTGGCGTGGTTTCCCCGTCTTTTTGCTTTTGACCTCCTGTTTTTGACAGTGTGCTGAACTTTGTTTTTGCTATTGTTAGGTCTCTGGGCACTTTCCCACTGAAAACTAGTACTAAAGTGCATGTGCTCTGTGTCTAAAATGTATTGGCATTTGGATTCTCCATGATTGGCATATCTGATTTACTAATAAGCCCCTAGTACAGTACACTGTGTTCGCCCAGTGCCTGCAAATCAGATGCTACTAGTAAGCCTGCAGCACTGATTGTGCCACTCACAAGAGTAGCCCTGGAAACCTCTCTCAGGCCAGCCACTGCAGAGACTGTGAATGCAGTTTTAAACTGCCATGTCAACCTGGCAAGAACACCTACTTGCCAGGCCCAAACCGTCCATTTCATTACATGTAAGGCACCCCTATGGTAGGCCCTAGGTAGGTACTGGGGCAGGGTGCGATTTATTTTAAAGGTAAGACATGTGCTTTTAAGTTTTACATGTCCATAGGTTAGAGAGGCGTTCTAGTTAGGAAATTAAATTTAAAAATCCTTAGAAATTCACTGAAAAAAACAAAGGTTAAAGGGACATTATATTTAGGCTGACATTTATTTAGTACAAAACCAGAGAAATTCAGCAGTTATAGATAGCTGAGCTAACTATAACTCACGCCCGCAATGCACTGCTTATGACTTCACATATTACATCACTCAAGACCTGGTCAGTGGCATCACTGATATCTCAAATTACATCACTAATGACATCATCCACAAAATCTGATGCACCCATTCAAAATCCAGGGCTCGAAAAATCCAAAAAAATGGTACTAGTCCTCAGGTACTGGTACCCTTCCCATTCACAAAACGTGGACTGGGATTCAGACATTCCAATAGCACCACTGGGCTTTAAATACCTTGGGTTATAAGTAATGGCCAATGCCGCAACTGCATGAGCAATGAGTATTCAAGCGTTGCTGGACAAGATTGGCGGTCGACATCAGAGCATGGTCTACGCTTCCACTCTCTCTCATGGGCTGCCCGGACAATTTCAAAATGGTATTATTCCCCCGCTTCTTGTTAACTGTTTCATAACTACCCACATGAGCTACCAAACCCCTTTTTCTGGATGCAAGGGTCAATCCATGCTCTGCAGCTTTTTATGGAATCAGGGTCTGGGACAAAAAAAACTCACGGGACAAACGCCACTGTGGTTCGAATCTGTTCTACACCAAGTAGTGGCACTCAATGGCTTTCATAATTGGCATGCCATATACATCTCCACTTTAGGACACGTGATGGAAGGCACAACACTAAAATATATGAAACTCTGCAGAGCAAATACACCTTACATCACAGCCAGTTTTACTGTTACCTACAACTACGACATGCCCTTACACTACACACTGCATGACTAGAAGACCCTCTAGACAACAATTCCTCAGATGCCAAATTACTCCTAGGGGAACTGAGAAACCACAATATATTACAAATTTACAGCTTGCTGATTCATCACATGTCAGACACATTTACAGCATTACAAAGTGCATGGGAACAACACCTAGGTGCCCTTGACGAAGATTGGGCAGAGGCTTGGGCGTCCTTGGGTGCCCTAGTCACACTGCTTCGCCTCCTCTGTAGTAAAAAATACTTTCAAAGAACCTTCCAGACAACACACGGACTTAAACAGATGGAGTTGGTTGCATCTTCCCTTTGGCTATGCTTTAAGGCACAAGAAGAGGAACTCATACATGCTACATAGGGGTGCACAAGGATATGGGCATATTGGGAAAGGCTCCTCGCCTGCCTGGGTCAAGTTCCCAGGACAAGCCAGAACGTTCAGTCCCAAACTAATCCTCCGTCACATCACCGCTGACCTAGATGTGGATCGTTATAAACTAACAATACTTTAGCTGGCCCGAACAATAGCGAAATGAGATATTGCACAACAAGGAAAAGCATGTTGGACATCCGTTGGGCAGCTTCTGATGGTGCAGGACACTCACCAAATAGCACATGTATTGCTTACTTACAAAAGTGAGATTGCCTGCTTCAGATGCCTTTGTTTTCTGCAAGTGGGGTCAAATCTGATGGCCATAAATAAGCTAAATTAGATCACCAGGTGACCAAACCCATTTAAATTTATGAGGATGCTTTGCTGATGGAGGCAGCGTTTTTATTTGGTTTCCCTGAAGCTTAAAAGCAATCTAAGAGGCTTCCCCTTAGAAGCAATGGAGCAGATGCGGGGACTTGATGCTCCTTCAAATCTAAAACTTTAAACACAGTGCTCCATGCGGGTCCCTGGGCAGGGATGAATTGGGAACAGACAATATTGGTAGCTGGGAGACAAGTTAAAAGATTAAGGTTGAGGGAAAGGCCTGTCCTCAATCCCCATAGTGACAGAAACAAACCATGGATGGCCCCATATACAACCTAAGACCAGACAGCTAGCATCTTCCGAGGCTCTCTGGAGCCAGACACACTGATATGAGACAACCACTGGTTTCTTGGACGGCTGAGATATAAAGCAATGAAACACTTAGAGAAGGCCTCTGGGTGGGAGAAGAAATGGAGAATCCTTCAACCCAGATTGTTGCCATTAAACAGACAAGGCCCAGATGGTGAGCAAATACATGCCTACAGATCAGAGGTCTATAACCTGTGTAGGGCTGGTAGGACCCAGCCTGAGCAGATACTATACTGGTGCAGAGGGAGTGTAGCACTGAGCTCCCCTATGCTGAGAACACACAGAGTGGTTAGACCCTTTAATACGTATATGAAACATACATGAGAGGGGATGGTCGCTATATATTTGGCTAAAATAGTACCCTTCCTGTTCACTGGATTTCTACAGGGTGCACACTCTGAAAAGCCTGTGTAGTGTAGTGGGCAACCACACGTAGGCCTGCACCAGGGGTGTGTAATTTAATAAAATATATACTTGTCCATGGGGCAGGTTGCTTCATAAATCTACTTGTCCTGTAACAAAATCCACTTGTACCTTTGGTGCCATGTAGTGCAGCGACAAAATATGCAGCAATCTCATTATATAAGAGCTCTGATATAGCCTCTCTGTTTATGCCAGGGCTCATACCATAGCATTATTTGAATACTTGCAATCCCCTTATGTTGCCACGTTTCCGCAGATGTACATACTGGGGCTGAAGGTAGTGGTAAGCAATAGTTCCAGGGTTAGAACGCCCTTTTGAGTCTGTGCAAACCTCTTAACTTACTTGTTTTAAGGGTTTTCAACAATTCTTCTCTAATCTTTTCCCATACTGAGAAATGTTGGAATACTCCTGACAACAGCAGACATAAACCTTCTTCCAGAGTTGGGGAAAAAAGTGGTTGGAGGGAAAGTGAACTTGCAAACACTCCGATTTTCGCATGAGTAAATCAACACATGCAGATTTGCTCAAGCTAAAATGCAGTTCACAAATATTTTCTAGGAGTACTATTTCTTGTCTTACTTATGTAAATTCTTGGTAATTCATGAAAGGTGCCTAGCTGCACTTAATGAAAGGACATATACCATGGGTGCACTTTTGAGACTTTCTTTAATAATTGTGCCCCTAATTTGGGAAGGGGACAGATGGAGGGAGAATTGGTTGGTGGCAACGCTAATATCAAACTACTGACAAAAAAGTTGTAGCTACCCAGCAGTGGCAGTGTGGCTAAGTTCATATTCACAGAGAATAGCTAACATTAAATGCTCCGATTTCAGATTGTGACAGTTGCAGAAAGAGATGCGATAACTTGAGGGGGCCAGAATGTTGCTATGGAAATAGAGATTACATTCTATTCTGCAGCACATAAATGTTACGCTGACTGGACTACTTTCTAGCAAGTGCCTTCCAAATGCAATTGGGTGTCCGAGACAAATATTGGATACACCGTTTTAGGTGACGGTGAACTGATATCCATGAGACTGGATATGGGTCATTGCTAAACAGGGCAAAGACCTAACCCAATGTAGCTCTTACAGATCTACTTACTTTCTTTTGGGCAACAACTTTAAGAGTATACTACCAGCTATACAAGGACCGATGCTCCTTGTTCTATTTTATCCCAGTCAGCCGGATTCATATAAAAGAAACAACATAGCAATACCACCAAAGATAATACTGCACATACTTGGAATTGAACAAATAACCCACAAACAGGCCTTAACGCGCTCCATTGATGCAGAGAAAAAGTTCAACCATGTAGGCAGGAGCTTTCTGGGTGAAACTATGGACTCAGTTGGCATATGTCAAAAAAATATTAAATACAAATTGGGGAATGGCAGGATATAGCGCACGCTTAACTTCAGATCAATGGTGCTAACTTCCTTCCCTTATCCATAAACGGGCACAACAAAGGGATGCTCTGACTCCACACTTCTTTTCACACCCACCATGCAGTCCTTAGTGTAAAGGGTAGGCAGGAAAATTAATTCAAGGGGACTCGGGTAGGCACAAACAATGATTACTGTGTCCGATTCCGTCTGATCAATACCATATTTTATGTAGGAAATGGCTTGATACAATCAGACATCGTAGCTTACAGTGAACTAAGAAAAGTCTCCCATTCTAAGTGTACTGTAAAAACATGAATATGCAGTTGATAACCAGGAGACTCATTCCCATGGATAGTTGCTGTCTCAACCTTCATGTTCTCATGTTGTACTTAAATGAATAAAAATAATGTCATTCTAAAATGCAGTCCTCACTACTGTACTTATCACAGAGGAGTATGATGCTCTATTATGAATGACAATTGGAGCTTTTGTTTTTCTTTCTTTAATGAGTAAGAGTAGATACTCAGGCCCTCCACCCCGCATGAGGAGTGGTTTTGTACTTTTCTCCATGGTGCAGATTTTGAACCTTCTAATCAGTTTTAAAAAAAGCCACACGTCAATCACAAATAATCAAATTATCCTGTTCTCGTTATTCCACAGAGAGTTGCAGTGCTCTCGTATTTCAGCATAAAGAGCTTCACTCAGTTTAAAAACAGAATTTCTATTCGACTCAAATGGCAAGCACTGCCTCACACTTCAGAACCTGTTTGGGCTGAGCCTCCTTTCAAATGTATTTTCCAGGCTGCTCTCCATACACAGTCTGTGTGTTTCCCCTCACAGCAGGACAGTCTCCAGTGTGGAGCACCCACAACAGGTGCACAAAGAGATGCGAGGGCTCTGTACTGAAAGTGTGATCATGGTAGATAAAAGGCCTGGCCTCAACTAAAGGGCCCCATTCAACCTGCAGCTCCTCACCCCTGTCATCTACTTAAGGGTAGTGCTTCAGGAAGTGCAATCATCATCCTTTGCTAACAAAGAATGTGGCCTAACAGCTAGGGTGGTCGACCTCAGAGCTGGGAAACCTTCAGTGAATTTGCAAAAGGAACTCTTTTACCATCCCTAAGCTTCTCCACCCTCCAGTAATTGGAATGCAGGCAATACACTTGCAGTGTCTGGGAAGTCGCCTCCCACCTTCCGCCAATGCAAACCAGAGGCATTTAAATGGCCCCACTCTGATTTGTAATTAATAGTGTGCACCAACCCTGACGTCCAACATTAGAAGACATCCACTCCGGCACCAGCAGAATACCCTTTTCAATGTATGAAATAGTTCCCATGTATTTACTCACACTACCATTATCTTGAAACTACTGCTTCCTCCAAGTAAAGCAAAAAGCTCTTGATATTTTTTGACAAATGTGTCCAGACATTTTTCACTTCTAACCCTTGCACTGATCAACCGACTTGACAGGTGGTTGACGTGATTTAAGTGCCTAACAAAAATAACTAATATCACACAATCTTCACATGTAAATAATGTCCCTTCTCTCTACATAGTTGCTACCTCAAACTGCATGCTGTCTCAAAAATAGCATATAAATCCAGAAAATCCACTGTGAAAAACTGACCTAAAAATAAAACTTGATTGTCTTTAATTCTTTTGTTACATAGCTTTCAAATTTCTGTCTCCTTCCCTTCCATTGCTTGTATGCCTCCTTTTTCTGAACACAACTTACTCTGTTAAGTGCATGTTTGCATTTTTTGTATTATTGTATTTATACAAATTGCTCACAACTCATTTAGAAGATCATAATCTCCCTTCTTTCCTCTGAAAGCCAAACTCATGCAACCTAACTATACCTAATCTCCTCTAAATCATCTATTAATCCCACAAACCACGTGTAAGACCTCAAATACCACCACTAATGACCACAACTTACCACTATTTATTTATCCCACCATAAAGAAAATGGCCAGGTTTGCTGGAGCTTATAAGAATAATCCCATTAACTAATTTTCAGTAACCAATACTACTGAATTACCCACATAACATTGGGTTTCGGAGCAGCGTGCTTGAATGCCTCGTCAGGGGTAGGAAGCAATACTTAAATTCAATTACAATAACAATGTACAAATCTGACCCGCATCATCTAAAACAGTAGTTCAATACTGACACATAAACACTAATTTTGGGCATGCTATTGCACACTTGTATTCTGTATAAGAGGTGAACAGTTGGAAGCATCAATAAACCAGGTTCTAGCAACTTGACAAGTTTTGCAGGAATAAAAACATGCCATAAAATCCAACAGTTGCCCTCGTACAGTTTCTAGGTCAATGTTTTTAGGGAAATGGTTCACATATTGCGTGATTTAATTTGATGGATCTGGTCTTTGCACAGTGCAAAATGAACACGTGGTTATGGAAGTTGCCAAACTAGCAGTTCTTGCCTGCAAATGGAGAGTAAGGCGAGAATCTCAGCTGTAAAAAAATGAGGCTTCAGATTATCTTATTTCCATTGTTTTAAAGCAAATTCACACTGCAGTGCTCTTGTCTGTAGTATTATCAATCACCTAGACGCAATTAAAGTATTTTATTAATGTTGTGGATGTTCTCTCACTGGACTTATAAATTGGCTTCCAAAATTTCCAATTACCTGTTTAACTTTAACCACCATGGGGGGTGGACTCCTACTCCTGCTCCTACTTGTGTCCCTTTTATTTCTAGGAGACTTACTTCTTTTTGTTGACGACTTGTTCTTTCTTTTTGTTGGCGACCTAGACAAAAGTAAGAAAAATGGGATACGCTTAATTCTCCCACATGGGGAGAATGTAGAACTTTCACCATTTCATTAATAAAACACATGAAACACCTGATTCATAAGCAAAATGCGACAGCTGGACTACCCAGGCATACAGCTGTAAATGGAATGTAATGCTTACATGAATTTGAATTATGTAGCATTAACACATTGCCTACGGACAGCACCCGGCCGTCCGACGTCCCGGTGGGCGTCGGTCGGCCGGGAGCCATCCGATCTGCGCACGCGCAGGATTTTCCCGCACCGCAGGGAAATTCCGGCCACGGGGTTAAAACATTGAAACTCAGTTGGGTGTAATTCAAAGTATGCTGAAGCGAAGAAAGGGAGATTAGAGGGAAAGGGAGATTAGAGGGAGAGGGAGACCTAGAGAGAGAGACCTAGAGAGAGAGAGACCGACCGAGAGAGAGAGAGACCTAGTGAGAGAGACCGAGAGAGAGAGATAGATATAGGCAGAGGGAGATAAAAGGGCAAGACAGGAAAACAAGAACAAATCCCAAACAAGATAAAGGCATAATTAAAATCACAAGCAGCAGCGCAGGAAGGTCGGCAGCAATGACAAGCGGGAGGGGATGACAGTGAGGAGGCAACAGACGGCCAACAAAAATGAACAATGAGTGAAATCACAAGCAGCGGAGGAGGAATTATGGCAGCAATGACAGGAGGGAGTGGGTGCGAGTGAGGCGGCAACAGATAGCCAATAAAAATGAACAATGGGTGAAATCCGATGGGAAGGAACTAAGCAGCCAAAGGCAGTACAGAAGTACATTATTCACCAACCAGAGCAAAGTAATTTTCAAAGGCAGGCCAAACAACCAACCAGTAGCACTGGGTGTGTTGAAAGCCCATAGATTTAATACAGCATGTCTGGCAGACAACGCATGCATGCTGCCTATGCTCAACCTAATAAAAATGTGCATTAAGAACTTTTTTTCCGCACTAGGAAAATAATTTTCAGCACTTACCAATCTCTTGCAGCTACTTCAATTAGGTGTAGGTTTTGAAATGCATAACATTTATGACAAATGTTTGTGGAAAAAGGCTGCTAATTTACAGTGCAAACACAAGGAGATGGACGGTGCGCAGAAACTTTTCAGACACTCACCCCCGTCACAGATCTGGGTTGAATGCATCATTATTCTTTAGCTCACTTCGCCACCCCAGTTCAGATACAGCTATATGCAAATCAGTGTCGACCCTGTGTCTCAAGGGAACACTCCAGATCCAACTGCCAAGCCATATCTTCCCTGGATCAGAAACAAGCATCCTGGGACCGGTTTCGGGCTAACAGCCCTCATCAGCAAGGCTAGCTTGAATCCAGTGGCAAAGTGAGTAAGGGACCCACGTCTGGGCATATCCTGCAAATTTATGGCGAACAAAGCAAACACGAAGAGATGATGGACAGAGTGCAGAAACTTTTCAGACACTCACCCCCAGTCACAGATCTGGGTTGACTCCATAATCGTTCTTTAGCTCACTTTGCCACCCCAGTTCAGACAGAGCTTCAGGCACCCCAGTTCAGACAGAGCTTCAGGCACATCAGTCTTGACCCTGTGCCTCATGTGAACAGTCCAGACCGAACTGCCAAGCCATGTCTTCCCTGGACCGGAAACAAGCATCCTGGGACCGGTTTCGGGCTAACAGCCCTCATCAGCCAGGCTAGCTTGAATCCAGTGGTACAGAGAGCAATGGTCCCGCATCTGGGCATACCCTGCCACCTTAGGGCAAACAAAAGTATTTTAATTTCTTGTTCCAAAAGCTAAAGTTTGTAAAAAAAAAAGCCACAGCAAATGTGTTTTGTCCAACACAGTGAACATCTCCAGGGCTAAGTAGAACATGATCAGAAAGTAGTTAAAAATATATGTTTATCCAAATAGTAGATCTTAATTCGAAGCGTAATGAAAAGTCCCGGACTACAATTCCATCATGTCCTGAGTAGGAGTTGTTTGTACAAAAATAATGATGCATGAAAATATATCACTCACAAGTCCATGATTCATTTATTGAGAAGTATTCCACATGAATACGTGTACGGTGTATCAATAAAACCTAAAAACTTCATGTAATGCTTTCATTCCAATTCTATTTCAGGAACGGAGGCGAGGATTATGTTGTTTTCTTAATTCATTTTATTTTCCACCAGCAGTTGACATTAGTTAACAAACAATAAACATACTACATTTTCCTAACACTTATGGAGCACTTTTGAGTTGGGGGTCAACGTGGTCTTACAGGTGGAAGTTCTAATCTCCGATTAAGATGTAATTGCTAGGGCTAGTGGATGATTGCGATTCCGCTTCTGGGCTTGTGAAGTCTGTCTTAGAACGTCTTAAAGACATTGTGCTTACATGATAATATATTGCTAGATTTTATGTTTTGTCAATTCATAAAGTAATGTATGCATGTAGGCTTTCCCTGACACGGTCAGCAGCAGGTTCGACTACAGCAACACACTCTACGCTGGCACGAGGCAAAAACTCCTTCGACACACTGATCCTGAATATCGCCCACCACGGCCACCTGAGAGACCTCCACTGACGCCAGGTCAACAAAAGGATCACCTACAAACTCCTCACACCCACCTACAAGCCCTCAATAATGCCAGACCTGTATACCTTAACCACCGCCTGTCCTTCCACACTCCCACCAGACATCTCCGCTCTGCCTATCAGGCCAGTGCCACCCTCCCACAGATCCGCAGGACCACTGGTGGAGGAAGATCCTTCTCCTACATTACTGCAAAGGCAGTCTCCATCTCTGCCTCAATTCAGGAAGGACCTCATGACCTGGCTCTTTGACAGAACAGCAGACTCATAGCCAGTTAATTTAAAAAGTGGTCCACCTTTGTGTAGCCTAGGTAATATATAGTAATGCAAATACATACATAACCTTCCTTCCCGGCTCTCTTGAACACTGTTATAGCACTCAGCAATTGCGCAGCTGATTATTCTTCAAGCAGGCGGCATAACAATTCCCTTATACTATTTGGCCCTCTAACACTCACACTGGACACAAATGCTGCAGGTCATGTATATCACCCAGTTCAATACCAGTCCATAGCTACAAACCATCCCACTTCATTGTAACAGGCATGGGATTACCGATTAGGTCTGCCACATACAGCTGGTCACCAGAGGCAATAATGTACTACATAACTGCAGGTCTGAACTACCTTCACACTAGCACTGTTTCTTAACATCTCACAATGACTTTCAAATAAGGGGTGATTGTACCAAAGCTAATTTAAGCAGATTTGACCATCTCCCCAACCTAAGGCTGCCCAGGACCATAAAGAAAAAGAGAATAGACAATAGTGTGGTTACCACCTTTGATGATAAGAAATGTCATAGACTCGAGTACTCTCCGCCCATCTTCATCTGACGTATCACATACCTTCCAACACCTGTCCATTAAACAAGGAAGCTCTACTTTTGTATGTTAAATTGCCGCAATCGTTCAGTTTGGTTCTCTGAAGTATACGCTCCTACCTCACCAGTGAGTAAACTGCGATCGCCTTTGGTAACACAGTGTCTCCCGCAAATTGGTAAGCATGCATCGATAGTTCCCATCCACTAGCCTTACCCCTTTCCCAAGGGTTCTGTCCATAACTGCTGAAAATGAGGAAAGTCCTCTTGAAAACTCCTCACCTGCTCCTTTTCTTCTGATGGCTATCTTGACGCGTGGGACCTGACGGAGACCCGCTTCCGGACCGAGGGCGGCTGTACCTGGATGGGCTGGGCGGCTCCTCCTTCACCCAAACCTTGGTTGGGGAGGAGGAATCCCTCTCCTGACGCTTCTTCCGTCGCCGCTCTGTCTTCTCCTCTTTCATCCTCTGCGGAACACTAACAGCCACAACAACCTATCCCGGCAGGGAAACAGGAAGTGCGCTCAAGTGACGACAGCAGGTGCCAAACTAGTAACACTTCCGCTTCCGGGGTGTTGCTTCCGGACTGCGGTGCTCGGTGGATTTGCTGTTTTTGATCGCAGCAGCCATGTGGATTGGCAATCATTACTCCGCCACACAAATAACTGCCTGTTGACCAATTGGCACTGCATTCGAAAAATTGTCTCAGATGACAATTCAGAAAAATTCAGACTTGTCTCATAAATTACGTTATGCTTATATAGATTAGGTATATTTTTCCTTTCGTCATTGTATTTCCTTATTCTTTGATTCAAAATCGGTTTGCTGCATTGTTTAATATCATTACAATACAAACGCTACGAAAAACGTTGGGCCGCTCAATGTGTGGAGGGAGCTCTGCGCCCATGTCCAACATGTTGTCTTAGTTACCCCACTCTTAATATGGCCACACTCCGATCGAGAAAACCACTGATATCAAAGTGTTCGTTGTAAGAAAATGCATTAATGTTATGAGTTCTCTGAGGGAAAAATCAGCCGCCCCACTGTGTGCGACATGGTAGTCGAGTACATTTTGAATCGACTGCAAATCCCGATTTGACATGCTAAATTCTTCTGCCACTACACAGCAAACCGTTGTTTTCTGATCTATAGAGTTTATTGGTTTCCACTTCAAGATGGCTGCTCTTTTTGTCATTGAGTTGCTAAACAACTATGCAGATCACAAGTCCTAGCATCATTATCCAATTGGTTGAGTAAATGCTTATGGTTCTGATGTAAATGTCCTGGTCCGGGCCTGTTGCAGAAAAGGTTTTGGGGTGTTTTTGAAATCGGAAATGCTTTCACAGGTAGGCGAGTTTTTTTTCTTTGTAGTTGTTCTTCCTTTAGCGTCACTAAACATTCGCGATCTTTGTTCAAAATGATATTTGTAATTTTTATATTGCAAATGTCACTATTTGTGTTAAATATTATTATAGCTGTGTTAAATCGACATCTTATTTTCGTACCATGTTTAATTTGAAACCAGTAGACCTTTTGCAAGTTCATTTTACTTGTCGATTTGTAGGTTCCATGTGTAGGGTTGCTCCGTAATTCGGTTCTCATTCGGACCCCTCGCTCAAAGTATATATTGAAGAATACTTAGGTTTCTCAAAGGTGGGGTGGGGGGGGGGGGGGGGGGGGGGGGGGGGGGGGGTAGAGAGAGAAGGTGGGGGGGGGGGGGGGGCGAGATTTTGTTCCAAGTGTACTATTCACTGAAAAGGGATCTTTTGGTTTGCGTGGCAATGCCTTTTGAAAAATTAAAAGGTATTATAATTTATAATAGTAATTTTCCACCAGTACCATAACTTCCACTATTATTATTACTGTCACCACAGAGTAGTAATAGTAATAATTGTAGTGGTGGTTATGGTACTCGTGGTGGTTGTAGCGGTGGTGGTTGTAGCGGTGGTGGTATTGGTACTGGTGGTGTTAGTGGTGGTAGTACTGGTGGTAATGTTTGTAGTGGTGGTGGTACTGGTTGTGTTAGTGGTGGTGGTTATAGTGGTGGTGTTATTGGTGGTGGTGTTACTGTTGGTGGTAGTGGTACAGGTGGGGGTGGTGGTAGTGGTGGAGATGTTACTGGTGGTGTTGGTACTACTGGTGGTAGTGGTGGTTGTACTGGTGCTGGTGATACTTGTGGTAGTACTGGTGGTTGTACTGGTGGTGGTGTTATAGTTAGTGATGGTGGTCATTATTGTTGTTGGTAGTGGTGGTATTGGCGGTGGTTATAGTACTGGTATTGTTGATGCTGGTGGTGGCGGTACTGGTGGTGGTGGTGGCACTGGTGTTGGTAGTGGTATTGTTTGTAGTGGTGGTGGTGGTTGTGGTGGTGGTGGTACTGGTGGTGGTGGTAGTGGTGGTGGAATTGGTTGTATTGGTGTTGGTATTTGTTGTGTTAGTGGTGGTCGGACTAGTGGTTGTAGTGGTGGTGGTGGTAGTGGTATTGGTGGTGGTGGTGGTGGTATGGTTCTGTTGGTGGTAGTGGTCCTGGTGGTGGTGGTGGTACTGGTCGGGGTGGTGGTGGTGGTATTGGTGGTGGGTGATGGTGGAACTTGTGGTGGTGGTGGTAGTGGTGGTGGTATTGGTGCTTGTTGTACTGGTGGTTGCGGTACTGGTGGTGGTGGTACTGGTAGTGGTGGTGGATTTGTCACTAGAATATTATCTACCAGAGCATGCCAAGTTTGGGGACAGCCTTTGATCTTAAAAAAAGATCAAAGCCAGAAAGTCAGGCGGGGGAGAAAGCGCATCTGCGCCAAGCGGGCCTTTCTGTTTTGCCGAATTAGCTGAATACTGGGAAAACTGATATAGTTTGATAATTAATGACCCCCCCTTTATGCTATTTAAGGCCCTGTTCTTATGACAAATGTTTAGATTCCCCAATCTCCTTTAGTCCCAACGTGGGTGTGACACAGGAGAAACAAGCATTTGCAATGCAATATGTCTCGCATTAGGAAACTGTGAGCTATTGGTATTGTGAATGACCATTTTTTTAAATATGTGTTGGCTTTGAAAATATATAAATTAATAGCATTGTTATTCAAAAAGCCAATAGCTTACACTTTCCTACTATGAGTCCTATTGGCTATGGCAATGCTTGTTGGTAGCAAGCAAGGACAGTGCTGGTGTGGTGCTGAGTGATGCTGTTGTGGTGCGGAGTGATGATGTGGTTGGGCTGAGTGATGTGGTGGTGTATTAGAATGATGTGGTGGTGTATTAGAGTGATGTGGTGGTGTCCCAGAGTGATGTGGTGGTGTCCCAGAGTGATGTGGTGGTGTCCCAGAGTGATATGGTGGTGTCCCGGAGGGATGTGGTGGTGTCCAAGAGGGATGTGGTGGTGTCCAAGAGGGATGTGGTGGTGTCCCTGAGTGATGTGGTGGTGTTCCATGAGTGATGTGGTGGTGTCCCTGAGGGATGTGGTGGTGTCCAAGAGGGATGTGGAGGTGTCCCTGAGTGATGTGGTGGTGTCCCAGAGTGATGTGGTGGTGTCCCAGAGTGATGTGGTGGTGTCCCAGAGTGATGTGGTGGTGGCCCAGAGTGATGTGGTGGTGGCCCAGAGTGATGTGATGTGGTGGTGTCCCAGAGTGATGTGGTGGTGTCCCAGAGTGATGTGGTGGTGTCCTAGAGTGATGTGGTGGTGGCCCAGAGTGATGTGGTGGTGGCCCAGAGTGATGTGGTGGTGGCCCAGAGTGATGTGGTGGTGGCCCAGAGTGATGTGGTGGTGGCCCAGAGTGATGTGGTGGTGGCCCAGAGTGATGTGATGTGGTGGTGTCCCAGAGTGATGTGGTGGTGTCCTAGAGTGATATGGTGGTGTCCTAGAGTGATATGGTAGTGTCCCTGAATGATGTGGTGGTGTTGTTAGGCGTCCAGCAGTGTGAGGCGTCCAGCAGTGTGAGGCGTCCAGCAGTGTGAGGCGTGCAGCAGTGTGTGGCGTGCAGCAGTGTGTGGCGTGCAGCAGTGTGTGGCGTGCAGCAGTGTGAGGCGTGCAGCAGTGTGAGGCGTGCAGCAGTGTGAGGCGTGCAGCAGTGTGAGGCGTGCAGCAGTGTGAGGCGTGCAGCAGTGTGAGGCGTGCAGCAGTGTGAGGCGTGCAGCAGTGTGAGTAATGTAGCAGTGTGCGGCATGCAGCAGTGTGAGGCGTGCAGCAGTGTGAGGCGTGCAGCAGTGTGAGGCGTGCAGCAGTGTGAGGCGTGCAGCAGTGTGTGGCGTGCAGCAGTTTGTGGCGTGCAGCAGTGTGTCGTGCAGCAGTGTGAAATTTTTGAAATTGACATTTGAACTTTATTGTTTAGTTAATTAAAACCATAACAATTTCGTTAGCAGTGCACAACCAAGTAATACAAATAGAAAACTTTTAAAATATTAATTAAAACAAAAGACAGTCACAAAAAAAATTAGTAATTAAAACAAGAATGAGGCGTGAGGAATTAACCATCAGCACTTTAAAGACATCCAGCAGTTTTAAGGCGATTCTCGAATCTCTGCAAGAACTTTACCAGCTTGCAGTGTATTAGAGGGGCGGTTGAGTCCAAACCTCCAATAATGGCAGATCTACATGTCGTTAACCTGTTAATTCAAAAGGTATGCTTTAAAAAGTATAACAGTTCCTTACTTAACATTTTGCAATGGCAAATGATATGAATTAGATCTTCTTTGGGACTACCACACAGACGGCAGATGACAGCTTCATGCTGCTTCCAGGCGGGCTCCTCAGCTAAGGTTGGAAATTTACCAAATCTCAGTGCCATCAGCTTTTTCTTAATAAAGATCGAATAGGTTGTTTCCAGGTAAAGAGCAGGGGTAAGTGCCTTATAACCGTTTATCACGGCCCAAGAGTGGGAACGGTGCGAGAAAATGTCTTTGTCCGTAACCAAGGAGTGACATTTTGCCACTTTATTTAGAGCCTGTTTTAATGCGGCAAATGGCAATTTTTTGTCCCAAAGATTTGCAGAGCATGTTGCCTCCAATGCATACGTTAAAAATTGATTTGCTTTTGAGTTTTTGTGTGTTTTCAGCTCCTGCCAAAGAAAAGTATTAAGATTATTGACAGTTGCTCTTTTCATAATCTGGTACCACACCTTGATATACGAATATAGTCTTCCCAATGTTTCGTTTTTTAGGCCAAATTCGAGGCGCATTTGCGCAGGTGAAGCCATGTTGGGTAGTCGGAGTACCTTTTTATAAATTTCAGTTATTAAGCTGTTTAATAGGTCCGCATCCTTTCCGTGCATTGCTACACTTGCATATGTCAGCGTGGGAAGCATGCAGCAGTGTGTGTAATGCAGCAGTGCGCAGCAGTGTGTGGCGTACAGCAGTGTGTAGCATGCAGCAGTGTGTGGCGTGCAGCAGTGTGTGGCGTGCAGCAGTGTGTGGCGTGCAGCAGTGTGTGGCGTGCAGCAGTGTGTGGCGTGCAGCAGTGTGCAGCATTGTGAGTAATGCAGCAGTGTGCAGCAGTGTGTGGCGTGCAGCTGTGTGAGGCGTGCGCCAGTGTGAGGCGTGTGGCAGTGTGCAACATGCAGCAGTGTGAGTAATGCAGCAGCAGTGCGGCGTGCAGCATTGTCTGGCGTGCAGCATTGTCTGGCGTGCAGCAGTGTGTGGCGTGCAGCAGTGTGTGGCGTGCAGCAGTGTGTGGCGTGCAGCACTGTGAGGCGTGCAGCAGTGTGATGCGTGCACCAGTGTGATGCGTGCACCAGTGTGATGCGTGCACCAGTGTGAGGCGTGCAGCAGTGTGCAGCGTGCAGCAGTGTGAGGCGTGTGGCGTGCAGCAGTGTGCGGCGTGCAGGATTGTGTGGCGTGCAGCAGTGTGTGGCGTGCAGCAGTGTGTGGCGTGCAGCAGTGTCAGGCGTGCAGCATTGTGAGGCGTGCAGCAGTGTGAGGCGTGGGGGGAAAATGCACTGAGAGAGTGGGGGGAGCAAGAGCCGAAGAAAGCGTGGGGAAGGGGATACTCGAGCCGACGAAAGAGTGGGGGGAAAGAAGCTTGAGCCGACAAGAGTGGGGAAAAAAAGCACTAACAGACGAAAGAGTGGGGAAAGAAATGCACGATCCGACGAAAAAAGCATGAGTCATAGAAGAAAGTAAAATGTGACCCATTGCTGTGGTGGGGGCGGGGAAGTGCATTCCTTTCAAGTCTGATGCGGGGGGGGTGGGGGAGCGGCAGCCTTTGAAGTCTGGTGCCAAGGCACAGACAAATGGTTGTGTGTGATGTGGCTGGCGATGATGTGTACGCGCATAGCTCACATGAACGGCTCCAACGATGAAAGTCTAGGACAGCATTGCCCTCTGCAAGACGTTGACATCATTCCCCTCCCTGATGTTGCAGATTGTCGATAACTGTGACTTCCCCCCCGTGGTGTGGCTCGGAGCTGTTCAACTACTGACATGAGCAACATTGCAATTTAGTACAGCATTTTTCGCATGGAGGAGAATAAAAATCCACTTCAAAGTTGGCACTATGAGAGGTGCTACATCCCCAGGGGTCTGCTGAGGTGCATTGAGAGTTGTAAAAAAATAGGGGCAATAAAACAGAAACATTTGTCCACCACAGTGAAATTGTGATTTTCAAGAAAATCGTGATTGTGCAGCTGACATTTGGTATTCTGAAAAAGCACACCATTTTGTGCAAGAAAGAGATGGGCAGTCAAAAAAGGGCTCAAACAAAAAAAGTAAGTAGGGAGGGAATGAGACAAAGGGAAGGCAGAAACAGCAAATACATTAGCTGCAGGCATCTTGCTGACTACAGGTTTGGTACCTTGCAGTGTAGCTCTGTGGTATAAAATACCCATTGCAGAAATTTGTGTGTAACCTATTGGTTACAGAATAGAATCCTGGCGGTCATTGCAGTGGGCGCGACCAAAGCTTTTGATCGCGTAAACTGGGCTTACCTACAGGAAATTCTAAGACTGTCTAACTTGGGGGAGAACTTTTGTAGGGCAATAAACCGGCTATATAAAAACCCCATAGCCAGAATACTAGTAAATGGGAATATATCTAAAGCCTTCAATATTCACAGGGGGAGAAGACAGGGGTGTCCGCTCTCCTCCTTACTTTTTAACATTTATATTGAACCCTGAGCGGAGAAAATAAGAAAACATGAAAGTATAATACCCTTTAAAACTCGAGGCTGGGAAAAGAAAGTGGGATTATATGTAGACGATCTGGTGATATGCACATCAGATCTTGCTCTTGCATTACCAGTAGTATATGATCTCGCAGTTTGTTTTGGGCGGACCTCAAGTTAGGAGATATATGTAAGCAAAACGGTCATAATGGCATGGAATATTGTTACACAATTGAGCTGTGTTAAAGAGGAAATGAGAATACCTAGGTATTAGGATTGTTAAAAAAATAGAGCAAATACCTGAAACCAACATCCAGAAGATCAAAAAGGAAGTGGGGAAACTTTTACTTGCTTGGTCTTATTTGCCTCTCTCTATTTATGGAATGGTTAATCTTGTTAAGATGTCAATCCTTCCAAACATTACCTTTCTATTTCAAAATATCCCCATGGCCTTTAAGGAAGATTGGCTTAAAAAGATATAGTCAAAAATCACTAGTTTTATTTGGGCCTCTAATGGTGTAAGAATATAATGGAAAAAGTTAAGATGGCAATATGAAAAAGGGGGCCTAAGGTTGCCGGACTTATCCTACTATGCCTGGGTCTTTTTGTTAAAAGGAGGGAAATGTTTGTTTAATATACCAGATAGTTCGGAAGTTGTTTACAGCAATGCTAAGTGGAGCGAGTATAGGTTTGTATATAAATATGGAGGTCCACGATATTTTAAAAAGGTGCATCTGAAAACCCTACAAGGCTTCGCACTACATGGTATAAAGTCAGGAGAGAACTAAAACTTAACTACTATAGTGGAATGGCTCCTATTTTTGACTCTCCGGGATCTCCGGAATCGTGTAAGGACTGTTTAGCCCTTCCATTAAAAGAAGCAGGAATAACAGTATGGGGACAACTGATGGAGAACGGAGTTTTAATTTCCTGGGAAGAAGTCAAGAGTTAGGTAACGGTTGACTGTCTAGATTTAAGTAACTTCAAACAAAGAGCGGGAGCCGTAACGGATGGTCTTGGTGTGGGACTGTCTAATGAATTGGAAGCTTGCCTGACAAGTGGTGCAATATTGAAAAAAGAGGTGACAATATGATACTGGCTGTTAATTGAGATATCAGACGGAGATTTCAAGTTGCCAACAGTACGGTGAGAAAAGAACTTGCCTGGAGAGTAGATGGAAGATTTATGGCAAGCATCTTGTGACATGCTATACTCCACGGTACTTTCCACAAATTTAAGGTGGAACCACCTTTTTTTGTCTCCACAGGGTTTATTGGACGCCATATACATTTTCAAAACTGGGGAAATGAGATATTCCAAGATGTCCCAAATGAAGTAAAGAAAAAAAGATGATGATATACATATGTTCTTGGAATGCCCGGCGATCCAAGGGTTCTAGCTGGATGTGAGCAAGATGCTACTCTAAATACTTGGAGAAACGCTCCAGGTAAGCAAAACTTTGGTTTTCTTTGGCATTCTGGGAAATCATGAATTCTTGTTAAAAAAAAATGATTATATTCTATCTAATATGGCTTGCCCGTAGGGAAATATGTAAAAATTGGGTAAAAACAATTCCCCCAACAAAAATAGAATGGTTGGCCGCAATAAAATATGTTAATCGGTTAGATAGAGCATGCAAAAGTAAACAAAATTAGTTCTGGCTCCCCTATGAGAACTGGGAACATTCATGTATATAATAGTCCAATGATTAGGATTCTATACCATATTGCTTAAATACTCTGGTGGTGGCTTTACAGACGGTCTAGAGAAACTAGCCACCTACGGTAGGGTATAGAAAGTAAGGTTTAGAGTGTACCACCCCGGGTCTAAAAAAACAAAAGGTCACCCGATGTTGCCATCTCGAGGAAGACCACAGTGTTCGGATAATTATCTTTTGTAAACCTGGGCAATGAGGACTAAGAAACCCCCCCCATCTTTTTATAAATACATTGTGTGGTTCTTTTTCACTTAATCAATACATATAAGATTGCATTCTGGTAAAACAAGCTGCTTTACACTCCTTCTGCACTAAGCCTGAAGGCTGCTTTCCACAGCTACCACTCAGAGAGCTTTCTAAGGTTGTCTAAGACCTCTTAGATCACCATAAGGGTTGTCTGGACTGATGCAGGGTGCCCACTTACAGTAGTGGATATCATATAGCAGGCCAGCCTCTCACAGCCTGGCTGCGACGTTCTGTATGGTTTGAAGTATCTGTAAAAGGTGTGCGACAATTCCTATGTAGAGGGCATTGCAATAGTCCAGTCGTTTGGTGATGAGGGCTTTGGTTTCATATGTAGCGGTAGCCACTTGAAGATCTTATGTAGCATGCTCAGTGAGATAGCAGGTGGAGGAAACGGAATTGTTCTGTGATTTCATGGTGAGCTTGTTGGTAATTAATGGTCTGAGGTTTCTGGCGTGGTTGGAGGGAGTGGGTGTAGGTCATAGGTCTGATGGCCACTAGGAGGCATTCCATGTTTTACTGCTGTTGCCAAAGATCAGTACTTCTGCCTTTTTATTTTTTATTATTGAGCGTGGATAACGGACATAATAATCATGGTACATAAAAAGACTTGCGGTCTTTCATAAGACCCGTTCTCACATTTCATTGGACAATAAATATCATAAATTAAAATTCTATTTTACATCATATAAAACCAGTATTCTGTAAAATAAGACAAACATTACCTAAAATACAATTAGAAAAATACAAAAAATATTGCTGGATACTAGCATTGATTTAGCAGTTAAAAACAGACAGTTTGTGCAGTACAAACCCCCTCACTTTTTACTACACAAAGCGTAGCCTATTTTACACATTTTCGTTTGCTTGTGTGACCAAAACATAGCCCTCCCAAGTCATCCTAAATCTGCGAAGCGCCCCTACCCTGTTTGCATAGACCTCCTCAAATTGGTAGGTCCGGTCCAACTTAGGAAGCCACTGTGCCATTGTAGGCACCTTCTGTGATTTTCAATTTTGCAGCACCAAGGATCTGGCTACTGCTATGCCTATGAAAACAAAATATTGCCTATATTTTGGTAGCTGACAAATTACGTGAGTAAAGCCAAATAAGGCCAGCGACATTGAAGGTAGATATCTTTATACGTCCAGTCACTAATAAACCTAAACGCCTCCTCCCAGAAGTGTTGTAGTTTAGGACATGTAAAACATATATGTATTTAGTCCCCTGCCCCATGCGAATTGCAACGAAAACATTAATTTGGGATAGATGGAAACCATTCATGTAGTTTAAGGGGAGTATAGTACACCAGCCATCTTGAAAGAAACAATGTTCTTTTGAAGTTGGCTGCCCTCAGAGCCCTATTACCGAGCTCACACACTTGTTGCCATTCCTGAATATTAAACTTACAATTAGTTTCCTGAGCAATTTTAGGCAGCATTGCCTCAACTAGACTCTTATTCGTTCCCTGGCGCAGTAACCTGTACCAATTTCCAACACCACTTAGGTTCAACTCAAAGGCTGCTTTTAGGATAATTCTTACCCTCTCATTAATTACTTTGTACTTATTTGCAAAAAAACTGTTATATGCCCAAAGCTTAACCAGAGATATCGGCTTTGGGGTTCAGCTCGAAATACAAATGCTTCCCACGCTATCAAGTTAGAACTGTTATATATAAGGCACCTAACTTACGAAAGCCAAGATTATGATAGGACTGCAATCCCTTTTGTGAGAGCTGAAGACCCCATAGGTCACAGTCTTGGAGAAAGGTGTATGTGTGGCATGTTGAAACATTGTAGGTTTTATAAAATCACTGCATACGATTTACAATTCTATTCACTACCTTATATCTTGTCTTTTTAGGTAATTTCGTGGTGCTCAGAAACGCTGGTAGCTTAATTGCACTTTCTATTAGCATAGAACTTAAAAAAAAGTATCAAATTTCGAGGAAGGGGCCGCTAGCTGGCATAGTAAACTAACTAGCACATCTTGATAATAAGTAGAAAACTGAGGCAGTGCAAGCCTCCCCTGCTCTATATCTAATTGTAAAATAGCTTAATCCGTGTGTTTTTCCCCCATATGAACTCATGGATAACTTTATCCACTTCATTACAATATGAGTTTGGTATTCTTAAAAGAAGATTTATAAACAGGAATATAAGCAAAAGGTGTATAGACATTTATATTAGGGAGGCTCGACCTACTATAGACAATGGTAAAAGCGACCATCTTTCTAAGAGATTTTTAATTTTATTAAGAGTTTTTACGTAATTTAAATAAAACAGTTCAGAGAAATCGTCTGTAACATATAAGCCCAAATATCTAATAGGTCTAAATGGCAGGAATTTTAACCCTTCAGGATGATCAGCTTCCAGTGAATTAAATAAAAGAAGCTCTGTTTTGGACTGATTAACTTTGTACCGCTCCCCCACCCCCGCTCTGTAAACGCCTGGATTTCCCCAAGCGCGGACTGCATGTTTGCCTTATCTGGATTCAAATATAAAATCAAATCACAGCAAATAGCTTACTTTTTGCCATTCCAGTTAGGGGGGCCAAAATTGATGTATTAGAGCGGATCTTTATCGCCAATGGCACAATAAAAAGAGAAAATAAAAGGTGGGGGAGGGGGCAACCCTGCCTAGTACCCCGCCTTATTACCACTTTGCCCGCATGATCTGCGTTTATAATTATTTTTGCAGTGGTCCCCTTATAAATACCTCTTAACATCTCTATCAGGCTGAGTGGAAAACCAAACTTCCCTAGGATAAAAAAACAGTCCTGCCAATTCACCAAATGGAATGCTTTTTCTGCATCCATCAGTAAAATAGCAGCTCTATCCTTCCTGGCTGAGAAATAATCGATAGCTTGAATCAGAAAAAAGGGATTCACAGCTGTTGGACCCGGTCCTTTGGGCAGGTTCACCCCGAGACTTTTTGCTTTTTCCTAGCCTGTTTCTGGAACCTGGGTTGGTGATTTTAGGCCTCTGCGCACTTTTTCACTGTGGCACAGTGTAAAGTGCGTGTGCTCTCTGTGTATGTGTGGTGAGTGACCTGCCCTCCCATAGGAATGAATGGGGAATATGTATGCCCATGGTAGTTCCTGATGTGTGGGGAGTGCAGGGTCGAGTTTGATATGTATGAACTCGTGAGAATGAATGCTGCGTAATGGTGTATGCAGCATGGTTGTGTCTAGTCTAGAAGCGCCACTTTTAGAAGTTGGCATATTTGTGTGGTGAGTCTGCTGGCACGTGATTGGCTGGTGAGCCTGGCCCAGGAGTGCCTGGGCCTGCTTGTGGATTGACTGTCTGGTCTGAGGGTGACAGGCGCTGCAGAGCCCCCGGAGGGAGGGGGTCGGAGTCAGCCCGTGGATGAAAGGCCACATCTGCTGCCAGGGAGGCGGGAGGAGATAGCGTCTGATGGTGCCGGGCTGTGCCTGCCTGACCACCATGCTGGCTCCCCCTCCTGGTGGCCCACTGTCACCTCTGACCTGAGGCTGACAGGAAGAAAGAAACCAGAAACCACCTCAGCGCTCCGCAACCCCCAGAACTGGTTTAGACCGGGCTCAGGGGCGACTTGCACAAAGACTTCAAAGGACTTCAAAGACTTTTCTGTGTATAAGAAGGGGCTGTGTCCCCTTCCAAAATGTTCTTGTTCTTGTTTCTGACTTGAATCTACCAGGGGCGGGCGCTGCCCAGCCCCTGGATGCCTGGAGGACTTCTGGGGCACTAGCGCCTGGGGAGCGCTTTATTTTTTCGGTTGTAGCGCTTGGAAGCGCTTGACTTGCTATTTTTAGCGCATGGAGCGCTTTAAATTTCCTTTGGTGCTTGGGAGCGCTCTAGCTGTGTTCTAAGCGCTTTGGAGCGCTTTGTTCCCCAGCGCTGGAGAGCGCTGTTTATTTGTTGACATTCACAACGGGAGTCCACCCCGTGCTTCGGCGAAGAAACTGCCGCCGTGGCTTCGACAGCGCGACCAGAGCCCGTGGGCTCGTCATGAGGGCCGCGTTGCCATTGGGTGGCCCAGGGAGAGTTGCCGCGCAGCCATTGGCTGTTCCCCGGAAGCAGAGGTCCGGCCCGCCGCCTGGTTGTGGGCGGGGCCGGGAGGACGTGTTGTTCCGCTCCCCCCTGCCTGGGGGAAGCTTTTGCGGGAGTTGCCGGTCTCCCGTGCCTAAGGGAGACCGGGGGAAGAATGATGGCGGCTGGTCGCGGGGCTCCCCTCTGCTGAGGGAGCCCCGGAGGAACGGAGGAGTAGCGGAGGGGGCACGGGGCACATTGCCGGTGCCCGCCCCAACCGCACGTCGAAGAGGAGAGCCGTGCTCTGATTGGTCCTTTGAAGGGGGCCTGGTCCAGGAGCCGCGCTGTGGTTGGCTGACTCCTGGAAGCTGCATGACGTCGTGTGGAGGCTCGGCGGTGGAGCCGCGACAGGATTGGCTGGCATGACCGGGAGCCGAGAAGAAGAAGGCGCCGGAGAGATGGCGGCCGGTGCCGCCGGTGCGGGGCTCCCATTGCTGAGGGAGAGCCCCGCAGGCACCAGCCGGCAGTAAGGAGAGGGCAGAGCGGGGCGCGGGGCACATTGTCGGTGCCCGCCCTCGCGAAGCTGCCCGCCGGAGAAGAGCTGCCGCGTCAAAGAGGTGAAGCGGAAGGATGGGCGATTGCGGGGCTCCCGTGTGCTGAGGGAGCCCCGAGTAAAGAGAGCCGCCGATCACCAGCAAACCGGTGAGTGTGCAGACGAAAGGGAGGGGCGCCGGGACACATTGTCGGTGTCCGCCCCTCCCCCCAGTAGCGCGAGCGCGCTTATCGTCAGTGTGGAGCCCCGAGGGCTTCAAGGGCGGCCCCGGCTGGCAGTGGGTCGCCCCTACGTGTGAAGAGCCCTGAGAGGCTCCCGCCCGCATTTCCATTGGTACCGAGCCCACGAGGCTCAGCGGGGGCATGTTAGTGTCTGAGAACCCCCGAGGTTCCGGGGGCATATTCGCTTTGAGAGCCCTGAGAAGCTCAAGGGGGCACCGGTGTTTTTAGAGCCTGTGTGGCTCCAACGGTTGTGTTAGGTCAGAGCCTGTGTAGGCTCCAACGGGGGCACGAGGGCTGCAGAGCCTGGGTGGCTCCCACAGTTGGCGCAGTTTGCGCCTGAGGGTCAGTGAGGACCCTGCCGCAGTATGAAGTTCCCAGCTGCCCAGCAATTAGTGGGCAGCTGCACCGTTTAGGTTTTGTGTGATTCCCAGGTGCCCAGCAAGTAGTGGGCACCTGCTACGTTTAGGCTTATGCTGAGACTGGCGCTGCATGGCAGCGCGCCCTGACATTGAGACTCAGGGCATCTTTGCCCCTACAAGGCCAGTTGGCCTAGGGACTGCCACAGGTGGTGGCTTATGTAAGGCTGTGCGCAATTGTATGGTTTTTATTCCTGCACCTCTGAATGTTTTTAGACATCATGTGACTTTTGCGCTACTCTATTGTTATGACTCCTCTGAATGTATATTTATACATCAGGGGTAATGTGTTCTTTCTTAGACCCCTAAATGCTGTGTGATACTTAGGTGGTTGTTCTTTTTAGTACAGGTGGTCCTAGTGAGGTCCTGGTCCCCGGCGTGACATTCTCCTAAGGTGTTTAGGGTTGCGTAGGAGGTACTTACCTGTTCCCAGTAGTTACTGGATGTGATCTATAACTGTTACTTTGTGTTACAGTGATTTTATACACTTTTATTCTAAGTTCTATAAGTACTATTTCTATTTCTAAAAGTGCTGATTATGACAGTGGCCCATGTGGCCCTGTCTTGTAAATAATCCCTTGTGAATATTGCCGTGCCAGTTGGCACAATGTATATGTGTGATTTTATCTGATATGTTTTGACAAATACAAAAGTTATTTTAATATAACCTTGTGTGGAGTTCCTTTTGTGGTGTGCCTAGTATGTTGTTGCTGTTGTGCGCTGGCGCAAATGCTTAACACATTGCCTCCGAGTTTAGCCTAGACTGCTCGTACCAAGCTACCTAGAGGGTGAGCAGGGGTTATCTTGGCGTGTGACTTCCTTGCCCTGACTAGAATGGTGGTTTCTGCCTGGCCTTGGCGTCAGCCTTAGCCTACCAGAAATAGCCAGTTCTAACAACAGCCATCGATTTCCTGGGCAGAAACCCTGTTTGGTCGCCGTGTATCACCTGTTGTGCACATGCCGAGATCCTATTCGCCCAAATTTTCATAAAAGGTTTGTAGTCTACTGTTAGAAGGTGGTTCTGACACTATGGGCCGCCTGGATTTTTCGCTTTTTGAGCACCTAATTGTTGAGCTTTTACTGTGGGGAAGCCTCATAAGTTGGGACTCACCCATAGTGATCGCAAAATGAAAGAGACTGCATGGGAATTTTACTGGTGTCCCCCTGGCTTGACCAGGCCACTGTGCAGCACCTGGAGTAAAGGACACCGGGCTGGTTACATGCAGACACATGTGTGCATGCATGTGCACACATGTATGGGCTGCGCAGGGGAGATTCCTGGCATGCGCAGTCTAGGAGCAGCTACAAAGTGAATGGTGTGGCAGGACTTATGCAGAATTGGGTGGTGGCATGGAATGGGCTTTATACAGTGGGAAGAAACATTCCAAGGAAAGTCAGTGTACTTTACAGACCCCCCAGGATATAGCGGCATGGATTAGCAAATTTAGCGGCACAAAAATGGAAATTTAGCGGCACAAATATGGAAATTTAGCGGCAATTTTGCGGCATTTTATGTGCCCATTTGAAAGGCGAGTACATATAAAAAGCCATTATGGCTTGGTGCGAGTCTTTCATGTAATATAGAGAACAAGGCTAGGGTTCTGTCCGACTAATGAGGCGATTGTTGCAGTTCAGCATTTCTGTGCCGTGGCCAGTGCCTTCTCAGACAGCAGGTGAGTGACAGATTCAAGTAATTAGTAGTAAGGAGAGAGTAGTAACATACATCTGCCCATAGCTGAGGGAGAAGAGATGCTATTTAAATTGAGTCTCCTTCCTGAATAATGTGTGTTTGCATCTATTCAGCGCGGACAATTCCCATGAACAGGAGAACAAGAGAACCACAGCAAGTGGAACAGTCATGAACTGTATTTCAAACCCAGGCTTCTCAGATGGGAAGGCTGGCAGAGACACCACAGGCATTACATGATGGTCATTCAGTAGGTGTAGGGAGTGGTTTAAACTTTGTAGAGTATCACGTGACATCTGGAAGTGGGGGGGAAGAGAGAGAGAGAGAGAGAGAGAAAGAGAGAGAGAGAGAGAAAGAGCGAGAAAGAGAGAGAGCGAGAAAGAGAGAAAGAGAGAAAGAAAGAGAGAAAGAGAGAGAGACAGAGAGAAAGAGAAAGAGAGAGAGAGAGAGAGAGAGAGAGAGAAAGAGAGAAAGGGAGAAAGGGAGAAAGAGAGAGAGAAAGAGAGAGAGAAAGCGAGAGAGTAAGAGAAAGAGAGAGAAAGAGAAAGAGAAAGAGAGAAAGGGAGAAAGAGAGGAAGAGAGGAAGAGAGGAAGAGATCGAGATCGATCCTGACTGCCTGCCACTACCATCAGCCGCCATCCGATGCATGCCAGAGCTCACGTAGCCAGGGAGCTTCTATGAGCCCCGGCGCTTTGCTGATGCACGCACATGCGTTTCTCTTTCAGTAATCCTAATGAATTCACTTACAGCGATCATCTCCCTCTGTCAGTCAAAGGTGACAGACTCTTTGTTTCTAGCGAGCACTAATCGCCCGTCCCGTAGAGCGGGTAAGTGCATTCTAGTGGACAATGCATAGGTCCAGACTGCACTCCAGGAAGTATATTCTCAGCCATACCACCTGACCTCGATTTGACCCTGAAGTCACCTTCACTGCCTCCCTAATGATCATCTTTATCGATCACGGAGCTTAGTCACTAACCAGACCCCCCAGGATATAGCTACTTTCGTAAAAATGCCACGCGATTTCTACAAAAGTGCCGATTTCACGGGCACATTAGTAAAAATCACGGCATTTTTACGAAAGTGCCGATTTCGCGGCAAACCGCGAAATCGCGATATCCTGGAGGGTCTGACTTTACAGTGTGTATTCAATTATTCTTTTATGGGGATAGGAAGCACATGGGTTAGTTTTACTTTCCCAAGGCCTACAAATTCCAGACACGCACTAAAGTCCACTGTAACGGGTGTGAGAAGTATTTTACAGAGTCCAGTCATATTTGTACTGCTTTTGGGTCATCCAGAAATGTCATAATTCTCTGAGTCGGCCAAATCCCAGGGCCTGGCTGGGGTCTGCCTTCAGCAGGCTGGATTGATAACCTTTCTTCCACAAGCTAAGGCCTCCTCTCCAAGGAAGAGAAGATGGGTGGAGCTACAGGCTCATCCATCAGCAGCTATCACTGGGTGCCAGGCACCAGGCTGCACCAGGGAGGAGGCAGCCCTTGGGGAAGGTGCTTTTTCAGAGACCATGTGGCAGGAGACCCTGGACGACGCCATCTTGATCCAACCCATATGCCTGGGCAGGAAGGGAGGGAGCAGGGGCAGAGAAGTGATGTGTCGTTGTGTGATAGGGCAAACAGAGACTTCCTGCCAGCCCCTTCCCCAACTTCTTAAAAAGAACTTGCACAGGTAGAGGAGCTCTCTCTGGGGTGTGGTCTGCTGAGGCAGAAGGTGCTGGAGCCGGGCGCAATGGGCTGTTGGAAGGAGGAACCCCCTGACTATCCCAGGATCCTGAACAGCGCCAGGAGAAGAGACCAGGACCAATGCACAGAAGCAGGGGCCTCTGTGCATTGATAAGAGAGGCCCAGGAGGAGAGCCAGGCGAAAGGCTGGCGCAGGGAGCCAGTGAAGAGAGATCCTGGCTGAATCCCCCCCTCTCAGAGACCCAGAGGGTGAAAGAGAGTGCTCACAGGGGCCGAGGGGGCACCACCAGGAGCAAGAAGAGGCCATGGTCACCAAAATTGGACCCCAGGGGGCCGAGATACACCCCCCAGAAGGTAGGTGACCTTTCAACTCTGGAAGGACCGACGACGAAGCGCGCAGGGCTTTGCCGCCGGTCCATGATGTGCCCCCTGGGTGGGTCAGGTCCCCGGGGGCTGCCCCCACAAGAGGAAAAGTCAGGGAGCACTGCCACGCTCCCCGTGAAAAATGCCCCCGCAGGGTGCCAGGAGCCCACCCTGGCCCCGCCGAAACTGGAGGCAGGGGAGCGCCGTCACACCCCCCCAGGGAATGGGTAGAGGGGCCTGAGAAACCAACTCCGGGCCCCGCCGAAGCCGGGGAGCACCTTCGCGCTCCCAGCGAAAATGTGAGGAGGCAGGGAGCGCCGTCACGTCCCCCCACGAAGAGGTCGTTAGGGGCCCGGGACCCCATCCCGGGCCCCAAAGCAAAGCCAGGGAACGCCGTCACTCTTCTGTGAAGATTTCCCCACAGGGTGCCAGGATCCCACCCTAGTCCTGTGTGGGACCGGGACCCCGACTGGACCAAGAACGGGAGCCAGGGGCCCAGGTGGTACCGGACCCCCAAAAAATAAGCGGATCGGCGGGGGTGGTCTCCCCAAGCTGTATACTCACCTGGGGGTCCGGGTGGGACCGGGCCCCCCACAGAGGAAGGAATGAGGCACGAAGCGCCAGCCAGAACGGCAGCTCGGCTCTCCCCAGAGCAGCGAGGAAGCCGCTGCTAGAATATGCAAAAGTTCCCATAATGTCTTGCATGCCAGGATCGGCCTGCAAGGGCAAACAGCGTTTTCTTGGCTTGTGGTGGCCCCAGGAGAACGGGGTCACCACCTCACAGGTGCAAATGTGCTGGGGGAGCTACTGGAGAAGCACAGTCTCCCCCCAGCATGAAGAGAAGTCCCTCTCCAAGTCTCATAGGGACTTGAAAAGAATAACCCCCAGGGGCGTCACTAGGGGGTGCGGGGGGTGCGGACCGCACCGGGTGACACCATCACATGAGATGACACTGTGCAGGCGGCGGCTGGGATGTAAGAGTTAATCCATGCAACCAGTGTGCAGCATAGGTGGTCCCGAGGGGACTCGCGCTTGCAGGGGTATCCAGCGAGGTGCATGCATGCGGTAAGGGGAGGGGAAGCACGAGGCGCCTGCTGGCTATACAGGGCAGTCTAGCACTAAGACAGTCACTGAGGCAGGCAGCGAGACATCCTTCCTGAACTACAGAGCAGATGAACGCGTTGCCCGGCCTTGCCTTCCGGGAATCCCCTGAATGTGGCAGCAGCACATGGGCTCTGATGGGCATATAGAAAATGGTGCCGAGGTGTTGTGAGGGTGGGCGTTTGAGAGGAAGGAGCAAGAGAGAGAGAGAAAGGGAGAGAGTGCAGTGTGTACGAGTAAAGAGAGACCTAAAGGGAGAGGGCGAATGCAGGCATCAGAAAATGAAGGAAGCTGACCAGAGGAGTGCGAGATGGTGGAGAAAGAGACACCATAGGAGATCACACTAAAGGGTGTGGAGGAGAGACATGTCTCTGGACATGTTAAATTCCCACCTTAGACACATTCGAAAACTATGGAAGTAACATATTCGCCATTTTTGGGCATTTACTTGACAAGATGGAATGTGCATTTCCACTTTTTTTCACTTCCTCCACATAAAAATGTTTCAGTTTTTACGCCACAAAAAAGTAAACAAACAATTCTGCTGATTTAGTAATACTTTTTTCAGCAGGGACACAAGGCCCCTCCCTGTGAGAAGTTTAAAGTTATCCACATGTGTGTATTTTCAGTCTCTGGCTGGAGGAGAGGGGTAAACTCACGATCCAAATACTAGCATAAAATCTAAACAATTACAAGGTCTGCCCCAGGCGCCCCTAAAGGTTCTGACCAGTTGTGGGGCGAACACGCACACCAAGTCATTATCTACAGGTCCGGTTCTACACAGGCCTCGTCCGGACAGCTTGCTTTAGAAATCTTAAATCCCTTGAGGCCTAGTTCTGGACTTAGCTTGTGGCAGCGGAAGCCGGTAGAGGAGAGCCTGTGGTGATTTTGGAGGTGGTGGCACTGGTGGGGGCTCGTGGAGGGGAACAACCACAATTATCATCCTCACATATTTTTCGGAGGCCACGAGATAAGGATTCCTGGTCCTGGCTGCCAGTATCGCAGCGCCCTACAGCACAGCACAGGAGCAGCCAGAAATACCTGCCTGGATAGGAAGCCTTTCCAATGCACTGGCATGTCATGTTGTCCCAGCGAAGTATATCATGGCTTCACAATCACGCGAGACTGTCTCAGACCCCGCCCTCTTGTCTTTCAGTAGAGACATCTCACGATAGGTTTCAGACGAGAACCCCATTTCCTGCAGTGTGGGTGGGTGATTCTAACATGCATTATCGCAGGAGACAAGGTCGCAGCTCCAAATTCAGGCAGCGCAAGGAGCGCATCTCTCACTTTCTCCTAATCTATATACAAAGAAACACTGATCGGCACTGGTCCGCTTAGTAGCTGCAGCATCCCTGATGCTCTTGCGCAGCCACCAGTAAGGGGGAGGGGTGCTGCCCGACAATGCTCTTGGTGTTCTGTGGCATACTTCCGGGGCAAGCGCGGGACAACTTAGGGTTTGAAGGGGTATTCTAATAGAAGGTGTAAACTCTTTATTGCAAAGTACGATCCAGAGAGGCTCAACGATGACAGAGGTGAACAAGTGCCAAGAAGGAGCTCTGTGCGCCCGCACTAGGAGGTGAGGAAGTGCCAAGAAGGAGCTCTGTGCGCCCGCACGAGGAGGTGAGGAAGTGCCAACTGTAACTAGCTATGTCTGCTAAATTGATTAATTCCTAGTTGCCTTCCGTGACCCTTTATGTTTCCCCAGTCTTCAATGTTTGATTTTTGCTCGTGTCCAGTCACTCATAGTCGTTAAAACGTCACATAATTTCACTGAAATTATGAAAACATCACACTGAAACCTAAGTTAATTAATTAAAATACAAATGTATATAATAGTTCTTAAATCACATCGAAGGCCATCTCGGTGCTGCAAGTATTTAACAAACACAGCCCAGGACCCCCAGTCCAGATGAGCCATGCCCAGTGTTAGCAGCTCTCTACCAATGCGGCCCAGAGGTCAGCACGGGCACACATGAAAGCTCCAGCCGACTGCCCACATCAGTACACAATATTTTCAAAATGAGAACGTGGCAGACAGGTGCAAGGCTGTCAAAGTGCCATAACAACAGAGAGCAGCTTAGCGCGGTGCCAGTGCTTGTCACTGCACTAACCAGGCAAGCCAGCCATCTCAACAGCACAGACAGCCACATTGTCAGTCTACAGCACTACGGCCTGCAGCTTAAGTGACTCTCTTCCCAGGAACCTGGTGAGAGACGCTCTGGCTCACCCTGGCACTACAGGGGGACACGTCATTGTGGCACAGGTGAGAGAGCACTGAATTGGTGCAATTGTCTGTGAGAGTGTCAATTTGGGGTCTGAATTATGGTAAGTCGTGAGGGGGTGACACCATGAGTTACTGCACTGGGTGTCACCAACCCTAGTGACGCCGCTGATAACCCCTCAAGGGCTCATCCAGAATTATAACACCTCCTGGGCTTGAACTTTTGTTCTGCAGCTGGGGGTGTATGGAGAAGTGCCTCAAGGAGTGAAGGGCTGATTTGGGGATGTCTGGAGAAGGGCATCTCCTGGAGGCGAAGATGTGTAATTGCACCACAAATGCATTTACTAATGTTATTGCTTGTAGAGGCACTGAAAGTCACCTGTAAAATGTGAAGTACCTATGTATGGTGATGTCATAAGCAAAGTTGGGTTATGTTGTCAGACATTCCTGCTAGGGTGTCTGGCTGTATATGCGTAATCCTGTGATTTAATCTGTGATGCCTTTAGGGGCTGTAATTGCAATGCATTCTAATGCTCCACAAATGGGAGGAGTACTGTCAATCTAAAGTGATGTTTAAACATGTATTCTTGCTGCTGCGCTTAGGTGAAGAACCCAGACTGCTAGCCCGTAAGATGTAGAGGTGTATGTATACTTCATGGTCAGTAGGAAATGCTCACTCAGAGTTATGTGTTACCAAGGCAGGGCTCCCTATTTTAAATGCTTGTTGAGATAATGGGGTGAGTCGCCACAGGGATTGTGCCAGTGCACAGGGTCCTCGCTCCAGGTTATGTTCAGCTAACTGCATTGGGGGCAAGATGATGTGCATACCTGGGAGTGGTGGTACTAGACCGCAACCCCCTGCGGGAGGGGTGGAGGTGTTAGGCAATGTCACAAAGTAATTCCAACAGCTTATGTATATTTGTAAATTGGTGCATAGTATTGAGTAGTGTGTGTGTTTAATAAATGTACTCTTACTTTTATAAAGCAAAGTACAGCCTGGACAATCAATTATTGAGTGTTATTTCCGCATACCTGCAAATGGCGATTACTAGCCCATACCACCTCCCTTGTGTAAACCTCAGACTGCTCTGCTACGCTACCCTCTGAGAGTCAGGCGCTACAATTGGGTGTTTGGTTCCAAGTGAAGGACAAATGTATTCATGTTATTTGTGCAGGCCTCACAGATGCTGCCTCATTTTCCAACATCTACGTTTAATAGACTTATTGGGCGATAGGAGCTCAGATCTTTAGGGTCCTTACCTTTCTTCAAGATAGTAATCACAACTGATTCCTTAAATCTAAGAGAGAAAGGCAACCCACCCATGATCTGTTTATACAGGAATATCAAAAAATTTGAAAATTCATCTAAAAACAGCTTATAGACTTCGATCGGTATTCCATCAATGCCACTTTCCTAAGCACAAGCAATTCTTTGTACAATTTCCCTTAATTCTGATGACGTAATTGGTTCATTCAGAGCCTTACAGTCATCCCTAGTAATCATGGGAAGCTGAAGTGCATTAAAATAATCCTCAAGAGCCTGGGTGCTAACTAGCTGGGTCTCTTCATAAATTTTCTTAAAGTGAGACACAAAGATTTCGGAAATTCTATCTTTGTCACTAATCTCGTATTTGTGGGATTAATTGCCTACTCTGTTGAGTTTTTGTAGACCAGGCTAAATATTTGCCAATCTGTTGGCTTTTTTCATATGCATACTGTTGGAATGCTTTGCTCCTGGAGATCTCTTCAAGAATAAAGAAGTTTTTTAATTGCTCTTTCACCTTTAGTAATTCCTGCTGAACAGCCTCCTCCTCGGTATCACCTGTGGCCCTAGACATTAGATCTCCTCTAGCTCGATCTACAGCATACTGAAGTCCTTCAGTCTTATGATGCTTACCTTTATAGATATTCGCCCTATATGCAATTACCAATCCCCTAAAAGAGGCCTTAAAAGCTTCCCAGACCATAAAACCTGATGCTGTATTAATATTCTCCTTACAAAACCATTGTATAAACTCCCGGATTTCAGAGATCATATTGGATCCGAAAGCAATGCTTTGTCAAAGTACCACCTAGTGTTATTTTTGTTTTTGAGGATGGGTAGATCTATTACCAAGGAGACTAAAGAATGGTCTGAAAAAGAATTAGAAAAAATAGTGGATTCCCCTCTTACAAGTTGTTTATTTATAAGAGAAAATCCAATAGTGAAGCTGTTTTAAATCTAGCTGAGTAACATGTAAACTGAGCAAGGCCTGGGTGATCGAGCAGCCATGGACTAAATAGGGTGAAGTCTTCTTTCATAATTCTTAATATTCTAACTGTCTTTGGGTTTAAATGCTGTTTACCCTTATTAGATGTTTCTAGGCCTAGATCTTGTATGAAATTAAAATCACCTCCCATAATAATAGAGCCATGGGCATTTATCAACAAATCGTATAGCTGACTCAGAGCATTAATGTCATCGAAAATTGTCCCATAGTAGTTCAGCAGCACAATATCTACTCCATTAACTGAGAGCTCAACCCAGATCCATCCTGCTCCTTTATCCCGAATCACCTTTTCCATCTCCCAGTCTAGCTCCGAAGAAAGTAAGATACCCACTCCCGTAACGCAGACTGTGCCGAAGCAAAGAACGCATTAGCGAAGTACTTCCGCATTGTCTGTGTCCAGCTGCAGGCTGTTGTTCTTTATCCAGTCGGCGATGATTGTCATGCATCTGTTGACGGTGGTTCTGGTGGTGGTGGGGTTGTCGGTGAGTGAGAGGATGAGTTAGGTGTCGTATGTGTAGGAAATTCTAATGAGACCCTGGTATCTGATGATGTTGACCAGTGGGGTCATGTATGCGTTGAAGAGCATTGGCCTGAGGGATGAGCCCTGGGGGACACAGCAGGTGATCTCCTTGGGTTCAAAGGTGAAAGGTTGGAGATGAATCTTCTGGGTTCTTCCGGTGAGGAGGGAGGTGATCCATCCGAGCGCGTCCTCTTCGATGCTGATGTGGTGGAGTCTTTTGATCTGTGTTTAATGGTATATGGTGTTGAAGGCTGCAGAGAGGTTGAAGAGGATCAAAGCTGCTGTTTCTCCTCGGTCAAGGAGGGTTCGGATGTCGTCGGTGGCTGCTGTCAGCTCTACGGTGCAGAGTGCTGCCAAATCCAGTTCCTAGGCCCTTGGAAGTGAGTTTGCAGTGCTGAAAAGAAGAAACCATCCTGTCGACTTCGAGCATCACTTCGGGACGGGCACCACTCTTCGACACCAAGCCTCTGCCTGCTTATTCAATGCGACAACTTACAAAGCAGGCCCGATGCCGCCTCAGAGCCTCTGAAGAACCACCACAGTGGGAGTCTTAAGTACTGCGACACCGACGTCCGGGGTGCCAGACTCCACCACAGCACCTGTCGTCTCGTGATGTGAAATCAATTCCTCACAGCTTGCCACTCAGAACTCCATCGACAACGCACCACCATTGGAACCGCCGCATCACCTCCCCTGCACTCTGCAACATTCGTGGGCATCCGCGGCTCAACGAGTCTGGAAGCTGGCTCTGTATATACTATTCCAAAGTAAGGTCTAGTGTGAACAGAGTCCAATGGAACCTAAAGGTAGGCAGAGGTAAAAGTAGACAGTACCTTACTCTCTATTTTGTGGTAGTGTGAGCGAACCGTAAGGCCTTATCAGAGGGTAGTGCTAAGCATTTATTGTATAACCCAGACAAGAGATGATTTCACACGCTCAAGGAGTGAACTCTGTCCAGTTGGTTGGTATAAAAATATAGTTTAGTTATATTTATTTTTCTAGAACCAATCCAGGCCTGGTGCAGGTCAGTATAGAAATACTTTGCAATCCTAAGCAGTTTAAACACATATTGAATGCAGTGAATTAGTTACATGAGAATTACTTGGTATTGCAGATAGTCAAAATTACTTTGCAATTATTTTTCTAGCACAGCCAGGAATCTCTAGATACAAGGCTGGTATATTTCCTGAGGGAGGGAAAAATGAGTCCATGCGTTTAGCAAACAATATAGGTTTACAGTATTACTCACGAGCCGCATTTAGTCCTGTAAAGGCAGAACTGAGTTTACTGGTCTGCTGGTGGGATTCGGTCAAACGAGCCCTCGAGTCGCACCGCCAGCGGCACAGAGGTCGGCCGGGTGCAGAGTGCGGGGACCACACGTTAGCCAACGGGCTTAGCACGGTCGTGGGCTTAGGGACTGCAGCAAGGAGGCCACCAGATTGAGGGACAAAAAGCTCCTGGGGTCGAGGTCAGAATTGTAGGTCTCAATGGCCAACCCAAGAACTACACCACCAGTGGCTCAGGGACGTCCGGGTGTAGGATGCGGTCTTGGCTATTGCTTCAGATTTGGTCGCAGTTCCCTTGGAGTCAGTCAGCTGCTGGTGAGGCGAATGGGGCCTTTGGAGTCATCGTCCTGTGACTGCAAGTGTGCAGTGACGGAGTTGGTCAGACGGTCACGGTTGATCTTTCTGGACCGCTACTGTTATGGAGTCGGTCAGGGGGGTCGCCTTCGGTTGCGTTTGAGGGGACCACCTAGTTGTCAGCTGCAGGCTTGATTTGGGAGCTTGTTGAGGTTCAAGGGTCACTGAGATCCAGGCTAGGATCGCTGGGTGGACCTGCTTAGGGTGTTGGTTCACTCGTGCTCGGGGTGCCGGGAGCGGAGTGGGGTGGACTCACATAGTCAGACGCAATCTGAGTCTGTTACTTTTGAGCACGTCCGGTACTCGCGTGAAACAAAGTCCTTTTTAGTCGCAGAGGCAGGACATCTTCTCCGGGGTTTTCAAGGGCTATGGGCTGCAGGACACACCGAGGTTCTGTTCAAGGAGTCTGAGGTTGGGACATGCTGGTAGGGCTGCGACCAAGTCACTTTGTGTCCTCCTCTTCTTCCCTCTGCACAGCTGTTTGGTCCTTCTTCTTGCTTCTTCTTTTCAGCTCTGGTATTAGGAGGCAAGGTTAAGGGTTGCCCCTTAAATACTACATTTTGGGGCGTTTACAAGTAGGTACTGGTTGGACCAATGGGCCTCACTCTGACTCAGAGTTGGGCTTCACCCCGCCTCCCCCACCAGAGGAGTGGGGTTGGCACCTCTTCTCCTAACTTGGTTTTCCTGCCGATTCTCCCACTCAAAGTGGGGGTCAGAACCAGTGGGGCCCAGTTGCTGGGAGCAGCAAATGGCTGGGTTAGCTCACAAAGGTGGCAGGCCTTTGAAGCGTCCCTTTCGTGGACCCTGCCCATCCTGGGGAAGAGGATTGTCACCTCCGTCCCAGAATGTGCATTGTTTCAGTATCCAGAGAGCGGCAGGCTCTTATACCAGGGGTCCAGAAACATGTCTGGTGGTGGCAGCTGGCGAGCAGCCACTCAGCTAGGACACTAGATTTAGGTCGTTTTTCAGGGGGCATCTCTAAGATGCCCTCTGAGTGCATTTGTCATTAATTTCCACACTAGCATCAGTGTGGGCTTAATGTGCTGAGAAGTTTGATACTAAATTTTCAGTAAAGCCATTCTGGTGCTGTGGAGTTTGTAATGACAAACACCCAGCTCCATATATACTCTTTATGGCATTACTGCACTTACAGTGTCTAAGAAATGACTTAGACACTGTAAGGGTACAGGGCTCATGCACCTGTACCCTCACCACTGGTACTGTCCAACCAGCTAGGGGGTGGCTTAACTATGCCAGGGCAGTGGATTGTAGGCATGGCACACAGGAATGTGTGCCATGTCGAATCTTCACTTTGTTCTGCACCAAAACACCATTGTGTGTGTGTGTGTCTGTCTGTCTGTCTGTCTGTCTGTCTGTCTGTCTGTCTGTCTGTCTGTCTGTCTCTAAGAGTGGCACAAAAAGTGCTGCAGCCCTTAGAGACCTTCCCTGGCAACAGTGCCCTTGGTACCTTTTACAAGGTGGTCAGAGAGTTGCCAATTGTGTTTTGCAACAGTACAGTTTAGGGAAAGAACATAAGCCCTGGTTGTCAGGAACCCAGGGCATACTCAGTCAAAGTACATCAACAGTTTGGCAAAAAAGTGGGGGCAACCATGCAACAAGCATTGAAAATGCAATAGATCTCGCAATAGAAGAGTTTGACATTTTTCGTTTTGCATATGGATGAGTGGCGTTGCGTGGATGAGTGGCGTTGCGTGGATGAGTGGCGTTGCGTGGGTGAGTGGCGTTGCGTGGGTGAGTGGCGTTGCGTGGGTGAGTGGCGTTGCGTGGGTGAGCGGCGTTGCGTGGATGAGCGGCGTTGCGTGGCTGAGCGGCGTTGCGTGGCTGAGCGGCGTTGCGTGGCTGAGTGGCGTTGCGTGGGTGAGTGGCGTTGCGTGGGTGAGTGGCGTTGCGTGGGTGAGTGGCGTTGCGTGTGTGTGTGGCGTTGCGTGTGTGTGTGGCGTTGCGTGTGTGTGTGGCGTTGCGTGTGTGTGTGGCGTTGCGTGGGTGTGTGGCGTTGCGTGGGTGTGTGGCGTTGCGTGGGTGAGTGGCGTTGCGTGGGTGAGTGGCGTTGCGTGGGTGAGTGGCGTTGCGTGGGTGAGTGGCGTTGCGTGGGTGAGTGGCGTTGCGTGTGTGAGTGGCGTTGCGTGTGTGAGTGGCGTTGCGTGTGTGAGTGGCGTTGCGTGTGTGAGTGGCGTTGCGTGTGTGTGTGGCGTTGCGTGTGTGTGTGGCGTTGCGTGTGTGTGTGGCGTTGCGTGTGTGTGTGGCGTTGCGTGTGTGTGTGGCGTTGCGTGGCTGAGTGGCGTTGCGTGGCTGAGTGGCGTTGCGTGGGTGAGTGGCGTTGCGTGGGTGAGTGGCGTTGCGTGGGTGAGTGGCGTTGCGTGGCGTTGCGTGGGTGAGTGGCGTTGCGTGGGTGAGTGGCGTTGCGTGGTTGAGTGGCGTTGCGTGTGTGAGTGGCGTTGCATGTGTGAGTGGCGTTGCATGTGTGAGTGGCGTTGCATGTGTGAGTGGCGTTGCATGTGTGAGTGGCGTTGCGTGTGTGTGTGGCGTTGCGTGTGTGTGTGGCGTTGCGTGTGTGAGTGGCGTTGCGTGTGTGAGTGGCGTTGCGTGTGTGAGTGGCGTTGCGTGGCTGAGTGGCGTTGCGTGGCTGAGTGGCGTTGCGTGGCTGAGTGGCGTTGCGTGGCTGAGTGGCGTTGCGTGGGTGAGTGGCGTTGCGTGGTTGAGTGGCGTTGCGTGTGTGAGTGGCGTTGCGTGGTTGAGTGGCGTTGCATGTGTGAGTGGCGTTGCATGTGTGAGTGGCGTTGCATGTGTGAGTGGCGTTGCATGTGTGTGTGGCGTTGCGTGTGTGTGTGGCGTTGCGTGTGTGTGTGGCGTTGCGTGTGTGTGTGGCGTTGCGTGTGTGTGTGGCGTTGCGTGTGTGAGTGGCGTTGCGTGTGTGAGTGGCGTTGCGTGGCTGAGTGGCGTTGCGTGGCTGAGTGGCGTTGCGTGGCTGAGTGGCGTTGCGTTGTTGAGTGGTGTTGCGTGTGTGAGTGGCGTTGCGTGTGTGAGTGGCGTTGCGTGTGTGAGTGGCGTTGCATGTGTGAGTGTGAGTGGCGTTGCGTGTGTGAGTGGCGTTGCATGTGTGAGTGGCGTTGCATGTGTGAGTGGCGTTGCATGTGTGAGTGGCGTTGCGTGTGTGAGTGGCGTTGCGTGTGTGTGTGGCGTTGCGTGTGTGTGTGGCGTTGCGTGTGTGTGTGGCGTTGCGTGTGTGAGTGGCGTTGCGTGGCTGAGTGGCGTTGCGTGGCTGAGTGGCGTTGCGTGGGTGAGTGGCGTTGCGTGGCTGAGTGGCGTTGCGTGGGTGAGTGGCGTTGCGTGGTTGAGTGGCGTTGCGTGGTTGAGTGGCGTTGCGTGGTTGAGTGGCGTTGCATGTGTGAGTGGCGTTGCATGTGTGAGTGGCGTTGCATGTGTGAGTGGCGTTGCATGTGTGTGTGGCGTTGCATGTGTGTGTGGCGTTGCGTGTGTGTGTGGCGTTGCGTGTGTGGCGTTGCGTGTGTGAGTGGCGTTGCGTGTGTGAGTGGCGTTGCGTGTGTGAGTGGCGTTGCGTGTGTGAGTGGCGTTGCGTGGGTGAGTGGCGTTGCGTGGGTGAGTGGCGTTGCGTGGGTGAGTGGCGTTGCGTGGGTGAGTGGCGTTGCATGGGTGAGTGGCGTTGCGTGGGTGAGTGAATGGTTAGCTGTTGCTTATGCGACGTATAGCACTTAATACTAAAGTAGGCAGACCTTCTTAGCCTTTGTGAGAATAATAGCAAAATAAAAATAAAAACCAGATCAAGTCAAGGACGCAAACGGCACCATGCTATTGTTTATTTACTCAGATGATATGCATAAAAATGTAACTTGTGAGCACGTTTCTCTAACTCTCCAATAATCCCATTACAACACTTTGTACAAATGAGATTGGGACTCATCCTTCCGAAGTCGAGAAAAATGTGCAACGCTGTGTTGAAGTTAATTTTTTTAATTAACAAAATGCAAATAATGTGGAGAGATTTCAAGTGATTCAGGAATGGGGGCCCTTGTAAAGAGAAAGTACGGCCGGCCTGGGCAGTGATAGGGGAGGAGGGAGGAGAAATGCGAGTCACGGCAGCAGCAGCCTTTGATGTGCCTGCCGGCCGGCCGTGAATAATTAGGGGGTGAGAAATGCGCTCGGAGGGCTGCCTTTGATGTGGTAATGCGAGGCAGGCAGGCAGGCGGCTGGTGGCATTGTGCACGCGCTTTTTAGGGCTTGCGCAAGCGCAATGACCTAAAAAGCACATGCACTTGAAGGAATCGCCAGTGGAATCGCCAGTGGATAAACACTGGATAAGCCCCTATAGAGCTTCGCCAGCTATGCGCTGAAGCGCATCAGCAGGCGAGCCCTAAAAAGGGGCACTTTCCTTCAATGCCTCATTTGCTTCAGTGACGCCTCTCCACTGTTGTGCAGTGCACTGTCATGGAGTGCTGATGTGACCAGCATAGCCGTAAGGAACCGCTGCTGCTCCTGCCGACAAAACACCACACCTCCCTGTTGCTTTGCACCGTCTTTGATTCTCAACATTTCCAAGGTACTGTACTGTGGTCAGTGCGACTCCTTGGCTGGCCCGTGCTCCGTTGCAGTCGGCCTAAACATGTGGATTTGACTTCTTCAAGCACGTTAAGAATAGCACTCGCCGGAGCTATTGTTTTCAAAACGCTATAACTACTATTTTTTTCTAAACGCTATACCCTCATTTAATATTGAAAAATTTGTATCTTATGTATGTTGGATTTATGTTGTTTTGAGGCTTGTTTTACTCAGATAAATATGGACTATTTTTCTAAACGTGTGTGTATACACACACACAAATACTTTACACATTGCCTCTGGGGGTAAACCTGACTGCTCTGTGCCAAGCTACAAAGAGGATGAGCACGGGTTATCTTTGGTGTTTAACTTACTTACCCTGACTAGGATTATGGGTCCCTACTTGGAGAGGGTGCATACCTCTGCCAACTAGAGACCCCATTTCTAACAACCATATACAGAGGTAGGAAATCTCTTTGTCCCATTTGTGTTACCTTTTATGAATGGAAATTAGGTTCATGTTTTCCCCAGAAATCTTTATGTAACCTTCAGTGACGCATTAGCATTTAAACATCAAGAGATTGGTAAAATAAATATCAGTGTGTGTAAGAAGCTGGCTTTTTATGTAGTGTACCAAAATGAGGTACACATGTATAAAGTCCAGATGACCCTTATTGGCTTGCAGGGCTTAAATTAATAATCCAAAATGCTCTCTCTTTTGGTAGTGTGGGTGAGCAGTTTAGGCTTATCATAGGGTAGTGTTAAGCAATCCCTGAACACACAGAGTCAATAAATGAGACACACACTCAAGAAGAAACTCAAAACCAATTTAGAAAAATAATATATATATTCATATAATTGTAGACACCAAGATAATCGGAATCAGGTATGTACTTTACACGTTATCAAATTTTACAGTAAAAGCAGTAGAAAATGACAGCTGTCAGATTTGAGGCATGAGTCTTGAATGCTGTAATGTTATCGTTTCAGGCAGACGTTTGGAACGGGTAGGAGCTGACGAGCCGGCACCCAAGTTTATCTTCCGGTACGGTGCGGGCACCCCACGTCTCTAGCCCATGGAGTACTACTCCCCCACTTACTAGGCCGTCGATCAGGAAGCAGTCTCAACTATTCAGTTGTAGCCCACCAATAGTAGTCACAGGTCTGGGGCTGCCCTGATCCCCTTTGCGGTTGACTAAACCCTCAATACAAATTAATTTTCTTTCTATTTTGTGTATTATTTCCTATCACATGCACTAAACCACACTTCACGCTCACCTGGTCCTGAAGAAGCGCCGGGGATCCTAAGGGACCTTATAGGCGCCAAACATGTCGACCTTTTGAGTTACCCAGGCACATTACCCTTTGTGGGTAACACTTGACCTATGGGTTTTTTACTTTGGTAAGGGGACCGCCATATTAAAACATATACTTCTGGTAACCCTTAGTCAATTTTAATCACTGGACGCACGTCTCATACTTCTGACTTAGAACTCCCCCTGCACACCCACATGCACCAAACGGCAGTTCGCAGAAGATCTCCGACAAAGTGACCCTTTGGGGGACCCGTAGGGCTTTGCAGCACTGGCCCGACGAGGAGCAACTGCCCGATGATGAAGCATGACATCCTTCGGAGTGTGTGAGGGCTACAAGGAATAAGACTTGATCTTTCCTTTCACTATTGAGTCCAAGACCTAGGATCCCTATTCCCTATATCTGTCTTTTCGTCTAAGGGAGTGAGCAACACTCTGCACACCTCCCTAGGAACAGTGTCCCCACCTTTGTGTATTTATGTTTAACTTTTGGAGCACGGGCACTGGACCTTTAACTAGCTCCTGGTCCCCCCGCTTTCCCTTGTTGACATCATCCTATGGGAGAAACATACATTGCATAGGTACACTTACAGACAACTTACAGTACTGTTCTTCTGGACTTAAGGCAAGTGTATGCCAAGGCCCTAGAAAGCACGAAGAGTTCAAGTTTACCTGCCCTGGAGTGTCTGGGTGCAGAAGTGCTTTCAGCGTTGGTAGCCTTGAACGCTACACAGTAAAGTCAATAGGGAAAAATACCTGTAAGTAAAGGCTGCAAGGGGGCCCTGAGGGACCAGTCCGGAAGAACTCAAGAGGGAGCTCGGCTCTTGAGGGTCTCAGGCCACAGAGACACCGTCGGTTTACTTGAGCCCGGGCTGTGGATCTCGGTTGCAGAATGTTTTGTCTGGCAGGTCTGTGAGTTAAAGGCTATCACAGTTCTAGGTGTTTCTGCTTAAGAGGGAAAAGAACACAACAGATCCACTCTTGGTGTGGAACTGGCCTTTCTCGAAGTCCCTTGATGTGCAGGAAAGTTTTGGTGGCAGTGGTGTTCCGACTGAACACAAACCAACCTTATTGCTTGCAACTGGCTTTGGTACCTCGGGTGTTGGTGCAGGATGACTCCTGGGGGTCCTAGCATCTCTGAACTTGACAAAAGCATGGAACTGACCTCACGGAGCAGAAATACGTTTTGCTGGTGTGATGCTCCCTCAGTGGTCCTGGGGTTTGACAGAAAGGTGTACTGGACAGCTGCAGTAGGCGTTTGAAATTAGTCCCCTCCTTTGAATTCTTTCAGGGATGTGGGATTCCTATAGCCCGACGCCCAGGGCATATTGTTTGGAGTCGAGGGCAACAAGCTTTCATGTGTATTTTGTCCTTGGATCACAAACGTGTCCCCCCTGGGGAGACGTGCCCTCCGCGCACAGCAATATCTTCAGATTAGTGGAGTGATTCCATTCAAAACACTTTCAGACATGTATATTCCATCAATCAAATTTATTCTTTTTTCAATAAATTCTTTTTTCAATGCTTTATAAGCGAACTTCATGTAGATTCCACAATGGAAAGTCTTTTCATTGGATGACATAATATTTAAGGTCCCAAATAATCAATCCCAAATGCATTTCGGGCTCTATGGGCCCTTCATCAGGGGAATGTTCAAAATCTGTGTAAATGAAGCGTGAAAATTGCTAGGTTACCAACACTGAATTAACAAGGTTTGTATATAGATATAGGGGAAGTGGTATAGGTAGCTCCATTTAAAAGTGACATACATGCACATGACAAAACATGAGCAAGCAGGCGCTCAATCCAGCTTGACCAAAAGAGTAAAGTGAAGAGAAACTCTCCCATAGATATACAGGGAGTTGGGAATGCTAACATAGTGTAAACAAGTTGTGATACGCTGTGATAACAAATAGGCTACATGCCCTTATTTTGTCCTTGGGAAAAGTAGGCCCAACCCCCTGCAGCACAAAACCTTTGGCTGCCAATTTGCAGTACCACATTATAAATCAGGGAAGGGCACTGTCTGCAGTTAATGTAATATTTGTGTCTATATGTTACAGCTGTTCAAACTTGTATTTATGGTTCATTAATTGAAAGCCTTTATTATTAGGGTGAGTGCTCTAATTAAATGTTGTACGCTCTGACTCCATTACTGACAGTGGTTCAAGTATAAAAATGTGTACACACTCACGTTTTCAAAGTCTAGCAAAATGAGGCTATGTATAATGCTTCCAGAATGCTCTCTGATTTGATGCAAATATTTGCAGAAGCTTGGAAAGCAAGATTGATGATTCTTTGCTTTCAAAATAAAATGTTCATTAAAAAATGAAAAGCAAGAAATAAAACATTTCACTAAAATACTGTTAAATTTCAAGTACCATTTCTTTGCAGCATCATTTAGTAACATGTGTTGATGCATGCTAGTATTTCCCAAAAAATATTCATAATGGAAAATCAGTGTAACCAGTTTCAATACGATTATGAGAAACAAAAATAAACAAGCATTGGCAACGCCAGTAGGTCTGAAATTGGTGGTCAGCTTTTTAGTATTTTCCATGTGTGACTTGTTTTGGCATGGTTATTGTTAAAACCTATTGGTGTGGGAGCTGCCGGGCCCTCAACATGATAACAAATATTGGCAAAAGCAAAAATTGTTTTTGGTATAAAAAAACTCACACTGCCACAGTCGTTATGGGCACCGAACAAAACTACTTTGTGTGCCGATATGCTCCTTGTAAAAGAGCAGAATGTTGTCACTCACAGTGAAGCCAGCTGAGATACAGAGAGAAAGAGTGAGACAGAATTTCAATAAACACAAAAAGTCATGGTCAACGTCAGACCAAATTAAGGGCCCAATTATTAAAGAATGTCTCAAAAGTGCACCCATGGTGTATGTCTTTGTATTAAGTCCAGCTACACAGCTTTCTTGAATTCCCAAGAATTTACAGAAGTAGGACAAGAAATAGTACTCCTAGAAAATATTTGTGAAGTGCATTTTAGCATGAGCAAATATGCATGTGTAGATTTGCTCATGCGAAAACCTGAGTATTTGTAAGTTCACTTTCCCTCCAACCACTTCTTTCCCAAATCTGGAAGAAGGTTTACGTCTGCCATCATCAGGAGTATATTTCCAACAATTCTCAGTATAGGAAAAGATTAGAGAAGAGTTGTTGAAAACCCTTAAAACATGCAAGTTAGAAGGTTTCCACAGACTCAAAAGGGCATTCTAACCCTGGAACTATTGCTTACCACTACATTCAGCCCCAGTATGTTGATCTGCAGAACCGCGGCAGCATAAGGGGACTGCAAGTATTCAAACACTACTATAGTATGAGCCCTGGCATAATGAGAGAGGCTATATCAGAGCTCTTATATAATGAGATTGCTGCCATAATTTGTCGCTGCAATACATGGCACCAAGGGGACAAGTGGATTTTGTTACGGGACAAGTAGATATATGAAGCAACCTGCCCCACGGACAAGTAGATATTTTATTAAATTCCACGTTCTGTCTTTGAACTTTGTTCTTTTGAAACAACGATGAAATACGTTGATTAGCCCCCTTTTTGGAAATGATAAACAGTCTTGATTGATTGAAGCAACCCTGAGGGCTTTGCTCTTGTGGACTTATTAACAACTGTTCAATAATGTGTACGATTTACAGTATTGTTTAGTAAGCTAAATTCGCTGCTTTGAACATCAATAGACACTGTGAGGGACTCTGGTGCATATTAAGTTTGCCTTGTATATATGTGATGTACGTAACTGGTTCCGTGTGAGTATGGTTTGAGTATGTAACTGGCTGAGTGGTTTGTATGAATGTTGTGCAATGGGATTTGAATTGTCTAAATAAGAATATTTGTAGTCAGGATATGTATTTATTAAAACACTGATGTTTTTGTATTCAAAGTATAGAAACAAAAAAAACAAATAATAAAATAATGAATCAAAATATGAGTATACCCTCTATTATGTCTCTATATTTATGTAAATGGTCCAGCCAGAGTGTCTCACTTAATATATGACGTATAGCATATATTCAAATGAAATAGGTAGAGTTCACTTTTTGTGAATATCAGCTGCAGTCGATGCCTACTGGTGCAATGGAGTGGCTCCTCCACTCCAATGGAGATGTTGCCTTGGTCAAGGAAGTGTTGTACGGACCTCCATGGATTTGGGGAGGCTGTACTGCCACTGGACGAGTCAGTATTGGTGATTGTTGGGAGAGCAGCTGTCCGGCAGGGCTTTGCGCCACATCTGATGCTGGTGCACAGTTCTCACATCTCTTCTTTATCCTTGTTCTTCTTTCAGGCAGTCAAATCTTAATTTCTGCGTTCAAGGGGCCTCCTAAATACTAAATCGAGAGGCGTTAACGGGAGTAAAGGGTAGTAGCCAATGGGCTACTTACCCTTGTGGTCACTACACCCCCTATATGACCACTTCCAGTGAGGATTAATCATAACCCTGTCTGAGTGCCTAGGTCCACCAAAAACAAGATGGTGGAACCTTTTTTTTCGTGGAGCACATCAAGTAGGGGTGTGACTAGCCTGAAGGTGCAGCAACTACTTGAATAGTTAATTTTCAGCCTGTCCTGGTGCCAAATGGGCCTCATGGCAGTGTGGTGCCCCTCCCTGGTTTGGGGGCAGCTGGGGTTGCATATGAAATGCGGCAGGGGCATTGAAGCCTCTGGTTTTGACATGCTAAATCCCTAGCCATCCTGTTGAAGGAGGTGCGAAAACCTTCCTCCTGAGCAATATTTTCCTGGCCTCAGAGAGCGTGAGCTGTCACCTGCAGGCGGTCAGAAACTTGTCTGTGGTGGCAGGCTGGGTGATACCAGTCAGCCAGCACACTAGACACTGGTAGGTGTTTCAAGGGGCCCTTCTAAGGTGCCCTCTTGGTGCATGTGATAATAAATCCAGTAGTGGCAACAGTACAGATTCTGTGAGACAATGTGTTTGATACCAAACACCATAGGTTTCAGTAAAGCCATCATGCTGGTGGGGAACTCATAATGACCAGTGCCCAGTACATATACTTAAGATGGCTTCCCTGTTCTCTTGTACCATCTAGTAATTGAACTAGACAGCACAGGGACATAGCTGCTCATGCAGATATACTCTCACATATAATATAATACACCCTGCCTTAGGGCTACAAGGCCTGCTGTAGGGTTGACTTGCATATATTGCATGCAGTGACTTTAGCAGAGCACAGAGTGAGTGTGCCATGTCGTGTTTTCACTCATGGTTTGCACCATGATACGCAATCTGCATTGGCAGGCTGTGTGCAATTTGTATTGGAGTCCCTTAAGGTGGCATATTACATGCTGCAGCCCTTAGAGACCCTCTTTTGTACCCGTACAGTTACTAGGGACTTACAGGGGTGCTAAAGGGTGTGCCACTTGTTTTACTATTCGACCATCTAGATTGTTTTTAGGAAAAGAGAACTGGCACTGGGGCCTGGTTAACAGGACCCTGTGCACATTAGTCGAAAAACGTCAGTACTAGTGGCAAAAGGTGGGGGTGACCATGACAAAAAGGGTCACTTTCCTACATTGAGGACATATCATTTCAAGTACACTGCTTGTGTAGGGAGTGTTCAATGATGAATGCAATTAAAATAGCATGTGAAACAGCAAGAGTTCAGAAAATAAAGATAGAATCATGCCAATAAAAATGCATACATGCTTTAAATAAACAGATCTCCTTTGCACCTGCAGAGGTTTAAAATTACAGAATGAAAACCATAACCACGTTAATTAAAATTATAAATAGGGTCATGCATACTTACATCCCAAAGTTGTATATTAAAACTCTGTAGTTTCGTATAAAGCTGCAATTTGATAATGTCTCATGTCTTGCTCCCTTGTCATTGGAAAGAAAATATGAAAGTAACAGCGGGCACAGGGAGTGATTTTTAGTCAATACGGCGCTAAATAGTACTCTTTTTATGATTGTACAACTGAGAAGCATTGTTTGACTTGACTACAACCAAACAGCACTTAATGTTACATCAGACTCACTTGTTCTGGACTGTATGTAGTGTGTAAGAAATGTCACTTACAAGAAGGAGCTGCTTTTTCATTCTGGCACTGTCTAAAATATAAGCACTTAGTGCACTGAACATACAGCTATTAGTGATGCATTCCTAAGCAGTTCCAAGCAAGGGCGTTTCCTTTAATGTTGTGCTCCCCATCTTTTCCTTTGAAAAGGAAGCAGAATGCGGAGTACAAAAACAATTCCTAAAAGATTATTTGCTCAAATTGGCTGCAGAGCAGTGCATGGAGAAAGAAATGTTAAAAGGAATGCCCACTTTATTCCCAACATTAACCACATGCAATATCTATCAAACAAATCCTTTTGAAGACAGTAACTGCAATTTAGTCTTTTATCAAAACTATTCCTATTCACCTTGAGACAGAAGAAACTTTGTGTCCAGTATCGTACAATGTCTCATTTGTTATGACAATTTACATCTCGAAGCTAGTCCTATGAGCATAATTTAGCCACAGGGAACTCAAACAAACTCTGCAGCATGAAATATACAATTTTATTGACCCGTAATTTCTCCCAAACTACTGAAAGGATTTACACCAAATCACAAAAAGCACATTTTCTGGACCAAGATCTAGCTTTCTGTCAAATTTGGTGTAATTCTGTTCAGCCATTTGGGCTGTAACTGTGTCTAATTTTCCTATGAAAAATGCATAAGGAAAATGTGTTTTGGGACCCTGTCCCTTTTTCTCGGTCCGGCTTCACAGATCACCTGAAACTTTCCAGGGAGGAACTGAGGTGGATGAGACTTAAAAACATTTTTAGGTGAAGATTTGTTAAACCGAGCTAAAGTTCTAAGCAAAGCAAAAATGCTTTTCCTATAGAAACGTAGTCCTAATTATGCCCCCGGTGACCGACACTGGGTAATATATATATATATATATATATAATGTAAGAGTTCTTCCACCAACGGTGTCGGTGCCCGGAGTGCGACTGCATGTCATGTCTACAATGGCAAAGGGAGCCCTTATAAGGATCCAAAGCAAAAAGTCACAAAAATGGCACTCTAGTAAAGTGTCACTTCTTTACTGTAGTTAACATGTTTTGGCAGGCTTGCCTTCGTCAAACCCACACTCAAAGTGATCCAATGCCATTAAATACAACAAGAAAACAGTGAACCCAGCTGAGATGAATTTCATATATTTAATATATTTGTGTAATTCATTTCTGAGGCTCTCGGTGGAAGGGAAGGGAAGGGAAGAGAAAAACAAAGCCTTTTGAACTTCGTGCAGCGGCCCACTCAAGCTAAGAGAGGACTTTTACAATTGTAATACACAATGCAAACATTTAAATTGCATCTAATTAATCGCAATTAAAGGATAGAAATATTGGTATATAACCCCCAGACAACGAACTCTTAAGTTAAAAAATGTGGATACAGAAGAGACAAAACATTTGGAGACACAGTTATTTCCAAAAAATCGAAGTTTCATTTGCTTTTTAGAGTTGTAGAGAATAGAACAAAAGACACATTCTGTATATTTATCACACTATTCAACATAATACAGATGTCATATATAAATCATTTTTGTGTTTAACAATGAGATTTGTTAAGACGGCAGTAGACATCATTAATTGTTGCTTATAGGCTACATAAATATATAGTTCATGAAATAGAATTGCCAGAACAGCCGACATCACCAAACTTGACAGCATGTAGCTAGTTCTGCACATACCAACTGATTACCTCAGCCTATAACTAGGGGTAGAAATAATTAGCGTAACTCTATCCAGCATAACTACTCGTAATTACAGTAAAATTACTAATTTATTCAAATTTCTTTATTCGATTTTACAGATAAAATCATAAAAGGCATTTAAAAATGTGTCCTTAAAAATAACATGCAGGTTATCATAATCAAACTCATTCATAATTTTAACCCCCCCCCCCATCAGAAAGTAAAAAGCAAACAGTAGGAGAGTTTAACAGCTGTAAAAACAATAAGGCAAGCCTAACCTGGATAAATGTAGTTGATTTTAAGATCAGATAGAGGTACTTATGCCGTAAGGTATTATATTTCGGGCAAAACATTGTGATGTGTAAAGTATCGTTAGTCGTTGTGTTGCCACAATCACAAAGGGGGAGGTCCGAATGCGTAAAACTGCCTTGATTAAAAGGGACGAGGCAGAAAAATGAATTCACCCTAAAGTAAGTCAACGGGCGGCGCTGATTACATGTCAAATTCCAGGTTAGATAAGGTCCCATGTTACTAACAGTTTGCACTAATATTGCATGCTGCGTTGATTGTTTCATTAGTGCAAGGTCCTCACGTTCTGACACCAAACTGTCCCTAACCGCCACTTCAACCTTTTTCCCCACAGAGCGAGTTAAAACAGAGGATATTGTCATACAATTCAGGCCACCCTAGGGCCCGCAAATTGCACGCCACATGTGCCAGCCATGGGATCAAAGAGGATTTTTTCAATTTTGAACAGTCACGCAGAATGAATCTGCTAAAACTAAGTTCCTTCTTTAACCGAATTCCAGAGCCGTAGATGGCCAAGGCGAAGCTGTTCAATTAGAAAAGTTAAGCCTAGTTCCTCATGGACAATTTCATAGGGTAAGCTTTATGGGACCCTCAGGAGACCTTTTAAGAATGTATTTTCATTAACTTGAAGAGTGGCGACCCGTCCATATCCCCATATTCTATTCCATAGCTCACTAAGGGGATGCACTTGGCCCTGTGAATGAATGTGAACATAATAGAAAGACTGTATTATCGGCAAATAGCTTAAAAGTACATTGAATTTATCCTGAAATTAATCCATCACAAATATTTAAATCTAAACGCAATTTCAGGCATTTTATGAAAATAATAATATACAATGCATATTCATTCCCTCGATGCTAAGTCCATGTTTATGTTTTCAAAATGCAACACAATAGAAAGAGAACTGTGTATACAATAACTCGAGGGAATGATCAGGTATAGACTAGAAATTGTCTTACTTCTAAAATCCAGGTGGATTATTAAAACTCGAAATTTCATTAAATACAAAACAAAGTTGGATACAAAATGTATTTTAAACAAGAATATAGGTTTATTATCCTCAATTTTACCTGATCCTGAAGAGGCAATAAAAAGAGGACTTGTGAAAAACCGAGATTTGGCCATCAAATATACCTCATGGAAGCATTACCCCGTTATGTGGTACACATGAAAGAGCAATATATAATGAAACACAAGTTATACTTCACCTTTGGTTCCAGAGAAAAGAGACAAAACATTTGATAGAAGATCCAAATGGAATTGCATATGGAAAGAACAAAAAATACATAAAATGGTAACATGAACACAACGAAAAACTACAGGAAGAGATTCTACCTCATGTGGAAAGCTCACAGTTAAATCCTGGATAGACTATTATCTTGGAAAGTGCCTTTCATTAGGCTTAGCCACCCTCATTTCTCCCACTCATGGCATCTATGAGGAGCACAAACAAGAAGGCCAAAAACCTTTTGTTCATTGCCAAACTCTGCTCTGCTGTCTCTCCTCTTGCCCAACGTGCAACTCATGGAGCACTATTCAAGGTGACCGCAAGTGTGGAAACACTGGTTTAGTCTAAGACAGGGGGACGTCCAGCCAGGTGCTGAGTGATGTTTCTCTACTGACTACTCTGTCTACTTTTTGTGGGTCATTTACGAAGTGTGGAACTTTGGGCTTCTCAGCTCTAGGAAGAGGGAGATGCAGACATTTTGCCTTGAGAGCATGAGTAGTGATTTAAAGTGATTTTTATATAGTTGAGGCATATGGTTGCCCAGAAGCTTTAGGAATGTTGCATGTTTGATATGTGGTGAGTGACAGAGTTGGGGGTCAAGCTTACTCTCAGGGACTTAACTTTCCAGCTTACTTCTGGAGTGTATGTCAAATGTGGGGAAGTGGTGAAGAGTACTTTGAAACCATTTTGCTTTCTTACTCAATAGTTAAGAATTTAGGTTTACTGTCATTAAGATATCCCCAGTTACAGGACATAGTTTATAACTCTGAGATTATTACCTCATCTCCCTTAAGTTAGAACAATAGTGGTATATTTTTATGGTTGTGGATGGACTGCTCATGGGTTCTTTCGCGGAGTAAGAGTGTGACTCAAGGTAATATATTAGTATCCAGGCATTGTCCGTGTCAAAATATTCAACAAACCCTTTCCCATGTGTATCACTCATAATTTTTTGTAAAACTTTATACAGTTTCTGATATTTAATTACGCCCTTTTTCTTTTTGATAACAATCTTCTCTTAGAAGTTTATGTAAATCCACTCTGCATTACTTATTGTAAGAATATGCTTTCTTCTATGTGTGTTACACCTCATAAAAGTATTTTAAAAATCAGCAAAGGTATAGAATGGTGCCAGTTTCTCATTTCCAATATATCTATGGCTGACCAGATATTTTTAGTTAAACATGGAACTAGATATGGTTATGCTGTATGTTTTTTGTACATTGGCTAATTTCTTATTTTAAGGGTATGGTTTTGTAACGATTCCTTCTCTGTCATTCTTTTGATGGGATCTGTGTGAATAAACAAATGTGATGTCCAGAAAAGGCTGGTAGCTTAACCCTTGAAAAGGTGACCTTTAGCACTAGACAACTTTATATAGAAATGCAGTGGTGAATGCCTGTGATCGCGATTCTGTATGACATCTTGCTAAGTTGGCACATCAGCGGATAAGGATGAAACTGCATATCAAGCCATTTATTTATTTATTTATTTTGAAAGTTTTATATAGCGCGAGCAAGATCTTTGCAGATATCAGAGCGCTTCACAAATACAGGATGTAAGGAAACAAGAAACATGGGAGAGATTAACAGACTTTTGAGCAGAGAATACTTGTAGGTAAAAAATGAAAAGCAAAATAGGGTGGGTACATGGGGTAGCATAATAATGGACTAAAACCAATTATACAAATCGACAATCAGACAAACAATAGTGCAGATAGGTGTAGATCCTCAAATAGATCCAGAGTACAAGATCAGGTGAATTTAGTCATGAGGATAGCTTTTACTTCTTTTTAAAGAATGCAGAGGAGGAAATAAGTCTGGTTTCAGGAGGGAGTGAGTTCCAGATCTGGGTGCCATTCCTGAAAAAGAGCGTTTATATGTTTTTTCCTTCCGGAATCTACGAGGTTTCAGGAGAAGATTCTTTGTGCTTCTAGTGGTTCTTGAGCCACCAGATATTGTCAGTTTCTGAGTGAGGTAGCCGGGTGAGTTGTGGTGTACAGCTCTGTGCGTCATGCAGGCAATTTTCAGATGTATTCTGGCTTCAAAAGGCATGCCAGTTCAGGGATTTTAAGTCAGGGGAAATATGCAAGTGTTTTTTTGATCCAGTGATGGTCTTGCTGCAGCGTTCAAAGAGGCTCTCAGGGGTGCAGTTGTAGATAGAGGGAGTCCGCAAAGGGGGCGACGCTACCGTAGTCTAAGCGAGGAATGACTAGGGCATGTACTGCAGTTTGGAAGTCCTTGGCTGGGAGGAAGGGTTTAAGTTTCCTCAGGGTATTGATTTGAAAATTAGCTCCCTTGGTTGCTTTGCTGATATGCTGCTGCATGTTGAGATTGGTGTCAAGTGTAATGCCTAAGGATTTCGCCAAGTCCACGATGGTAGGTTGGACATTGAGTGCAGATAGGTGTTTAAGCCAAGTTTGGGTGGTGGAGATTTTCGCGGGAGGTAAGATCAGAAGGAACTCAGTTTTCAGAGCATTGAGTTTGAGGTTATTATCGGCAAGCCATGATTGGGTGTTTCTGAGCATTGAGTTCAGAAGTTTGATGTCTTTGGGGGGTTTATTTTGAGATATAGTTGGGTGTCGTCGGCGTACATGTGAAAGTGTACATTAGATGCTTGTAACAAGGTGGTGAGAGGTTCCATGACCAGATTGAACAATGTTGGGGATAAAGAAGATCCTTGTGGACGCCTAAAGTTACAGGCACTGGTGGGGACATCAAGTTGTTGCTCTTGAATTTCTGAGCCCTGTTATGCAGAAAGGAGGTGAACCATTTGAGAACAGTCCCAGAAAGGCCCATTCTGGTGTTTAACAGCTCGAGTAAGTTCTCGTGTTTGACAGTGTCAAATGCTGAGGAGAGATCAAGAAGGATGAGAAGGCAGGTATCGTTTTGATCTAGGATTTGGAGTGCGTCATCAATTATGTGTGTCATAGCAGTTTCAGTACTGTGCCCTGCTCGGAATCCTGATTGATGAGGGTTGAGGAGGTCAAACTGATCAATGTGTTTTGTTAATTGGAGTTGTACGCATTTTTCCAAAAGTTTTGCAAGTGTGGGAATATTGGTAATAGGACGGTAATTGTTTAGGTCAGTAGGGTCCACTGTTGGTTTCTTGAGTATAGGTGTAACTTTTCCAATTTTCAGTGAGTCGGGGATGAGTCCTTGTTGAAGTGAACTGTTAATAATTTTGGTCCAGAGTGGGAGTAGTAATGGGATGAAGTCTTTTACAGCGTTGGCAGGAAGAGGGTCTGTGAGGTAATTAGAGGGTTTCAATGTGCTGAGCAGTTTTGCAATTGTTTCTTCTGAGTAGGTGTCAAAGGATGACCAAGTAGCATTGTTTTTTGGTTCAGTGGGTGTTATGCGGTGGGGGTTGGAGTAAAGGATTACGTCACTGCGAAGATCGCTCCTTATGTTATCAGTCTTTAGTTTGAAGAAAGCAGAGAAGTCTTCACATGATGGTATATCGCCTATTGTGCTATGTGTAAGTTGGGGATGTTCCTTGGATTGTGTTTTGATTAGTTCAAATGTTACTTGAAGTGGCACGCAGTATTGTAGCATCTGCATGAGTACTCAAGGCTGGAATACTATGTTTGCATGAGTTAGACCACTGCACTGCGAAAGCGGCTGGTAGTTCTGATGAGTTGATAGGCATGAAATACACTCTTCTCTGCCCCTCACATGCATTTGCAGAAATTAGGGTATCTTCAGTAATTTCACTTCCACCCTAGTTTACACTCTGCTTTGAGTCCCCTATGAGAAATGAGCCTCAGCTGCCATATTGGTGGCAGGGCGATTTGCCACCTGTATTTTCTTGCAGAGCTCACCCGGTAAATGAGCAGGTGAGTGCAAGCTATCCATAGAACCCATCATCCATCTCCACCCCCCCACCCCCCCATTACCCCCCTCATTCACCAGTTGGTACTGCAATGCAATATCTGCGATCCCAGATACTGGGAACAGTCGGAACACTGCGGTCTGAACCATGAGTGTTCCGACTCCACAAGCCCTACCACGCATATGCCTTAACCACGCTTGTGCATGGTTAAGGCATTGAGCAGTAGGGCTTGTGAATGGACTGAAGCAGGAAGAGAACGGTGCTGAGGTACGTGGGGCTGGAGGGTGGGTCGGGGGTTGTTTTGTGAGCTGGGTGAGTCGGGAATATTTTGTGGGCTGGGTTGGGGGTTGTTGTATGGGCTGGGGTGGTCGGGGTAGTTTGGTGAGCTGGAGGTTTGGTCAGAGGTAGATTTGTGGGTGGGTGTTGGGGTAGTTTCCTGGGCTGGGGGTGGGTCGGTGTAGTTTTCTCGCTGGGGGTGGGTCGGGTGGTTTTCTGGGCTGGGGGTGGGTTAGGGGTAGTGTTCTGGGCTGGGGGTGTTCGAGGCTAGTGTTCAGGCTGGGGGGTTGGAGAAGGTTTTCAGGGCTGGGAGGATTGGGGCTAGATTTTAGGGCTGGGGTGTGGGGCTAGTTTTCAGGGCTGGGGGGCTGGGGTAGCTTTCAGGGATTAGGGGAGTGGGGGGGTCAGGGGAAGGTTTGAGGGCTGGGTGAGTGTTGTAGTAGTTTTTTAAATTAGGGGTTAGGGTATTAGGCCCCAGGGCAGGGGTAGTGGAATGGGTAGTCGTAGTTTTTAGGGCTTAGGGGAGGGCGGGCAGTTCTTAGTGCTGGGTCAGGGCTGGCCAGGGTCAGGTTAAGGGACAGGATTAAGGGACAGGGTCCTAAGCATTAGGGCAGGGGGGACAGGGTCAGATTAAGGGACAGGGTTAAGGGACAGAGTTTCCGGTATTAGGGTAGGGGGAGGGCACAGTGTGGGGATTGGGAGGGGATAGGGATATTTGCACCTCAGGGCAGGATGGGTGTTGGAGGAGTTTGTGCCTTAGGGCGTTGGGGAGGGGTTTTGCGATCTAGCCACGAATACCCCTTTACCATGCATGCCTTTACCACGAAAATTCCTGGTCAAGGCATGTGTAGTAAATTAATGTGTGGTTAGGACGTGGTCGTTGTTCAGACCGCATTGTTTAGGCATGCAGAGTTAAGGATTTAGTTGTTCTGTCATACAACCCCCAGACACACCTGAGTTGGTCTTCCCTCTTCATTTCTTTTCTTTGGTGTCTACAAGACTGACAATATGCCAACGGGAATTCCAATACAACAGTTTGTTTCCATTTTATTAACTTGAAGAATTGTGTCCCAAAAGAACAGCTTTCCTGCTCCTATAATGGTGAGAGATCAACCCCCAACCATATCTGCTTTAAATGTTACTGCTTACCTCAGCGTCCTCACTAAGGGCATTTTTGGAGTTAGAGAAATTACATTTAATTTACAGACAGATATGTAATTGTAAAGCAGGTCATCTACTAGAATCACCTTGAATCACGGATGACTATTGCTCTATTCAAAGACACAATATATTATATTAATGTTTATATGAGGTTTGTGAACAATATGTCAGTTTTCCTGTAGCCGGTATAAGAAAACTGGGTGATATGTGGGACTGCAACATAACACATTTATGTAGTTATGCAGAACACTTTAGTACTCTACAACTGCTAGAAAGAGAGGTGTTGAAATAATTTTCTTTGTGTATTTCTTTCTGGTTAGGAGAGAATGAGTGAGAAGGCTTCTTTGCTGGCCATACACCAGAGTCTAAGAAAGTGCTTCCAGCTCATAGAAGAGCAGCAGCAGACTTGGAATATTACCCTGCCAGAATGCAGCCCTCTTATCGGCTCCCTCAGCAACGTGGCCGAGCAGCTTCAAGCATGTGAAAAGGTCTCCTTTGAAAAAACGGCGCTCTCACGGTATCCGGACCTCCAACCCCAGCTGAGATACAAGCTCATTTCGGCCATGACAGTCATCCTTGAGAAACTTGCTTTGAAAATGTATGTGCTGCAGTTTTGTGGTAATTTATTATGTTTTCTTCTTTATGTGTGTTTATAAATATGTATTCACATGTGTGTGTGTGTGTGTGTGTGTGTGTGTGTGTGTGTATATGTGTGTGTATGTATATATATATATATCTATACATCTATACAGAACTTCCCATTTCCCAATCCATTTTATTTCAAAGGCAGCACTCCTAAGAAATGGAACGCGTTTCGGCTCGAGTGCAGGACCCTTTTTGATGGAGAAATAGGAAGTTTTGTATTTCAGAAGGCATGATATGGCATCGCCTTTACCCTGCACCACTGGCGTTTGGGCTGCTCTCCAGAATTCCACATAACCCAGTTTGCAGATATATATATTTGCACACCAATTTTGCTTCAATTCAATTTAATGACTGACGCGTTTCGGCATTACGCCTTGCTCACTGTGACCATGAGCAAGGCATAATGCCGAGACGTGTCAAAAAGTCATTAAATTGAAGCATTCAGCATACAGGAGCGTCTGAGTTTTCTTCTTTATACGAAGAAAATTGGTGTGCATATTGTTGGGTTACCGGTAATCTGTCTTAGACCGCCAAACAGTAGCCGTGCACTGCCGGATTTTGATGTTGAGATATCTCTCTCTGTCTCTCTCTCTCTCTCTCTCTCTCTCTCTCTCTCTCTCTCTCTATATATATATATATATAACTATATATATATATATATATATATAAATATCTCCATATATCCATATATCCAAAACTTGCAGAACCCACACGGAAGGCAATTCATGCTCTTAAACGTGATTTGTTAACAGCATGCCAGCAGAGAACATTTCAGGAAAGCAGTCCTTCTTTCATCATGCCAGACGCGTTTCAGGAGATTCCTCCTTTCTTCAGTGGCTTCGGAAATGTCAAGGGGAAAGCGTTTTTTGGCGCAGACTATTCATAAATACTCACTAACCTGCCTCTGATGAAAGAGCATGAATGCTCTGAAACGCGTTAGGCAAATGGATGTAAAACGGAGCTGGAATCCTGTTTTCTCAGCAAATTAAAAGTTTGTAACTTACCGACTGGAGGAGTGCGTTCTTCGATGCAGGGCATCTTTGGGTGAATATATATATATATATATATATATATATATATATATATATATATATATATATATATATCCATACATCCATATATCCATATATCCAAAACTTGCAGAACCCACACGGAAGGCAATTCATGCTCTTAAACGTGATTTGTTGACAGCATGCCAGCAGAGAACATTTCAGGAAAGCAGTCCTTCTTTCATCATGCCAGACGCGTTTCAGGAGATTCCTCCTTTCTTCAGTGGCTTCGGAAATGTCAAGGGGAAAGCGTTTTTTGGCGCAGACTATTCATAAATACTCACTCCCGCCCCATGGGCGTGGCCTCACGGCATTCTGGGCGATGTAGTGCGCACCATTCGTGACCTCAGTGGGTGCATATCCCCAAGTCAAAAATGTCCATACTTAAATCAGCAAACATTCTTGAAAGCCTCTGCCCCGCTTTATTTGCTGCCAATAGAGCTTTAAACGGACTCCCATCTGCAAAGGAGCCAATTTCAATCCGTCCTACGAAGGGCAGCACTTGTACATACCACCACGGACCTGCTGCGCTATGGTGTTTGGTGAATGATATTTACACGGCGGCCAGAGCCGTAGGAGAGGAGCACCATTCTTAACTTTAAAGAAGGCTGGGGGAGTGACGAACATTTTCCGAAACCGGCACGATGTTTCTGTTCAAATCTTAAAGCCTGCATTCTCAGCATTCCGTCCTACTATAGGAGAAAAATTGAAGCTGCATAAACTGTACAGGGGCACGGAACCTACTGAAGGATTATAAATAAAATACTTACCTGTTGGACTATATTAACCATAATGCTATGGGCACAAGTACAAAAGCCACGCCCAAAGAAGGCATTTCAAAGAATACTCTAATAAAAAGGAATGGTGAAACAGGTAAGATCGTCTTTGCCTCTGTACGCCCATGATTAAGAGGCGTGTGTTGCCTTGAAACGCGTCGGGCATGGAATAATGTGAGGAACAGAGGAAGCAAGCTGCAAAAGGCAAACAAAACCGCAAGGTATCAGACCATCGTCGTGTGACCTCTCAAGCGCAGTGGTGTTTGATGAATGATATATATATATGTATATATATAATATGCAGATACTTGATTATACATGTATGTATAATTAAGTATCCGCATATAGCATGTCATGAAGAGATGGCATGGTGCGTGATTTACTGAGAAAAAAATCCCTACCGAGGAGGAATGGTGGGGGAAAACATTTTGGTCAGTTCTGATTTATATGTCCCCAGCCAGTTATCTTAAATTTTGGAGACTAAAACCTACCCTATGTAGTTTTATCCTGTACATCCAGTGATCCTGAATTCTTCTTTTTAAATACAACCCCAGTTTTAATTAGTATTATTTTAATTACCCCAGGGATTTTATAGGTGATATACTTTCGTAAAACACTGTATGGTATGAGATGTTATTCCTTTTATATTAGATTGTATTTGTCTATATGTGTCTTTTATGATTATTTAGGATCGAATAAAGACAGAAATTGAATTGATTTGTATTTGGTGGCCTATGTCTACAGTGACACAGTGGGAGAAAACCTATGAGTTCAAATCATACCCAGAGCAGTTGCCAATAGTTTAGATTATTTGCAAGTGTTCCGCTCATCACCTTTTGGAGACTGTTTGATGTAACACCCTACATGACCACAGGTATATCCAGGACGTGGGTAAACTGTGCCACAGGATCCAAGCTATAGCTTACTGCCGAAGCCTAACAATACCGAAACAAATCTGGGGTCACTTGTGTTCCCTTCTAGAGGGGGCTTCGCCTGCTAGTTTGCGATGAATTATTCCCATAAGGAGCAGGCGTAGTACTGATTGCATAAGGTGGGCCTTTGTCTGGAGTGCCACAGTGGGTGAAAAACAACGGTTTGAAATGATACAGAGAGCAAATGCCAGTGGTTTAGATTGTTTGTTTGCATTACCTTTTTGTATTTTAGGGCCATGTTAAGCCAGCTAAGTGGCCATGTGGACCCTGAGGATGGGTATATCCTAATTTTCCATTAAATGCACCAGGAATTGGTCCGTGGACCCACACAAGTGATTTGTTTGAAAACATGTTTGTGAACACTTGACAAAGCAAGATTGGAAGACAAAAGCCATCCTTTTAATTGATTTTGGTCCTATATGATGATTACTAACTCTGTTCATTGCATCAATTTGGATTAATGACTGGATTGCAAACTTAGGAGAAGATATTCAATTCCCAAACAAAAGAGATGTAATTAAAAAAACATAAATGAAAGGAAATTGTCTTAGAGACATAAAAAATATAAATTGGAGAACTTGTCAGGTTATGGTTACCGCTACCATAAAACACTCATGGGTAAACTGAAATGGAAAGAAGCACAAATTTGGGGTCAGTTAAGGGGTATGAGATGCTAGTGACCTTAACAACTAATTTAATTCTTAGTTCTTTTTCCCTCTCTCATAATCATCCCCCAACATAAGACTGTTCAATCGTGTCTCTGTCTTTCTCTATCTCCCTCCGTAAACAAAGAGCCATTAGAGATAAGTCTACATGGTTTGTCACTTGAAATAGAATTTAAAGCTCAGTAACACACATAATAAAATCTTAATAATACAGCTGTAGAATAAATCAACACAGGAGGAGTGTGCTTGCTAACTATATAGAATCACATTCTGAAAGATGTTGATGCTGCTACTTGCACAACTTCCAATTAAGGATGAACATAAGAACCAAATTGAGAGGAACAAGGAGCAAGTATTTAAAACTGCCAAGTGACATATGTAGCCCTTGCTTGGCTGTCTCTTTACTGAATGTGCGTTTATTACACCTTACCAATCTCTTCTATGACACAGGAATGACTTGCAGAAGGTGCGGGACTCGATCAGTCACCAGGTCTATACGGCTTTCCAGGTGTACGAACAGCAAGCAGATGCAGTGGGTGTCCAAACCTGCCTAGAGGGCTCTGCAGTTCATCCTTCAATAGCTGACATGTTGGAGTGGATTCAAGATATTGAAAATCACTACAGATATGAGTATCCTTCAGGTGGTATGAACACATTCAATTGGGAGAGACTGTTTCTCTGTTTCTTTGTGAGATAACAAAGAGTGCTTTATTCTCTAATAATCCTTTGAAGGTTTAGATTTCCACACAGTGGAGCATGCAAGTACCAGTGGTCCGCTTTTCTGAAGAATAATCTTCCTGCAGATTCCTTGCCTTATCAATACACCTTTCCGACTTTAGACAGGACTTGGTTATTTTCCCAGCAATATCTCTCCTGCACAGCCACGAGGCTCCAACCATGGCTCAGTTTCTGGATGTGACATTACCAGGGTATAATAGACAAAAATGGGCAGACTGTCTTAAGCTCCTGTTTGTCCGTGTCTCCTTAACGCAGTCAGGAGCTCCCGTTTGGTGTCTTATCAGCAGAATTCTCAGCTTTCGACCGTGACTAGGTCAAATGTCTCCTCAGAGAGCCTACGGCTTCAAGCCTTACAAACAACGCAGCAAGAAGATGTCCCATTCGGATCCTCACACTGGCAGTATGTGGTTTCAGGACATGAAGTTTTCCAGACACGGTTTTCAGGAAGGTATGAAAGACGTCGCCTCCTGGATGAGCAACTGCTGCCTAAAGCTCAACTCAGAAAACGGAAGTCCTCATCCTCGTATCCACCCCCTCAGCATGGGACAACACCTGGTGGCTCACCACCCTCTGCAAACCTCGTACACCCACAGACCATGTGCGCAACCTCGGCATCATCCTCGACTCCTCCCCCACCGTGCACCGCCAGATCAACGCTGTATCCTCCACATGCTTCAACACCCTCCGCATCCTCCACAAGACTTTCAAAATACCCCCGAATCTAGAACACTCACCCACTCACTCATAACCAGCAGACTGGACTACGGGAACGCCCTCTATGTTGGAATAAACAAATCTGTACTCCTCAATCTCCAGACAATCCAGAACCCCACAGTTAGACTTGTCCTCGGCATCCCATAACAACACCACATCAACCAACACCTATGAGTACTCCACTGGCTCCCCTTCGAAAAGAGAGTGACCTCCAAGTTCCTCACCCATGCCTACTAATCTCTCCAGAACATCGGATCCTAATACCTCAACAAAAGAATCTCCTTCTACTTACCCAAGAGAAGCCTCCAATCCGCCGATGTGGCCCTAGCTGAAATCCCACGCATCCGCAGAGTTTAAACAGGGGGGCCTCGCTTACCCCTACATCGCAGCCAAAACCTGGAACCAACTCCCACTCCGCCTCAGACAAACCCCCACTCTGCAGGTTTTCAGAAAGAGCCTCAAGACCTGGCTCTTCGGATTGTAGTGTAGTTCCTATAGTACCTATGCAGGACCTGCACGTTTGGATAACATAAACTGTGGGATTGATGGCAGACTGGTTCCGTACAGCCCCACAGAGAAATGTTAACCTGTTTGGATGTAAGCTAGCTCATGGTGCCACTAGTGTCTCCTCTTATCGGGGAGAGATTAGATTCTGGCAACCTTAGAACACGACAACTCTGATCCCTCAAGATCGTGGAAACAATGTACTACTTTTCGCTCAGTCACTCTTGCTCATTTAGTTTATTTCAGAGGTTCCCAGAATAAACAGTCTGGGCGTTTCAATAAGGATTTATTGAACAGTTGTTATTCTCGTGTAAAATATATGAGCTGCAACAACCATTAGACAGTAGGAGAGATATATGATTAGCAGTATTATGAATAAAGAAGGATAGTACAGTTCTACCATTTTGCAATAAGGATGAATAAATACATGAATATAAAATGCATGATAAAAGTCTACATAATCCTACGATGCCTATCTAGATGTACCTAAGTGTACCTAGCATGAGTAAGTGTGTAGCCAAGAATCACTCTTGGTTTTAGTCGAAGTGTGAGAATGTAGGAGCCCCTCTTGGTCTAGAGTTGGACACCCCGCAAGGGATGTTTAGACTGCTGTCAGCTAGAGCGTCTGCATGCAGGAGCCTCAGCATCTCTGGCCAGTGTTTTGGCCTGGAAGTCTCGGTTCCCTCAACCTTATATTGGCAAGATGTGGTATTTATACCCGAAAGCATCTAGGACTTCTTTGTCCCTTGTATGGTTTGTATGGGTCATTGTCGGACTGAGGAAGACGTAAGGGATGAACCTTGTACATAGATATCATGCAGGTGATGTAGTTTCTGCTTCGTTTCCAAGACCCCTCATGAATGCTCATAGAAAATGTATGCGCCCATCGGAGATGTAATAGGAGACCTTTGTTCAGGGAAAAACCCTCCTTCTGCACCCAGAACTGAAACTAGATAAGGTTCAATCCTCAGAGCTCGTTATTTTGTAGTGTAGAGAACTAATGTAGGTGAAAGATCATGCCTATATAAGGGCATCTAGAATCATGCCTATATTAGGTCATCTAGAGTCGTGCCTATATTAGGGCCTCTATATAAAACATAGCAGGATGAGACGAAGCTGCTCAAACCTCCCCTAGCGCCTTGAGACCCTCGCGGGTGAGTAGTGTGCTTCACAAATCCCTGATTGATTGATTGATTGAAGCTACAGCCATCGGAGATGTAATAGGAGGCCTTTGTTTAGGGAAAAACCCTCCTTCTGCATCCAGAACTGAAACTAGATAAGGTTCAATCCTCAGAGCTCGTTATTTTGTAGTGTAGGGAACTAATGTAGGTGAAAGATCATGCCTATATAAGGGCATCTAGAATCATGCCTATATTAGGTCATCTAGAGTTGTGCCTATATTAGGGCCTCTATATAAAACATAGCAGGATGAGACAAAGCTGCTCAAACCTCCCCCAGCGCCTTGAGACCCTCGCGGGTGAGTAGTGTGCTTCACAAATCCCTGATTGATTGATTGATTGAAGCTACAGCCATCGGAGATGTAATAGGAGGCCTTTGTTTAGGGAAAAACCCTCCTTCTGCACCCAGAACTGAAACTAGATAAGGTTCAATCCTCAGAGCTCGTTATTTTGTAGTGTAGGGAACTAATGTAGGTGAAAGATCATGCCTATATAAGGGCATCTAGAATCATGCCTATATTAGGTCATCTAGAGTTGTGCCTATATTAGGGCCTCTATATAAAACATAGCAGGATGAGACAAAGCTGCTCAAACCTCCCCCAGCGCCTTGAGACCCTCGCGGGTGAGTAGTGTGCTTCACAAATCCCTGATTGATTGATTGATTGAAGCTACAGCCATCGGAGATGTAATAGGAGGCCTTTGTTTAGGGAAAAACCCTCCTTCTGCACCCAGAACTGAAACTAGATAAGGTTCAATCCTCAGAGCTCGTTATTTTGTAGTGTAGGGAACTAATGTAGGTGAAAGATCATGCCTATATAAGGGCGTCTAGAACAGTGCTTTAAATGGGAAAAAATAAGTGCAGGTACTCATTAAAATAAGTAATTGGTGTGGCAAATGGGCGGGGCTAGGGGCGGGGCTAAGGGCAAGATATGATAATACATAATGACTTCTGTACCAGTTGCAGCACATATCAAAACACATGAGAAATGTGTTTATGTAAACAAATCAGGTTAACTCATTACACAAAATGAAAGCCAAACAGGATATGTTAACATTTCCTTGTTTTATCATATTGGCTGCTTCTTAATGCCATATGTTATTTGTTGTTGTTGGGCACCATACTATATATTCTCAAGCGGGCACACACACTGAGAGCGAAACAAGCTGAGATGAACACAAAAGCATTCCACCCATTCCCTTTAAAATATCTCCTACGAGTGTCCTGATTCTCTCCCTCTCACACAAAAATAGGCACACACAGGTTGGCAATCACACAGACATATATATATGTATGTATAAACGATTATTAAAGTTAACAAGAAATGCACAGGATTTTTGACTGTACACAATTTTGTGTTAAAATACAATTTCAATGCACATTCACGATTTCAGAACTCAACAAATATCTGGTATTTTTATGTGCAAAAAGTGGCAATCCTAACTTCACCTGTCACCTCACTTCTATACAGTCATCCCTCCCTCAATCCTGGAGCTCAATTCTGGAGTGCTGGAGCGTCCCCTGCTGTTCATTTCTCTATGGGAAGGGTTTACTTTACACCCATAAAGCCAGTATTCAGGTCGTCATGTTATCATACAAAGGCAGCAATTAGTGATGCAAAAACAAAACGGCTTTGGGGAAGGTAGAGGATTGTGTGACGCTGCCGCACACTCTAGTACGGTCAGTGCATTTCCCTAAATGGAACAGGATTACTGACTGGCAGCCCCAGCCAATTTCACATGCCCCATTTTACTTGTTTGGGCACAATCAGTAGCAGGGGGGGAGAAAGGTTTTGGGGCACTGTTCCCTATAAAGGTTACATGATGATATGACGCCTCTAGGGGTGTCTCTGGATCACCCACCGCCCCCTCCCTGTGTATGCCATGGCACAATTCCTGATTCTCAGGGTGTAGACCTGTTGGTGTCCGCCCCTAGTGATGGTTAAGAGGTAGCTGACACGGAGTATCCTTTTCAGACGCCAACACTGGGGTGGGACCCTTCTGCTGGGGCTGCCATCTGATCCAGTACCGACAGAACATTTCTCACCACTGCAGTGTGTCATCATTAAGTCAGTCAACATGGTCCAATGGTCCAAACCTGTTGTTTACTGGCACGTTAAACGGGGGACGACCCAATGAACGCTGAAGGTACAAAGTGCAGTGGGGAGTGAATAATTGTCATTCAGGATTGAAACTTTGCTCTCTCTAAGGCCGATATGGGGTTATAAAAATACCCCAGCTAATGGAGTACTAATTCAGTGCCCCCTTGCCTGATGAAAATGAAAACCGAATAACAATTGGTTGGCCACAGCAGGGCTCCTGAAGTTGATGATTACGCAGCCACCTCGGCGGACTTTCATTCCCCTACCAATCCTCCTTACTCGATGGGTAAGAAGAATCTTGTGGGCTTTTGATATTTGATAGTCCCTGAACTTTCCCACCCATAATTAGACACTCGTTCTTCAGAGCCCCATGAGACCTGATCTGTCCATATCTCAATGGTGGAACTCCTGTCATCACCACCACATATGGGTAGGCTGGTGGTGGTGAATGAATTATCGGAAGGTTTTTAGTTTCTTTTTTGTGATGCCTCCCTCCCCGTTTTCTTTGACTCTTATGGTGGCTGAGATTCCCTGTGATGAGATTAGATTCGTACTGGGCAGAACTTTAGTCTCCCGACCAATCATTTTAATTGGCAAATTGTAATATGGCCTGATGTTTTTATTGGTGCCACTGTTCCCCGGCTCCTTCTGCCCATCTTGCATGGACGTCCAGTCAGCCCTGGGTCCCTGGGAAGTATTTGTGTGCATGCATGCGTGTATCTCTTAGCATGTGAGTGTGTGCATATGAGAGTAATTAACAGAGTGACTAAGTGAGAATAAGTGTCAATGAGTGCATGTCAGTGAGCAAACCTGAGTCTGTAAGGGAGAGCGGGTATTTGAGTGTGTGAAAGTGAGTGAGTACATCAGAAGACGTGAGAATAAGTGACAGTGAGTGTGACAGTGAATAAGAACAAGTGAGACTGAGAGCGAGACTGCCAAAGTCAGTGACCAAGGAGTGAGTGAGCATGACAAAGTGAGTGAAAATGAGTGTGAGGCAGTGTGAAAGAGAGTGAACTCGTATGGGTGAGAATACGGTGGAGTGAATGTAAGAGAGCAAGTTTGAGTCCGTTACGCTCGTTAGTCTGCCACTGGCCTAGAAGTAATTATTGGCTTACAGGGGTACCCATAGCAAATGCTGGCATATTTGTGGTAGTTTTCGTCACAAGGAGGGCCCACGTCAAAACACTGACACACCAGATGTAATTCTTGGTACATGAAACACCCATAGCAAAATGCTAGTGTTGGCATATTGGATATCATTTGTGACGTAAGGATTACAGACAGGCAGCCCCAGCCAATTTCACACGCCTGATGGAGGAAGGGGGAGGGGGCTTAACACTTCAAGCCTAATAGCCATTGCGCACCTCATCAACAGTGCAGGGCCTGTCTGGACCCTGTCCTGCTGATCACAGCATGATGCAAGACAGCCCTCTCAGACCCCTGCAGTCAGGGGCATTCAAGTGAGAGCTGCTGTAATCTCCCGCAGCGAATGTGCAAAAGGCCACTGAAGGGCTCAGTGTTTTGCAAGCTCCTCGGAAGCAGGGCGGCATTTGCCCTGAGCTGGAGGAGAGCAGTAACCTGAGCCTTCTGGGCTCTCAATCAGGGTACCGGTACTCTTCCCTGACCTAAGAAAAGTGCCGGTACTGAGGGCCAGAAAATTCGGAAGTGCCGGTACTCAGTACCGGTGAGTACCGGCCCATTTAAAGCACTGGTCTAGAATCATGCCTATATTAGGACATCTAGAGTTGTGCCTATATTAGGGCCTGTATATAAAACATAGCAGGATGAGATGAAGCTGCGCAAACCTCCCCCAGCGCCTTGAGTCCCTCGTGGGTGAGTAGTGCGCTTCACAAATCACTGATTGATTGATTGATTGAAGCTACAGCCTGCGACTTTTGCAGGGGTCTAGTAGTATTTGGCTAATACCATCAGGTAAATACCCACAGCAACTCCCTTTCCAAAGGTGTATCTCCCACCCTGGAACGTTCTTCTAACGAACCTTGCACAAGTGAGACCGAAAAAGCGCTATGGGAACGAGAAATCCTTTTCTTCTTCAAGAAGAGTTCTCTTTGCGGGGCCCAGTCAGATTCACAAAGCCATCTGCTGGTACCAAACTGTTACTCAACATAGGAAGAACACTTGATGCCTTAGAAATGGAAGCTAGAGTTCCATAGTTATGTGCCAACCCTGTACTTGTTGACGCTTTCAGGTTAGCGGGCTCAACTGCCCTCTACCTTTGGGCCACTCCCCAAAGGTTCTGTTTCTTGGTGTTTGGCAACTGCGACGGCTCTGATCCAGTGCATCCTGACACTTTCAGGGGCTCCGGTTCCAGCATCTAACGTGAAGTCAAAACTGACCATGGCACTCTCCCACATTTGTTTGGGGCCTGCATTGGCAATGCACTGGAAGTCTGTGCTTATGCTGCCCATGAGGTTGGCTCCTGGCTCCAAGTCTCCATACTTTTTGTCCTCCCACCTGTCATATACGAGACTAGGGCTTTTTTATGTTGTCTTCAAAGCAGAACCCAGACTCTGGTCCTACTGCCACTCCAGAAAAAGTGTGTGGCCTAAAACACACAGTAAATGCCTCCTGTCTTTTGAGCAGCATGTGCATGCTTTATGGAAACTGGCAAAGCTCCCAGCCAGAGCACCTGAAAACGTTGTTCTTAGACCTGGTGAGTGATGGACTGGAAGGATCTCAACAGATTCTGAAACGTGGCTTTGAGTCTCCAGACTAAGTGGCCCAGTCTGTGGTTGCACTGTCATGCTTTGAAAGCGTGCTTGTATGTTTCCCCCTAGATTTGAGGGAGATGTGCAGGCTACACTTATGAAAAACCCTTTGACTGAGATCCTTATTTACATGGCACTGGTGCACAAACATGCCTGGTGAAAGATAATTATTGCTCATGACCTAGGCTTTACCATCAACCTTCAAAAGACTGACTTCACTCCCACACAAAGATTGACTGATATTGGAAAGTCCCACACGATCGTGAAAGGCCATGTGTTTTCATTTTTGCTCCCCAGCACCGGGGAGTTTGGGTGTGTTCTCTCTATTTCCCATTCCCCCAATTCACCACCACCACCTTCTCTCTCCGTATATGGCCAAGGGATCAGGGTACTCCCACGTTTGTTATTTTAATCTTAACTTCAGGACCATGTCTCAAAGTTCTTTAATAGCAGTGAGAACATTTCTTGCATGTTCTGACCAGACAATCAGTTCGCTCACACCCGTGGGACTGTGAGTCAATTGGAGGGGGAGCTCTTGCGACTAACCAGATCTCTCCAGTTTTTTAATTTATGGTCCCTCTGGACTCCTGTGGGGTCAACTATCAATATATCTTTGCACTTTGAACATTAATTTCTCAAAAACTACTGAACAGATTTGTACCAAATCACAAAAAGCATGCTTTCTGGATAAGGATCTAATTTTCTGCCAAATTTTGTGTCATTCTTTTTGACAGTTTTCTCTATATTATTGTCTAATGTTTCCTATAGAAAATGCATGGGTAAAAATGTTTTGGGACCCGCCTTTGACTTATCACCCTGAAACTTTTCAAGAAGGATCTGAGGTGTTTTTTAGTGTTGTTGTTTGGGGGAAAGATTTATGAAGATTTGTCAAACAGTGCCAAAGTTATTAGCCAAAGAAACAAGCATCGGCAAAGCCAATAGGTTTCGTCTTTATTATATTCTTTGGTGCTGTAGTTATTGTAATGTGTTTGAATGTATGTGACAAGGGTATGCCAGAAAACTGATAGTTCTTTTAACTTTGGTCTTTTACTTTAACTAGAAACAATTTGATATGGATCTACAGTTAATGAAGCAATACAGTAGGCATGATAAGGAAAAAAGGAGAAGTTGCTTGTGTTAACAAAAGAAGCATGGTTGGAAAATGTTGCAATTCATGTTCTTGAGAAAATACCTATCAAATGCTTTTTAGTCAGTTCATCTCACATCTCAGTATTGTGGTAGGTTGCAATGCATGACGGCTATGTGTTAGTGCAGCAGTTGCCCTTGGTCTGAGACTATAGATCCTCTTCTAGAACTTAAAATCTGCATTGCTAAAACACCAGGAATCCAGTTGGCACACAGCACTTGTTTTACCAAAGCAGATTTCGCAAAAAACCTTTGTGTGGCATCTTAATCACAAGTATACTAACTTTGAGCATGTACCTTCAAGCTTGAGCTGCTGAATTCGGAACTTTAAATAACCAGGTTTGAATCCTGATGTACGCTCAACATCCTGTGAGTCTCTGAAAATCAATTAATCTCCTTTGCCTTAAAGAAAATAAATCTGACCTTTTGTAATGTATCTGGTGCTGATGTAAAGCGCTCCAACGCCCTTAGCCAAGTGCGCGCTTTATAAAACTGGCAGAAAAAATACATAGTTGTTTATTATTATCAAGAGCTGTATGTGTTTGTAGTGGAGTATAATAGTCACTCAAGAGGCAGATGTTGTACAGCCCAGTAATTACTATGCATCTCCTTGCTATTAGGCTAGACAGAGGGCTCTCTGTCCAAGTCTTTAATGAACGTTAAATGTAGTAGATATCTGGAAGATGCTGCGAGCACTCACGTGCACTGCCCCTTGATATACACGCCGGTGTCTGCACGTCTGCACCCGAAACGGCTAATCACCCTTGTTGACGTCGTATGAATTGTATCTTTTTACAGTGGCGAGTCCATTCCTGTAACCAGGCATTAACGTGAGTGCTTGTAATTTTTGCATTTGGTAGCTTATGTGTTACACTTGCTTGCATAGTGATTTGATGCATGTCTTTGGTGCACACAGCTTTTGGTGTGGGACACAGAGATCATTAACACAGAGATCATTAATTGCTGCATATGCGGAACAAAATTAGAGGGAACAATAATTGTAGCATCTTTTTTGATGAGCAGAGTGTGCCCTAGGGGAATCGTGAAGTACGCTTTTGGCCTTGAGGTAACAGGTTCGAATACATTTTACATGCCAGCTGGCTATGCCAGCTTTGGAAATGGCCTGTCCCTTGTGAGGTTTAGTGAATGGAACAAATTGTTGTCTTTACCACGGAATAGTTTAGTCCTGTCTATATAGAACATAAGGGACAGCTGTAAAATACCTCTAGGAAAAGGCACGGGCACCGACATTGTGCCCCGACACGCCCCTCCGACCAGGGACTCTAAGCAAGAAATGCCCCCATCGTTGGAATGGCCCCCAACAGCGGTACCGCTCAGGAAATATGCACAATACTGTGTCTCGATCAGCACAACCACTGGACAAGGGAGAATCACCCACTCAACAGATCTGTGAGGGAACTCCTCTTTTGGTGCTCTTCCCAAGGCGGATCAGCAATACGCGGGGCTTTCTCCTCACTACGAGAGCCCTGCAGCGCCGGCATTAATCCTGTCCGCGGGGCTTCCCTTGCCCAAGGTAGCCCCGCACTGTCATCGGAGGCCTTGGCCGCCTCTCCTCACTTTTCCCGGGCCCCCTCCTGGGACCCGGGACTTCGATGTGGAGCCCGCGAGGCTCCACTTCTGGCCCGCCCACAACCAGGCAATGGTGCCTGTCTTCTGGGTAGTGCTCAGCGCGCCCAGCAGTTTCTTTTGGCGGCTTCTGCTTCTCGGCCGCAATGCGGGGTGGGCACCCGCTGTTAAAATAGCAGGAGAGCGGGATGGGCACCCACAAATAACTCAAAACGCGGCCAAAATAAACATAAAGCGGGGTGGGCACCCGCTTCTCAGGTATCACAGGGGAATCCCTACGATGGGGATTCCCTCTAAAAGCGGGCTGCAGCTCAGCGCTGCGCAGCCCACACTCCTTTTCTGTCTTAGAGAAAATAAAGAAAAAGAGCACAGAGATCAAAAGATTCTAAAAGCTCCAACAAGTTATGCAAAAAGCATGAGTCCAAGCAAAAGTTCCGTTAGGAATCAAGGGGTCAATGCTGGGCCCAGGAAGGTAAGCCATCATTGCGGTTCTTCCTGGGCCCCAGCAGCAGCAAGCCCCCCAGCACGTCAGAAACAGCACACCAGCATAGAACATGGGGTCACAGCCCCTATATATATATTACACCATCTCTTTGTCTGCAGTACAATGCATGGGGGAACCAGTGCAACTGGTTCAGGGGGGATTTAGAGCACTTTGTTTTCCAAGCGCCTCTTCCCCTTTGTCAGGTGGGGGCTAGGTGATCAGACACACCACAGGGAGCGGAGCCAGCATTGTACAGGCTGGGCACAGTCCTATTCAGGGTCAGGGGATTACTCCTCCCACTACTCCCAATGCAGATGTCCCATTCAGCCTAGTGCTGACTCACCCTGCCCCTCCTGGAGCCACACACACCTCCCAGCCCCGGTCACTCACAAGTCAGACATGCAATTCACATCAGGCAGGCAGAAATATAGCACACAGAAATGCCAACTTCTAAAAGTGGTACTTCCCAACTAATCATATCAAATCTGTGCACACCATTGCGCAACATTTATTATTACAATACCAAATATATTAAACTTGACCACGCTGCTCCACCCTTATCAGGAATTACTACTGAAACACTGATCAGGGAATCCCCAATGCATCCCTATGGGAGGGCAGGCCAATCTCACCAATGTAACACAGATAGCGCACACACTTTACACTGGACAGCAGTGCTAAAGTGCCCAGAGGTCTAAAACCACCAACATTATGTCAGAAATAAGGTAGGAAAAAAGGTAAAAAGTTTAGGAATGAACCTGCCAAAAGGGCCAAGTCCAACAATCTGTGTAGCATAAACAACCTGTACAGACTACATAAGTCTAACTATGCAGCCTATGTTAAGGGTTGAAAATCCCCAGTGTACATTGCATTTTCCTTTAATAACCCTCTTACCAGACTCAACAATTTCAGTAAATCAGAAAGAGAGAGCATAAGGTTAAAAATCAATGCCTTTATTGAAGACAAAACTGCAAGGAAGTGCAAAAGGCATTGTTAGCCTATAGGTTGCATTGAAAATATAACAAGTGAATTCTGGCACCGTGCCTTTAAGACCTCCTGTATCCCATCATCGCGAACACTGTAAGAAACTTTCCAGAAGAACTCTTAGAGAAAATCTGACTTCATGGTCTTAAAGAAAGGGAAAAATCTTCAGGAGGATATTCTCCAGCTTTTTCCAAGGCTTCCTCTCGGCAGAATCTCCTTCCAGAGGCAGATCATCAAGCAGGCGTGAAAAAAGGAGAACAAGATCAGCTTCTAGAGGTAGAAAAATACCAGTTTCTTCTCCATTGGGATCGACATCAAGAGTGCCCCCGACTTCAAGGCATTCTTCGCCTACAATGCATTCGAGGACGAAATGACAAGGACTGACGTTGAGAGACTCTACTTCTTCACCGTCAATAGAGACCTTGCTGGAGTAGTCGAAACCCATGTCGTCAAGAGTCCAGTCATCCTCAAATAAAGACAAGTCTCCGTCAATGGCGTCCAGGCAGGTATACGCTCTGTCGTGGTCGATCTTTTACACTTGACATTGAAGCATATTTTGACGGAGACTACGTCACTGGTTCTCTCCACCGCTCAAAGTCGAAACACACTTTCCCAGGAGAGCCCCCATTGTTGGCAACCAGGCATCGCTCAACTTTGTGGCAGACTTCTCCGTTATCGGCAACATGAGGCTGACTGATATCGAGGGACATGTCTCCGTAGACTGCAACCAGACGCATTTTGACATCGAAACACACATCTCTGTTGACGGCAAACAGGTGCCTCTTAATGTCGAGACACACATCTCCATCTGCGGCAACCAGGTGCCGCTTGACGTCAAGGCAGATGTCTCTGCTAGCGACCCTCCTGGCATCGAGACACAGAGCATTTCCATCCATGATGACAAGGCACCGGTCAACATCGAGACAGACACAGCTTACACAGTCTCTGACGACGGCAAGGAGAGGCTGTTGTACATCAGGGCCTCATTCATCACCTTCAACACCACCTCTTTGTTGGACATTTAAGTAGCATTCTGCAGCCTATAAGCCTGCACAGCATCATCTGTCCCCTAAACAAAGGTCTTGGAAACGAGCGTCCGCTGACTCTTCAGGTGCCTCCTCACTCGGAGGCTCCTTTTATCCTTTCTCCACAGTGGCTGGAGAGTGTACGCAATTGGCCTGTTCCACAAATCCCAGACTCGCAATACTCAAAAACATATTCACCTTCATGGTCTCCCCCAATGATACCGTCTCCTAAACCAACTCCATGAGCCAAGACTCTTCTAGCCCGCCTGGCAGAGCCAAGCTTCCTCAAGTCCCCAACAAGATCCAGGGTACCTAGAGAAGGCACTCCTCAATGCAGAACTCACTCAAGAACAAGGAGTAGATCTCAACGCAGGGCCAGAACATGATCCCCAATGCCTGCCTAAGATCTTGGAGTTTGCACTCACTCCACCGGGCATGTAGATGCCCATCATGGTCTACATCCACTAATCATCGAAGAGGGACTTTTCGCTGACACTCATGGACACTCCACAAGTGAGAGTATCTCCCATTGATGACATCAACACATTCAATGAGGTATTGGTCAGGGTAGCGACCAAGTTGAACATTGATATTTCAGTGCCCCCTGCAACCTCATTGTTCATTTTTGAGACCGTTGCCTATTGGGTTCCAGGTTTCCTCCAACCAGTTATGGATTTTTTTTTACTCCAGCCTCACTTCGTGCAACTTCACCAAGGATTTTAAAGAAATATAAGGCTCAAGATCAAGATCCTTTATTTCTAAGAACTGATCCTCCACCAGAGTCGGTCATTATAGCTGCTGTCAACCTCATCATCCAACCCGCCTGACAAGGGTAGTAAGCTCATAGATTCCTTGGGCAGGAAAATGTGTGGCACCTCTGCCTCATTCAAGAAGGTAAGCGCAGCAGCATTACTGTTATGCTGCAATAGATCCCTTTGGGTCTCCTTCGCCAGATTCTCAGAAAAGCTCCCCAGAGAAGATATACAGAACTTTGATGAGATCCTTCAAGAAGGAGGTCTGGTTGCTAACTAAATATTTAGCACAGCTGCAGACGGCTCTGACCTGGCAGCCCACAGCTATTCGCATGGGTTATGTGAGATGCTCATCATGGCTTCACCAGACTGGCCTTAAGCCAGAAGCGCAGCAGCGCATTCTGAACCTTCCTTTCACGGGCAATTCACTTTTTAGATCACACAAATGATGAAATGGCAAAAGGGAAGCCTGAATTGGACACACTCCAGGCCGTGGGCCTGGAAAAGAAAGAGGAATGCCATAGAAGGTACAGGCCTTATGACAAGCGTCCTGGCCATCAGAGGGTTCAAACTCAGAGGGGAGTGGGAGTGTATTCTCAACCTTTTCTGTTAAGGAAAAAAGTCCCCAACAGAGGCTACAGACGCATTACGCATCCTAAACAAATTCATAAGAAAGTAGAAATTCAGAATGCCGGCTCTCTATCAGATTTACCCATAACTCCATCCGGGGTACTGGATATGTTCTAGCGGACTTCAGGATGTGTACTTACACATCCCATTCGCCAGAAAGCATAGGAATTTCTTCAGGTTCAAAGTGGCATCCAAGCATTACAAATCAAATGCAAGGTGCTGCCATTTGGCCTGAAAATCTGCTCCTTGCACATTTTCCAAGTGCATAGTGGTCGTAGCAGCAGCCCAACGAATGAAAAGCATATTCATCTACCCATATCTAGATGACTGGCTGGTGAAAAGTTCCTCTCCAGATCAAGCAAAAGAACATTACAATGTTTGCCTTGAGACCCTCCAACCTTAGGTCTTCATGTCAGCACCAACAAATCCATCCAGAATCTCACTCAAAGGCTGCACTACCTAGGGGCGATCCTGGACACAAAAATCTCAAAAGTGTGTCCTTTGGGGGAGAGACTATTCTCTATTGTTCAGAAGGGTTCAACCCTTTTACAAACTCCGCACCCAACAGCCAGACAGATGGCTTCGCTGCTGAGGTCAATGGATAGTCCTGGTACTCCATGCCAGACTGCACATGAGGCTGCTCCAACAGAATCTCGAGAATCAATGCAACCAGTACACAGACCACTGGGACAATAGGCTCACCCTGTCACAAGTGCTGAAGAGTTTTTTGCCGTGGTTGATTCAACCAAAAAATCTACTCATAAGTGCCCTGCCCCTTCATACCAGGACACTCCCAAACAAACAGTCATTACAGATGGGTCTCTCCAGGACTGGGGCGCTCACATAGGCACCCAACAGACACCAGAGCCTGTGGTCGGTCAAGGAACAACTTTATCATATCAACCTGCTGGATCTGTTCATCTAGCCACTAAATCCTTTCATCCCTCCGTCCAAACCGACAAGCTCTTGGTACAAACGGACAACACAACCACAATAAACTAGCAAGGGGGCACTCAATCTTGCCACCTAACCCTGGAAGCATAGGCTATCTGGAATTGGCTCATAGTGAGGAAGTTGATAATCTCTGCTGTTCATCTGCCAGGAGCCCACAAAACACAAGCAGACTCTCTCAGCTGAAACTCCGCCGACACGTATGACTGGATACTGCACAACAACGTCCTGCAAGATATTTTTCAAGAAGGAGGGAATTTTCAGATCAACCTGTTCTCAGAAGAAAGCAACAAAAAATGCCCAGACTTTGCATCCAGGTTCTACCAACTAGGAACGAGGGGGAATGCCCCTATGATCGACTGGTCCAGCACATTTCTGTATGCATTTCATCCCATTCGCTTGATACCAACAGTCATCAACAAACTGTACCGAGCCAGTACCAGAATGATCCTAATACCTGCGGCATGGCCTCACCAGTGCTGGTACCCAGATCTCCTCCACCTGCCAAAGGACAACACAGGAAACAAGAAAAAACCAAGAGGGGAGATAGAGGGATAAAGAACTAGGTTCGCCCTCCAGAGCTAATACATGTACCAAAAAATCCAAAGTATCGGATAAAGAAACTAGCTATGTTTTTTGAAAACACTATCATAGACGGATGTGAATTCCAGAATAAAGGGGGGAAATAACCCTTTTTTTTTAGTCCCCTCACTCACCGGAGTTGCCTCACGGTGACATGCTTCATCATAGGGGCCCTCCCAACCCGCTGCGGGTTGAGGCGTGCTACAACTTGCGAGATACGTAGGAGCACTGTTAGTGAGGACTATGTGTGGTGTGAAGTGATAAGTGGGTGGAGTGGTGTGAATTAAAAATATCTTACTAGTGGGCAAAAAAGGCTTTTATTAGTGCTCCTAGCGGGAAACAACCTTTACAACGCAACTTTTACAACGCACTACCATTACAACGAAATTTTTACAACGCAAAAACCATTACAACGCATGTATTTACAACGCATTTTTTTAAAACGCAGGTACCTTTACAACGCATACCATTACAACGTAAGTATTGGTAAGTATTTTATATGTTTGGTTTTTTTTTAAGGGTTATTTTTAGGGTTCAGGGTCAGTTTTCACTTTTTGGGTAAAAGGGTATTTTTAGGGTTCAGGGTCAGTTTTCAGTTTTTGGGTAAAGGGGTATTTTTAGGGTTCAGGGTCAGTTTTCAGTTTCTGGGTAAAGGGGTATTTTTAGGGTTCAGGGTCAGTTTTCAGTTTTTGGGTAAAGGGGTATTTTTAGGGTTCAGGATCAGTTTTCAGTTTTTGGGTAAAATGATATTTTTAGGGTTCAAGGTCAGTTTTCAGTTTTTGGGTAAAGGGGTATTTTTAGGGTTCAGGGTCAGTTTTTGGGTAAAGGGGTATTTTTAGGGTTCAGGGTCAGTTTTGAGTTTTTGGTATTTTTAGGGTTCAGGGTCAGTTTTCAGTTTTTGGGAAAAGGGGTATTTTTAGGGTTCAGGGTCAGTTTTGGGTTTTTGGTTAAATGGGTATTTTTAGGGTTCAGGGTCAGTTTTGGGTTTTTGGGGTACAGGGGTATTTTTAGGGTTCAGGGTCAGTTTTGGGTTTTTGGGGTACAGGGGATTTTTAGGTTTCAGGGTCAGTTTTGGATTTTTGGGTAAAGGGGTATTTTTAGGGTACAGGGTCAGTTTTGGGTTTTTGGGGTACAGGGGTATTTGTAGGGTTCAGGGTCAGTTTTGGGTTTTTGGGGTACAGGGGTACAGGGTAAAAATAAAATAAAATTAAATTTAAATTAAATCAATTAAATGAAATTAAATTAAATTAAATAACATTACATTAAATTAAATTAAATTAGATTATTTTTAATTATTTAAAAATAAAAAAATTAATATATACTTACCAATACTTACGTTGTAATGGTATGCGTTGTAAATACCTGCGTTGTAAATACATGCGTTGTAATAGTTTTTGCGTTGTAAAAATTTCGTTGTAATGGTATGCGTTGTAAAAGTATGAGTTGTAACGTCATACATCCCTCCTAGCAGATATATTAAAAGGTGGGGTGGGTCTCTAGGTAAAACCGGTTGACTAATGGGACCGGAAACCTAGTAGATAGCCAACTAGTTTCGCGCTGTACCCCTCAGTTCTTCCTCAGGACATCACAAGGACCAGCCCTGTGATTTCCACTCCAAAAATGTGAAATATGCCTAACAATGAGCAAGAAATGCTATATATACATACGACTCTTCAGTAATACTGTGGTCAATGTTTATGTGGGCTTTAATAAGCCTCAAGGTCACTTTAAAGGGAAAGAGAGCTCTGCGTGGTCCATTTGGTGCAGACGTACTCCCTGCCGATAAACCTACTCGGCATCGCTCGCGACCGGTGAGTGACACAGGAAACAGCCATGCACATGGGATCTTCTTCACAAGCTATGCTGGAAGATATTCCACCCCAGCCTTCTCTCGCTGAGCTGGACAGCATGGCTCCTGAATTCCTATAGTACGGACACTCAAACCTGTCGGAGAAATTCATATACATTCTTCGGGAGTCCAGAAGGCCTTCCACCAGACGATCTTATGCTTTCCAATGGAGGAGATTTTATATGTGGTGTGTTCAAAATCATTACCATCCAATATCGGGGCAGTAGAATGTCATATTGTCTTACCTTCTCCATTTAGCAAAGTCTGGCCTGCAATTTTCATCCATTTAGGTACATTTTGCAGCCATAACAACTTCCCAAAAGTCCCTTACACAATGGTCATTCTGTTGAATTTCTATTGTGAAGGACTTCTTAGAGGAATTGAAGAAGATGTTCCCACTAGTACGCTCAGAATCTCCTTGTTGGGAACTTAATGTGGTCCTTTCAAAGCTCATGTGTCCCCCATTCGAACCCATACATAAGGCAACCCTACAACATCTTACATGGAAAGCTACTTTTCTAGTAGCTTTCACTTCAGCACGCACAGTCAGCGAGATGCAGTCTCTCTGCTCCAAAGTGTCTTACACTGTGTTCCATGCTCACAGAGTGGTGATGAGGACTCATCGCAGTTTCCTCCCCAAAGTAGTGTCTGAGTTCCACATTAACTAAACAATTTCTCTACCTACATTCTTTCCAAACCCTTCCACTCAAGCGAAAGGGCGTTGCACTCTTTAGATGTTAAACAAGTTCTAAAATTCCATTTCAATAAAACTAAAACCATCAGACGGATGGACCCTCTGTTAGTTACGACCCAATGAGGACAGGCCTCGCTTATACTAAATTTCTAGATCAATAGTTTCTTGTATTTTCTTTTCTTATCAATTGGTCATCAAATAATTGCCTGTCAGACACTCTACAAGGCAGCAACAGCAACACTACTTAGAAATGTCCCCATCTCTCAAATATGCAAAGCTTCTAGTTGGAGATCTGTGCATAATTTCACAAGGCACTACTGTCTGGATTCCTGCACTAAGGCAGACACCCAAGTAGGGCAGGCCTCCTTAAGAAACCTATTTCAGTGAAGATGACTACTGCTTTTATTATTCCTGACTTGTCCGCGCGGGTATGGGATGTACTTGCTATTCTAATCTAATGCATATGACTATTGATGAGGATCCCCTGGAAGGGAAGGATTAGTTACTCACATGTAATCCTAGTTCTCTTCCAGGGAAATCCTCACCAAAGTCTTAAGCAACCCTTGACCTGTCACCTGTGGGGCATGATGGGATACAGGAGGTCCTGTAGGTCTTAAAGAATTCAGAATTCACTTGTTATGTTTTTAATGCAGCCTATTGGATCGCAATGCATTTTGCATTTCCTTTCAGTTTTCTCTTCAATAAAGACTGTGTTTTTGAACCTTATGCTCTCTCTTTATGATTTACAGAAATGCTTGAGTCTGGTAAGAGGTTTAATGAAGGGAAATTCAATGTACATAGGGCATTTTTAGCCCTTAACCTAGGCTGCATAGTTATATGTGTAACTAATTATTAACTACGTACCTGTTTATTATGATATATATTATGTTTAACATGTGTTCTGGGTCTCCGCACGTAGCGGGAATATTCTAATGGTTATGACGTTGATGAGGTTTCCCCTCGAAGAAAATTAGGATTACAGATAAGTAACTAATCCTTCCTGCATCAGCCGAGCATTGCTATTATAGATGTTGTTTGTTTGCTGGGTTGGCACACACATGCTATCTGCGACATAGCCAGCGAATTCCAGTAAGTCGAATTCCAAGTACAAGCATAAGAAAGCGAATCAGGACTCGACTCCATCCTGCCACTTTGACTGTGAATAGAAAGCGCAAGGGCTTATTGATGTCACTCACACCTCTTTGAGGTCTCCGATCATGGAATCAATTCCTCAACTGGTCCCGATGCACCCTGAATTTCCTAGGCTTTTGTCAACCCTGCAGCAGAGGGAGGCCTTCAAGGTGGCCATGCTTCAAATTTTCAGTGCACTTCCAGGTTCCTCTAGTGCATGTTCCGGCAATATGGAACTGCAGGGGCGTCCAACTGGGTTATCACCAACGGACCCATTCCCAGCATGGTCTGTCCCATGGGGACCAGGTACCTGGCCTTTACTGACACTGGTGCAGACTTCTGCTGTGGCCCAAGATCTATATCGGTCCTCCTTATTCGACTGATATATTACCAGCGGTGCCAGAAGAGTATCCTGTGCCAATGCCAATATTATACCCTGAACTGACTTTGGTTCAGACCCAACTGATGTTAAGCTATGAAATCACAAAAGCACAAAGTTGTCATGCACCCTGTCTGTAACCCAGTGACTCCCAAAACTCTCCTACCAGCAGAAGTGCCATTATCCTTTTGGTTCTGACTCTGTTTCTATGCCAGAGCAGGGACGTCCCAGGATGTTAATGATGATTTGCTCTCCCATCACTGTACCAATGATTCCTTTTTCATTGATTTGCAGAATGTGAGTGGGCTTTTCTCCTCTCCTAAAATAGAGCTTGACTCGCCACTTGGGCATCAATGGAAAAACAGTGCCCCATTTGCAGTTATGTTCTGGAGGGAAGCCAATGCACTAGGCTACTTTCAGTTGAGACCAAAACAAATGGTCTAATTGAGATTTTACATCCTGTGCCAGCTACATCTGAGTCTGCTTCCTTTTAACGATGGCCTCAGTGATACTTTTTGGCCACTTGGTCCAAGGCTTGTTCTTGCCGGCCTGTGAATAGGCAGGTCACCATATACTCCAATTTCTGAACTGGGGTGGCGGAGTGAGCTAAAGAACGGTGATGGATTAAACCCAGATCAGTTGACTGGGGGTGAGTGTTTGTATTGTCAACGTTCCGTCCATCATCACCTTTGGTTTTTCTTTGTTCGCCCTAAGTTGGCAGGGTATGCTCAGACGTGAGTCCCTTGCTCACTTTGCCACTGGAGTCAAGCAAGCCCGGCTGAAGACGGCTGTAATGCCAGAAACCGGTCCTGGGAAGCTTGATTCCGGTCCAGGGAAGACATGGCTGGGCAGTTCGGGCTGGACTGTTCCCATGAGGTACAGGGTCAGACTGATTTGCATATGGCCATGTCTGAACTGGGGTGGCGGAGTGCGCTAAAGAACGGTGATGGATTAAACCCAGATCAGTTGACTGGGGGTGAGTGTTTGTATTGTCAACGTTCCGTCCATCATCACCTTTGGTTTTTCTTTGTTCGCCCTAAGTTGGCAGGGTATGCTCAGACGTGAGTCCCTTGCTCACTTTGCCACTGGAGTCAAGCAAGCCCGGCTGAAGACGGCTGTAATGCCAGAAACCGGTCCTGGGAAGCTTGATTCCGGTCCAGGGAAGACATGGCTGGGCAGTTCGGGCTGGACTGTTCCCATGAGGTACAGGGTCAGACTGATTTGCATATGGCCATGTCTGAACTGGGGTGGCGGAGTGCGCTAAAGAACGGTGATGGATTAAACCCAGATCAGTTGACTGGGGGTGAGTGTTTGTATTGTCAACGTTCCGTCCATCATCACCTTTGGTTTTTCTTTGTTCGCCCTAAGTTGGCAGGGTATGCTCAGACGTGAGTCCCTTGCTCACTTTGCCACTGGAGTCAAGCAAGCCCGGCTGAAGACGGCTGTAATGCCAGAAACCGGTCCTGGGAAGCTTGATTCCGGTCCAGGGAAGACATGGCTGGGCAGTTCGGGCTGGACTGTTCCCATGAGGTACAAGGTCAGACTGATTTGCATATGGCCATGTCTGAACTGGGGTGGCGGAGTGAGCTAAAGAACGGTGATGGATTAAACCCAGATCAGTTGACTGGGGGTGAGTGTTTGTATTGTCAACGTTCCGTCCATCATCACCTCTGGTTTTTCCTAGGTCACCATATACGTCACACACCTGTGCCTGGAGAACTGGATTTTCTCACCAAGCACCCTACCCCAGGGAGTCTTATTGTACGGACAGACCTCGACCAGTAATGAGAATCCCAACTCATTTCCAACCCTTCCTTTGGATAGGGAATCCAGAAGGATTGGGGTGTTAGCAAGAACATGTTATCTTCCACCACTGTAACATTGTGATAAGTAAAGGCTGTTTGTTTGCTGGGTTGTTACACTCATACCTTGTAGGGCATGGCCCTAAATCTTGCTGGCAGTCCCAGAATATCTTAGTGCCTTTTTGATTATGCCATTTCCTGATGGACAGGACACAGCCAAAATTATTTGCTCACGTCTGAATACTACAGATTACCTGGAGAGAGCAGTAGGTACTACTGTCGTACTTCGTCACCACATGTGGATATGTTCCAAAGGATTGCCCGGTGATGTACAGGCCTCCCTCATGGATGTGCTCTTCGAAGGGTCCCGCCGTATCAATGAGAAGACATTTTCTACATTAGAAAACTTTAAGGGCAGTAGAGCTACCACACACTCTTTGAGACTGTTGACTCCTGCTAGACAGTTCCTGCCTCAACTGAGAAGGTTTGGGGGATATTCAAGAGGGCTGGCATATGTACTGACATATAAGATGGCTTTCCGAATCAGCGCAGTAGATATCCCAGTCCCTTTGAAGCTGTGGATGGGGTTGGCAGTCAGTATGCAGACCTGCAAGTCACCCCTACAGCAGGCCTTACACCTCTAAGGGAGGGTTCAGCATACTACATGTGTGGATATATCTGCATGAGCAGATATGCCACTGTGATGTCTAAGTTGATTCTTCGATATTACAAGCGAACAGGGGAGCCATTACATGTGTTGGACACTGGTGTTTACGAGTACCCCAGCTATATGACGGCTTCACTGAAACCAGAGATGTTTGGTATCAAACATCTCATATTAATACTCCCACACTGACTCTAGTGATGGATTTATTAATACATGCACCCAGAGGGCACCTTAGAGGTGTCCCCTGAAACCCTACCGACTACCTTTGTACTGCTGACTGGTGCAGACCAGTCTGCCACCACCGACCGGTTTCTGACTCTCGATAGGGGAAGGCCCATGCTCTCTGAGGGCTGAAACAATATCTGCTCCTGCCGGAGGTGTTGTCGCCTCCTCCAAGCAGGATGGACAAGTAATCATCATAATAAGGCAGGAGGCTTCAAAGGCCTATGTGACACAAGCCTACCCCAGACAGGTGAAATGCCACCCCCTGCCCAGGCCCATTTGGCTCCAGGACAGGCAGGAAAGTAGGCTAGCCAGGAGGCATGTTTCGCTCTCAAGCTAGTATCACCTCTAAGGTGGGATACCTGAAGGGAACACAACTTTTATAATTCGCCCATCTTAGTTGTAGCAGAATTAGGCTCTCTGTGTCAGAGTTATGCACACTCTGAACAGGTAGTGGTCATTTAGAGGGTGTAGACACCCTGAAGGTAAGTAGCCCATTGGCTACTACTTGTCACTCCCTGTAACACTCCTAAATTGAGTATTTAGGTGGCTCCCTGACACCAGGATCAAGAAGAGCAGGCAAGAAATGCAAGAACAGAAGACTGACTGTGGACTTTTGGTGCCAAACGCTGCCTGCCTGCACCAAGTCTCGACAGTCGCCACCACCGTCTCATTCTGCAGCTAACCAGCTTCCAAGAATCCTGGGAGACTGCCAGCGCTTCGCAAATTGCTAGCAATCTCCCTTGAAATAGAGGAGCTACTCCTCTGCAGTCCGCAGGTACCGCAAAGCAAAATCCAGTTTTGCCAAGTTGCAGCTCACCTGCTAGCCCAACCCTGCAGTCCCCAAGGAAGAGGTACCTTTGCTCCTGAAGGTCAGATCTGTCTCCTCACTAAGTGAGAGGATACCAGAACCAACTGGAGCCACACAGGATCAATACCTGGGGTACCAGACCCCTTGCAGCAAGTACACACAGTGATAATCCAGTCCAAACTCAATGACACTGAAACTGAGCAGCCATTGAGGGCCTTCAGAACCACAGACACCCACTTCCATAGTGGCCCAGCTATCCTGATTTTTGTTCCCTCAACTGGTGAGACTGATTACCGCAAAGCCCTAGAATGCACAGAGCCCAGCCAAACTTTTCACTGTGCACTCGGGTACTGACAACCTGACTGTGCTTCCTTGTTCCCAGGATCCTTGTGACCTTTGGGAACTCCCAAACTTGACCCCAAGTCCCTCACTGCAGCCTTTTTCTAGGTGCCCCCCCTTCCTTCTACCACTGAAGTGCACACAGCCACCAACCAGACCAGCACCTCTGCGCCTGGATGACCCAGGGCAGGTAACAAGAAACTTCTGGTGGTACTTTGGACCTTAGCCCCCAACAACCATGAGACCCGAAAGAAACCCCCAGAAACCACCAGTAAATACCTGTATGCTATCTATGCCTTTTCTCGCGATAGGAAAGCATTGTGGGTAAATGTGCATTCAAGTGCCTGTTTTGAAAAAGTACTTACTTGAAGTACTAAGTATCAAAATATATATATATACAAAAACGACTTATTTTTCTAAATTGGTCTCTGATTTATTATTGAGTGTGTGTCTCATTTATTGCCTCTGAGTACAACAAATGCTTAGCACTACCCTTTGATACGCCTTACTGCTCACCCACACTAACACACAAGAGATCATTTGGGATATAATTTGTGCCTCTGTTTGCCAATTGGGGTTTGCCTGGACTCTCAACATAGTGTACCTCGTTTTGGTCCACTGTATAAAGAGCCAGCTTCCTAATCCTCTTCTTGTTCTCAAGATTATTTCCACTGAATAAAGGGAGGAAGGGGCATTGTGAACAAGTGGTCATCTCCTCTTGTGTGTAGTGCTAGTGACTAAGCCCTTGAAAAGTATGAGTGATCAGTTACTGAGGAAGGAGGCAATTGAATAAAAGATGATGCCTTCTATCCTATAGCGTTGTGTCTGTTGAGCAAAGTAGGATAATGCAACATATAAAAAGCAGCAAAAAGATAAATTAGCAGAAGTACTGCTACTCCATTTCAGCTAACCATCGTCTTAATGTCGAACCATCAAAAATTAAATGTCGACTCCATGCCCAAATCAGTGTGAACTCCTGTGTTGATGTCAGATTTGAGTTTTTTTTCCTATGTGAATATTTGTATTTGTAACTAAGCAGCTCATTTCAATAGATCTATTGTACATTGGGTGATTGATAGTTGGGACCATTTGATTGTTGCAGATGTTATTAGAATGGATTTTGTTTTGGTAGTTTTGAGCTGATCTGGCAATAGGCCAGATTCCAGAGAGAGTTTGATGATCGCTCATGCCTAGGTGACAGTTGAGCTATGTACTAATGAGGATGCCCTTTAATGTGTGTGCCTAGGAAGAGGTACATTGAACCTAGAACACCTGAGGGTTACATTTTTCTATGATATATCAGCTGTTTGAGCGGTTGTAGTTATGCGCTTCGCTGGAGAGACCAGATGTCAGTGGCGGATTCTCCATAGGGGCCAAAAGTGCGGTGAGCCCCCCGACAATCACGTCGCACTAGCATTATATTTCTCTAAATATTTATAGCTTTTATATGTATCGAAATGATCTCACCGATCATGTCCTTACATGTAAAAGCTGCAATATCACCCTGTGCCAGAAGAGGGCTCCCGGGACTGCATTGCGCATGTGTCAAGCGTGGCAGTTACAGCCCGTCCTTTCACAGATGCAATACATATCTGACATGCTGCACTAGCGTTAGGCAGTGCAGAATGTCAGATTATGGTAAATTGGGGGCTGTACGTCTGGCGCCCTTATGCCCTATCAGAAGCCATGATAAACGAAAATGGACAGCCTTCTCTCCTATCTGAGCTTCCGCATGGGCAAAAGGGTGGGAGCACATTGTTTGTGCCTTCTGAAAGTCGGGAATGGATGTGCAGAGGAAACTGCGCTGAGGACTTCCCATGTAAGTGTCCACATTGTGTGTATGAGTGTGAATGTGTTTATTGTGTATCTGCTTGTCAAGCGTGCACCAGTGTGTGTGTGTTTGTGAGTGTGTGTGTGTGTTTGTATGTGTCCCTATTGTTTTATGAACTTCCATTTGATTGATAGCCTCACTGTTTTATAAATTAACCAGCCGCCACTGCCAGATGTGAAGGTTGAACTGAAGCAATGCATGATAATTTCCGTATCCAAATATTTGCCGGTCTTTTGGAAGTATTTGTGAGGGTTAAAAATTGTGAAAACTGTTACCTGTGTGTGCCGGACTAAAGACATTTTGGATGAGATGCTGTTATTCGAACTTGGATAGCAGAAATTTGAATGTGCGTTATTCAGGGTTGTCAAACCATGTATTAAAGTCCCAAAATTTGGGATATTATAAAATGATCTCAGATACATAGTAGATGTTGCATTTTAAAGTCCGAGGCCTGCAGATAAGGAGAAATGCAGGTGTGAAATGGCATAGGAGGACATTGGAAATGTTTTTGTTATCTGGAGCTGCATAGTCTACAATGGACTTTTTAAGTAGGGCGTTTTTATGTAGGCAGCAACTCCCACTCCCATCTTCATAGGGATATTTCTCGATTTTGTAGCCTGCAGGTGTGGCTTCAGGTAGGGCTGGTGCAGAGTCACCACTTAGCATAAGTTTAGGGAGAAAGTGCAGGTCTAATTAGAGTCTGAGATTAGGTCATAGATTTTCAAGCAATTCTTGTTCTAAGACTATGGGCCTATTTTAGATCTTTGCGGACGGGTTATGCTTTCACAACGGTGACAGATATCCTGTCTTCCAAAATATGAATCCCATAGGATGTAATGGAATTTATTTTCAGCGGACAGGATATCCGTCACCGTTGTGGCGGAGTAACCCGTCCACCAAGATCTAAATGAGGCCCTCTGTGTTTATGAGGACACAAGAAATCTTATGTACGAACTTTAAATGCGAGAAGGGATAGGTTAAAGGAAGGTTGGTTAGATACGAGAAAAAGGGGAGTATGATTAGGGTCACTGAGTCAAGCTGCCGTAGAGACATGACAGGGTTGGAAGGAGGAGGTGAAAAAAAGCAAGGGTAAAGAAAGGAAGGATGGTAGGGCAGCCTGATAAGGAGGAATGAGGAGAAACATTCAAGTTATAGAATGAGAATTTGCAGGAGCAAGGATTAAAAAGGTGAAATATAGGATAGATATAGGAAGGAAAGGGTGTTGCTACATGGCTTTGGGGATGCTGATGGGTGGGTGGGTGAAGGAGGGGTGTGATTTATAGGCCTGAATAATTATTTAAAGGAAAGAATAAAGTGAAGACCATAAGGATGCTTGTCGAAAGAGTGAGCGGGAGAATCAAGGTGAGGTAGTGAATGTGAATGTATGAATGAAAGGAGTTAGTAGCTGGAGAGTTAGAGGGAAAAGGAAGGAAGAGAGAGTGGTGGGGAGACAAAGAGAAAAGTGGAGGAATGGGAGGAGAGGATGGATATTGGTGAAAGATAGGTAGTGAGGATGCTTTTAGGCCGGAATAAGTAGGATGAGGGCTAGCAAAAAGGAGTGACTGGATAGCATGTCAAAGATGTATGAACTAGCTGTCTGTGTATGCCTTAGAGATTTAGATATCATTTATAGTTGTCTAAAGTTAATCTTAGATGGTTTTTACTCGCCTCACTTTATCTTTCTTGCTTTTTATGTTTTGTCAGTTTTCTGCTCTGTGCTGCTTGATATCAATTGAAGCAGAAACCGATTAGTTTGATATGTATTTTGTTTACCTGGATCCAATGCTATATTTATATAATTCACAATATTCTGTTTAGAATCTATCATGAATACTTACCATTTTCTACTTGTATGCTTAGGCAGAAAAACGGAAAAAGATGTGAAAGTGGGCTATTCCACCCCTCTAAGTTAATGTGTTTAGTATCTTGTATTTATATTTGGAGGTATCAGTAGTATGGATATCGCAGTTAGGTGTTCCTTAGTGCTTTACAGAGTTTATCTAATGAGAAGGAACTATTGGGGTAGTTGTTCAGAGGAGAATCCACCATTTTGGTTAGTTGTTTATTTGAATGTTTTGTAGAGCAACAACAGGTCACCCCACGTCCAATTTAGGATATGTCTGCACATGGAGATATTAAGAGTGTAGTTTTTCTTTTCTGCTAGTTAGGTTTCCACTAGGCAGTCTCTTCTTGTTAAAAACGAGACGCATTTTATATTGACTAGTTTGAAAATGTCGGTTTCATTCTCACAAGAAGTTCAGCGAAAAGTTTTTTTTTTGTTAAAAATATTCAACTATTGCATCAAAGCATGAAACAAATAAGCCTTTTGGCTTCCCCAGGCCATGCTCCTTTGAAACATCAATGCAAGTCTTTGAAGTTCAACCACAAGGCTTTAATGGTGAGTGCAGATAAACTATTTATTTCATTGGCTTTCAAGAAATGACTATTTCATATACTCCATTAAAGATAGTTTCGTTAAAATGTGTGCCATGAATAGCCCTAGACAATCTTTAAAATGATACAATCACTTGATACCGTAGAACTATGTGAAAAATACACCTTTTCCCATCCCAGTGCATTGTAGCTCACAGAGCGAAATTCACCTGAGACTCACATCATAGCAAGTGATTGGGACTTGTGTGTTCTTGACGCCTTCCAACAGCGTCAGAATGAAATACCTTGCACTCCTTAAATCATTCGGACCAGTGAGTGAAATCAGCCTTCACTTCCTATCTTTAACCACAGGGGTCACAGAGAGAAGCTGCTTAAACCTCCTGCTCAAAGGGGAACCCAATCCCATTTCCCATCTCTTAACCACTAAGGCAGCTGTGAGGGGCCACCACTCACCTCTCAGAAAAGGAGCAGTATAGCAAAAAGAATAAAGTACACTTCCTATTCTGCAGTGCTACAACCAGAGAGAAGCAATATATAGCATCTTTCACTTACCTTCCTGCCTACTTAAATTGATCTTTGGTGTAGTCGGACTGATGTTTTCAGTAGACCAGTCACAAACAACATGATATGGAATTGGACAAACTCTGTAAAGCCCAGCATTGTGACATGTGGGTTAGGAACAGACTTCTGCTGCTTGTGTGCTGTCACACTGTTGAGATTCCTTTTCATTTTGTCTGTTGTTACCAGTCATTAGTTGTAAAGGATGTTATTTTTCCGTTTGTTTTTCTTGTAAATCCTTTACTGCTGAGCAGATATCTGAGAAGAAAACTCCTTCTGGAGGTCAGAGAAGGTAACGTGTCCGTGATTAAAGAACTTACACAGTCCTGGCAGATGATGGCGGAGCAGGCACGGCCAGATCCAGTACCAGGTGTTTTTGAGTATTTATGTGCTTCCTAATGTCTGGTGACTTTAGAAGCAATCTCCTTTACTCTGCAGTAGTGTTTACGATTTCATGTGGTCATTTCTCTGCTACAGCAAAGCTCTAACTGATCCTGACCCATTTTTGGTTCCATGCTAGAGACAATTCCTTTTCTAAAAACAACAACGTCCAAGTTCCATGGGTTTGCATTAAAGACGTAGAGTTTCAAAAATAACATAATAGCTGCAGCATTAGAGGACAGCAGGAATAAAAAAGTTTAGACTGATTAGCAACAAGCCTGAAAATAGTATAGCAACCCACAGAGAGAGCACAATAGGAAGGCAACCAGTAATTAAAACAAAAGCGGCACAGAAGTACTACTTTCAGTGAGAAATGTATGTACATGGAACCTTTGATTATTTTTAGCAGTAAGGTCATTTGCACAGGTTGGGCAAATACTGTTATGGTAAATCAGTGCCAATTCACAATATGGCTCAGGTAAATTAAAGTCTGCTGTGACCGGCGGGTCAAGAGTTTGGATCCTATGAAAGCCCTGGCTTTTTGTCCTGCCATGTGATACACATGATGCTAATGAGCTGTTCATAAAAATCTCTAAAACTGCATTATTACATTCTGCCAACATGAAGGTGTAAAGGTAGAAATCAGCATACAGGCATGGGCCTATTGTAATATACATCAATGAGATTCTGTGAGGATTTAACTAATCTGATGAATACTTCTAATTGCAGATTTCTCACCTTAAAATGCTTCCCAGGAGTCAGACTAGATTCAGAAAGCCTTTTCTATAGCAGTGTTCTAAGCACCGCTAGGTTGTGCTGTAGCTCTGCACCAACCCAACATGACCCTGGAAGTGACAGACCAGAGTTGCATATAAGCTCTACCCCTTAGCGCTGAAGTCATTTTCTTAATTTCCAACCCTTACAATTCAAATATGGAACTCTGCTCTCACCTTTACAGATGACTTATGAAATAATTTCACCAGGGTTCTAGGGAACGATGCCCCCACCTAAAACAACAGGTTTCAAGCCATGCTGCGACTGAAAAAAAACAGATGTTGGTAAAGAAGCCATACAAGGTGTTTCTTTGACAATTGGGCTAAGGCCAAGAATTTTAAGTTGTGCAATAAGTGCATCCTCTTGCACCGGAAGGTAATCTGAGACAGAGAAGCTGTATGTCCACAAAGATGAGAAGTTCTGTCCTTCACAAACGTCCTACTCCCGATCAAGTTTGCGGGCATGGTCCTGGTCTTGAGGCCATTCCTCGACTGTTCAACTTCACTAAAAGTCCACCAGTAAGATGAATTCCAAGTACAAGCATAAGAAAGTGAACCAGGACTCAACTCCATCACGCCACTCGGACTACAAAGAGAAGGTGTAAGGGCCTTATGATGTCAGTCACACCCCTTCGAGGTCTCTGGCCATGGAACTCATTCCTCAACTGGTGCGCTTCTACGTTTCTCTAGTGGACCTTGCTTCTCCATGCAACAGCAGGGCATCCAGTCAGGTTACCACCAGCGAGCCCATCTCCAACATGGTCTTTCTCATTGGGACCTTATACTGTCTTTACTGAATCTAGTATTGTGACCTGAGATCCATGCTGGTCCCCTCTACCAGTGCAGTACCAATGGTTCCAGAACAGGATCTGGTGCCAATGCCAGTGTTGTTCCCTGAACTGACCTTGGCTCAAACCCTACCGATGTTGAACTATGAAACACAAATGTGCAATGGTCATCTGTAACCCAGTGTCTCTGCCACACCACCCCTACCCACTGAGGCTTCATTATCTTTTTGGTTTTGACTCTGATCCTATGAAAGAGCAGGTGTGCCATAGGATGTTGATGATGGTGATTACTTTTTCTCCCCATCGCTGTCCCAGTGGTGCCTTTTTCATTGATTTACAGAATAGCAGTAAGTTTGTCATCTTGCATGTGGCAGAACTTGACTCGCTACTGGGCCCAAATGGAAAAGAGTGCCTCATTTGCAATTATGGTCTGGATGGCAGCTGAGGTACTAGAACTGCATCTATCTTCAGTTGAAACCAAAACAAATGGTATAATAGAAAATGTACATCCTGGGCCAGCTACTGCCGAGCCTGCTTCCGTTTAACGACGGGCTCATCCTTTCATCAGTCTTAAATTGACTCATTTCTTGCTACATCAGCCACCAAACCACATTAGGTTGCCCTTTGTGGTGCATTCCAAACTGGTGAGGGACAGGATTCAAACTTTTCTGCCAGGTTGATGGTCCATCGAGTTCAACAGATGGGTCTTGCAGATCTTTCAAAATGGCTATACCCTTTTTGTCTGTCTGGCCTGTCCACTTTTCCTCCCACACAAGAGTGAATTTCCGACAAGCACCTGTCCATTGTTTTCCAAAAAGTGACGTTGTTGCTCTTTAAGGGTGCTTTTGAGAACATTCTGGACTCTGAAAGAGGAGGGCCTTGTTGCTCTCACTATTTGCTTAATCTGAAGGATGGAGGTATTAGGCCTATTCTGGAGCTTCGGCCTGTGAATGTTTTCCTGTGGAAGGACAAATTCAGAATGCTTATGATGGCCCTGATTCTGTCTGCTCTGGACGCAAGCGACTTGATGGTGTTCTTGGACCTGCAGGACATGTAGTTTTATATACACATCCTGCAGTCCCACATACATTATCTCTTCCTCGGATAGTCCAGGAGAATTTTCAGTTTGATACACTGATGTTCACTAAAATGAAGGTGGTGGTCACTGCTTATCTTCTGAGGTTGGAGATAGCTGTATTTCCATACCTCGACAACTAGCTGATGAAGGCGGGCTCTCCACAGTCAGTCGTGGACTTCCTCCAGACTACAGGGATTGTCTTGACATTGTTGGGGTTCACTCTCAACCAACCAAAGCCGCACCTGACTGCTTTGTGAGCAATCCTTGACACATTGGAGTTCAGGCTATCCCTCCTCCACAATGAGTCCAGGACATTATGGCTACTATCCCGATATTTCGGGTTCGATCCTGGATCATTGTGTGAGCAGCTGTGAAGCTTCATGGCCTCCAAGTTTCCTGCACTACCTTGTCATCTATGCCGAGAGGCACATGCACACTGGGCAATGGAATCACAATGAGTCCAGCAACAAGGCAGTGTGCTTGATGTCATCTTGATCTTGGAAGAGTTGCCTAGATATATTCAGTGGTGGCTGCTTGAACGGTATTGGTCCAGTGTCAGACCCCCCTCGATGCCTAGAAAGTAATAGGCAAATACATGTGGTTTTACTGCCTGATCTGGACCTATTCCTGCTCTACAATGTCTCTACAATGTCATAGGGGAGAAGTCAGCAAAGGAATTAGGATTCGTATTGTTAGCAGGAGGATATTTGGCTGCAGCAAAAATGTGCAGCTGTATAAAGATGCAACTAAGTTATAGAAACCTCATGCACTGCAGGATGCTTTGGATTGTTTGGATTGTTTCTCCATGCAGTTCACATTGTGAATGGAGTTCATTTTACATTGTTAGGCTGTACCTAAGCATGAGCACACATAAGCTTTGATTGTTACCATGCAAGTAGGGACCCTTGCTGAGAATTGCACAAGGCACTTTCCCTTTGGGGTCTGTGCAGCATTCACTGTTCTAGATCATTTTGTGTCTTAAGGAAAGAAGTAGCGCAGCTCAATATGTTTTCATTAATTATGGTTGTCTTGGTTTGTACAGGAAATTTTGCAGAGTGTTAGGATTAGCTTCAGCACCATAGTTCAGATCTTCATTTTTAGATGCAGGCAGTAGGAATAGAAGTTTAATTTGTGAACCTTTTCAGACTAGCACAAAGTAAAACTAAGAGCAGGACTATTGGATACAGTAATTTTTTTTTGCAATATATTGATTCAGGAGATGTCTTTAGGCACAGCAATCTTTGTTGCCACAATACTGATATCTGAGCTCTCAGAAATATTTGTCCTACTCTCGGGGTATAAGGATGACATCTTGGTGGTGACACTTTCCCTAGACAGAGAGCCTGCTCACAGTTCAGCTGCGAACCTGCTTGCTACTACACAGCAATAAAGGTGAGAAAGTAGGTGCAGTATTCCAGGGGGTGCAGGGACCTTGCGGATGGTCAAAAGGGCATATTAAGTGGCTTACCATGGCCCAAGTTGGCCACCCTGTATGTCCAAGCCTGGGTGGGCTGGGGCAAAAAATAGGTCTGGACGCCAAATTAAAAGAGGTCACTCCTCTAGTGAGTTAGATAACTAAACAAAGTGGCCCATATTTGCAAATCAGGCAGTTTTAAACGTGTATGGGCAGGCGGTATTGGTGTTTTGCAAGGTATGGGAGACTGCATGGATTTGTGCTTGCTGCTGGCAATGTTTCTGGTTATATCAAAGATATCAACATTACAATAGGCCCACAAGACTATAAACGTGGCCCACAAACAGCTAAAAAACTGTCCTATACACTGACCTGTCAGACCAGCCCGTCGAGCACTGCCTGATTGTCCTATAGCCAAGCCCACTAGAATTACGCGATTGTCTGTCCACTGCAGATTTCGCATAGTTATAGATTTACCGCCTTTGCCACATAATCCATAATCTGCTGCATAATCTGCAGATTTTAACAAAAAATAATTTAGTTTCTAGCTCAAACAGTTAAAAAGTCAGAAAACTGCAGTGGCCCTTATTAACACGCAGTGGAAGGCATTTTGCAAAGGCTGACTGATCTCAATTCTGTTGCTTATTGCTATATTTGGGTATTAAATGGTACTAATGAGGTGCACAGAACGCCCAGACAGTGTTAACAAGTGCAAAAAGCATAAAGCAACGAAATAAATCTATAAAAAAAATGTGCCCCATTACGCCTCATAAAATGCCTTTATTTGCTACATAATTTACCCCTCTCCTGCCAAATAATTCCAGTATCCCTGCCTATAGGCCAGTCCGAAGGTGGTCCAGGCATCCGGGCATTGCTTTTTTCAGCTCGCCTCGCTCTTTCAGCTAGTAAGTCTCTCAGCTGGGGCGGCTCCTCCGTTAAGGTGGAGGAACATCGCCCCCCTGCTGAGGCAGTGCAGAGGAAAAAGAAAAGGATAATAATGAAACGCGTTATCATTTTCTTTTTCCGATCCTAGGTGCAGGGAGGGGCAGGGCTGGCCAGAGCAGGGGCCAGGGGAGGAGTGGTTTTCCCACTCAAAATATTCATGAATGTATGTCCGGCCGTCTTGGGCCTGCCACACATTTATGCGCACTTTGCATGTTCCCCACCAGGCTGTATTGCACAGCCTGGTGGGGAACATGCACAGGCCTCCTGTCTCTGTCTGAGCACCAAACCACAGCGCTCAGACCAATCACAACGCTGCAATACAGCCTTGTGATTGGCTATGGGGAACTTAGGGGAACCAATCACAACACTGCATTGCAGTGTTACCATTAGCTTAGGGAGCCTGGGAGTCCTGGTGCTTCCCCTGCAACGAGGAGAGGCTGCAGAGAGGAGGCAGCTGGTGGCACGAGCAGCAGGTAAGATTTTTTTAATTTGTTGTTTATTTTTTTATTTTCTACCCCCACCTCCCCTGCCACCATTTTCTATCCCGACTGCTCTCAGCATATATCCTTCTTTCAGTCAGGCCTCGTTTCTGCCACTGTAACACACACCTCCTTCCCTTCTCTTGTTTCCTGGAGCGCCGGCATCAGTTCTGTTTCTCTCTGCACCTTTATTTCGGCTTTAGGGACATCAGAAGGCCTCACTCTGCATATACTGCTATCCACTCATCCGAAATCGTTCCTATGTTATTTCCATGATAATTTCTTGGTTTCACTCATTCTAGTATATTTTGGGTTATTTTCTTGATGTGTGAGTTTGCCGTATGTGCGTCTGGAGTCTCAGGCAGCTCAGCCACATTTCTCTCTGACGCTATGTTGAGCAAGGAACGGAATGCTTATACTCCGTTCGGGAAAGCCTTTCAAAATGAGCCCCTGGGAAGGTATCCAGGAAAACCTGTACAGCTTTATTGAGAATTCCACTTCCTGAAGAGTATCAAGAATGACCGGAGAACGAATATTAGCTACTTAGTTGAAGCCCTGGGCAGCTTGTCAACCATTAGTTTTGCTTTCTGTGAAGGGTACTCTAAAACAGTGGGGGCTGGCATGACTCGCAGGAATTGGGGCGGACGCAGGGGGATAACAGAGGGGGTTTGACGCGGGAGGGTTCAGCATTGTGATTCGTTTGTAGGGTCCTGGTTTGACGCTGAACCAGGGAATGGGGGCCTGAGCATGTTCTCCACGAAGGCTGCAATGCGGCCTGCATAGAGAACAGGGAAAGTGCACATGACTGGTTCGACCAAACAGTCATTGTGCATTTAGGAGTGGGCAAACCACTCCTCCCTTGTCCCGCTCGGGGAGCAGAACAGCCCCGCCCTCCCAAAAAGCAGCACTAACATAAAATGATAACTGAAAGTTATTATCATTTTATGTTCCTACTTCTCGCACTGCTTGAAAGCAGTGGGGCGACGCTCCTCCGCCATAGCAGAGGAGCCGGCACTGCTCTAATGCTTTTGGAGTAACCCTAGATGCTGCTGCAACTTCAGTGGCTCTGCCTGTTCTGGCATGCATTTCAAGCTTGAGTATTGCTGAGAAAGCTCCCTTATATGCGTCAAAGAATCTCATTAAATCATGTTGCAGCCTCAATTTGAGTATGTTTTTCTATAAACTCTCACAACACTTACGTGCTTACTGTCCCCAGTGCTGCACCAACTCCCATCCAACAAAAATAACAAACAATTGCTCATTTGTGTCCTTCATTGTGACTTTCCATGCCCTGTCTCTGTCTCACTACTTGGCACAGCAGAGATTCGATGTTGCTTTTCCAGCTCACCAGACGAGACCCCCGGACCATCACAATATACTGCCACAAGGGACATATCTGTTTGGTGGAGCCCAAGTCAGGCGGAAATTTGGACTATCTGCAATCAGGCGTGCCTGAAAAGGTGATCAATAAAGAATTAGATGGTGGATGTGAGGAACGGTGCGTCCTGAGCAGGTTAATATCCAAGCCGACCTATGATCTGTTAGCTTTGCTGTAGGTTTCTGAACAGTGAGGTTCTCTCCAGGCTCAATTTAGGGGCTCACAGGCCTACTCAGTTTGTGTGCAATGATAGGAGATATGTGGATAGAATCATGACACAGAACCTGTTGCCCTGAAGTCTTGTGCTGCTGTGCTCTGTCTGAGCTAATATTGGAGCCAGAGGAGCTGTTTTAAACGTGTCTCGTCGTTGGAGGATTTTAAGAACCAACTTGTGGCCGCAGCGGAGTGAGAGGCGCCGGCCCCGGGACTGCGAGGACCAGCATTCAACACCTCGCAGCTGGTCCTCTTCCCGGGTGAGCCGCGCCCCCTCCCAGAGCCACACCCCCAGCCAGCAAGATAACTTCTCGCGGCCCCCGCTTCGCGGGAGCCGCTCGTGACACAGAACCTGTTGCCCTGAAGTCTTGTGCTGCTGTGCTCTGTCTGAGCTAATATTGGAGCCAGAGGAGCTGTTTTAAACGTGTCTCGTCGTTGGAGGATTTTAAGAACCAACTTGTGGCCGCAGCGGAGTGAGAGGCGCCGGCCCCGGGACTGCGAGGACCAGCATTCAACACCTCGCAGCTGGTCCTCTTCCCGGGTGAGCCGCGCCCCCTCCCAGAGCCACACCCTCACCCTAACCAATAGGGTGCAACAATACCTCTACTAAAGCAACCCCAGTTACGCGCTTAGCGGGACGCGCGCGGGGCAAAGCACGGGGCTAAGCCCGGGCAAAGGGCGGGCCGTCTAAGGCCGTCCAAGGTCGAGCAAGGACGGGTCGGGCCACCCCATTTTTATTTTTATCCTCTTAATTTGTATTTCTTCGCTACTTGGCCAAATCTGCTTCTCCTCAATTAGTATTTTAGCACAAGCAGAGACCAGTCATAACGTGGAAAACTACTGTTAAGTCACCCCGTCTGCTGACCATTTATACTGCTTAAATCCTTGATCTTACTTAATCACGACACCTAATATTAAAGATCTCCTACTTAACTGATTCTCTTTATGGCATACAAAAAACTAAGATCTCGTACCATCTTTATGAAGAGAATGGGTACTGAGGAAGCAGTAAGAAAAAGCTCCGTAAAAGCAGTTAAACAAGGTCAGTTAATCGGTACTTCTGCTATTAGTAATTATTTCTTGGCCTTATCTCCAAAAAATCGTTCTGGCTTACCAGCCCATGAAATGTCTAAAACATTGAAAAAAACATCACCTAAAGAGGCTTCTGAGTTGCCACCTATGGAAATACTGACTACCTCCATCTTAAATGATTTAGATCCTCATTTTACAGATCCAATCCTATGTCTAGAACAGGAGTCTCAAATTTCAACTCTCGACTCTTCTAATTCCATTACACCAATAAAACAAATGATTAACTTCTCGGATATCGTGGATCCTTGTCCAAATGGTATACAACCAATGGAAATCACTTCTGAGATACAAATAAAACCAGACAATCCTCAAAATGACTCACATGAACAGCTTTTTGATTTCAAAAGTGATCTGGATACATCACTAGAGACATTTCTACCGAATAACATGATCTCTTCTAATACAGTGACACCCATCTCAAAGGCTCTCTATACTCTACAGGAAATACTTGAATCTGTCCTCTCTTTCTTAGGTAACATCTTAGATAATTCGGATCAAACCTTGGATGTGCAAATTGGAATACTGACATTTTTAGTTGATGAAAAGAAGAAAAAAGATCAAACTGAATTAATAAACAGTCTACAGCCTCAAGAGGAAAGAAAGGAGCACTCTAAATCTTTCCTCCCGACTAAAATTTCGTCTCCTGAATGTTCAAAGAAACGGGACAATAGTACCCAAACATCTGATCACCAATCGGAACATCAACACATTGCTATGAACAAGAAAAACTCCAAGGAGGCCCGAATATACTCCTTAAAAAAACTGTTTAGAGAGGAGTCCTCTTCGACAACTAAAGAATATCCGATATTCACAATAACAAAGAATAACAATGTGATAAAGGAATCGGATGACGGAGAGGATGAAAAAAATACTTCCGAACCAGTATTAGATGTAGCTGGAGATGAAAATTCCCTCCAAATGAAATGTGACAATGGATCAAAAGGAAAAATTAGGAAAAGGAAATCACTAAGACGAATTAATAAAAAGAGATCTAGAAAAATCAGATTCAAAAATGAAATCATTAACCATAAAAATGAGGATGGTCTACTTGACGAAGTGGCAATTAATCAATCTTCGACCGAGGAACGAAAAGAGATAATAAACAAATAATCTATAAAACAATTGAATCCTAAAGCCACTGAATATTTACCTCCCAGTAAAAAAAAATAGTACTGATCTAATAAACGAAGATAGCGGGACTAGTAAGATGTTATCTCTTGGAGGGGAACAATCTATGACTAAGTATCTACAGTTTGAAGAACTTTTCCCAACTGATGATCTACCATTAAATCGTGGAAGGATAATCAACCTGCTGCAGCAAATCTATATGCTACAATCCATCACTAGCAAAGAAATAGATTTAGTAACATTCCCTATAAAAGAAAATCAAAAAATCGCGGAAGTAGCCTTTTGGTCATCTGTTGTTCCTGTTATCATCATGAGGGAAAAAGAAATATTACACAAACATGGATATGATGTCATGGAGATATCTTCACCAATGTATTATAAGAATAAAGTGACTGGTCCCCAAAATATGGACATGAATACTATAACAAACAAGTGGTCTGCAAACAACTCTGTCCATGTTGAATTGGAACGTATTAATTCCAGGAAGGATACCTTGAAAATCCAAGTAAACAACGGTCAAAGGAATGTTTGGAGCCAATCTCAAGAGGGAAAAGAGGTCAGAAAAACAACTGAATCTTGGGCATGGGTACCTGAGGCCTTAAATAGCAATAAACAAGTTCATCGACCGCAATGCAATGTTTAACAGTAACTTAAAGATCACCTCCTGGAATATAGCCGGAAAAATCACCGATAAGTTGGACATTGCGTTAAAAGATAACCCTGACATTGTAGCCTTACAGGAAACATGGGCGACAAAGGTGTTCAAGCAGAAGGGTTACTATGTCTATGACATCCCGGCTATAGCAGTGAGTAAAGGTCATGCAAAGGGTGGTCTAGCTATTCTTTTAAGTGAGGAACATCAATGGACTCAAGAAATAGTCGATTCTAAATCTGACAATTATCAGTGCATCAAGATCACGTTAAAAACTAATATCTCTGACCAAAAAAAGGCCCTGCTGCTTTTCAACATGTACATTCCACCAGGTACCTCTCAGGACGTCATTTTCATAGAGACTTTAGATTCAATGTCTAAAATAATTGATGAGAGAGGAAATACTCCGTTTTTAATCATGGGTGATGTGAATGGGAAAATTTCCAACGCTGAAATTGGTAAATGGGCAAAAACTTATGAAGACGAAACTTTAGATTTACCTACTCCAATATTCCCAAAAGGAAAAGCCTCTGATAAAAGAGGGAAAATGTTATTAGCATCGCTTCCAAGCATAAATGGGTCAATTTTGAATGGATATGTAGAGGGTGATAGACCGGCATCTTTTACAAGGCGTGGAAACGGATCCCCCTCAACTATCGACTATCTAATATGCAATATAGAGTTAGCGGACACATTTCATTATTTGAAAATTATTTTCACAGAAGTCAGCGATCATGCGCTCTTATGCTTAAACACTGGGTGGTCGCTCAAATCATCTTTATTAAACCCAAATATGTATTTTGATGGGAATGTTGAAATGAATAATAAGCAAAGGCGAATTTTCTGGAACGCAGGAACGGTAGACCACATAAACGGAATGATTCTGCAAAATAAAATTTTAACCAATCTACATTCGGAAGATCAAATAACAAATTTTGAATGTATTATGACATATCTTAAAAAATTTCTCATTGATAGGGAAAATTCACAAAGAAATATAATTTACAAGACCTCCAACGACAACGTAACTAGGAGGAAATTAAACAAACTTATACGAGGGCAATTTTTAAATTATTCACCTGATATCCAACAAGAGATAAACAAATTAAAAAACCAACTCAGAAGAGACAAGAATAGAAAGAAAAGATGGCTACACGACAAAAACTGGGTTGACATACACGAAGCGGCAAAACAATATAACCAAAGAAAATATTGGTCTTTGATAGGCAAAATTACTGGAGCTAAAAAGAAATTGTATGCTATACCGGTACCACCCCAGGAATGGGAAACCTATCTAACTGACCTATATAAAGCAAACCCAACTGGAACTGATAATAATGCAGATGATTTTACTTCGGAAAGTAACTTAACCCCATTAGAGAAAAGCACAGTATTTTCTATTGAAATTCACATTAGAAAAGCCAGGAACACCTCCGCTTCAGGCCCAGATCTGATTCCAATTAAAGTTTTACAGTCAAACCCAAGGGAATGGAGTCAAATGTTAACACCGTTCTTTAATTTTATTTTTAGTACTAGGAGAATACCTAAATCATGGCAGGGAAGTATTATAATACCTATATTCAAAAAAGGGAATCAAAACGTGGCGAGTAATTACCGCCAAATCGCACTAATGGACGCGACAGGCAAAATCTTCGCTGTTGAGGTACTGGATAGATTAAAAGACTGGTGTTTTTCAAAGGGTATAATTCCGATGTATCAAGCAGGCTTTCGTCCGAATCACTCAGTATTAGACAACATCTCAATTCTCCAGACTATACTTGACAAATACATTGGGCGGAAATCACAACCAGTGTATGCTGCATTTATAGACTATTCCACTGCGTTTGATCGCGTGGATAGACAAACACTATGGAAAAAATTGAGAAGACTGGGGCTATCTGAAAGTCTGTTGCAAATCATAATCCAACTACATACGAATACCTGGTCCCAGGTCCAAATGGGAAGTGAAAAAGGTCTGACGAAACCAATTAATACTTCGAATGGTCTTAAGCAAGGATGCCTTCTTGCACCAATTTTATTCTCACTATATCTGAGCGACCTTCCACTCCGCTTACAACAGTGCTCTAGTCTGCCACCAAAGGTTGCTAATCAAAGCATACATGCGTTGTTGTACGCAGATGATATAGTTATGTTAGACCTCACACCTTTTGGCCTCCAAAACCTACTGGATTCTTTAAATGTTTATTCGAAGGAACATTTTTTAATCCCGAACTTGACAAAAACAAAAGTAGTAGCGTTCTCTGGCAGGAAAAAAAGTGCTAAATATAGTTGGAACCTTAATGGGATAAAAGTCGAGGAAGTAGATGAATATACCTACCTCGGCAGGATTTTCACGAAGAAATTACAACATTTTAAACAAATTAGTAATCTAATGAGAAAATCCGAGATACACGCTGGGGCATTATCTAGAATGTACACCGCCACCGGAAACAGGCATTTTTCTTCATTGCTTAAAGTGTACAAAGTAAAAATACCTTCGGTTCTGTCTTATGCAACTGAACACTTACCAGTAAAACAATGGTCTTTCATGGATAAAACTGAAGGAAAGATTTTGAAAAGAATACTTAAGGTTTCAGCATCGACACCTGTACAGGCCCTTAGACTGGAATTTGCATTAACAAGCTCATATGCCACAGCTGTGGCAAATGTCATTCGATGGGCCTTTAACATCTTGCATGCAAAGGAAGGGACATTGAGATTCTTGCTGAAGACTGAGATATTTAAAACTGATTCTCGTCAATTTAACTTTGCCAAGAATATGTCTGATGCATTTGAACTAGCGAATATTACTGAAGATATCCTGCTATCCTGGACAAAATCCCAGTTAAAACTCTTTTTGAAATGCTTCACTCCGAGGTTAAGTTATGACCTTGATTTCATGCATTGTAGTAAGTTATCTACATACAAAACTTACATAGAGTCGCTGGAATATAAGCAAAAAAGACCGTATCTAGGGTTCTGTCTAACCCATGGTGCAAGAAGGTCTATTACTATGTTGCGTTTAGGCATTTTACCTGTTTCCGCCTACATATCAAAATGGTCATTAGGTGATTCCCCTATCTGCAGCCTTTGTTTAGGTGGTGATCAAGATATTGTGCATATCTTATTTGTATGTCCACATGCAACTGTTGTTAAAGCGCGTAAAAGATATCTTGAACCTCTTTATCAGAAATGCAATATTACTACAGTAAACGCCTTAGTACAATTATGTAAATATCCGACTAACGAATGGGTTTGCTATAATTTTTACAAATTCTTAAAATCTTTTTTAGTGTTATATTAATGATTACGCTTATCCTTGTAAACTGTTTTTAAATTTGTGGTCCTCAGTGGAGTACCAAAGCAAATAAAAACTTTTTGACTTTGACTTTGTGGATAGAATCACAGGAGCGAAGCCTGCAGCAGTACAAGCCACACTCTGCAGTCCATTTCTACTCCAAAATCAGAGCAAGTCCCAGGCTTAACGAAATGCTGTCAGAAAGCACTGACAGTTATCCTCATCCACAGAGAATGGGAGAGGTTGGGAGCAGTGTTGTCTAGCTTAAATGCAGACAGAGCTCTTCCTCTAGATTAGTTGCATTAGTTTCAACTGAAAACCAAAACCCCAGCAATTATTTATAATCCAGGAAAGTGTACGTGTTCCTTTTTATTATCCCTTTAAAAAGTGTTCTGACCACAGAATGACTTTACATTCAAGAATGTGCATACACATAATTGAAGAAAGCTCACAAATGTATAAAAGGTATCAGGACCATTGACTTAGAACCCATGGAATCTTTTGAAACCCACAAGACCTTCAGCTCCACCAGGCTTTGCTCCTGGTTTAGATTATATAGCGAGTTAACCTAGAATTCGCACCTTTTCCCTTCGGTTTTCTTGGCTCAGCAAAGCAGATCCGATGAAGTTAAAAACATGCTGTCTCTACCAGTAACCATTCAATAATTCAAAAACAACCTTAATAAATTTGGGAATTATGGTGGTAGGTTTTTACAGCAATTTAATTTTGGATGCTATAGCAAGGAATAAGCGATGAAACGTTTCCGAAACCCAATTTTGACAACTTGACATAGTTTCTACATTGAATGTGGAACAGTTTGGTGAGGAAATCCACGTAGCTGTTTGAAACCAGCATGAATGTACATGTGGAGGGGGGGGTGTGTATACACAAAAGGCCAGTGATTCATTTTAACTATCGCAAATGGGACTTTAAAGAAAAGGAAAGTCAATATGGGCAGGGTGCTTGTACCTACTCCTAGAAGAAATTACACTTCGTGCAGGGCCCTTTGTTAACTCCTGATGGTGATGGGATGCGCCCTAAAAGCCTGTACTTAATTTGTATAATAAATAAAATAATAAGTGCCATGCCCAAGATACTTCTCAGAAGACAGCTACAGCTTGCATCATCCACTGTCCCTGACAGCGAAGAGAAAAGCCAGTACCAATGCTATATGCAAACAGTGACACTCCTACAGGTGTGACAATTTAGACTACTCTAGTTCATCTAAAGCTCTAAGAATAACCCATGCACATAGGAATTATTTTCTTTGAATTTGTATTGAATTGTTAAAGATTGTTGATGTTGCATACATGCTTCGTTTAAAATGAAAGACATTACCTCCATGTTGAGTAATGTCATAAACGTGTTGCGGTGTTAAGAAATAAGCACTGGTGCTGAGCCCTGGCAAACACCAGTACAAATTAAGTTCTGCTGAGGACTGTATAAGTCACAGCAACAAACTGCTGCCCTGGCGTTCCCCAGATCCTTCGCTGCAGTGACTGGATCGCCTTCAGAGTGTGCCGCTCACCTCCCCTCTGTGGTACCTTAACAGAATAGGCTGGCAAGTGTCTTGCGCTAATTATATCTACAGTTAGCTCCTGCACTCCTTTGCCTCCTCCCTCCTGCACCCACTTTTCGACTGAAAATGCTGTAGGGCGGGCATCATCATCATTCTTCTTTGTGCAGCAGCTCATTTAAAATAACGTACATAAGGAGTATTCCTATCCTCTTCTCCTGACTCATACCTACACCACATCTGCATTATTTTGACAGGGGGGCGATTTGAGTTTGCTAGAGTCATTACATTGGTATTACCTTGAGATGCTGTTACTGACCCGCTCTCTGTCATAAGACGGCTGACACTTTTTGACTGGTATCTTTACCCATTCGCATATCTGTCATCTGCAACTTCCCTTTGAGCACATTTCTTTTTTTGTAATATCTGCTGCCCGAGTTAGAAGATGATGAAGCTTCTTTGTGTCACTCCACCTCCCAGTACTATGGCAAAGCAGTCCACCAAAAGTACTGCTGCTTCCTTCACTGAACGGACGTGGTCACGATACGTGAAACGTAAAAAAAGACCTAAAGTACTAAAACGCTTAATATACTCATATTGTCCTTATACAGGAGACCCCCCTATCTGAGGAGGACTCGATAACATGAAAAGGGAGCGTTGGCGCTGGGAGGTAGTAAGTAGCACTGCACTTAGGACTTGCAGGGAACTACTGTTGCTGTAATTAGCTCCAAAAAAGCTGCATAGCTCTCCTTATCTGAAAATCCCTTCCTCGCTAAATACTTTACACTTGGGAGAGCCATGGAAGTAGATAATCTTTCTTGAAACTGAAGATGCTCAACAGAACCCTGATAGTGGCAGTATATGCTCTGAACCTGCAAAAGCAACACCTTTTCTCCAACCTGTCAATTTGGGCTATCAGTAGTGGTGACTGGGGATGATTGGAAACTGGCACCCAAGCTGCTTCTGGCCAGATTGGTGCGACTTGATACATGTAAAGGGAATTACAGGGCGATTTGTGACCTGACTGTTGACCATAACCTGATAGACCTAAAGCGAGTTCTCCACCCTAGTGATACAGACTACAACTTCATCTCGTGTCCCCATGGCATCTCCTCACGGATTAATTACTTCCTCATGCTGGGCCTGCCACTGTCTGATGTTTCACACTCCAACATTCTGTGGGGTTGGAACAATGATCATGCATCTCTTTATCTGGCCCTTGATTTAGGACAAAGCACTCAAACCCCTTAATCAATGCTCCTGTCTATAGATACCTGCAGGATAAGAAATGTCTTTGTTCCTACATACAAACATATATAATGAAGTATGTGGGTTCAACAATGTTTGAACCCTTTGAGGGAGCCACATGATAAGCACAGGTTACTAGACCTCCACCTTGATATTGGGGACTTTTAGCTCTGGTGTCCTGGGGTTGTCGTAATGTGGCATTACAAACTGGGCTTAGTACATCCCTACCACATTTGACTTCCAGGGTAGCGAGGACGATCAGTCAAAAGCATCCTACAGAGGTAGTGTTGGGGAAGAGACTCAGAACTGAAGCATCAAAATGATGTATACTATAAGTGAATGTCCATCCCAATAGTTTTCAGTAAGAAGTTCTTTGATCACAGCAAAACATAATTCAGTACATAAAGAAAAAAATCAATTGTACTGGGATTCACACTATTAGATCTAGTGGGTTCACTAAATAATCCCAGGTGCAGGCTCGCAATGGTGAGGTGGCACAGCTTTCTGTATTCTTCGACTTTGCAGTTCTATAATGCGGGTTGCAGTATCTTTAAAAGTCCCGCCAAAATCTGTTTAGTCAACTTAAATGTCAATGTCTGTCAGGTCTTACTGTTTATCTGATGTGGAGCATACTCTGGGTTTCAAAGCACAAGCCTTTGTCAAAACAGGGTGAGTGGACATCAGTGGTTGTTTGGGCAGTTTCACCTCCTTCTCCTCACTAGCCTGGTGAAGGGTGCAGTGCCTCAGCCAATGCACTCTCGACAGGCAGTTTCACTTCCAGTGGTGGGAGGGAGGGGTCCTTTCCTCTCGATTGTGGTGCTCGAGCATGGTCTCCAGGATGTTGCAAAGGCAGAGACGGTACAGGTTCTGTTTTCCTCTGTGGCAGTTGCCGGAGTAGAATGCTCTGGTGGCTTGTCGGGGTTATAAACATGGTATTTTGTTGTACCCGGAGCTCCTTGAGTTTGTGCAAATCCACTCCAGACACTGCCTTTGTAGTCTTCTTCTGGGCCAGTGCTCTCTTCAGACTCCTCGTCTGAGCTTTTCCTCCTTGGGAAGACCGCTCCTAAGGGACAAGAGTGCTCATTTCTCCTCTCTCTGCAGGCAGGCAGGACGGCAGACTCCCAAGTCTCAGGCATACCTGTAACTTCTTCAGCAAAATGGTCAGATTTCAGGCAAAGTCCCCTCACTTCTAGGAGACTGGCTGTTGCCGATACTCTGCAGAGTACCCTCATCCTTGGTCAGTGAATCAGTTTGGAACTGGAAGAAAGTGGGAGAGTTTGAGTCCCACTCTTATACATGATATACAGACAAGGAATTTGAGTCCACTGGCTACAGTTGAGAAACTGGTTTTGGGGTAGCCCCCTTCCATATTTTCATGTTCTCTCTTCAGTGCAGACAAATTCGTTATGTAAAGCGACTGCTCACACAACAGATAGTGAATACGCTTGCTGCAGGTAGGAGTCCCAAAACATGAGCACAATAAATGTGACTGACCTGGTTGTCAATAGCCTTCCTGGGTGGTTGGTACCAATCAGTGGAAGACAAAAGGCCAAGGCTCTGCCTAGAGCATCTTTCCATTAACTACTGAATCTTTTGACTCACCCCAAATTCCTCCACCATCAACCAGATGGCAGTACTGAGGAAGGAATTGTCAGATGTCCCCTGCTAAATAAGTCCCATGGAATTTCTAAAGGCAGCATTATCTCTATCTCTCCACACCTCGGTGTCTAGAACTACATCCACCAGCTCAGCAATGCATGTAGTACACATTCACTGTCATACAACCACCTTCTTCTGCCATGTCAAAACCAGGCACAATGCAAACTGGATCCCACAGGCCACAGCACACTCTCACTCCCAAACAAAATGGAGTCTTGCTATGAAATATAATACGCACTCGACATACACACAGGGATATCAGCGCAGGGTATGGACTTGACATGCAAGCAGGACTTTACCACTGTGGATTCAAAAGCAATATGGTGCCTCCACCACTCACTGTAAATGTCCCGGAGACACATACAAGAATATTGTGTCACCTAGAGATTACCCTTTTGGCGCCCGTTCTTGACCTGGTTAATTCTTTCCTTGTTCTCTTCACTGAAACCATGCATGACTTATTAACAATTTTAATAAATAATTGTTGAGGGAAGAAAAAGAAACAGGAGGTCACACCAGTGAACGTTTTGCAGAACTACGGGAAGGAGCTATTGTGTCCTTCCTCAAACTCAAGAAACCTAGTGGACTAATTATTGTGATTGTTTTGCCACGGGGTTGCGATTAGATAGAATAACTTAAAGAATTTGGGTATAATGTTTATTACCAAATAGATGTTAGACCTTTTTTTGCTGAAGTGAGTTCTCAGGATCTCATTGTTGCAGAAACCACATGTTACAAAAAGCAGCAAACCATACAGTAGGCAAAATCAATTATATTGACATTTTAGGGATTAGGACATGTTTTTCTCTCTAGAAAGTTAGAGATGTTACTGGAAACCTAAGCAGATTTTAGTTTGTTACCAGGAGGCATGTTATAGACTGTATCCAGTCTTATCATTATTATTATTTTTTAGATAATACTAGGGCCTGATGTAAAGTTTGACGGGTGGAGTTGTGTCTGTCCAGATGGAGGAGGACATTACCCCTGCCCTCCTAAGAGTAATCGCCTACGAAATGTAGAGATGGCTGTTGACCCCACGCTTATCTCTGTACATTGATAGGAACCTCCATCACATAGGATCCTTTCAATGTACTAAAAGTTCAAAAACAAACTTCCAAATGGGGAAGTTTGTTTTTGAAAAACAAAAAACTAAAGACCACCCAACCCTGAGTGTTTTGTCCGAGGGTATGGAGTCATTATTGTTTTTTCCTGACCCTCACTGCCAGGTTTTTCTTGGTGGCAAACAAGGCATTACACAGTCAATCCTAAATAGGGTGGTTGTTTGAATGTCCTTCCTCCGACAGCCCTCCTTCTCTGTTGTGCTGTTGGAAGAAGTTTTCCATTGATGTAATACTTGAGGTGCACCCATCTCTAAATGAGGCAGGTGGATCAAAGAGGTGGCGAACAGAGTACTCCTTTACATTTACGATGGGCTACTATGTCTGCCAAACTCTAAATCTTGCCCCTAGTTTGTAAAGAGTAAAGGAAGCTGGATTATATAAGAATACTAAAACCTTGTGTCCTTCTTTTTTAGACATTTTGTTGAAAGTTTCATTTTTCCGAGAAGCCAAGTGAGCGTTTGGAGGAAATCAAGGGACATGAATTAAGCCTTCATGGACAATCTGATGAGTGCAATGTGAGAGTGCTGTGGTAACCAGGGCAGGAGTACCGTACGAAACTTGGTAAAGAAAGAAGATGGCGCAAGTTTATCCAGCCCAGCTTAGTGTGAAGATCAAAGTGCGCACAAACAGAAAAGGTTGTACGTCTGAATGCCACGCACAAAAACATGCAACTTATTGCTTTGAGGACATTTGGAAAAAAGTTGATTCTGCAATGGGCCTCACTATACAATAGGCATCAGGTGTGCACACTGGTGAATGGTGGTAAATTCTTGACTGGCGGCTGCTTCCTCTCTGGAACAATAATTCAATATGCCCTTTACAGTTCTGAAGTGCATTAGAGTTGTAACATCTGCATCCTTTACAGCCTTTGCAACTAGAGTGATCAAGATTCTCAAGATTTTAGAAGGAAGACTAGACTGAACAGACTATTATACAGGGTTTTTTTTGTGTTTAAAAAAAAATAAAAGTATATTTCTGTAAACACATAATTTTATGTGTGTCATTACTTCGCCACTCCGCATACACCTCCAAGCGCCAACTTTACATTTGTGGTACTTGAAAGAAGCAAAATGTGTAGCTCATTAGCATCTCATTAAAGCTGAGCATCTCAGAGCTGGAGCCCAAATGGAATTAAAGTAAATGGGCCCAGTCCTTCACATACACCTAAATAGTACTCTACTAAAAAGAAAACCTGTAAAGAACAAAGCCATCCTCTCCCTAACCAATACAAATAGTTAATAAACAGTGCATTGAGAAATGTGGAAAAGAAACGGACTCCGTAAGCGATATTATGCTAAAAACAAGTAGTAGAAACGTGCGGTACAAATAATGGTAAAATATTAACATTTATTAAGGTATTTTCAGTCTAACCAACATGCTATCTTTCAGACCCTTCAATGATCCCTGGAGCGCAACCAAGTATGATGGTACTAGGTTCAAGGTAGTGATTTTTTTTGTTTAAATTCTTTTAATAGATGGTTGTAAGTAGCTGGTCCTTTACAGCATAGCATCTTTTTTAGCGTTAGCAGCGCGCATGCGTTGCTCTCGCCATGCGAGGGCCTTTTGGAATCAATACGGATTCCAGATATGCACGCGGACGGACAGAAGATGTACACGTGGGGACTGGATGCTTTACTCGCGACGTCAGATGTACGCACTACTTGTCATGAGCGCCCACCACTCACGGGACGCTGCAGCTACATTCGCGCCCGCTCTGGTTTTGTCAAGCATCCCTTTTTTCAGACCCGTCTGTGTTGTTAACCCATCAGTTTAATCTGAGCTCAGAGCACTAGAAATTTCTTTAAAGTTGTTCCAACAATTAAGAAAACCGTAGCTTGTGGGTAATGCTCCACTCTCGTTAAGTTCTCACATCTGCCACACGGGGTCGCTGTAGCACCGTGCTTATTCACAGCCACGACTACTAGAGCCGTCTAGCAGATAATAATAATTATACATGTTTTTCGGGGACTATGTAATAATCTTACACTTTGTACCCACTTTCCTTACAGTTTTGGTTATGTCCCAAAAAGTTTATCAGTATGTAAAGGAGTTCTCCTAACAACGGCCACCCAGTCCTGCCAGGGAGCCCGGGACACCGAAGGCATGTTCATAAGCCCATAACTAATGGGGAGACCGAGGCGCACTCTAAACTACCTCTTTTTACAATTACTGAAGTAGAAAACTCAAAAATATTAACCTAAAGGGTGCTACACTGCAATCATGTGTTGGGTATACACTAAGTAAACTAAATGAAAAAAATACAGGATACAGCCTGCATGCAGTGTGCACCCTTCCTATGAACTCTATGTTCCTTGCTTAATGCTATTTATGACTTATTTGTCAAATAATTACATGAATATACTTCATCGATTCATACATGAAATGTATCTTGCAAGCATTCAAAATTCCAAAACAAAGAATTACATCATTGTTGCATTTAATGTACAATAACAATACACATGTTTACATTCATAGATTAATTATTGCTATCTAGCTGTTGCTATAATACATTCAAGTATGTCATCCAATTCGGATACCCAAAAAGATTTTTCTTTTGTACATTAATTCACAAACCACTTGATTTCAAGCATTCCGGAATTGCACTTCCCTTCATCAGGGGCAATGCCCTGTAACAGAAAATTCAATTATATACGTATGTATCTTGCTTATCAACACGATAGCATAACACAAATGGGAAAAGGTCCCATGTCGAGCATTATCATCAAGTGGAATGATCTAGGTGAAAAGTAGAATGATAGACAAATTGTTGGAAAAATGGCTAGATGTGCATCGTGAATTACCAGAAAATTAGTATGTGAATGGGCTGAAGAAAAAAGAGGAAAACCCTGAAACGACACGTACTTCACCCGTACAGAGCCACTTGGTAACTGCGTGTTTCAATGATAATGTCACCCAAGAAAGTGAACCTGCTCCCAAGAAACAACGACAAAAAACGCCTATTCAGGCCAAACTACCTGGTCACGATTTCCCAATACGTGTCTTCAGCGATATATGCTACAACAACCAGGTCTAATAGACCCCAAGTACCTAATGTGAACAAAAATAATAAAAATACCAATAACAATAATTGCATCCTTTGTATCTAAATTCCTATTCAAAATAAAACGATGGTTATGCAACATGAATAACAAATAAGCGTGTTAGTGCAAGTCTCTAGTGATACTAATACAGATAAAAAGATGTTTAGCGCCAGCTATAATGATGGGCAGTAGTCGTTGTTGTTAGGTATAGTTTATTTAAGAATATAAACCATAGACCCACAGGAACAGAGAAGGCAAGCATCCAAACTCTTCCAAGTCCAACTGTAATAATCCCAACAGTCTAACCCCCAAAGATTATAAGAATACATCACACAAATCTAAAGGTGACATGAACAAATTCTACATGACCTAATAATATGTACAAGCTAGGGTAAACATAAAAGAAGGGATATGAGCTACTACCACATGTATCTGTTTACAAAAAAAAACAATAAAATAAATTAAGAATCCAAAACATAATCATCAAATTTCTTTGGAACTCTAGTAACCCTTTTGCAAGATAAAGGATTGACTTGAGAAGAAGGATTGACTTGAGAAGAATCAATAGACTCCTGCTGATTAGGAGTAGAAAGAAGAGAAGCTTCTGAATGACCCTCCCGAACAACTGGACTTCCAAGACTTCCTGAACACGCATCATTTTCAGAAAAAACATCAAATGCAGATTGAGAACATACATCATGAGCTTGAACAGCATCATTCCAAATGCAACCGCCATCCTCATCTTCAGCAAAGAAACGTTTTTGCCCAGGTTTAAGAAGAATAACAGAACCTTTGCTCCACCAACCCTTTTCAGAGAGAAGAACAGCAGAATCAGTTACTCTTTCAACCCTAAAAGGATTGGAAAACTTAGATGAACCTTTGCTAGTTAAAGTGGGTTTCAGGACACAAACCCAGTCACCCACCCTGATAATTTTATCTTTACTTAAGAGAAGCATCATGATAAAATTTACCAGCAAGGCGTGACTCTTGAATGTTCTGTTTAACAACATCAATAACACTTTTCATGTTGACATCATGCACAACACTCTTAACAAAATCAGGTCTTAAAATAGATTTTGCTTGTCTACCTCTCATCAATAAATAGGGAGAAAAACCAGTAGAAGAATTAGGAGTAATATGATAACTCCACAATTTCTCATTCAAAAACTGCAGAACATCCAATTTACTTTCCAAAGCTGCCTGAATACCTTCTTTAATGAATCTATTGGCCCTCTCAACTTGACCATTAGCCCTAGGACAATATAATGGAGTGGTTTCTAATGCCAAATTTTTCTAAAAAGGATCTCATTTTCCTGGAAACTAATTGCACACCATTATCGGATAAAATGAGATTGGGAGCACCTTCCAACCTGAAAATAAAACTCAAAAAGCCCAATTACAGCGTCAGTATTGGGATGTTCCACAAAAGTGTAATAGATCCACTTTGAAAAATTATCTACAACCACAATGGAAAATCTTTTTTCCCTACCTAAACACTCAAAGGGACCTGAAAAGTCAATTGAAATTTTATCCCAAGGACCAACTGCCCCTTCTCTAAGAGACAAAGGTTGAGTCGAAACCTTCCAATGCTTGTCAGCCCTTACGCAAACCGAACAGTTGTCAATGACTTTCTCAATACCTGCATCCATACCAGGCCACCAATAATGGTTCTTGAGAATCCTCTTGGTGCCAGAAATACCTGGATGACCAGCATGAGCAAACTTGATGAGTTTGTTTCTTAAACCTTCAGGAGGAGTAAATAAATGTTGACGCAACAAGATATTACCCTCAATGCTAAGTTCATCAGCTATTTGAGCAAAACTCTTCAAACAATCTTCTAAATTCCTAATGGGAGGCCAACCTTCACTAACAAACTTCTTAACCTTATTAAACACCAAATCCTTGTCCATAGCTTCAATCCAATCTTTCTCAGAAATGCTTAACTCAAAAAAGCTCACAGCATCAACCAGAGCTACAATACGTTCATGCTCATCCAAAATTTCATTACTGTTCTCTTCAAAAGGGGGAAGCCTTGACAAACAATCCGCTGTGAAATTCTTCCCACCAGGAATGTGCTGCATCTCAAAGTTGTATTCTTGCAGTCTAGCTATCAACCTAACAAGTCTAGATGACGCTTTACCACTTCTGACTCCATCCATCATAAAAACAAGTGGTTTATGATCGGTTACAAGAACAAAAGGCCTACCCCATAAAAAACTTTTGAACTTTTCAACAGCCCAAACACAGGCTAAGGCCTCTTTCTCAATGGTAATATAGTGCTTCTCAGCACCACGAATTGCCCTAGAAATAAAAGAAATAACTCTTTCTCTACCATCAACAATCTGGGAAAACACAGCCCCGAGGCCAATGGTACTCGCATCCACAGTGACAAAAGAACTACCCTGGGGTTTAAAAGTCTTAAGACCAGGGGCTTTAGAAATAAGCTTCTTAACATTGACAAAAGCATCATCATGAACTTTATTCCAAATGAATTGAACACCCTTTCTAAGTAATTTTCTAAGAGGTTCCACCACTAAAGCATATCCTTTCACAAATCTTGAATAGTACTCTCCTAAGCCCAAGAAAGAACGCAAAGAATCTTTATCCTTAGGAGTACTAATATTGTCCAACGTATTAACCAAATCTTCTTTAGGAAAGATACCATTAGCTGTGATTCTGTGCCCTAAATAATTTAGCTCTTCAACTAAAAATGTACACTTCTCCTTGCTGACCGTCATGCCTTTTGAACCAAGAATGCCAAGAACCTTATTGAGAATAACATTGTGTTGTTCACATGTTTCAGCAAAAATTAAAATAACGTCTTGGAATGATTGAACACCCGTAATACCATGGGACAAATTCTCAATAAGTTTCTGAAACACACTGGCGGCTGATGCCAGACCAAATGGCATCCTTAAAAATCTATACAAGCCAAACGGTGTAATAAAGGTGGTAAGATCCTTTGAAGATTCGTCCAGAAGAACCTGGTGATAGGCAGATTTGAGATATATAACAGAAAAAAAATTCGCACCATTAACGGCTGACAACATATCCTGAATGCGTGGTAAAGGATGTGTGTCAACAACAATATTCTTATTGAGAGATCTCAAATCCACACATAACCTTAAATCTTGATTCTTTTTGAGTGCCAAAACAATAGCCGACACCCATTCAGAGCTATCAGTTGATTCAATGATACCTTCTGAACATAAGGTATCAAGATGGACCTTCAATTTCTCACGCATTTCCAGCGGAACCATGCATACTTTATGTTGAATGGGAACAGCATTTTTTTTAACTTAATTTTATGCATGTAGCCTTTTACTTGACCTACCACATTTTTAAAAACATTAGCATGTTTTTTGAGAATCATGTCCAGACTACATTTTTCCATATAAACATTGTTATTGTAAAATTCTCTCAATTGCAAAGGACGCTCAGAACCAGGACAAAAAATTACACCCAGCCTACCTAAATCAAACCACCCAACTATATTCTTTCCATCGATAGCAACATAAATCTTAGTAAAGATTTTCCTAGATTCAAATTCTAACGAATCTTCAAAATAGCCTAACATGGTAATATCAAAGTTACCAAAAGCTTTAGGATTTACATCATATTTATGGAGCTTAACATTTTTCCAATTCTCCTTGAAAAACACATCAGACAGAATGGTAATTGGTGAGCCTGAATCAGCCATGGCTTGAAAAGAAATATCACCAACTAACACAGTGCCTAACGGTGCCTTAAAAGGCAGATTAATGTTGTTCACAGAATAGTCAAAAACATCATCATAGATGGTCAATAACATATTATGTAGATCCTCTTCAGCAACATCTACATTATTAATGCCAGAATTGGTAGAACCAGGCATTTTCTTAGGAACATGGCAAACTGAAGAAAAATGGCCAACTTTACCACAATTTACACATTTTCTCTTAATAGCCGGACAAATGACATTATTGGCTAAGAGTGTTTTAGAACCACATCTGTAACAGGACAATTTGCTGTTAGAAGCTTGTTTGAAACCAGGCTTAAAAGATGCTTTGTTAGGATATTGCACAGTACAAACAGGTGAAACAGAAGATGAACTGAAATTTTTAGAACTCTCTGCAGAAATGACTTTTGAAGATAATATAGATCTTTCAATCCCTTTGGCCAAATCCACAGCCTCACTTAAAGTGGGATTGCGACAAGCTAAAAGTCTTTCTTGAACTTTTTTAGATTCACATTCAAAAATTAATTGATCCCTAATACAATAATCAACAGTTGCTCCGTAGTCGCAATTAGCAGCTAGAACTCTTAAGGCAGCAACATATTCTTCAATAGTCTCGTCAGGAAATAGTTTCCTTTTATGAAATGCATGTCTTTCAATTAGAACATTAGGCTCTTCTTGAAATTGTTTCTCTAGTCTGGCTACAGCTTCTTTGTAAATGTTCCAACCTTCACCACCGCCACTAGGTGGTGCGATAGGAATTAAATTTTTGAAAATCTCAATTGCTGCAGATCCCAAAAAACTAAATAAAATGGCCTTTAATCTTTCTGGAGGAAACTTAGATCCGTCAATAGCCACAATATAATTTTCAAAACTTTCAAACCATTTTTTCCATTCCAATTTAGGCTTACCTGGAATTTGTAGGAAGACTGTGGGTTGATTACAAATTTGTGCATTAGCCATATTCACTCTCTAAGTAAGTAAGACAATAAAGGTGAATCAATGAATGAAAAACAATTAAATTGTGCAAGCGAAAAAGTTAAAATGCACATCAGAGAAACAGTACCAAACAGGTTGAATGGACTTAAAAATTTGACAAATAGCGCAAAAGAGCACAACACCGAACATGCGCTTGAAATATTAAATAAATATGCCTTCAAAAGAGATATCAAGTGAAAGTGTGCGCATCACTGACGTTGCGCTAATTAAAAGAATTGCATTGTTGAAGAATGTTGCGCAATTGAAGAGTATAGCGCTAAGAAAAAGAGATATTAGGTGAAAGTGTGCGCATCACTGACGTTGCGCTGATACTCCAAATTGCGTAGAATGAATGAAGAATAAAGCGCTAAGTTGAAAAGATCTCACCCGCTTTTCAGGAACTGTAGTCAAATGCGATAAAAGAATACACAGAATGGCAGCCAAAGACAGAGACGTCGTGATGTAAATGGAAACTGACGTTGAAGATTTCCACAAAATGGCCGCCAAGCGTAACCACGCAGTGATGTCACTGGAACACAGCGTAACAGCGCTGAGACGTCACTGGAACGCAGCTTGTTGCGCAGCAGGGAACACAAAGACGGAGGGCTCGCACCTTCACGCGCAGGAACTCTGCGGCTGATTTAAACACAACGGAAACCTCTTGACACCAGTAGCATTCAAGAAGGTGAAATAAATATAAACAGTACCTTAAATGTAGTTCAAAAAGTACATGAAGGCGAAGAAATAAATTAATGAATCAGTGAAGAGTTTCTTTTTGTTCAAATCTTCGGATGAATACGAAGGTTGATATCCGAGAAATTTTCAAAATGCTTTCAAATTGCCGACATGTCCAGTGGGTCTTCATAGGATTTCCCTTGTCGCCAATATAATGATGGGCAGTAGTCGTTGTTGTTGTTAGGTATAGTTTATTTAAGAATATAAACCATAGACCCACAGGAACAGAGAAGGCAAGCATCCAAACTCTTCCAAGTCCAACTGTAATAATCCCAACAGTCTAACCCCCAAAGATTCTAAGAATACATCACACAAATCTAAAGGTGACATGAACAAATTCTACATGACCTAATAATATGTACAAGCTAGGGTAAACATAAAAGAAGGAATATGAGCTACTACCACACCAGCGTGGCCCGATTTATATATAAACCAGATGCTTTGTAGCGATTCATGCCCTAGACTCTAGAGGAATATTAATGGCTGCTCGCGGTGTATGTGAACAACATTTATGAAACGTAATGAATTGATCACTAACCTCCGTTATCTCAGTTATGCGTTAAAAAAACCTCAGACGTGAGGAATTTCTTGTTTTAGTATCCGATGCTGTATACACTATTAACAAGTCTGCAAAGGATACGACACTAATTATACACAACCCTTAATATGAGTCTCAAAAAACGTGCTGCTGCTCCATGTATTAACCACACACATACCTTCCATAAAAACTGGCCATACGTGGTCTGAAAGTCTACATTGTTAATACCTTCCAGGTATGGTGCGCTTGTGGGGCTACCTGCAGGCAAACACAAAAGCTGACATCAATTCTATGTTCAACTGACATATTGCCACCTTTGAATACCAAATAAACACAGGGAAGGAGAAGACTAAATCTAACGTACCTAGACGAATGGAATTCCAGACATGTAAAGTACCGCCTGCTGTACGCTACCTGATCGTCACGGAACGTAGATGACAATGACCGCATGGGGCTACCGAGGAGGGATACAAATAAATGTTTGAAGAAGCAGAGAAAATAAATGTGCGCATTAGGTCTAAGAATTATGGGAGTTGTGGGATGACCTTGTTCATGCTATAACTGCTTCAACTAAACACCTAAACCTTAAAGGACTCTAAGTGTAAACACCACCATGCTAGTGTTGACTCACCCATAACGTGCGCCTCACCTAATGTCAAAAAATTAATAATAATTAAATGCACCTACAGGGAAGCTCTAAACCTTGAGGTGAACGGCTACAGTATGAACAAAAACTACCTTTATTGACACCAGTTCAATAACAATCGTCGCTATGCTATCACAGTAAACATTCAATAGCAAAAAGTTCTCCTTATGTCTCCCAGTCTATACCATCTAGTGCAACCTGTCAGGGATACTCGGGATAGCAAGGACATGTTCATAAGCCCCCATCACCCAGCAGCCTGCAGCCCTGCTCCGTTCCGGGGGGCGATGCATGACGCCCTATGAATGTTCACATTGTTGAATTTTCACATTGTTGGACCTGTAATGGATCCCCTGCCAGCAAGCCCTGGGCCTGCAGATGGGCACCACGGCCGAGGACATCTCTGCCCGCAGGTTGGGTAGCCTGGGGCTGTCCCGTTCGCTCCCCTCCACCTGTTGGGGCACCGCTGGTGCATAGGTGCTAATGCCTCGGCGAGGTATTCCGATTCCATCCTCTTCCTGCCTCTCTTGGGGTGCCCCTGGGCTTGTGTAAGCTGGCCAAGGCATTAGAGCCTGCTCCTACCCTTCTTCACCTGCTGATGGGCCCGAAGCCAGCTCGACCTCCAACACCGATTGACACTCCCTTGCCCATGAGAAGACTCCCTTGGACCGTGGCGACGCCGCATTTCATCTGTTCGACTGCAGCCTTGTGAAGGTGTTGCCTGTCGGAGGTCAGATCAGAGTAGCTTTACATAAAGGGCCTCACTATGACTGTGGAAAGACGAGCATTTGATTTTCTTTGGACCAACTTCGAGAATCCTTAAGAGGTGGGATTACTTCCTGTTGTATATTTATACTTACTTCAATATGACTATTTGGTGTCTGTAGTTCTTTCTTAGTGTTCTTATCTTACCAGTCTCCCATACTACCTGAAGACATGTCCTGCTGCCTACCTAATCTATTTACAACACTTCCCTAGGGACACTTGGAGCAGCCCCAGGCATTCCAAGAGAATGGGCCCGTGCCATGCTATGGCATACACACAGACTCTTCTAGTGCCTGGTAAGATTTCTCCGATTAGCCGCAGTGCTTGCCCTGCAGTCAGAGCATGTCTGTGAGTTCTTGCTTCGGACGCGATGTGGGATCATTTGTAAAGATGTCCTAACAGGATCGTTGAACCCTGGAGCCTACAGGGCTTCTAAGGGATGGAAGGCCCCTGGCACCTTGAGTGGTGCCTTCTTGCAGGCCTGGGCCACCAGGAACACGTTCAGGGGTGACGTTTCCTCCTCACATGTACACCGTGTAGCAACAAGGAACCCTTCTAAAATAGGGAACCTGAAGTTATTTTGAAGAAATTACTGGTCAATTATCGGGCAAGCTTCCTAATGTTGGGACCTTTATTCCAAAGGTGTTAAGGGGTGCCTTTTGTGATTTTGCATTAATATTGAAGGCAGTTGGTGTACAGGGTTGTACCCAAATCTAATCTAATCTGCATGTATGTGTGCCTGTGCTTTCTCGTCTGTCCTCCCTGTGTGTTTATCCGCATGTGTGAATGCCAGGCTGCTTCTCTGATTGCTTGTGCGCCTGCCTCTATGAATGTCTGCTGTCTTTTTGTCTGCCTATCTGTCCATAAATGTATCAGAGCTGAAGTATCTTCCACCAGATCAGTGCCATAAAAAGATGCCCCTCTTTACCTCTTCCCTGGAGGGCGCGTGAAGCATTTTCACGCATACACCCCGCCTTCCTGCAGTTCTGTGCCTTTATTCTGCGTGAGGACACTTGATGGAGGCTTGGAGGTGGCACACGTGTCCCTGGGGGTCGGTCACTTAAGCTGTTTTCTACTTCTGTAATTGTTCAGCCAACATTAGGACCCCTTCGTCACGTTTATGTGATAAATGTCAGTGAGGCACAAGCTCCAGGAGACTGTTGCACCGGTCACCTCTCTGGTGAAATGTAGGTAAACAAGCAGTAAAAATGCAATAGGTCTCGCCTTTCATTAAGTTAAAGCCATTTGCTTTGCTATGCAATACCATTAGCAAAGCAAATGGCTTTAACTTAATCAAAGGCGAGATGTATTGCATTTCATTGCCTGTTTTAGTTTGGCTTGACAGAGCAGCTTTCCCCAGACAATTGCTTTGGCACTTCCCAGATGTTGGGAGCCAGGAGTACATGTTTTGATTAGGCTGAAGTTGTGTGCATCCGCAAAAAATGTGCTCACCCTCCACACAGCTGTGATAATTTTGTTTATTTATGTAGATGCTTGAAGTTTCAGGGGCACACACATGCCATTGTAGTGCTATTAACGTGGCACACACATGCCATTGTAGTGCTATTAACGTGCCTTAGATAGCTAGATAATTTATTTTGTATGTTTCTTTTGCAGCAGTACTGATGGGAGGAGGGCAGTCATCGACCACATGAATTTTTAAGTCTGACATAAAAGTGAATTCCTAAGCCAGCCTATTGGGATTGCCATTGTTTGTTCAGACCTATAGTTGAAAAGTCATTATGCTAACAGTTTAAAGGCACTTTTAGCTCTGGTTAGTAGACCTAGTGCTTCAGTTCATCAGCCAAGTATTCAACGAGAGATGATTTTAGGCCAAGCCCCTTCAGCCATTGACTTTCATGTGTTTTTCAAGGTTTGCCATTGCTTGGACGGCTGTCCACCAAGTCATTTCGAGGATGGTTACATTCCCCATTAAGTGTTAATGATGGATTATCAAGTAGCCCTTTTTAGGTCAATCATTCGAGACCTTTTGTATATACTTTAGTATATACTTATTATATACTTATATGTATAAGTACTATGTGGGCTCTGGAGATCATCCCTAGGGCTTATCTACTTCCGTTTAGGGATTATTATTTTTTTTTTCAACTGCCTCTATTTGACTGTCTTGATAGAAAATGGCCAGCAGACGTCAGTAAAATACCAGAATTGCTTTCTGCTGAGAGACTTTCTTTATTTTTTTTTTCCTGCAAACTGCCTCTATTTAACTTTCTTGATAGAAAACGACCAGCAGAGGTCAGTAAAATACCAGAATCACTTTACATTCTCTAGATTCCAGTCCATAGAAATTGTCTTCCACAAGCAGGTGTAGACAATAATATTTTTTAAAAATCTTGTATTTTCATTGATATGACCACTGAAGGTCCTGAAAGGCAATATGTCTTTCTATGTGTTCATATACCTGGCGCATCACACAGTTTGGTGCTTACTTTACCTCCATGTTAAAGAACAGTAGATGTTTCAGCACCCGGGCTAATGTGCTGCATAGATAAAGACACATAAGGTCCCAAAGGCAAGACTGATTGCATTGCAAATGCTTGTTTAGACTGCAGATGCAACATGTCTGAGACTCAGTGTGTGTTCTTTAAGCATTGAATTTCATGAACTAGCTTTTTAATTGCTGATGTATGGCTTTTTGTTTAAAGAGTGCTGCTGTTTGGATGCATTAAAGTGTCCCAAAGATACAGTAGTATTCACTAATCATCACTGCCTATTCATTTGTTTTGCTTTCGTGATAATGTTTTTGGCTTTACAACTTTTTTTGTTCACAAAGTGAAGGCATATGTGCTCACAAGCCTTAAAGAGGCACTAAAAATACTGGCCGTTTGTCAAAATTGTCTATTAAGCAATATTTTTCTCTGTAACATGTTAACAAACACCACAAGAAGGTAGAACAATTGGCTTTGCCAATGCTTGTTTTCTAACGTTGGAGAACAGAGTGGAGGAAGAGGTAGCACTTTAATTCTCCGGTGGCTGCTGCACCACATGTCTAGTTCGAGCAATGTTCCACTAGCACTTTATTACCCCCGGTTTCCTCGTCATATTCTCGTATTGGCAATCTGGTGGCGAAATTTCATATGCATTCTCTCCATCTCATAAACTCGTAGCCATATGTTCCCAATACGTGCCTCCAAATTATCATTAAGTACATTAATATTGTTGCCTCCTGCTAACGGTTTCAACGCTTGATGAGCGCCTGTCTCGTAACTTTGCCACTAGGTGGCGATATCTCATCACATTATTGTTGACACGTTTGTTATTCGGAACATCCTTCGTGTTCAAAAGCTGGGCCAGAAGCTAAAATATATGTAATTCACTTGTTTTGTAACCTTGAAGTATATTTTAGCTTTAATTCTCCTTGAAGCTGCTAACGCTATTCTTTGCCTACCGATTCATTCTTAAACTATCATTTTGAATCTGCTGCTCAACAGTTACATTAGCTAGCCACGGTGTTTTGCCGAATAAAGTGTTACAACACGACAACACATAAACAGAGCAAAGCATACGAATTCTAAAATTATGCTTTGAATTCTATACTACGAGTGACCCTTTTAAATTCGCAAATTATTTTGCTTGTATGTGAAGCTCGGTTAGCTTACATACCTTAATGAAAACAAGTTCGTACGACACAAGCAAGCACCATACAAGTACCACAGTGCTGGCCATGACAAGCAAACCTCTTAGGCTTGAGGCCTATTCTGCAGGATCAAAGACCACATAGAGGCAGAGTGGTGTGTGTATCTTGTGCAGTTGTTATGCAACCAGTATTACTGGCAGGCTGCTAAGAGGAAACACCTTAGTGGTTTAGGAATGTTGAATTCCACTACAAATCAGGACTGTTTCCTCGTTTGGCATTTTCGCTTTCCAACATCATGACACCCCCTGTTGGAAAGTGGCTTATTAGAAGTGGTAAATATGTATCTACCATTGGTAATAAAGCAACTAACACAGTCAAGGTCTCAAAATAAATCTCAGGAAATGATTCCCATGCTCAACCCTTGGTAGCTTGGCTGCGAGCAGGCAGGCTTAACTTCGGAGACTGGTATGTAAAGCATTTAAAAACACCAATTCAGTAAATAATTAAGACACACACCATAAAAAGCCAACACCAATTTATAAAAATAGGAAATATTTTTATTTTTAAAATGACACGAAAACGGAAAAAAATCCACTGTAGGAACCCTGAGACATTACGTTTCAAAGAGGATAAACACTTTTTAGCACTTAGTCGCCTTATCGAATTTTCCCCCCCAAAGTTGCTTCTTTCTGAAGTTCCTCTTGAGGGTCCAAAGGGTCCAAAACACAATCCAAGGGTCTGGAAGCTCCAAGATGGTCCTGGAAAGTTTGGGACCACAATTCCCACAATGCACCTGGCCAAACCCCTAAAAGTCCACTGGATGCAGGGCCTGATGGTGCAAATTAAGTTTCCAGGTTGGCATCCACTCTTTATTCCTAATGAAGCAAGGTACATCCAAAGGGCTGTAGTTCCAGATAATGCAACAGGCGCAGTCTTTTCAGAGTGCTGGGCCTGATGGTGCAAATTTAGTTTCCAACTTGGCAATCCTTCTTCTCTCAGTTTTAAGCAGCAGAGCTAAGAGACTCTGCCTCTCTCAGAGACCTATTCAGTGTTCTCGGGGGTCAATCAAGATGGCACTCCTGTCCAATGAGGTGCAAGACTATTTCCTACAAAGTGTAGCACAATGGTCTCCCAGAAAACACTATTCTTCCAAAATTCAATAAAGCTGAGAAGCAGGAGCTAGCTCAACCAACCTTCAGGATGGCTCATTTCAATAAGTTCCCTCCCTCCTACATCTGCAAATTCCTTCCTTAGCCAGCCATCTGCCTGGGTTCAGAGTGGAAAGGTGGTAGATGGACCTGGCTGTCTCTGCCTGTCCCCTTCTACCTTTGAAGCTAAGGCTTTACGACCCTTCCCCCCTGCTCTGGCATTCCTGTGGAACAGGGTCCTCTTCCAAGAGATAGCCTTTTCTCCCTGGGTGCCACTAATCACTTCATCAAAGCAGCCTGGCTAATCCATGTAACTTTGACAAATCAGGGCAGACCACTGGAAGGCTAAGTTTTGACTTACAGACCAGAAAGTCTTATAACTTCTTTTCTGTACATTTTAGGATAAATTCAACAATAGCATATTGTTGGATTGATCAATGCCATTCTCCTAAGTTCTTGAATGGTATTTTTCGGTATTTGCTAGCGTTAGTTATGAGTTCATAAACTATTGCAATGTTAACCTATGTGGCTGGGGATCTACAATGGGGAACATGAAATGTTCAATTCCTCCAAAACCAGGGCCTATAAAACATCTTTTAAAAGCACACCGGCGCCTTCAATGTTCTGATCTTATCACGCAAATGACACTATTATGGAACTTATACCGGTTGGGTTTTCTTTGCAACAGTAAAGGGTTCCAGGCTTGGGACAACATAGGTATTTCAGTGGTGGGAGACCTTTGGAAGAAGGGCAAGGTGGTGGACTTCTCCTTCTTACAAACGAAGTATGATATGGCGCAGGTGGAACGGTTCAGATATATCCAAATTCGGCATGCGCTGCAAACAGCCATTCCGGCGGGGATGGACCTGCAGGAATCCACCCCTCTTGAAGATAGGTTACTGACGGAACATATGACAGACAAGGCAACATCCTTTACATACCGAAAGTTGGTTAACAACCTTCCTGACATGACATCCAAGCTGAGGTTGAATTGGTCTCGAGACATTGGCGAATTTGATGACTCCAAGTGGCAGGAGGCCCTTTCCTCCCCTCGGGAAACGGCTATCCCCTCCAGGCTCAAATTAATCAAACTTAAAATACTACACCAGACGTACTACACCAGAACGATTTTATACAAGATAGGGAAGGCGTCACATGTGTCCTGTCTGCGTGGGTGCGGGGAGGAAGGGACAGTCTATCACACCATATGGGACTGTGGTCGGGTGGCAATGTACTGGACTGCTGTGATGCGTACCATTTCTCAGACTCTAACTGTTTCCCTTCTGCCTGATCCCCGGCGCTGTTTGTTGAATGTATGGGAAGCTAATGACCTGATTCATTGCCAGCAGGATTGGGCCATGTTGGGTATGATGATGGCGAAACGTAACATTGCTAGGCTATGGGGATCTAATACGCTGCCTATGCTAAGGGGCTGGTGCAGGGACATGGATGATGCAATGGTGGCGGAGAAAGCGGTATTCGTCCACCGTGGATGCCCTGGGAAATGGGAGCAAATATGGGGTGTATGGAATAAGTTCAGGGGTAATATATGCGAGCCCCCGCGACTAGACGAGAATGAGGTCACCTCAGGCTGAGGTTTGTAATTACGTGCATGTATGATGTCGTATTGCTGTGCCCACTCTAACTGACTTCCTACTGCCCTGTAGCTGATATACTAGTTGAGCTTGACTGTATATGCACTGTATACGTTTTATGATGCTGAAACTGTATGTTTTCTCGCCTTCCATGTTTAATTCAATAAAAACATTTAAAAAAAAATCTTTTATAAGGATCGTGCTTATAGCTACATGCCCCCCACACCTGGGACACCTACGGGAGACTTTAGGGGTTCTGAATATGCAAAAATAATGTAGATCCTCACTCCACACTACTACTAGCACAAAATACAATTTTGGGAAGCACTTTACTACAATGGGGGAAGTGAAATATGCAATTTATCTATCCTCAGGGCACATAAAACATATTTTATAAGGCATTTACTTAAAAGTACCTGACCCTCACCCCTGGGACACCTAGGTGAGACCCAGGAGGTACCTTTTATGCCAAAACATTGTAGTTTATCAATTCTGATGTGCCCCTAACACCAAAGTCGAGTTTGGGCACAATTTACACTTAAAAGCAGTCCTGCAACATAGTGCTGCTTTTAAACTGACCTCAGGCTCTCAGCAGTGCACACATGTAAGTGCAGAAAGGGTGACCGGCCTCTAAACTGCCACACCCTATTATATTATGAGGGACTTAAAGATCCCCCTGCCCTATTGTGTACTAGGGACTTAAAGGGTAGGTCATGCCAATCACAGGGGTACTCTAACACATTGTGTACCCTAATGTGTGTGTGTTTTCACTGTGTTTATACCATAACACTGGCTCTGGGCCCGATTAAGCAGAGCCCTGGCACAGTCAGAGTCAGTTACCACCAGTACCAGTCAGCAAAATAATGGGGATGCCCAGGGCACAGGATGACTTTGCAACACCTCCAATTCACCCCCAGTCACAGATCTGGGTGTAATCCATCATTGTTTTGTTGAAAACACCACCACAGGTCTGTGACTGGTTGTGAATGTTTGCACTGTTCAGCATTCCATCCGTCTTCTGTTCTTTTTGCTTTTGTTGTCCAAAGTGGGAAGGGTACCCCCAGACATGGGTACCATGCTCGCTGTGCCACTGGATTCAAGCTAGCCTGGCTGATGAGGGTGATACCCCGAAACCAGTCCCAGGATGTTTGTTTCCGGTCCAGAGAGGACCTGGCGTGACAGTTTGTGCTGGACTGTTCTCATGAGGAGCAGGGTCAAGACTGATTTGCATATGGCTGGTTCCAAACTGGGGTGGCTTGGTGAGCAAACAAACAATGGAATAAACCTAGATCTGTGACTGGGGTGAATGTTTCCATTGTTCAGCATTCCGTCCATCATCTGTTCTTTTTTCTCTTTCTATTTGGCCATATATGGTCTCTACAGCTGTGAGGGCTCTGGTCGCATATGCCATGGGAACCCATTCTCCTCCTTTTCCAGTAGCACCACCCGTATTCCCATCGGGGTAGCATCAACAGGTCCGTCACTGCGATGGGCTGAAGTATGGCATGGGTGTATCATAGAGTAGAGCATTCCTGATCTCTTGGAAGGCCTATGCTCGTCTGCCATCCAACGAACTGCTTTTCGGGTCAGTGCTTGAATAGGGTCAGACAGAGTGGCCAGATTTGGTATAAACCAGCCACAGTAGTTGGCCATTCCCAGAAAACTGCAGGCTGCCAAGTAATTTTGGGGCACCGATGTGGACATGATGGCTTTGACCTTTTGCGGATCGACTTGGAGGCCCTCTTTCGATAATTTCTATCCAAAGAAATCCCCTTCTTTTGTGTAAAAAGCTGATTTCTACAGATTAAGGGTCATTCCTCACTCCACCAGCCAGTTCAAAGCCACTCTCAATCGAGCATAATGTTACTCAAGAGTGCTGAAGAATATTAATGTGTTGTCACTCACGTTGATGATGCCCAACAGTCCTGGCAGGGCTCGTTAAAAGTAATTTATAGAGCACACATACACCGAGTGGTTTCTTGGTGCTAAGTAGGGGCGGTTGCATACACAAGGCAGTGGACTCAATTATATGCCTGGGAGAATAACCAGGTTTTAAGAAGTTTTCTGAACTGGGTATAAGAAGTGGCAATACGCAGTTCGGGGGGAAGAAGGTTCCAGAATTAAGGAGCCAGGGTCATGAATCGGAGGCCCCCATGTTTCTTACGTTTGAAGGATTTGGTTGTCAACAGGTTCTTGTTAGAAGACCGTAAGTTGTGAGAGGGGGCATACCGCTGTACCTTTGAAGCGATAAAAACAGGGCCACTTCCTGAAAAGGCTTTATAGATGGGACAGCCTAACTTGAAGAGAAAGCGTTGGGACACAGTCAGCCAATCGACGCTCTTCAACAGAGGTCTCACATGATGGTGCTTAGGCTGACCAAGAATTGGCCTGGCCACTTGATTCTGAACCAATTGCAGCCGATGTAATTGGTATGCTGGTATGCCAGCATACAGGGAGTTTGCGTAATGAAAATGCGAAGTTACCAGGGCGAGGGTGACTTGGGTCAGGGCCTCGTGGTCAAGAATCTGCTGATCTTACGGATTCTTTGCAGATGGAAAAAGCAAGCGGAGACCACTGAGCTGATCTGGCCCTTCATAGTTAGATCATTACAAATCACGATTCCCAGGCTTTTAACCGAGCTGGCCGGGAGAGGAGGACTCCCCTGTAGTGGAGGCCAGAAATTAGAGTTCCACGGATTGGCCGGCCCACCAGTGATAATCAGCTCCGTTTTGTCGGGGTTTAATTTGAGCTAGTTGACATTCATCCAGTCACTGCTAAAATTCATTGTGGATTGAAAGCCTGCAACTGATGATGCAGATGACTCCATGATAAACACTAGCTGAAGGTTATCAGCATAGTTAAAGGTTACGACCTCCCTCTTACGCAGGGCCAAAATCAAGGGTAAAATGTACAGATTAAAGAAAAGGGGTGAGAGGGAAGAGCCTTGCGGAACCCCGCAGGCCAGTTTTTTTTTTACTGCAGAGAAATTAGCAAGGCGAACTGCTTGGAAGCGGTTGCTGAGGAACGAGGAGATCCATTTCAATGACATACCTTGGATCCCGGCACAGCTGACACCGTCGATCAGGAGATGGTGGTCGACCGTGTCAAAGGCGGCCGACAAATCCAGGAGCACCAGGGCCTGCGTAGGGCCCTGGTCGGCCCCCCTTCTTAGTTCATCCAGGACTGCCAAGATGACTCAGTGGAATCGGCAGGTCTAAAACCAGCTTGATGGGAATCCAGGTTGTGACATTGCTCTACAAAGGAACTGAAACAGTTGGCAACATGGACTTTCCGTATTATATGCTGGTAGACCTCCAATGCTGAAGAGATGCCAAAACGGAGTCACGTGAACCGTTGCAGACCTGCGTGAGTGGAAAAGGTCATTATGTAGTGGCAGGAATCTTCCAGCCTCAACTGATGGTAACCAGAGTTAAGATTGATCTTAGAAAACCATCGCATGCCATTAAGGTTGGCCACAATTTTATCGATGGCCGGGGTGATATGTCTCTCCCATTATCTGGTTGGCCAGCCTTATATCCATGCATAGTCTTATCATCCCAGGGTGTTTGGGGTAAATGACCAATGCCGACACCCAGGGAGTGGGCCATGCCACTTTTTCTATTAACCTGGCCTGTTCCAAATGTTTTAGTTCTTTCTCAACCAATGGCCTAAGATGAAAAAGCACCATTTAGTGATGCAACCCAATGGGAAGACAGTCTCATAGATATTCAGATTGACCTGGACAGCCTTCAAACACCCTAGCCAATTGAACAGCTCTGGAAAGTCTGCCAGAATATCGTTTGCATGCGACTGGTGTATTTGTTTTGCAAAGAACACCAGGCAGAGGTCCTCTGCCGTGTGGCAGTCTAAGAGTGTGCTGGTGTCTCCTTTAGTCACATGGAATTTGGCCAGTGTATTGGTATCTCCATGCGCCACCTCTACTTTGATCACTCTTTGTAGTGGGAGAGGGTCAGTGCACCCATAGAAGTATATCTTGACCTTTGTGGGGAAAATTGCTGGCTGGGGCCTAGTTTCAGGAATTGCTCTGCATCAGTATAATTCAGGGAGGCCCCAGTATCAATGAGGGCAGTGATTTTGTTACCACTAATACCTACCTGGCACATGGGCGCTGTTCTCCTTTTCTGATTGTCTCGCCCCTTGAGGATTCGATAAATACCTCTTTGTATTCATCCTTCTGTCGGCTAGTTTTGGTGCTGTTCCTCAGCGTTTGGCCGTCTTCTCCATCCTCCAGTGACAACTGTCTAATGTCCACGCTTCGCCGTCCTTTGGCGCTCGCCCCTGACTCTGCACCAGAGCTACGGCACTCCTTTGCAAAATGATTGAGGCAGCCACACTTGAGGCCTGGCTTTCCTTATGCTGCACACCCTCGTGGTTGATGGTGTACAGTTCCACAGTTTCTGCACCCCTTCTCGCTAGACTTCGTAATGGATAATCTGCGAGGTCTCCCCAGATGACACTGTATTGTCTCCACCTGCTTCTCATTGGCCTTTACTGCTTGTGTCATGGGGGGACCCATTGAATGGTTGGCAAGGACAAACTCCCATTTCCCAAGCTCTACTGTCAGCCAGTTCGTGGGATCAGGATGTCATCCAACATTATGACAGACTGCCTCAAAATGAACTTGCGGAGGTTGGACGATTGGCACCCTTGAATTAACTGTGTCCTAATTTTGTCCAACTTATCAATGCCTGCGCTTGCCAACTTGCTCAGCTGTGCTAAGAATGTGGACACTGACTCCCATTCCGCGCTTCCCGGAGGTTACATCGTTCATAATCAGGGTTTAGATGGGGGTCGAAATGTGTACTCAGATCCGCCACAGTGATGTCAAAATCATCATCAGCACGAGTGTTAGGTAAGTATTCAAATAAATCCCACAGCTCATCACCTCCCAGGTGTAACATCATTGACCTCAGCGTTCTGTCTTGTGGATAGCACAAAAATAACGCTGCAATCATCCAATCCACTAATGCCACCACGGTGCGGCCATTGCAGGGTCTGCCAGATGACTCAATGGCGATAACGCTGTGATTGGGGGATGTGTACACTGCTGTTGGGTAGGGGGTGCTGCCATATTAGGAGGTGTTGATATGGCATCTGTAAATTAGCTACTGCGAGCCTGTGCTAGGTGAGAGTCTTTGTGCTTGCTGCTTACTTGTTTGTTGTACACACCGCATGGTCTCAGCTAGGCCCGGGCTGAGTTCAAGGATTTGCGCTATGTGGAACTCCGTGGAGTGGCTAAAAAACACTGGTGCTCTGTGTGGAGTTCTGCGGGCGGAAGGAGATTGCCGATGCGTGTCCTCTCATTCCAAAGCACATGCGAATGGTACCATGTGGTTCGCATGGGCACAGCCATCTTGGTTTTCTACTTTGTTTATGGTGCTGGCCTAATTTTCAATCCCTCTTCAATCTCTTTAATCCTCACCCTATCAAACGTTTCTACCCCTCATTTTTATTTATTATATTAGTGTGTGTCTTTTTGCTTGCGTATTTTAAATTTTTTTGTAATATGTTTGGTGTTTTTCATGACTTTTTGTATTTTATTTTTCCCCTTAATTCCTTATTTCTTCTTTCCTTTCCTTCCTTTCCCTGTTTCTTTCTTTTCTAATCTTTCTTTACCCCACTGATCGCCATGGCAGAGGGTCGCCTACCATGTGGATGCCGCAGCCACCCAGGTATGTAGCCCCGGACGATCTTCAGCCAGAGGGAGGTGGCAGCACTATTCGTTTTTGTGCATCGCCAACTCCCCTCCAATCTGGCAAAAGGCCCTATAGTCAAAACCCCCTGAGGGAGATTTAGCTGCTTTGGGGAAGGGAGAGCCAGTGCGTGCAGTGCACCAGCCAGGTTCAGTGCACCATCCAGCAGCAGTTGCACCTCTGGGTGGGTATCCTTGACCGGGAGCAGGACCTGCTTGGTGTCGAGAGTCTGGGGCTCTGTGAGTATCAATTATTCGTTTTGTTTCTACAATGCTAAAAAAAGAATTCCGAATAGCAGCTCATACTCAGAGGTAAGTTACATTTAGTTTATGTTAAGTATGTTATTATTATGTGCTCCAGTTTTGAGTTTCTGTTAGGCAGGTGCTCAGCGCTTCCTAATCATACTCATTGGCGATCGTTTTGGCTGATTAATTAAGAAGTCATTGCAGACTGTCCTCCTGTCACCATGGTGAATCACTGATAGCAGTGAATTAACGTTCTCTATGTGATGTTTATGTAGCTCGTACAGTTCCAAGCTATTTCACAGTGATGTGTAGCATGCATTCAAGTATTGCAAAAAAGGGAGACTGAGTTGGTCCATCCAGGCGGTGGAGAAATGAAAATAGAATCAAAGATCATTCACTACAATGCATTAGTTCCAAATGTAGTTTTTGTTAAGGAACTTTGGAATAGTGATTTTAGGATTAGTATGGGCAACTCAACAATAGTTGATAGACTCAAAGCTAGTACTATAGGGGATCTGTTTTAGAGAAGTACAATTATGTGACTATGTTTGCATACCATAATAATCTTGTGTAAATTAACTGAATCACTAATCTATTTTTTTATCTCCTCATTTCTTACATCAGCACACAAGTGCAAGAAGAGGGATGTTGCAAGAGGACCTGGGAGTAGGTGGTCAGCAGGAGGTGCAGAGGGCTCTGCTAACCCCAGTAATGTCTATTATTTATTATTATTATTTCCCTGTTTGGTTTTATGATTGTTGTGGGCTTAGGGTAGAATCTTTGGGTATTAGAATGCTGATGCTGGGTTCCCGGGATGGGAGCTGATGCCTGGAGGCTGGTGATGCTGGCGGGAAATTAAGTTGCTCTGACACCCTTACCTGCCACCTTCCTGTCACGTGGTGACGAGTTCGGGACACAAACCCACTCGTGCAAAGCACAGTAGATTAGCTCTTTTTCCACTGCTCACTATGCTACTTTTAATTTTTGCCTTGTTTATTGTTTTTTAACTCCCCTATTCAATTTTTGTTTTATTCGTGTTATCCCTGCATGATCTTTTATTTTCCTTATATTACATGTTTTTCTTTTTTGGTAGCTGACTTTTTCCAGTCTCTAGTCTCTAGTTCACTTATCTTCTGCTTTGTTGGTAATCTTTCACTCTCTCTTATATATCTTGTTGTACTGTAAGAGTAAGACTAAGAACATATTTTAGATACTCTACTGGTCGTCAAGGCCTTGCATCTTAAGGGACCCTCCCATTTGATGTCGCTCTTTCAATTGTATGCTCCTGGGAGGCAATTAAGATCCTCCTCATAAGAAAACTTGTGATCCCGGGATTTCGTAGTACTAGATGGGGTGGCCGCTCCTTCTCGGTAGCAGCCGCCATGCTATGGAATTCCCTACCCAACTATATTTCAGATGCGGACTCCTTTTTGGCCTTTAAAAAACTTCTGAAAACCTAGCCCTTACATCTTAGTTTCCTGTTTGTTTGGCTGCCTCTCCTCTGTCGGTCCTCCTTATCTGCTATAGCACCTTGACAACTCTGGGTATTAGTGCGCTTTACAGGTGCAATCCTATCATATTCTAACTACTGTGAATATTGCAGATCCAAGTAAGCTAATATTAATATTATAAGTAATATTCACAATGTGTGTTTGTTGAGAAGGCTTTCTTTTTCCTGCTCATGCTCTAACAGTTGAGTTCACGAGAGAGTGGCCATGGTCATGGACACCCTCCCTCACCCCGATGCTGTGTGCTGTGTAATTCATTTATACAGTATGCCAGCAATTGCCATGATAGTGCAGCATGGCTGGAAAAAAAGTTTGAGGTCCCATTGCATTTGCCAACCAACACCATATGTCTTTCATTGACCATTATTCCACACCTTCATTTTGCTTCAATGACTGAGTCATCATGATTCATGATCATCATAGGTTATAGCTCTGCCCCTCCATTATGAAAAGTTGGTTGGTTTCACTACCTGGCTTGTCTAACATTCTCAACCAACCAAATGCCGAGAGTAATATATTTCTTAGAAAATATTGCAGTGCTAACCGAACTGTAGTGACGTATTGCGGTTGTATTCGTTTGATTAAAAAATGAAGGGGAGGTGTATCTGGCATCTAAAATATTTATAATGTTTTATTCTAGCAACACAGACAACTAGTGACGCTGGCTTAAGTAGTGCTGCTGCAGGAGGAGAGTCAGTTGGAGGGAGAGAAGCGACGAGGGACGTGCACTGGTAAGTCACATAATTGCTTGCTTATTGACAATTACTATTATACTCACTAGCTTGTATCAGGGTGTCATCAACTCGTGACCGTAAACATCGAAGCTTTACCAGCTGCAGGTGTGGTTGGGTTATTATGGCCTCTTTTATGTGCAACTCAGCAAAAGCTCACATAATAACTGTTGATGGCTTCAGGGAAACATGAAAAACCGGAAGGTTAACAGAAAGGAAAATGGTATATGAGTGAAAGGGTAAGTGAGTGAAAGGGTGCATAGGTGAGTAAAGGCATGGATGGGTGAAAGGATGGTTTGAAGAAAGGGTAAATACTGAATGGATGGATAATGGATTGGGACTTTTGGTGAAAGACTGGATGAGAGAAAGTAAAGATTAATCAGGGTAGCTATTGGGAAATAGAATAAAAGGATGAATGCATATTTGGATTGCTTTGATGAATAAGCAAGGCAACTCTTCTCATGGAGAGGGGCATGCTACTCACCTAAATTGCTTATTTATGTAGGGTTATCAATGCTATGGTTCAAAGTGGGGGGGGGTATTTGTTTTATTTTCTGTTCAACTCCCTTGACTAACTGTATTTTTTAAGTGAGGACGATGTACTAAGCATGGGCTGAAAATTCGTTCCGCTCGCGGAATTTGCGGATTTTCCGCGATTTTGCGATCCGCGAATCTCGCGAAATCGCGGTAAAATCCAGCTAATCAGTGTGGACGAATTTTCAGCCAAGCACTTACAGGTTTACAGCAGCAGGTGCAAAAGTTGAAGCTAATTTTTGTAACCTTTTACAAAGGGGTTACAAAGAAATTAACTTCAACTTGGGCACCTGCTGCTGTAAGCCTGTAAGTGCTTCCTGGCGCCTCGTTGCCTACTTGCAACTATTCTCTGACCCTGCTCTGACCCTTGAAGCAGGGTCAGAGAATAGTTACAAGTAGGCAATGAGGCGCCTGTCACGAAAATTAAACCTCAACAGGAAGCACTGACAGATATAAAAACAAGCATTTGCAATGCAATAGGTCTCGCATTAGGAAAGTTTGAGCTATTGGTTTTGTATTTACGTGACTTAGCTGTATTGATATTACAAATTACAATGGCTTTTAATTTTTTTAAATAATTAATACTTAAATAAAAGTGATTTTAATTTATAATGGCAATAGCTTAAACTTTTGTAAATAACTTTTGTGAAGATTATGTTCAGTGTTTTTTATTGTGACGAAAATCCAAGAACAGAAGTGAAATATTAACATCTTTTTGTGACATTTGTAATAAAGTTTGAAACATTGAGAGAACATATTTGAACCAGTTGTTGTTGAATAGTTGCGCAGATTGATGCTGAGGTGGCGCTGAGTGGTGCTGTGGTGGTGCTGAGTGGTGCTGTGGTGATGCTGAGTGGTGCTGTGGTGGTGCTGAGTGATACTGGGATGGTGCTGAGTGATGCTAGGGTGGTGCTGAGTGGTGCTGTGGTGGTGCTGAGTGATAATGTGGTGGTGCTGAGTGATGCTGTGGTGGTGCTGAGTGATGCTGTGGTGGCGCTGAGTGGTGCTGTTGTGGTGCCGATTGGTGCTGTGGTGGTGCTGAGTGATGCTGTGGTGGTGCTGAATGGTGCTGTGGTGGTGCTGAGTGATAATGTGGTGGCGCTGAGTGATGCTGTGGTGGCGCTGAGTGATGCTGTGGTGGCGCTGAGTGGTGCTGTGGTGGTGCTGTGGTGCTGCTGAGTGATGCTGTGATGGTGCTGAGTGGTGCTGTGGTGGTGCTGAGTGATGCTGTGGTGGTGCTGAGTGATGCTGTGGTGGTGCTGAGTGGTGCTGAGTGATGCTGTGGTGGTGCTGAGTGATGCTGTGGTGGCACTGAGTGGTGCTGTGGTGGTGCTGAGTGGTGCTGTGGTGGTGCTGAGTGATGCTGTGGTGGTGCTGAGTGGTGCTGTGGTGGTGCTGAGTGATAATGTGGTGGTGCTGAGTGATACTGGGGTAGCGCTGAGTGATGATGTGGTGATGCAGAGGGCAGAAAGGCACAAAAAGCAGTCTAACAGAGGACAGAAGGGCAGAAAAACAAGGGAAAAACGAGTCTAACAGAGGGCAGAAAGGCACAAAAACTAGTCTAACAGAGGGCAGAAGGGCACAAAAAACGAGTCTAACAGAGGGCAGAAGGGCACAAAAACAAGGGAATAACAGAGGGCAGAAGAGCACAAAAACGAGTCTAACAGAGGGCAGAAGGGCAGAAAAACAAGGGAAAAATTAGTCTAACAGAGGGCAGAAGGACACAAAAAACGAGTCTAACGGGGCAGAAGGGCAGAAAAACAAGGGAAAAACGAGTCTAACAGAGGGCAGAAGGGCAGAAAAACAAGGAAAAACGAGTCTAAAAGAGGGCAGAAGGGCACAAAAAACGAGTCTAACAGGGGGCAGAATGAATCCCGCTCTCCGTGTTTGTCCACGAAGATGCCACCTTTTTGTGCAATACCTCTACTCAACTGGAGTACTTTCTACTGTCTAATCAGTAAGTGCTCCCTCGTTGGCTAAATGTATAGGGGCAGATTTACAATAACTGGCGCATACCCAGGGATGCGCCAGTTATTGTGCGCCGCAGCTCCGCCACCCATGGTGCGCCGCATTTACAATGCGGCGCACCATGTGGCAAAAACGGCACAGATGCGTCATCTGTGCCGTAAAAGCAGCGCATTGCTGGAGCTGCGCCGCGCTTGCGAAGCAGCTCCAGCAATGCTCTGGGGGGCCCTATCTCCCCAATGCTGCATCAAGCCTTGCGTCTGCTTCAAGCAGGCGCAGGGTTTTGACGCAGCATTGGCCTAAAAGTGACTGAGTGAAATCTTGTAAATTTCACTCAGCCCCTTTTAGGAGGCGTTCCTGCGCAGGAACGCCCTCCCCTGCGCCGGAACGCCTCCTGATGGCGCAGGGCTTTACAACGTGACGCATCTCTGAGATGCGTCACGTTGTTAATACCCAGCACCATGGCGCATCTTTTGTGCTGCCGCTGCGTCACAAAAGGTCTCGGTAGAGGGTGGCAGTGGTGAACCAGAGGGTGGCAGTGATGAACCAGAGGGTGACAGTGATGAACCAGAGGGTGGCAGGGGTGAACCAGAGGGTGACAGTGCTGAACCAGAGGGTGGCAGTGCTGAACCGGAGGGTGGCAGGGGTGAACCAGAGGGTGACAGTGATGAACCAGATGAACCAGATGGTGGCAGGGGTGAACCAGAGGGTGGCAGTGGTGAACCAGAGGGTGGCATGGGTGAACTAGAGGGTGGCAGTGGTGAACTAGAGAGTGGCAGTGGTGAACCAGAGGGTGGCAGTGCTGAACCTGAGGGTTACAGTGGTTAACCAGAGGGTGGCAGTGGTGAACCAGAGGGTGGCAGGGGTGAACCAGAGGGTGGCAGTGGTGAACCAGAGGGTGGCAATGCTGAACCAGAGGGTGACAATGGTTAACCAGAGGGTGCTGTGCCCATAAATGACTGCATGGGTAACTTCGCCATGCAAGCAGCCCGAGAACACGCAAAAAGCCTCGCGAATACGTGAAAAACCCAGCGAACACGCAAAAAACCCCGCGAACACGCAAAAAAACAAAAATCCGCAAATTCGCACGAATTCGCGGATTTTGCGGATTGCGAATTTGATTTTGCGCAAATTCGCGGAACGCGAATTCGCAAATTTTGGCCATACTGTTGGCTGTGAAATGTGCATCTGCTTCATTTAATGCAGCATTTAGAAAGTTTTCAACACATAGCAAACCGAACACAGTGGGTGTGTTTCCCTTCGACCACTGAGTCACCTCTTAGTACTTCACTACTTTATTTTTTGATAAGTTCTTCCATCCCAGACTACCAAAAAATCCATTCTTGGCATGTGCCACATTTGATTTTATAGCCATGTGAAGTGATTCCAATATATATTTAAAGTGTTTACCATATCAGATTAATTTTATGCCTGTTCAGATTTTTCCCTTTTGACCCCCGTAGACTATTACAGTGCTTGAATAAGCCAAAGCTGATGTATCGATGATCAGTGTAGGGACCGCTCTATTATCAAAAGCTCTATCCTACCCGCCGAATTCCTATACCCTACCCTACAATAGAGCAGTTCAAGTTTCCCTTCCTTACTGCACAGCAAATTAATTTGTTGGAAATAATATGTGGTGGTGGACGAGGCCAGTGAGTAAAGTGGGAGTAAGTGCACAATTTGATGTCAAATTTGGTGTATGGGATACGCTGTGACAAACGTGCCAAATGCTACCTATATAGCCCATTCCGTTCCCTGTAGTGCAGTGCATCATTTTCCCCAACGTCTACTTACGATAGACAGGATACGTGAGGTGTGTGACGTAGTATCTTATTTATTATTCATCTGTCTCTTTGGAGTCAGGGTAGAAAGAGATAGGCATTTGGAGAAGAGCAGGGCAGTAGATAATTGTCAACTGCAGCTGTCCCAGCAAACTACATGATGTGCTGACTAGTAAGAGCATGGCTCCAATAGTTTAGTACAATTTATTTTTACACTCAGTTGAAAAGAAAAAAAAATCATATCACTGTTTTTTTTATCCGGTGTTATTCTTATTTAGCCTAATACTTCAATGTCACAAAGTGCTTTTTATGTTAGGCATGTGTGGGTAAAACATAAAGTTGGCCTTGTGTCTATCCTGGTCATAGTCAAATCAAATTCCAATGGCCCCCGGGGACCAGCAATGTACTGCTACTGTGCCACCCACTGATTTAAAACATCTGTTTGCACAGAGCATTATTTATAATTTGTCTTTTTTGTTTTTCTCAATATAGATACTCCTGCTGGTCCACCTGTACCACCCACCAGACAGGAGATCTTCGGCGGCAGAGGCTAAACTGTATCCAGCAGGAATACTGGCAGCTGGTGGTCCTGGAGAAAGACGAGGTAGAAATAGCTGCCTCTCAGTCTCAGCTGGGCCCCAGTGTAGCCGGTCCTGCTCAGCCTCCAGCCTCCTAGCTATCCCATCACCGGCAACACTGCATGCTGACCACAACTGCTGCCTCTCCGTCCTGCTCTGACAGGCCATTACTATGGTGCGTCCTGCAGTGGCTGGACACTATAGAGAGGTGGCTTGTCAGGATGGAGCAGAGCCTGGAGCAGCTCCAGACCCAAATAGATAATGCCCTCTTCTAGTCCTTTTTTAAATTTTTTTTGTTTTGGTGGAAGGGACTTGTTGCGGGGGGAGAGGGTGGGAAGGGAGTTGGGACCGTTTTTCCTTTATTCATTGGACTTTTCAGATTTTTGGACATTGGTGATTGGGTCAGTTTATTTGGGGAGAGGGAAGGGCCTGCAGTGGGTGGAAACGTGGGTTTGTTTGTAAAAAAAATAATGGGGAAACTTATTATATTTTATCAAAATGTATGCCTGAAGTAGTTTGTTTAACTTTTACTATGCACTGCTGCCTTTAGTTTTTTACACAACCTGTTTATGTGCTTGTGAGAGTGTATTATACCCCTTAGTTATATTCATACCTTTCTAACTATCTTGACCATTTGGGGGGATTGCTGCCAGGACCTATATTGTCTACAACAACCTATATAAACTATTACTTGCAGTAGCAGTTAGTTACTTACCTACTAACTCAACTAGTTCACTTCATTCCTTAGTTATCTTAACTGAATATAGATGAAGCAATAATAGGAAAGGCATCACAACTTCACAAGTGAGGTCACACTTCCACCCAGATGAGCTCCAACTGTAGGATTAATTGAAAGGATGTGAATTGCAGGCAACTAAATGGACAAAAAACACTGAGTTAGTGGGTTATATCAAAGCTTTACAAAGAATTGAGGCCAGACTATTACATGATGGCACAACAGGAATTGCTGATGGTGATAAAAAAACAAAAAATAGCAATAGCTCTAACTTGAGCAATGGGAAGCTACTAGTAGTTACAAAATCCTTGCGTCATAAAAAATTGACTCAAAGTCTGGAGTGGAGAAGCTTAGGCATTTATGGTTACGCAACACAAGGCCTGAATGATGATGCTGACTAATGATGTTCTTCGTTCTATATCTAAAATATGGATCACTTTTATGCACAGGTGGGTAATTAGGGTCAGTGTGGGCTGCTTCTTCAGAGATCCTGCAGTAAGTTGGTGTTGCTTTCGCCACATCTACTCCACCAAGTGTGTGATCCATTATTGGTGTAAATTAAGCCACAATGAATCACACAGCCCAGGTGAAGAGGGTTAGGGGTTTGATGAATGGAGGGGAAAGGGGATTTGGGGAAAGGTTTGACAAAGACAAACTCTACACAAGGGCAACATTCATCTAGGCAATGAGCAGCACATCATTCGTCATCAATCTGTAGTGGAAAGAAATGAAGGAATGAGTATATGACACTGTACAGTTAAATTAATTGCAAACAATCCTTCTGCCCCTGAGACACAAGTTATTAGATATCTATATGTTCTGTCTTCTAGGTTGGGAGTGAACACACCCACCCAGTTCTTAAAATATGATTGTTAAAAGAAAACATATACTGTATTGCAAATGTAGGTGGTACATCTGCATTCTCCTTAGGAATGTCCATCAATCTTGGGTGCCTGTTAAGACTGGTCCGGTAGGTAAGCAGAAGTGTTGAGCTCGGCTTTCGCCTTTCGTTCATGTAGGAGACTAGAAAGCCTGTAGATCGTAAAACAGAAACTGTATTGTAGAGTCAAGGAGGAGGACAGAAGGAAGGTAAGCTTCATGAGCAGTGTATCAAGAAGACTCAGAACAAAAAGAAATTCACAAATCAACGCACTTCTCTCCATACCACATAGCTGAGTACTAGACCTCAGTTGCCTGGTTTCCCATCCTCCTCCTGACTCCAAATAACTCAATGCCAGATAAGTCATGACCGAGCAAAATAGACGTGCAGTACACTGCTGTTGAAGAACAAGTAGAGAAATAGAATTGCCATATTTTGCATGTTTTTGTTTTTTAACTAAAGTGTTCTGGTCTCTGAAGAGCCATAATAAAGGAGAGGACCCTGCTGGCAGATCTGGATAAGTGCGAAAGGGCCAAACACCTCCAGGGAAAAAATGATCGTCCATTATTCAGGGCCAAACATTGGAAATCATCTCAAGTAAGTTCTCAAATCACAGTTCAACACCCTACCTCACTGTCTGCCACCACATGAATCATAAATGATCAGTCACAATCACTCAATAATCAGATCACTCTTTGGTACAATGGTTACCTGTTCCAAGTCAAGCACGGTGGTAGGTACACTATCTCCACTTTCATGCAAGCAACAGATTGGAATTTGGCAGTCTTGTCAATCAAATGATCGTCTGGGGCAGCCCTCCTAGGTGATGAAAAAAAAGAAGGATCATAGGAGTGGACCGTACAGGTTAATTTTTGTTAAGTAAGTTTGTAAAGGCTAATCACCTCCAGGAAAAAAATGATCGCCCATCATTCAAGCCCAGTTCAAAACCCTCCCTCAATGTCTGCGACCACATGAATAATCACGCCCACAGTCCCTCACTCACCATTGCAATAGTTGTAGGTATCTCTTCCAACTCAAGTATGGGTAGGTTATGTAGTAGGTACACAATTCATCTTTGATGCAGGAAACACATTGGAATTTGGTATTGGCACTCTTATAAATCAACGATCTTCTGTGGGAGCCCTGCAAGTGCTAAGTGATGGAAAAAAGTATAGGCATGCGAAGGGGGCAGGACTTGTCTCCAATGTCATGAAGGAATTGTGGAGGCTTCTTCAATACCCACTGGTCCAACTGCAATCCGGCAATATATGTGACCAAAAAATTATGAGGCAGCATAACTCTGACACACAAATAATGTTCCACTAGCTACTTTTTAACATTTTTGCAAAGATAGAACTTCAACGAGAAACAATTTAAAAGTTTTATGGGGGCACTGGCATACTTGATAATAATATTTTGCATGCACACCCAAACGTTCTTTGCTCTGTTGCATCAGGCCAAACTCCAGGCGAATCCGGAAATTGCGGGTGTATTTTGGTAGTTTTAATATGCGTTTGTACCCCCGGCATTGCTCTTTTTCCATCATTGTGTTCATTTTGCCTGGGAATGCCTGCTGTGCGTACCCCGCAATTGCCCTTATTTTCGATTGTAACACCTTTCTGATTGAGATGGTCGTTGGGCTTTGCATTTTCTCATGTAATTTGTACAGGGCGTAGATTGTGGACTCTACTTTAGATTTCATTTTGTGTAAGTGCAAAGTTGCTTTACCTGAGGTGCTCAGCCAGCACCTGAGATAGTTGTAAGACTTCGAAACAGCTATTATCTCTTTACCCACGTGCCATTTGAGGAATGTTTTTTGTTTTATACAACGCCCAAAGATCAATACTTTGGTCTTTTCTGGGTTAATTGTTAATTCATTAATCTGGTTGTAGGCATTTAAAATGTCTAATCCCCTTTGTAGTCCTGTTTTTGTATGATCCATCACCACTAGATTGTCCGCATATTGTAGGATTTGGAGTTTATTGGCTCCGATTTCAGGGACTGCATGGTTGGCGTTGTGGAGCGTCTTGCCCAGGTCTGCTATATATAAGTTGAAAAGTGTTGGGGCAGGTACACATCCCTGTTTTTGGCCTCGATTTGAAAGACACGTTTTTTGTGGTGTTGTTTGCTTATTTGACTGCGATCCAAGTATTGCTATGTAACAAGATAATGGCATTGAGGAGGCCTGGTGGAATTTGCCTGTTGCGCAATTTGGACCAGAGCTTACAGTGTGGTACCCCGTCGAAGGCTGGTGAGTAGTCTACAAAACAGGTAAAGACTGTTTTTTTATTTTTGACGTTGGCTTGTGGCTTAAATATGATACGGCAATGATGTTATCAATTGTCACCAACCTTTGCGGAACCCTGTTTGATAGGGGGGAAGGATTTCATTTTCTTTGACCCATCTGTTTAGTTCTATCAATAGGGTGCTTGCATAGGCTTTCCCTTTGATGTCCAAAAGGGCGATGAATCTGTCGTTTTTCGTTCTGTGTTATCACCTTTCTTGTATATAGGTTGTAAAATTGACCCGAGCCATGAGTCTGCCACTCTGGCATGTAGTCGACATTCAGGGAATAGATTGGATAGGACTCTCCCCCAGTATGTTGAATCTTCCCTAAACATTGCACCCGGTAGGCCATTAGGTCCTGGTGGCCCGTCTTTCCTTATCTTTTTAACTACTTTTTCAACAGCTGTAACATCTTGATCTTTGCTCACTGCTACAGTAGTAGGTTCCACTACATTGTTTATACTCTCCGTGGGGCAGTCCGTGATCCTTCCAGGTTCAGTTCAACCTTCCTTTTCTACATAAATTGCGGAAACATGTCTCAACCTTGCGTCGGCATGTACAGAGTTACGCCTGTCCACTTTATCATTTTCCAACTGGGCACAATCTCTCTCCTGGAAAATTAGGTGTAACAGACTGAAGTTGCTTCTTTCTTCACCCATTGTTTCTTTAGGATGCTCGTTTACGATTTTATCCAAGCAGCTTTCTGTTGTATCTGGTGGGCCCCTCTTTGCTACCTCCACTTGTTACAATTTCTCCTGTATTTCTCGGGTAGCAAGTTCAATTGTAAAATTTGCAGTGGCAGGACCATCTCTTGACTGTTTATTTTGGTAAAGATCGGATATGATTTTTTGTTCAGTTGTAAGCCCTGCTTTTGAGCCGGTTTTATTACTGGTTCATGTGAGGCATATGTTGACTGCCTCCAGCTTCTTTCAATTTGTGTGGTCTTTTCGCACTTCTGTTGTTTTCTTAGTGTTTTCTTCATGTGTTGTGTCAGATTCACCTGTGTAAGTTGGATTACATTTTCCTACTTATCCTCCATATGTGGTTTTTCTGTGGTGGCTATCAATTGATTGTCAAGTGTTGAGTACGTGTTTGCGCTGACCTTGCTTGATTCCTCTTCCATCGTGTTATGCTGAGGCCTTGCAAGTATGTTATTGCAATTATTGTTGGTTACTTTGATCTTTAGATCCTCAATAAGGGTGGTCAGGAATTCCGGGATTGTTGCTAATTATCAATTGTTGGGCAACAGGCACACTCCGTATTTAGTGTAGTTGCGTAAGCCTGTGCCCGCGTGATTAGGGAGTTCAGCTTGGCCAATTTTTTATCAATCCCGAATATTGCTTTTGCCATGATATTAAGCAGGTCTACTTGGACATCCATCTTATTTTATTGGTAATTCAGGACCTCTTAAGTAAGTTGTGACATTTTAAAGAAGGTATCCCATATGGTTCTTGAATCAGTTGCTGGCACTGTGTTGGTTACTGATACTGAGTCGTTTATCTCAGGGATTTGACACGGATTCATACCATTGCGCAGGTTGATGCTGGAGTTTGTTTCGCTTGCTGTTTTGGCACGGTTAGTGTGCTTTCATTACTGTTGGGCGTCCTATTGGGCATGCTATGTTCCTCTAGCTTTTCCGTCGTATTATGAGATGCCATGCATTGGATGCGTTTAATGCTCAAAATTAGGTTGTCTCCTTCTGATACTTCCCTTTTTCTAATATTCTGTGTTGTGGGCAACTGTTTTAGTGGTGATGGTGTTGAAATTTGTATAGTTTTTGTTTGAGCCTAGATATTTTGAACTGCTTCCACATGGTATATTTGCTTTGATGATTGATTATTGATTTTTAATTGTACATCAATTGGTTGTTGAACCCCAATTCTCAGTGATTTTTCTTGAGTTTTTTGCAAAAATGGATTGTCGGACTCCCCTTGTAGGTATTTAGTTGATTGTGTGGATTGTTCTCTAGTTGTGAGAAGTTCCAAGTCTGTTATGGATCCCCATGAGTTATCTTTGTGTTCCGTTGATTTTTGTTTTGACTGAACCCCAGTTAAACCTATGGTCACTTTTGTGTCATTTGTCCCATTTGTATCCTTAATTTGTGCGTCCTTTGTTATTATTTTCTTTGTTGGTGTGATAGGTACTGGTAATTTGTTTTGTTCCTCTTGATTAGTAAGCATTGTTCCTGCTGGGTCTTTTAAAAAGTCAAACTTGGTTGGTGCATTGTTTGATTTTGCGAAGATTCGAAAAACTGGCGAAATTAATGTTTGAGTTTCCCTCAATTTTTTCTTTGTTGAATTTAGCCGTCAATCCTTGTTTTTTTTTTCCTTTTCATTAGCGGGAAGGATGCTCTGTCTCATCCTGACCTCATAGTTTGCCCTTTTTTTCTAATTTCTACTTCTTTCCATTTTTTTCTTTTTTTGTTATTTGATTGTCTCCCTATTTCAATGTTCCAGGCCAAGAGTGTAATCGCAGAGTGCCCAGATGGCGACCGCAAGCCCCTAAGGCAAACACCTAGACACCCTGAGTAAATATCACTCCCCTTTTATTAACTGTGTTTGCTTGTGTTAATTTTTTCCACTTTACTTGACATTGTAGCAGCCACTAAAGAGGCGTGGCTGGCCAAGGACCCTGAATCAATCCCCAGCCCACTGCACCCTGTGGCTCCGCGGACACGCGGCACAGTTGTGGCAAAATGACAGTCCTGCGACGGAAGTCCTCCCCAAGTGCCTCACCAGATATCTCAACAGGACTGTTCACCCCCTATCAGGCGGGTAGACAGGCATAGGCTGCCACGCCCGCTCCTTTCATTCACTTGTTCACGGTTTCTGAGTCCAAGTCCTGGATGGCTGGGTGGGCCCGATCACACATGGCTTGCTTGCTTGTGGCTAGCTCTCTCAGCCAGCCAGCCAGCCAGCCAGCGCAATGCAATGGTCCTAGGGCAATCCAGAGGCCAGGACAGGCCAGGCCAGCCCAGCAGCCCTGCAGCCAGCAGCCAACTGTATGTGGTCAAGGCCCCTGCTTGGCATCTCACTCCGGCGCCTCCCCCCAGTGCTCCCAGCATTTCCAGGCATTTTCAGCTCACCAGGCAGCAGAGTACAGTGGCCGCACTCTCCTATCCTCGTTAGCTTTGCCCCCGAGAAGAGTGAAGGTGTTAGAGAGGAGAGAGCGTCGGGCGACAGACCACAAGCCATCAAAGAAGCAGAGACCGTGAAGCCATTTGTTTGGCCGTTCAGCCACTCTACAGGGGAGCAGTAGCGGCCGCGGCAGCAAAATGGACAGCAAGCGACAACCGCAAGTAACTCCTCCTCTTCCTGATCAGTCAGTTAGTCCTGGCCTTGACTATGTTACTGCCATTGTCTATGGCAACAAATCCAATTCTGAGACCGCTGGGTCGCAGCCATTCATACACCTTGCTGTTACATTTGTCGAAGATGTTTACAGCTGTATGTGATTTCTCCATGGTGAACATGGTCCCTTTGCATGCCACCGAATGCTCGTAAAACTTTCTTCAGGGCCAAGACCTGCAGATATCTTTTGCCTTACCCCTGTACAAGTGTGCAGTGATACACATATAATCAGTAGCCTGACAACTGGTCCACATATCTGTCGTCAGGTGGATAGTGTGAACAATTTTCTGCAAAGCTTCTCAAACTAACTGCAGCACATCGTGATGCAGCGCTGGAACAGCAACATTTGGCAAAATAGGTCCAACTTCGTACCTTCCATTTCAGGCACATGTCTGCCACAAATTTCTAGAATCCCACACCTTCCACAAAAGAAAAAGGGGGAGGTCCAGCCCTAACATTTTTGCCAGCTTCCCATTGTGCAAACGTCTGGTTAGGTGTCTCTGCTCGTAGAGCCCCTCCTGCCTAAACATGCTCATAATAGTAGCCTGGATTTTCTTATTTTATTGGGCCACTACCACAGGTGTCTTTCGAGAAGTAGATGGTGGTGGTAGACTCAATGTGCATCATGGTGGGACACTCACTGTATGCCGTGGTGTCTATATCTCACTCTTAGTATTCTTGTGCCATTGTGAAAACACTGAGGTGGGTGATTCTGCTGGTGCACTGCTGGGGACAGGGCTTCTTTGTGTGAGGATGTCACCCTCTTCTTCCTCATCATCACCTCCCACTGTGATTGGACATGTAGCGGATATTCCCCTCACCACCACGGCCACGTTCAGCAATACTTTTTAAGGTGCATCTTTCACCAGAGTGCATGGTGTTTTTTTTATATGGGCCTCCAGTACCATAATGTAAACCAGGCTTACCTCGACGAACATGAGTGTTGCAAATGCTGCATACTGCAATGTGCTCCCCCTGTATGCAAACCGTAAAAAAGTCCCAAACTGGGGATAAGTACTTTATCATTGTACCACTGCCAGTGCCTGAAGAAGAACTCGAGGTAGGTAGGCATGTCGTCGATTGACTCTCTGCAGTGAATACTTCTGCTGAGGTAGGGGTTGGTGCAAGTTTCAGCTGGGGCTTTCCAAAATATGGGAGCTGTTGGTGCTACCTCTGCCACATCCCTTGGAGCAGGTTGAAAGCAATGTCTGACTCCTATGTGTCACCTTCCACAATGACTGCCTCGTCATTGTCATCCACCTCAACATCCCCTTCCATAAGTCCAAGATTTCTGGTAACTTTTCTTTTTCCATGCCTCTCTTGTTGTCTCCTGGAATCTGCCGGGGTCCACTATAAGGCCCTGTTGTCATCATCATAAATGGTGCTTGGAGAAGATAGTGGAGAAGTACCCTTCCTTTTCCTTGCTGGAGATCTGGTAGTCAGTGATTTTAAAAGAGGAGGTTCTTGCTCGAAAGGAAGCTCAACCTCCTGTTCTGCTCCAACATCAGAAAAATGTGCTAACAGGCGCGGTGCGTCCATTGGGGCGTTGGGGCGTTGGGGCGTAGCCCCACTAAGCCACATGGACGCACACACGCTAAGCAGACAAAATACAATTGTATTTGCCAATGCTCCTTACCTTGACATTCCGTCCTCGAATCCTTCCTCACCTCACGCATCACGCCGCTGAAGCCTGGGGGTGGGGCGGCTGGGCTGCGGCAGCTTGTTTGAGTGGCACAGGCTATGATCAGCCCGAGCATGCACGGCGCACAGGCTTCCACCTTTACAAGGGACCCAAGGGTGCTGCTTCATGCCGCCAGGGCCGCGGCAGCCCCTGGGTGTAAATGGGCGATCAGGGTGAATACTAACTGTGCCCCCCTAGCCAATCCTGGCGCTGCATGCAGCGCCAGGATTGGCTGGTCCTCTGCGCACCTCCATTATTGGGTGCCGCGCGTTGGTGGTAGCATGCACTACATAGTATGGCCAATCTCTGTGTGACTTCAGTGAAGCCATGCAGTAGCGATTGGCCATGGCTGCCTGTGTGTGTGTGTGTGGTGACGTCCCAGGCGCAGTGCAGCTCACGTCACCGGCGCACACAGTCACGCTAGACCTTGTGCTCGTGCATGTAGTGAGTTTAGTGACTGTCTGCTGAGTCTGACTGCTGGCTGGCTTCGTCACGTCGTCACTGTGACCACCTCACCTGCGCTGCCTGCTGTTTCTTCTGGTCGTGTGTGTCAGGTATGTTCATATGTTGGTGCGCAACATTATATTTATCACTCGGGTAGTGGTACGCGACTCGCCTGTAGGGATCACGCCCACCATCCAGTGCCTCCCTGGTGAAATCTCTGCTCTGTGATCTTCACACTTTGGGACTCACCGGTTGTAGAATTCTCAAAATAATGTTTCAAAACCAGGGTCCACCCAGCTGCAGAGAAGCCTCTCGCCCTCGCGCCCGGCATGAGGAAGAGAAAGAGTGCGAGCCTTGGTTTCCTCGGGGCGCGAGGAAGGACAGGGGCCAGCGCTGAGGGATCATAGGATGATACCAATGGGATGTGTATCGTAGAAAATAGTCTTTTAATTTTCTGGGAAGGTGTGGGGGTGTCGTCTTTTCCCAGTCATAGCTCCTTGTCCCAATATCAGAGTCTAAAGGAGACCTCCTTGATTTTTTGATAAGGGGTGTCGTCTGCGCCAGCATCAATCATCATCATTAGGCTTGAGGGCCTGGCTCCCCAGGGCCCTCTCATGTTGAAGGATCTCCCTTCCCCTTCCTGACTGGGGGATGTGCTGCCTCCACACTGGTGTCTCGCGCAGACTAATTGCCGGCTCACGCTCTTATGATGATAAAACTCATGTCAGCGCGAATCGGAACATTAGGAGGAGGCCTGGAAAACTGACTATGAGGCCTGCGAGACGAGTGCCAGGGCCACTTCTGGAAACGGGAAGAAAGGAAGGGAAGAGAAGGAGAGGAGAGCTGAGGAGGGGCGAGGACAGGAGGGGAGGGAGGGAGGAGAAAGAGAGAAGAGAGAGAAGAGTAGAGAGAGGAGAATTGAGGGGAGGGGAGGAGAGGAGGGTAGTGGGAAGGGTAGAGTAGGGGAGGAGAGTACATGAAGGAAGTGGAGGTAAGGAGAAGAGGGGCGGGCTGGGCTGGGGAAGGGTGACCGGGAGAGGAGGAGAGGAGAAGAGGGGGAGGGGAGGGGATGAAAGAGGAGAGGAGAGGAAAGGAGGAAGGAAGAGCGAAGGTAGGATGGAAAGGCCAAGGACAGAAAGAAGGGCAGGTTGAGCAGAGAATGAAGGGAGAGATGGAGGAATTAAGGCACCCACTTTTACAGTCTTTAAATATGACCATTCTACATACTGTGGTAATTACTGTGCAGTAATACCTGTGTACCTGTCATTACAGATTTATGGCCAATCACTGTGTGACTTCAGTGAAGCCATGCAGTAGTGATAGGCCATGGCTGTGTGTGAGGTGACGTCCCAGGCGCAGCACAGCCCACGTCACCGGCGCACACAGTCACACTAGACCTCGTGCTGGTGCATGTAGTGAGTTAGTGACTGTCTGCTGACTGCTGGCAATTGCTTTATTAACCTTCCTGCTTTCTCAAATTTGCTTGAAAGTGCACCATTTTTCTTCTCTTTTTTCAAACTTTTCTCTTATGGTGGTTTCGGGTTCACGGCGCAGTATGCCAATCATTTTACGCCCTACCACTTTGAAATGTCACCAGCCGCCCCTGTGTGCTAATTCTGGCTGCAGCTTCTGTCCACTTTGCTCTGTTTCCTGAAATGATTGAGTACTACTTTGGTAAAGGGACTAATCGAATTTATTGTCACTGCTCATTAGCATTGTCAGGATTGCAGTGGCTGCCTCACTAACAGGCATGGGCTTAGGTTGGGGTGCTGTTGTTGATGTGGGAGTGCTGCTCTCCGCTTGCTCATCAGAGGCCGGTGCGACAGGCACATGACGTCACGTGGTGGTGAAAAAAAAAATTGGGGCGACATGCCACCAGTGGGAGGCTGCTTCATCTCACTGACTACTTTCTTGCAACCATCTTTATTTGGGACCATCTTAAAGCTGTCAGTTGGCAGTTGCACTAAGCTGCTCAAGCAAAAGGGATTGAATGGGCTGACGTGTAACTGCACAGGCCTTCTGTTTGACAGTACTGTGGGTGATATCTCCTCTTATGCACCTAAAAACAAACCAGCAAGAAAAAGATTTAGGGGGTTGTTAGACGGGGCTGTCTCTAGTTGGCAGAGGTATACACTTCTGACAAATAGGGACTCACCTTTTCTAGTCAGGGCAAGGGGATCACACACTTAGATAACCCCTGCTCACCCCCTTGGTAGCTTGGCAAAGCAGACAGGCTTCTCTCAGAGGCAGTGCGTTAAGCATTTATGACCACATACAGTAATAAAGTGGATACACTACAAATGGACACGACACAGTAGTATTATAAAAATAAGGTTGTTTATATAAGGCTTAGCACAAGACCAAATATGACAAAAATATACCACAATCTTAATAAATACTCTTGGAAGGAAAAATAATAGTTCAAGTGTAGTTTCTTCTTAGCACAAAGTCTTAAGTAACAACAGCAACTCTTCTTTAAATCACAGTTCTTGGCAACAATGTAACCCCCACAGGAGTCACACGACGTCGAGGCAAAGTTAATCCAAAGGTTCGGCGTCGACCGCGAGGAGCGCTACGTCGAGCCCGGACTCGAAACAGACCCCCACAATACAGTACCTTGGAAAAGTGAAGCACACGATGATCAGCGGCGTCGAGATGTCCGGCGTCGCGTCTTCGGCGTCGATTGGGCCTCGGAGTCGGGGCGATCTGCAGCGACGTCGACAGATGTCAGGCAGGAGCAGCGCTCACGAGGCGAAGCAGGATACGGCGTCGTCGTCGGTTGCAAGAGTGAGCAGCGCTCACGGCGTCGAGAGGGGTCGGTGTCGAGGCGGTCGGTAGCGGCTTCGCTACTGGCGTCGATTGGGCCCGGCGGCCGGCGTCGAAGGTGCGGTACAATGGAGCTGCACTCACGATGTCGAGCTGGATTCGGCGGCGGCCGTCGGCGCCGGGATTGCTGGATTCTTCAGAGGTGCTGGACTTTCAGGTTCCAGCAACAGGCACTTTTAGCAAATGATGAAGTCCTTTAACCCTGTGACTTCAACAGGAGGCTGGCACTCTTCCAACCCTTGGAGATTTCCTTGGCAAAGCTTGAGAGTACACACTCAGTTCCTCTCTCCTGGTTCCTTGTCAAAAATAAAGAAGTAACTGCAGGATTCCCCCAACAAAGCAGCACACTGGCGGAAGGGGTAGGCAAGTCCTTGTCCCAGCAGGCTTCTTGTCCTTGGTTCAGGTTTCCTTGTCAGAAGTGATCTAAATCTTTGGTTCAGGGGTCCTTCTCTTATACCCCTTTTCTGCTGCTGTGATCCCTTTGTCTGTGTAGGGAGATTTCCCACATCCTGGGTTTGTTGTAGGTGTAGCCAGGCCGAGGCACCTGGCCTATTCACTGTTCAGGGCAGGGTCTTCAGCTGCCCAGCAGGAGGTGGAGCCAGCATTGTCACTGGCAGGGGCAGGGCCATCAGTCGCCCGGCAGGAGGTGGAGCCAGCATTGTGTCAGGCAGGGCAGGCTATCAGGAGCTACTCTTCCCCTACTCTCAATACAAATGCCTCACTCACCCCACACTGACTCATTCAGACCTCTGGAGCCACCCAGGTCCTGTCACACACACACCAAACCAGCAGAGACCAGTAGACAGTCAGACAAGAAAATAGCTATTTTCTAAAAGTGCTATTTTCAAACACAGAGTCTAAAAACCATCCACCCAAACGGATGCGTTATTAAACCCTGAGTTCAGGGATACCAACCTCGACATTGTACCATGCTCCATGAGCCCGCTAGGATTATACCGTTAATAATCCTGGCAGCCCATTTTAACTTATGGAGAGCAGGTAACCTTACAATAGTGAAAAACAAATATGGCTGTAATTCACTATTAGGACATGCCAACCTCATCAGGCTTGTCCTACCTTATGCTTACAATGCACCCCGCCCTTGGGCCTACCATAGGGATGACTAACATGAAGTTAAGGGAAGGTTTAGGGACTGGCAAGTAGGTGTACTTGCGCAGCCCGCGTGACAGTACCAGACTGCACATAGGTCTAGCAATGGCAGACCTTTAGACATACTTTTACTAGGCCGCTCTTGTGGGTGGCACAACACGTGCTGCAAGCCCACGAGCAGCATTTGTATTTACAAGCCCTGGCACTCCTGGTGCACGCTACTAGGGACTGACAGTAAACCAAATAAGCCAAACATGGAATTCAATCAATACATCAATTTCACATAGGGAGCACTTGCACTGTGGCACTGATCAGCAGTGGCACAATGCCCAAAGCAATATTCCAGCAAAAACAACGTAAACAGGGGAGGCAAACAGAAGAAATGGAGGAGAGACTCATGCCAATGATGCCAGGTCTAACAGGGGTGATTACGGTGGCATAGCAAATGCCACTGCTGTGCCGGCAGTGGCGACTGCCATGCCATCGTAACATGGATTAACCACCGCCATATCATGATGGCGGTGGGTATCGCGGTGGACGGAAAGTCCCTCTGATACTTTTCGCCAGTCGGCAATCGTTACAATTGCCAGCCGGGCGGAGCTGGGGCCCATATATGGTGGCGGTGCCTAGCAGGCACCACCATCCATATTATGATGCTTGGCGAAGGCTGGCGGGGACTTGCTTTGGGGGCCGGTTGTGGGCCCCCGGTGGGTGCACTACATGTCCATGCAAAAGGTGGCAGACACAGCGCGGTGCCTGGCACATTGTGCATGGAAATGAACAACATGGCATTTTACCATTGCGGCGGGTGCTGCAGCCAGCAGCACCCGACGCAATATTAAAATGCCAGATGCAACCGCTGCTGTGGCGGTTGCATCATGATCAGTGGTGCGGGACCGCCCCATGGCAGGCAGGGGGTCCCGTTCCCGCTAGGATGGCGTGCCGACTCAGGTCCGCCCACCATCCTAATAGACCCCCAAGTGTGAAACATCATGTGGCATTGTTTGCAGTTTGAATTCGTATAGACAAAGGAAATCTTAGTGACGTTTACTTACATAATAATTATTAACCTCTTAAAAGTCAAACCACACTACCATATCATAAATGTTAATTCCCCATCAGAATAACACACACAATATACAGAGTGATTGAGCTCTTTCCTTTATGTCCATATCGTCTAAAGGAGACACCTGTGGCACTCGTGGAAGCTCATGGGTAAATGGAATAGTAATGTTTTAATAAAATGGAGGTTAGTGTGTGCCTGTGGCAAGCAATGTGGTCCAGGGGGAAATGGAATATTCATTACACAAATAGATGATGCTGATGTGTCTAAAGTGCACCCTAAACCCAGTGGTCGAAGTGGGAGGAAAAAAGTAGGGGAACTGTGGGCGGAGAAACAGAGGGTGGAATAACCCAAGGATTGGATCCGTGGGCGGAGCCAGAGGTGTGGCCAGAATGCGCAAACATTCCAATTTTTAGTATTTGTTTGGCATTTCACTGCCCAGTTTAATCAACCGATGGATACACATGAATATTGGTTATAATGAGTTATTGACATTAAAATATATTCACAAAGTGGGATATGCTTCTGGTCCCAAATACGATAAAATGTGGAAACAAGCCATTTTTCTCCGAGCCATGGAGTTTCTGTCATCAGCACTTCTCCCTTTTTCCAACACAGCAGTGCAAACTTGAATGGCAAAATATCCTAGTTTGCAAATGTTTTCTATATAATTATGGCTCTTCCTTGTTTGCATCATAATGCAAGATCTGCTGCATGATCTGACCATTTAAACTAATAAATTGTTTGTAGCTCAAACATATCAAATGTTAATAAAAAATGTGACTTGTGTTGCTGCGGAGTGGATGACCTATTGCAAAGGTTAACTGATCACCTTCCTCACTGCTGCGTTTGTATGTTACACTGGTACTAATAAGGCAAAATCTTTCCAGGGACTGTTAGCATGTGTACACATGTCAAAATAATAAAATATCAGAAAATATACTGCATCCTACTGCATAATTTTGTCCTTCTTTTCTGCATAATTAATTCCAGTGAACCCACAGCAGGCAGCACATGTTAAAAGTGCTTATGAATGAAGCAAAGAGACTGTGAAGTTTGCAAACTTAGTTTGGTGTGCGTGTAAAAAACCTGCATTGCCAATCCCTTGTGAGTTACAGCTACTACTGCTGAAACAGGGCCAATGGAGGTACCTATGGGCGAGGAAGACTGGCCTCAAGGACAGGGCCAGCCTTAGCACTGGTGGTCCCCTGTGCATTAATGTTTGTTAGTGGCCCCCATGACCACCTCTGCCATATATTCCCTCACTACCACACTTTAACAGTGCCCCTCAAGTCTCCATAACCACACTCTGTCTCAGATGCATTTAATTTGACTTACAGCGCCACTCATTCCATTGTAGGATGTCAGAGCACTTTACATCACACATATTACACAGAGACAATCAATATGTGTGTAAATCACTATAGAAAATTTTACATCAGACAGGACTACAAGGTGTAGGAGTCACATGACAACCATACTAGTAGGATGTATAGTTTAATAGTGATTGGTCTGGAGCAACACAATACCTAGAATTTAAAACGTAATACCATGTTGGGGGTCCTCCTTAATAATCAGAATTGATTTCTGTCCAAAAGAACACTTTTTGGAACATTAGGATAATCAAAGACTGGGGGAAAAACATAACGCTCTAATTTATACCTTGCAGTTTGCATGCACCTCTTAGATGACAGTTAATAGCTCACTGTTCTATGTTAGGATTTTAACTTATAAACTGCAAGTAACAAAAGGATCTCTCTGACAAAAGCAGTAGCCTACTGACCTATTTACATTAAGTGCACGCTTTGATCTGCATGGTACATGTTCTTTGCAGCAGGTACATTAACCCTCTGAGCTACCTTTCCATGAGTCAAAACTTCCGCTACACAAAATTCTGATCTTTGTCTAGGCAGAACATTAATCACCAGAGTCATCATGACATTTTTATTGTTGCCGAAAATTGCTGGAGGCCAGGAAGGAGGCAGCAAGCACTTTTAAAACCATAATATACTTGCAAACATGATGCCTCCACATAAAGTCAGCAGTTCGGTTGCACCGCACTAGAGCTGGCCCTTCTCAAGGGCCCTGTGACCTCCGTGACTGTTGTTCTAGGGTGTGCTGCTTCACAGGCCTGCCCGCAAGACTGGAGGTGAACTTCAGTATGGATAGTGATGGACAAGCCTTTAAGGTTAACCTACACTTGTCATGCTAGGGTCCACCTGCAGGTGCTATGACACCAGGGCATCTAAGGTCTTGCGAAGCCTTCTAAGGTCTAGCATGGAATTGTGCTCTCTCAGGAGAGTGGTCTGATGGAGTGGTTATTAAGGCTGAACCTGGTTCTTAGTTCCAAATTCAGCAGCTCTGGCCATAGTGCCACATCCTCTCCCCCACTGACACCGTACTGCCCCACTGAGAAATACTGAAACTGCCTTGATCTACAACCCAATTGTTGCCAGCTAAAAACACCTGGATGCGGCTCAATTTAAATTACACACTAGACAAGAGCAATATGCGGCCTACAAAAAAAAAGTAACAACATCCTGGAAAAAGCAAACACTTGAAGGGAATGCAAAATTTAGCAAACCATGTGAAATGTAAGCAGGAACAACATGGTTACCTTAACGCTTTTACACTCTCTATTCAGAAATCAGTGAGTGCTTTTGCCTGAAAAGTTAAGGACAGGACTACAGGGCTCTGAATGGACCCATTTCAATGGCCATTGCTTATATCCTTACAAAACGAAGGCAGTATGGCAAAAAGACCACATCCCTAGATGCAGGGCCGCAGTACACATTTTGTTTTCCAATTCACACATTGCAGTACCTCCAGGATTGGTGACTAGTTCCAAGTCCAGGGAAAACAAAGACAAGAAAACAAAAATAGCGCTTCAATGGCAAACTCTGTAAAAGTGGCGCTAATGTGTTCGGGTGTGAATAAAATCAATCTGGCAAGTTTGCTACCACTCTGTCTTACTTTATTTAGTTATTTAGGTATGTTTCACATTTGTAACCTTTTATTCCCAATGCTGCACTTTGGAATTAAAATGTCAGAAAAATACGACATTTCCAGCAAAAGTGTCTTTCTTTTTTGGATCCATTTCACAGGGGAGCAAATAAAAGAAAGGAGAGGAAAGAGAGTGAGAACCCTGTCTTGAAGTCTAGACAGAAAGAGAGGGAAGAAGGAAAGAGTGGGGAGGGGGGTGCAGCTGAAGCGGCAGGGTAGAAGTGGACACTATCTTTGTCTTCTCTGGGAAAGAAGGAAAAGACAGAGTCCTGTTACTTCTCTGCCGCCCCGCCCGTCACGAACACCAGGAATGCCGATCTTTATAGGCGATGGCAATTTCTTGCATCCTGGGACGCATTTTCTAAATAAAAAAGTAGGGGAACGGAATCTTTAGAATTGAAGATGTAGGGGCACGCCGTGCCCTGCTGATCTCGCCCACTTCAACCACTGCCTAAGCCAAACATAAGGAGATGACGGACTGAGCGCTGAAACTCTTCAGACACTCACCCCCCAGTCACAGATCTGAGTTGAATCCATCATTGTTCTTTAGCTCACTTCGCCACCCCAGTTCAGACCCAGCCATATGCAAATTAGTCTTTACCCCGTTCCTCATGGGAACAATCCCACCTGAACTGCCAAGCCAGGTCTTCCCTGGACTGGAAACAAGCATCCTGGGACAGGTTTTGGGGTAACAAACCTCATCAGCCAGGCTAGCTTGAATCGAGTGGCAGAGTGAGTAAGGAACCCACGTCTGGGCATACCCTGCCAACATAAGGAGATAATGGACAGAGCGCTGAAACTTTTCAGACATGCACCCCAGTCACAGATATGGGTTGAATCCATCATCGTTCTTTAGCTCACTTCGTCACCCCCGTTCAGACCCAGCCATATGCGAACCAGTCTTGACCCTGTTCCTCATGGGAACAGTCTGGCCTGAACTGCCAAGCCAGGTCTTCCCTGGACAAGAAGCAAGCATCTGGGACCGGTTTTGGGGTAACAACCCTCATCAGCCAGGCCAGCCTGAATCCATTGGCAAAGTGAGCAAGGGACCCACGTCTGTGCATACCCTGCTAACTGCACCACAGCCAAGGTGTCCAAGAGGAAATGAAATTATAAATCTAAAAAAACTGAATGTTGTTGTGCTTCTGTGCACCTATGGTGGATGGATGGATGATGGATCGACCAAGGCAAAATGGGGAAAAAAAAATAAAAGAGAAACATTTACATTTAAAAAATAAAAATGTAAAAAAAATTGAAAACAACTAAACCTAACAAATCACAATTAATAAAAACATAATTTAAAAAATTTATGTAAATAAATCGATAAAATGTAAATACATTTTTTTGAATTAAAATAAAAAAATTACAGGTACCGGAAAAAATACATGACATACTTAGTGAGGTGCTCGCGCTTGCTATTTCCTTGGAGGCCAAATGCTGTCTCCTGAATGTGTGGGAGCCCACGTACCTTAACAACAAACGCATTACATGAGTTACGCTGGGATTGATGGTAGCAAAGCGAAACATTGCCCAGATGTGGTGGGCTACACAGGCACCAATAGTGTCAGCTTGGAAGAGGGACATGGATTGGTGTATGTTCCGAGAGAAGACCGTGTATGTAGCTAAGGGATGCCCTAAAAAGTGGACTCCTATCTGGAATCACTGGAATGTGTATTGTGGTAATATCTGTATCCCCCCTGACTGTGACAGCCCAAGATGATCTCTCATCGCCATGATGAATTTTACCAACTAGTAAATTAGGCTTCAGTTGTTGCTGATAATAATTGTATTATGTCGATAGAATGCCATACAATGTTGTACCTTGTAATGTCGATTCTTATTGTTAAAAAAAAAAAAAATATTTAGACAATTGTCCATAAAACATTCTAAACATTACACATTAATTAAAACCTTTAAATGAACCTCCCTCCTCACCAACCCATCCCCATTACATTTCATTTTTTTAAATTCTGTTTAACAGATCGTAGGAACCAAGCAATCCCAACTGCCACGTCTAAGTTTCGCATCTCAGACAGTAACTTTACCGCCTTGTTCCTATGAAGAGCATCATATTTATAAAACAAAGGTCTTAAAAACTTAATCCGATTTGCAAGGTAAATAACACAGTCCATAAGAATATGCGTAATAGTTCATTTGGCTTTCAAAGGGCAGGGACAAAGACCACTATTATTTTGCACCCCTATCTTATATGGGTGGGATGAATAGATTGGATTGCATCCCACCCGAACCCTTAAGATTTCTTTTCTCAAACCTGGACCTGGTAACTGTGATAAGTAAGGGACAATACAAACCTGGCCAAGTGAAGGTAACGAGAAGTTAATAGATGGTTTCTTCTCTAAATATAATAAATCACATTTTTGCGACACCATAGCAGCAGATTCTCTCAATACTCGTTTGCCTGGGAAGGTGAGCCAGGTTGTGACTGTACCACTATTTAGATGGAGATTCTTCATTACAGTCATTCTGGTTCTAACGGCCTTTGCCCACGTCCTTTCGCTGCTTTGGCTCTCTTCCCAGCACAATCTGGATACTTTGGCCACCTCATCATTCTCCAACAGGGTGTTGAAGTATCTTAGAGCCCGAGTGACGGCCGCCATGTTCCAAGATACCAGACTGAACTCTCTCCTTATAGCCTGGACCATGGTACCTTGCGGGAGTGATAGAAGTCTTTTAAGCACTACCCCTTCCAACCTGTCCCATTCGTAGGTTGGGTCAAGAGAAAATATCTCTCCTCCATACAGGCCTATTGGTGGAATCTTCCCTTCATAGGCCTTTAATAGTGGGATATGCGATCGGCCCCCAAATCTACCATTAAATCCAGATAAACAGCTTGCCTGCCAAAGGGCCTGCTGCCTACTGGCGTCCCAATGCGCGCCCCAATTTAGATTTTTCCTAAAAGTTAAACCCAGGTATTTATACTGTTCCACTTGTTCCACCACCTGAGAATCAAGATACCAAGAAAACTCTGCACTTTTTTCCCCAAAATTATAATTTTCGTCTTTTCCAGATTAATACAAAGCTTGTTCTGCTTACTATAAGAGGCCAATGCGTTAAGTTTCCTCTGCAGACCAATTGGAGTGTAGTCCATTAATACCAAATCGTCTGCATAGAGCAGACAAGCAATATGCTGATCCCTAATTTTAGGCAAAAAAGACTTTGATTGCGAAATGGCTGTTGGGAGATCGGCCAAAAATAGACTAAAAAGTAGGGGTGCTAAAACGCACGCCTGACGCAGGCCATTGTCCATATAGATTCTTTGGGACAACCGTCCTGTCTTGTCTAACTCCACCTGAGCCCAATTGCCAGAGTGCAGGGATTGAAGAGCCCCCAGAACGTGTAGTGGTAAGGTCCAACCGGCAAGTTTTCCCCATAGAATATCCCTGTCAACAGAATCAAAGGCTGTCCGGAAATCTACAAAACAACTACATAGCCTTTGATTTTCCTCCACTGCCTTTCGAACAATAGCCCACAAAGCAAAGCAGTGGTCTATGGTTGAATGACCCTCTCGAAAGCCCGCCTGTTCTAAAAGGGATTCTCTTAGTTTCAGTGGCCCATTCTTCAATTTTGGCTAGAATGATCTTGAAGAATATCTTTAATGAGATATCCACGAGGCTTATAAGCCTATAATGCATTGGGTCTATACCGCTCCCTTTTTTTAGAATCGGTTTCACAATAGACCCCTTCCAGGTAAAGGGGTAGAGGCCAGACCCCGCCGCCCAACTGAACAAGGTAGAATAAATTGTAGCCCACTAAACACTATTTGTTTTAATTATTACCGCCGGCACATTGTCAGGGCCGGCGGCACGAGAGAGTTTTATTCTCTCAATAACTGCCTTAACCTCCTTCACTGAGAACCAGTTGGCTGGGAGGGTTTATCCGTAGATGTGCTGTGGGCCATCTAAACCTAAAGGTCCCCTATATAACTCCGTCAGATGGGTGACCCACTGTGCTTCCAGTATCATACAGGTCAGAAACCCCCTACTTTGGCCATTAAACTCTTTCACCTTTGTCCCAAATTTTTGCTGATCATTTAATAGTATGATCTCCTGCATCTCCTCCCACTTCCTATGATAAAAAGCTACCTTTTTCGACTGCACAAGGGATTTGTATTGGCGTTTAAGTTTGACCAGCTCTTGGGTGGCTGAGGGAATCAAACAACACCTAGCACTCCTTGCTTTCTGTCTCATCAGACGTTTCAACTTTTGGCAGTCCTGATCGAACCAGCCCAGAACACCCTTTGGGCAGGATTTTGCCTGTCCACTCTTTCCACTTTTTTTCGCTAAAATGGAACCCAAAACTCGTTGCACAATATTATTATACCATACAATTACATCATCAACATAAGTAGGGAGGATAGGAACCGTCTCCTCTAACTGAAGGGTTGCTAATTTCTGAAGATGCATAGTGTCTAAACGTGTTGAGAACCTGTGCGGGTAGGACATCTCTAAGGGAAACACTCTCTTAGGGGATGCTGGCTCACACAAATCAAGAACTGCTGTGGTTGCCCAGTGGTCACTGCCCTCATATTTTGCCACCTCAAAGCTCTTAAAGAGGCCAAAATTCCAAAAGGACGTGAATATATAATCAATAGGGCCCAAAGAGTGGCCCAGCCGAGATGTTGCTATTGCTGGTTGATCCTTTTTAAAACGTCCATTTAAATAAATCAGACCATGACTTGCCAGCCTTTCACTCAGCACCTTAGCTTCTTTTTTTATGGTACCTGCGGGAAACTGTGCTAAGGGAATGTTATAAGAATCCAGCCCTTCCTCCAAGTGTTGGTCTAGCTGGACAGGGAATAAACGAGCATTTACATCCCCCGCCATTATTACCACTGCTTCCGGGTATTTTGCCACCAAATGCTGGAAAGGGGATTCAAATCATTCCAGCCAGTGATTCATTTGGCGATGGTCTTCTTTGTGAATATAGACATTTATAAGTAAAAAATAATTAAGGATATTTTTACCCACAACCATTTCCACGATTGATAACTGCAAACCACTTGAAACATTTATGACCTCTGCTGTTCCTCAAGCGTTCGAACCATGGATAATCCAACTTAGGATTCTTAGATTTTGAGAGGTCTCCTCATTCTAGAGTAGGGTGGGCTTAATATTCCAATCTCCTTCCTCCACCAGGTGTTGTAATGGGGAAAACCTATTACTTTGAGGCCATGCTTGTTGGCTTAATTGTGAGAATGGCCTATCATTTACTATAACCACTCTCAAATCGGTGGGAGGTTGGCTACTTTGTTGTGTAGCTTTGGCCATTGGGACGGGATATATGATAAAGATCGTTCCCATCGAATTGCGGATAATCCACTGTGCATATTTGAAATGGCAGGAGGGAATGGACCTGGCTGAGGTACTAATAATTGCGGGCTCTTTTCTACGGGACACAGGGCCTGTAGACCTACTTTTGCTAGGTCTTCGTCCACCTTAAGTACCAGGTCAGCAATACAAGGAGATATAAAAGAGACTCTGGAAACTTCTCTACCTTGGTCGCCCAATTGAAACCCCACAGACTCTAAGTTTCTTTGCTTTTTTTTCCTCGACGGATAATATCAAGCAGAAGTTCTGTACTTCCTAATTGCGACCTGATAAAGGATTCCTGAGCTTAGGGGTGTTCTAAGGGCAATTTAATTAAGGGCTGAGGCTCAACCATCTTATTACGAACTACCTTTTGATCCTTATTAGGGATGGTAGAGCAGATTGCCGGGGAGATAGAGGACGAAACAGGACAGATTTTAGGACAGGGTTTCACACTAAGTTTTATGCTTTTATGTGCCTTTTTATGTACCTTTTTACATGGAGGCGCTTTTACAGTACTACCACCTTTGGGACTGGGATATTGGACTTGGGATTGGGAAGAAATACCCCTGCTAAATTCCTTTTTCTTATGTATGCGTTTCTTTTTGCATACGTGTGGAGCACGCCACCCAGGTAATCCATTCCAGAACCTAACCCCCATTGTACGATACGACCTTACGGTAAATTTTGAGGGCATAAAGCCATGCTGTCTTTTCCTCACATGTATAGGGCATTTAGAAACACAGATCTCTCTATATCTAGCTGGCATTCACCGTTCTCTGATGTGACACTACGCAACCCCTACGATTCTGTAGCCATTACTACAGGAGGTAATTGAGTACTCATAGAGCCACCCAGATTGGGTTTCAATTCAAGTCGAATATCATTCAAACAATTTAAATGGTCGACTTGGTTTGTTCTTATTGATACCAGAGTTTCTAGAATCCCATGCAAGGTGGTCTGCATAAGTAACGTTACGTCAAACAAGGATGACGAGGAGGAGGGCTGGAGTGATATAGACCTCCCCTGCGATCCAAGCGTAAGGTTTGGCTCCCCCACCATGGAGACATTATGTAATGACGTCGGGCTTCCTTGGTCCTGTTGGTCTTCTCGTAAAGGTGACTGAGATGAACTGAAGTCATCTGGACTAAATGAAGGTAGCGAAAAGTTCAAGCGAGGAGAAGAGGACAATCTTGGGCCCCCTCTTATGGACACAGTTCCATTGTTAGATGGGTCCACTGAAGAAGAATTTACTAGTTGCACTTCATCCATAACTAATAGTGAAGCATCTATATCTGAAGCCGGATGACAGAGTTGCCTGTGGGGGGACTTTGCCACCTCCTCCGAGGTCCGTTGGGCTCCATTATATTATTATGGTAATGCTTAAATACAAAGTTCCTTATTGAGGTTGCTAGGGGTGAGCGTTGGGCCTCGCTTAACGACACACTTTGGTCACTTTGGTCATGCTGGACTGACCCCTTCGTCCCTCCAATCTTCCTCCTTTTTGAAGCTCTCCCCTGCGTTTTTCCTTTTGAAGCAGCAAGGAGGGGTCTCTTACTGCGGAGCACAGGGGGAGATGGACATGAGGGCATACTTTGGGGCAAGGTGGCCTTAGGCTTTATTTCCTTTAGGCACTCCTGGTTTAATATTTGAGCACACCCCAGACGCCCAAAATCGCGTCCTGCTTTGGGTTTTACTTTAGTTTTAACTTGTACCTGCTGAGTGGAGTTGTTTTTTTTGTTTTGTTTTTTATTTGCAGCTGGAAACGCCAGAAGCTTGTTCAAGAAAAAGAAATAAAAATAAAAAAACAATTTACAGTGAAAATAACAGAATTAAAAATACATAAGTAAAAATAAATTAAAAAGATAAAATTAAAATTGTAAGACAAAATCTGTACTTTTCTATGCTTATGTGGAAGGATGAGGAGAAAAATATTGGATATGCAAAATAAAAGAAAAATGGAAAAAATGCATGTTATATGTATATAAGCACTGTTCATCAAAATCATATCATTAGTTATACAAACTACAATGATCCTCAACATATTATTAAACTGATATCTCATCCATCCATGCATGCCTATTTCAAAGGCACAATGGCTGGACACACAAAATGGCTTTCAGCCAGTGCTGCATGGTCACAACAACAATGAGCAAGGAGGCATGGCCACAACAAAGGACACATGCAGTCCTATGAGGAAAGCACACTGGCTGGCTACATAAAATGGCCACCAGCCACATGGCCACCACAACAACTAGGAAGAAGGCATGGCCCCAACAAGGAACACATGCATAACATAACAGGTGTATTTGTAAAGCACACGATTACCCAAAGGTGTCCTTGGGCTGAATAACAGATGTTAATTGGTACCCAACTCAATGGTACTCATTTTATCGACCTCAAATGGATGAAAGGCTGAGTGGACCCGCCGAGATTTGATCCTGTGATCATGAGGTCGAACACAGGCTCCTGCAGTGGCTGCTTTAGTCCACTGAGCCACCAGACCCGACATGCAGGCCTGTGGCCAAAGCACATTGGCTGCCTACACAAAATGCCAGCAGCTACAAGGTCAAACAAGAAGCAGGAGGCATGGAAAACAAAGAACACATGCAGGCCTATGGCAAAAGCACACTGGTTGCCTAGATAAAATGGTCACCAGCCACATGGTCAAACTAAAATCCGGAGGCATAGAAAACAAAGAACACTTACAGGCCTACGGACACTGACTATTCAAAAAATGACCCCTGGCCACACACACACTGGCCAGGCAATGGAGGCATGGTAACACAGGAGAAAACAGTATTAATTCAGCAATGCCAAAAACGAAAATTAACTGGGCTAAAAAATGTTACAATAACACACATCCTCCAAAGGCATCAAATATATTACTCCGCCTATTCACTTGTTGCTGAAAATCATTAAATATCCAAAAAGAAACACATTTTCTAATTTAATCCTATGACTACCGTGGCTAAATGATGTTTCAAATTCACAGACACCATCAAAACAGTTGTTTCATGCACCAATTACTAGTACTGGACAAACTGTCCGGAAGGCACATTGGCCGGCTAGGCCACATAGTAAATTAAATGAGCATTGCTAATTTATTAAAAAACATGGAGAAAATGTACTAACCTGTGCAACATTTTTCCTTTACAGAACACAAAATAATACGTGCAAAAAAAATCACTAGGCCTCTACTGAAACTGCTTCAAAATAAAGGTAATTTTTTTTCAAGTACAAATAAATCCTGGTGCATATCCCCAGTATAACAAACAACACCCTAAGACACCGGTTTTTTAACTTACTTGTGAAGTTTCAAATAGAAAGTCCTTAAATCCAAAGGTATATCTACAGCAAACAAGGAGAGTGATCCTTCCAGCTACAAATCCAAATGAAAAGTGATGAGGAGATGAACAAAGCACTTGGAGGAGCCCACTGGACAAGAACAAGAAGTTGGAGTATCTGGGACACTTCCTTCCTGTTGGGGAAAAAAAAGTAAAGGCAAAGAAAATCCACTTGCAAAGACTCTCAGCTGCTTTTGGAGCACAACAGCTGCTCGGGCGGTGCTTTCGCGGAGGGCACTTCATTGGCACTGTTGTGGCCAGAAGCTTTGCAAGCGAGTATGAAGTATTGAATGAGCCACGCTAGCCGCTTGACATTATCGTGGTGCTTGCTCGCGAGTGGCAAAACAAATCTTGAGTGCGCAAGCGAAGAAAAACCTCTGCTTCTTGTACTCACGAAGGCAGAATTCAGAAACTCTGCACTCCTCAGGGGTGCGTGGAGCCCCCTTATTCTGCAAACTACACGAATGAAGCGGAGTTTACTGCTTGGGTCTAGTCTCGGCTCCACCACACCGTGACCGTGTGTTGGCAAATATACCAGCCTTAGTGTCAGTAAGAAGTTTTCTGATTCTCTGCCCAAGGACTTATCTTGGCGCTGCAGGAATGCCTTTACAGTCTTTAATTCCCACTCTGGAATGCTGCTGTGTGCTGCTGTGGGTGATTTTTTGTTAGACCTCGCCACAAAATAGTACCTTCACAGGCTGCTGACCACCTTCACAGCAACAAACAAGAGCTGCCGTCTGCACGCCAAGTGACTGTCGCCTGGTGCACTCCTCCCAAGGGACTCCGGCCATCATCAGCTCCCAATCTGGAGCTCGAGAGTGTGTGCCCAGTGCATCACCGCAATGCAAGCTGCGCTCGCAATCAGGCACTGTCAGTGCAGTTGGGCAGCTCCACGAGCCACATAGAGGCCGCTCTCCTCACTGTGCACCTTGCAGAGGCCGCACCGCACCTGGGACTGCACCACTACCTAAGGAGCTCCACAATCTTTATGGACAACATGGCCATGACGTCTGCCAGGGTGTCGCAGGAAGGCAGGCAAACTCCGGTGGCATCAGCATTTGGGGGGGGGGGTGTCGCCTGGTCGCAAATGTTGGATTGGGCATGACTATGGTAGTACAGGCCACTCGGCGACCTACAAGCATGTGGCAACAGAGACACCGGACACACTCAGTAGGGTGGTAATGTGCTCAACCTCGAGCAGTTGCAGCACCCTTTATTTATATCCTCGGACTGAGCTCAGCTCTCGGATTATGTGCGGGATACAATGTCTTGTTGCGGCCTGGTGGTTCACTACAACTGCTACTGTCGAAGGATTGTTCATTGAGTTCTCTGAGTTGGGTCTAAAGAGGATTCTGGGTGCATTGGTAGGGAGAAGGAACATTGGCCTTGATGTGTCCTAAAGAGGAGTTTGTGGTAAAGCACAGCTGTGAATACTCTAGTTTCCTAGCACTAAATGTATTGAACAGAAGCTGTTTAGGCCTGGCACAATGCAACACTGTTGACTCTATTAATAATATCAAGTGGAGCTGCGAAGAGTGGAGACAGAGGCCTTCAAAGGACAACTGCTCTCAGTGACTTAACTATATAGTGTACGGTGGCCTACATTTTGACTCCTGTCCATTACTTAGAGTAGGGTCACTGTTAGAATCCGAGGTCTCTGGTTGGCGTAGGTATGCACTTGTGACAAGCAGGGGCCTCTTCCTCTAGTCAGGGCAAGGGAACTACTCCTTCGAATAACCCCTGCTCACCCTCTAGGTAGTGTGGCGCGAGCAGACAAGGCTAATCCTCAGGGCGATAGTTAGTTAAGCATTTATGATCACGCACAGTAAACCCACTGACCCACCACAAATGGACACCAGTCCTAAGGTTGTATCAAAAATACATAGACTTTATATAAAAATACTTCAGTTGCAGGATTAACAAAAGACCATATAACGTTTAGCGATTTGAGGCCACCAGATTTAAATAGGCAATTAGTCTTTAAATGTTCGTTGTTCAGCAAGGTACGATGACAGGGAAAACAGAACGTTGTGGACCCTGGATCCGATGTGAACTCGAGACGGAGTTCAGGTGTACCTTGTTTGTGGAAGTCCGAGGCGTTTCAGGCGCGGCTTGGTGAGGGCGGACCCGGGACGAGGCCGACGGTTCTCCACAGGATCTCTCCGGCTCCGGGGCCCCTAGAGGAGCGAGGTAGTTGAGCAGGACTGTGGAGGGTTGTTGCGATCCGGGATCGGCGCAGCTCACGGGGCGAGGCGCTGTTCAGGCCTGCGGGGCGTACTACTTCTTAGCACGCCAAGTTGTACTCGTGGATCTGTGAGGGGCGTCGCGTTCTCGGGCAGACGGGTGCAGCACCAGGCTTCCTGTACCACTGTACGGGAGGCCTTTCTTGAGGTGCGGCATGAGCCTTGGTATGCAGGAGGGCAAAGCGAGACAGTCGGGTACGTGACGACGTACGGACCGTCCGAGGCTATGGAATGGGCTCCGTGCAGATTCCGGCTGGAGAAGATGAGAGGCACACAACGTGCTCCGTTAGCGGCGAGGTGACAGGGGAGCGGGCGGCCCAGCGCTGAAGCGAAGAGCGACTCAGGGATGAGCGGGCCTCTCTGCGGCGGGGCGACCAGGCTCCGAGCTGTCACGACCTGGGAGGGGCGAAGGCACCCGAGTCACAACTCCGGTGAGGGAATAAGAACTAAGGCCCAACAGCAGACGGGCACAAGCAGAATAGAACCCAATGGTCCTGGGGTTCTGTTCAGGGGGCAAGCTCGCAATCAAGCCCTTGGAGATCGTTTCAGGCACAAGTCTTCAAAGTCCTATCTGGTCCTTTCCTCTCCTTTCTCAGCAAGGCACCACTGCAGGCCAGTCTTACAGGATACAGACTGGTTTCCGTCCTTCAGCTTCTCTTGGTCCTTCTAGTCAGGCAGAGGTTCGTTGTGGTCAAAACTGGATCTGATTTGCAAGGAGCGGAGCTCCTATATTTGTACTGAGAGTCTTTTGTCTTTGCAGGCCAGGGGGCCTGAGCCTAGTTCCACCCGGTTTTGGAGTACTCTGTTTACAGGAAGCTGCCGTCTTCTTTCAGAGTGCAGGGCAGGGACATCAGACGCTCCGCAGGAGGTGGAGCCAGCATTGTCGTAGTGGAGCACAACCCTATCCAGAGTCAAGGACTACTCCGCCCACCCATCCTGGTGTAAGCACCCCATTCACCACCTGGAGCCCCCGACTGTCCCCGGGAATTCCCCAGCCCTGTCACTCACACAAACCCAGACAACAGATACACATCCTTGCAGAGGCGGGCTGAAATAGTTAGGCGAGCAAAGGCTAACTTTCTAAAAGTAGCATTTGCAAACACAGGATATTAAAAAACACCTTCCTAAAGGACGTATTTTATTATTCTGAGTTCAGGCATACTAAACTTGACATGCCACCGTGTTCCCTGAGCCTGCCGAGACTATAGCGTGTAATAATTCCGGCAGCTCATCTGGCCTAAGAGAACAGGTAGCCCTTCAATAGTGAAGAACGAAAAGGGCGGTAATTCACTACTAGGACATGCCACACTCTAGGCTTGTCCTACCTTGTCCTTACAATGCACCCTGCCCGTAGGCCTACCATAGGGGTGACTGATATGAAGTTAAGGGAAGGTTTTAGGGACTGGCAAGCGTGGACACTTGCGCAGTCAGCGGGACAGTACTAGACTGTACGCCGGGTCTGCAATGGCGGACCCGAGACACATGTTACGAGGCCGATTCTGTGGGTGGCGCAACCAGCGCTGCAGGCCCACTAGGGTCATTTGTATCTACAAGCCCCGGCACTCCTCGTGCACGTTACTGGGGACTGACAGTAAACCAAATAAGCCAATCGTGGAAATCAATTATGGATACACTTTACATTGGGAGCACTTACACTGCGGCACGGGTTGACCGTGGCGCAGTGCCCTGAGCATCGAATACCAGCAAAACATCTGAGGCACATCAGCAAAAAGTGAAAGGGAGTCTCACGCCAAGGTGCCAGGTCTAACAGTCACACTCAATAGTAGGCCCACCGTAGGCCACAACACAGTTCATCTAATCCATGTAGTCCATGAAGACAGCCGCAATGCAGAGTGTGTGAATTGTTCATGCTACATGAAGAAATTACTCCTTTGGTGGATAACAATCATACATATCAGCCCATTCGATAAGCATGAGGCGCACACACGATTTTGCGGGTGGGTCGAAATTTATCTTCTACAAATGTTATGGTCACAGCCCTTTGTGGCCCTCTTTACTATGGGAACGAAAATGTTTGCCTTGCCGTTATAAAGTATCAGGTTCTAAAGTTATTTGGACTATTATCGTATATTATGTTATTTTGACTTTTTACATTGGGCAGACCTAGTTTTGGGTGGTAAAGTGACATTTTACAAAGGAACAGGTATATGTGTAGCAGGCAGACAAGGACATACAAACACCAATGCCTGTAACACATCGGGTGGTTGAATACCAGCATGCAGTAACCACCCAGAATATAGCTATCTATTTGGAAGTGTCAGCCTGGGATAACACCACAGTGGCCATTATGCCACGCAGTATCCTTTCAACCAGGTGCTTCACGGGCATACCAGGGGGAACGACGAACTGCACAACAGTCCATTCACCTGTTTAATTCTGGTTGGCAGAGTTGAATTTCTACTGGAATCTTACCTGAGTGCTGTCAACGTCCAAGTGGTCTCTTTACCACTGACCTGCAAGGCGGTAAATGTTGTTCCAAGGTGATGGAGAGCTCAAAGTCCATGTTACATTTCCACTCGCTCTGCTAATTTGATCATTCAAGTGTAATTCATTTTATTGAAGGTGATGTCTTAGGTTTCTTTGTGAGCAAGGAGTGGAGGGGTTTATATCTCAAGGACAATGCGTAGGGTCAGGGCCGGACTGGGAACCAAAACCGGCCCTGGCAAAGTGCTTGGCCGGCCCCCCCCCCCCCCCAACCCCCCGGGCGGGAGGGGGGCGAGCGCTTTCCCAGGGCCGATTTTCAGCCGATTTTGTTACAGGGCCGATTTTGCAGCTATGCTGCAAAACCGGCTCTGCAACAAAAACGGCCCCCAGGGCCCAAAACCGGCCCCCACCCTTGCGGCCGACCGGGGGATTGCCCGGTGCCCACAACGGCCAGTCCGGGCCTGCGTAGGGTTAGCAATTGAAAGAGGTGAGTCAAGAGTCGGATAGATTAGAAGCATATAGTGATGCCCCTCACTTCAGGGGGGGAAACGACCTTTAGAACGAAGCTGGATTTCCGCAGTGCTGGCAATAGAACAAAGGCGTCCTTAATACGCATCACTAGTACACATTCATTCAGCATGCATGCTTTATAAGTTATATCTTTTTGCATGCCTGGAACTTTGATCTAGTCAGAGGTTTTGAGGCGGTAAAAGTGGAGGGAAGTGTTCACTTCCCATTAAAGATAGAAATACTAGGAGGAAATAAAAACAAAGAGATATAGTCATCCCCATATATATGGATTATCCCAGGCGACTCACAACTCATATATCAGATGAGCAAATCGAAAAATTAGCCGCCTTTCAGCAGAGCCAAACACTAGAAAGTATCCCCAACACTAATGATATTGGATGGTTTGAAAATATAATTAGCCAACTAGTTGAATGCCTAAGGGTCAAAATGGAAATAGATCTGGTCACTATAGGAAGAAAAGAAACCAGAATACAGAGAAGACCTGGTTTGAAGAAAAATGTCAAAAATTGGAAGCAAGTATCAGAAAAGGGGAAAGAAGACTTAGGGTAAATTATGATGTGGAGATGCTCCACTACCTCCAGAACCTAAGGAAAAAATATAAAATGGACATTGGAAACAAAAAAAGAATGTATAAAGAAAGCTGCTGTGTAAAACTATTGGCAGCAATATAATCGAAAGATATAAAAGGGTTCTGAAATCTGGTCCAAGAAAGCTCTGGTAAAATACAGGGTTCTTTAAATTGTGTAGTGACAGAAAGCTAAATATGTTTAATGAACATTGCAGCCTCCAAAAACTTGTAGTAAAAATGGAAAAACTTAGGTCTTGAGCTTTGGTAAAAATACAAGGTTAAACTGGGTCCTGAGGGGCTCTATGAAGTTGGAAAGGGTAAATGAATGTATGTATTTAGGGATGTGGTTCGAGAAAAACCTAAAATGGCTTATTCATCTGGACGCATTAAGAGTAAGGGCCCTTACTTCCGTTAGCGGTTTGAAAAAATGTAACAAAGATTAGGGAGAAATGTTTGATAGACATGTTCTAAAATCTTCCAGGGCCATGATAGCACCCCAGTTCCAATATGGAGCCGAATTGTTATATTGCAGTGGCAAAAATGGGCGGGACACTGGAGAAGGGAAATGCCTGAAAAACGTACTATCATTACCCAGGTCTTCAATGATCCGGGCAGTAAGATTGGAGACCGTAAACGTATCATGAGTTAGAACAATTCTGTGAAGGTTTTAGTTTTCTTTTGCCATAAAACATATTTGTAATCAATCCATGTTTGGATTTACTGTGCAGTCACTTGGTTAAGTTTTCACTCCAGTCTTACTGCGTGTAAGGGAAAAAGAGAAAGCCTTCTTAGGGGACTTGAGACGTCTGTGATCAGTTTCCCAGTTCTTATGATCAATCCTGAAACGTAACCCCAAAGAGAAAAGTAAGGAAACTGAATATTTCAAACAGGTTTCAATGAATTCAGAAATCACATTGCTTCAAAACGAGAAACAAAAGATGAGTTGCAAGTCACACAAATGGCGTAGAAAACACAGAAAGGATTACAGGAATCTTGAAATGTTGGGAGGAATCGAAGAACCACTATTCCCGAAGTTTTGAAATGCGAAGGGGCGTGGCGGAGCGGAGGAGTGTACCATCTAACTGAGAATAGCTTCAGGATCTGCTTCTCATCGTAGTGGCATGACTCGGGAAGAAATAACGCTGGGCTTCATCTGTGTTACTGACAAGATGAATGTCAACATGAAAAACTTCCAAGACTAGGGCGACACCGAGATAAACAGAAGTGTCTGCTGCGGTTGATAAGGATGCAACTCACGGGGGCCTCATTTTCTGTTGTTGGAGAAGATCAGTGTTAGTACTCCAGACATGAGAGAAAGTTTGTGAATGTGCCAGCATGTGTGCTACTAGCTTCTACTGTGGTTACAGTTGTTGCCTTAAATAAATCTCTGTTGTTGCAGTATGAATTTAAGACTACCTGGATTTCAGCTGATAACCCTGATCTCAGCTGGAGGACCACATATCTAGTTTCAACGTCACCGTCATATAAAAAAAAGACTTCTGTTCATTTTTATATTTGCGTGCAAAATGTGCGCATTCGCTAAAATGCTTGATCACACTATAGAAAGTTCCAGATATAGACCTTATTTATTTATTACTGTTGTGCAAAGATTTGGATTTGAAAAATCAGGGTTGTCATAGGTTTCCTAAAAGCCATATCATCTGCCACCAATCATGTACATGTAATCAGATCTTTTGACTGGGTGTGAGAGTTTGATTGGTTCAGATGCTCCGTCCATCACCACCCCCTTTTGTACCGCTTTGGCCGCCATAAGTGTGGCAGGGAATGCTCAGACGTGAGTCCCTTGCTCACTTTGACACTGGATTCAAGCAAGCCGGGCTGAAGACGGCTGGAATGCCAGAAACCGGTCCTCGGAAGCTTGTTTCCGGTCCAGGGAAGGCATGGCTTGGCAGTTCGGGCTGGACTGTTCCCATGAGGCACAGGGTCAGACTGATTTGCATATAGCCATGTCTGAACTGGGGTGGCAGAGTGGGCTAAAGAACGGTGATGGATCAAACCCAGATCTTTTGACTGGGTGAGAGTGTTTGATTGGTTCAGATGCTCCGTCTATCACCACCCCCTCCTGTACCGCTTTGGCCGCCATAAGTGTGGCAGGGAATGCTCAGACGTGAGTCCCTTGCTCACTTTGCCACTGGATTCAAGCAAGCCGGGCTGAAGACGGCTGGAATGCCAGAAACTGGTCCTCGGAAGCTTGTTTCCGGTCCAGGGAAAGCATGGCTTGGCAGTTCGGGCTGGACTGTTCCCATGAGGCACAGGGTCAGACTGATTTGCATATAGCCATATCTGAACTGGGGTGGCAGAGTGGGCTAAAGAACGGTGATGGATCAAACCCAGATCTTTTGACTGAGTGTGAGTGTTTGATTGGTTCAGATGCTCCGTCCATCACCACCCCCTTTTGTACCGCTTTGGCCGCCATAAGTGTGGCAGGGAATGCTCAGACGTGAGTCCCTTGCTCACTTTGCCACTGGATTCAAGCAAGCCGGGCTGAACACGGCTGGAATGCCAGAAACCGGTCCTTGGAAGCTTGTTTCCGGTCCAGGGAAGGCATGGCTTGGCAGTTCGGGCTGGACTGTTCCCATGAGGCACAGGGTCAGACTGATTTGCATATAGCCATGTCTGAACTGGGGCGGCAGAGTGGGCTAAAGAACGGTGATGGATCAAACCCAGATCTTTTGACTTGGTGTGAGTGTTTGATTGGTTCAGATGCTCCGTCCATCACCACCCCCTTTTGTACCACCAATCATGTACAGGCAGAGGCAACGTAATCCACAGTGTTATAGTTGGTAGCGAGAAGGCCTAAAGCATGAAACGGCGCCAGAAACCTATGATTCGAGAAGAGAACCCATGAGCATCGTTGAGGACAAGTTTGTCTAGCAGATAATGGAGATTGTTTTTACAAACTCCTTCCTTCAAACACTTTTTTTACTTGTAAACAATCTAATAGCTGTATCACATTTTGGGAACTAAACCTTGACGCTAATTATGAGGAGGGGGCGGGGATATGGGATCTACTCCTTCACTTGTAGTAGAGGTGATACTAAGCAAGAGGCCGTAAAGCACGATCATGCTTGACTGTACTAGAAGAAGGTGCTCAAGCAGACTTCCTGTTTCAGCAGCAAGAAAAGCCAATAAGGAGAACCAGGGATGGAGCAGTGATGTCTTCGGCTAAGGAGACCATATCACATACCTGCCACCTGTATTTTTTATGTGATGAGAGAAAAGCGGCACCTCATTAAAATGTGGTGGGTAAAGAATCCTAGGGTGTTTAAAGGGTTTATCTTAGTTCCTCGGGTTGAAAAGTGAACTTGTGGGATCAGGACCAAGCAGGAAAAATAACCAGACTGAGGCTGAAGTCCAAAAAGGTTTGACATGAGGACACCATAAGAAATGGACGAGTTCTACCAAGAAGAAAGGCCCATTTTACAGCCACACTTTGCTTCTTACAGGCTGTTGACAAACCCAAAAATATATATTTAACCATTTAAGTTACATCATCAGTAATTCATGTTAATGAAATGAGGGCACTCGTACATAGTGTCAATATCAGCAACCCACCCGCAAACACAGCAGTACCATAATAAAGAACACATCAGACATAGTAGTTGTTGGAGAAAGTATTGCCAACATGGTGGGTCAACTTACGGGTGATCGAAGGGCAGGCAGCCCCTATGCTGCCCTGCCCACCTGATAAGCCAAATTGCACCGTGGCGTAACCAATAGGTGCTAACCATTTTGGGGGATTACCCCTTACTTCCTGTGGGCCACCAGTCCACCCATTTACTCACGCCCATTGAGGGGGCGGAGCGTATCCAGGCAAGTCCCCGGTTGCTCAGGTTTACAACCGTCCGAAGGACTAACGGAGTGCTGTTGTTCCTCCAGGGTTCTACTGTAAGGATTTCCTGGGGCTGTTTGGTATCTGCACCCTTCTTGTGCTCCTGAATAGTGCACCTCTATGTACCATTCAACCTCTGGATCACCCTCTAACTCTGCCTGCAACACCAAATAGCAAGTTAATGGTCTTCCTACCCTAGCCACCCATCCAGCCTACATGCCGGGTAAGCTGTAGGGAGAGTGACGGCGTGGAACCACGGCATGAAAGGATTGCCAGATGGGTGGGGGAGGTAAATATACATGGCCCCGCCCACTTGGCAAGCTGGAAATGACAACAGAAGGCGCCGGACCCCAGAGGTCCAGATACTAGACACGTCGGGTTTGTGCCTAATGTGGCACTAAGGTGGCCGCCCTCCTATGGGGGCCCCCTGCGTGCTCATTTACGTTTTGAGGACCACTATTATCACAGGATCATACTTCTCTTAGGCAGACTGAGGTGTGCTCCTGGGCAGGAGTGTGTTAGCCCCTCCATCATATGGAAGATGTTACAGAAACAAGACTCCAGTGCTGACGAGGGAGTGCACACAGCCATTATCCAGGTGATAAGTTAGTTCCTGCAATCAGCACCAAGCTGCATTTGGGAGGAAGGCTGAGGCGAGGATTTTAGGCGGAATATTCTAGACTTTTTTTAAAGGTAGTGTTTGTTAATAGTTGGGCAAAATTGTATGAATGGTCCTAGAAAACAAAACCCATATTGATGCAATGTCCTGTTCTATAACATTAAAGAAGGACGAGTATGGCTGCAACAACGAGACAGAAGGAAGGCTGTTTCTTTTAAAACGCTCACAGCAGGTATGGGAAGAAACTCATTGGTTTTCTAATGGGTGATAAAATTGGGTAAAAGGGAAGCGTTTGTTAAAAATGGAAATATTAAAAATGGAATGGAAGCAAGGAATAGTCAAGGAAAGGAGGGTACCATCATGTGTGGGATAAGAGAGTGGCGTAGAGAGAGACTCGTTGTAGATAAACATACCGCTAAAAATGTTTTTCACATGGTGACCAAATTTTGTATATAATACCAGGTACAAATCGAACATTAAGTGCGCTGTTTAAAATGATTGAATTATGTGCATCTATGTGTATAATAGTGATGGATAATTGTTGTTTTTGTTACTATCTGTAGTGACCCCTGACGAAGGGCGCGTTGGACGCCCGAAATGCATTGGGACCTTGAAAAATAAAACACTGTTTGTGATGAACCCTGCATCAGTCGTATTTTAACATGAGGTCCTAAGTGATGGCTCGCCGCTGTGCGTTTGGAGGGGGGCAAAGATGTTGTCCCCATTTCGTAGTTTATTGTTCATTTCAGTGGTATCTGGGCATGCCATTACACCACTCAGCATGCATTAAATAGTATATTAGATTACAATTTAAAGAAATTGGAATATTAAAGGTGTGCATCCCCACCCCCATGACTGTTGATCAATTAGACACCGCCATTAACAACTATAACTTGGCGAATTTTTACAACACATTACTCTGCAAGTGGGTTTTAAGGCTAGAGAGGTATGTGATATTCAGTAAACTCTTCGGAATGGTGTTCCAGAGTCTCCTCTCCATCTGCACTTTATGATATCTTGCTGGCTTGAGCCAAGTGCCCATGCTCGACCGCAGCTTTTGGTGGGGTGCCATAAATTAACCTCCTTGAACAGATTATAGTAGTGGATTACATGATCAGGTACTGTCAGGTAATACGTTCTTAGACTACTTCAGTTTGAAAGGGAGAGTATCTACAATGCTCAGCAGGAGTGCAATCCTTTCATTTGGAGAGTACCAACACCTGTCATTAATAAACAGGTACTGTGGGATAACGAGTACCTGCAAATTTATATTTGCATTTCAATTATAAGTGCAAAGTGGCACAAAGAGATGTTTTCTGATATGGGCAATCAACACATTTTGCTCCGTTATTGGTGGATTTAATCCTACTATTATGTTTTGTACCACTGCTATTTTAAGTCTGAGCAATTATGTTCCTTTTCAGCAACATTGGATATGGAATGGATAAGTACTTGTATCAGCTATCATAATTGGAGTTTTATAATATGCATCGCGTTGACGCTGTGTATCTTGCATTCTGTCATATATCCTTAGTTGATCCATGGTGCAATCCAAGGCTTGCCATTTGAACCATGATTGTGTTTTTAGGCGTACTTTTATGGTTTTCTATGAAATTTTGGAAATCGAATAAAGGAATTTGAATTTGAACCATGATTGTGAAATTGAATCTCAGGGTTTCAGTGAGGTAGACGTAATATTAACTTGGTCACGAAGGGTGGCACAACACAGGCTGAGAAACAATATGTTGAAGTACAGCTTAATGTTGAGTATGCACGTGATGCAGTGTCAGTTTCTGGGTCAAGTCGCATTTCTCATTGCGATGATGTCAAACCTCATTTGCCAATTGTCTCTTCAATTCCAGCTCATGATGAGGCTTACAGACACATTAACACCCAAAAATCCCTCATAGACCTCCAGAAATAGGGGAGAGACATTCAAAGATATGTGCAGTGCATGTTAGAAGCGTTATTAAAACAATCAGCTGCCCCAAATGAGTTTCAAGTTTCTTTATTTTCTCCATAGTTAATTAAAACCATTGCAATATTATTACTTAAAATAAAAATACAATTTTCAACAAACAGTCATATGATTTCGTCCACTTTTAATGCCTTTTTGATTTTGGAATTATAAAAGGCAATCTTCAGATAAAACCAGTTAAGGCCCAAAGGTAAATTCTTTACAAATATAAAATCAGAATTAATTATGATCATAATAAATGTCATTAAGTAGCTGGATGTTGTGAGTTGCAGTCTCATATTTCTTTGCTCCAGCAGTGTGTTCCCTTCTATCAAGTCGTATTGAGTGTGTTATTCAGATTGTCTCCACTTATTGCAGGGATTATCCCTGTGCTGCTGGCGGTGTGTCCTTAAAGTGGTCCGGCCTAAGACATATTTCCGTCAACAGGAACTGCGGTTTCAGGGCCTGATAAAGCTTTTGATGTGTTGGGCATTTTTTGTTCAGCCACCATATGGAATTTTACCACTCTGCAGTTTAGTTGTATGTTTTCTGGATTTAAACAGGCTAGCACTGCTTGCCTCCTGGTACAGATGCCTTTCTGTTTGAAAGGTTCTTTAAGAAGCTGTTGCTGTGCTTGGCGCAGTTCCTTGCATAAGCATATTAGATATAAGATGCCGCCTTGCTTGGTATTACACAGCCTGCACGGCTCTTGTGCTAATCTCCTCAGCCATGGTGGAAAGTGCTGAGCACACGGAAAGATTCCCATCCTATACCTCAGAAAGTACATTTTAATGGACTTAGGGTAACCCTGATTGAAAAATGTTTGTGGAGCAAGTCATTTGTAGGAGTTAAGGGTCACCCAGGCATGTGATCTATTTGAGAAGCTTGCCTTGTCCTCCACCAAAGAAATTTGTTTTATGGGCTTCCAGACTTTTTTGAAGTTAGAGTAGCTGATTTGTGCATCCCAGAGTCCCGTGAGTTAGGTGGATTCTAGGGCTAGCTGAAGATAGCTTCTAGCTTGGGAGTGCTCCCTGTGCTGTATATAATGGCACAGCAGATAGTTTAGCGTGTTTGTAGTGGCACTTCTGATCTTGTGACAGCAGATGATATAAGTACCATACCTGGCTAGAACTTGTCACAGAAGGCCAATCTCCAGCCTTATTTGAGCAGGTGATGTATAGGACGGAGGGCAGAACATAGTTCTATAGGCTTGGACCTGCTTGTTATCCAGCTCCTTTGCATCTCTTCCCTGCATTGCCTCACTACTATAAGCAATTGAGGGGAGTAGTTTAGCCTGGACTACCTTCAGAAGCGGAGTCAGAGTCGCCCCATCAGTTTATTTGCAAGATTTTTCATCATTAAAGTAATCAGCATGCCTTTCCTTCTTGCTTCCTGTTTTTGGCGCCAAAACGACGCTTCCTTGTCGAATATGACTCCTAGGTACTAATATTCATGTGCTGGGTCGAGTTTTGTGCCACCAAGCAACCAACTTCTCTGGAGGTTCTTTTTGTTGTTTGTTGACATTGTCCGGGTTTTGCTCAGGTTTATTTTTAAGTTGTTTTCTGTGGCGTAGGTCTGCATTTCCGTCAGTAGATGCTGGAGACCAACGTAAGTGTGACAAAGCAGAACTACGTCGTCTGCGTACATGAGATTGGACAATGTTTTCTGTTTTCCCTCCTATCCTCGGTGAGTGAGAATTGCAGGTGTCAAGCACCTTTGGAAGGTCAGCCATGAATAGATTAAACAGGGTTGGTGCAAGCACACAACCCTGTTTCAATCCTTTTGTTGTGGGAACTTTCGAGGAGATGTGGGTGCCGCCACCTAGTTTCACTTGCACCCAGGTATTCGTATGTAGAAGCTTCAGCATGTTTAGAATAGGCTGTGGTATGCCCCATTGCGCCATTTTCCTCACAGTATGCCCCTATCTACATTATCGAATTCAGCGCTGAAGTCAATATAGCCTAGATGTAAAGGTAGTTTTGAGGCTTTAGCTGCATCGATTATTAGCGAGATTGTGAGGATATTTGTAGATGTGCTGGCCATTTTGCGAAAACTGTTCTGGTTCAGCTGTATTATCAAGTTTGCCTCAGCCCAGTTTGTAAGCTCCTCCAGTATGGTGCCCGCAACATATTTTGCTCATTGGTCAATCAGAGCCACTAGGCGATAATTATTGGGCTCAGCCTTGTCTCCTTTTTTATAGATTGGCACTATTGTCAAGCCCTTCTACGATTTCGGTATTCTGTTTAGTCGCCTGACTTCCAGAAATAGAGGTTGCAGGATATCAGCCCATGCTTCCCTTTTTGCTTTGAACAGGGCAGGTGGAATGCCATTCGGTCCCGGAGCCCTTCTTTCCTCTCCTTAGAAATCTGCTTTTTGATTGAGAGAGACAGGGGGCAGCTAGTTATTCCTGATGGTCTATTTTCTTTGGGTGGCGGCTCCTGCTCCCTCGTCTCAGTTATACTTGCTTCTGCTTGTTCTTCTGGTGACCAGCTATTGACCGTTTGTGTTCCAGTACTATCCATTTGGTTATTGAAGTGGGTAGTCAGGTATATAACCCAGTTTAGTTCCGAAATATATGACCCGATGCCCTTATGATGAGGATGAATAATTCTGTTCACAGTTTTCCAGAAGCGGACACTGTTGTTGCTATTTGTGTCATGTGGAAGCTTTGCCCAGAATATATTCTCATGATCGTTGTTGATGTTCCATTTCAGTCTTTTTAATTTTGCCCTTTGGTCCCTCAAGGATGCTCGTGCACTGACGTTCCCTGGGAGTCTTCTCAGCCTTCACAGTTGCATTTATTGATTTCTTAAGGTACTTCAGCTGTAGTCTTTGATTTTTCAGAATTTTATTTTTTCCAAGTGCTTTCTGGACATTATTTTTTGGAGCAAAGATATCTGCATGTTGTTCTAGTAGTATAGCAGTAAACTGTTCCCAGCATGCTATTTTGTCTTCTGGGCTAAATGATTGCGAGTTGAAGAGTTGGGTTGCTGATTCGGCCTTGGAATTTGTATTATTTATTGTGCATTTGATCCTTCTTAAATTGGAGGTAAAGATAGACCCCAAAGTTGCATCTGACCTAATTGGTCTTGCTACAGTCGCTCTTATTTGAGATTCTTGAGGGCGATGGTCACTATCGCCCTTATCCCCCATTCTGTACCCAGAGATATATGGAAAGAGAGTGAGGCTTGCAAAGGTGTAATCCAAAATAGGACTTGTTGCAGAAGAATAATAAGAATGGACTGGTGGAGGGTCATCTGGAAATCTTCCGTTTAATGCTGGGAGGTTTAGGTGTTCTAGATCCGCAATTAGGCGGCTATTGCAGCGTTTCTTTCCGTACAGTGGGGCGCATTGTGTAGGAATATTGTGAATTCCACTTTGTACGGCTACCTCCTCTCCTTGTGGCGAACCTATGAGATATTGGTTTAGGTCCCCTGTCAAGATGAACATCGGATTTTCCATCTCTGTAGCATACTTGGTTTAAAAGTTCTATTGAGTCTTTCGCTTTGCATTTGGGGTGGACATACGAGTTGATTAGGCACACCTCCGTTTCTTCATCCTTGAGGGAGATGGTAATTATAACTGCTATTATTGCATTTGACGTCGAGCCCATAAGAGTTGTTGAAGGTATGCTTGTTGTAGAGACGTAGGTGGCCAGCCCACCAGAACAGTGGCCACAACTGCCAATCCTTTGTTGCTGGAGTAGCAAAGCAGATATAGCCCTCATTGTGCTGAGGAGCATAAGCCAGTTTTCTTGTAGCAAAAAGTATGTCAAAGGTTGTAACATATTGTAAGAAGTCTGGATCCTCAGTTTTTGTTGCCAAGCTGTTTATATTCCACAAGCATAATCTGAGAGGTGACTCCTTTACCCTCCTATGGATTCTGTCTCGCTAGTTTCGCCAATCCTCCTCTGTGCGTGAAATAATGGTGTGCGATGTTATTTCCTTGTTGAGGCCTTGGCATGTTCTAGCAACTGCCCATGAAGCTGTTTCCTGTCAGTCCCAGTAGCTGCTGACACTCTGTTGACAAGTTCTTCCCTGTGCACCTCTAAGTACACAGTTTAAGTGTACTAGGCGTGTTTTTGTTCCAGGGCTCGCACTACTTAATAATGGAAATGGATAGGCTGGTTTTTGAAAGGGGGCAATGTTGATGCCCCAACTTTGAAATGTGCTCAGTTTAGCCAAGATTGCCTCTGCAGTTTTGCTTGTGGTCCATGTTGTTTTTGTGGCCTCTGGACACTGAGGGTTTGTGGTATGTATAAACTCTATGAAGAGTAGATCCGTTGACCTTTTGCCAGCAAGATTTTGAATTGACTCTGTTAGTCTTAGGGTATTACCTCAATTTAATGTGTCTTGATGGCCTTTGGAGGTATATAGAGGATAGAATACCAGAACCTCTGTTTCCTGCTGTCTAATATGTGTTGCCGGCAGCTGTAGCTTTGCTATTGCCATCGGTTCAGTATGGAGTGTGCTGCCGGTTGCTTCTTTAGGCTGTGTTTCCACTTTGTTGCTTAATGCTTCAACCTTATGGTTTCTTGGGATGAGCTTAGGTGTTCCTAACGTGGGGGATGTTTTATTTCTTGCCCCCCTTGCTGTGCCCCTTTGTCCGGGAACCTCCAGCAGGAGCTACCATTAGATGATGTGATAGGCCATTTGAGCTCTTTGAGCGATGGCTATCTGACCTACCTGTCATTCCACAAGCTTCTCTTCTGGGCCCATTGTTTGAGCTCGTGTTGGTGTTTTTTTGGTTTATGTTGATCATCTTTTGGTCCCCGGAGTTACACGCCTCTCCAATTATCTCTTGTGGATGTGCAGTTTTGTTAGATGGAACCTTTATCTCTCCCCTCAGATCTCGGCATTGTGTTAGCTGTAGGTTGTGTCCTCTGTCAGGTTTTGTTGTTTGAGGAATAGTTGTGGAAAATTGTCTTTTCCCTTCTTTGTGTTCTATGATAGCCCTATGTGAAAATCTTTGTCTATTTTCTTCTCCAATTTCCCAGTGTGCCCTAATTGCGGATGTCTGGTTTGGGACATGTTCTTGTTCCGGGAGATGTTTGGAGATGATTGGAGACAATTGCACTTGATTTACAGAGCTTACATCACCTGGGTTAAAGTCCCATTTGTTGTATGAGCCTGAGAAGATGGGGAAGTAAGCTGTTGCATTTGTATGAAGCTTTTGGTTGCACCCTTTCCTTTTCTGTTGGCGGCGTTGCTTAGCATTAAGTTTTGGTGAACCTCCATTTCCGGACCCTCCCTTCTTCTCAGTGTCCACATTGAAATTTCCTATGTGCAAGTTACCGATAGTTTGTTCATTGATTGCTCCCTCCGCTGTGTGGGGATTGCCCTGGCATTTTGTTGTTTTTCCTGCTGTTATGCTTTTGATGTCCTTTACCATGCTATTTATCATTGAGGGCAGGGTGGATAATTTATCATCGACCTGATCAATGTTGCATCTAAAGTTGGAATTGATTTGTGATCTTGTTATCAGCCCATTCAGATCTCCCAGTTTTTCGTCGATGCCAGCAGTGAAGACTGCCAGTGTGTTCAATAGTGTTAACTGGATCTCCATCATGTCTGATTGAAATTGCAATGCCTTAACAGCCAATTGTATTGTGTTTAGTAGGGAAGCCCAAGCGCCAGCGTTTTGTTCCTTTGTTTGCAGACTCTTTTCTGCACTGTTTTTTATGTTCTGTGGAAAGTGTATTCCCAGAGAATTCTTGGGGGATGTCCTCCCTTTGTTCCTGTTCCTGATCTTTATCTGGTGAATTGGTTGCGAGCATGTCCTCCCATTCTTTTGTATTTAAGTAAGACATAATTGCCCTCCCCTCTTCTCTCTGGTTTAGATCTGGCATCCTTAGGTCTACCCCTGTTCCTCTTTGTTGTGTAAGAGGACTCCCTTGAGCAAGGGGTGGTGTGGTTGTTGGTAATTTGGTGTTTGCCGGATCAGTTGTTTTCATGGGGGTACTATGGCTGCTGGTCATGATAATAATTCTAGGGCTGAAGTTAGTTGCACTGTTTTGATCAGCTCCTGCTCTCCTTGAATCTTCTTTAGTATCGCTCGCATCCTTGGTTTTTTTGGTGGCTCAATGCTCATCCCTGACATCTAGTTGTAGTTCTGATGAAGAGGTTGCTTGGAGCTTCTGATCTGTGGTGGGAGTCCCTTGAGTGCTGCTCTGTTGGCTGATTTTTATTGGGGAGAATCCTAGATTCCTGGGCACATCCGCAGGAGATGTAGTTTCTGCCACTTGCAACCCTGGAGTTTGGAGCTTGGTTTGCGATTGCTGGCTTTGTTGCTGTGATGATCTGCCTTCATCTTTAAGCTCTTTAGACTCTACAATTGGAATATATGCTTGGGTCTGCAGGGGTAACAGTGGAGATTTCAGGCCTTTGAGGATTGCGTTACTTGAGAAAAGAGCTGACCCTGGATCCCTTAGGAAGTTAAACTTCGTATAGATCTTAGGTTGTCTGGAACATGCAGCACTCATGGATCCCAACCGTGCTGTAATCTCACTCTGTCGCTGGTCTGTTGTAATATGTTTTAATTCAGCACTGTGCTGAGCTCCGAGATATTGTGTCTTGCCTTTTCTCCTCGTTCCTCGTTCTTCCAGACCTCATTAAGCCTGTATGATTTTTGGACAGCAGATACCAGATCAGCAGCTGCAGGAGATCTGCAGCTATGATGAGCAGAGCAGAGTAATCAAGGCTGATGATAGGACAGCTTGTCTAACTATTCTATGTTATGGGCTCTTCCACGTGTTGTGATCGCTTTTCAAGCTGTTGTGTGCTCTACTGTCCTCTCTCAGAGTTTCCCGGCGTTATCCCAGGAAATAACTGGCTGTGTTTCGTTATTGGCATGTTTTGCCACTGTAGTTATCCCCGTCTCATCTGCACCACGTCTACTGCGATGAGTGGCGATACTGTGGCGCGGTTGCGCAGCCTCAGTCGTGTGCTGATTGTCGTTCCCCGCTGCCCTGACTGAGATCACTTCTAAAGTTTTGTTGTAATGGGGTTTGCTCTGTGTTTAACCAGTGTCCAATGCGCAATGTCGAGTGTCCAAAAACCCCTATAGAGCGGTACATAGAGTGCGTAAGGTTCTGAGGCTAAATGGGGGGGTAAGTTTGATTTGTCAAGTGGTGCTGACACAGGCAGCTTGCTGGCCTCACATCCCCCCTTTCCCCTTCATCTTTTCCTTCCCCCTTCATCTTTTCCTTCCCCCGCACTCACTCACCACCTGTGATGACTGATGAGCTCACTGCCTAGGTCCGCCTGGGCCCGGTAGGTTTGCAGCAGGTCTCCCCGCCGCACTTCAGGCCATATTTTCAGACAGTACCTCCAAAGTACCCCGAAGCTGAGAGGCACTAGGAGCTCCTTACTTGCTCCATGCTGTGAGCACCAACAAGCTGATCCCTCCGCTGTGTACTGCGCCGATTGCCTACTACCCCTGCTGCTCCGTTGAGGCAAAAGGAGCCAAAGTGCCAGGTAGATTGGAATGTTATTAATGATGCTGGGCGGCAGGACAGGTGAAAAAGACTGGCAAGCTGGCTGGCTGGCTGTTTTGGCTGTGTGTGAGCTGTGTGGGTTGTGAGAAGTCGCTGGGACCGCGTCCAACTGCCTGTTGCCGATTGTGGGAGTTGCACGTTGGCATTAGGCAAAAAGATCGTGGCTCCTGCCACACTGAAAAATGTTGAAGAATGTTAAAGAATGTTGAAAAAGTCTTGCGGCTTCCGCCGCCTTAGCAAGTATTCGTGGCTCCTACCGCATTTGGCAGTGTCTTTGTGGCGCAGAGAAGACCTGACAGAGTCAGGTAGTTCGCAGGAGTGGGGGACCCAGCGGGGAGCCAAGCGGGGGACCAAGCCAGCCGGTCCCGGGTCACAACTCTGCTACTCTCCGGCGGTGGTCTTTCCCCAGCTGCGGTGGCGTCGTTTACTCAGCGCTCAGCACTCACGGCCGATCGCAGCTCCCAGCCTACTCCCAGCCCGCTCTGCCCCCTCTTCTCCTCGGCTCGGCTGACCTCAAAACGTTGACTGGACTGCTACAGCTATCGAGCAACAGCTATCCTGCCTTAAATGAGATCAAAATACTTTCACACATTCAAGAATCCAAACCTTTTGTTCTCTGTTACCAGTGCATCAAAATCCAGTTACATTTATGTCCAGCATCTTCTGATTTATTCATATCACACAGAAAAGTGGAGTCATGCCCTTGTCCTTTTTTCTGCGCTGATGTGTGTTATATGGTTTTACATTTACTTTGCTTCCCGGTTTGTTTTGGTTTTCATCCACATTCCATGTCTGTGGTTTTTAGGTCTCGTCCTTTACCATTCCGAAGGAATGGGAAATGGCCGAGAATTCAAGTGCTCGAACTGATTGTCAAACCACCGCTTTTTTTCGTGGCGTTTTCTTCGAGTGCACGTACAGGCACGCGCTTTTGGCCCATACACTTTCATGGCCATCTGTTCCTCAATGTCCCTCCCACCCTTCGTCAGGCTAATGGCCCTCCCGGCTCCCCCAGCACAGAGCGCGCATCGCGGCCGCACAGCACATCAAAGGGCTTCTCCCAGCGTGTGCTGTGCGGCTTCTCCTTTCCTAATTATGTGGCCGGCCGTACTTGTGTTTCCCGGACGCTTCCCGGCCACTCTTGTATTTAATTAGCAGCAGCAGCATTTCTCCTGCGCCAGGCCACATCAAAGGCTCTGTGCCACTTTCACCCACACAGCAACACTTACAGACACGCAACGCCACTCACACCCACGCAAGCCCACTATCATCCACGCAACGCCACTCACACACGCAACGCCACTCACACACGCAACGCCACTCACACACGCAACGCCACTCACACATGCAACGCCACTCACACACGCAACGCCACTCACACATGCAACGCCACTCACACACACAACGCCACTCACACACGCAATGCCACTCACACACGCAACGCCACTCACACACGCAACGCCACTCACACACGCAACGCCACTCACACACGCAACGCCACTCACACACGCAACGCCACTCACACGCAACGCCACTCACACACGCAATGCCACTCACACACGCAACGCCACTCACACACGCAATGCCACTCACACACGCAACGCCACTCACACACGCAACGCCACTCACACACGCAACGCCACTCACACACGCAACGCCACTCACACACGCAATTCCACTCACACACGCAACGCCACTCTCACACACGCAACGCCACTCAGCCACGCAACGCCACTCAGCCACGCAACGCCACTCAGCCACGCAACGCCACTCAGCCATGCAACGCCACTCAGCCACGCAACGCCACTCACACACGCAACGCCACTCACACATGCATCGCCACTCACACACGCAATGCCACTCACACACGCAACGCCACTCACACACGCAACGGCACACACACACGCAACGCCACTCACACACGCAACGCCACTCACACACGCAACGCCACTCAGCCACGCAACGCCACTCACACATGCAACGCCACTCACACACGCAACGCCACTCAGCCACGCAACGCCACTCACACACGCAACGCCACTCACACACGCAACGCCATTCACACACGCAACGCCACTCAGCCACGCAACGCCACTCAGCCACGCAACGCCACTCAGCCACGCAACGCCATTCAGCCACGCAACGCCACTCACACACGCAACGCCACTCACACACGCAACGCCACTCACACACGCAACGGCACACACACATGCAACGCCACTCACACACGCAACGCCACTCACACACGCAACGCCACTCACACATGCAACGCCACTCACACATGCAACGCCACTCACACACGCAACGCCACTCACACACGCAACGCCACTCACACACGCAACGCCACTCACACACGCAACGCCACTCAGCCATGCAACGCCACTCACACACGCAACGCCACTCACACACGCAACGCCACTCACACACGCAACGCCACTCACACACGTAACGCCACTCAGCCACGCAACGCCACTCACACACGCAACGCCACTCACACACGCAACGCCACTCACACATGCAACGCCACTCACACACGCAACGCCACTCTCACACACGCAACGCCACTCACACACGCAACGCCACTCAGCCACGCAATGCCACTCAGCCACGCAACGCCACTCAGCCACGCAACGCCACTCAGCCACGCAACGCCACTCAGCCATGCAACGCCACTCACACACGCACGCCACTCACACACGCAACGCCACTCACACACGCAACGGCACACACACACGCAACGCCACTCACACACGCAACGCCACTCACACACACAACGCCACTCAGCCACGCAATGCCACTCACACACGCAACGCCACTCAGCCACGCAACGCCACTCACACACGCAATGCCACTCACACACGCAATGCCACTCACACACGCAACGCCACTCAGCCATGCAACGCCACTCACACACGCAATGCCACTCACACACGCAATGCCACTCAGCCACGCAACGCCACTCACACACGCAACGCCACTCACACACGCAATGCCACTCACTCACACACGCAACGCCACTCAGCCACGCAACGCCACTCAGCCACGCAACGCCACTCAGCCACGCAATGCCACTCACACACGCAACGCCACTCACACACGCAACGCCACTCACACACGCAACGGCACACACACACGCAACGCCACTCACACACGCAATGCCACTCACACACACAACGCCACTCAGCCATGCAACGCCACTCACACACGAAACGCCACTCAGCCACGCAACGCCACTCACACATGCAACGCCACTCACACACGCATCGCCACTCAGCCACGCAACGCCACTCACACACGCAACACCACTCACACACGCAATGCCACTCAGCCACGCAACGCCACTCACACACGCAACGCCACTCACACACGCAACGCCACTCACACACGCAACGCCACTCACACACGCAACACCACTCAGCCACGCAACGCCACTCACACACGCAACGCCACTCACACACGCAACGCCACTCACACGCAACGCCACTCACACACGCAACGCCACTCACACATTGTGGGTGCAGATTGTGGGTGCAGATTGTGGGTGCAGATTGTGGGTGCAGATTGTGGGTGCAGATTCAGAGTGCAGATTGTGGGTGCAGATTGTGGGTGCAGATTGTGAGTGCAGATTCAGAGTGCAGATTGTGGGTGCAGATTGTGGGTGCAGATTGTGGGTGCAGATTGTGGGTGCAGATTCAGAGTGCAGATTCAGAGTGCAGATTGTGGGTGCAGATTGTGGGTGCAGATTGTGGGTGCAGATTCAGAGTGCAGATTCAGAGTGCAGATTGTGGGTGCAGATTGTGGGTGCAGATTGTGGGTGCAGATTGTGGGTGCAGATTGTGGGTGCAGATTCAGAGTGCAGATTCAGAGTGCAGATTGTGGGTGCAGATTGTGGGTGCAGATTGTGGGTGCAGATTGTGGGTGCAGATTCAGAGTGCAGATTCAGAGTGCAGATTCAGAGTGCAGATTCAGAGTGCAGATTCAGAGTGCAGATTGTGGGTGCAGATTGTGGGTGCAGATTGTGGGTGCAGATTGTGAGTGCAGATTCAGAGTGCAGATTCAGAGTGCAGATTGTGGGTGCAGATTGTGGGTGCAGATTGTGGGTGCAGATTCAGAGTGCAGATTCAGGGTGCAGATTCAGGGTGCTGATTCAGGGTGCAGATTCAGGGTGCAGATTGTGGGTGCAGATTGTGGGTGCAGATTGTGGGTGCAGATTGTGGGTGCAGATTGTGGGTGCAGATTCAGAGTGCAGATTCAGGGTGCAGATTCAGGGTGCAGATTCAGGGTGCAGATTCAGGGTGCAGATTGTGGGTGCAGATTGTGGGTGCAGATTGTGGGTGCAGATTGTGGGTGCAGATTCAGAGTGCAGATTCAGAGTGCAGATTCAGAGTGCAGATTGTGGGTGCAGATTCAGAGTGCAGATTCAGAGTGCAGATTGTGGGTGCAGATTGTGGGTGCAGATTGTGGGTGCAGATTGTGGGTGCAGATTGTGGGTGCAGATTGTGGGTGCAGATTCAGAGTGCAGATTCAGAGTGCAGATTCAGAGTGCAGATTGTGGGTGCAGATTCAGAGTGCAGATTCAGAGTGCAGATTCAGAGAAAACTCAGCAGCACCACCACCATTGCAATGCAATAGGTCTCGTTTTAACGCAAATTTAAGCTATAGGCCTTGTAAATGACAAAGCCTTTTATTTATGTTCCAAAAACCAGAACGCAAAAATAAAGGGCATTATCATTTACAATGCTAATAGTTCAGACTCGCGTTATTGCGAGACCTATTGCATTTCCAATGCTTGTTCAGTGATGAGTGGTACCTGCAAGTGTTGCTGTCCTTGAGACCTGCTGGCTGCACTTTGGTCGTGGGCTCACTTACTTTGACAAAGCCTTTTGAATGTAGAGCTGAGCCCCGCATCTCCACACAACATATTGGCCATGATCACAGGATTGGATCCAGTCACCCCACCAACCTCAGTGCAGGTTTAAGACATTGACTGCCCTGAGACGTCCTCTAGCGTGTTTTTCTGGGGACCCGACGGTGATCTGTTGAGAATGGCCTGCATAGTTCTTGAGCATTGACGGAATCACGCTCAGATCGTGTAAGTATGTCTTTTTTTTTACTCCATCTTCATTGGGCTGAGTGGTTCTGCACGAGCTTCAATGGCTCTATGAAGAGTGATTAGCTTCAGCATAAACGGTTCACATAAGCACGATCTGTGCAATCAGCCCCCGTGGACTATAGGAAGAGGAGGGGCAGGAACCCCTTACACAGCCATTTCTATTGTGACATCTTGCTCACCCCATGAGTCTTTGCAGGCAGTGCATGTGTCATCTGCACACTGTTGGCGATATTGGATGTATGAAACCACATCAATTCACTATTTGGCTTCTAAATCATCTTAAGTTAAAACAGCTTACATTTTCATAAAAAATCATATTTGAAGCAATGGTACAATTTCCTGCAAGAGCTGAGCGCAATCACAGGTATTTTAGCATTTTGACTTGTGGAATTGTGCACATTTAATTAAATTTTGTGTCACAGATCAACACTCTTTATAACATGGCTTCATCGCAGCATTTTATGCAGCCACTTCCATTTTTGCACCATCCAGGCAAATTGAGGCAATGGCTGAGAATTTTTGAGAATTGCTTAGTGGCCATACATTTGAGCCAGGAAACAATTCTGGTTTACTGGTTAGTGACTTGGGCCAAGCAGCAGAGCAGATGTTTGATAATTTACTGGAGAAGGATGTTCCACATGTGCAATTTGTTGTATGGGTTCTCAGACAAAATATCGAGTTGGAAGTTTCGACTTATATCATGACACAGAAATATCAACAGCAAGAATATCGTGGTCAGAAGTATTCACTTTAAGGTAAGAAATATTGTTTAAAAAAATATAGAAGTCATTGATTTCGTTTGCAATAATATAGTTGTTTAAAATATCTATTTTTTAATTAGTGTTATGTATTTTAGTTTATCTTTTAAATGTATGTCATGTATATTTTTGTATAGGTTTTTTAAAATATGTGTTTCATTTTTAGTACTTATCAATTTTATTTCAATTACATTTTGTGTTTTTTACTTCTGTAGCGGGTTGTGGGTTTATAGGGGAATGGGTGGGAAGTAATTTATTATGATAAAGTAATGATTATTTTTTATTTATTCATATTTATTTAATTGAGATTTTATAGTGATTTTATATAACTAATTATTAACTGGTTGTTAATTAATATTAATTAATTAATTGGTATTTATTATGGTAATTATGTCATTTCTTTTAGGTGCAGGCTGTGGAGTTTATAGGGGTTAAGGGTGGGAAGTAATTTATTTTTGATTAATTAATAATGAGTTGTTAATTTATATTAATTAATTGATTGAAAATTAATTATGGGACTAGTGTAATTAATTTTAGGTGTGGATTGTAGGGTTTATAGCGGTAAAGGGTGGGAAGTTATTTATGATTAATTAATGAATAATTAGTTGTTACTTTATATTAATTAATTGATTGTAAATTAATTATGGAAATTGTGTAAATACTTTTAGGTGCGGGTTGTGAGGTTTATAGGGATAAAGGTTGAGAAGTAATTTATGTTTCATTCATTAATAATTAGTTGTTCATTAATATTAATTTATTAATTGACATTTAAATAGGGTAATTATTTATATTTTTGTGTGTGGTTTTACATTTATAGGGGTAAAGGTTGGGGAGTAAATTAATTTTACTTACTTTATAATTGGTTGTTAAATACTATTAGTTTTTTAATTGAAAATAAGTTTTAATTGTGCAATTAATAATTTTACAGTTTATTTTAGCTGTGGCTTAAGGGGATTATAGGGGTAAAGTGTAGGAAGTTTATTAATTTTTTTAAGTTTTAATTTGATTTTTAATTAATAATTGGTAATTAAATATGTTAATTATGTACGTTCTTTTTTTTAAATGTAGATGTGGGTTGTGAATTGTGTGGTGTTATAGGATAGGAAATAAAAAAAGGAAATGTATGTAATAATTAATGTTTGTGTTTCTAAATACTTTCTAAATAAAAATATATATTTGTTTGAATTTTTTTTTCTTTTATTTAATATAATATTTGTCGGCATTTGTCATATGCATTTAACATTATAACATTTTTTTTATTTGTAATATTAAATATATTTGTATTTTAATATTTAACATATTTATATATATTTATTTATTTTGTTTTTTAAATATTGTTGTTGTTATTATTTTGTTTGTTTTTAATTTTGGACTGACTGGAGTTAGAATATTAATTATTACCCCTGGGAATAGTAGTTTTTACCCCTCCGATATCCAACACTTTCCCTATTGTTGCACTTACTGGAGAGGGAATAGTCATTTTTACTTCTCTGCTATCTAACACTTCCCTACTGTTGCATTGACTGGAGTGGGAATAGTACATTTTACCCTTCTGCTATCCAATACTTTCCCTACTGTTGCACTCATTGGAGTGGGAATAGTAATGTTCACCCCTCCTCCATCCAAAGCTTCCCCTACTTTTACACTCACTGGAGTGGGAATAGTAATTTTTGAGTGGTAAATTTGTTTACATTTTTAAATAATTTAATGTTTTAATTTACAATAGAATGGTTTTTTAATATAGATTTTGTTATTGATTGTTATACATATATATATATATATATATATATATATATATATATATATATATATATATTTGCAAATGTTTATATAATTTTAATATTATAATTATTTGTAATGAATAGTTTAATTGTTTCAATATATTTATATGTATATATATTGATTATGTATGTTTATAACTTTTTAAAGTTTATTTGTTATAAGGCAATTAAAAACATTTCTTTTCCCCAAATCTGATTAAATTATAATTATGACCCTGTTATTTGCCCCCACCTATTTCTGTCATAATAGCGCCGTGATATCCTATTTAGGATGATTGTTTGCGCTCTACAAGTACCATTGACATTGACATTGACATATTTGTTAAAATGTACATTAAATCTACTTTATTTAAAAAAATGTTTTTATTATTTAACATACTTAATATTTATTATTGTATTTTTTATATATATATATATATATATATAAATCGATATTTTGTACAACTATATTTTTACCATCGATATTTTTTCTCTCGATATTTTTGTACTTACCTGTATAAGTATAGGGAGTTGAAATTTTTGCTTCATATATTTTTTCATCTATGTTTTTTACATCTATATTTTTTACATTGATATTCTGTCAGTAAAGTTAGTGTGGGATGAGTATCGTGAAGCACTGGCACATTTACTTAAATAATACGCTTATGAACCTAGTATAATGTTGGAAAGACATAATTTCTTCAAGAGGAAGCAAAGTGCAGAGGAGAGTGTGGAGGAGTATATACCCACTTTAAGGATTCTTGTGACACCATGTGATAGTGAAAGCAACATAGATAATTGTAATTGGGACCATTTAATTTTCAATTGTTTTTTGCAATTGTTTTTCAAAGAAAATAACAGAAAGGCTTTAAAGTTGCAGACATCCATCATTTATTGGACTGATTGACGCAGCCAAGGAAACAGAGTATTATATGGCTTCCATCAATGCATTCGTGTTAGACCTGTCAGCCCTAGGGTGGTCTTAGCCCGTTTTCTTTCCCTTTTTGCCTCATGTTTGCCACCATCTTTTTTTTGGACCTAGGCCTCTGGGCACCTTACCACTGGCAACCAGTGCTGAGGTGCAGGTGCTCTCCCCTAATAATATGGCTGCCACCAGCCCCTGCTACTGTGGAGTGGCCATTGTGCATACACGCACCAGTAGTTAGGATCAGGCTGGGACATACTGTTACTGTATCCTTGCCGTCTTGCCTTTTTGTCACATAGACAGACATGGTAGAAGCCCCTGGAACCTTCCAGCCCAGGGATGAGTTATACTTTGCCGCCTTTCAGGAGGGTCACCTGACCTAGGGGTATAAAAGGAAAGGAGGGAAACCTAACTAGTCAGTTGGGGTACCACTGAACCTGGGGCAACCTCTGCCGGAGTATAGGCTGTTGGGACTAGGGTGGAACCTACACTACTGAGTCTGACTGAGCTTAGGCCCTGCTCCACCCAAGATAGCTGAGGGGCTCTGCCAGCCTGCTGTCCTTGCCCAGTGAGGGGGAAACCCAGGAGACCAACTCCAGTGTGCCGCAGGGAACAATCCTGCCTCTTGTTCCTGTCAAACACAATCCCCCTACCCTTTCCCCACGATACTGCAACTAAGACCTGCCATCCACTACCAGCGCTGGGAACCTGATGCCTGAAACTCCCCAACCAGTGCTGTGATCCCTAAGCGCTGAAGGACCTGTGATTGCTGCAGCAGCGGGGAACCACAAGGTGAGGGCTGTGTCATCCCAGCGCTTAACTGCCAGGACCTGCTCCCTTCTACTAGCGCTGAGTTAAGCGTTGCTCTGAAGGAATTCGCCATGTCAGGCTGTGCCTCTTTTGCTGCTGTCTGTTTTATATTTTATTTATTTTATAAAAACATTTGTAAAGCGCGAAACGAAGGCCCGTGGGCATCTCGGCGCTAAGTAACTGCAATGTTTGGCCAGCAAGGGGGGACTGAGGTTCATTGGTTGAAAAGCCAGGTTTTAAGGTTTTTGCGGAAAGACCACAGAGAAGGACTGGTCTTGATAGAATGGGGCAATATGTTCCACAATTTTGGAGCGGCTACGAGAAATCTTCTGTCACCCCAGTTGACAGATTTAGTTCGGGGGACCACCAGTTCCAAGGAGCTGGAAGAACGCAGTGTTCTGGACGGGCAGTAAGGGGTTAGGTTCTGAGTAAAGAATACTGGTCCGGCATTGTGTAAAGCCTTGTATACTAAACACAGGGATTTAAACTTAATCCTTTTCTTCACCGGAAGCCAGTGAAGTTGTCTTAAGGTGGGTGAAACCGGTTGGTGTTTGGGGATTCGCCCTAGGAGCCTGGCGGCCGCGTTCTGGATAGCCTGCATTTTCGATAACACTCTCTCCTGGGCACCTAGAAACAGAGCGTTACAATAGTCTAGGGTGGAGAGTACCAGGGAGCTTACCAATGTTTTAACGGTGTTTTCAGGTAGAAAGGGCAGAATTTTCTTAATGATCCTTAATTTAAAGAAGGCAGAAGAGGATATCTGGTTGGCATGTGGTAAAAAGTTCAGACGGTTGTCGAACAGGACTCCCAGGTTCCTCACTTTGTTAACCGGGTCTGGGGGCTGGCCCATAGGTGAAGGCCACCAAAGGGGGGACCACTCCGGGGAGAGATTGCCAAAAATTACAACTTCCGATTTGTCGGTGTTTAATTTCAGACAGTTGTGTGCCATCCAATTCCCGATAGCCACCATGCCCTGGTTGAACAAATTGGCTTTCTGAGGCCCGTCATTTTTGACGGCAAGGACCAATTGAGTGTCGTCAGCGTATGACGTGAGGCTCATCCCGTGTGCCCTGATGACATTGGCAAGGTCCGACACATAAATGTTAAAAAGTGTCGGACTAAGGGATGAGCCTTGGGGGACTCCACATGGTAGTGACAGGGGGGAAGATTCAAAAGGTCCTACAGTGACGACCTGGGTCCTATTGGCCAGGAAGGAAGCAAGAAGATTTTTAGCATTACCTCAAATGCCTAGGCTCTCGACACGGTCGACCAAGGTGGTATGGTCGACCGTGTCGAAGGCCGCTGAGAGATCCAATAGTATCAGGACAGCAGTGCCTCCCGCATCCCGGATGGATCTGATGTCGTCCGCCGCTTTGACCAAGGCCGTCTCAGTTCCATGGAACCGGCGGAAGCCAAACTGCGATTCGACCAGGCATTTGTTTTCCTCGATAAAGGCGGAGAGTTGGGCATTCATGATTTTTTCCACTATTTTCGCTAATAGTGGGAGACTGGCGATGGGGCGGTAACTTTTAAGTTCTTCTTTATCAAGGGTAGGTTTTTTGAGAAGCGGTTTTATCAAAGTTTTCTTCAGTGTCTCGGGATAAATACCGGTGCTAAACATAGAATTGCAGATATCGGTTATGGTCGGTAGAACTGCATCCATAATTGGCCACAGGACCGTCAAGGGACAGGGGTCCAGGGCCGAGCCCGATTTGATGGAGGATACAATGTTTAGCACCTGCGAACAAGTTACCTCTCTAAACTGAGGGAAAATTGGTCCCTCAAGTTGAGTTGATGGCCTGTGGGCAGGGATTACATTATTGGCAAAAACCCGGTAAATGTCATCCACTTTACTGAAGAAGAACTTTGATAGAGCGTCGCAGAGAGTTTGGGACGGGGGAGGTGTGAGATCCACAGAGAGACCAGCTAATTGTTTAGTCGTCTCATATAGGGATTTATTTGAATTTTGTGCAGTTTCTATTTTGTTGCAGTAATACTTTTTTTTTGCGTCAAAAATAAGATGTTTGTATTTTGCTACAGACTCCTTGTACAAGAATTTGGCTTCGGGAGTGTAATCCTTCCGCCAATGTCTTTCTCTGTTTCGACACTGTTGCTTTTGTGTACGCAACTCCACCGTATACCACGGGGCCGAAGGAGTGGGCCTGTTGCGTGACCGTTGTTTAACTGGGACCAAGTCTTTTGCTGCTGAGCTTACCCAGTTGTGAAATTGGGAGGTAGCATTATTAGGGTCGTAACATAGCGTGGGGAGGGTGTCATTGAGCAAGGTTTTCAACCTACATACATCTATGTCATCCCATGCCAGATAGGGTTGACGGGGATTGGGGTAAGGTTTGTTGACCCGGGGGTCGTCCACTTGTAACGATGCCAAGATGAGATGGTGGTCCGACCAAGTTAAGGGGAGAATTTCTATGAGTTGGAGGCCCGTGGCATTGGAAAAAATGCCATCTAACGTGTGACCTCCTTCGTGCGTAGGGGAAAGAACCAGGGGAAGTAGGCCAAGGGTGGACATGTCAGCTAAGAGCGTAGCAGTATCAGAATTGTCAGGCACGTGCTACTGCTGGGTGTCCAGGACGTGTTTGTGCCTCCAAACTGAGCGCTGTGCTGTCACGCTCACGCTGTGCCCCCTTCCCGCGCAGAGATCAGGAGCGCGACCTGCCCAGGTATCTGCGACTAAGCGCTGCATGCCCCCGATCACCGTCACAGCCCGGGTACCTGGAAGCCCATGCCGAGTCTGCAGGAGCGCTGTGTCTGTTGAGCGCTGGGTGCCCGAGCGCCGATGAGAGAGGGAGCGCTGCGGGGCCCAGGATTGCGACTGGCACCCAGGTGTCACAGCGCCATTAAACGTTCTCCATTGCTGCTGAGGCCCCCGGAGTGAGGGGAGGGCCGCGGCTGTGATCACCGATGCCGTGCTGGGCCTAGGAGGCGGGGACACGCGTCGTGCAGCAACCGGGGCAGCCGGCCGCATCATCGGCTGCGCCCCCTCCAAGATTGGCTCCCGTGGCCAAGCTCTCCGGAAGCTGGAATTTGTGAGCAAGATCACAATAAAGTACTGAAGTACATGAATCAGCCTAGCAGTGATAAACCTAAGTGCTAATGGTGTGGTAGCATAAGGCCTAAGTCCAATAGCCCTTAATGCCAAGCCAGGACAGCCACTTATCACAAGTGTGGCAAAAGAAGTCACTGTTCCAGGATATGCCGGGACCTACACAACAAACCAGTTCTGGTGGTGGAACCTGAACCACAGGAAGAATGAAAACTATTTTCCAAGTACAGGAAGACAAGGGATATATGACATTTCCTTCCATGTGACAATACTCTAGATAACAAACCTGTCACAGTTTTTACTGATTTGTGTTCGCCCTATACACTGATTGATAGTAATGTATTTGGTAATCCATTCCGAGATAAAGAAGGAAAACTTGTAGAACCAGATATTAAACCAGGAGGGTACAATGGGGACCCCATTTCATTGGAAGGAATTGCTACAATGAGAATCATGTTTAAAGGCAGAAAAACCATTGGCAAGGTATATATAGAAAAAAGGGGTTCAAATTTGCTAGGTTGGTGCCATCGGAAGGAATTTGGCATCAAACTTGACCCAATCAGCTCTGATCCAGTTCTTTTGGTTGACCCTTTTATCTGTGGCAAGGAAGTGTGCTACAAATTTCCCGAGGGGCTGGGTATGTTACGTTATGTTAGAAATACCAGCACCAGGTACAATTGAAATCTAAGGCCAAAGCAGTCACCCACAAAGTGAGACAGATTCCCCATCTTGGAAGATGATCCTCTAAGATAAGAGTTAGACAAGTTGTTAAAATTGGGCTTATAGAACCCGTAAAAAGCTCTCAATGGTTAGCCCCTGTTGTCATTGCTGCCAAGTCCTCAGGGAAAGACATCAGGGTGTACGTGGATTTGAGGGATCTGAATGCAAATATACAGGTGAATATGCACCCTAACTAGAGATGTAAGTTACTTCAGCGTACTGGATCTCCCATCTGCCTACCACCAGGTAGAGTTGCATCCCTCCTCAGGCCATCTGACATCATTCCTAACTCCCTTGGGTGCCTATCAATGTGTGCACATGCCATTTGGCTTGCCTCTGCAGCTGCACCTTCCAAAGGATAATGCAGAATGTATTGAAAGACATTCCAAACACATTGTGTTTCCATGATGATATCTTAATACATGGGAAGGATGAGGAAGGGCATAATGCCATGTTGGAAACTGTTTTATCGAGGTGAAAATGGGTGGGTCTCGACATCAAGAAGGAAAAGTGACAGATTGGGGTGGGATTAGTGGAGTACTATATCTCGTGATGGTACTAAACCTAAACTTAACCTAGTGGAATCCATTGAAAACATGAAAACTCCCATCAATGTGGCTGACCTTAGGCCCTTTTTAGGGTTATCTGAATATTACTCCAAATTTGTCAAAAACTATGCCACCACTGTGTAGCTTTTACAAAACCTGCTGATAATGAATTCAAAATACGAATGGGTCAAACATTGCCAATCTGCTTTTGAAGCAGTTAAGTAACCCATAACAGAAGCTCCCTCTCTAGAAAGTTTTAAGCCCAACAAAATTATCCTTTTAAGTATGGATGCTAGTAATAAGGGGCAGGGTATGCTCAGACGTGAGTCCCTTGCTCACTTTGCCACTGGATTCAAGCAAGCCGGGCTGAAGACGGCTGTAATGCCAGAAACCGGTCCTCGGAAGCTTGTTTCCGGTCCAGGGAAGGCATGGCTTGGCAGTTCGGGCTGGACTGTTCCCATGAGGCACAGGATCAGACTGATTTGCATATGGCCATGTCTGAACTGGGGTGGCAGAATGGGCTAAAGAACGGTGATGGATTAAACCCAGATCAGTTGACTGGGGGTGAGTGCTTGTATTGTCAACGCTCCGTCCATCACCATCTTTGCTTTTGCTGGTGCTAATTTTAACCAAGTGGTGGATGGGGAGGAGCAGATCGTAGCATTTGCTTCAAGAGCCCTGAATGGCTCTGGAAAACACTACTCAGCTGTAGAGAAAGAGGCCCTGGCCTGTTATTAGGCGGTTTGACATTTCAAGTTCTTTTTATGGGGGATACCATTTACAATAAGAACTGACCACAAATCCTTGCTATACGCATTTACAACTAAAGGATCAGAGAGGACCACACCTAGGATGTCCCACTGGATATTAGGATTAGAAGGGTACAATTTTAGAGTATGCCCCCTACCAGGCAATCAGAACATAGTGGCAGATTTCCTTTTCAGGGCACTTTTAAACTTAGCCTTTCAAGGAAGTGAAGGGGCACAAGAAGAGATTGTACTTAAACTAATCAGTGTGGATGAAGCAAAGTGGCAAACCTGTGTATGCAAAATGATGGTGAATTGAGTAGACTTTTCAAGCTTATTCTGGAAGGATCTCCAGAGCACCACAATGGAGTTCATAGTGAAAGGCTCAAATTTTGAGAAGTCAGGTTTTAGATATGCTTACAAGCTAACACCCTATAGCTTGGTGGGAAAATTATAACCCCTACAAGGATGAGAGAACATATTGTCAGTCTTGCACATGAGGGTCATCTGGGTCACACTCTCAATAAAAATAAGATACGTTCTGAATATTGATTGGCAGGCATGGATGCTGTGATAGATGAAGAGTCAAGGTATGTTTTGAATGTATCCGGAGTTATAAAACCCAGAAAGTAAGGAAGCCTTCTTTGTCACCTGTAGAAGTTCCAGAGACACCATGGACAAAATTGGCGGTGGACATAATAGGCCCGATGAGTCTGAAATCACTTAAAGAGAGGTTTACTCTTGTTTTGGCAGATCATCACACACATTGGATAACACTTAAGTGTGTACATCAAATTGACACTGCAACCATAATCAGCTTTCTCAAGAGTGTATTCTATGAACCAGGTACACCAGAGATACTAGTCACCAATAATGGAGTACAATTTACTCCAGACACCACGCAGAAATTTCTAGAAGATTTCCACATACAACACCACAGTACAGCATTATATTGTCCACGGGTAAACAGGCTCATAGATAGAATGAATAGGAGGGTAAAGAAATGTAAGCAAAGAGCGAAAGTAACATGAGTACCAGCCACCATGGTTTTGCAAGAAACTATATGGGCATATCACACTACACCAAATTGTGTCACTAAAGTCTCCCCTTTTTCGCCTCTCAAGGGTAGGGAACCTAGGTCAAAACTAACGGCTTCATAGGTGCCATAGTTGAAGAAAAAGGAGTCTCCTGTGATTAAAAGAAAAAGAGTATCTGAGAGAATAAATGTACACCAAACTAAATGCAAAAGTAGATATGATGTTTCCCAACTAGTAAAACCCATTTAATTTAAGTGTGAGGATTGGGTCAGGACTGATTTGCCTAAACCATGGAGGACAAGTGGGCCCAGCTTTTCTAAACCCTTAAAGATTATTCAAATAAGAAAAGATGTGGCAAAATTAGAGAATGGCCAAACCTGGGGTTTGGACAGAATTGTACCTCATGACACATCTCGTTTAAGTGAGCCTATTGATGAAAGACAGATTCTTATAAAGGGGAATGGGTCATAACCAGGAAGGCTGGCATAGAATGAGAAGAGGATGTCTACCCCGAAATAGCATAAAGATTATGAGTTCACTATGACAGGAGGATGGCTACCATGCAAATGATGAGAGGAATATTTTCAGGATTTAAAATGTAAACTTTGAGTGAGTTGTTTGCGGTATCAATGCTAATAGTATCTATTGTTCCCGCCTTTGAAAAATGTAGATTATTTCTTACTGTAGTTAGGCAGTAAACCTAAGATTCTGAGTTATTCATGTACAGTTGTTTCATTCTGTATCTGGAGCTGCAACCACAAGGTATGAGCTATTTATGTACATTTTATTATACTACACATGTCTTTTGTTACCATCAAAGCAAGATGTGTCGTAATCATCTGATGGTATTTTGCTTCCTTCATCTTCCACTACCTTCTCCTCTCCTTGGAATGCTCCTTGTCCCAACTGCCATCCTGAAGGTTCTAAGCCTGGCTCTGTGTGCTGCACAGCTGACTGGAATGTGATGGTGCACGTCTTGTCCTAATAAACCTGTTGACAAGTAACTTGGTTTATGGACTTCTCTTTGTAACAGGTTCCTTAGCATACAACAGTAGTTAGATTTTATATCAACAACTCCAATATTTTTTGTTGTTTCAAAGTCCTTATTGTCTCTCTGATTACTGTGCAGGCTGATCATAATCAGCTGACTTTACTTATTGTTCGTCCATCATTCCCAAATAATTAATTTATGACCAGCATAATTTCTTGCTCTTTATCTAAGTGTATCTCTACATGCCCTGGCTTCTCCCCACTCTCGCTTTCCATCTGCCCTTATACAGATGAGCCAAGTGGCCAACCAGCAGTGCTCTTAGCCTTACCATATGCAGGGTTGTCCTCACACTCCATTGGCACTCACAACCCTAAAGCACTCCTTCCAGTGAGTTCATCTTTAAAGCTTTATTTGTGTGATATATAACAGTGTTTGTTCCATGCTTTTGTTTATATGTCAAGAGGCAAGACTTGGCTTATTTTGAGGGCTTCTAACTACATTTTGGATAAGGTATGATCCTTTTGTGTTTCACCTTTGACTGTGGGCAATTTATCTTAAATACTGTCTTCAGTCATGCAGACTGTATTTAATAGAATCAACTTCAAAAAAATTACAGTACTAACAAGCATTGCCTAAACCATTAGGTCTTGCCTATTTGAAATCCATCGGCTTTGTTGGAGTGGAGTAGCATTGTGTGGCATGAAGTGGAGTGGCAATGTGATGCGTGGAGTGGGGTGGCATTCTGTGGTGTGGAGTGGCACTTTATGAAGTTGAGTGGAGTGACAATGAGTGATTTGAAGTGGCATTAAGTGGCATGAAGTGGAGTGGCATTGTTTGGTGTGGAGTTGCATGTATGGAGTAAAGTGGCATTGAGTGAAGTAGAGTAGCATTGAGTGGAGTGGAGTGCATTGTGTTGCATGGAGTGGCATTGAGTGGAGTGACATGTAGCAAAGCAATCCAACACCTCGTCAGTGGTAGTAAATGCTATATAATACAGTTACAATTGAGTACAGTGGAGTGGCATTGTTTGGAGAGAAGTTAAGAGACAGTGAGTGTAGTGGCATTGTGTGGCATGAAGTGGCATAGTGTGGATTGGCGTGGAGAGGCACTGTGTGCCATGGAGTGCAGCAGAATGGCAGTGGATGCTGTGGAAGGCAGTGGAGTGACATTGCATGTAGTAGTGTGGAGTGGATTGGCATTGTGTGCTATGGAGTGGCATGGTGTGGTGCTGTGTGGAGGGGTTAGCAACGTGTGGCATAGAGTGGAGGGGCTTTGAGTGGAGTGGAGTAGCATTGAGTATAGTGGTAATCTGTGGAGTGGAGTGAAGTGGCATTGAGTGGAGTAGCATTGAGTGGGGTGAGATGGAGTGGCATTGTGTTGGGTGAAGTGGCATTGTGTGGTGTTGAGTGGCATTGAATGGAGTGGCAATGCATGGAGTGGCATTGAGTGGAGTGGCATTGTGTGGCATGGAGTGGCATTGTGTGGCATAGATTGGAGTGGCATGTTGTGAAGTGGGGTGGTGTGTCATTGAGTGGTATAAAGTGGAGGGGCATTGTGTGGAGTAGAGTGGGGTGGAGTGACATTGTGTGACATGGAGTGGAATTGTTTGGAGTGTAGTGACATTATTGCTGGGGACAGGAGTGGCATTATGTGGTGTGCAGTGAGGTGTGAGGGCACTGTGTGGAGTAAAGTGGCATTGTGTGGCATGTAGTGGAGTGGCATTGTGTGGATGGAGGGGCACTGTGTGACATGGTGGTCAGTGGCAATGTATCATATGTAGTAAAGTGGTGTGGCATTAAGATGAGTTGAGTGCTGTGTGGCATGGATATGAGTTGAGTGTAAGTGCATGGAGTGGAGTGGCATTGAGTGGAATGGCATTTTGTGGCATGGAATGAAGTGAGATTGTTTAGTGTGGAGTAGCATTGTGTGGTGTGGGGTGTAGCACTGTGGTGTGGAGTGAAGGCTCATTGTGTGGAGTGGAGTGGCATTGTTTGGCATGGAGTGGATTGACATTGTTTGAGTTGGAGTGGCAATGTGTAGAATTGAGTGGCATTGTGTGGAGGGGAGTGCAATTTCAAGGCATCTAGTAGAGTGGCATTGTGTGGAGTGGAGAAGTACTGTGTGACATGGAGTTTAGTGGAATTGTGTCACATGTAGTGAAGTGGTGTGGCATTAAGTAGAGTGGAGTGGAGTGAGGCTGTGGGGCATGGATATGAGTGGAGTGGAAGTGCATGGAGTGGCACTGAGTGGAATGGCATTGTGTGGCATGGAGTACAGTGACATTGAGTAGAGTGGAGTAGTATTGTGTGGTGTGGAGTGTAGCACTGTGTGGTGTGGAGTAAAGGCTTGTGTGGAGTGGAGTGGCATGGAATGGGGTGGGGTGGCATTGTGTGGAGTGGAGTGGCAATGTTTGGTGTGGAGTGACATTGTGTGGTGTGGAGTGCACTGGCATTGTGTGGCATGGAGGGGCATGGTGTGGAGTTGTGTGGAGTCGAGTAGTATTGAGTGTAGTGGCATTTTTTGGAGTGGAGTAGCAGTGTATGGAGTGGAGTGGCATTATGTGGAGTGGAGTGGCATTATGTTGAGTGGGATTATGTGCAGTGGAGTAGCATTGAATAGAGTGAAGTTACATTGAGTGGAATCGAGTGGCATTGAGTGGAATAGTGTGGCATTGTGTGGCGTGCAGTATAGTGAATTGGCATTGAGTGGAGTGGCACCACACAGTGGGGAGTGGAGTGCTACTATGTGGCGTGGACTGGCACTGTGTGGAGTGGCATGGTATTGTGTGGTGTGGAGTAGCAATGTGTGATGTTGAGTGGAAGGGCACTGAGTGGTGTGGAGTAGCATTATTTGGCACAGAGTGAAATGGCATGGTGTGGCACAGAGTAGATTGGCGTGCTATTGAGTGCAGTGGAATGGTATGGCATTCAGTGACGTGGCATTGATTGGAGTAGATTGGCATTGTGTGACATGGAGTGGGGTGGCATTGTGTGGCATGTAGCACAGTGGAGTGGCATTGTGTGTCATGGTGTGGAGTGGAATTGGGTGGATGGAGTGGCACTGAGTGAAGTGGAGTAGCATTGAGTGAAATGAAGTGACTTTGAATGGAGTGGAGTGGCATTGTGTTGAGTATAGTGGCATTGTGGGGTGTGGAGTGGCATTGTGTGGCATGTAGTGGTATTGTGTGGAGTGGAGTGAAGTGGCATTGAGTGGGGGGTGGCATTGTGTTGTGTGGAGTGGCGTTGTGTGGTGTGAAGTGGCATTGTGTTGCATGGACTGAAATTGTGTGGCATTGAGTGGAGTGCCATTGTGTGGTGTGGCATGGTGAGTTGTGGAGTGGAATTGTGTAGCATAAAGTGAAGTAGCATTGTGTGGCATGGAGTAGAGTGGAATGGCATTGAGTGGAGTGGCATTGTGTGGCATGGAGTGACATTGTGTGGCATGGAATGGCATGGTATGGCAAGGAGTGTAGTAAAGTGGTACTGTGTTGAGTGGCGTGGCATTGTGGCTGTGAAGTGGAGGGCACTGAGGGGAATGGAAAGGTGTTCTAATTGGCACTAAGTTGCTCTATAGTGTTTTAAAGCTTTGTGCTATATCAATGCAATTATCTCAACCTACAATCTGTGTATGCATGTGATGCCTTTGATTCGATGCAGGATCTTGTTGGTATGTACAGCGCTTCTGCATGAAGTGGTTTGCTTACAAAAAATGTGTTTTAGACTAGAATGTGATAGTGGGCAAGAGAGCAACATATATTGCACTGGTTGGGTATAAAGGAGATGAAGCGAGGTGGTAAGCTACATTTAAAAATGTTAAAAGCATTTCCAAACAGGAGTAGCAGACGTGTTCAGTACTCAATCATCAAAAAAACGTTATCCCTATCAGTTCTTTTCATACATTCAGTAGTTACTCTACCAAAGACACAAGAGTCACCTGTTTAGTATTACAGCGGACTCGCTCAACTATTGGGCAAACGACAGACATGCAGACTTAAACACTAGATTTCGGGTCACTCTACATATTACAAGCACTTCCAAAGATATATTTAAAAACTTTTTATTCATAAAAATGAATCTTGTACCTGGGACCTCCCAAATGGTTACAATCTAATTCACAGTTAAAAATCACTATAGATACATTTAATACATAAATCCTTTTAGCAATTTAAAAACAATCCCAATTTAAAAAACAGTCGACGCGGCGTTTCGGTGTGCATTTGTTTCGACCTTCATCAGGACTCAAAAGTTTCTTGTTACAATCTAGAAGTGAAAAACAATTCTTTTAGCTTACATATAATGATTACAGACCCTATTTTATTACTACCTGCCTCTACAGGTTTTTGTTGTTTAGCCCACTGGTGTTATATTCATTTTACTCATAGATATGAGTACCTCTTTATGTTATTTACATTTCTACAGTTTCTCCCTACTATGGGCTTAATAAAGCATTTCATCAATTGTAAGTCCAAGGACGCTATCTACCTAATTATATGTCCTTGTAACAAAGGATATATAGGGGAAACGTCCAGGGAACTTAGAACACGAATAACAGAACATAAATCAGCCTTAAGAACGAAAAAACTGACAGCACCCCTTGTAGAACATTGGATATCTAAGAATCACAAAATAGATGATCTCAAGTGGTGCGGGATTGAAATGATGGAACACAGCATACGAGGCGGGGACAGCTTTGTAAAAAGGAAGAAGCGTGAACAATTTTATATGTCCTATTTCAATACATACAAAAATGGCCTTAACAATAAAGAGGAATGGGAGAGATTAATTCAATGAAGCAATTAATTGAGATAGATCGCATGAACCAGCCTAGACTCCTACAGTGGCCATCAGTCGCGAGTCATATTCAGACTATAGAGCGGATACACTAAACTAATGAATACGCTAAAAATGCATGATCGTAATTATGTGAGATACACTGAATCAACTACCACAAGAAAAGAGTTCTGCCCTAAACAGTAGCAGTCAGAAGAAGTTAGGTGTAAGAATGATAAACGTGCACAACAATCTGATATAAGAAAAGTTCATCCAATGTTAACTGTATGAGAATATAGAGTTGTTTCCAATGTATTGGTATTTTTCTCATTATGACGATCTAGAAAGTTATCTAGACTTGAATGTAACTGTATGTGTTTGCAACCTCAAAATATAAAAATAACTGGATGTAAACTATGTAAGCTACAAGTACCACTTCGAATTGAAAGCCAAAAAATATTTATATACTGTAAGCGAATTGGACACAATGACTGATAAAGTTGTCAGATTTTGTATGTAACTTCATTGCGGTATAATCATAATGTAAAATGGAAAGACCTCGAGTTTTTATCTAGAGAGGTCACCTCAAATAGCACTGAATATAAAAATAGATTATCCTTTTAAGGAAGTGTATAATTGTTACCTAATTATACAATTATTTGAAGTAAGGCGAAAACCGAATCCTGTAGTAATAATAAGATGGTTTGCCCGATCCAAGATGGTGGCCGATATGGATACGACCGCTTTTTTCAAATATTATCTGGAACTACATAGAAATTCTGATAAAATAAAGAAACTCTAAGATAATGATAAGTTTATTATAACACAAGGTAGAATACTACATTAATTAGAGTTGAATACAAGCAGACCATTCCGAAAATATACGCCATGTATTCTTTTACTTCCGGGTAAAATTCAACCTCAGGAGTATATAAAAAACGAACCAATGGAAGCGGTTGTTGAAAAGACTTCCGGAACGTTACGTTGGAGCAGGGAGGCCGCCAAAACAAGAGGAGGTACGGAATAGCATATTTGTGTTGATCCTTTTTTCAAATGCGCGGAGCATGTTGTATTAGGAACTGATAGTAAGTGCATCTCCCCTAATATTCGTGTAGATCCTTTTTTTAAAGACGCAGAGCATGTTGTATTAGGAACCGATAGAAAATGTATCTCCCCAAATATCACCAGCTAAATGAGGGCGTAGAGCGTATGTACAATGGAAATCAATAGTACGGACGTATTACAAAATACTGCCATACCACCTAAATGAAAATGCTCATAACGCGGTTAATTAATAATGAGTAGCACACATGGTGTGTACATCAGTTACAATAACGCGATTGGGTTGTGTAATGCGGCAGCGGCGGCACGCTGTGACAAGGCACGCTACCTGTTAAATTAGATGCAAGAAATAGTTTGAAATGGCCTGAACATAACATCAATGTGGGCACACAAGATGGTAACGACCTTGTGATGACCCACATAAACACTGTTAGACTAGAATAAATATCATGACATCATGTAATACTGCCTTCTTATTAAATAGAATGGACGTATCACATAACTAGGCGATCACCTCTTGTTTTAAAATACAATGAGGAGGAGGAGGAGTACGTTTAATTATAAATACAATTTACAAAGAGTAGAAGCGATAAATAATATGGTACTATGAGCGAATAACCATAGGGAGAATTAAAAATCTGCCATTACTTTATATTTTCAGAGATCAAAGTCTAAATTGATGAATAGACCATCTCCTAATTGAAATTGATTAAATAAAGAATATACTAACCGGATACAAAACCGCGGTAAGCATTCTGTATATACTGACACTCATCAGTGATTGAGAGTAGATGAGAAGGAATAGGGGACAGAATATCATTTCATATTCTTTGTAATGTTTGCAGTTGATCTAACAGAATTATCAACGAATAATAGCACCGTGGCTCCAACGTATACCCAGGAGAGAAGTCCAATTAAATAAGGTATTACATTAAATTAATAGCTGGTGACCTGAGTTGATGAAATTAAAATTAGAATGAACATTGTTCTTAAATTTATACTTCTGTTCTCTTCTGCCCTTACTTCAAAGGTATAGACCTTTACAACATCGGGAAGTGAGTTGTTGAAGGGCATCTCGGACTATAAAAATAACAAGACATAGCCTACTAGATTGTATGAGGTATGAAATACAGCTACCCATTGTTAAGGCCATAGTAGGGAGAATCTGTCGAAATGTAAATAACATAAAGAGGTACTCATATCTATGAGTAAAATGAATATAACACCAGTGGGCTAAACAACAAAAAAGATTTTTTTTTTAAAAGTGTATAGGCAGGTAGTAATAAAATAGGGTCTGTAATCATTATATGTAAGCTAAAAGAATTGTTTTTCACTTCTAGATTGTAACAAGAAACGTTTAAGTCCTGATGAAGGTGGAAACAAATGCACACCGAAACGTCGCGTCGACTGTTTTTTAAATTGTGATTGTTTTTAAATTGCTGAAAGGATTTATGTATTAAATGTATCCATTGTGATTTTTTACTGTGAATTAGATTGTAACCATTTGGGAGGTCCAAGGTACAAGATTCATTTTTATGAATAAAAAGTTTTTAAATATATCTTTGGAAGTCTTTGTAATATGTAGAGTGACCCGAAATCTAGTGTTTAAATCTGCCTGTCTGTTGTTTGCCCAAATGTTGAGCGAGTCCGCTGTAATACTAAACAGGTGACTCCTGTGTCTTTGGTAGAGTAACTACTGAATGTATAAAAAGAACTGATAGGGATAAAGTTTTTTGAAGTTTACACTTACCCCCTCCCTGTATAACATATAGGGGTAGCTTCCTCGTGTTTTTGGTCAAACAGTACTCAATCATGACAGAGAATGATAGTGAGTAGCTATCACGTTGTAGTGAGAAAAGGTGAAAACAACAGATTGCCAGAGGTTTAAACCAAAGATATTCCAGAGTTGAATATGGTGGCGCACTCTGATAGCTATCTCAGACTTTGAGGTGGGGGATAGCATGGGAAGATGCAACTCGCAGAAGGGGTGGAAGGGGGGGGAAGAAGCACCATGGGCAAGGGGAGTGGTATGGGAAAAATAAATAGTACCTCAATCACAGAGCGAGCAGCGGAAGGACACTAATTAAGATTAATAAATCTGTGTTTGGTCCATGCTCCACTGAAAGAAAAAGAAGTGATGCCCAGGACATGCATGCTAATTAGGAAGCATCAAAGAAGAGCAACAATGGTGCTAATGAATGATAAGCAATGGGTGGGCTTCAAGTCCTTTCTAGTAAACAATACTCCTTGCAGAGACAGCGCATCCACTCTCAGCAGGTGAAACCTCAAAAGTTGAGTTTAAAATGTCACGGTATTTAAATTTTGAAATGCTTTCATATTACTAAAATACCATCAAAGTAGTGGTAAACATGTAATTATTTCCCCTTTTGTCTAATGCTGCTCTATCTAATATGTGTTTTTAGGTGCTTCATTCATGTTGCCCTGGAGGCTTCCTTGCCATTCCCTCTCCTCGCTGTTTTCCCTAGCCACAAACTCTGTGTGTGCAAACTGCAACTTTAAAAACAAAAATCTGTATGCTTACATGTACATAAAGAAATTGGGTTCCTGGCAGCAAGTGAAAACAGCGTTCTTCTCCTGAGCCATTGTGCTCCTAATATGACCATTCCTAAAACACAAGTGTACCTGTATCCCATCAGGAGTATCACTAAGATCTATCGTGATCATTCTATAGCATTGCTTTCATGTGCTTTTCCAGTATCTCCAAGGTCTTTTTGTTTTGTATTGATTTCCTTTTCTTGATGCAGTTGCATTTTAGAAAGTATGATCTCAGTACCTTTGGCTAGCTTCCTGATCACATATGATTTTTGTGGATGTACCACTTGTAAGAAATCTTTTACTGTGGTTGTTTGGCAAAGTTTAGCCATTATTACTCTTGAACACTCGATGTTCATATGTCTGTTGGTGTATACCATTTTGTTCAAGCACTCATTGGTGTGGGCCCTCTGGTACTTTAGTGCTCTTTTAGGTCTCGTTGACAGACAGCTTTAACTGTCTTTTGGGAAACAGTCCTACTGTTACCAGTGTAGACTTGCTCATGATTTGATGGCATTTATACCTATCTCACTTCCCTGCTACTGATTTCATGGTTTTTCGTCCTCGTCTTGGGTTCAACCTGCTCAAGGAGCACTTGAATCTCACTGTGTTTCAAATGGATAAATGTCTTCTCCCAATTCTGACATCAGACCTTGCATTGCATGAGGGACTGTTTTCTCTCCCTCTGTGTCTTCCTGCTCCACCAATTCCTTTTTCACCCACTCTGTTTCTCAAAGAATGAGACAACCCCTTATCCCAAGCAGCTGTGTGACCCCTAATTCCTCTTATGCCCTACACGCCACTTGCACTCTAAAGGAGTAGCCATCTTAAAATGTTTTTAAACTAAGTTAATATGATCTCCGCGTGTGCCTACGTTAGGGCCATCGTCGAATGCTATTTCTTAAACTAAATGGAAAACATTCCTTGATGGCCATCATGCATACGCATCATGTGCAGTGGCCATCTTATTATAGTACTTTTTTGGTTTTAAAAAAATTCATAACAAGGCGGTTGCAAGGTATATGTTCCTATGGGGGCAACCATCTTGTAATTATTTTCTTTTAGCTTAAGAAAAGTAATTACAATTTACTGCTGCACAGATATGCATATTTGCATTGTACATCTTGTAATGATTTTTCTAAAACAGAAACAAAACAATTACAAGTTTGCTGAAGCACATGCATGCCCTGCAGTAATCCATGGGATCATGCATTCGCAATCCAATAGGTATCACTGATTAGACAAATTGGCTTTGTCAATGCTTGTTACCGATTGGTAACACTGGACACTTTTGTGATCGCAAAACATGGTCTTACTGTTGGAAATCGGGACCTCTTTGCAGTGCTCCCCCACTTTGTGCCCCATTTGAGCCCCCTTGATGCTGTTTTGTTGACTCTGAGGATGCCATGGGCTCTAGCAACCAGGCCCAGGGCCAGTGCTAGGTGGAAAACACACTTAGAATACAGTAAAAACACCTACATACACTAAGGTACACTATGGGTTAGGGTAACCCTATGATTGGCATGATCTCCCTATAGGGCCCTGGCATATTAGGGCAGTGGCATTTAAACCACCTTTATGTCCCTAGTATATAATAGAGCATGGTTGTTTAGAGGTCAGCAGTCCTGTAGAAATCGGCAGGGTCCCTATAAAAGATATTTTATAAGCCCTGGTGTTGGAGAAATTGCCAAGTTCATTTTCTCCATTGCAGTTCCCCAGACACATAGGTTAACATGGCAAGACGTAATTAAATAATAACTCCCGCCAGGAAACATAGAAAATGTTATTCAAGGACTTACTAGAAGGGTATTGATAAATCGAACAATATGCATTGTTGAATTTATTCTAAAATGTACAGAAAAGAAGCTATAAGACTTTCTTGTTGGTAAGCCAAAATTCAGTGTATCTGACCAGAGCTCCATTGCAATTGGCCTCAAACTTTGACTTTGTCCCGATCAAAGGTTCATAAGTGGCACTATTGGTTTCTAAGCACTAGAAAGTGTTTCATCTTTAAAACGTCATATCACTGGTTTCCTTTAGTGGATATTTTTTGTTTTGGTGTCTGTTAGATCTGGGGGTCTCTAGTTGGCAGAGGTAGGTACCACTGTCCAAATAGGGACCCTTGCTTCTAGTCAGGGCAAGGAGATAACCCTCTGAGATAACCTCTGCTCACCCTCTAGGTAGCTTGGCATGAGCAGTCTAGGCTAACCAGAGGCAATGCGTAAAGTATTTGTACCAACACTCACAGTAACACAGTGAAAACACCACAAACTGACTCCACAACAGTTTAGAAAAATAAAGGTATTTTAATCTAAACTACACAAGACCAAAACGACAAAAATCCAACATACACAGTTCAAGAATATGGTTTAAAGAAAGTTCTTAAGGTTGCGTTAAAATTCTTAGGTTGCGATAGAATTCTCTACGTTGCGATAGAATTCTCTACTGATGCGTGAAAAGTTCACAGTTGCGTCACGTTTACTCGCAGTACCTTTTAGTTGCAACAAAGTTCCAAAAGCAGAAGCTGGTGCGGTGGAAAAAAAGCGATGCGTTGCTCCTGAGACCCTGGGGAGGCGTTTGCGACAGCCCCGCTGCAGCAGCGGGCGTGTTGCGACGAATCCGGTCTGTACGGGGAGGAAGGCCACTTGTATGGTTTCCGGTGCGTAGGTTCCGTAGGAAGTCTGTTCTCGCAAAGGCACGATGCGACGATCTCGTAGGGGCTGCGACAATCTCCGGGGCGACGATGCGCGGTCCAGCGGTGATCCTCTCTCTCGCAGCTCCTTGATGCGATGGTTCTGCGACGATGCTCGCAGCGACGTGATGCGGTCCGCAAGCAAGCGGTGCAGCGATCTCACCCAGCGACGACAGGCTCTCCGACGATACTCGCAGCGATGTTCGATTCTCCCGCACCGGTCTGGTGCGTCCCGCAAACGAAGGATGCGACGTCTCTGGCAGCGGCGTCAGGTGCTGCGACGATCTCGACCTCCGTAGCGGCGGGAAACTTCTCGCACTGTCGGGGATGCGCTCTGCAAGCGAGCGATGCGACACTTTTCAGTTTCAAAAGTCACTCAAGCTTAGTTTCAAGCTTCCCAGCTCAGGTACAACTTCCAGAGGCCCCACAACTGGATCAAGCACTCGAGGAAGGACAGAACTCTCTCAGCAGAGTTCAGGGAAGCTGGGGGTGAAGTCCTTTTGTTCCTGGGACTTCAAAACAGGGAGCCAGCTCTTCTCAGGCCCTTGGAGATTCCTTCAAGCAAGGGGACACAGCACAAAGCAAAGTCCTTCCCCTCTCCTTGGCAGCAAAGCAACAGGTCAGTCCAGCAGAGCAACAGCAGGACAGTCTTCCTTCTTCAGTTTCAGCTTTCTCCTTGGCAGAGGTTCCTTCTTGATTTCCAGGATGATCTAATTTTCTGTTGTCAGGGGTCCTGTACTTACACCCCTAAAGTCTTTGTTCTCTGGGTGCATGTGGGCCCTGAGCCCGGTCTGAACCAGTTCTGGGTGGTTCCTGAGTACTTTGTTTTGCTGGCTGCATCTTTCCTTTCAGAGTGAGGGGCAGGGTCCTCAGCCGCCCAGCAGGGGGGTGGAGCCAGCATTGTGGAAGGCAGGCGCAGCTCTATTCAGCCCAGGTGCTAACTCCTCCCACCACTCCAGTTGCAAATGCAGTCATTCAGCCTAGTGCTGACTCATCCAGCCTCCTGGGGAATTCCCCAGCCCCTGTCACTCTCAAACCAGACAGTCAATACACAAACAGGCCCAGGCACACAGAAGGGTCAGACAAGAGAACAGCAACTTTCTAAAAGTGCTGTTCTCAAACACAGGATTTAAAAACAACCTTTTCCAAAAGATGTGTTATTAAATTCTGAGTTCAGGGATACTAGATACTTATGTCCTATCTTGTTCCTATGGGAAGAAATGCTGTTAACCACTGTAGCAAGCATCCCCCATGTTAACCTATGGAGCAAGATAGCCTTACAGTAGTGAAACACGAAAATGGCTGCCATTCACTACCAGAGCATGTCACCTGCACTAGTACATGCTCTTCCTTTTACATACACTGCACCCTGCCCAGGGGGATACCTTGGGCCTTCCATAGGGGTGACTGATGTGCACACAAAGGGAAGGGTTAGGCCTGGTCAGTGGGGACACTGACCAGGAGGACATGGCAGTTCTAAACTGCACACAGGCACTGCAGTGTCAGGCCTGAGACATCATTTTAGGGCTACTCCTGTGGGTGGCACAATCAGTGCTGAAGGCCCACTAGTAGCATTTGTCATCACCAGCCCTGGCAAACCCAGTGCACTTTACTAGGGACTTCATGGTGATACAAATATGCCAAACATGTATATTCAATCAGAATAACAATTTACACAGGGAGCACTTACACTCTGGCACTGATCAGCAGTGGCAGAGTGTCCAAAGCATCTAAACCAGCAAAAACGAAATCCAGCACAGCATCAAAAATACAGGAGGTAGAGGCAAAAAGATAGGGGAAACCACGCCAAAGATGCCAGGTCTAACACGTGTCCCCTCCAGCTGAAAGTGGGGAGAACTGCCCACCCTCTTGGGAGTTCTCTTCGCTAAGGCGGAAAAACCTGGACAGACCATCAGCATTGGCGTGTTCTGTGCCAGGGTGGTGTTCCACCGTAAAGTCCATTCCCTGTAGGGAGATGGACCACCTCACAGTTTTGGGTTCTCACCCCTCATTTGCATTAACCATCTGAGGGGCCTGTGGTCGGTCTGAACACGGAAGTGAGTCCCAAACAGGTAGGGCATCAACTTTTTCAGAGCCCAGACCACAGCAAATGCTTCTCTCTCAATCGCACTCCACCTCCGTTCTCTGGGAAGTAGTCTCCTGCTAATGAAGGCTACCGGCTGGTCTCCTCCCTCCTCAGTGATTTGTGAGAGTACTGCTCCCACACCATGCTCTGAAGCGTCTGTCTGAACTATGAACTCACTGGAAAAGTCAGGTGCCTTGAGCACCGGTGCTGTGCACATAGCAGTTTTCAGGGTTTCAAAAGCAGTTTGGCAGGCGTCAGTCCAGTCAACTCTTTTGGGCAACTTCTTGGAAGTGAGTTCTGTCAAGGGGGCGACAATGGTGTCATATCCCTTGACAAACCGTCTGTAATACGCGGTGACTCTTAAAAAGGCTCTCACCTCTGTCTGGGTCTTGGGGGGCTCCCAAGCCAGAATGGTATCGATCTTTGCCTGTAGGGGCGCCACCTGGCCGCTCCCCACCTGGTGTCCCAAATACACCACAGATCCCTGCCCTATCTGGCACTTGCTGGCCTTGATAGTGAGGCCTGCCCTTTGCAGAGCCTTCAACACTTCGCAGAGGTGCTGCAAATGTTCTTCCCACGTGGAGCTGAACACAGCAATGTCATCCAGGTATGCGGCGCTGAATTCCTCCAGCCCGGTCAGTACCTGGTTAACCAGTCTCTGGAATGTGGCAGGGGCATTTTTCAACCCAAAGGGCATGACTCGGAACTGGAAGTGCCCCTCTGGCGTTGAAAATGCTGACCTCTATTTGGCCCCATCAGTTAAGGCAATCTGCCAGTACCCAGAAGTCAAATTGAATGTACTGAGGTACTGGGCAGCTCCCAACCGATCCACAAGCTCATCAGCTCTGGGGATGGGGTGTGCGTCAGTCTTCGTGACCGCATTGAGCCCACGGTAGTCCACGCAAAACCGGAGTTCTGGAGGGCCACCAGGCGTAGCAGCTTTCTTGGGCACCAAGACCACTGGGCTGGCCCAGGGGCTGCTGGAGGGCTCAATCACCCCTAGCGCCAACATCTTGGAAACCTCTTCCTTGATGCTGGCCCTGACCTTGTCAGCTACCCTGTAAAATTTTTGTTTCACAGGCAGACTCTCTCCAGTGTCCACATCATGGACGCACCAGTTGGTGACTCCTGGGGTCAGGGAGAACAGGGAGGAGAACTGACCCAACACTTGGCGACAGTCACTCTGCTGTTCTGGGGTCAGGGTGGGCGAGAGGACCACACCATCCACTGACCCATCTTGCTCCTTAACTGCCAGGAGGTCAGGGAGAGGATCACTATCCTCTTCCATTCCTGCATCTGTAGCCATGAGCATGGTTACTTCAGACCTCTCAAAGTGTGGTTTGAGGCGGTTCACATGCAAGACTCTCAGGGGCTGCCTGGGAGTCCTCAGGTTAACCAGGTAGGTTACCTCACTCTTCCTTTCCACCACCTCATATGGCCCAGTCCACTTGTCTTGGAGCGCACAAGGCTCCACTGGCGCCATCACCCACACTTTCTGCCCAGGTTGAAATTCGACCAGAGTGGTATTCTGGTCATACCATCTTTTCATTTCTTCCTGGCTTGCTTCCAGGTTCGCCTGAGCGAGTTTCCTGAAGCGTTGTGTCTGGTTGCGGATGGCCAGCACATAGCTGAACACATCCTGGGGGGTTTTCCCACGGGACTTTTCCCAACCCTCCTTCACCAGTGAGAGAGGTCCTCTAACAGGGTGGCCATACAGGAGTTCAAAGGGACTGAACCCTAAGGACTTCTGAGGCACCTCCCTGTAGGCAAACAACAGGCATGGTAATAAGACGTCCCACTTCCGTCTCATGGGCTCCGCTAGGCCCATAATCATACCTTTCAGGGTCCGGTTGAACCTTTCAACCAACCCATTTCCTTGAGGGTGGTAAGGAGTGGTGAACTTATAAGTTACCCCACACTCCTCCCACAGAGACTTCATGTACTTAGATATGAAGTTGGTACCCCGGTCGGAGACCACCTCTCTGGGGAACCCCACACGGGAAAAGATCCCCATCAATGCACGGCCCACCACGGGTGCTGTGATTGTCCTGAGAGGGACTGCTTCCGGGTACCGGGTGGAATGGTCCACCATGACCAGGATGAACCTGTTGCCTAAGGCTGTCTTGGGGTCCAGGGGCCCTACAATGTCAATGCCCACCCGCTCGAAAGGGGTGCTCACTACTGGGAAGGGTTGAAGGGGTGCCTTCAACTTTGTTCCAGTCTTGCCACTGGCTTGACAGGTTTGGCAAGACCTGCAAAAGGAACCAACGTGCTTTCTCATCTGGGGCCAGTGGAAGTGGGTGACAAGCCTGTTTAGGGTCTTGTCTTGCCCCAGATGTCCTGCAAGAGGCACGTCATGAGCCAGACCCATTAGGAAGTTTCTGAAGCACTCGGGTACCACCAGCACACGGGCTGCACCATGCTCAGCAAACTTAGGCTCACTATATAACAAATCATCTTCCCAGTAGATAAAGTGATCTCTGGCTGCTCGACCTGCTGCCTGATCTACAGCCTGTTGCCGCAGACCAATGAGGGAAGGGCATTCCTTCTGCGCCTTGCAGAACTCCTCCCTGGAGGGACCACCTTCCTGCTGCCAGTGGGTCAGCTCAGGTAAGCCTCCCAGTTCGGCCACCTGTTCCCCTGTAAGTTCCAGGGCATCCCCCTCAGGTTCTGCTTCCTCCTGGACCGTGGGAACGGCTGGGGCTGGTTTCCCGCGCCCTCTGCCTCTTCCTCTCCTGGCAGGTCTCTGGGCCACTGTTTCAGGCTCCAGTTCTGCTGAATCCCCCCTACTGGCTGTCATAGCACATGTGGACACACAGATCCACGCAGGTAAACCCAACATCTCCAAGTGAGTTCTGTGTTCTACATCCTTCCATGGAGAACTCTCCAGGTCGTTACCTAACAGACAGTCTACAGGCAAGGCATCACTGACAACTACCTCCAAGAGACCAGAGACTCCCCCCCATTCAAAGGGAACACGCGCCAGCTTGCTGAAGCGCACTGAACTGTCAGCTGCCACTACAGGGCGGAGTACACCAGGGATGATTTGCTCTTCAGACACCCACTGACACCTCACGGATGTCACGCTGGCTCCTGTGTCTCTCAGAGCCTCAATCTCCCTCCCATTGATGGTCACCTTCTGCCCATATTTCTTAGTGTTAGAGGGCAGTAAGGTTTCCTGGACCACCTCTTGGTCTCCTAGGGAGACAAGGGTCATAACTGCTAGCTCCCCCGAGTCACTAGAAACCAAATCCCCTTCCCAAAGCTACACTAGCTAATGCTGGGGCGGGGGCACCAGTGGGTGCTTGCTTCTTCTTGGGACATTTTGGAGCAATGTGGCCCACCTCATTGCAGTGATAGCAGGTAGGGGGGCCTTGGTTATCCCTTCTATCTCTATTGTCCCGCCTGCCCTTAGAGGGCCATGGCTGTTTAGGTTTGGGGGGTTGGGATTCCTTTCCCTGGGAACTATTTTGGGGCCCTTCTGAGAACTCCTTTTGATTACCCTTGTCCCCCCCACTCTTCTGCTGGGGACCCTGCCCACCTTTGGCTGTGGTACCCACAATTCCTCTGTGGACCCTGGTACTGGTCCAGCGGTCCGCCTCCTTAGCAAGCTCAATGGGGTCTGTCAACTTGCTGTCTAAAAGATGCTGGTGCAGCTCTGGAACACAAAGACTACTCAAGTGCTCCCAACTGATTAAATGCAACAACCCCTTAAAATCAGTTACTTTACTGCCCTTCATCCAACCTTCCAGTGCACGCGAGTACAAATTCACACACTCCATCCAAGTCTCAGACTCTCGCTTCTTGGAGTTCCTACACTGCAGTCTGTACTGCTCTGGAGTAAGGCCATACCTGAGACATAAGGCCTCCTTCATATTGGGGTAGGTCATGGCACCTGCTAATTCTAAGGGCTCTAGAGCACTCCTCCCAGAAGCCTCAAAATGTTTCCACAGGCCTGCCCCCCAATGCTGTTCAGGCACACTATTCATCCTCAATGCAATCTCATACGAAGTGAACCAGGCATAATTATCCTCACTCCTATGGTAATTCTGCACCAGGTCCTTGGGAATGTATACTTTACCCCCCTGCACTGGCTGCGCGCTGCCACCATTAGAACTGGCATCCACCTCCTTGGCTTTGAGATCCAGTTCTCTCATGCTCAACTCATGAGCCAAAAGCAATTTCTTCTCTTCCAAGGCGTGGGCACATTTGCTCTTCTCCGCCGCCTTTTCTCTCTCTTTATCCATTTCAAATTGCTTCATTTTCATTTTCATTTTCAGAACTTCCAACTCATATTCTCTGACTCTCTGATTTTCCTGTAACTCTTCTGGGCTGAGGCCCCTGCTGGAATGGTTGCTGCCAGCTCCTGAGCCTACTCTGCCCACTGACAGATCTGCAACTTGAAAACTATTCTCTACATCCACATCATCATTTCCCTCTTGTGCCTCCCAATGGGCTTTCAAGATTTTCTGCAGCTCCTCTTTCCTGGCGCCTCTTGCGGGGCACCCAAATTTCTTGCAGAAGTGCTTAAGATGTTTTGCTGGGTAGGAATACAAATCCTCAATGGAAAACTCAGTCATTACTTCTGCCCCCTCACTGAGCGCCTTTCCTTTTGCAGCCATGATGCTTTGAAGAGTTACTCAAAAATAGAATCAAAAATCAAAAACCAGTAGTATGCGGTGGCGTAGTGGTCTACACTCACTAGTGATGTACACCAATTACTGTGGGTCAAGTACAAATACAAGTTCAAATCCCACCGCCTGACCACCAATGTTAGATCTGGGGGTCTCTAGTTGGCAGAGGTAGGTACCACTGTCCAAATAGGGACCCTTGCTTCTAGTCAGGGCAAGGAGATAACCCTCTGAGATAACCCCTGCTCACCCTCTAGGTAGCTTGGCACGAGCAGTCTAGGCTAAACAGAGGCAATGCGTAAAGTATTTGTACCAACACTCACAGTAACACAGTGAAAACACCACAAACTGACTCCACAACAGTTTAGAAAAATAAAGGTATTTTAATCTAAACTACACAAGACCAAAACGACAAAAATCCAACATACACAGTTCAAGAATATGGTTTCAAAAGAGTTCTTAAGGTTGCGTTAAAATTCTTAGGTTGCGATAGAATTCTCTACGTTGCGATAGAATTCTCTACTGGTGCGTGAAAAGTTCACAGTTGCTTCACGTTTACTCACAGTACCTTTTAGTTGCAACAAAGTTCCAAAAGCAGAAGCTGGTGCGATGGAAAACAAGCGATGCGTTGCTCCTGAGACCCTGGGGAGGCGTTTGCGACAGCTCCGCTGCAGCAGCGGGCGTGTTGCGACGAATCCGGTCTGTACGGGGAGGAAGGCCACTTGTATGGATTCCGGTGAGTAGGTTCCGTAGGAAGTCTGTTCTCGCAAAGGCACGATGTGACGATCTCGTAGGGGCTGCGACGATCTCCGGGGCGACGATGCGCGGTCCAGCGGTGATCCTCTCTCTCACAGCTCCTCGATGCGATGGTTTTGCGACGATGCTCGCAGCGACGTGATGCGGTCCGCAAGCAAGCGGTGCGGCGATCTCACCCAGCGACGACAGGCTCTGCGACGATACTCGCAGCGATGTTCGATTCTCTCGCACCGGTCTGGTGCGTCCCGCAAACGAAGGATGCGACGTCTCTGGCAGCGGCGTCAGGCGCTGCGACGATCTCGACCTCTGTAGTGGCGGGAAACTTCTCGCACTGTCGGGGATGCGCTCCGCAAGCGAGCGACGCAACACTTTTCAGTTTCAAAAGTCACTCAAGCTTAGTTTCAAGCTTCCCAGCTCAGGTACAACTTCCAGAGGCCCCACAACTGGATCAATCACTCTAGGAAGGACAGAACTCTCCCAGCAGAGTTCAGGGAAGCTGGGGGTGAAGTCCTTTTGTTCCTGGGACTTCAAAACAGGGAGCCAGCTCTTCTCAGGCCCTTGGAGATTCCTTCAAGCAAGGGGACACAGCACAAAGCAAAGTCCTTCCCCTCTCCTTGGCAGCAAAGCAACAGGTCAGTCCAGCAGAGCAACAGCAGGACAGTCTTCCTTCTTCAGTTTCAGCTTTCTCCTTGGCAGAGGTTCCTTCTTGATTTCCAGGATGATCTAATTTTCTGTTGTCAAGGGTCCTGTACTTATACCCCTAAAGTCTTTGTTCTCTGGGTGCATGTGGGCCCTGAGCCCGGTCTGAACCAGTTCTGGGTGGTTCCTGAGTACTTTGTTTTGCTGGCTGCATCTTTCCTTTCAGAGTGAGGGGCAGGGTCCTCAGCCGCCCAGCAGGGGGGTGGAGCCAGCATTGTGGAAGGCAGGCACAGCCCTATTCAGCCCAGGTGCTAACTCCTCCCACCACTCCAGTTGCAAATGCAGTCATTCAGCCTAGTGCTGACTCATCCAGCCTCCTGGGGAATTCCCCAGCCCCTGTCACGCTCAAACCAGACAGTCAATACACAAACAGGCCCAGGCACACAGAAGGGTCAGACAAGAGAACAGCAACTTTCTAAAAGTGCTGTTCTCAAACACAGGATTTAAAAACAACCTTTTCCAAAAGATGTGTTATTAGATTCTGAGTTCAGGGATACTAGATACTTATGTCCTATCTTGTTCCTATGGGAAGAAATGCTGTTAACCACTGAAGCCAGCATCCCCCATGTTAACCTATGGAGCAAGATAGCCTTACAGTAGTGAAAAACGAAAATGGCTGCCATTCACTACCAGAGCATGTCACCTGCACTAGTACATGCTCTTACTTTTACATACACTGCACCCTGCCCAGGGGGGTACCTTGGGCCTTCCATAGGGGTGACTGATGTGCACACAAAGGGAAGGGTTAGGCCTGGTCAGTGGGGACACTGACCAGGAGGACATGGCAGTTCTAAACTGCACACAGGCACTGCAGTGTCAGGCCTGAGACATCAATTTAGGGCTACTCCTGTGGGTGGCACAATCAGTGCTGCAGGCCCACTAGTAGCATTTGTCATCACCAGCCCTGGCACACCCAGTGCACTTTACTAGGGACTTCATGGTGATACAAATATGCCAAACATGTATATTCAATCAGAATAACAATTTACACAGGGAGCACTTACACTCTGGCACTGATCAGCAGTGGCAGAGTGTCCAAAGCATCTAAACCAGCAAAAACGAAATCCAACACAGCATCAAAAATACAGGAGGTAGAGGCAAAAAGATAGGGGAAACCACGCCAAAGATGCCAGGTCCAACAGTGTCATTTTAGAGATTCAAATATTTCCTATTTTTATAAATTGGTGTAGGATTTTTATTGTTTGTTGTTGTCGTAATTATGCTGCATTTATGTTTTTAAATGCTTTACATTCCTGTCTCTGAAGTTCAGCCTGCCAAGCTACCAAGGGTTTAGCATGGGGATAATTTTCTGACATCAATTCTGAGCCCTAGACTGTATTATTGGCCTTATTGCCGGTGGCAGATGCATATTTATCACTACTAATAACCTACTTATCAACACTTTAAAGTACAATGTTTCCTACTGGTGTCTTCAGGAGTGTCTTCAGTTGTATATTTCCTGTAGGTGTCTACTGAAATGTAATGTAATGTAATGTGGGATACTTGTAAAGCGCACTGTTACTCTACCCGAGTGTCCTGGCGCTGTAGACCGCTGGGGAACCCGTCCTGGTTTTCCCTGTGAGATGGTCCCTTTCTGGGTATCTCCAGGGTGAAACCAGGCATCCCCGGCGTCTGTGGGGGGCCGTTGTAGAGATGAGGCAAGCTTAATGCCCAGAGTTACCGAGTGTGTTCCCTGGTTAGAGTAGGCACTGAGGCGAGAATTATCGAGTCCATTGACCCTGGTCCAAGACCCTGCCGCGTCGGTAATTGAACCCTGGTCCCGGGCCGTTCTCTGCTTACAGGTCTGCCGCCTCTAACCAGTGAGCCACACCTCTCCACATGTATCGGGTGAAGATCTGCCAGTGCTTGGAGTAACCTCATAATGTAATAACTGTAATGAAGAAGAAGGATGGGGCGGCTGTACGTGTTACTGATAATTGTAATTCAGCTGTTTTATGCTCTGCCCCATTACTGTTAGAGGTGCTCTGAACACCCTCTTTCTTCAACCATTGCGCTACTGCTTGGGTGTTACCAAAAGGCACTTCCAGATGGAAGGTCAGGTTCTCATTTTTGGATGGAAAGGGGGGGCGGGGGGTGTTCTGAAATAAAATTGATGGCTAAATTTAAAGGGCTAGAGTAGCTGACTTTTTCCTGAAAGTAAATAGCACTCAAAATGCAAGTACTGTAGTGAGGAAGACTTGGAATTGGTGCCAAGATAGGAGGTTTACCTGTGAGAAGCCCAAATGTCCTCATCTTTTGTACAGCTGCGATCGCAGTATAGCCAGGAGAAGTTGGTTAACCTTTCATCTTATCTTATTTTGGTCACTGCCTTCTTCTGAACTAGTATTTATATTGGTAGTGAACGATATTTAGGGCACACTGTGAGGTGCCTTCAGGTGCTAGCAGTTTGTATAGATGCATGCAAGCAGTGATGACAGCCGTCTGTAGGGAGAGCAAGGTTGGTACTCTGTATGGCTGTCGCTAGTCTGTAATCTCTCAGAAGGCTACTTTTAGTCAAAGGCTTGCACTTGGCCGGGATTTGGAGCTGTAGTCTATGCTTCTGAAGCGCAAGTTCGTGGGTTCTACAGCACAAGTGGTTCAACTGAGAAGGCCATGTGGTTTGGTGCAGGCGGTTGGGCTCTGATGCATGTTAGGTTTCTACAGTAAAAGTGAGTCCTGAAGTGCAGGTGTTTTGCATTCGAAATCACTCATGGTTGAGCTCTTATGAATAGTTATTTCTGGCCTTATCTGACTAGAACCCAAACCTAAACATAAGCATAAGCTAGAAGCCATCACATAAAAATACTTAATCACTTGTTCAGGGGCTCAACTGCTTTCAGTAGGAGAATGAACTGAATGTTGAGCATGTGATAACGTCCATTGGCTTAATGCACTTGGTGCACAACCTAGGGGTCACAAGCCTTTATCCACCCAATTGTTGCTCTGCCTTCCGTCCTTCTAAGTTTGGGACATATCATTCCTATGTGTAGTAGTAGAACTTTGAGTAGCACTTTGGGTAGCACTTTAAGCATTTCCAGACCTTGGTAAATCATCAATATCGCTGTCTATGGCAATTAGAACAACGCCTTAGCATTTCCTCACATTGGGGAGTGTGTGATAGAAGTTAAGAGGAACAAAATGTAGGCAAGATAATACAACCCCTTTGTAAAATAGGGGTCTCTTACAAAGAATGGCCAAATGTCTGTGATAGTTAAGAAGAAAAACACCTGAAGTAGATGTTACCTTCTGCAACAACCACAGAGAAGAATTCAGTCATGGCCGCTCTGTGATCCACTCATTGGTTTATGTATTTATTGCAGAGTTTTATATAGTGCCACAGTGTTACCTTCTTGCCACTTCAGAGCACTATCGTTACAGGATAATTTCAGGAAGCTGGGAGAGGGTTACTATAGTTTACTGTGTGATCCTAGCTAGTATTTTTCATTTTCTATCCTCGCTGCTGCACGCTCTTCATCAAATGCATGTCTCTACAGCTCAGTTTTCAGGGCTTCCCTGTAGCACAGTGGGTTGGGTCTTGTCCTCAGTATAGGGTTACGTTTAAGCATTCAAAGGACTGGGTAGATGAACTCCCACAGGCCTGCCTCCACATTTTTGTCATTGCCACATTAGTTGGTAGATAAAGCGAAAGCAGAATGATCAAAGAGTTGCCCCCAATTGAGTGGATGGTGTTGCGCTTTGCCTCCTTCTGTATGCAGTTTTGGCCTTTTCATTCGCATGTCCTGTGCATAACTGCTTCGATTCATAAATATAACACCCTGACTCAACAGTTAGGAGTCCATAAAGTGATCTTGGTGCATGTTTCATTTTGAAGAGAAAGTTGAGGTACTATGTGGCCTACTGGTTCTGCACTTCAGACTGTCAATATGTTTCTACCATGACTTAGAGTTCTGTCAGTCAAGGCCCACATCACTAAGGCTTGTGTGGGCTCCACCGTGTGTTGGAAAGAAGTGACGTTTGCTGGCAGTTCCCACAAGGCGGCATGGCTTTACCCAGAACCTGTCGGAGCTCCCTCGCATGTGTTGCCAGGTGTGCTGATGGCTCTCTTCACATTTCGAATTCTCCCCAATGAAGAACCTTTTATGCTTAGTGATAGCATGCAGACAAATGGTAAAGATTGAATACTGGTCCCAGCAATATGTACATGTCTGCCGCTCCCCATTCTTAATTACTTGAAACTGCATCCTCAAAAGAGGTAGGGAAACCAGGCCATTAGTTACTTTAACTGTGTGAGTAGATTTCACATTTTTAGAGGAATGTCTTCGGAGTTAAATAGATGTGTTATGGATTCTCTTTTCTTCCTACATGATAGGACAAAGTTTGTGACCACGCTGTTGTCTCCTAAAGCTAAGGAGGCTGCCCAATGGGCTTGTGTGAACTGATGGGCGTTTTTATGGTCTGCCTTGATAGTGCAACCGCTGCCAGGCAATGATGTGAGAATCGCCATGAGATGGGCTTTGGCTCAACGTGTTGGCAGCCAAGAGTACATGTTTTGATTGGGAAGAAGTTGCGTGCTTCCACAAAAAAGTACTTGCCCTCCACACAGCTGTGGTAATTTTGTTTATATATCCAGCTCAGCTGCCTGAGCTTGAACTTTCAGGGGTACTTACATGACACTGTAATGCTAATAAAATGTCTTAGACAACTCTGTCATTTATGGTGTTTTTCTCTGTCAGCAGCACAGATGGGAGAAGGGTAGTCATTCGCCTACATGGAGTTTTAGGTCAGGCATGGCAGTTCAACTGTCCCCTGACTTTATGGGATCAACAAAAAAGTCTTAGTGAGAGAGGGGCTAAGACTGCACTTGCATGTTTGTTCCCCTGAGTACATGATTTGATTTGGCAGAATTTGTGTTTCCACTAAATCGACTATGGGCCAGATGTAGATAATTTCTATTTAATGATTCCTAAATACCGAATTTTAAAGATTCGGTATTTAAGAATCGGTAAATAGAATGTAGGTAACAAATCAGTAAATTTTACCGATTCGGTAATATTCGTTATTACCGATTCCTTATTTACCGAATCGGTAATAAGGAATACATTCCCATTCATTTCTATGGGCCTGGAGGCCCATAGGAATGAATGGGAAGCCATTCACTATTACAGATTCGGTAAATACCGAATCGGTAATAGGGGGAGCATATTCAAGGGTGGCAGGTGTCACATTGACACCCTGTTGCACCCCTGAATAGTGCATGTGTGCACATGTGGCGCACATACATGCCCTGCCACATGGCACTTTTAAAAAAGCACAAAATTGCTTTTTTAAAGGTATTCGGTATTTACCACCAACTTGTAGTTGATGGTAAATAACGAATCCTGTAAGCAAAAATGCACTCACTTGAGTGTCTCCTACATAGCTTTTAAGGATTCGGTAATTTACCGATTCCTTAAAATAAGGATTCGGTATTTTACCGATTCCTTAAAATAAGGAATCGGTAAATTACAGAATCCTTAAAACCTGCCTCCTACATTAGAAAAGGCTAAATACCGGTCGGTAACGGGATAATTACAGATTTTCGGCCATTACAAACCGGTATTTAGCTACCTACATCTAGCCCTTTATGATTGCACTTTTGGCTTGATAAAGGAGGACTGAATAGCTTATGGGGGCAAGCCAGTGATAAAGGCTACATGCCTGATTTTCCCAATTTTTATGAACATTTATGATAAAAGCAGTAGGCCTGTGTAAAAAATTGGGTAAATTATTGAGGGGGTGAAAACCCTTTTTAAGCAAAGCAACAATAGCAATGTTTGTTAGGGTGAATCACAAAAGTCACTTTATTAACCTGTGCTTAACCATCTGGTAGCTTGGTACAAAAGCAGTCAGGCTTAGAGACACTGTGTTAACTGTTTATGCAGCACACAAACATTTATAAAGTGAAAACACAACATGAGAAAAAGCACACACCAATTTAGAAAAAGTTTGTTAACATTTGTAAATAAAATGACACCAAACAAATTAAATCAAATCAGTAGAACCAGAGTTATGATTTTTTAAAGTTTTAAGTGAAAGTAGTGCCTAAAAGATCAAAGTGTCAACCGCGGATATCTGGTGCACAAGACTGAGGCAAGGTCAAAAGTTAAGACAGAACACAATGGATCATGGTTCGGCTACACAAGGTGGATTGGGCCTGGTCTCGTCTTACCTTTGGACTTAGAAGAAGTTTTGAAGAAAATCTTCTGGGAAGGTAACATTAAGCGGGGTAAGGCAGCCAGTGGTGTTGGAGGTGGAGGTGTGATCATTGGGGATCTGCAGGACAGAGTCACGGGGAAGATTTCTAACTTCGAACTCTATCACTTTTTTGGAAGTTGGAAATATCCAGCTTTACAAAGCTGCAGGCTGTAGCCAATGAGCCATTCACGAGGCAAGAGACCTTTAATGAGAGGTCGCACAAAACAAGTTTTTCTTTTGCGGAGAAGAACGTAGCTAACCACAAGCAGCTAGGTCCCCATCTTCTGTTGGTTCTCAGGCCACATTTTGGTGACGTTTTTTAGAAGTTCCAACTTTTAGGAGTTGTCAGGAACAACACCTTCAGCACCACCACCCCTGAGTTTAGGACTAGAGGGGCACCCCTTGAGGGGTCCTAACTCACTCCAGCAGATGCCAGTTGCAGGGTTCAAGGTCTCTGGAGCTTTTATGTCCCTGTAGCTCACACAGGAGGCCAGTCATCTACCCTGTGGAATCACTCTGGTACTCCTGGGGTAAAGCAGCAAGGCAGGCTTCAAGCAGCAGAGCAGTGTTTTGAGGGTACAAGGCAAGCCTTAAGCAGCAGGTCAGTCTTCTGATAGCAGCTGGACAGTCCTCTGTGGTACAAGGTAGACCTTAAGCAGCAGGACGCCCTCTGGGGATCCAAGGTAGTCCTTCTGATGACCACCGCAGGTCAGGAGTGTTCAAAAGAGTTGGTCTGTGGGGTCAATATTTACCTCCAGTACAAACTTTAAAGTGGGGTACATTTATAGACTACCCCCCACTTCTTGTTCTGCAAAGTTCCTTCATTTCCCTGCCCTGGCTCCAAGTAGTGCAAGGTGAGAAAACACTGGTGCCAAGTTCCTTTGTGTGTATGCTGAAGGCAGCCCTTTGAAATGTAAGTGGGACCGGGATCATCTCCGGCCCACCAATTCAGGCAGGATGGCCCATCCTGTTGATAACTATTCCCCCCCCCCCATGTTTCACTGCCTGGGAGGAGTACACAAAGGACAACTGCCAAGCCATGTACAGTCATGTGATCAAGGACACAGGCTGTAGGCACCAAATGGTTAGGACAAGAACATTCCAACTTTCTAAAAGTGGCATCTTCAGAATTGTGACATACAATTCGACTTTACCATAAAGGGGTTTAAATTGACAGTCATTTGAGACATTCCTGTACACAGAGGCGTTTGGATAAGTTTACTCCGCTGTGTGTTGAGTATAGCTGCGCGAAAGGATTCTGGACCTTCTGATTTATCTTATAGCGCTTAGAGACCTTCTGGTGATTGGCGCTCTGTAAATACAATTTTACATATAATAACATAACATTTGAGACCAAACCTGACATTTCTACCTGTTCCCAATCTAACATTGGCACTTAATAAATGTAATAAGGTAACCTAGTGTTATACTATAGGAGGAGGTAAGCCTGATAGTACTGAAAAACGAATTTAGGAGTTTTTTACTCATCATCATCATCTTTGTTTTCAATCACTTGGATCTTATAAAGTGCATATCACAATATTATTCCAAATATAGGAATTACAGTTTAAAAGGTTAAAAGTAAATTTCAATGAAATACAGCAATGCATCCTTTACAAGAACAGAGACAAAAGGCCTGTTTGACAAGGACACTGTTGTACGGAATGTTACCCTTCCTAATCAAATGTAGACCCATGTGTGCACAATGGTTCCTGGAACAAATAAACACACATAGCGTTTGCTATTGAGTTATAAAATTATTTAACTTATTTTTTTAAATTTTAAACAGGATCGGCACCCAATCCATACATTTTTTAAAACTTATTTTTATTGATGAAAATAGACAAGTAGGACATTTGACTGGAAAATATACAGTGCATATGCTTAACACCGCTTATCTGCGTATTACACTTTCATATCTGTATTTTCTGACATAGAGAGCTTGCTTTGTTTTTTGTTCTGATACGTTGTACACATAGTGCTATCACCTTTTTACACAGCGTGCTCCTCTTTGTACAGTGTACCAAGTTCTTCTTTTGCCCATTTCATCCTTACCTAAGTGGTGAATGCAGAGATATTGATACCTGCCTCTAGCACATGTTTTTACGAGGTTATTACTACTGTTGCGTCGGTGTAAGTATGCACTGTGCATCTTGGGTGTTTACTCCCTCTGGTTCACCTGCCTCTTTCCCTGTTAAGAATGTATGATAGCTAGCCCAGATGTTTTCGGGTCAGCTTCGCAATGGAAGTATATCGTTATATACCTTGGTCTGTGTGTTGCAGTAGGCCTTTTTCCTGTGCCATGCTTCGACCGTGGGCACAGGGCCTTTAGCCCACCGCATTGTTACACAACGTTTAGCTAGTAGTAACCCCATTACTATCAGTTTACGGTGTGTTTTTCCAATCTCTTTTGTGTATCCCAGTAGGGCTTGAACGGATCCAACTCCAGTGTAATGCCCATTATACGTTTTAGTTCTTGTAAGATAGCCTTCCAAAAGGCAAACACTTCAGGCCAATGCCAAGCAACATGCATGAAGTTAGCTGTTGGTTCTACACATCCGTGGCATGCCACTGTGTTCTAGAGTCCATATCTATGTAACCTCTTGGGGTGTAGTATATCCAGTTAATATACTTGAATTGTATTAGTCTGTGACAACCATTTTGTGATACATCTTTGGTCATCTCACAACAGTATCTCCAGCTCTTGATGCCGATAATTATGCCCAACTCCCTCTGCCAATCTTATCTTGCTTTGTTCATGAGTGGTCTACCAGTTTCTTGCGCTTTGGAGTAAAGTCTAGAAACCAGTTTGAAGGGCTCCCTTTCTTTTAATATGTTGGATAATGCTGGCCTATCTGGGGGGTCTAGCATGTCGTCTGCTAGAGTTGCGCTTAGTGCGTCTCTAAGTCTGTGGAAGTGAAAGCGAGTCATGATCATTGGAGTTTCAGACCCCGTTCCAATCATTTCCCAGCTTTTCACTGCCCCTTCCGTGAACAAATCCCCCATTTTTGTAGCTTGCAATGCCTCTAAGGCCAGGGCCACCTCTAGTTCCTGCCCGAGCTTGAACCACGAACAACAATCTATCGGGATAAGGGGTGAGTATAATAGTGAGCCCACCTGTTTTTCTAGAAGATTCCACCAGGGATGTGTAATGGAATTTAAGGTATTAAAACAGCCATAATGTCTCTTTGGTGAGGAGAATAAAGTTTGGGGGAGAATGTCAGGTGTGGCAGCATCTCTTTCTATGTATAGGTATGGTAGTTCGGGAGGACCATGAAACCAATAGTTTGCAAAGGAGCTCTGTGCTGCATTATAATATAATTCAAAATCCGGTTTGCCAAGCCCTCCCATATCATATGGCAGGGTGGGAGTTTCACACTTTGCTCGTGATTGTTTCCTGGCCCATGCCAAATTAATTAAGATTGAGCGTTTTGAGGAGAAAAATGATTGTGTCAATAGCATCGGAATGTTTTGGAATAAAAATAGTAATCTGGGTAGGACTGCCGTTTTCATATGGGGATGCGTCCCGCTAAGGAAAGTGGGAGTTTTATCCAACTGTATGTGTCTTTTTTTATTTTATGTATAGCTTTCTCGTAGTTATCTGTGACAACCACCACGGGGTCCATATGGATCTGTATGCACAGGTATCAAACAGAGTCGGTTGTCCAATTTAGGGGGCACATGAGGGGAACTGATTGCACTACGGGAGTAAGGGGGAATGCTATGGATTTTCCCCAGTTGATGCGGAGACCAGAGAGGGCTTTGCATCTCATCACCTCTCTAAGTACAGGAGCAAAGTTCTTTTCTGGGTCTTTGATATATATTAGTGTGCCGTCTGCATATGCTGAAACAATGAGATTATAGCCAGGGAAGCGAATACCTCTATGGCCGTGGTATTCTCATGTGGCACTTGCCAGAGGCTCAGCTATCAGGGTATACAGTAAAGGTGGAAGGGGGATCCCTGTCTGGTGCCCCTTGTTATAAGTGACAGGCAGAGAAACCGCATTCCCAACACGTACTCTGGCCACAGGGTTCTTATATAGGATATCAACTAATGTAAGAATACCTCACCCAAACCTAAGTGACGAAGCACAGAGCACATGAAGGCCCAATTGACTTAGTCGAAGGGCTTTTCTGCATCTAAAAAGACGTCAGAGGCCTTCACCTCCGAGGTGATCTGCTGCATAGTTGCAAAGATAGTACAGAGGTTTGAAGTAATGCTTTGTCCCTGGACAAACCCAGACTGTTCTTGCTTTATCACCCCAGGTAACAATGGGGAAAGTCTATTGGCCAGTATCTTTGCATACAGTTTGGTGTCAAAGTTCAATAGGGACAGGGGTCTATATGAAGCGCATTCCTTGGGATCTTTGCCTGGCCTTAATAAAGTGACAATCATTGCTTCGCGCATGGTAGGGGGCATGGTGCCCACCGTCACCATTTCCTCAAAAAGGGTAATCAAATTTGGTTTTATGAGGTCCTGAAATGCCTTGTAAATGGCGACCGTAAAGCCATCTGACCCCGGGGCTTTACAGATTGCATACCGGCTAGTGCTTCTTTTATTTCTTCTATGCTCAATGGGGCCATAAGATGCTCCCTGTGTTAATTTGTAAGCTATGTCAGGACAATATGCTCCATGTAGTCTTTCATTGCCACTTCGTGTGGGGTGATTTTGGTTGTATAGAGATCGGTGTGGTAATTGTGAAATCTCTCCCCTCTATAACCCACATCTTGCACTAACTCCCCTTGCTCATCTAACAAATCCATGCTTCCCCTTAGGTCTTACCTATGCCGCATAAGAGCCCCTAGGGTCGCCCAAGGTCTTTCCCCTTCACCTTAAATACGTGCTGTGGGATATCTCCCCATATGCATCACTTCACTGCATTCATTTTGAGTTCCCCCAGTATCTGATTGTTACCAGTGTCTCGATGTCTAGCCTCTGGAGAAGCTATTTCCTTTTCCAGGGTAGAGAGTCTACCTCAGAGAGATTGAAGGACCCCTGAATGTTTAGACATCGTTATGCCTCTGATGTATGCCTTGAATGTCTCCCAGACTGTGGTGAAACTCTTTACAGACCCCAAGTTATGAGTGAAAAAGCCGTCTATTGCGGTGACCAGTTCCATCCTGAATACCTGATCAGGTAGTGAGTAGGGGGGAAAACGCCATGTAAACACTGTCGCTTTCTGTCCTCTTAGCACGAGGTTGAGCACTATATGTGAGTGATCCGAATAAGTATATGGAAATGGTTTGCATCTCAAGACCTTTGATGTTAAGTCTGTAGATATTAACCAGTCGTCTATCCTGGTATGTGTATCATTTACTGCTGAATGAGGTGTATATCCAGCCCCCCTGGGGTTCTGCTGTCTCCATATATCAACAAGGTCGAGTGTTTCTTTCATGTCTCCGATGGCGCAGGCTGCAGCTGATGGGTGGTGGCGAGGGCCTTTGGATCGATCTAATGTAGGTTCTAGTATACAGTTAAAGTCCTCACCCCAGGTTTGTGGTATCGTGCTCTAGTGTGCTAGACGCGATCCTAGTGCGTGGTAGAACTGGGGATCATCAAAGCTTGGATTGTAAACCCCCACCAAGACCAATTTCCACTTAATAGTACTGCACCATGCGATAGTGAATCTGCCCCCTGATCTGAATATACTCCTTGCAACTGAATCTTAGATCTGCAGTCGACCCAGATCAAAACTCTCCATGCATGTGATGTAAATCCAGAAGCGCAGTACTGGCCTCGTAACCACTGCTGGGATAACGTGCTGATATTGTTTACTAAGTGTGTCTCTTGTAAGAACGCTACTTGCACCGAGTGTCTCTTGAGGTATGCCACTACCTTGCAAACCTTGCGTTGGTAATTGAGTCCCCTGATATTCCATGTAAGGAACAACATCTGTGTGGTGGTTTGTTGGGTCTCTATGTCATGTCCCATGCTTTGCTGTGTGATGTCTCTTGATGTGGGTGCTAGCCTCAGTCGGTCTAGTAATAATTTCACATTTTCTCATTAATGTTTAACAGAACAATTCCCCCAATAGAATCCCTCCCATGCCATTAGTATAAAATTCCTGCTTGGCTGAAATTTGTCCCGCCCCAAGCTACCACGTAAGCTCATAAGGGGAATTATCACACACCTAACTTTGTATATAGTGGTAAACACATGGGGGGGGATGTCGCCCGACCCCAGGCTCATCCCCGGCCTTATTTTGGATAGTAGCATTAACACTTTGCAAATTTAGCTATGCCTATGCTCCGCAACACCAAGGGGCGTGCGGAGCGTAACTTTTATAGGATCTACCCCCATACGCGACACATTAAATACACAAGAGACATCATTCAGGGCCCTGGGGGTGTATCTTCACTACACCATGGTCCATCTCTGGGCTTAAAGACACAGCACGAGGTTGAGTTGAACAGTCTTACCCTGAGTCTTATAGTCGTCTGTGAGGGCAGCAACGAGTGTCTCGCACCGAAGTGTGCTTCTACAAAATGGCTTCCAACAAGAGATACCCCTAAATGCCATCCGTAGTATGCTGCACAGTAGTCTTTAAAGCAGGTCGACTCTCGGTGTATGTGTTGTGCCTCATTGCTCCTCTTTGTCCTGGCGCATATCTTTGATTGTAGCATTGTTACATGTGAAGTTCGGCGGCGATCCTGCTCTACCACTTTGTTTAATTAAATGCGCCACTTGCTTTGGGTTCGTAAAATATTGAGTTTTTCCATCTGCTAGAATGCACAATTTGGCAGGATACAGCCTGCTGTACTCCAAGTTGAGATCTTGCAATTGTCGTTTGGCTGTCTGGAAGAGCCGACGGGCCTCCTGGACCTGCTGTGTGAAATCTGGTATAGGGAGAGCTCAGAGCCCTCGTATTAGAGGGATTTTAATTTGCGCGCTTTGCGCAGTGCTGCATCTCAGTACCTGTACAGGGTTTGAAAAATCCACTTGACCGCTCACATATGCGAGCTAAATTTAACGAGGGTGAGCTGCTTTTAGGTCCTACTCGCCCTTTCTGGCGAGTAGGAAGACAAACTAACTTTTGTCCTCTGTCTATGAAAACAGCAAATGTGACACAATAACAAGATTTAAAGGCATTTTTATTGCTCACAAAGGTAATGAGCAATAAAGATGCCTTTAAATCTTTTTATCTTGTAACATTTGCTCCACTTTCAGAGACGGAGGTCAAGTAGGTTGCAGTTAGGTAGAGGAGATTTTTCAAGGTACTAGACCTGCAGGACTAGTACCATTTTTTGGATTTTTCGAGCTCTGCTGTAGTTCAAGAGGTGTGCTATTATTGGTCATGGACTAGCACCCAGGACTGGCCGTGGTGCCAGGGACCTGTGTGCACGTTCCACTACCAATATTTTGGGAAAAAGTATATCTCCCCAACAGAGTACAAAGAAGGTTCTCTACAAATTTCTCCATATTGTTAATGTTAATAGATTTTGCCACTCCCAAAATTCGGATATTGTTTCTCCTGGAGCGTGATTCCAAATCTTCTGTCTTAAGCTGCAGAGTATGGGGGAGTTTGTCTACTTTTTGGGCGCTCTTTATTTCTGTCAACAATGTACCTTCTACATTGGAAACCCTCTGTTCTACTGTATCTGGCCTCTCAGTACATTCTCAGGTGTTCCGTCAATCTGTCCATTCTGAACGTTAATGCGTCGATCTTGCCATCAATCTTTGTTAAGCTTCTTTGCATGGCAGAGAGTATTTGCTTGAAATCGGGATCTACAGAGGGCTCCGAGATGTCTGGTTCCGAGTCCCTTGACTGCACCTCCGGGTCCCTTTGCTTGGGGGTCATGCGAGTCCCAAATTGTAATTTGGATTGCACCTTGTCTGTTTTGTCCATAGTGATTGATTTTGCAGGGCGGCAGCCTTTATTGACAATGTGCTCTTGTTTTTATGCCTCAGAGCTCGGTGCTGCCTGCTGAGCTGCAATAGGTCAGGGAGGAACCAGGGCACCCAGGCCGACCCAGCTGCCAACTAGGTTCTGGGCTTTCTCACCAGTATTACTAAGCTCGGCTTCCTCAACGCTGCTTTTGAAAATCATGCCACAACAGCGAGCCCTTGGATACAGTGTCAGGGATTAAGCATATGGATGCCCCGGCAGGAGTCTCACCCAGGATCAGGGCGTCTTTTTGGCCTCGCGTCGCAGTGCAGGTGAGACTGGAGGGGATCTAATGCTCATTTATACTACAGCAGTCTTCATTGCCTTATGGGGCTTCTTGTGGGTGCAACCACAATTGTTCCCCCCTGTTCTGATCACTTCTATGATGCCTTCTAGATACCTACTTTGTTAGCAGGGACATGCCTCGGGCCCTCCTCGTTGCGAATGCCAGAGCAGGACTCACCGTCAGGCCCAGGGTGCATATCTCTGACAGCAGATCAGGTTGGTGGGTGTGTACAGCGAACAGAGGATGCAGCCCGTGCCTTGACAGCTCTGCCTCTCTCCTTGCTTCGTGCGACCAGCTCTCTGTTGCAATCAGACGCAGAGTGGAATCACACCGCTCCTGTTTCTTCCAATGCTTCCTTCCGCGGTAGGCAGCTATAGTGTGCCTACCGGGTGCAGTCACCCCCTTCCCACAAAAGACATGAAATAGGTTGTTGTCGTTAACCGCGTAGTCTTTTATTTATTAAACTTCAAGCAGTGTCATTAATCCTTTATTCATCTTGATTAAGGTTTAAGGTAAATCTTTAAAATTACTTGCTTATCAACACAACATTATTAAATAATCTCAAAGTTATAGATTGCCATTATATTTACGCCCCGCTCTCCAAGGGGCCTTTTGCTTGTCCTTCGGGCTGTGCCAGCAGGCCCCAACCAAGATAGCCTGCTCTCCTTAAGTTGACCGCCCTCCGGCAGGTAAATAATCTGCCACTACTTGTGACAAACATACCGGGGTATACACCATCCAATCTTTATAAACCGACACCCCGTCATCATGGGTAGGGCAGGAGTGGTCAAGACCACCAGCAGGTCAGTCCCCCCTCTCCCGCCAGCCCAGAGTCCCACAATGACTGCTTGCCCTTTCCATGGGCAGCCAGTCCATACCAAAAGGGGAAGTCCACACCCTTTTCTTGCCTGGGACCCCGCGACACCGCCGTTCTCTTCCTTGTTGCAGGGATGGGTGGGTGGGTAATTCTTCTGCTTGTCTGCTGCCGCCGGAGCTGTAGGGAAGAGGACAAAGAGGGTTAGTTCAGCCTCCCCCGGGGCTTTGTACCCTCGGGGGAGGGAAGGTCGGCCCTGCCTCCCTGCTGACGTGTGCTAGCTCTTCCCTGTCCTGGTTGGTTACCGCCTTAAGGACGTCCCTGCTGGCTCAGCCCCCGGATGCCACTAAGGGCTCGACGCCTCTAGGTTCGGGTGGCGCCGCTCATAGTGTGCCTACCAGGTGCAGTCACCCCCTTCCCACAAAAGACATGAAACAGGTTGTTGTCATTCACCGTGTAGTCTTTTATTTATTAAACTTCAAGCAGTGTCATTAATCCTTTATTCATCTTGATTAAGGTTTAAGGTAAATCTTTAAAATTACTTGCTTATCAACACAACATTATTAAATAATCTCAAAGTTATAGATTGCCATTATATTTACGCCCCGCTCTCCAAGGGGCCTTTTGCTTGTCCTTCAGGCTGTGCCAGCAGGCCCCAACCAAGATAGCCTGCTCTCCTTAAGTTGACCGCCCTCCGGTCAACAGAGCCGCAGGTAAATAATCTGCCACTACTTGTGACAAACATACCGGGGTATACACCATCCAATCTTTATAAACCGACACCCCGTCATCACGGGTAGGGCAGGAGTGGTCAGGACCACCAGCAGGTCAGTCCCCCCTCTCCCGCCAGCCCAGAGTCCCACAATGACTGCTTGCCCTTTCCATGGGCAGCCAGTCCATACCAAAAGGGGAAGTCCACACCCTTTTCTTGCCTGGGACCCCGCCACAGGGCGAGTAGCTTACTGGCGCGTTCACCCCCCCCTGACCCAACAGCCTTCCCTGCTGGGTGCCACCTCCGCACCCCTCCCTGTTCAAGTATGAATTCACAGCTGATGGCACGAAAGGGCCTCCCATCGGTACCGCAGAAGGTAGACAGATATTAAATCAACTTTTTTAGCTAATGTAGTATTTGAGTAAATGTAACATATGACCTTTAGTAACTGCGAGCGGTCACCTTAAGAACGTCTCCATATGTAGTTCAATGCAAGCTTCACATCCTTACAGTGGGAAATGTGAACACCTTAATCATGAACCCATAAACTGCTCTGATAAAATGGCAAATTAACACCAATTATTCATAATAATGGCATACCGAAAGTATCTATTTTCTAATTAAATGTATTTGGACTCCGTTGATTGTCAAATTTCGCATGTTTGGTTCGTCAAATGGGTGAAACCAGTGAGTGTGAAAGGGAGTCACCAAGAAAGCTTCACAGTCATGTGAGATGGACGTTTCCAGAAGTGCACATTTGTTTAGGCAGGAAGATAGCATCTATATAAAGTCATGCTTACTTATTAAAAATGCCACTTAACTGCTACTTCGAGGAATGGACAACAAATTAACCATTTCATCCCAGAAATGAGGTTATCAGTTATTAAGACTGAGGTAACCAAGTGCTAGCCTATTGGCAAATGAGGCATGAAACAATGCTGTCATCGACCTTTTGCGCTTTTCACCGTCAGGACATACAAAACCTAATCACCTATGTCTTATGTTTGAGACACCAGGCCCTCTGTCCTATTAGTGTTTAAGGCCTGCCTTATGGGTGATAAAAAAGGCGTTAAACGGGGACCTGTATGGTAGGCCAAAAAGGTTTATTCTGCTGGGCTAATTACCCAGTTACAAAAGCACTACAGGTTGCAGTGCAGGCTTAAGAATGTTTTACCATGCTACCTCATAGGTTGGCACGGTGAGTGCTGTGGCCCACTTGTAGTGTATCATACGCAGGCCCTGGATTCATGTTGGCCACCCAACAGGAGCTACTAAGTCTAGTAAATTGAGACAGTTGCGTGTATGTCCAATATTTCTATTCAAAACAAAGAAAGTGCACGGACCTTTCCCAATGAATTAATTGTACTCGTGCGCAGAAATATGATTTAAGGCCAAATAGGTAAGCGGCATCAAAGGTTCAGAGGTATACATCGCTAAGGATGTCCGATCCACCCTAATAACGTAATGATTGCAACATCTAACATGAGGCTGGGGACAGACGGTTCACTTCGCTTGTTGGCAGTTATCCACTTTATTTGAGATATTGAGAAAGGTTTAGCGCTATTTCACAGAGTATTTCCACTAATGGACTCCTTTGGATAATAGTCCCGCCAGGAAGGGCTACCCGTGCAACAGCATCAGGGCACGGTATAAGCACCTAAAATAATTGTAAAGGAGACCTTTCATATATAAAAGTTTTGAAATAAGTTTTTTGCCTAGGGATAAAATATAACTCAACCTGCCATACGTAATATGTTGGCAAAGCGAGTGTCAAGCCAGATGTGCATTAGACGGCATCAGCGGATATTATTGGTGCTTTCAATGCTAAGGAACTGGGCAAGTTAGCGGGCTGCTGTGCTCAGCGGAGCCGGAAAACTAATGTTACAGTGAATTACCAACGAGGGCAAAGGGGAAGCCATATTGGAGTGTATGGCTCCGGCCGACGAAGTGTTGTGATTTTCTGATCTATGCCTACTGCGCACTGTGAGACTGATTATTCATTCCAATAAAGGGACATTCCCCCAGTAATAAATTGTGTAAAGACCCAGTAAGGATGAAAAACAGGACCCCCTGCAATATTACGTAAAGAAGGTTCACAGGCTTTAATTAAGATAAAAAAGGGGGGGTATCTCAAGGGGGGCGTGACCACTCGCACCCTCTGCCTTCGTCATTGCATTCAGATATATGATACAACAGGTAACGTAACACCTACCACAAGTCAGGACTTTGGCTATGTCAATGGTTGCTAGGAGCATAAGATAGATAGGCAGCAACTATGGCTTGCGTATGAACGGGCACAAGTACGTTCCCTACATTCCGTTGCATTGCTATCCACAGTTCGCCCTTACTAACGTAAATCATGCATTACAGGGGGAGGCCCGATTCTTTTATTTAATGCTCACACATTTCGCACATCGAACCTAGCTATTAGCGGGGCTGATAAGGGGGTGTTTTGTTAAAACATGTATTTCCCTTCAGGCAAGAGAAAACAGCTAGCCGCCTTTCTTTGCTCTCTAATTGGACATACAGGAAACAACAATTAAATACCCATCCAGCACCTCACATCGCCATTGAGGCGAAAACCGAATGCCATGATTCAATTAAACGCAGAGCTGCGTGAGCCTTCAGACATAATTAAATTGGAGGGACGCCCGATTTTCTCTAAGTAGAGAGACGCCCGATTCTAGTATTTCATAAGCACACCTTTTAAACATCACAACCTAACTAATAGCGGGACTGAAAGGATGGTGTTTATTAAAACCTGTTTACGCTCCGAGCAAGAAGGATTGTGTGCCGTCATTCCGTGATCTCTAGTTGAAAGCTAAAAACAACAATTCAAAACCTACCGCGCACACCAAAACGCCATTGAGGCGAACGCCAAGCGCTAAATTCCATTAATCACATTGCTGCGTGCGCTTGCGAACATTACCACCAAGTACAGGGACGCCCGATTCTTTTATTTAAATACGCACACACCATCTCCTCGCTGTTGCTGTTAGCACTGACATTCTGGAGAAATGAGGTGTGTCGTGTGTGCAAGTACTGGAGCCGATGAGGCGTTTACTTAAAGAACCCACCTGCGACCTACTGTCAACTGTTCACTTTGTAATCCAGTAGAAAACAAACAAAACGGTGCTGCTGCAGAGCGGTAGGGGCGTCGTAGTAGTATACATAATTCATATAGCGCACGCCCTAAGTAAAGCGTCTCTTGCCCCGTTTATCAGCTTTTGAGTGATGAGAGGCAGAGCTAGACCAGCAATGAATCAGATAAAGTATCGAGTACTTTCCAGGCAGAACAATGGCTCAGCACGTTGAATGGTGGCTGTGTAAAAGGCATGCAGTCACAACTGCAAATCTGAGGCGTGATCGAATTCTCAGCATCTGTGTCATTAGACCATGATAATTAACAAATCCACAGGAGGCAATTTGGTTTGTGGAATGTGCTTTACACATGCCGAACATATTTAGAGTGTATAAAACCAAACTAATATACATTCTCAGAATATTTTGCCTGTATTCTGTTTGTCTCTGCTATACAAATCAATGGCTAACCAAACATGACGTCAGTGGAGGCACAAGTTGGAAGAACTAATCTCTGCAGACGGAAACTGGAAGATCTAATGTCTGCAGCCACAGACTGGAAGGGCTAATGACTGCAGCTACAAACGAGGGCCAATGACTGCAGCTACAAACGAGGGACAATGTCTGCAAAAACCAACTGTAGGAAGTAATAAATAAGGATGCTGACACTGAAAGCACTACCATCTACAGATCCAAGCTGAAGAACTAATAAATACAGATACAGGCTGGACTAACTAATATTTGCCATCACAGGATTGATAATCTAATGTTTGTAGACACAGATTGGAATATGCAGACACGCAAGTGGAAGATCTAATATAATGTGGAAGCAAGCAAAGCACTGCCTATTATTTAAGCACTGCTAGGCCCAGACGCATCTTACTCATCAATTCATTTGTGCTTTATTGTGTAATGCATCTCAATCCATTGTAGGGTACCAGAGGGTGTCCATTATGTGGCTCACAAAAAAACAGGCCCCGTTTAGGTAAACGCATCGCAACACATACGGAGCTGCGGGGGGTGGCGCTGTGTACATAACTCACAAACATAATGCAATTAGAAAGGCAGTGTGAGCGGCACAAAGCCCTAACGCTATAGCGCGGCCTGGGCACCAGCACACGACCGGAAACGTTATATCATTTGATTACTTCATCTCTGTGTGAGGGAAAATTCCAGGATTGCGCACAGTATGCTGGAGGATCGAAATCGGGTCCTTATCTCCCGAGTCTGCAGCATAATTCGCTGCCCTGCACTAACTCGGAGCCACCAAACGAGTACAGGCTCCACAACGATACTCTGCCACAGTGGCATTTCGACCGTAATTAATTAGGCGGGCCCGCTTGAGCGATAGGCACAGACAGCGCCCTGTCATGAAGGCGACCATTGTGTGCCGGGTAATTTACAGTATGCTGGCTGCCTGCCGCTGAATGGCCCTAGGATGGGCAGAACAAAATGCGAAGTTTGTCTAGGGTTGGTCGGGGCCCAGGAAGGGCGTAACTCACAAACATAATACAATTAGTGAGGCAATGTGAGCGGCACAGAGCCCTAACGCTATAGTGCTACCTGGGCACCAACACGTGACCTGTCATTGGAATTTCGAAGTTCTAAAAATTTAACGATGCGGCACGATAAATGAAGAAAATAACTGGAACACTAACCACTCGAATCAGCTAGCCCACTAAAATAGCTGCTGGGCGTGCCCTGCCACAGTGATATTACGAAGTCAAAATTGCTTTAAGACTGAGATAAAAAGATAAAAGAACGATATTCAATGATAGGGGCACCTATGCAGTGTTCTAAATATATAGCATACAAGCATCCGCACGGTCGTGTAACATATTTGCAAATGTCCGTGCGTTGGAAACCAGGCCGGAAATGGCCGCTTACCAGTACATACCCATAGAGCCCTGACCACGAGGCTTCCGCCATTGCGAGCCACGCAGTGGATTTCATCCACGTTCGCTGCTCACTTTACCGGGCTGTTCTCCTGCTTCGGGCCTGGACATTCTCCACGGCTGCATCCTTTCAGCTGCGCTTTCCCTCGATGAAAAGCAAATAGAAAATTGTTTAGGCTATTAATCTCGCGCTCCTGCGACAAATTACAGCTTGCATGGAAACTGCTTGTACGGAATGCCTAGCAATGTCCTGAAAAACCTTTTTGTATACAGTAGACTTTGCTGCTACAAAGCAAACAATTGACTGAGGCAAAATAAACATGCTTTGAAAAGGGGCATTTTTTATTGGCATCTTTGTGAACAGTAACATAACGTTCTAAAAAATAACCGAGATGCCGAGGTACATGAAATAAGAACTCCTGAAAAGCTAGTCTAACGCAGATTGAGTAATCAGCGACCCAGACATCTCATAACTCACCTAAACGACTACGCTGCGAGGCCCTCTCCTTTCCTCCGCGTGCAGCACCCAGCTAGCGCTGTAATTCTTCTGCTTGTCTGCTGCCACCGGAGCTGTAGGGAAGAGGACAAAGAGGGTTAGTTCAGCCTCCCCCGGGGCTTTGTACCCTCGGGGGAGGGAAGGTCGGCCCTGCCTCCCTGCTGACGTGTGCTAGCTCTTCCCTGTCCTGGTTGGTTACCGCCTTAAGGACGTCCCTGCTGGCTCAGCCCCCGGATGCCACTAAGGGCGCCACGCCTCTAGGTTCGGGTGGCGCCGCTCATTTCCGACGGAGCTCAACAGAGCAGTTTCAGCCTTGGACTGCCACCTGTCCCACAAGTTCTGGGCTTATCTGATTCTGGCTAGAGTGGCAGCCCCCACGCCTTATGCCAGTGATGAGCACTTGGTCTTGGATGCCACCATGATCCTTCACTCTGACCACTCCCTCTGCCCGGACCCATGCACTCTGAGCCGAAACACGAGTTCTCTGCGGTCGTTTGGCACCGCTGTTTCAGCAGTCGACGAGCAAAAATCTGTTAATGAAGGCAACTGGTGTTTGCGGCAGCAGAATGCAACGTTTTGTGTAGGATTATGTCAGATTATCAGCCGGGTTACTTGAGCCGCGATACTTCGTGGCCATCTTGGAGTCAGGCAATTTCCGCCCGTCCAACCAATCCCAATCCATACATAAATTAAAAATAAGGGCCTAAGAACATACATCTAGAAAGAAAAAATGGTAAAAAATTCATCATACAGTATTGGGTAGAATAAAAAGGTCACACGATACATACTTCTCTGGAATTTCTATTATTGAGTTTTTGTTTGATTTATTGCAGTTGTGTCAGAAGGTGAATGGGAGAGTAAGTGCATGGACTGATAAGTGGATGCACGAGTGCAAAGATGAGTGACAGAGTGCATGTATGATGACTTATTGAGTGTCCACAGCCATCAATGGCACAAAAGGCATATTCATTCATAAGTAGGGACCATGAGCATTGCCATTGCTTGTTTTGTTCTTCGTCTTTCCTTACTGATGCAGATTGCAGATCCGGACCACTTTTGGTGATGAGGGGCATGAAGTTTGATACTTGTGTTCCCTTAGATTAGAGCTGGAGCCATTAGTGATAGCCCCACAGTATCAGATTGAGGAGTGCAGTGAAAATCGTTGCACTAATAGAGTTCTCAACAGTGTCCTACAAATTTTGATGAAGAAATTACCCCACGCTCAAATTATGAGTGGCAGTCTTTGCCTAGTATTGCCTACACCAGCAGGAGCTCTAACTCATGGCAATGTGGCAGTATATGTCCCCGGATGGTGGTAAATGACCAGCAGCCATGGTCACTAGGTGTAAAAGAGAATTGTTCTTCTATGATATTGCAAGTGATAGCTGAAAGACAAGCAGCAACTTGCTCAATATCCTCTTTTTGCTGACCGATGCCACAGTATACCTGTAGGAGCTCATCCCAAATATATGCTATGCAGGTCACAATGGAAGTTGCCAAAGTGGACAGCTGAAGCCTGTTGCTTGGAGAGCCGTATTCTGCTAGCATGTCTGATTATTCAATAGTTGGCAAACTTCACCTACAGACAGCCACCCACAAGCTTACGGTTTAAACCCAGTCAATAACACCAATTTCAAGCTATCCTGAGATAGCTCCCACTCTCCGTTGGCCAAATTGCAAATATAACATTGCATCTGTGCCCAGTAGATTTAATTAGACCATTCCATTTGCAGATGAATCACTCGAAAGAATGGGTACAGATGTCATAGCAGCGAGATCCGCAATATCAGACACAGATCCTGCCTTGCTCTGGCCATCCCTCGTCGAAAGTTGTCCAAGTGGCCAACAAGAACATTGTAGAGCACCACAGTGTATCCCATGTCAAAGGTGAACACCAAGATTGTGCTAACACCGCCAATGACTCCATATTGAAGGTGTTGCTAAACTTAGTGTTGAAGTGCTAAAAGTAAAAAATAGTGCTCAATTCCCCAAATACTTTGATAAATGATAAAATGAAAACATACAGATTCTTGATGAAAAATACACAGTCGTTACTTCACACGTGGAAGAGCTGAAACATTGACTCTCTCGAGCTGAGGACAATCTTACTGATTGCAGAACCATGTGTCATCCATGGCTAAAGAGCTGTTCTCTACCAAACTGATTAAGGACTGTGAACCCGAGTGTGAATCTGGCTCCCCCACTGTCAAATCCCACCTGGTTTTCCAAGGGGAAGGTACACGGAATCGAATCTGACTTTGCTTGCCGGAAAAACCGAGTGGTAACATTTTCCTAGAAGATTGGACTGCAACAGCAGCCAGGCCTCATTCCTTGGTCTCCGCCAAACCTTTTCTCCTGCAAGGAGGTAACGGGAATTCCAGTCATCAGGAACTCCGACCTCAAGTTTGAAGCCCCACGAACTATTCATATTCCAACAAACAGAACCTTTATTTTGTATTTTTTACAGTTTTATATAGCGCGAACTAGACCTGAGACATTGGGTATCAGAGCGCTTTACATAGCACCAGTTTCGTTACAGGACGACACATTCATTTTTGTTAGGCACCACTTCTGCATCTGTATCTTTAGAACAGGATGGACCGTATTGCTTCATTAAAAAAGCAACATCAAAAATAAACCTCATGCACTCTCGTTCAGGTTTTGGGTGTCCAGGTTAATTTATTCTGGGCGGAATGAGGGCATTTTCAAGAGAGTAAGGCACTATAAACCATGAACGAAAAAAAACAGCTGCCAACACACGTGTCATTGCTTTGAAAATAAAATGCTGGCATAATATATTTTTTCACTAATGACTTATTGCCTTCTACCGATCAAAGTAATGAAAGACTATCATTAGGGTTTTTCTGCGCTTATTATCAACATTAATTCTTACAAAAATTAAATAACGCACGAGACGAGCAAAACATGTCACATTCCTTCCAAATGGCTTTTTATTTGTCCTTCGAGGTACATCTGCACTAGATTTTCAAAGATTCTTTAAGGGCAATGTGCTTTTGTAGATGTGTGTCCCAAAAGAAAAGTCGTTTCATGCTTCGCTTACTACCATATCACGTGCGTGCTCTATAGTGAGCTATAAAGTATTCTAATAATTGCTAAAAAGTAGCACAGGGTAGTTTAGGTGAACAAAAACAACTTTATTAAGCAGACGGGCTGTCTAAGAAATGAAGATCAAAAGGGCTTGATGCCCATTTTCTGTTGTGCAAAAAGGGTTTTGCAGTGCTTGTTAGTGTGCCAAGCCAATGAAACCTGCCAGACACCCCCCAGGAGTAGACCCTATTTTTTCAAAATGTGATATGGGTGTCACATATGCCGAAATGACCTCTAATGGGCCAAGGCCAGCATTTTGACATGAGTGCTTTCTTAGGCCAAACATTGCATACAATATCCCAGAGGCAGAATTTTGCCATTAATGCCATCCACATCCCTTGGGTGATCCCTTCTGTTGAAATGTACCTCAATATGTCAGGGCCAGCATTTTGTCATGGATGCCTCCCTTTCATAAGCCCTGCTTGTCGTTCCTCATGAAAATAATTATCTCTAACGTGTTACTGCCGGTATTTCTCCATGGGTGCCACATGCCAAGAGTTTCCTCAGGTATGCCAGTGCCAGTATTTTACCATGATGCCAATAATTATCTCCAGTGATCCAGTATTTTGCTGCAGGTGTCTGTCATGCTAAGGATTGCCTCCAGTATGCCAGTGCCAGTATTTTAACATGGCTTTTTCCAAAACGACAAGAATAACCTTTCCTATGCCAGGGTAAATAGCAGACTCACAAGCATAATACCAAATCATTCTTTCTTCCTCACATTCACATTCACTCGCACTCATTCTTACTCTCACTAACTCTTTTTTCACTCACTTTCACTCATTCTCACGTTGAGTTTCACACTAACGCTCCCTCACTCTCATTCATTATCACTCACTCACTTGCAATTATTCATACTCTCACTTAGTTTCACACTTTCTCACTCACTCATACTCCGTTACATGCACTCAATCTCATACATTATCATTCACTGCCTGTCACTGACTCTCACACACATGTTTACCCATGCACACACTCTCTATCTCTCTCTCACATAAAAAAATTCACCCACAAGCATGCACTAAACACACATTTAAATCCATTATTTATGTTACCTCAAGTTGCCGGCTCAGTTGGTAGCCCCCCAATGTTTGGTAGCTTTATGATACGTTTTAACAGGTACTGAGGATTCATGTGCACATTCCTGGATGCCAACTGATTGAGATATATCCAGAGTTATTCTGTTTTAATGTAAAATGTGGCATTTTATGTTATCACAGCAAATAATTATTTCTCGGGCACCGAAGCCCCTGTGGAGTGATCTACAATCGAACCCAGACGACGCCTTAGCAAGATCATTGCCTGCTTTGTTACCAAAGCTGTCACAACTGAAAACTTTAGCATCTGGATTGAGGCCTGTATTTGGATCCTAAAAGATCATGGCAATTGATTGTACAAGTACACTGGAGTACAGTGGACATTGAATAGGGTTTCAATGATTTGGCGGATTCATTTAAAAGGACCATGATTGAAACAGAGGAAGACAAAATGTGTCTGGTGAACAATCACCAGTATACCGAACGCACAACTATGAATTAAAGTATATGAACTGTCCTATACTCATTGAAAATTAAACAACACGTACTCAAACGTTCAAAGTAAATTTACTTTTCAATTTCCTGACACATTGATATGCCAAATGTACTCATAAAATACATCAAATTGCCAAAACATCAGTAATGTATTAGCTTAAACGTGAAGATCAAAAATGAAATTAATGCAGAATTTATGAACAATACATGTTGAAGCGAGAACCGAATATTCATTTCCATGCCCAATGCATTTCGGGATTTTAACGAAATCTAGGAGATGAAATAACCGAACTTCCCAGTTCGCTTATGCCTGAGGGTTCCTGGTGATCACAGAGACACAAAAACATAATTTCAAAAGGATGTCTTGGTAACCATATAGACTCTCAACTGCGAAGAAAATCTGTGTTGACAATGTCGCTTAAACGTTGACGAAACCCCGAATGGAGTCATTCAAAAAACTGGTGCCAAGTGCTCACTCTCAATCTTGCTAACAGTATTGAACAGCTGAAAAACCGAGAAACTCCCGTACTCCAAAACTCAATGCACGATGATCATGAAGATATATTACTCAACTTTTTTGGTGTAGCAAACTTGCACATTAAGCTGAAAAAAGGAACATAGGAAGCCCATTATACAGACGTGATTGCTTTTGAAACATCTTCTGTCCTGCAGAGATCGTTTTGCTGGCTCATGGTGACACAGCCAGATAATTTGGCAAACAAACTCTTGCTAGTCTACAAGAAGCCCAGTTAATGGCATATAAGTCTCCAGATGCCCTGTTCCTGTGGCATTCTGTTGGGCTGAGCGGAATCTGAAGGTTAGTAGCTCAGGAGTGCTAACAAACCTTACTACTGAGGACTTGTCTGACCTGTCAGCGCACCGATGCACAGTTGCTATGAAAGTTTTACAGACGTCATTATGTGTGGATTTGTGACATTTGTCCCTAGGTCTTCTCAGCCTTGCTGAGGTGTAGAAATTTGGCAACCTTCTTCTATCTTAGTCATGAATAACTGTAATGCTATTATCCCATTCGCCCCGGTTCAAAGGATTTCTTGTACAGTGGATGTGAGGACTGGTCATCCATAACCCATAACCCTAATGAATCTGGATAAGATCACTCATTGCACTCATAATACATCGATTTCCCCCCTTTGGATGGCTATTGTTTGAAAATCCATAGCAAGAGCACCACGTACTGTTAATTTTATTGTTGTGATTACCCATCAATGTTTTCTTGGTGAGACACCTTCTGCCTGAAGTCCCCTGACATATGCTGCTCGGGGAACATCCATTACGACGACACTTTAACAACGCGGTACTGTTACCACGCTACTTTTACAACGCAAGTCGTTACGATGACTTGCGCTGGGGGGCGCTCCAGGATAGTAAATAGTTTAATTTACTATCCAACTCCTTCCCTAGAGTCCACGGGGACTGGATTTGGAATAGTAAATAAAACTATTTACTATCCAGCTCCCCTCAACGCAAGTCGTTGTAACGACTTGCATTGTAAAACTAGCGTGGTAACGGTACGCGTTGTTAAAGTACGCGTCGTACCGTCATACATCCATGCTGCTCTCCAGTACAGGTTTAGACTCTTCTGGATTACACGTTGTAACATCCGCTTCTTAGATGACCAGACACAAAGACTCAGTGCTTAGATGGACGTTTATTCGGGTTCAAGTAACTACGAACATCAGCGACCTCAGCCACAGCAATGGCCCCGGCGGGCGACACTTCACACTCGGTCAGGCGCTCGACTTAGAACGCTGGTCGCGGTGACATTCGGCATGACGTCACCGCGAGTCGTTCCAATGTCAGCTGAGCTGCCGGGAGAGAGAAGGAGTGGAAGATACCACACATCCCCCTCCCCTGCGGAAAAACAATGAACATAGAACATAACAACCAAGTATTACAGAAGAATTACATCATTACATACTGTTCAAAATGTCTGGGTGGTCTGGCCATTCTCAGGCTAGTCCTTCCACCAGGTTGGGGGTCCGACCACCGTTTCTTGGGAGGGGGACCACTGTTCCCCTCGGAGTCGTCCTCCCTCACACTGCCTCTATCTGAACCTTGACCGGGTGGGCAAAACTTCACTACTCTCCCCAGGTTCCAAATCTTCCCTTCCTGGGTCTTAACAGCATTCCTGAACAAATTTGTGATCTTGGTGGGCCTACTGTATCCTGACCAACTTGCCCTGCCAGTGGGTGTCCTAATCTTAATATCATCACCTACTTGGAACCCGGCCTCCCGTGTAGAGTTAAGCCTGTCGAATCTTTCTTTCCTCTCCCCCATTGCTTTTTCCTGCCTCACTAATCCTTTCGCTTCTTTGGAGTGGTCTGGCCAACCCTTACGCCACCCCATCCACCCTGGTGACAGTTTGGTGTTTCGAACGGGGTGACTCCCGTCGTCTGGTGCGGGGTGAACCTATATGCTTCTATGCGGCTCCATACTTCTTCCTTCCAATTCATGCGGCTGGCCTTGGCTAACTGGATACTCTCCTTGAGGGTCTTAGTAAACCGCTCTACCATGCCATTTGTCTCTGGGTGGTACAGGGCACACCGTTTGTGTGTGATTCCTCTCTCCCCAAGGAAATCCTCCATCTCTTTCGAACACAGTTGTACTCCATTATCTGTGAGTAGACTGCTGGGTGATCCTTCCTTTTCAAACAGCCCTTGAAGGAACTCGATGACGATCTTAGTTGTGATTTCGCTCACCAATTTCACTTCTGGCCATCTGGAGTACAGATCCATGAGCACCAGGATATAAGGCGTGCGCACCTCTCCTGTCAATGGACCAACGATATCCAACGCCAACTCTTCCCAGGGTCCTGATGGCGGTGGTCTGCTCACCATTGGAGGTGTCAATTGCCTCAGCACTTTGTCACTGATGCTACACGGGATGCAGTCTCTCACCTTCCTTTCAATCGCCAGGTCCATGCTCGGCCACCAATAGTCTTCTCTCAGCCTTTGTTTAGTCTTGGTGATGCCCAGGTGGCCATCGTGAGCCATGTCAATAAGATTCTCTCTCACCGTCACAGGAGGTACCAACCTCGTCCCCCTGAACAGACATTCGTCGACCACGGACAACTCATCCTTTACAATCCAGAATGGCCGAAGAGCATCCACACGTTTATCTTCATGTTTCCATCTGTCCATTACTCTCTTGCACACCTCATCCAAGACTCCGTCATCCTTTAATGCACACTTCCACGTTTCTTCACCTATTGCTCTCTGGATGGCACAAACATTTTCCATCTGGTGATTATCCAAATCATCTTCCATTCTGTCATGCGCTTCATTCCCATCACATCCTTTCACCAGCCTCGATAAGAATTCTGCCGCCAGATTACGAGCTCCAGGGACGTACTCGACATTGAAAGTTTACTCCTGGAGGCCAACAACCCAACGCCTAATCCTACTGGAGATCGCATCCAGCCCCTTCTTACTGAAGACCTCCACCAATGGCTTGTGGTCAGTGCAAAGGATGAACGTTGTGCCCCACAGGAAATCCCTAAATTTGCTCAACGCCCAGAACACTGCTAAGGCTTCTTTTTCGATCACGGAGTAGTTGTTTTCTGACTTCTGGAGGGATCTTGAGGCAAAGGCTATAGTTTCTTCTCTGTCTTTCCTTGCTTGTGTGAGCACCGCCCCTAGCCCTTTGGCACTTGCGTCCGTGGTGACTATTGTCGTACGATTTGGTATGTAAGACTTCAAACTGGGTGCTTCTGCAAGAGCATTCCTCATGTCCTCGAACTCATTCTGACACTCCTGACTCCAATTGAACACTGTCTCCCTTTTCAACAACAGCCTGATGGCATGCGTTCTCCCTGCGAGGTTCCGTATGAATTTTCTGTAGAACTCTAGCATTCCCATGAAATACCTGATCTCTTCCTTGCTCTTTGGGGGCGCCAGATTTACAATGGTGTTCTGGAGCTCTGCCTTGGGACGGATTCCTTCCGCAGTCACTTTGTGTCCCAAGAAGTCCAGCTCAGCACACCTAAACACGCACTTTTCTCTCCTCACTGTCAGTCCTTGTGACCTAAACCTGGCTAGCACTTGTCTCAGTCTCTTGTCATGCTCTTCATGGTCTCTGGCGAACACTAGGACGTCGTCCTGGTAGCATACCACCCCAGGAATCTCCTTCAAGATGTTTCCCATGAGCCTCTGAAAGACGGCTGCCACAGAAACCAACCCGAACGGCATCCTTTTGAACTTGTATGCGCCCATGGGTGTCACGAACGCTGTGAGTTCTTGCGACTCTTCATGAAGCTTGATTTGGAAGTACGCTGAGGTAAGGTCAAGAGTGGAGAATACTCTTGCCCCCTCTAGCATGCTCATCATCTGGGTGATATTGGGCAGCGGGAAGCGGTCAACCACAACCTCCTTGTTCAAGGCCCTAAGGTCGATGCACAGCCGAACCGACCCATCCTTTTTCTGTGCAGCCACGATGGGTGCCAACCATTCTGTCGCTTCAACCGGTTCAATAACTCCTGCCTTACACAATTTCTCAAGTTCAGTCTTCACCGCTTCTTGGATGGCAATGGGCAGCTTCCTGACCTTGGCTACTACCGGCTTCGCATTTTCTTTCAATCTGATCCTGTGGCAGTAGTTCTTCAAACATCCTAGCTCTTCCTTGAATACTTCCTTGAACTCTGTCACTAAACCCTCTTCCGGCTCTTGTACCACTTGTATAAGAATTTGGGGATTGCTGTTAGGATTCAGGTATACCCCCAACTCCTTCTGTGCTTGCCAACCCAGGATGTTATCACCGACAGTGGACACATACACTTTGGACATTGTTGTTCTGTCTTTGTATTCTATTACGTCCCAAAAGTAACCTTTCATAGAGATAGGGCGACCCGCATATCACCCAGGCCTCACATCCATTTTCTTCAAGATTATCTTCCCCTTGGATACACGTGAAAACTCTTTCGCACTGATAATTGTTATCCTTGAACAGGAATCGAACAGTGCTTCCAACTCGGTGCCTTTTACTTTTATAGTGTCTTTAGGGCTGCAGACCAGGCCTTCCTCCACTTGCACAACTATTTCATCACAAACCGTGTTAGTTCTGTCCTTACCCTGTCTACTGAATCCCTGTCCGCTTTTGCAATACTGTCTGAAATGGCCCCTCTTTCCACACTTGTTGCATGTGAACTTGAGGGCGGGGCACTCCTTATCATTGGCCATGTGCCCTTGCTTCCCGCACCTGTAACAGGCACCCTTGAATGACCATCCCGGTTTGTCTTCTTTCTGTTCTTTGTTCACTATCTTTTGGCCTTGATCACAGACACAGCCTCCAACTCAGTCACAACCTCGCTTACTTTGGGTTTGTCTTCGCTTCTCCTCTCCCCACTATCCTGTTTTATTTTACTGACGCACTGTAGCATGTGTTCTACCTGCTTGGCTACTATTAGGACCTCTCTTAGGGGTGGGTCATCCTTAAGCCACAATTCCTCCCGTACCCGTTCCATCCTGCATGCCAACACAAACTGGTCCCTGATCCTTTCCTCACTTGCACCACCAAATTTGCATGTCGCAGCTAGTTTCCTAAGGTCCGAGACAAAGTCCTCTATTGACTCCCCTTCCTTCTGTACTCTTTTCCCAAAATGATATCGCTCCATTATGGTGCTATCCCATCCTCGTCGCCAGTGTAACATCCGCTTCTTAGATGACCAGACACAAAGACTCAGTGCTTAGATGGACGTTTATTCGGGTTCAAGTAACTACGAACATCAGCGACCTCAGCCACAGCAATGGCCCCGGCGGGCGACACTTCACACTCGGTCAGGCGCTCGACTTAGAACGCTGGTCGCGGTGACATTCGGCATGACGTCACCGCGAGTCGTTCCAATGTCAGCTGAGCTGCCGGGGGAGAGAAGGAGTGGAAGATACCACACACGTGTCCTTTCAAGTTGGACCTCCCTGTTAATATCTGCATACTCTGTCAGGACTGGGTGATTCTTCAACTCTTTCCTAAATTTGAGCAGAGTTGCGGTAGTCCCAATGATATGGAATGTTGTTCCAGATCTTGGTTGCATAGATAGAAACGGCATGCTGTCTTGTGTTTTCTTATTTATGTTCCATAGAATGCACTCTGATGGTGTCCTGGCTGTAGGTGTGCCAATATCCACCAGAGCTTGTCTGCAAGATAAACTGGGGAACTGGCTGTGATGGCTTTGTTAATTATGCAACTGGTTTTGAAGATGATGTGGCCTGGAAAATGGAGCCAATGGAGATCCATCAGGGTAGGGGTGATGTAATAATTTCTTCAGGCCTTGGATGAGACAAGTTGCAGCATGTAGGATGCCCTTAAGGGGTGCGTGTAAAGAGTCTGGGAGGTGACGGAGTATGACATTTAACTATCTAGATGCAAGAGTATGAGGGCTTGAACAGACGTTCTGATAATGCTTTTTGGAAGAAATGGTTTGACTTTCTTTTTGATATGAAAGAGCTTATACCAAGGCATCTTTTCTTTTTGCATTGTGTTCCTTGAGGGTGAGGTTGGTGTCCATGGTGAATCCAATAGACTTTGCATTTGAGGAAAGTTGAGTTTTGAAGCCATCAAGGTTGATTTAATTGAGCAAGGTTTGTAAGGTTTCTTGTTTGTTGTTCTTGGCAAATAAAATTCATTCTGTCTTGGTTTGGTTGAGCTCAGGGTAGACAATGGATATCCATGTCTAGATGATGTGTAATCAGTGTTGGAAGCATTGGAGGTGTGAAGCAGAGGACAATTTCAAGTAGAGTTGTGTATTATCAGCATATTTAAGAATCTTGATGCTGTGAGCTTTGTGTAGGGTGCTAAGCTTGTCTATGTAAGATTGAACAAGAAATTACACAGTATGGAGCCATAGGGGGCTCAATAGGTAGTTGTGAATTTGTGTGACCAGGAGTTGCACATGTGAATGAACTGGTGCTGGTTGGAAAGATAGGAATGCAACCAGTAAAGGACATAGCTGGTGAATACTATTTAAAACTCCATGATGCATATGAGGGTGGGATGGTCGACTGCGTCAAAGGCATCCAAGAACCCCAGCAATATCAAGAGGCAGAAGTTATCTTCATCTATGATCAAAAGGGCATTGTATATGATGTGCAAGGAAATGTTCTCCATGCTGCACTGTGATCTGAAGCTAGGCAGGTAGCCATGCAGGAGATGGTTATCATTGCCTTCTTGTTCCTGCTGCTGCCTCTATGACCTTCAAAATTAAATGTGGCCCGTGGCAGTACCAAAGATATCAAGGAGCATGCCAGGGCTAGCATCAGAAAATACTACCTCTCCCGAGTTGCATATGTGTTCAAACTTGCAAAGTTAGTGAATCAATTGGCCCCAGAGAGACTGGAACTGTGGAATTGAAAAAGAAAAGGTTCTGACAAAATCCGCCACGGAGATTTTGAGGTAACAAATATGGATTTAGAATAAAATGACTATTTTTTGTCATTTTCGTATTTTTGCTCCCTGAACCATTGTAATGCTTCATTAGCATCTATGTCTTGAAGACAAGCAAGGTTTATTGACTCCATCATGATATTTCAGATGCGATTGTTGATTGATATACAGAATTATAGATGGGTAACAACCAGTAAAGTTAATGGTTTTCACTGTGGTTCTTTGAGTGATCTCAAATAGACAGCAAGATTGAAGCTCGAGTTGTTGCTGATGTCACTCAGAACCCAAGGTGAAAAATATCCCCGCAATTCACCTTTCACTCATTTATAATTTTATGTTATATTTTGTTCCCCAAATCATTTGACATTGCTTCCAACTGCTACAAGGGGGCAGAGTATTAGCAGGGGAGCCATACATAATATGGCCTCTTGTACCTTCCACAAACGTATTAAAAAAAAGTTTCTCCTGCAGCCCGACCAACCATGCTCTGGGCCATTTAATTCCCTCACATTTAGAAGCTGTGCTGTCTTCCCTCAATTGGAGCAGACAGTCAGTGCTGCACTGAGAGAGCTCTTCAAGGCGTTCCTGGAATTCCTTTGTGATGTAGCAACAGTGGTAAAGAACTCTTGTTTTCCCACTTTTGCCACTGAATTTCAGTGACTAACCAGATTTAGAATCCTGGGGCATATTATCAAGGGGGTTTATCTCCGCTTTTTTGGCTTTAAAAGCCAAGAAAGCGTAGATAAAATTATCTCCCTATTACCTAGCTGTCGCTAACACCAGTTAGCGATAGCTAGTACGAGATAGCGACCATCTTGGGCCCCGCTTTGCATGTCAGTGAAATTTATCACTAATGACATGTAAAGTGGGCGTGCCAAGATGTTAGCGACTGGAAACAGTCGCTAACATCGCTATCTCCTATTACCAACTTTTGGAGATATTCGCGCTAAGCACCTGCCCCTGAGCAGTTCTTAGCCATGTTATCCAATGGTAGGTGGATAACATGGCTAAGAGCATTAGCTCGGTAATGCATGAATATCACGGACTTTTCAGCGATATTCATGCATTTCGGCCGATTTTTATCGCTTAGGAGATAAACCTTGATAATAGCAAGGTTCCTAAGCGATAAAAATCGCCGCAGCTCGGCGATAAAAATATTGCCGCTAAGCCAACATAGCGATAATTATCGCTAGTTGTTGGTAATATGCCCCCCAGTTTTTATACCAGTGGAGCTTATGAAACTTATTTTTCGATAGTACTTCAAAAACCACTTCTACCATTGTTAAGTGTAACAAATGTTACACTTACCCATTCTAATAATTCTAACATTAGCGAGTTTGGAAAGGTGGAAGACCGAGTCTCCAATATATAAGATCACTACAGAAGAAAATGTAAAACATGAACTCACAGAGCTACCCTGGTGGTGCCATTTAGCCGCCTTTTTTAAAGTAAGTATGCTTTCTATTATTCTTTTTGAGTCATGCTTTGTTTTGTTTCCAAGTTTTCTGTCTTTCAAAAGTTATTTGTCTTGGTTGTTGACGCCGTTTAACATTTAAAATTCTTAATTAAATTACAGGCTACTGCAAATGAGAGACTCTTCTGTATGTGCCTCATGCCCCACAGCTCACGTCTCATCACACATACTAAAAAGATACAAATGTTTAACTATAGATGAATCCTCTACCAACTATAGACGGAGAGGTGGCTGTAACACTAGGAAGAGATGTAGAGTTGCAAGAGGTCAGGGCAGCTACCAAAGCCATGGCCAGGAATAAGACACTGGGCTGAGACGGCCTCCCAGTGGAGTTTTACATGACATATGAAGATATCTTGGGACTGAGACTAGTGGAAGTGTACAATCAAGTAAAACAGGGGGGATGCTTCCAGGCTCTATGAGGGAAGCATTAATCATCCTGTTGCTAAAGCCTGGCAAACCAGCCACCAATAAGGCAGCATACAGACCACTCTCCATGCTGAATTTAGATGATAACATCTTAAGTAAAATCCTGGCCCCGAGGCTACTTCTGCATATGGCAGACCTAATTTACATAGACTAGGCAGGGTTTATCCCAACACTCAACACGGCAATGAATGTCAGATGGTTGATGCAGGTCCAAGAGGCAGAATCATACGATAACGAAGAGGCAGTCATATTCACAGTCAATATCGAAAAGGCCTTCAATAGCTTGGAATGGGCTTACTTATTCAGAGTAATGGAGAGATTTGGCCTAGTGCCAGATTTCGTAAAATAGACATCCCTATTGTACACAGATCTAGAGCTTGTGTCAAGAGTGGGAGTTTGATCTCCAAGGTCTATCAGGTGGAGAGGGGAACATGGCAGGGATGCCCACTCTCCCCACTGTTATTTGCTCTTGCAATGGAGCCCTTTTCAGCCTGGGCCAGAACCGGTCTCCATTACCAGGGGTTGGAGGCTATGGGCTGAATACAGCATATTGTGTTATATGCTGATGACTTATTACTAGACACAAGAGAAGAGATAGAGCGAGCAAGGGAACTGTTTACATCATTGGTGAGAGTATCGGGCCTTAGAATCAATTGGAGGAAGTTGTGCCTTTTCCCCATTAAAGCAGGGTGTGAGAAACCACACATGGAAGTGGAAGTGGCTTGGGAGAACAGGTGCCACCCTTACCTGGGAATTACCATCTACCATGAAAGGGCAGACCTATTAGAGGGGAATGTAGGGAAAGCAATCAGCGGAATTAAGGCGGCTTTCGCCTTCTGGGGAATGTTGCCCTTGTTGGTTATGGGAAGAATATCCATACTGAAAATGGTAACACTGCAGAGATTGCTATATCTGTTTGGGGTTTTGCCTATTTGGATCCCAGCGAGAATGTTTCGATACCTAAAATCCCTAGTGAAATCCTTTATATGGGGGTGTGGGAATGTGACGAGTGGCATGGGCTTTACTAACGAGGCCAAAGAGTGCAGGAGGCCTTGCACTACCGGATTTTGAATACTATCTTGCAGCGCAGATGCAGTGGCTCACGAAATTAGTAGCTGGGAGAATGAGAGGTATGAATCAACCACATGATGCAGTCCAGAGTTTGACAGCACTGTCTAAAATAGTGCTCTGTTTGCCCGCCCACAGGGGAGATGAAAACAACAAAGTTAAAGTAATCCGCAAATGCTGAGTCAGGATACACCAGAGATCCAAAACCAAAAAAACATATGCCCCGGAAATACCACTAACTATTTGCATGGCACTTACCCATGTAGGGAACTGGCGGGTTTGGAGACATGGGCAGAAGCTGGAGTTACCACTGTAGGCATGTTGTACGAGGACGGAACCTTACTCCAGTTTAACAAATTTAGAAAACGCTATGACATACCCAGAGGCCACTTTTTACTCTTTATTGCCCTTACGTAGCAATTCAAAACCAGTGGGGAGAGGGATTCTCAGAGCCCCTGACATCAGGAGGGTATCAATATGTGGTATCAGCCACTGGGACTTTTAAAGTGGTTAACTGTTTATACCGACGCCTCCGAAGTGAAATGCTGATGGCACTCATCCGACTAAGGGAAAGCTTGGAACTAGCCATCTTCTTCCACCGCAAGATTGCTGGCATCCACGACAGCTTCAACACCACAACCGCCCCGACTACGCCAGACTCCACCTCCCCTGTGAACACCACCAGCGCCATCGCCTGACCTCCTGGTCCAACATCAATGAGGATGAGACACGCAAGGTCATGAACTCCATCCACTCAGGATCTCCTTCAGACCCGTGCCCACACCACGTATTCAACAAAGCAGAGGCAGCCATCGCACCCCAACTACGGAAGGTCATCAACATCTCCTTCGAAACAGCGACATTCCCGGAAAGCTGAAAACACGCCAAAATCAACGCCCTCCTCATGAAGCCCAAGGCGGATCCCAAGGACCTCAAGAACTTCCGGCCCATCTCCCTGCTACCGTTCCCGGCAAAGGTCATCGAGAAAATCCATCAAAAGGCAATTGGCCCGCCACCTGGAAGACAACAACATCTTGGACCCGTCCCAGTCCGGATTCAGACGAAACCACAGCACCGAGACAGTCCTCATCGCCGCCACAGGCGACATCAGGCGTCAACTAGACAACGGAGAAACATCAGCCCTCATCCTCCTGGACCTGTCGGCCGCCTTCGACATGGTCTGCCATCGCACTCTAAAGACACGCCTCCTAGAAGCCGGAATCCAAGAGAAGGCCCTTGACTGGACCACGTCCTTCCTCTCCGGCAGAACCCAGAGCGTCCGCCTCCCACCCTTCCGATCTGAAGCCACCGACATCATCTACGGTGTCCCCAAGGGCTCATCCCTCAGGCCGTCGCTGTTTAACATGTACATGGCCCCCCTCGCACAAGTGGCCCGCCATCACGACCTCAAAATCATCTCCTACACCGACGACACCCAGCTCATCCTCTCCCTCACCAAGGACCCACACACTGCCAAAACCAACCTCCATGAGGGAATGAAGGCCGTCGCCGACTGGATAGGTACTCATCCTCGGACCCACCCCCTGAGCCTGGGACGACTCCTGGTGGCCAACCACACTGGAAACAGCACCAACACCCATCAACCATGCACGCAACCTAGGATTCATCCTCGACTCCTCCCTCTCCATGGCTAAGCAGGTCAACGCCATCTCCTCTTCCTGCTACAACACCCTCCGCATGCTCTGCAGGATCTACAAGTGGATCCCAACCGAAACAAGAAGAACGGTGACACAGGCCCTCGTCAGCAGCAGACTGGACTATGGCAACGCACTCTATGCAGGAATCCCAACAAAATACCTACGACGACTACAATGCATCCAAAATGCCTCCGCCCGACTGATCGTAAACGTCCCTCGCCGCAGCCACATCACCCCCCACCTGAGAGACCTACACTGGCCCCCCCATCGACAAGAGGATCACCTTCAAGCTCCTCACCCATGTACACAAAGCACTCCACAACACAGGACCAGCCTTCCTCAACAGCAGACTCAGCTTCTACACCTCCACCCGCCAGCTCCGCTCCGCAAGCCTCGCCCTCGCCGCTGTCCCCCGCATCCATTGAATGAACTCAGGTGGCAGATCCTTCTCCTACCTCGCCGCCAATACCTGGACCACCCTCCCTACCCACATGCGGCAGACCCAAGACCTACTCGCCTTCAGAAGACTCCTCAAGACCTGGCTCTTCGAGCAGTTGCAGCACCCCCCCTCCCCTCAGCGCCTTGAGACCCTCACAGGTAAGTAGCGCGCTCTCCAAGTACTCTGATTGATTGATTGATTGGAGGGGGATTTGCAAACAGCTTTTGAGGAAAAAACATGGGACACATTAGTAGAAAGGACTACAAAGGTCACCAGGAATGCCAGGTTCCAAATAATAAACTTCTATGTGTTACATAGAGCTTACATCACACCTGCACGCACCAACAAACAATTTGGAATGCAAACAGCCCAATGCCCATGATGCGGGAAGGTAAATTGAGCATTGCTACACATGTTCTGGGATTGCCCAAAGTTAGGGAATCTCAACTACAATAGAGGAAATAACGGAGAAAGAGATACAAGTCAATACAGGATGCTGTCTTTAGCATTGGTTCTCAAACACATCCAAGGTTAAAGTTACGAGTAGGTTCCAAGATCCAACGTTCCTGATGGCCAAAAGGGAGATCACTAGAAACTGCAAATCCCAGGGGGGGACCTGGGGTAGTGAGATGGAAAAAGGAGTTCACAAGATGGGTGACATACGAGGGAGAAGTAAGATTGGGCGAGGCCAGGCGAGGCAGGGGCTTCCTGGAAACAGCCAGGGCTTGGGAATCCTTCAGTGACCCTACTAAAATGCCCACCTAATGAAGAGGGCAAAGGAGTACAGGGTGAGACCTCTGAGGAAGGAGGCAAGGGTGATCAAGATTATACTTTTTCACCATATCGAACAGGAGACAAATGGCTAAATACACGCGGTGAGAACCTAGATAGGGACTCGTTTATAGAAACCTGTTATGCACAGGCACGCCTAAGAGGACGAAGGGGGGAGGAGAGGGAGTTGGGTAGTTAATTGTGTTCATAAGCACAGGAGGATATGCCTCAGTAGGAAGAAGTTAGCTTAATTAATGGTTGTACTAGAGTCATGCATGGAACTTCTATAAAAGATATCTCAGAAGATATGAGGGGGTGGTACTGTAGAGAGTACGTAATACTCTAGTTGTGTGAAACTATAATTGACTAAACGTATCAACTTTGTGCATGTACTGTAAATCTGTTAAACCTGAATGACTTCAATGTATATTTGAAAAGTAAGGAGAGATGTAAAAAAGCTTAATAAAATCTGTTTTAAAAAAATAGATGAACTCTCTGATTTTTTGTGGAGGTTATTCCAGGAAGCTAGTCTAAGGAATGAGTCTGGCACTTTGTAATGGCATGCATCTGTTGTGGTGCTGGTGAGCGATATTAGTCTTTGAATGGCAGAAATCTGCTTACACAGTCATCTACATCACCTTAGCAATGTCTTTAAGTTATGTTGGATTTAGAAGTACTGTTCTCCTCTTGTGCCTGTAGTGTTAAATTAGCTGGCACCTAAAGTGGTGATTAATTCATATACTCCTGTGTTACAGCCATCACCCAATACACCATGGCTAATGGTAGTTAAAGAGTAAAAGCTAGTAAGAGCACAGTATTTGAGTTTTAGAAAAATGTCTTAAGGAACAACTGAACAGTGTCTATGGTTTTAACAGCTGGGATGCAAAGACGTTTGTGCATAAAGATTTACAATCATGACAAATGACATGCTGTTACAAAATTTTTACTTCTTTAAATCATACTACGGAGATAGCTATGTAAAGATATATAAACAAAGGACAATTTATAATCCACCCTAGTGGTAAGTGTAGTTCAGAAGGAAAAAAGATATGTACCAACAGAGAGATGCATTTGGATTAAAAGAATGGGTAACACACTGGCTCTGGGATGATACAAAGAGGGGGAAGCAAAACCCTTAAATTCAAAGAAAGAGCTGACAGATTCCAAGGTACATCACACATCCGTATTAGGACAGGTGAAATAACAATATTTTTAGGAAGATGTAGACTTGTTTTTATGTAAAAAATGTATAACCTTGTGAATCTAACTATAGAGAAAGTAACAGATAACAATTGGCTTTTATAGCCTTGTACATAAACCTTTTCTGATTATCATTAGAAAGCATTCTAGAAGAAATGTGTGCTGCACTAAACAAATGCATAATGAAGATTTATGCCTAGTTGTATAGTCAGTGTTAATTTTGTACTTTAAATTAGTTTCTTTTAATACAACACACCTACTAAATGTCCACATGTTTCAGTCTAAAATGGATATTCTGTTTCCATAGAGCTCCCTCAGGACACACAAAATTAAAAGAATATGCAAACAAATTCAGGGGCATTGAGATGTTGAAAGTAACATTCAGAAAGAGCAATCTAGATACAACAACATCTTATTGTACAATTCAAACAGAACAGGTTGAGTCAAAGCAAAACATGATGGAAAGGAAGGTTACAAAATCATGACACATCACTCTTTTCTGTGGATCATGTAAAGGAGGAGATTAAAAGGAAAGTAAGGAAAGGAAAAACTGGCTTGTTTAGTACCTTGGCATCCCCATCCACTTCAAATTGTCTCAATTTAAATTTGCTTTAACGTTTCATGTAACCCAATCACAATCCATTTATTCATTTTTTCTTTGCTAGTTAAATGCAAGTATGCCCAAGAATGATATAGAAAAATATGTGCACAAACAAATGGATTCTATCAATGTGTATTCGCTAGAGATTATTTTTATATTGTGGTTCTGTGAATAGTAGGATGATTGACTCTCTCTTAGGGTGGTAAAGATGAGAGCACAATGTGCTTGTTAAAATACCCCTCACACACTAAAAAAATCCAATAGTGTCATGCTTCATCATTGGGGTCTTCCCGTCCCTCTACGGGGCGGGGCGTGCTACGACCTAACGAACTACGAGGGAGCACTAGTGATGTGACAAGGCTATGTGATGGTGCAGAGTGGTAAGTGTCAGTGAAGTGTAGGGACCTAATAATGTGTGGGATAAAAATAAAAGCTAAAAATCCTCTGGCTAGTGGAAAAAAAACAATTTATTCACTTCCCTAGCTGGGGACGTTAAGAAGGGGGTTTTGGGGTAGAGCGAATAGCTACTACCTGGTCAACATGTTTCGTAAGCAGTCCCCTACTGCTTACTCATCAGGACCTTCTAGTGGCCCCTACAAAAAATTAGCTCAGTTGCTAAGTATGGTAAGCCTGTCGTCCTAAAAACTAGCAGTAAAAATAAACTGTTAGTTTTATGCTTCAGGGCATGAGCTGGCCCAGTGGAAGCGTAAAAACTCAAAATTGATGACCTAAATAGGTCTCTGTAAGGAAAAAGGGAGAAAAAAAAGGAGAAGAGCACAAATTTTTACCATTGTAACTGTGATTCATCTATAGACACGACATATAAGTAGCGCCACAAGTCCCATGGGTCATTCACATTATTCCCATTTCATAAAGAGTGTAATTAAAGCTTTATGGACAGAGTGATGGTTCAATCTGCCATCCCCTGCTCGTTCGTTTGTATTCCGAACATGTTATTGCCCCATATAATTAAGGGCGGATTCATAGTAACACACATGCACATTCATAACTCGATGCACCCATCGGCACACACACAGGGTTAAAAAAGAGGAATTTGTTTTTTTGTTTTTGTTCTTTCGATTTCAAAACCGGTAGTATTTCCTTCTGTTTCAATGTTATGCCCGATAATCATTATAAAACCATGACGCACACACAGATTGTTATATCGATTGTCATACATACTGCTGAGGCCGTTTTGGTGTGCCCCATGAGCTGACAGTCGATAGGTGTGTCAACGCGGTAATCTGGAAGGAAAGAAAACCGCGCCCATAGCGTCAGAAACACATACACACAATACAATGTTTTCCCTGTCTCTAGGACCAAGTGTTTAGAGACGTCTGGCAGTGTCTAGTACTTACAGTGGCCGCGTAAGGATACTACCTTACTCCTATCCGTCCTGCCGCTCTGAAGAGTGCTCGCGTTTGGAGACCGGTGAGTATTTAAGCTTCCCTGGGCGCCAGTCACGCTTGTGGAGACTAGCGCGCTAACCCAAAATGGCCGCCCCCGATGGAACAAGGGGTGTGCTATGTACGGAAGTGTTTCTTCCATGTCTATTTTCTTTGCCCCTACGATATTTTAACAGTATCAACAATGTTATTTAACAGAATCAACAATGTTATTTAATGATTATTAATCAAAGCCAAGAGGTCCTGCCTGATGGATTTATATTAATGGACCCATCTTGCTGATAATGCGAGGGGGCTTGCCCAGGGCCCATTATAAACAAATTGACTGATACTAGACGTCCTGAGATCCACAGGGATACTTATTGGTGGCATTGGTCCTGAATATTACTCAAATTTAAAAATTATTTTTATTGTTTTATACCAATAAGTCATGTTAGCGGCTCCATACCGGGTAATAAGTTATAACACCAGGTAGGACTCTATTGATGGTAGTTGGAGTCACATGAAAGCCAGACTCATGCCCTGAAGCATAAAACTAACAGTTTATTTTTACTGCTAGTTTTTAGGACGACAGGCTTACCATACTTAGCAACTGAGCTAATTTTTTGTAGGGGCCACTAGAAGGTCCTGATGAGTAAGCAGTAGGGGACTGCTTACGAAACATGTTGACCAGGTAGTAGCTATTCGCTCTACCCCAAAACCCCCTTCTTAACGTCCCCAGCTAGGGAAGTGAATAAATTGTTTTTTTCCACTAGCCAGAGGATTTTTAGCTTTTATTTTTATCCCACACATTATTAGGTCCCTACACTTCACTGACACTTACCACTCTGCACCATCACATAGCCTTGTCACATCACTAGTGCTCCCGCGTAGTTCGTTAGGTCGTAGCACGCCCCGCCCCGTAGAGGGACGGGAAGACCCCAATGATGAAGCATGACACTATTGGATTTTTTTAGTGTGTGAGGGGTATTTTAACAAGCACATTGTGCTCTCATCTTTACCACCCTAAGAGAGAGTCAATCATCCTACTATTCACAGAACCACAATATAAAAATAATCTCTAGCGAATACACATTGATAGAATCCATTTGTTTGTGCATATCTGACTGGAGGGTGATTCTATCAACACCTCTTTACTTCCTCCTGTGTTTTGGAATTACTGGCAGCGCGCAGCTGCGGAAGGCAACAAGGATTCAACTACCCACATCACTTTGTGATTCTGCACTCCGAGGTTTTTCACATAGGGAGGATAGAGGATTTTCCGTTTATTTGGCAGAAAAATGGCCGACCTAGGCCTTGCATTTACTGAGGATGAGATTTCCAATCTAATGGCCACCCTAGGAACCTTTGAAGGGATGAATTCCGGATGCCCCACCACTAAGAATAGTGACTGGGATGAACTGGAAGAACTGAGGAGAACCCAAATTAAAACTGCCATCCATGGGTTACTCATGTCCGAGTATCTTAAGGTTAACACTGCTCCAGCTGGTCTTGTGGTTCGTAATGAACCATTCATATTTCTGGAAGACAAGACTTTCAAAATTGATTGGTCTAAGATTTCGTGGAGATGCACTCGAGACTGGATCGTCTTGATTATAAAAACGGCAAGCAGACTAACGAGTGATCTAAAAGTAGAAATACAAGCTATCGAAATACGTCTGAAAAGCTATGAATCCCCAGCCAATCTTAAGAAATATCTGGATGAGCTGAATAAAACACTGAATGATTTTGAAACGAACCTCAAAGATAGCAAATATGAGAAACTCAAAAAAGACACCAGTAGGTGGAGCAAAGAAATAATCTACCCCTACATCAAAGACAACTACAAACCATCGAGTGATAATGTTTCAAACGATGACTCGTCAGAAGCAGGATCAAGCAGCTCCAACTCAAGTGGCAACAAAAGCCCAAGGTACCAGGGCACACGAAGAAACTTCCGACGACCTAATCAACGTGGCATGCGGGGATGGAACAGCTACCCCCAGCAAATGATGTACCCTCCCCAACAATATGGCCCACCACCTTTTCAACACCCCAACGGCCCTTTCCCGCCATGGGGATACCATTAAGATTATGGGTATTTTGAAAATCCGGCTCCTTTTTTAGGGTCACGCCGAGGACAGAACAAAGGGAGGAACCGGAGAGGCAACTCCGTACACTGGGAAACCGAAGAAGAAGGGACCCCGAGAGTGTCGACAAGGAGTATGACAGGGGCATCAAAGAACCAGAAATGAGCTTAGTTGTAAACCTAACAGGCATAGAGCTATCTGCCTCACAGCTAAGTGTACTTGAAAAGGGTCTAGGATATGTTCCTACGGCCAACATGGACAAGTTCCACTTGTGTAAAGAGGTCCAGGAATTCATAAGGAGAATCAAATTGCAGGTCTTTTTCAAAGACAAACAAGACAACTATGAACAAGGCGACACAGGGTTAAGGCCACGTTCCACCTTCACGCCTATGAACAACACTCTTCCCATCGAACTTCTGACTTTCGAGAAGGCTGTCATGAAGGATCTTGAAGCCCTTGATCCCAATCAGAAAAGAGTCTTTCAGAATGTTTCTAACAGTGAACGACAAGCACTTCGTGAATTGAGTAACAAAAAAGAAGTGGTCATAAAACCAGCGGATAAGGGCGGGGCCACTGTGCTGTTGAATAAAGAACAATATGACAGAGAATGTGCTAGGCTACTCCAAGATGAAAGGAACTACGAGATCCTACCAACAAATCCCACGGAGAGAATAGCTACCAAAATCAAAACGATGGTTGAAGAGGCACTGTCTCATAACTGGATTACCAATAAAGAAGGGGAGTTTTTATGTCAAAAGAACCCGAGAACCCCCTATCTGTACATCTTACCGAAGATTCACAAGGACCTGGTGAATCCCCCAGGAAGACCTATCGTATCGGGGATCGGGTCGGTCCTTGAACCAGTCTCTAGATTTGCGGACGCATTTCTGAGACCCTTGGTACAAAAAACATCAACTTACCTTAGAGACACCAAGGATGTGTTAAATCTACTGGAGGAAGTGTCTTTTGATCCCAATACACAGCTGTTAATTAGCTGTGATGTGGAAAGTCTGTACACCAGCTAGCCCCACAATGAAACGCTGGCAATCATTGAGGATGTTCTCTTCACGGATGACTGGGAGTATCAAACCCCACGAAACGTGGTGATGGAGTGCTGTTCATTGGCACTTAAAGACAACTTTTTTGAACACAACGGCACTCTCTACCTTCAAAAGCATGGGACCAGCATGGGAAGCACATTTGCTCCTAGTATAGCTGGTCTCTATGTTTACCACCTTGAGGAAACAAAAATATTGAATACCATCAACCCCTTCAGATCGAAGATCCTGACCTGGAAGAGGTACATTGATGATATCCTCATCATCTGGGATGGAGATGAGAGGACTGCTCAACAGTTCCTCACGTGGTTAAATTATCAAGACGAGTTCCTCAAATTTACCAGTGTCACTTCCAACACCAACCTGGTATTCCTGGATCTGAATATCTTTCCCAAACTTGGCAGACTTATGACAACTACACACTTTAAGAGCACGTCTAAGAACTGCCTTTTAATGTACCAGAGCTTCCACCCGAGACATCTGAGGGATAATCTTCCCTATGGGCAGTTCTTGCGACTCCGCAGGAATTGCACCGAAATTGACAATTTCAAAACCCAATCCAACGATCTAAAAAAGAAGCTACAAAAGAGGAACTATCCAAAAAGGATCATCAATCAAGCATATAAAAGAGCCAGGAACAACTGTAGAGAGAGCCTACTCGAAGAGAAAGTAAAAAAAGTGGATATACAGAGACCAATATGTATCACAACATATAACACCAACTCTGACCAAGTTTCCAAAATCATCAACAAGAATTGGAAAATTCTGAACAGTGGCGGCCTCGATATTCCCAAACCTATGTTCTCTCACAAAAGAGCTCAAAGTGTTAGAGACATACTGGTACATACTAGACCTAAGGAGGCTAAGACATCAGGTAACTCCAGCATGGTACAAGGACATTATCCCTGTGGTGGATGCAAGGTATGCTGTCTCACTAAAAAAAGCAAGAAACTGACTTTCAAGAATGGCACTACATGGGAGCAGAGAAGCTTCAGCAACTGTAACAGTTTTAATGTCGTCTACATGATCACCTGCCCTTGCAGTCTCGAGTATATTGGCATGACAAGCAGGGCTGTAAAAGTAAGAATAGGCGAACACAAAAGCACTATCAAGTGCAAAAAGTCAAGCACCAAACTAACCAACCACTTCCTTGAAAGTGGGCACAAACCTGAGGATATAGCATGGACAGTGATCGAGCAGATTGATCACGAGAGATACCTACTGGAGAAGGAACAAAGATGGGTTTTCCGTGTCCAGTCAAACAAACATGGGCTCAACGATGATATACCGTGGGGCCAGTTGTAGACCATCTTAATCCCCTGTCGCCCAAAACAAAAGAACCACATACCATGCCCTCCCCTCCAGGGCCATTCACACTATCGGTACTCACCCTATAGAGATTCATGAGGGACAGGATTGTCTGGCTTTCATGTGACTCCAACTACCATCAATAGAGTCCTACCTGGTGTTATAACTTATTACCCGGTATGGAGCCGCTAACATGACTTATTGGTATAAAACAATAAAAATAATTTTTAAATTTGAGTAATATTCAGGACCAATGCCACCAATAAGTATCCCTGTGGATCTCAGGACGTCTAGTATCAGTCAATTTGTTTATAATGGGCCCTGGGCAAGCCCCCTCGCATTATCAGCAAGATGGGTCCATTAATATAAATCCATCAGGCAGGACCTCTTGGCTTTGATTAATAATCATTAAATAACATTGTTGATTCTGTTAAATAACATTGTTGATACTGTTAAAATATCGTAGGGGCAAAGAAAATAGACATGGAAGAAACACTTCCGTACATAGCACACCCCTTGTTCCATCGGGGGCGGCCATTTTGGGTTAGCGCGCTAGTCTCCACAAGCGTGACTGGCGCCCAGGGAAGCTTAAATACTCACCGGTCTCCAAACGCGAGCACTCTTCAGAGCGGCAGGACGGATAGGAGTAAGGTAGTATCCTTACGCGGCCACTGTAAGTACTAGACACTGCCAGACGTCTCTAAACACTTGGTCCTAGAGACAGGGAAAACATTGTATTGTGTGTATGTGTTTCTGACGCTATGGGCGCGGTTTTCTTTCCTTCCAGATTACCGCTTTGACACACCTATCGACTGTCAGCTCATGGGGCACACCAAAACGGCCTCAGCAGTATGTATGACAATCGATATAACAATCTGTGTGTGCGTCATGGTTTTATAATGATTATCGGGCATAACATTGAAACAGAAGGAAATACTACCGGTTTTGAAATCGAAAGAACAAAAACAAAAAAACGAATTCCTCTTTTTTAACCCTGTGTGTGTGCCGATGGGTGCATCGAGTTATGAATGTGCATGTGTGTTACTATGAATCCGCCCTTAATTATATGGGGCAATAACATGTTCGGAATACAAACGAACGAGCAGGGGATGGCAGATTGAACCATCACTCTGTCCATAAAGCTTTAATTACACTCTTTATGAAATGGGAATAATGTGAATGACCCATGGGACTTGTGGCGCTACTTATATGTCGTGTCTATAGATGAATCACAGTTACAATGGTAAAAATTTGTGCTCTTCTCCTTTTTTTTCTCCCTTTTTCCTTACAGAGACCTATTTAGGTCATCAATTTTGAGTTTTTACGCTTCCACTGGGCCAGCTCATGCCCTGAAGCATAAAACTAACAGTTTATTTTTACTGCTAGTTTTTAGGACGACAGGCTTACCATACTTAGCAACTGAGCTAATTTTTTGTAGGGGCCACTAGAAGGTCCTGATGAGTAAGCAGTAGGGGACTGCTTACGAAACATGTTGACCAGGTAGTAGCTATTCGCTCTACCCCAAAACCCCCTTCTTAACGTCCCCAGCTAGGGAAGTGAATAAATTGTTTTTTTCCACTAGCCAGAGGATTTTTAGCTTTTATTTTTATCCCACACATTATTAGGTCCCTACACTTCACTGACACTTACCACTCTGCACCATCACATAGCCTTGTCACATCACTAGTGCTCCCGCGTAGTTCGTTAGGTCGTAGCACGCCCCGCCCCGTAGAGGGACGGGAAGACCCCAATGATGAAGCATGACACTATTGGATTTTTTTAGTGTGTGAGGGGTATTTTAACAAGCACATTGTGCTCTCATCTTTACCACCCTAAGAGAGAGTCAATCATCCTACTATTCACAGAACCACAATATAAAAATAATCTCTAGCGAATACACATTGATAGAATCCATTTGTTTGTGCATATCTGACTGGAGGGTGATTCTATCAACACCTCTTTACTTCCTCCTGTGTTTTGGAATAGAAAAATATGTTCCACATACTTTCACTGCCATTTCTTTATCTATAACCAAATATGCATTTTATTAGCATTCATAAGTACTGTATATGATAAGTTTCTTATGTAGTAATATTAATAACACTTATTACTATACCAAATTTAATGGAATTTTAATTAGTATTGCAATACATATATACATCTGATTTTTAAACTCATGATCACCATCTGCACTGAAAGCCAACAATATTTAGCATGTGTGAGAGTGGCCGTCAATATAAGTGGCACAGTTTCTCCCAGAGCGATAACTCTGGGTCGAATTTTGTCATTCACAGTGTCTCTGTACCAAACATTATTGAGTCCTCAAACTCCGGATCCAATATTTCTGGACTTTGAGACACTGGACCTGTCATTGATGCTTCAGTGCCAGAGGCTGAGAGCAGCTGAACAGTGTAGCCCCCACCCTGCTTACCCAGCAGTAAGGGGGGAGCATAAAATACTCCCTTCATACAGGTGGAAGCCTGTACTGATCTCCATTCTACACCTCCTCCATCCCACACCCCAGCTCTCCACAGGCACTTTTTAACAGGAACTTTCCGCCTGTAGAGAATTTTCTATAGCTCTGTGTAGTTTGTCCTTATTATGGGGAGAAAAATAGTAATCAGTGAATTTGATGTGGGAATACCAGTCAGATTCAGAAATTCCAGCCCTTCAATAGCCATACACCAATTTCTTTGGAACTTTAAATAAGGCCCAAGTATTTGTTTCTAATAATGTAAGCAGGTTCAAACACCAAGAAATGCATTCAGCAGAGAAATGTGCTTCATAAATGTTCTAAAAAAATGATTACAGTAATTTTAACTAATTTTTTTCATCAATTTCAATAATCATTAATGCACATTAATTGATTATTCTTTAGGTGGGAATTTATTTTTTTATTTAAACTTCAGAAAAATTGTAATTAAACTCAATATATTTCCATTAATTAATGTTTTAATTCAACATTATTTTAATAGTGCGGAAGCTGTTTGACATTACAAGTAAATAAATAAAATATTTACTTTAATATTTGACATTTAAAACATTTTAACATTTATTTTCGAATTTAAAGTATTTTTAAACTTTTCCCTATACTATAGAATAGAGAGATTCTGCAGTTGGAGCAAAATCTCCACATGTTAAAGTATGGGGAAAAATACGTTTATTTAACTCACCAAAAATGATACAGCACTATTATATTAATTTTGAATTAAAACTTCAATTCATGGAAATATTTTAAATTAAATGTAAATAATCCTTTGAAGGTTAAATTAACAAATACATTTATACTTTTTAATGTATCATAATATTATTTTTAAGTGATTTATAGAGTTAATTAAAATTAATTTAAATATTTTAAAATTCAAAATAGTGTTCTAAAACATGTTATATTTAGATAAAGAATTTGTGATACTTTTGATATATTTTTAACTTTAATTTACATTTATGTATATGTTTAACCATTTTAAATAATTTAATTTTATGCTGCATTATTTCCTATGAGATTTTATTTTAAGTACTTACTGCCATTATTTTCTGAGGGTGGGTGTTGCAGCACTAGTGGTTGGTCATGTGTAGTGGTGGATTTACTACTTGCCTTATCAAGTACTTTTTCTAAGTAATGACATATGGTACCAGTACTCTATTCTTTGTTTTAAAAAAACTTTCACAGCTTTGAAAAAGTCACTGTGTAATGAAACACGTGTTCTTTATGAGCCCTGAAAAAGTCACTGTGTGACAAAACACGTGTTGGCTGTTTTCTGCAGAGAAAAACTGTGAATACTTTTGATTGCACCGTAGATTATACACGTTTCTCATAAAAAATATTAGATTTTACGATTGTTATAAAAACAAGTCCTTAACATCTGGACGGTACACTTATTTTTACATTGTTTGAGCACTTTGTATCTACTTTATAATATTTTTTTAGTATTTGTGAACACCAAAAAGTACTACATTTACTCAAAAGTGTTAACTTAATAAAAAGTGTAAGTTTCTGTTGTGAATCAGGCCCAGAGTTTGTATCTACAAATATGTAATCTTCTTTCATGTTGCAAAGGAATAGAGCAAGAAGGTGATCTAAACTTCATCACTTTTCAGTTCTGTGTCTCGTTGCTGCACCTGCAGTCTTAGGTGAAACCGCTCCAGTATTGACACACCTCTTTTCCATGGTTCTGATTGGAGTGTATAGGTCCTGGCAGGGGGACTTTGGGTCCTAAATGGGGATGCTTGTCCTTTTCTCAACATTCGTAACTTGTCAAGCTCCGAATAATTACTCCTCTCTTCAGTTGGGCGCACCTCATTTTATATTTATTGCATATGGTACTTTTTGTGGGGTATTCTTTCTCCTTGTATTTTATCTAGGTTTTCATGTAGCTCACAATGCACCCTTTTTTCACATAGGATCCACTAAAACATGGGAGGTTCGGGAGCAAAATAAAACAATACAAAATAAGAAAATAAACATGCTTGATTGCTGCCGCCTCCGTTGTCCACTCCATTGCACTCTTCTTGCTTCTGGGACAGGCTCCCAGACTGCACTGCAGCCAATCATGACACTGTAGGAAAGCAGCGTCAGGATTGGCCTGAGCGCTATGACTTTGTGCCCCCATGCATACACAGGCCTTTGCCTGCTTTCTCCAGCCCTAGCAATGCAGCTGGGGCTGGAGGAAGCTTCACCGTGCACAAGATGTTTGGCTGGCCTTAAACAGCTGGACAAACAACTCATGTACAGTGAAGGGACAAGGGAGTACACTATCACTCCCCCACCACAGTGTCATCCCCCTGGACCCTCCCCAAGACTCGTCAAAGTCCTGGGGAATTAAAATTTAAAGATACAAATACGGGTTAGAAACCCGTTTTATTATTTTTTTATTTGTGGCTGGTGGCAGGGTGTGCTTCGCTCCTCCACCCCAAAGGAGGAGCCGCCTCTGTATAAATACCTTTATTAAAACGTCAACAAGTAGTTAATCCTAAATTAAGCAAAACTATGATTTTTCATTGGGTTGATTTATTATTCTATCTCCAGGACTAACCTATTTGGGGCAAGCGTTTCGTAGTAGAATTAGGAACAGATTTACATTTTAATAACGGGATATGTACGTATGGTCATAATTTTGGTAGTCCATTGTTTGGAGTCTGTGCTGGTGCTCTAGATGTTAATGCAGTGTATGTTTCATACCTGACACTGTCCAAGTGGTATTTGCTGAACAATAGCTGGAGGCAACTAATTTTAACATGCTTGTGTGGAACTTAATAAAGATGTGCAGTCCTTGTCTATGCTGGGCGCTATGCTGGTAACTCTACATTATGTAATTTTCTTTACTGGATGGTGCACTTACTGTACACCTGTTAGAAATGACCATCTTTTGTGTGGTATGTCCCTAGATTTGTACCTTATTTTTTTTTTGCAGAGTTTTATATAGCGCGAACTAGACCCGAACCGAATCAGGTATCAGAGCGCTTTACATAGCACCAGTTACGTTACATGAGGACACACTTTCATTTTAGGCACGGGGAGATTAAGTGATTTGCCCAGAATCACAGGAGGTTTTTGGCGTTGTTACCGAGACTCGAACCCAGATCCCCAGGTCCGAGGTCGAGTGCCTTAGCCGCTAGGCCAACCCCTCTCCACCTTCTTTTGCTGAACCCGTTTAGCTGGCCATAGGAGTCCGCATACTTTACTCCTGCCCACCTAGTAGTTAAAGTGCTTGGGCTCTCCTCTCTAAACACGTTTGAATTTGCATACCCCAGATTGGCATATTTAATTTACTTGTATGAACCTACTATGTGGTACAACAGTGCTCCAGGGCCTGTAAGTTAAATGTTACTAGTGGACGGTTGCACTCATTGTGCCACCCACCAAAGTAGTTCTGTAAGATATGTGTCCAGGCCTGCCACTGCAGCCTGGGTGTGCATTTTTAAACAGCAATTTTTACCTACCAAAACACATTTTTCACAGGCCTAACCCTTCCTGTTTAATTTTTATAAGTCACCCTAAGGACGGCCTTTGAAGTCCATGGGAAGGGTGCATGATATTTAAAAGGTAAGACATGTATGTGTAATATTTTACATATCCATGCAGGGAAAAACATCTAAAGTCATTTTTAACAGTAGAAGACTGGCTCTCCCATCGATTAATGCTGGTTTATGTCATGTTATGTTTTGTTGATTTGTATAGCTCACTAATCACCCATGAGGGTATACAGGTGCTTGAGAAGGGGTGTAGGAGTGTGCCACCCTAGATTTATTTGAAGAGCCATTGCGGAACTCCAGAAGGGAGGAGGAGATTCTGATATGTTGTGGAATGTCATTCCATGTTTTGGGTGCAATGTAGGAGCACGACCTCTGTTCCGCTCTTGTGAATGTCAAGGCTTTCATCTGTACGTATTTTGCCCGCTTGAAGCTTTCTTGCCTTTGTTGACGACCGCATCGGGACCTGCTCTTCAGTAACCCACCGTCATCAAGCCCTGCATCAGATTCAGCTTGCCCCACCTATGATTCGTCGATGACCACTTTTCCTCCATAAAAGTTTCTAAGTTGAAAGATAAACTGTCTACTGGATGAACCTGATTCCTGTATCTGTATTGCGATTGACTTTACTTTGACTCAGTCTAGCTCAACTAGATAACTGCGGTCGGTGCTTTGTGCTTTTTGGTGCTATTTTTAATTCAAATTTTAAAAATCAATATCTCCTGTTCTAATTATTGGATGTTTGTCATTTAGGTGTCATTGTATTTATTAACAATGAAAAGGACATTTAATGCTGAACAGAGGGGAAACCACAATTAGTTAGTTCACCCAGACATTTAATTTCTGTCATTGACTTTTTTCGTTGTGTGTTTCACATTTACGGGCGAGGAAAATACATTGTCAACTTCACATTAAGCCCGACATGAATTTTTAGAAGGAAAAAGCAAAAAACAACAAATAATACAATTAATGTGTAGAAAAAGTAAAATAGACAAACCATACAAATGTACTTTTACGGAAAATGTTGCCAACAGTCATAAAACCATTATCAAAAAACAGTACAAGGACAATGTCATTAAGTCAATGCATAACATTTCAGGGGGTAAGTTCTATTCACTACACAACCCAAAATCCTGTCACGGTATTATTGCAATAGTTTATATTATTAGCAACAGGAATAATAGCCAAAACAATCAATTTTTGACAAGCATGAATGACTGAATGCCTGATTTAATGCCATTAAATCAGGCATTCAGTCATTCATGCTTGTCAAAAACAGTCATAAAACCATTATCAAAAAACAGTACAAGGACAATGTCATTAAGTCAATGCATAAAATTTCAGGGGGTAAGTTCTATTCACTACACAACCCAAAATCCTGTCACGGTATTATTGCAATAGTTTATATTATTAGCAACAGGAATAATAGCCAAAACAATCAATTTTTGACAAGCATGAATGACTGAATGCCTGATTTAGCAGCATTCAGTCATTCATGCTTGTCAAAAATTGATTGTTTTGGCTATTATTCCTGTTGCTAATAATATAAACTATTGCAATAATACCGTGACAGGATTTTGGGTTGTGTAGTGAATAGAACTTACCCCCTGAAATTTTATGCATTGACTTAATGACATTGTCCTTGTACTGTTTTTTGATAATGGTTTTATGACTGTTGGCAACATTTTCTGTAAAAGTACATTTGTATGGTTTGTCTATTTACTTTTTCTACACATTAATTGTATTATTTGTTGTTTTTTGCTTTTTCCTTCTAAAAATTCATGTCGGGCTTAATGTGAAGTTGACAATGTATTTTCCTCGCCCGTAAATGTGAAACACACAACGAAAAAAGTCAATGACAGAAATTAAATGTCTGGGTGAACTAACTAATTGTGGTTTCCCCTCTGTTCAGCATTAAATGTCCTTTTCATTGTCGTTCACAGAGGCATAGGTAAATTCCCCCTTTTTTGTACTACAATCGGCCCTACCTACCCTCTTCCCCACAGGGCCATACCCCTCTTCTTCCTTCATTGTATTTATTAAAACATTTTTTATTTTTCTAAATTGATTAGAGATTTTTCTTGTGCTATGGCTTTACTTCATTACTGTTTGAGTGGTGCATACATTCTTACATTTTTCTTCTAAGATAAGCCTGACAGCTTTGCGCCAAACTTCCAAACGGTTAAGCATAGGTTTATTTTGTGTCTTCCGTGGTTCACGCTGAAAAGAGCTGCAATTAATATTTGAAGTGGGTTCTCACCCCCTCAAACTAATACTCTAATTTCTTGCAAACCCCTACCAAATAACCAGTCAAGAAGCTTAGGTCTTAAGAAGTCTCATACTTATCTAAAATGTCAAAACGACTCACACAGAGTGGATTTGTGACTACCTCGTTTTAATTGCCTGAATTTGTCGGCAAAGAAAGCAAACACAAAAAAATACCGATGTTATCTAACAGTCCAATCATGTTACGTGCTATGTTGTTTTACAACTCGTTTACGTTTTGCAACTGCGCTTTATAGGACCTCATACCCCATGCTGATGGGCTGAAGCAATTTTGTATGCATGTAGCTTACTACACTGTAGTTTTGGACTATGAGTGACAGTTCAATGGGATTATTATGAACTTCGAATTTCTAAGATTTGCAATGATACAACTGTAATGCATATTTTTGTCTTCTGATTTTTGTGGACTTTAAGAAGCAAGTTTATGTTTTAGTTCAGCTATGTACTGACATGCCAGACATTTTACAAACTCGCTACCTTTGCAAGAGGCACACAGATGAAGCTGTTGATAAATACACCTTTTTCCAGTTGAGGTTAGTTTGTTGCAAGCTCAAGGAATGCGCATCCACGTAAAAAATATATTTCCTAGTTAGTGAGGGAGGAAAATGCAAAATGTAAGCTCCATTGACTGAGATTAAAAAAGACACCAAATGCAAAATTAGATTTATGGCAGATGTTTCATTTGGAGAGATACACGTTTAGTTTTTTAGTGCATGTTACCAATGACCGAGGAACTGTTTACTGGAGTAATAGTAAAGTTCATGATATCACAATTTATCACAGGTGCCTTTTCATCAACATCATAGGTGTATTAAAAGTTAACACAAAGGCTATCACAGGTGCGATCACATGACTTTTAATCATAGCATTCAATGATCGTAGACATCATTGACCTTACAAGAGGCAGAATCACAAAGATTTTGACCATTATTAATGAATGCAAGAGCAGAACATTGTTGTAACGTTACCATACCTTTTCCTTAGCTCACTTTCCCTACTGCTCAGCTTGGATGAGTGCTGAAGTGCTTGGTGATGAGTGGAATTCTGAATGCTTGGTCATGTCACAAAATCCATAGGTGCCTGGTGATGTGCTGAGTGTCAGTTGGAGTGTGCAGGCTGAGCAGCAGGGAGGCTGCTCCTAGTGGGGCTATCGTCTATACATACTTACCTGAAACTTACCTTGTAACTAAGTATAATAAATTCATCTTCTACAAACCTACTCTACAACAAACCTCTTTTAACCATTACAACACTACTGACGATTTGAGGACATAACCTACATGTTGGGGAAGATAGACGGTATATGAACCTTATGAAGAAACTGGAACTTAGAAACTTAAAATAAGAAACTGGAATTAAGGAATCTGAATATGAAGGAAAGGGAATGCCCTGGTTAACCCAACAGTGTCCCTCATCACCTGGACAGCCTGCAGCTTGGGGTGTTTGACGTTCTTGATATCATTGAATTTTATGTAGTAATGCCAAGTAGCCTGCCTGCCTGTGTGCTGAAATAGATTTCTACAAGTGCTGAAGCCCTTGGATTTGCTACATGTGTTCACAGAGCCTGCTTACTGACTCATTTAGTGCAAATATTTTAAAGGAGCTGGCAGTGTTTGTCAATACATGGCGTGATGATTAAAGAACCGGCTGCGCAATCTCTGCACTACCAACTGTGAAGGCACATTGGAAATAAATAAAATGTGTGAGTTCTACAATGATGTGGTGGCATTTTAACTTAGACTTCAGCAGTGTTGTTGTTCGTGTGCAGTGCGTACCCATGTACTGTTGCACTTCTGCAGGATTTGGATGATCAGTAAGACTGTTATGGAGGCTTCTGCTCCTGGTAGGGCTATCTTCTATACCTACTGACTTACCTACTTACCTGAAACTTACCTTGTAACTAAGTATAATAAATTAATCTTCTAAAAATCTACTCTATGGCAACCTGTAACTCTTTTACCCATTACAACAACTATATCTTATATTAAGCGTAAACGTAACGGTCAACTCTGAAATTTCAAAGAATTGATGAAAGACAACACAGAAAGCACAAATAGGGATGTGAGGCAGTTCAACCTCTGCAGTCTCATAAGGAACTAAAATGCCTAACAGTTCTCATACCAAGCAGTTTATTACTTATTCCTGTGGGGCTATAGTGGTGCGCAAAATGTCCACGCCCTCAAATGCTGAGATTCTTGAGTCAGCCATTTGAAAGCTAAGAGTCAGTTGCTCAATATGTGCCATGGGAATGGTACGGTACGCAAATAAATCCCTTGCACTGTTGTACCACACTCAGAGTGACAGCCATGCTTTTTATTCTCGATCAATCAATCAATCACATCAGGGGGTTTGTAAAGCATGACTACTTACCTGTGAGGGTCTCAAGGTACCGCAGGGGGAGGGTTGTGTGCTGCTGATTGATCTGGGTGCAGGGGTTAAGCCAAAGAGCCAGGTCTTGAGATCCTTCCTGAGGTATGGGTCAGCGACGGGGACTGGCTTAGGTGGAGGGGCAAGGTGTTCCAATTCTAGGCTTTGAGGTAGGAGAAAGATCTTCCTTCAATTCTGTTTTGCATATGCGTGGGACGGTGGCCAGGGCCAACAGGGTGGAGCGGAAGTGTCGGTTGAGTAATTGGAGTGAGATGGGGTTTGTCAGATATGCTGGTCCTGTGTCGTGGTGGGCTTTGTAGGCATGTGTGAGGAGCTTGAAGGTGATTCTTTTGTTAACTAGAAGCTAGTGGAGCTCTCAAAGGTGGTCGGTGATGTGACTGTGTCGGGGGATGTTGAGGACTAGTCTGGCTACAGCATTTTGAATGTTCTGTTCTGTAGTTTCTTGAGGAGTTTCTGGGTGATGCCGGCATAGAGTGCGTTGCTGTGGTCGAGTCTGCTGGTGAAGAGTGCCTGGATGACCATCTTTCTGGCTTCGGTGGGAATCCACCTGAAAGTCTTTTTAAGTGTGGAAGCATGATGAGGATACAATGTTGATCTGGTGGTTCATTGTGAGTGAGGAGTCCAGTATGATGCCTAGGTTGGGATCGTGGTTCGTGGGGGGAGATCCCAGTAGTCGTCCCAGGCTGAGGGGGTGGGTCCCAGGTGTAGCGTCGTGCTACCAATAATGACGCTACACAGTATTCAATGATCACGAGCTCTTTAATGCACTTCTTTACTGTTCCCCATCCCTACTCTAACTGACCCTTTCCTGTCGCCGCTCCTCCTCTTCCTGTGTCCCCCTAACTCCGCCCACCATCAACTAGACTGCACACAACCTTACATCTCCCCCTTTGTTAGGAAAATAGAAAATGAAGTCTGACTTGGTCATAGTTCTTCGATCAGCCGCACAGGTCATCGAATATCTCGTCTGGGTCGTAGGATCACACCTCTCTCTTCAGGTTCAGCTTCGGCCGAAGTCCCAGATCTCTGTCCCGCAGCTGCACTGCCAGATCTCTCGATATCCAGTCTCTCAGTCATTTTGTGGAGAGTATCTTTAACAGTAGGGTTGCACCGTTGAAAGTGTGACACATTCCTGGTAATTCTCCGGTTCTCTGACTCCGCTGTTATCATTGTACCCTTCTGTTGAGGGATCATTAGGGGTTCAGCTCTGAACTTGCAATCTGTCTTTTTCTGCTGTTCCTGCTTGACCAACACACAGTCCCCTTCATGCAGAGATGGAGATCTGACTCTCCTCCGAGTGTCAGCGTAGGATTTCATTTTGTTCTTGCGCTCGCGGTCAGCCACCACTAGCTCCTCATGTGTTCCTGTTGGCGATACCGGTCGCAGGGCCCCTTCCCACATAGGTATCCGTGTTCTGATCGGTCGTCCTAGCATGAGAGTGGCAGGACATTTCCCCGTAGTTGCATGAGGTGTCGTTCGATATGCCCTCAAAACTTCATTGAGAGCCACTTGTAAGTTCTTCTTATCACTGGTGGCTTGCTGGAATGTCTTTTTTAAAGTTGCCATAAATCGCTCCACCATGCCATTGGCCTGAGGCCATAGGGGAGTGAGCTTGCGATGCCTGAAATTTAGGTGCTTCGCAAATTCTCCAAATTCGTGCCCATTGAAGGGGGGCCATTATCTGTCTTGAGTTCTTTAGGAACACCCCAGGCCGCGAACACTTCATCCAACACTGCAATGGTGCTAGCGGCGCTGGTAGATGATACAAACTGAGCTATGGGAAATCTGGAGTACCCGTCCATTATCACTAAGACATATTTGCCAGACTGAATGGGTCCATAAAAGTCCATGGCGAGTTCTTGCCAGACACCACTAGGTAGCCTTGTCATCTGAAGGGGTGCCGGAGGATCTCCTTGATTGACCAATTGGCACTGGGGGCAGTCTTTTAGAGTGAGTTCCACCATCTGGTCAAGTAGCGGGAACCATACTCGCTCTCTGAGCGTTCTTTTTGTAGCGACCACTCCACGATGACCCTCATGGGCTAAGTTGATGACACCCTGACGGAGTTGCATCGGAATGATAATCGGTTGATCCCTCAGTAGGAGCCCCTCTGAGGTGGCAGATAGTTCGTCGCTCACATGCCTAAAGGCCTGCATCTCTTGGCGAATGTGTGGATCGCACCCTTCCTCCTCACTGTCATGACGCCATCGATTGGTCCGCAGTCGGCGCATCACCTTTTGAAGGATGTCATCTTGAGCGGTGGCTTCACATATTGCCTCCAAAGGAACTGCCGGTGGTCTGGCTTGGTCCACTACAAAGTGTATGTACTCTTCTGCCACACACGGACATGACGCTTGGGATGCTTGAGGGTGTCTCGACATATAATCAGCTGGATTCGCTGATTTTCCTGGCTTGTGCACTATTGTAGACGTAAACCCCAGCGCTCAATTCGAGGTGGCATTTTGGCTCTGGGATTTCCGAAAATGGTCACTAGCGATTGATGGTCGGTCACTAGCGTAAAGTGCTTGCCATATATAAAAATGTGGAAGTGCTCGCACGCCCACACAACCGCAAGTCTCTCCTTTTCTGGTTGGGAGTAAGCTTTCTCAGTGTCCGATAAACTTCTGCTGGCATAGGCCACGATGTGTCTCTGGTCTGTCTCTTTGTCAAACTGAGCCAGTATAGCAACCAGTCCAACCGGGCTAGCGTCAACAGTGATCTCAGTATTTCTCTTGGGGCTGAAGTATGCCAGGTTGTCCGCTGACTCAACAGCATGTTTGATTTCCCGGAAAGCCTGCTCACATTGGGGAGTCCAAGTAAATGGCTGTCCTTGTTTGGTAAGAGCCCGTAACGGGTGACTGATGGTGGCATAGTCCTTTATGTACCGGGCACAATAGATTGCCATGCCCAGAAAAGATCGAAAGTCACTCACATCTTGTGGACTCTTGGTATCATTTAGGGCGATCACCTTTTCAGGATCAGGCTTCATCCCAGCTCCAGAAAACACGTGGCAAAGAATTCCAGAGTGGATTGATGAAACTCACACTTATCTTTGTTGAGGGTGAGGTTGGCCTCCAGAAGAGCATGGCACACCCGCTCTAGCGCTTTGTCGTGTTCTTGGACATTCGACCCATAGACTAGAATGTCGTCACTATAGTTTAGTGTATTTGGTATATGATGTATGGTCTGGAGGATAGCTTCTTGAAAGATCTCCGCAGCGGATGAAATACCAAAGCTAAGTCGTTTGTAGCGGGACAGCCCTAGATGAGTGGCAAATGTTGTTATGTATCGCGACTTCTCATGTAGTTCCAACTGGTGATATCCTTTATTCAAGTCTAATTTGGAGAACACTCTTGCACCATTTAACGATGAAATCATGTCACTCAAATGGGGTCCTGGATGACGTTCCCTTTCAAAGACCGTATTGGGAAGCCTCATATCCACCCACAGGCGCACCTTTTCGGGCGTGCCCTTCTTTGGCACGATGACTACTGGCGACACCCACGGTGTTGGCCCTTCCGTCCGCTCGATAATGTCTGTTCGTAGTAACTCTTGAATTTTGTCTTCCACCGCTTGTTGAAGGTGGAAGGGCACTCGTCTGTGATGTTGTGCGACGGGACGTATCCGCTCATTGATGTGGAACCGGATCTGGTACTTGTTCATTTTCCCAAGTCAGGTGAATAATTTTGGGAACTTGTGTATGATGTCCGGATCATCGCTTACCCTGTATAAAATTTCAACCAGCCGAAGACGCTCCGCGGTGGGCAGACTGAGGAAACAGTCAGCCTCCAGGCCTTAATCACATGGATATATGCCGGCACAGAGGTGTTTTTGTGCTTGAGTGTGTTTGCAAATTTCCCCAGGCAAGGGAGGGGTTTCTTCAACATCCACGTGAACACTCTGACATAGGCCAGGCTCAAGGTAGGTGGCAGTCTCATTTTGTTGTATTCAGTCACAGGGATATAGTTCAGTGACGCCCCACTATCCAGTACAAACTTGGTTGCATGGGTTCCCACACTTATGTCCAGTCTGGGGTATTTTTTTAATTGGTCTGGATCAGCTACCATGCAGACATATTCATCGGTGTACACCGATTCCCGAGATGCCGACCTGGATCCTCTGGATGGGGACCTTCTCTCCCACTGGGACCTGCAAGACTCTCTGCTGGAGTGTGAGGAAACAGAGGATGACTCCGCCCGATCCTGGACTGCCTTCACATGATGCCGCATTGTGTCAGGGCGAGACGATCTCGTCGTCTCCTTCATCCTTTCTTTGCGGTATTCTCCACACATAGCCTCAAAGTGATTTTCTCTTCCGCATTTTCGACACTGCTGACCAAGTGCTGGACACACATCAGTGTGCGGAAAGTCGTATCCGCACAGATAGCACTTGCGGGGGCGATCTCGTTTCTTGTCTCCACGGCCAGACTCATGGCGTCTGCGCCCTGTGTACTGTTGGTGGGACGATGACCTGGATGTCCGGCGTCGATCTCGAGAGTGTCTGTGAGTGTCCTTGGCTTGTACACGATACGCTTGTTCCCGCCTCTCACCATGCCCCGTCTCCATTCTTCTAGCATGTTCCTCCGCTTGATCATGTATCCGGGTCATCTCTTCAATCTCATCAAGGTTATGACTTTTCCGTAGTAGTCGCCTTCTGAGAGATTCTGATTGACAAGCTTCAATTATTCGCAATCTTATGGCATCTTCCGTGAAAAACGTATCAAACTCACAATACCGAGCCAGTCGTCGTAATCTCATTATAAACGTATTCATCAATTTCTCCTTTTCTTGACGGGCTTGGTGAAACATGTACCTTTCATAATCCACATTTTTTTAATGCAAAAATCTTTTATTTAAAGCATCTCGCACCTTGACATATGATCCTGTTTCGGCAGTCGGTAATTCCTTGATTAACTTACTGACTTCTTTCCCGACCAAATTGGGTAATGCAATTAACTTTTCTTCTTCATCCGTGACTTTTGATCCTTTCATATAGTCCTCAAAATCCTCAACCACTCCTGCCACCGGGGCCCCATGCCCCCTCCATCTATCAGGGGCAGTGGTTCAGGAGGACGCAGATATGAGACACCAGTTGTGATTGGCGTGTTTGCCGCCGCGTCCGCCGCATTCCGTTGCGGTGACGTCGTCATCGCCGATTTATGCCTTGGTCCCTTTGCCTTTCCTCGTGCTGGTATGTCACTCTTGCGTTTGTTTGTGCTTGTTTCTTACTTTGTCTCTTGTGTTTGCCTGTGCTTATCTTCTGTTTTCTTTTGCGTTTGCTTGTGCTTGTTTTCTTTGGTTGTTGCCTTTGCTTGTGCTTGTTGTCTGCGTTTCTTTTTCAGTTGCTCGTGCTTGTTTTCTTTCTTCTCTTGTATTTACTCGTGCTTGTTTACTTTTGCTGTTGCCTTTGCTCGTGCTTGTTTACTTTTGCTGTTGCCTGACTTCAAAATGGCCGCCCTATGCTTTGAATTTGGATTGGGGCTCACCGCCTGACTTCAAAATGGCCGCCGCTATGGGAATCTCGTTTCCCACGAGATTTTAGGCTCATTCACTCCTGCCGGCTCACGCTTCCACCGGGACTCACCGGCAGCTGATCTCTGCACCAGACAGCACCTCCACACGCTCCTCGGACCTTGAGCAGCAGGTATGATCGGGTGGGCTCCCGATATTCTTTCTTCATCCACACCACGCGACCTCGCGCTTTCAGGGTGGGCACCAGGATCCAGCGCTCGACCGCGCAATTCAACGGGGCAATTTCAGCTCTGACCCGCGCTTCACTCACTGGGCTTCTCCCGCTTGGGCTCCACGCGATCGGCTGATCGCGGAGCATCGAGCGCTTACCGCTGGCGGACACTATCGGCGGCGGTATCCTGTGCAGCACACGTGTCGCGATGGCGACTTTCTCGATGTGCTGTCCGGGGACGGGTCGCTCGTTGTCAGGGTTCAGGGGGTGGCAGACTGCACCATCCCACCCTCGTCGCCAGCTGTAGCGTCGTGCTACCAATAATGACGCTACACAGTATTCAATGATCACGAGCTCTTTAATGCACTTCTTTACTGTTCCCCGTCCCTACTCTAACTGACCCTTTCCTGTCGCCGCTCCTCCTCCTCCTGTGTCCCCCTAACTCCGCTCACCATCAACTAGACTGCACACAACCTTACTCCAGGATGAGAACTTCTGTCCTGTCCTAGTTGAGTTTTAGGCAGCTTTCTTTCATCCAAGAGGCAATATCCTTCATCACATTGTGACATTTTTTTCTGATGGTTTTGGGTCCATTGGTGAGGGAGAGGTTCAACTTGGAGTCATTGGCGTAGGAGACGCTGTTGAGTCCATGGTTTCTGACAATGGCAGCGAGGGGAGCCATGTAGATGTTGAAGAGGGTGGGGCTCAGGGAGGAGCCCTGGGTTACTCTGCAGCTGATCTCTGTGGGATCTGAGAGGGACGAAGGTAATCTGACTCACTGTGTTCAAGCGGAGACGAAGGAGTGGACCCAGTCCAGGCCCTTGTTGTGGATGCTAGCATCGTGGAGTATCGTGATGAGGTCCTAGTAATGCCACAGGGCATTAACCAGGCAAAACTGTCAAGTAACATTTATATTATTACCTATATAACTATTAGGGGCTAGCAGAGATAGCTACAGAATCTAGCAGTGGGTCTTCAGAAATGTGCACCATAGGAATTTCATCAAGAAATAGATAGATTCATCATCAGAACCTTCATAATATTATAGAATTGAAGATACTGAACAGATATGCAATTATGATATACTCGTTTGTTTTTTCATGTTTATAAATGCTTTGCCATGCTGTTTTATTTGCTTCTGCAACAACAACCAGCTGTTTTACTGGGAACACCTAATTGCCCTTTTAGAGGTGTGTTTGAAGACAAATTGTTTTCAAACTGAGAGGAACATGCATTTTATACCCAGGACTTATTCACGAATTAGATAAACAGAATAAATACACCTAACACCCAATGTAGTTAAAGTTGTTAAATGTCTTTCTTTTGTAAATGGGGACTGGCTTGTAAATATTACACTTCTTGCGCCCCGTTTTTTATAACAATTAGTTTATAAACATTACACTCCTTATGCAAAAGTTCTTATTGTTGTCTTCTATAAGCTTTGTAAACATTGCACTCTTTACGTGTAAATGTGCACCTGGACCGGTTTATAAGCAATGCCTCTCTGTCCACAACCAATATTAGCCAACAGTTAAATGTTGCTGTTTCACAAAAGTGCATTGTGCTCCATATGTAAACCTATCGCCTTTTGTTTTCACAGTGTCCACAGTTTTTAACCTAACACCAGAAATATATATAGTTGTTAGATACCCTACTATTGTAAACATGGACTGGCTTGTAAACAGTTTGCTCCTTACAACTCCGATGTTCAACAGTTGGTTTGTAAACACTACACGCCTTGTGCAAATTTTACTTATTGTTGTCTACTTTAAGCTTTGTAAACATCACACTCTTCTGGGCCAAATGTAAACATTGACTGGTTTGGAAACAATTACACTCTGTTCAAATTTCACTTCTTATTTACTAACTTCAACCATGATCTTATGTACCTTTTCCTGTTTTTTTTATTTTTTTCAGATCTGTTTTATTTTTCAGACAAAAACGCATAACACAGGTCGATTTGATACACAGCGTTAAGCCTACAACCCTATACAACCCTATACAGGGCCGTCCGCGTGGCTGGACATTTCACTGGTGGCATTAGAAATCAACGCAGAGAATAAGTATGTACACAGCGTTTTCGCCTACAACCCCTGAGGGGCCGGCCGCGTCACATGGTGTATAGTGTAATGCCATCTGAGCCTGTGGTAAGGCAAGGTCCCTGAGGTCTACTTCTCTAACAAACTGGCAACCGGCCTACAATCAACAGTCAGCCCAACAAGGCCCAGTAACCTGAGTAGTAGTGGAGAGAGGAAAGAGGAAAGAGGATGAAGAGAGAGGAAGGATGTAGAAGGGGAAAGACAACACAGCAAGGCTAGGAGTAATGTGCGTGGGGGGACGTGGGGGAAGGGAAGAAGGCCCGGTCCAAAACACATGCTGACGGGGTCTCAATGCACAGGGACACTACGGGAGCAATCTACCAGGATCAGGTGGAGCAATAGCATCTTCAAAGAGGCGCAGCGTCCTGAGCCTGGTAGGCATGTGGCGCGCATGTTCAACAGCACATAGATATTTAACCAGAGGTTGCCAAACAGCCTTAAAACGCGTGTCGCGTGCTTGCAGTCGTGCTGTGAAGAGCTCCATCGTGACAGCATGCCATAAACGCACAAACCAGGCTGCGATTGGAGGAGCTTAATTTTTTTTCCAGTAGAGGGCTTTAAGCTGTTTGGCCGCTCCTAGCATTTGGAGCGCCAGAATCCAATCGCTCCGGGTGAATGCCTTCAGGCTAGCAGGTTTACCACCTAGTAGGGTTGTGCTCGAGGCTTTAGGCAAAGGGAACCCCAATACCACCTTGATGTGGCTAAGGACCTCTTTCCAGAATAGGGTCAACGATGAGCAGGCCCACCAAACATGAATAAAGTCCCCAGATGCAGACTGGCACCTCCAGCACAAATAAGAGGATGTAGGGAACATCTTGTGAACACGCTGGGGCGTGTAATACCACTGGGTCAGGATTTTGTAGGCATTTTCCCGCTGTGGGATGCTACGATACATTTTGGGAATATTCTGCCATAACTGACACCACTGTGAGGGCACAGTGTCCGTGCCAGATGCCGACTGCCATTGGTGCTGATATGGATGAGAGGGTAGTGCCTGTGGGTGCTGCAGAATCTGATAGATCCGAGATATCAGCACCTTTGATCACACAGGAAAGCCATACAAGGTCCCAAATAGTTCGCCCAGTCACTGCCCGATCCTTATGCAGCCATCCCTTCTCACTCTCCGTCACCCCCCATTCCACCACAAATCGTAGGTGAGATTCCCAGTAGTAATCCATGAGGTTGGGACAGGCCAGCCCCCCATCTCGTGGCGTCATAAGGAGCTTTTGAGAGAACCGAGGTCACTCCCCCCCCCCCCCGATAAAGTTTGTGAGGTCTCGCTGGAGGCCTCGTATATAATGTAGCGGGATGGGTGTGGGGAGGCATTGCAATAAATATAGAATTTTAGGGAGGATCAACATCTTGATGGCATTGATACCAAATCTAATGCCATACAGAAAATAGTTAGACGACACTGGCGTTTACTCAACTGTAGCAATGAAAAGATTGAATATCCACTCTTTGCTTTTAAACGCTCAAAAAACTTGCGAGATTCTCTTGTACATACCCGCCAGAAAGAGTTACAAAAGAGAACTATTGGCACATTGTGGGATTTACCGGCGGCCACGGGACACCACCCATGTGGTGGATGTTCAGTGTGCTCACAGACAGCTAACATGACCAGTATAGATATTGGTACTAATCGACCATGGGAGTTAAGGCAATTCACCAATTGCAACAGCTCCAATTTGATTTACCAACTGAAATGTCCTTGCAATGAGCGATATATCGGTATGACTACAAGAAAGGTTCGTACGCGCATGCTAGAACATAAAAGTACCTTTTGTTGCAAGAAGAGGGTCTCTAAACTGACTAAACACTTTTTACAGCATAATCATGGAGAATCAGAGTTCACTTGGACTGTCCTTGAGAAACCCTTTATTCCTTCTCACATAAGGGATGTATCCAAATTTCTGTTCAACAAAGAACAGAAATGGGTATATAAATTACATACAGACAGCCAGGGGTTAAATGATGAAATACCCTGATTCAGCCTTAATTGAACACGCTTTCTAGGCTGTTAATAAAATATTTCTTAGCTGAGGCAACACATAGCATCAGAGTTGCACCATTCATAATGAGCACCTGATAGTTTTTGTTTTTTTGTCCTCATACGCCACTTCCCACCCCTTCTTATCTTGTAACGCCCTTAGGTGGTTTTCAACTCAACTATGAGAGGTTGTTTCCTACTGCTTATACTGCAGGCTTATAGGCTTAAGGGAGATGGGAGTACCACAGCCATACCTGGTGCAGCAAAGCATATAGACTACATTGACCTCCAAGAGCATCAAAAGTGACTTAATCATCGGACCGTTTTTCTTCTCACATCATTAAAGTCACAGAATTTTGAACTCCCGTTCCCCTCACCCATAGTGATTTAAAAATAAATTCCAAAACTGGTGCTTCCTGTTATTTTGACCGGCCATGTCCAACTTAGCTATGCCTCTCATAGCTCTAATCCACATTAAGTCTGTCGGAGGCTGTGGCGATACCCATAATTTACATATTTCTCTTCGAGCAATCAAAATGGCATAGAAAAACAACTTAGAATTATCATCAAGGCGCTTACCTTGTGTATCCAATCTACCCGAGATGATCTGTTCAGGGCTTACCGTAATATTTAGCTCCATCATTTTTGATAGCGTTGTACTTACAGCTGCCCAAAAATCTTGAATCTCTGGGCATGTCACAAACATATGGATGTCATCTTCATTTGGGCTTTTGCACTTAGGGCATAGCACCATGCCCCCATCCTTAAAGTTAGCGAGCCTCTTTGGGGTCCAGTATGCCCTGTGGAGAGTGAACAAGTGATTCCTCCTTAAATTTGCAGGTTTTACCACTTTGTAAAGAATCAACATATCTACTTGCCATTGTTCTTCTGTAGCAATCCTCGGCAAGCACTCTCCCCACAGGACCTCTGGTAGTTGAAAAGGGCCATCCTCCATTCCGACCATTTCCCAGTACCATGTTGCCACTTCTTTTTTTATCCGAATGTTTGAAACCAGCTTCTCTTCGAACTCGTTGTATCGTCCACTTAACTTTTCCTTACCTACCGCCCAGCTTTGTATCTGAAGATACTTAAATTTTGCAAAGTTGCGACCCCAAAGTTGCTCGCAGACCGCCCACGGTAACAAAACTCCTTCGCAGAACAGCTCGCCCCAAACCTGTGGGCCTTCTGTTTTTAATGCCCTAGCTAATACATCCTCCGTCCAACTAGGAGCCCCCGGAGCCTCCCAGATTGGTGCAGCCGCACTGAAGTATGGGATTTTTGTCACTCGCCTAATACGGTACCACACCGTGGCTAAATCTCTTAAGACCTTCAATCTAACTTTTTTAAAGTACTTTGGATCTGCAAACATATACAGAAAACCCCGCAAGTGGCACTTTTCTACTTTCAACATGGCAGCCAAGAGGTCCCCTATTGCTGAATTATTGGGGATTCCGAGGAGCATTCTACAGTTTTTAAGCAAAAAAGCCCAAGAATAAATTTGAAAATCTGGAGCTGCTAGACCTCCCTTAGCATATTTTCTCCGAATTTTTTTCCAAGATAGCCTTGACCCCTTGGAACCCCAGATAAATGAACCAATTGCACTCTGTAATTTAGCTACCCCCTCTTTCTCAAACATGAGAGGAATAGAATCAAATAAAAAGGTCAACTTAGGAAGCACCATCATTTTAACTAGATTAACCCGGCCAATCATAGTTAACGGTATTAAGCTCCAATTTCTCAATAGTACGGTAATGTCTTTCCTTGTTTTGGCCAAATTTACCAATGCTAATTGTTTTATATCTTGAGTGATTTGTATCCCCAGATATCTGATCTTTTTTTTGAGATTCCAGGCTCCACCGCCATATTCCAAGCCATAATTTCAGTTTTATCAGAGTTTAATCGATATCCTGAGACTTTTCCAAACTTCTTTGTAATGCTTTCTATTTCGACCAGTGATTTTGTCAAATTCGATGTTAAAACTACAATATCGTCCGCATATAGCCCTATCTTCCTTGACCAGCCCTGAAACGTAAAAGCGGGGATATTCTCTGTCTCTCTTATTTTGCAGGCCAACGGTTCGATACAAAGGTCAAATAAAAGCGGGGAAAGAGGGCACCCCTGCCTGGTTCCTCGCATGATCCTGATAGATTTTGTGAGAACTCCATTAACCAAAACCTTGGAATTTGGCGTATGATATAATCGTGACACAGTTTGAAGAAAGTTTTCCCCTAGCTGAAGGTGCTCTATTAAAATTTTCAGAAACTCCCAATTTACACGATCAAAAGCTTTAGCAGCGTCTAAAGCCACCACCGCCAGAGGAAGCTTCTGCTCGACAGCAACATCTATACTACCTATCAGGGAAAACGTTAGTTCATTTAGGTGCCTGCCTTTCACAAATCCTTTTTGGTCTTCGTGAATAAAATACGGGATCACTTTGCCCAGCCTATCAGCCAGGATCTTGGCAACCAACTTATAATCACAGTTTAAGAGTGAGATAGGTCTATATGAATCCATATATTTCGGAGACTTGCCAGCTTTAGGTATAACGATTAAGTTTGCCTGGTCCCATGATGCAGGAATCTCCCTTTTTTCAGAAAACACCTCATTGAACACCTTTGTTAGTAATGGTGCCAACCCCTGCATCAAACTCTTATAAACTTCTACAGGAAGACCATCGGGGCCCGGTGCTTTGCCTTTTTTTGCCTGCCTGATACCTTCCTCTACCTCTTCCTGCCTGATCTCTCTGTTTAAAACTCTTCGGTGTTCTTCCGTAGAGGGCTTTAGAACTCTGACCCACTCCTCCATCTCCTGCCTGTCCGGATGCAGATCTTCACTATACACTTCCTCAAAGTGGTTATAAAATGCTTCCACAATCTCATTTGTGTTTGAGGCTAATTTACCTTCTACACCAACCTTGATCTCTTTTATCATGTTTCTAACCCGATCTTTCCTAACCTTCCATGGTAGCAGTTTGCCTGGATTTTCCCCGTATTCGAAATGATCCTGCCTAGAAGCCTCCCACCTCTCCTTCACCCTTTTATTAATCACGGCAGTGAGTGAGTACCTGATAGTTATACATGTGCAATAGGTTACAATAAGTTTATATCTTATCTTTCTGTAGTTCCTTTGAACTTCCCATTTTCTCTTGTCTGATTATACAGTTTCATTGTTACTTCTAAATCTCTAATTTTCATTTGCACTCCCATGTTATTCTATAACATGCTATAACCCAAAGGAGCCTCCAGTATCACGAATACTAGACAACAAACTACCAAATGGAACCAACATCGTCATCAGGTAGTTTCTGTCATTCCTAGCGAGATCAGGGATCTTTTCTGCTCTCGCGTGATCGGACCTATAAAGTTGTATGTGGATCACTTGATAGCTGAGAGTTAATTCCCTCTTGAATTATGATTAATGGAAAAGAAAACTAAACACTTTACAACGTTTATTTATTTTCCAAGGGTAAAGTCTGCACTCTTTCCGCACATGTAAGGGGCGGAACAATATTTTGTAGTACGGCATGACGTCAATTTGTAGTCCGAGATTCTCTCTTCCCGTTCTCTCTCGCGAGAACATGACTTTTGCTGTTGGAGAATGAGGCTCGCTTTCACAGTTGAGGAATGCACCATGAAACACTCGGGTGAGTTCCGTGTATGTTTTAGAGAGCAACGTTAACGGGCGTAACAAAATCGTTGTTTACTTCATAAGACCAATCAGGCAACTTCCTAGCCTCGCTGTCCGACGAATTGATCTCTGAGGAGTTCACTTAAATTGGGCTCTTCCTGTCACGTTCGTTGCCTCCCCCTGACTCAGTACCAGCCAGAGGCAACGACGGACAGGTGAGCACCATGAGATCTGGCAGCAACTATGCTTGTGTCTAGGCAAATAAGTATCAGAGATAATCTTTTTAAGTCCCTTTTAGTTTTTGTTTACTTCTTAGGTTATTCGTTTAATAACTGCCTAATTAGTAGCCACTTTGGAGATTGTTAGAATACAGCTAGAGTATAGCTAGAGAAAAGGGTTTGCACCTGACTGATTATAGCCATTCCAAGTAGGGACTAAGGGAGCAAGTTTCTCTCTGAGAGGCTAAGATAATATGTGCCTGAGCATACCATATTTAGAGGACAGAGCAGCACAGTTCCATGTGTTCTTTCTGCTGTCTTTTAAGCTCGGGATTTCTTGCTTCCACAGAGCGGGGTCTCATTATTCCTGAGCCAGGTCCAGGAGAGGTGAGGTCTGTTCCCCGGACACACTGGGTGAGTAGACCACTGTCCCTTAGAGCGTTTTTAATGTTTCCTGGACAGTGCGATGGGTATAAGGAGGATTCTAATGGTGCGTTCATCATATGTTTGTTGTTTCAGAAGTCTAAGACACCAGGTGACACGGTGAAGTTTAACAGATGATGGAAAATAATATCCTTTCTTTGTTATCACTTTATTTCTTTTGAATTAATTTAGCACATTATTTACCACTTGCAGTAGCATCCACAAGTTAGAACAGAGGCCCTGAAGAAAGCCTAGGGCATCATTCCCAATAGGCTGAAACATGTTGGCCCCATTGCAGCTATTTGGATAAAACTGCAAAATACATATATTACTGCACTGTTCTTGTTTTTAACAGGAAGAGGCCGCTCCTTTCTCAAATAAATAAATAATTTTTCTCTTGTGGTTCTCTATCCTATTTTATATTCACCACCTTCACAATTTTCCTGCACTGCACTTGATCCCATCAGATCAGAGTCACATGGTCCTAAAGTGATTGTGGGTCGGAATCTCATTTACTGATAAAGGGTACGATCCCTGTCTCAATGATCTAGAGACATGCGACCCTAATAGGATTACCAAGTGATAATATTGATCATACAATCTTTTGATGGGAATCCTAAAAAAATGTGTTTTCTTTACAATCATTGGTGGCCCACTTGCTTGATATTCCTTATCTCGAGCCAGAACTAATTAGCCTTGGCTGGATCTGGTCGTACTAATCTAAACTTCCAGATAAGTACATAGAGCTTCTTAACAATCCTCCTTTGTTAGACCCCTAGGTTTCTCTGTTGTATATTGATTCTGCCCAGCCACAATAATACCAAGGGTCTCCACCTCAGTAAGTCTTCAAGAACCGCCCTCCGACATTCCCGCCAATTTACTTGTGTCCATGTGTCCAAAGAGAGAGTCAATTTGAGGCAGAGATAACGAATGTGTTGGGAGGCCCATTGGTACGGCACAAGTTTCTCCAGGTGGGGGATCTCCTCCTTCGGAATGGTGAGATTGAGGGCCCAGGATTTGTCATGGTTGATCTGAAGGCCTGAGGCCCGCTCAAAAAGGCACAGCGCTGAGTCCAGTGCCGGGAGGGACACCTGGGGACGCATTAGAGTGAGGATAGGACCATCCGCAAACAGTAACAAAAACAATGGTCCTAGACCTTAATTTCTTAATCGAGCAAATCAAGCTTATAATTACTAGTTTCTATTTCTGAGCTTCCTTTACTTGCTCACAGTATTTAATATAAACATTTGCACTAAAAATGCAACAACCCAGAATGCTGTACAGCTGAATAAACTCATTTGAATTCACCGTATTTCAAAACAATCATTTGAAAGTTCAGGTTAATTTATAACACTTGGTACAACAAGAGGATGCTCCTACAAACCTGCAAGAGGAAGAAGTGCTCAAAAGTTGAAAAAGTGAGTGAAAGAGCAGAGATTAGTGACTTTAAAAAAAAAGAAACAATGGAATATAATGACTGATTCACTGTCTCCAGTCAGTGATATCTTGGTCGCCTTCACTATTTACACATAGTATTTTGTACATTAATGTCATCACAGTTAGGTTTCATCTGTAGTACGCTTTCAATGTTTATGGCTATAAGCGATCCAAGAAAGTTTATGGGGGTGTTAACGTTTCGACCCAACTTAAATGCCTAGGGGTAAGTGAGGGCCTCAGCCTGCGGGTCTTCTTCAGGACGGGTGGGCAACCTCAGTACCAGTGGGGTGTCAGACTCCTAGATATAAATGATAGGGTATCAGGGTTGTGCATAATTTAAAATCAGTTTTTTACAAGCCTATGTAGGTAGGCCCTGTTACAAACTTACCCAAGGGGGGATCAGGGTAGTCAGGGTGATCAGCAGTGATTGCAAAACGCCATGTGGAATCCCCAGTGTTCTCAAGTTGTGGGGAACCGTAGTTAAATCTGTTTTGGAAGGCGCTATTATTAGGACCCAATTATCATATTCAGGTAGGTGGGCTTGGTTAGCAATAACACAGTGCTTAGCCACTTACCCCAATTAGTACAGTCTGCTCCTAGTCACGATAAATGTGTAGGTATCTCAAGGTATTTCAATGATCAATTTCCATAGGGAAGGGCGGTGGCCTCATCTGTGGTGAGAGGAGCCACCAAACACATTAGTAAAGGAGCCAACCTAACCATTGGTTGAATTACGAGATTATGGCCCCAAAATGGGGGGAGGGCACTTACCCATAACAGATGGAATTCCTTTGTGTGCCGGAGAGGTCACCACTCGAATGGAAAGGATTGAGCATTAATGGGGTCTAATTATGTGTCACATACTCGCAATGTTATCGAGTACTAGCACAGGGCCTCTCACCTAGGGCAGCAGATGTTTGCTCTTGATCCTGTTCTGTCCGTCTAGTTCCGGGAACAAGCAGCCGCCCGAAGGCAGCGAGGACGTTTAAGACGTCGGGACGACGTGACGGAGCGCCGGTAACCGTGCGTGTCATTGCGCCGGTCCCAGCGCGTCTAAGTGCGAGGGAAGAAAGACTGCTCCGGTCTTCCCATTTCTTGCACCTTAGTTGTCCACGGTTGCAGTTGTACAATAGCCGGTATATGTGGACCCATATAGCTAATACACAATACCCATTGTACTTAGGTAAGGACTAGTGTAACCATTTAATGGTGGTCCATGGTGTACACACGTTACGTGTTCCTAAAGCACAGCGGTGTGCTGAACATAAGGGATTAATTAAAACCACAGATTTTCCAGTACCCATTGTCGCAGTGCACCTGGCTTATCATGTATTATGGGCAATGCTCGACAAGACAGTAACATTGACATTATTTCTTGAACAGTGTGACAGTGCAAATTACAAGGGGTCAACCACATGGGTAAAGAACTAATCCCCAACCAGGTCAGTAGTATGCCGTATATTCAGAGCAACATGATGCATATATGATGTATTGCAAAAGGCAAGAATGCATTTCCATACCGTCATAACACACGTGGGGTACCATCCTTCTCATACTCAGAGGTAAAACAATGACCTCATTTGTGACAATGCAATTTACAGAGGGTCAAATACATATATACAGATGGAGAGTTACCCACCCCGGTCAATTATGTGACATGTAGTCTGGACAAAATTAAGCATATTTAATGGCATATGATGTATTTCAAGGGCAAGGGTACCATACCACAGGTGATAATTGTAAGATGTATCATCATTCTCATACTTGAATGATGCCATTAAATATGCTTAATTTTGTCCAGAGTACATGTCACATAATTGACCGGGGTGGATAACTCTCCATCTGTATATATGTATTTGACCCTTTGTAAATTGCATTGTCACAAATGAGGTCATTGTTTTACCTCTGAGTATGAGAAGGATGGTACCTCTAATAAGTATCACGTGTGTTATGACGGTATGGAAATGCATTCTTGCCTTTTGCAATACATCATATATGCATCTTACACCCAAGGGTTTGGATACACTCAGGGATGTCACTCCCTCAGGAACAGTCCGGGGTAGGTCTAAAGCGTGGGTACTCACAAACTTTCTCTCGGGGGCCAAATTTACAGTTTGGTTTGTGTCCGAGGGCCGCATCGGTGGGGGAGGGGGGGTCAGTGGGGGAGGGGGAGGGGCTAGAGCAACAACATAAAACTGACCATGAGGTTGATCATAGGTCCCTGCAGCGGACGCCTTCGTCCACTGAGCCGTCCCGGCATACACACATCTCTCTCTCTCTTTCTCTCTCGGTCTCCCTCCCTCTCTCTAGCTCTCTCTCCCTCTCACCCTCCCTCTCTCCTGTCTTCCTCTGTCTCACTCTGACTGTCTCACTCCCTCTCTCTCACTCCCTTCTCTCTCTCACTCCCTCTCCGTCTCCCTCCCTTTCCCTCCCTCTCACTCACTCTCTGTCTCACCCCCTTTCACTCCCTTTCCCTCCCTCTCCCTCCATTTCCCTTCCTTTCCCTCCCTCTCCCTCCCTCTCCGTCTCCTTCCCTTTCCCTCCCTCTCCCTACCTCTCACTCCCTCTCCGTCTCCCTCCCTTTCACTCCCTCTCCGTCTCCCTCCGTTTCCCTCCCTCTCACTCCCTCTTCGTCTCCCTCCCTTTCCCTTTCCCTCCCTCTCACTCCATTTCCCTCCCTTTCCCCCCCTCTCCCTCCATTTCCCTCCCTTTCCCTCCATGTCATGCCCCATCAGTCTCCCTCCCTTTCCTCCATCTCACTCCCCATCAGTCTCCCTCCCTTACCCTCCATCTCACTCCCCATCAGTCCCCCTCCCTTTCCCTCCATGTCATTCCCCATCAGTATCCCTCCCTTTCCCTCTCTTTCCATCCCTCTTACTCCCTCTCCGGCTCCCTCCCTTTCCGTCTCCCTCCTTTTTTCTCCCTCACCTTCCCTTTCCCTCCCTCTCCGTCTCCCTCCCTATCCCTCCCTTTCCCTCCCTCTCTGTCTCTGTCTCACTCCCTCTCCCTGTCTGTCTCACTCCCTCTCTGTCTCACTCACTCCCTCTCCCACTCACTCCCACTCCCACTCACTCATTCACTCTCACTCTCTCCCTCTCACTCACTCCCTCACTCATTCTCACTCGCTCACTCCCTCTCACTCCCTCACTCCCTCACTCACTCCCTCACTCACTCTCACTCACTCCCTCCCTCTCACTCACTCACTCTCACTCTCACTCACTCCCTCCCACTCCCTCCCTCCCACTCACTCACTCCCACTCACTCACTCACTCACTCCCTCTCACTCACTCCCTCTCACTCACTCCCTCTCACTCACTCCCTCCCTCTCACTCACTGACTCACTCCCTCCCTCTCACTCACTCACTCCCTCCCTCCCACTCCATCCCTCTCACTCCCTCCATCCCTCTCACTCACTCCATCCCTCTCACTCCCTCCATCCCTCTCACTCACTCCATCCCTCTCACTCACTCCATCCCTCTCACTCACTCACTTTCACTCTCACTCACTCCCTCCCACTCCCTCCCTCCCACTCCCTCCCTCCCACTCACTCACTCCCTCTCACTCCCTCCTTCCCACTCACTCCATCCCTCTCACTCCCTCCATCCCTCTCACTCACTCCATCCCTCTCACTCACTCCATCCCTCTCACTCACTCCCTCCCACTCACTCACTCCTGCTCGCTCACTCCTTCCAACTCCAACTCATTTACTCACTCACTCTCACTCACTCCCACTCACTCTCACTCACTCCCTCCCTCTCCCTCACTCACTCCCTCTCCCTCACTCACTCCGTCTCCCTCACTCACTCCCTCTCTCCCCCTCTCCCCCTCTCACTCTATCATTCCCTCTCACTCCCTCCCTCCCTCTCACTCACTCACTCCCACTCATTTACTCATTCTCTCTCACTCACTCCCTCTCACTCACTCACTCCCTCACTCACTCCCTCTCACTCACTCTCACTCACTCACTCACTCACTCCCTCTCCCTTACTCACTCCCTCTCCATCACTCACTCCCTCTCCCTCACTCACTCCCTCTCACTTCCTCACTCCCTCTCACTTCCTCACTCCCTCTCACTCCCTCTCCCTCTCCCTCTCACTCACTCTCACTCTCACTCACTCTCACTCACTCTCACTCAGTCACTCTCACTCACTCTCACTCACTGAGTCACTCTCACTCACTCTCACTCACTCAGTCACTCTCACTCACTCTCACTCACTCCCTCCCTCTCACTCACTCCCACTCACTCACTCCCTCTCACTCACTCCCTCTCACTCACTCCCACTCACTCACTCACTCCCACTCACTCACTCCCACTCACTCACTCCCACTCACTCCCACTCACTCACTCCCACTCACTCACTCCCACTCACTCCCTCCCACTCACTCCCTCCCACTCACTCCCTCCCACTCCCTCCCTCCCTCTCACTCGCTCCCTCCCACTCGCTCCCTCCCTCCCTCTCACTCCCTCTCACTCCCTCCCTTTCACTCACTCACTCCCTCTCACTCCTTCCCTCCTTCCCACTCACTCACTCCCTCTCACTCACTCACTCACTCCCTCTCACTCCATCTCACTCTCACTCTCACTTCCTCTCCCTCTCCATCCCCCTTTCCCTCCCAATCCCTCTGTCACCCTCTGTCATCTTACCCTGCCTGTGCGCCAGCCGGGGCACACACACTCACAGCCGCACCCGAGCACTTCACAGGTCATTAAAAGACCATTTGCCTGTTAATGAGGCCTTTGTTTTTCACCTCTTCTTAGGCCCCTGCAGCTTTACTCTGGCCATTCCTAGGATCGCCCGCCGGCAGCCCCCACAGAGCAGCAGAGTCTCTCGCGCTGCTGCAGACACTTTAAAAAAAAACTCGGGAAACACAGGTATGATGTCTCAGGGGTCCGCGGGCCGCTAGGAAAGGCTTGCCAGGCCGCCCCTGGCCCGCGGGCCGTACTATGAGTACCCCTGGTCTAAAGTAATCTACAAGGTCGTCTAGCAGGAGGGTCCCAGTGCCCCCCACCCACTGGCCGGGAGCTGGGGTGTAGATAAAGGCATCGCAACAGACATCAGACCCAGGGGGGAGAATACCTTTTCAACAGAGACATGTTTCCTAATACATTACAGATATCTGCTCAACTGGTCATGGAGTCGAGGGGCGCAAGGCAGGACCGTCCTGATCCCCTTCAAGGGATCGAATATGCGCGATGATGTCCTGTTTGGCCTGCGAGGCAGACCGCTCATCAATGGGAGGTGCACGTCGGTGGCGGTGGACAGTGGTCCACGATGGATTGGCTGGGATCTGCTCCTGACACCACGGGCGAGAAGGGCTTGTCGGCGGTGACGCCGGCAGGCGGAGCAGCTGCGCCGCCTCCGTGTAGGACCGTATCACTTTTCGCTTGGCCTCCCATTGGAAAATGAGGGCGAAAGGGTGGCCCCATTGGTATGAGATGCCCATGGATGCTTCTTGGTCACTGGCTTGAAGGCCTGTCTTCTTCGCAGGGTGTTGGGCGCCAAGTCCTGGAAGATCTGTATCCTGTGTCCCTCGTAGCTGAAATCCGGCTTGTCCAGGCCTTAAGATGGCCTCCTTCTCAGTAAAAAAGTGGACCCTTGTCAAGATGTCTGGGAGGAACCCTGGACTCCCCGCGGGCCCGGAGACCCGGTGGGCTCGATTCCCCCAGACCTCATGGAGGAGTTGCACCACATAAGTCATGATGTCCTTCCCCTCCACACCGAGAGGAACCCCAGGGATGCGGAGGTTATTCCGGCATCTCCGATTCTCCAAATCCTCCTGTTTTACTTGTAGTTCTATGTTTTGCTCCTCTAACGCTGCCAGGCGTTGCCACAGTTGTTTCTGGTCTTCCGTGCGGGCGTCCACCGTCTTCTCCAGCCCATCTACCTGATCTCCCAGTTCAGTAACCTCCTTCCGGAGATTGGCTCCCTACGCTCTGAGGTGCATTCCTCCGCACGCAGGAATGCACCTCAGAGCGTAGGGAGCCAATCTCCATCTTGAGTTCTGACATGAAAGAAGCAATGAATGCCTGGGTCACCGGAGTCGAGTCTCCAGTGGCTTGCGGTGGCCCCTCAGTGGGGGCTGACGCCCCCGCCTTGCCCTACATCGCCACAACAGAGTTGTCCCTGGGGGCCGCAGCCGGATCGGCCTCTGGACCGCATCATCGCCAGCTCCAAAGCGTTTTGTTGACAGCCAGGCAGCGCGTTCTCTAGAAGCCAGGTGTATTGTATCTAGAGAGGTCAGCCTCCCAATCCCCGCCGCTGTGATTCCTGTCTGGCAATGTCGAACATTTCAGCCCAGGAACAGTATGCTTAAGGGCCGCCTCTCAACTCCCACCCCGCCAGGTCGCCAGTGCCCCCGCACTGGAGGCCACTACCAGCCCATCCTCTCCACACTTGGGTCTATGGGCATAGTGTTGCATCTGCTGGGGGGCCCACCGCCCCCGGTCAGTGAATTCGAGTGACCGCTAATGAGTATCCCAGCCCTTTAAGACAAACTACATGTACTACTTTTGCCCCCCCCCCCTGCAACAAGCTCTCTAGTAACTCACTAAAGCCAAGGCGCCTGTTCAACCTAGGCAGTGTACCGCACTATCCAGCCGCTCCTCTTCATCCCTCTCCTGCCTGGTTAGGGTTGCCCTGGTCTTCCTCTCCTCCAACCTAGGCAATGTGGTGCATCTCCCAGGCCCGACAATGTCAGATTGAGCCACCCAGTGCTCCCAGTCCACCTCACGTAGCGGCTCCAAAATGACGCTATGCACTCCCGATGCTATGTGTCACCTCCCCGGGTACCCGGAGGCAGAGGCACCACAGGTAGTACATGCAGCGCAGGTCCCCCAGCTGCAGCAGTGCGTAGAAACCACTTTTCCAGGGCCACTCGGAGGTCCACAAAGGAGGGGATGCACTTGCCTCACTTTACCCCTCTCTGGCTACTTCTAGCTTCAGCCGCGCCACAACCCGCCCGCAAGTCCCCGAGGGCAAAGTCCAAAGGCCGCTTACCCTCCTCTCAGCTAGCCAAGGCGGGGTGGGGCGCAGGCCGACGCTGCGCTGATGTTGAAGGCCCAGTGACTCTAGGCCGCCCCGCACGGCAGCCTCAAAATGGCGGCCATGACATCTGCTGTGGGGTTCTCCCCCCGTCGTCACTCAGCTGCCAGGCAGCAGCAGCCGCCCGCAGGCTCCCTCTGAGCCCCCATGCAGTTATACAGGGGAGGGCGGAGACCTCAGGAAGGGTACAGATCCCCGGAGGCAGCAGCACGCGGAATCCGGTGTCCCCTGGCCTCCCAGCGCGGGGGAACAAAATGGCGGGGGTGTGCGCGCCCGATCGCGCCGCTCACCTGATGTCACCTCGAGTGCTCACCACCGGCTGCGGGCCTCAACAGCTCCAGGGGACAGTGTTCGCTGGCCCCACATACGGGAGCCCCACCGCTGACACCGCTCCGGCAAGCTCCGCAGGGCTGGCTCAATGCAGCCTCTCCGCCTTCAGCCCCCAACGAGCAAGGCCCCCGCCACCACCGCACTGCTCGGCCCTTCACTCGCCGGGGCCAGGGGGGGTTGCCATCAGTCTTCAGGGGGCCGCCCCCAAGAGCCTTGTCTGGGCCTCTACTTCCCGGCTGAACACTAATCCGCAGGCCACAGAGTCTTCGCAAGAGCTGGAGGGTCGATGTCGGCATCTCAGTCCCAGGCCCCCCGGTTGTCACCAGCCCGGACTCCACTGACTCTTCCCCGCCTCCTCAGATGTGGCGTTGCTCCCTGGTTCAGGGACACGGGGACCTCCAGGGGCCAGCAAGCCGCAGGGCGGGCTCCAATACAGGGACCTCAAGATGGCGGCCCTCGCCTCTGGGCCTCTGACCACCCTCCGCCGTCTGCCCGGAAAGACGCTGCAGGCCAAGAGACCGCTTCACAGTAGATGTCCCTAGTCGCTGTGGTCACCTACCACTCCCTGGGTGTCAATTTCAGCACCCCAGCTCCGCTCTAATAGCTGAAATTGGTGGCGGATTACCGGAGCTCCCCAGAGACATGTCTCACCACATCGCTGGTAAAACCATGCCCCACCTTTCCTGTTTTTAAAGTGCTGGACGTAGCCGGTAATTTGGGACTGATTTCAACAACAAACTGGCTGCCAGTAGCGGGACCTCTCTGGGGAGTCTTATCGCATCCACCAGGCATGTCTCTCACCCCCAAAGGCCAATTTAGGGGCGCTCATGTAGCGAGCAAAGTTGATACTCACTTGTGCACACAAGAAATCAGTGTCACAGTCTCTTAACCGGAGCTCAAAGGCAATTTTTCCAAATGCATTTGGTGGTTACGGAAAAAGGCAGCAGAAAACACCGGGAAGTGGTAGATAGATGATTCTACAGACAGAGAAAGACAAAATACACAGCCCAGATTCGGGCGTCAGAGTTCAACTTTTTCAAAAAACTACGATAAGCCATTCATGTTACATGGCTTAAATCCGAGCTCGCTACCCTAGATCGACTTACCCAACTAAAATAAGATGGAGACGGTAGCGGGAAACCGGCTCAAGGGCAGTGATTTAACACGCACAGAACATCCAAACCAGGATGGCTGAGGGAAATCTGCTCGTGCTGATAACGGGTTTAGATCCCAAACACACGGGGGTCTAAAGAGATTAGTAGAAAATACATATATTAAAACCCTTTCAGTCCGCCCGCCTATTTACCGAGGTATCCAAGGAAGATCCGAGATTCGGGGAATGGGAACAGGTTCGAGGAATGGGAACAAGTAAGGGTAGAGGTTTTATTCAAAGAATTGTATCCATAATGCGAAAAATCAGGATCGCACTGGCCTGATTCTCGCGCCCAACGCTGTGGGGCCTAAATCACCACTTCAGGGCGTATACAAAAACCAGAAGCGGAATTACCTGGTGGAATTAGAAGAGCGGACGCTAGTTCTGTGTAATCCAAGGCGGCAAAATTATTCAGTCATTCAAATCTGCTCCTGAAGGGAATAGAAACAACAAACCTAACCGTAAACAAAAGGTATCATGGGTAAAATAGGTCGAGAGAGCTTAGTTTAAACACCATCTGGGAGCATAAATAAGCCACGTCAGTTGGAAGAAAGAGCGTAGAGAGTAACATAACGTTCCCCTTTCAAGGATCAATACTTACACAACACTTCTACAAAAGATTATAACTTTAAATGCCATGGAGCCACTAGTACTGGAAATACAATTGCGGACAGGGAAAGAATAAGGAGATGGAACAATACAACTATCTATCAAAGCTCACAAAGACGATTAAAGGATATCCCAATAAACTCTGCCCCAGTCCGGGAGTTAAGGGAAGATTTTTAGGAAAGCAAGATGGATGCACCCGAAAATGTCAAACACCCCCCAGTAATACTGCCAAGTTCATCGAAGCTGGGAGAGGTCAAGCCAATACAGCTTCCATACCTGAAAGGCATACCGATAGTAGAATAAAGCCAAGCAATCCAGAATGCGCTGCTGACGGGCCGTCTGCAAACCCGTAAGTATCTGGCGGGAAAATCCGTGGGGTTTAAATGGTTTAGCGCATATATTCCTGGAACAATAAGGAGGCAGAGCAAGAGGGGGGCGGGATGGAGGGAAAGGGGAAGATCTGAAATGGAACATCAGGAAGGATAAGTGGAACCAAAATGGAATCGCGGGTGGAGCAGAGGGAATAGCCAAAAGTAGCCGCCCATGGTTCAAAACTCATAGAGGGTATGGGCGTTAGAAATCATGATCAGAACTAAATCATAAAAGGAGCAAATACAGGAAAGATACATGTGCCCGAAGAAAAATGGCTCATTTCAGAACAAGGTGAAACAGGACCGAATAAACCAATCAAATTTCGGTCTCATAAATTCCATGTAAAAGACCAAAATGCAGTAGTGAGAGGTCATGGAAATTAAACATATCACACCGTCATGCCTAAACCATGCTCGCCCGCTCGGGAGATCAAAAGACAGTACATATAAACGAAGGTGCAGGAAAAACGTGACCAATACGGAGAAGAATCTCTCAAAGGATCGTGTTTTCCCATGGGCAGTGTTCATTTAAGCCCTTGTTCATAGAGTTAAGAAGAAAAATCCAAAAGACCTCCCTTTTCTTTCTAAGGGTGGTACTGTCCTTCCCTGCTATGGTACGTACTTTCTCAAGAATCGACCATTTAAGGTCCAATTCCGTGTGTTTGGCACTGGTCCAATGTTGAACAAGTGGGGCCCCACTTTTCAAGTTTCTGATACTGACTTATGTTCGCCAATCCGTAAACGGCATTCACGCCATGTCTCGCCCACATATGGCAACCCACATGGGCATAGAATGACGTACACCACATTGGACGAACGACAATTACTCATTCCGCTCAGATTAATGATACGGTTGTCTATCGCCAAAGTGTTTCCCACCATGGCCTGCGGACAAGCTTGGCAAGTTTCAGAGCGATGATGGCCCTCAACTGGAGGGAGTCCTAGAATTCCAGTTTGCTTCATACTTTCAGGTGCCGGCAAAGTGCCGCATACTAGGTGATTGCATAGGTTTTTGTTCCTGCGGAACGCAAAGAGAGGTTTTGGTATCATCGTTTCATTATCTTCATTGTTGAGAAGGTGCCACAGCGAATTAACCGCTTGTCTCAGTTTGTGGTTAATTGTGGAATGTTACATACACACCAATCGATCGTGAGCCACAGAGTTACGTTCTTGAAATATAGTTTCCCTATTAAAGTATCTGGCACGCTTGAACGAGTCTCGAATAAGTCGAGATGGATATCCACGTTGGGCCAATTTCGTGTTTTAGAATATCGGGCTGAAGAAAGAACTCCTTCGTTTCCGTACAGTTCCTCTGGAGACGGAGGAACTGGCTGAAGGGGATAGAGTCCCTTTGGCAACGGGGGTGGAAACTCCCATATTCCAGTAGGGTGTTTTTGGCAGTCGGTTTGGTGTATAAGGATACCAATAGTTCGCCCTCTGAGTGTTTAACCCAGACATCCAAAAATTCGACTTTGGTATCGCTAGAGTTAGCGGTGAATTTAAGGTTAGGGTCAGCTGAATTCACCCATAACACAAATTCATTCAAAGATTCACGGTCACCCCTCCACACAAAGAAAATATCGTTGATAAAGCGCGACCAGGCTCGCACGTTCTCGAAGAAAGGTGCCATTTCATTATAGATATTGTTGTCCTCAAATTTGCCCATGTACAGGCAGGCAACACTGGGGGCACAAGAGGCCCCCATGCTTACGCCTTGCACCTGGTGAAAGTACTCTTTATTGAACTCAAAGTAGTTCTCACCCAAAAAAATCCTGAGACAGTTCAGAATCAGGGGAGCATTGGGGAAATTGTTCTGGTTCGTCAGGATTTCTTCCAGGACCTGGATCGCTCCATCCTGGGGGATGTTTGTATATAGCGATTCGAGGTCCATGGTTACCAACAATTCAGTTCTATAATCAAATGGCATCTTCTCCACTTTGGAAATGAAATTCTCCAGTGTCTTTCATGAACGATTTGAGTTGGCTAACCAGAGGTTTTAAAAACTGGTCCGCATATTTTGATAGGGGCTCAGTGGCCGCTCCGATCGTAGATACGATGGGTCGCATCAGGGGATCCCTGATGTCCTTATGGACCTTAGGAAGGCCATAAATGATGGGCATTCTGGTATATGTGGAGGTAAGATATTCTGCTTCCTTAGTGCAGATATGTCCTTCCTCTACCGCCGAATTAACCAAAGCCAATATGCTATGTTTCAAGGCTTCTTCCAGGCACCTCATTATTCGCTGGTAATGTCTGGTGGATGAAAGGAGTGCGGTCATTTTTTCAACATAGGTGGAAGTGTTAAAAACCACTATCCCCCCACCTTTGTCACATGGTTTGATAGTAAGGTTCTGATTTTCACGGAGTTCTTTCAAAGCCGCATTTTCTCCAATCAGTAGATTGTGATCCGGCTTGGGGACGTATTTGATCATTTTTTCCATCTTTTTTATCACCGCCTTTTCAAAAATCCCTACCTCGGGTCCAAGGAGGTCAAGGCTGGGGGTGAAATTAGATGGGGGTTTGAGGCCTGAGGCATTGTCCGATTCCAAAAGGGTAGGACGGGTGAGGAAGAATTTTTTAAGACGAATCTTCCTGAAGAAAGAATGAAGGTCTTTTGTGAACTCAAAACGGTCAAATCGAGTAGAAGGAACAAATAAGAGACCTCTTGATAAAAGAGTCATAGATTCCATAGAGATATGGGCATCAGACAAATTGAATACTGGAATAGCATTCAAGTTCTCCAATACTGAGTTTGCCTTGTTTGAACATATCTCTGTGGTCGTGCTTGACCCTGATGGAATTGCCTCACTTGGGGTGTCCGATTTCTCGGTCGGAAATTGCCCCTGCAGTTCCCTAAAAAATGGTTCTGTCCTGAGGGTCTGTCAAAAGAGTTTTGACGTTGCTGGTAGTTAGTGTTATAATTAGGGCCATAGTTCGGAGTGCCTTCCCCCTTTGAATCGGTGGTATCAGAGAACGTATTAACTCTTCTATTGCCCCAGCAAGGAGGTTCCTGGTTTCGGTCGGCACTCTCCGAATTGGAATAAATCATGGAGTTAGGTAAGGATATGCTCTTTCCTGTGAAAAAAGCCGAACATCTTGTCTGAATTTTTCAGTTTTGCATTTCAGAAGATATTCAGAAAAGGAGTCTATTTCCAAACTGATTTCCTCCAATTTCTTTTTCCCCAAGTCCACAGAGTTATCCTTCTTCAGCTTATCTTTGAGTTCCTCAATTTCTTTAGCCAGCATGGACAGTACTTCGCGAGCTGTCTCAATGATCAGCATCATGTAGTCCTTCGAGCATCTATTCAAGATAAGGGCCCATATTTCTAGAAAATGACATAGTTCAGCAAAGAAACCAGGAATATTCCTGACTCTTAAACCGATTGGGATAGTCCCTGCTTTCAGGTAGTCAAGCATAAATTTAGCATGGGCTTCGGTTCGAAGTGATTTCTTTTTTAAGTTAAGGAGCTTGTTCCATTCTCCTTCAATACCTTTAGAAAGAGTAAATTGATTACCCGCCCCTTCGGTGGCACCGATCATGCGTGCACAATCTTCATCTTTAAAACCGAAGGTCTTAATGCTCTCCATGGTAACGGGTAAGATCAGTTGTGTCAAAAAAAATAGGACAATCAATTTAAAAGACATCACACTGATAATACTAAACAACAAGAGACTACAAACAAGATAAAATCGGTGATCAATACAACATAAGGATACACAATAATACGAACACACGTCCAAGGGTTCCACAAGAATGCGCACACACACACCCCACAGCACAGGGCTGGGAAATACAACCAATAAGAAGAAAAGGGGCCCCCTGGGAGTATGGATATAGGGCAGACAGGCAGGGGAAATAACAGATACTTCAAAACACAAAATATGTCTGCCCCCTGGAATTAGTATAGCGGCTCAAATTGAATCCTGGGTTTGCAAAATGCAGGGATGAGCTCCCTGAGACCAGAAACCAAACGACATAGTCAAAATCACAACATGATAGACACATTTATAGAAATGTTATTCATTTTCTACAATTTAAATATACCATTTCATTTCATTTCAACAAAACACAAACATGGAAGTGATATTGAACGAAGAATGATTTCATGAACATCCCACACAACTCTGCACTTCTTCAATCAACCTACTAAACTAACACACTCATTCTGTAACATTGCAAATTTCATACCTTCAATCACACCCATACATTCTTCACTCGTTCCAAACTCATCATACTCCAAGAGTCAGATGTAGCACATATATTCTGTCCTGAGGAGTCTCCAAAACACGGAATAGGCAGAATGACAGGACAGACTCAAAAACGCCAACGTGCATTTTGGTGCAATGCCAGGTCTAGGGCCACACCTTCATCAGGGCAATCAAAGTAAGGGAGGGGGGAGTAGGGCAACAGCATACAATCTGCAATAAGTAAAAACAATTTCAATTTTAAATACACACTCTTATTATAGACAATTTTAGCAACAATATTTGGCAACTAACAGGAGTGATATTACAACTTAGTCACAATTCTGGTTAATAACAGTGAGCTCAAAACACTGCATCAAACATTTCATCAGATACATTTAAACGGAGAATATCTGAAGAACGAGAATCCCAATGGACAACAACAAAATGGAACAAAATACATACACGTACATACGCCCCTCTTTTCCATTAGAAGTGGAGGGAGAAGGTAACAATTGTCACCTAACATCTAATAACTTATTCGCACCCAGGTTACTAGTAGGGCAGCCCCTCTTCAGAGTGACTGGACTGGGGACTGATTTCAACAACAAACTGGCTGCCAGTAGCGGGACCCCTTTGGGGAGTCTTATCGCATCCACCAGGCATGTCTCTCACCCCCAATGGCCAATTTAGGGGCGCTCATGTAGCGAGCGAAGTTGATACTCACTTGTGCACACAAGAAATCAGTGTCACAGTCTCTTAACCGGAGCTCAAAGGCGATTTTCCCAAATGCATTCGGTGGTTACGGAAAAAGGCAGCAGAAAACACCGGGAAGTGATAGATAGATGATTCTACAGACAGAGAAAGACAAAATACACAGCCCAGATTCGGGCGTCAGAGTTCAACTTTTTCAAAAAACTACGATAAGCCGTCCTTTCTCCTTTCTTTGGCAGTCAGGCAAGCACTGCTGGCCAATCCCCCAAACAGCACTCAGCTTAGGGACAGTCTCCTCCTCCATTTCTCTGGTTACTCTCCTCGTTAAAGGTTCTTCTTGTTTCCCAAAAGTGATCTAAAGTTCTTGGGTCAGGGTCCCAATATTTATACTAGCAAATCCTTTGTCCTCTGAAGGCAGAGGGTCCTGTACCCAGTCCAAACCAGTTCTGTGCAGTCCTGGAGCACTTTGTTGACAGAACTCCTTCTTTCCTTTGACAGTGTGGGCTAGGGACATCAGATGCACCACAGGAGGTGGAGCCAGCATTGTGGAAGGCAGGCACTGCCCTAATTAGGTCCGAGGTGCACTCCTCCCACTCATCTACATGCAGATATCTCTATTCAACCCTGTGCTAACTCACACTGTCTCCTGGAATCCCCTAGCCCCTGTCACTCAAACTCCAGACAAGGAATACACAACCTAGCAGAGGCAGGCTTGGACAGTTAGGCAAGAAAATACCTACTTTCTAAAAGTGGTATTTTGAAACACAGAATGTTAAAACCACCTTCACTAAAAGATGTAGTTTATCATTTCAAGTTCAGGCATACTAAATTTTGAATTTCTACATAGTTCCCTGGGTCAGTTAGGATTATAAGATGTTATAATGAAACTGCCCATTCTGGCCTATGAGGAACAGTAAGCCCTGCAGTAGTGAAAAACAAAAATGACTGTAATTCACTATTAGGATATGCCACACACACCAGGGCATGTCCTACCTTTTACCTACAATGCACCCTGCACTTGGGCCTACCATAGGGGTGACTAATATGCCGAAAAGAGAAGGTTTAGGGACTTGCAAGTTGGTGCACTTGCCCAGTCAACATGGCAGTACCAGACTGCAAACAGGCTTTGCGATGCCAGACCTTAGACACACTTTTATAGGCTGCTTCTGTGGGTGGCACAACCAGTGCTGCAAGCCCACCAGCAGCATTTGGTTTACACGCCCTGGGCACACTTAGTGCACTGTACTAGGGTCTGACAAGTAAACCAAACCGGCCAATCACGGAATCACTAATCCATACATCAATTTACAATAGGGAGAGCATATGCACTTTAGGACTGATCAACAGTGGTAAAGTGCCCAGAGTCATAAAACAGCCAACAACAGCTCAGAAAAAATACAGGAGGAAGGAAAGAATTCAGGGATGACCCTGCAGAAAGGATCAAGTCCAACACAATCCCCTTCCAGCCAAAACGCAGAGAAGAACAATCACTACCTTGATGGGTTTCCCTGCTTTAGGCGATAGAACATGGACTCTGGCCCACAACTGCAGGGGGATTTTCCAGTTCTATGCCAATCTGAACCTTTTTGGATCCCTCTGTCCATACTCTCAGGGCCAAACCATGCTAACCCATGGGGAACCCTTCTCCTCACCTGTGGACACCATCTGTGCAGCACCTAACCTTAGCTTGGTCACAGGTTTGTCCCAACAGACAGACAGCAAGCCACAGTGGCCACTGACAGTAGTCAGTGATGAGACCCAGGCCTTATGCCTCTCAGTCAGGGCTCTCAACCCTCTGTGGCGTTACAGAGCGGGGGGCAGTAGCCCAGTTGCTTGGTACCCTTTGTCCACTCTCCCTCTTGTCAGGTATGAAATCCTGACACTGACCCACCAGCCCCGGGGCTGTACCCAGCAGCTGGACAAGAGACTGGGGTGGGCTCTTCCACACCCGGTCCTCCTCCTTGGGGCTCTGCACCCTCACACTTGGAGGGGTACCCCCTTCCACAATTGTCAGGGTGCCTGTAGCAGGTATCCTGCACCATTCACCCACCAGTTCAGGGGTTCTATCCTGCAACTGGGCTTCCAGGTCCGGGGGGACACCCTGAACCTGGACCTCCAACCGAGGGTCTAAACCCTCCAGTTGAGCCGGGGTCAGAGACGAGGACTCCCTCCCTGTGCACCCCCTTGCAGCGTGCTGCACCCTCCCATCAGGGGTGTTTCCCCTAGAAGACCAACCGGTCAGGATACTGTTTACAGTTGTCCCACCTTCTAGGTCAGACAACACCTGAACCTGGCTTCCTAACCCAGGGACCAACTCCTGCAGTTGAGCACTTGCCTGGCGCACCAGGGTTTCATTGGGAGCACATATGCCCCCCCAGGTGTGACACACAACTCATGTGTCGTGTGACTGTCTGCCTGCCGCAGATCTCCCGACCCCTGTCCATCTGACAGTACATGAAGATCCCCCAGGACAGAAGTGGTGTCACCATTGTCATTCCTTGGTGACTCAGCCCTTCTGGCTGGCCCCTGACCCACTGGTTCTTCCACTGGGAACTATTTCTCTCTCTCACTCCTCAATCTGGACTTCTGCACCCTCCACTTAGGAGTGGCACTGCCAGACACCAGAACTGATGACAGCCTGCTTACAGGCACTCCCAGTTCATCAGACACTAGGGGATTTCCCCTCAATGGGTGGCCCATCAGGACAGCCCAGGCTCCCCACCTGGTGTTCCCTTAAGGCACCATCCATGCCGTGAGACTTGGTTTCGGGCACCTTGGGACACGCATCCCCACACTCACTCAGTCTCCACTGAGGCAGGATGTGAGCCCCTACACCCCTCCCACTACACCTGGACCTAGCTGGGCTACTCTGAACCACTTCGACCACTCTGGGTTGCAAGATTCCTGAGCCACTCCTCTTAGGATCACTCCCCAATGCCTCTCCAGACTGTCCGGAATCCACCAAAAGGTCTGCCTCCATTGTGAGCTCCCTGGGGTCAGAGAACTCACTCTCCAACAGGTGTTGGCATAGCCCTGGAAAACAGACAATATACTCTCCCACAATTGGATCACACAGCCCCCTACAAGGGTTAACCAAACTATCCTTCACCTCACCATCCAGTGCCTCGCGCACGTACTCCACACCACTCTCCTGAGATTAGCAAGATAGTATCTGACTGTCTCTGTCACTCAACCCACACTCTTCTGGGCGATCTTCACACTCACATACCACGACTTCAACCTGGGGGACCCCTCTCCCTGCACCTCTCATCTAGAATCAGTAGAGTGTCCCTCCCACCACTAGGACCATGAACCCCTGTGTCAATTTCCCCATTTATCTCAGAGACACTGCACACTACTGGGACTACCTCATGTCCTTGAACCTCCTGGTGTATGTTAACCCCCTCCAAGTCAGGCACCAAATCTCTGGGTGTGTGTACTACTCCCTCAGCACTAGGAAATGCAATTTTGCTGCCACCATCTGAGCTGGATTCCAGCTCCAACTCAGCAAAGCTCACTTCCTGAGCTACACACATTTCTTTTTTTGGGCTGAGACACTCATGGCCTCGAGCCTATCGAGCTCCAAACCAAGCTCCCTCATTCTCAACTCAGGCTCAAACTGCATCGTCTTTTCCTCTAGGGCCAATTTCCTAGTTTGCAACTCCAATTCTAACTGCCCACTCAACTTGAGCTTGGTCAGCTCCTTCTCATGCATCCTACTCTTCCCCCTGTCCTTCAACTCTTCTGGGGACAGGCCCTTGGCAGAAACACTGCTACCTACCGGGGAAGGTGCTCTCTTTCCCCCTGGACCCAATGGCCCATACAGCTGCTCCTCTGCATTTTCAACCCCCTCCTCATTCTCAAGGGTATTCCTTGCTTTGACCCAGGCCCTCAGCACCTTTTTGAACTCATCCTTCTTGGAGAGACCTGTCATAGCAACTTTAAATCTCCTGCAGAAGTACTTCAGATTTTTCACATTGTAGCATTCTAGTTTCTCCTCTTCCTAATCAAAATCAACAGATGCGATCGATGCTGCTTTACTCATGGTGGCTAAAGTTGGCAGTTCTTGGCAAAAATAGAAAATCCCAGGAAAAACAATCTACCAAAAGTATGTTGTTGCGTTTGGTCTGCACTCACTAGTAGTGTTCACCAATCACTGTAAATGAGTCATAAATGCAAGTCCAGAATCCTCAACGCTGACCACTAAAGTTAGATTTGGGGCTCTCTAGTTGGCAGAGGTAGGTACCTTTGACCAAATAGGGACCCTTGCGTCTAGTCAGGGTAAAGGGGGTACACTCCTAAAATAACCCCCGCTCACCCCCTTGGTAGCTTGGCGCAAGCAGACAGGTTTGTCTCAGAGGCAGTGTATAAAGCATTTGTGAACACATACAGTAACCCAGTGACAACACTACTGATGGACACCACACAAGTTGTAGTATAAAAATAAGTATTTTTATATAGACTTAACACAAGACCACCAACGACAAAAATCCACAAGACTGTACTTTAAAAATGGTAGAAAAAGCTTAGTTCTCTTTAGATGTAAAATGCAACACTTTGAGTTCAAAGGACCTTTGGATGCGTAATGCCTGTACAACAAGAGTGTTGCACGGAAGGTGTTGCGTTGGTTCCTTACACGCAAGAACAGTGATGCGTCAGTTTCTTACTGGACTTCCGTGGCGATGCGACCAGCAGCGCCGTGATACGATGAAGATCCGTTGCAATAAAACAAAATGGCATCTTCTTCTTGATGCGACAACGATGCGTGCATGCCTGACGGCCGTGCAGTGACTCAACGATTCTTCTGAGCCGCTACAGGCCCTGCGACACGCTTCTCCGGTGATGTGATGGTGTTTCTCTTCTCTGGTGATGCGAGGCGTTTCGGGTGATGCGATGGTGACAGCGGCAGTGGCGGCACGCTTCTCCGGTGATGCAACGGCATCTGCTGCGACAGCGACACTCTTCTCCGGTGATGCGATGACAACGGCTGCGGCGGTGACCCGCTTCTTCGTCTTGAGTCGCGCTTCCAGCTCCCAGCGACACACAGTCTCTTAAAAGGCCCAGCTTAACAGCAGGCACTTCAATTCCCAGCAAGGGAAGGCAGGGGAACTGGTTGGCAGTACCATACTGCACACAGACTCTGCGATGGCAGACCTGATACACACTTTTACAGGCTGCTTCCGTGGGTGGCACAACCAGTACTGCAAGCCCACCAGCAGCATTTGGTTTACAAGCCCTGGGCACACTCAGTGCACTGTACTAGGGTCTGACAAGTAAACCAAACCAGCCAATCATGGAATCACTAATCCATACATCAATTCACCATAGGGAGAGCATATGCACTTTAGCAATGATCAGCAGTAGTAAAGGGCCCAGAGTCATAAAACAGCCAACAACAGTTCAGAAAAAATACAGGAGGAAGGCAAAAAGTTCAGGGATGACCCTGCAGAAAGGGCCAAGTCCAACACTCCCCAATTACAAACTTTACATTTTTACATTTTTTAAAGCCAGGTTTCTTGGGGAGTCAGCCAATTCAATGTTTTCCTCTAGTTGGTCATAAAACCTTGGACTAAAATATCCCCCAGTGATGACATCTTTCGATATGTTATGTTCAGATGATTCAAAGGATGTCACTTGAGGTCTTCATCCTGTTCCAAAATCTTCCAACTACTCTTAATCAATGCATGAACTCCTTCTCTGATAATCAAATGGTGCATCATTAGATTAAAAATGTAAGGGAATGAGAGTGTATAAGTTATCAGAGCAAGAAAGTGATGATGGTACTTTATCAACAAGTTCTATGAAGATATGCATGTGTAATTAGAAGATCTAACCAAGGTTCATTGATGATGGCAGAATTATGGTACTTTACCAATTACCAACAATCAACCGTTAAATTGATTGATGGGACTTCTTTGAGGATGAATTACATTATATCATTGTATAGTTGAAACTGAGAAACGGGATTGAGTAATAGCATTGCATTACACAATTCTAAAGTAAACAGTCCCTGAAACAAACCTTTATAAAAACCTTGTAAGAGAGAAAAAACGCTTTGAAAATTTTTAAAAAGTTTTGGGAAAAAATTGTTTGGGGAAAATGGTTTGCATTGTAAGAAATGTTGCACAAAAATCCTATATATATGTATAATATTGAAATTGAATGTGTAATATATAAGGTTGAGTTCCTGCAGTGGATTATGTTTTTAACATACAAAAACAAGAAAAGAGAGGTCAGATCAAACACTTGATCAGTATAAGCGTAAACTACAGACCACAATTCAGGGAGTCAACACAAGATTAGATTCTCACATCCGATTTGGATGATCAAGAAAGCCCTCACACACTGACCTAGTCAGTGTCATGCTTCATCATCGGGCCCCACCGACAGAGGCCGAGTGCCTCTGTGGTGTGCTACGACGCCAGAAAGACTGCGGAGCAGGTTTTTTTGTGTGTGGAGGGCGTGCTCTTAGTTACAGTGAAATTTTAAAAGTGCCTGAAGCAAGGGTATCGAAAAAAATATTTAATAAATGATCCCTGAGGCACAAAAATAAAGAGTATTACGTGTCTGTATTTATATGCCAAGGTTCAAGGTTGGTGAAATACAGAATATACTCAGTTCATTACAGTCAACATGTTTCAGCCATAAGGGTGGTATATTACCGTGGCATTCATCAGGACTATACCCCGGCGGTATGGGCTCTCTAATCACCCACCCTAACCTGGGGACGTGAAAGTGAAAAGTTGTGAAAAAAGTGCATAAAAATTATGGAAGAGTAAAAATACTCAATTCCAAAAATACTCCGTAATTTTGGAGTGTAACTGCACCTGTAAAATAAGGAAAACACATAGACAGACAGAAGACAAACAAAAACAATGTTAGTATAAGCCTTCCTGGCTAGTCACAGTGCTCCATGAAGTGTGACTCAAGTGGTGAAACCCAAGATAAACCTAGATTTTATGCACCATCCAGATAGCCCCTAAGGATGATAGCAGATATCTCTGGGAAGTGCTGTGCTAGAAAAGTGCTATTTACAAGAAAAACGATTAAAACTGGGGGATTTAAAAACGCAATTGCGTGTACTCCTTATGAAGGGATCAATGGACCTAAAAGGTCTGTGCCCCTTCAAGTAGGTATTAAAAGGTTCGTGTCTCACTTTCAAAAGGGGCGCTACTCGCACCATGGGTCTCGGGAGGGGATCGGAGCGACCTGGCACATCCTGAGGACAGACAGAAAATATATATACATATGGTATTATGGCGACGCCCAAACAAGTACTTAGCTCTGATCACAGAAGGCGTAGCAGTATGTGCGTCTCATCGTAACTCACGCCCTCAGCGCTTCCGACCCGCTGATCAACCTAGTCATGACCTCCAAACCGGACCCCGAAGATAGACAACCGGGGCCGGTGGACTTGTTTTTAAGCACAGCGGTCGCGTGTGCGCCCTGTTTCCGGGAGGGCGTGTCAGGCCGAAAGAGAGGCTCGAGACGCACACGCCCACCTACGCTTTCTACGTCTCGCTCAAAGCGAGGCTAGGAACACGAATGACAGTTCGAGGCTGGGCAGTCGGCTAGGTCCTAGAGGACCGGTCGCGTAGTAGCGCTAATTGTCAATTTTAATGCCTAACAGCACGTAGTGCATTATATGCGAATTATTACTACAATGTACATAACTATCAAAATGTACCTAAATTCACAGAAAAATTATTATACAGTAGGCTGCACATCAGAGCCTTAGTGTATGAAAAACCATTTATACCCGTAGTGCATACACTGGCTGACAATCTTGCTGCATATATGAAGATGAAAACATCTATGTTAGAGGCAATGCTTTGTACCTAGGGAAAAAAACTCTATAGGCAGGGACTAATCTGTGGGTGCACAGATAGTCCATGGAGTGAATCATGAAGGCTAAATACAAATATGCAAACAAAACCCGTTGGTTGAGGTAGATGTATAGGAAATGTTCTCATCAAGACAATACTGAGCTCCACGGAATGTCATCGTTGAGCCCATTGACATGGGTACCCAGACGATACACCCAACGTTGCTCCTTTTCAAAAAGTCTACTAGTGATGTTCGTTGTGCCCTTCACTTCCTCGATTACCGTCCACCTCATGTCATTGGTAGTGTGGTTGCTGTCCAAAAAATGGCGGCTCAGCTTGGTAGTTAGTTTTTTACATCGGACGTTGCTCCGATGTTCGCAGATGCGTTGTTTAATTCTGCGCGTTGTCATACCAACATACCGTAGCTGGCACGGGCACGTGATCAAATATACCACATTCATGGTGTTGCAGTTAGTATGTTCCCTTTGGGTCCATACCTTGCCCGTTTCCAATGAAAGGGTTTTGGTTGCCTCTGTCAGATGACAGACACTACAATTAGAGCACGGAAAATGCCCTACAACTTTGGGCATCCCCCATGAACTGGTGACTGTAGGTGTAGGTTCTGAGACTTTTTCTTTAGGACGGGTGTGCACAAGAGAGTCCTTGAGGCTACGACCCCTTTTGAAAGAGAATAGCGGTTTCTCCCAATTCTCTCTAAAAGTGGTCAGAATACTCCAATGTTTGTTGATGGTTTTCTTCATCAGGTTAGACAGACTGTTATATGTTGTAACACACGTGAGGGGTACTGCATTCTGGTCGATGACTTTCTCCTCTAAGAGTGCCTCCCTTGGTTGGTTCCTCGCTCTCTTGAAACCCTTGTTCAGGATTTGTGTTGGATACCCTCGGTCTTTTAATTTCTCAGTGAGGCTCACCGACTGTTCTTTGAAGTCCGAGATGGAGGTGCAATTACGCCTCAATCTAAGAAATTGCCCATAGGGGAGGTTTTCCTTCAAGGGGCGTGGGTGGAAGCTACTGAACTCGAGGAGGTTGTTTTTTGCGGTAGGCTTGTGATGTGTCTTGGTCACAAGGCCTGTTCCTTGCACAGAAATCTCAACATCCAGGAAGACAATCTCCGACCTACTCTTGGTGTTTGTGAACCGTAGATTCCGGTCTAGAGTGTTGATCCAGTTGAGAAATAGATCGAGATCAGTGTCATTCCCAGTCCATAGTAACAGAATGTCATCTATGTAGCGCTTCCACATAAGCATTGAAGATGAGAAGGGTTGGGAGGTGGGTAGGATGTATCTAGCTTCAAAATCAGCCACATACAATCCTGCCACGCTCGGAGCAAAAATGCTGCCCATGCTGGTACCCGAGCATTGAAGGTAAAGTTTGTCTTTAAAGGAGAAATAATTCTCTTTCAGGGCAATTGTTGCACATTCAATAATGAAGGTTTTTGGAGTTTGGAAATCCCATTCCGTGGAGTCAAGTGATTCACCCAGGACTCTGATCGTATCGTCCTGGGGGATACTTGTATACAGGCTTTCGACGTCCAGTGTCACGAGAGTAACTGAGTTTTCAGGGAACGTGACATCAGATAGTAGACGTAGGAGACGGAGTTGACTGCACTAAGGGTTTTAGGAAGTAATCACAAAATCCGGATAAGGGTTCAAGGAGGGAACCGATACCAGAGACAATGGGGCGCCCAGGTGGTGGGAGCCTGTTCTTGTGCATTTTTGGTAGCGTGTAAAAATAAGGGATTACATGTTTAGAATTCGTCAAAAAAGCCGCCTCGTTTTTTGACACATGACCCTCCTCCTCTGCATGTTGGACAAGATTTTTGATCTTGCTTGAAAGGGGTGCGGTGGGGTCTGTGGTCAGTGGAGTATAGTTCCGGATGTCCCCCAGCAGTTCGTAGCATGTTTTCTCGTAGTCAGCTGTGTTTTGGATCACAATACCACCGCCTTTATCAGCCGGCTTGATGGTGATCGTACTATCATTCTGCAGTTGTTGTAACGCTTGGTATTCAGCAGTGCTGAAGTTCCCAAAAATCACGGGATTTTCACAGGACTCTAGGTCTTTATACACAGCCTGTTCGAAAGTGGTAATAGCTGCGGGTATGGTATGAGGAGGAGGGGTAAAGGTTGAACTTGGTCTCAAACCTGTATCCCCTTTTCTCATTGCTTCGTTCGGGTCATCCTTTCCTTCGAAAAAAGCTTTGAGTTTCAGTTTTCTGAAGAAACTAGCGAGTTCGCAATGAAGCTTAAATTTATCAGGTCTGGCTTTAGGGACAAAGCCCAGGCCTCTCTCAAGCACCTGCACTTCAGTGGGTGTCAGTACTCTGGTGGAGAGGTTGGTCACTAGGCTTATATCCCGCTTGTTCCTGGTTGTTGGTTGCTGCGGGTGTGACTGGCTACAGGGTCCTCTTCCTCCCAGGTTACTCGACTGTTGCCTCTCCGCTTCCCTCTCCCTCTCCGGCCGCTCTCTAAAAAAGGCTGCCTCTGTTGGTTCTGGAAGTTAGGTGGGGGCATAAACCCTGGATTCCAGCCCATGAAAGGGAACTGTGGTTGGGGGAAAGCAAAAGGGTTATGGCCCATCATCATTTGGGGTGGTTGCCACTGTTGATGTTGGCCCTGGTATCCTTGTCTACCCCTTGCATTTCTGTTCCCACGATTCCCTCTCCCTCTCGTTTGCTTGAAGGAGCTATTACTTGATCCACTGCTGTTAGAGGATTCATCGTCCGATTGGTCAATTTTGTTATTGTTACGAGTAGGAGGAGTGAAAGTTGGGGCTGAATATGGATACACCTTCTCAAAATCAAATTTCTTTTGATCTTTCTGTAATTTGGTTGCTTTCGACTGCATCAAATTATCTTTGTACTCGTTCAATTCCTTATTAAGTTCATCCAGCCGTTTTTTAAAACCTGTGATTGTAGTTTTAAAGTTTCTTTCAGTTTCTGTAATCTCCACCATCAGTGCTTCAGAAAGTCTCAGCGCTGTCTTTATGATTAAGACTAGCCAGTCGCGAGTGCAGTGCCAAGCGATCATGGCCCAGTCTTTGCGAAAGGTGGCATCATTAAGGAAGATACGAGGGGCATTCGTCACTAGCAACCCTTTGGGTGCAGAGTTTGACACCAGATATTGTTTCAGAATGGTCCCATGGAGAATAGTACGGATATGTTCTCTCTTTTTCTCCGTGAGATTTTCCCATTCAGTGGTGTTAGCTATTGCCTGTGATATTTGGGGATCCGCAAATATCGATGTGTCTGACATCAGTTCCTCTATCTCGGATTCGGAATATGTCAGGCCCATGTTTGCCATGGTGGGAGTGATGAAAGTGAGGCAAAGGAGTAAGTCTTTAAAAACCAGCAACGGAAGGGGATGTCCTGCCGGTAGTAAAAGAAGCTCTCACAGCTGTGCGCTGCTGTAATATTCAATAACAATAGGAGAGGTAGGGAGAATGAGGCACTCTCTTAGTCCCCGGTTAGTCATACAAAAACAAGAAAAGAGAGGTCAGATCAAACACTTGATCAGTATAAGCGTAAACTACAGACCACAATTCAGGGAGTCAACACAAGATTAGATTCTCACATCCGATTTGGATGATCAAGAAAGCCCTCACACACTGACCTAGTCAGTGTCATGCTTCATCATCGGGCCCCACCGACAGAGGCCGAGTGCCTCTGTGGTGTGCTACGACGCCAGAAAGACTGCGGAGCAGGTTTTTTTGTGTGTGGAGGGCGTGCTCTTAGTTACAGTGAAATTTTAAAAGTGCCTGAAGCAAGGGTATCGAAAAAAATATTTAATAAATGATCCCTGAGGCACAAAAATAAAGAGTATTACGTGTCTGTATTTATATGCCAAGGTTCAAGGTTGGTGAAATACAGAATATACTCAGTTCATTACAGTCAACATGTTTCAGCCATAAGGGTGGTATATTACCGTGGCATTCATCAGGACTATACCCCGGCGGTATGGGCTCTCTAATCACCCACCCTAACCTGGGGACGTGAAAGTGAAAAGTTGTGAAAAAAGTGCATAAAAATTATGGAAGAGTAAAAATACTCAATTCCAAAAATACTCCGTAATTTTGGAGTGTAACTGCACCTGTAAAATAAGGAAAACACATAGACAGACAGAAGACAAACAAAAACAATGTTAGTATAAGCCTTCCTGGCTAGTCACAGTGCTCCATGAAGTGTGACTCAAGTGGTGAAACCCAAGATAAACCTAGATTTTATGCACCATCCAGATAGCCCCTAAGGATGATAGCAGATATCTCTGGGAAGTGCTGTGCTAGAAAAGTGAGGGTGAGGGCGCACACGCGACCGCTGTGCTTAAAAACAAGTCCACCGGCCCCGGTTGTCTATCTTCGGGGTCCGGTTTGGAGGTCATGACTAGGTTGATCAGCGGGTCGGAAGCGCTGAGGGCGTGAGTTACGATGAGACGCACATACTGCTACGCCTTCTGTGATCAGAGCTAAGTACTTGTTTGGGCGTCGCCATAATACCATATGTATATATATTTTCTGTCTGTCCTCAGGATGTGCCAGGTCGCTCCGATCCCCTCCCGAGACCCATGGTGCGAGTAGCGCCCCTTTTGAAAGTGAGACACGAACCTTTTAATACCTACTTGAAGGGGCACAGACCTTTTAGGTCCATTGATCCCTTCATAAGGAGTACACGCAATTGCGTTTTTAAATCCCCCAGTTTTAATCGTTTTTCTTGTAAATAGCACTTTTCTAGCACAGCACTTCCCAGAGATATCTGCTATCATCCTTAGGGGCTATCTGGATGGTGCATAAAATCTAGGTTTATCTTGGGTTTCACCACTTGAGTCACACTTCATGGAGCACTGTGACTAGCCAGGAAGGCTTATACTAACATTGTTTTTGTTTGTCTTCTGTCTGTCTATGTGTTTTCCTTATTTTACAGGTGCAGTTACACTCCAAAATTACGGAGTATTTTTGGAATTGAGTATTTTTACTCTTCCATAATTTTTATGCACTTTTTTCACAACTTTTCACTTTCACGTCCCCAGGTTAGGGTGGGTGATTAGAGAGCCCATACCGCCGGGGTATAGTCCTGATGAATGCCACGGTAATATACCACCCTTATGGCTGAAACATGTTGACTGTAATGAACTGAGTATATTCTGTATTTCACCAACCTTGAACCTTGGCATATAAATACAGACACGTAATACTCTTTATTTTTGTGCCTCAGGGATCATTTATTAAATATTTTTTTCGATACCCTTGCTTCAGGCACTTTTAAAATTTCACTGTAACTAAGAGCACGCCCTCCACACACAAAAAAACCTGCTCCGCAGTCTTTCTGGCGTCGTAGCACACCACAGAGGCACTCGGCCTCTGTCGGTGGGGCCCGATGATGAAGCATGACACTGACTAGGTCAGTGTGTGAGGGCTTTCTTGATCATCCAAATCGGATGTGAGAATCTAATCTTGTGTTGACTCCCTGAATTGTGGTCTGTAGTTTACGCTTATACTGATCAAGTGTTTGATCTGACCTCTCTTTTCTTGTTTTTGTATGACTAACCGGGGACTAAGAGAGTGCCTCATTCTCCCTACCTCTCCTATTGTTATTGAATATGTTTTTAACATGACAAAGGGAGGAGGTCTTACTTTAAAGTACACTCTATACACACCCATTTCTATGGCCCCGTGGAAGGCAACGGACGAAATGCATTGGCTGTATTAAACTGTCTGATGCACTTGGTGTAAATATTTAAAATAAAGAAACCAGATTGAGCAAGAATATCAGATGTGCTGCATACTGTTGCTTGAACGAATTTGAGTAGACTTTGGAGACTGTTCAGAAAAACAGGTCTTACCAGGAATATATACTGATGTATATATATATATATATTCACTGAAAAAAACATGGGTTATAGACCATATATAGTTAGGAATTAGCATTTACAAAACCTTATTTTACTCACACAAAACCATTTAAATTCCATATATAGTTAGTTGCACTAACTATATATCGCGCACCCGCAATCCACTGCTGATGATGTCACATATTACATCATTCATGACATGGTCAGTGACATCACTGATGACATCACTGATGACATCTCAAATGACATCACTGATGACATCACTGATGACATCATCCAGCGACTGTGTGTTTCTGTAAACTTTAAATATGTTTTACATATTGAAGAATGAGTAGATGTAGAAGTGTCTGGATGAAGTATTTAGTAGGTGCCTGACTGACTGTATGAGTGAGTGATTAAATGTGTCTCACTGAATGCATGGGTTAGTGACTAAACTGTCTTAATTTGTGCATCATTATGTCTGTTATTCTGTAAACTGCTGCATGTGTTGATCAGTAGCTATATGAGTAACTATATGGGTTATCGATTGATTGTCCAAGTATTTTTATGGGAGACTGAGTGTGTGTGTGGCTGGCTGGGAGATGTGTGACTCTGTGCAGATCAATGTGTTCTTGTATCAATGATTGTATAAGAGAGTAAGTATGTGTTAGAATATGTTTCAAAATGTAAGGTACTCTATGTTTAACTGTATAGATTAGAAAATGGAAGTGTGATTGATTCTTTACAGGACTGACTAGGTGTGTGAGTAACTCCAAGGATGAGTGGCAGAGTGTGAGTGTCTGTATAGGTGTATGAGTGCATATGATAGTGTTGTAAAGATGAGTGATTGTATGTATGAATGATTGTATGGGTGAATGAGTGAATGTGTGTGTAGACGTAGGAATCAGTGAGTGCGTATGTAGTAACTAGTATTGGTGTGTCAATGGTTTAAAAAATTATATTCTGTATTTAACACTGGGTGTAACAGAGGTTATATTAAAGTGTGAGGAGATGCATTGTATTGTCACATGAATGATATCATCAGTGATGTGACCATTGATGTCAAATGAGATGTCATCAGTGATGTCATTTGAGATGTCATCACTGATGTCATTTGAGATGTTATCAGTGATGTCATTTGAGATGTTATCAGTGATGTCATCAGTGATGTCATTTGAGATGTCATCAGTGATGTCATCAGTGATGTCATCAGTGATGTCATTTGAGATGTCATCAGTGATGTCATCAGTCATGTCACTGACCATGTCATGAATGATGTAATATGTGACATCATCAGCAGTGCAACTAACTATATATGGAATTTCAATGGTTTTGTGTGAGTAAAATAAGGTTTTGTAAATGCGAATTCCTAACTATATATGGTCTATAACCCATGGTTTTTTCAGTGAATTTTCAAGGTTTTGTAAATGGTAATTCCTAACTATATATGGTCTATAACCTATGGTTTTTTCAGTGAATTTCAATGGTTTTTTATTAGCAAATATCAAAAGCTTTAAAATGTCAAGTACGTGGTAGATAAAAACATTTTCGTGTTTATGCACGCTGATGTGCTTTGAACGCTGCCCCCCCTCTTTTCTTTTAGGAGTATTCTCTCTTTGCAGATAGTGAAGAGTAGGTAACGCAGGCCTTTGCCCCCGTTGTAATCCGTCGTGCCTGCTTCCCTCTCCATTTGATTGATTGTTATCCAAGCATTTACTGTTTTGGAATTGCTTCTCTTTGGTTCATTCTCTATTTACAAAGAAGCACATAGTCGCAATACTCTGTTTAGTCTTTGCAGATAGTGAAAAATCGTTAGAAAAAACAAAAGGAATCAAGCAAAATCAGTAGGCCACTAATGGGATCTCTTTTTGACCTCGCTAAAATAGAAACATTAGGAACAACCCCTCATGAGAAATATGAAACTAGTGAGAGGAACCGAGCTCACGCCAGGGATACATCTCCTCACCGAAGCTATCGGCATGTCCTGGCGTCGCCCGTTTACGATCGTGTAAACCGGGTCCACCAGACGCTGTATTTTGGGTGGCTGGTCCGGGCATCTTGACATTATTGGTATCTGAGCCCACACGCGCTGTGCCTCGGCAAAATTGAGGTTTAATGTAAAGGCAAACTATTTAATTGTCCTGATGATGGTTTCTATGATTTCTTGATGAAACCGAAACGCCGTCGACTTGCTTATGCACCCGATACAAATCTGATTGTTTGATTTTATGTAATGGTGCAGCTTGATATTTTCTGTACAAATTTATATGTAAACAGAAAAACGTTTGTTTTGCCTTGAACCTTTCTACTATTTTCACTTGTGGTCACCCCGTTAGTGTCGGGCACAGGCTTGTGCACCACACAGGGGCATTGTGGAAGGTATTCTTGACATTTTATTCTTTGGAGAATTGTGTTTATTAAGTAAACCTGGAAGACCTCTGTCCGGCTGGACATGTCCTTCTGAAAATATAGAAGTGATTTCGTCTATATTTATTTGGTGTGTTGTATCACATAAGCATGGGACTACTGTTGTTTCCATAAGGCTGCAAGACAGCTCGGCTCCGCCGCCCACCCCGCCCAAAATAACGACAAACCCTATGCAAATATTATAAATATATACAACACACCAGCAAAGTAACAGGGTAAAACGTTTTATTAAATAACTATTTACATGGCAGCCTGCTGCAACATCGATCCAAATACATGCCGCCGTTCCCGGGATTTCTCCCCGACTACTCTGCGGCCTACGAGATGGAGAGGCCGGGCCGTTGACTATGCGGGGCCTCCGGCCGAAACCACAGCGCCAACGATCGCTGCTGACGGAGGGGAGCCTTGCCGGTTAGACCACTGATCTGAAGAACCGCTGCCTGCGGTGCCTCCCTGAGCCGCTTGACGGAGGCCCCCGAGGGGCGGTGTGGTGGCGCGGACTCGGAAGGGGCGCTTGGCTCCTGCCCCCTCCCCAAGTCTTGTTGCCCTGCTGTGGCTTGAGATCGCCCCCGACATAGGCGGCCGGCTCCCGGGGTCCGGCGGAACTTTTTGTCTTTTGGTGACTTCCATTCTTGACCTTGTCCCACAATCGGTTTGACCTGAAGACACGTCCTGCGGTGCCCTGGTCCGACCATCACATATACCTGCGCCAGGAGACGGCGTGGGGTGCACTGGAAGGAAGAGGCGGCGCGAACGAGCCTCCCCCACCTCCCCAGGTGGAGGTTTCTCAGCTGCACCCCAGCGCTTAACTCGGCATCTGAGTTACGCCCACTCTTCCGGCACAGTGCCTACCTGCGCCACGAGACGGCGTGGGGTGCACCTGAAGGGAGAGGCGGCGTGAACGAGCCTCCCCCACCTCCCCAGGTGGAGGTTTCTCAGCTGCACCCCAGCGCTTCACTCGGCAGCTAAGTTATGCCCACTCTTCCGGCACAGTGCCTCTCTCGGCCAGCTGTGTTCAGCCTGCTCTTGCTATTACAACGTCTCACCCGCCATCCGGCTGAATTGCACCCACTCTTTCAGTACAGCGACAGGCGGCTGCCACGGAGCTCACGAAATGGCGATCGGCTCCACAGACTTGGGCCTGGCCTGCAAGAATGGCTCTGGGCAACCCTGGAACTCGGACGCTTGACTGCTAGGGCATGGGCCCCATTCCCAAAAGCGTCCCCTCAGCCTTGAAGATTCTACAAGAGTCACCGGGGCCCCCGACTCCCGCAGACTTCCGGTGGGGAGCGACTGCCATGATTGCTCGCGGAACGGTCACGACGTAGCCACGAGGTGCTCTCATGCTGACGCCAGCTTCAGTCTGTAACATCCAGAATTATTGTAGTATCGCGTTGTCGCGTAATGCGTCATATGACGCGCCGCGTTAGCGCACCCGATGCGCGAAGCGCAGCTTCCCGGAAGCGATCCGGGGCGCGGCGCGGAGCGGAGCGCGTAACGTAAGCATAACAAGTCATGTGACTTGTTAATACAAATTTTCATTGGTTCATTTCACTTTTGGTTTCCTAATGATGTAAGGCAAGGTCATGTGACCTAAAAATAACACTTTTCATTGGTTTAGAACTTTTTTTTGTCCCAAATGATGAAAACCCCTCCTTGTTTCCTCACTCTGACTTTCATCTTTGTGAGAGGAAGACCTACAGTGCCTCGCTCGGCCACCTGAGTTACGCCCGCTCTTGCGGCACAGTGCCTCGCTCGGCCAGCTGAGTTGCACCCACTCTTGCGACACAGTGCCTCGATCGGCCAGCTGAGTTCCGCCCACTCTTGCGACACAGTGCCTCGATCGGCCAGCTGAGTTCCACCCACTCTTGCGACACAGTGCCTCGATCGGCCAGCTGAGTTCAGCCCGCTCTTGCGGCACAGTGCCTCGCTCGGCCACCTGAGTTACGCCCGCTCTTGCGGCACAGTGCCTCGCTCGGCCACCTGAGTTACGCCCGCTCTTGCGGTACAGTGCCTTGCTCGGCCACCTGAGTTACGCCCGCTCTTGCGGTACAGTGCCTCGCTCGGCCAGCTGAGTTACGCCCGCTCTTGCGGCTACAGCGTCTCACCCGCCATCCGGCTGAATTGCACCCACTCTTGAGGAACAGCGACAGGCGGCTGCCACGGACCTCACGAAATGGCGGTCGCCTCTACAGACTTGGGCCTGGCCTGCAAGGATGGCTCTGGGCAACCCTGGAACTCGGACGCTTGACTGCTAGGGCATGGGCCCCATTCCCGAAAGCGTCCCCTCAGCCTTGAAGATTCTACAAGAGTCACCGGGGCCCCCGACTCCCGCAGGCTTCCGGTGAGGAGTGACTGCCATGATTGCTCGCGGAATAGCCACGACGTAGCCACGGAATGGTGGTGCTCTCATGCTGACGCCAGCTTCAGTCTGAAACATCCAGAAACACTGTAGACTACCAATTCAATCAGTCCCGGTGGAGCCCCAACGTGACCCGGTAGGGAAGAACTTGCCCTCCCCTCTTTGACTGATGGTTCTTGTTGCCTGTCCCTTCTATTGTCATTTAACTCAACTTTTTGGACTACTCAAAGGGGTTCTGGTCCGACCACTGCTTGGTGGAGACATTTTGACTATATTCTGGACCTGCCCGGCCTCCCCAAAATGACCAGACATCCCTCACTTCCAATTACAGCATACACTCCTTTATCAATATCTTCTTTGATGTTCCTCTTGAATATGTAATTTTGTAGAACCTCATACAGACAAACATTCTCGAGGTAACTGCTTCTATTTGGATAATATGTATCCCACATGTTGGCAACTCCTTGATGTGTACTGGTTGCTCAGCCTTGATATCACGAGATATGTATGCAGTTTTGGAGCACATGGCGGGCGGGGATGGGTACTGATTGAACATTTGGACATCCATATTGATATTAAGTTCTGATGTATTATTGATTACTGTACTATTGAAAATTCGAATTAACGTTACTCATGGTACTTGCCCGGAAATGTATATCTAGATAATTTCATTGTAACTGGTCCTGTCGTACTTTGATTATAAAATGAACGTCCACCGATTCCGCAACTGTTAGACACCTTAATTCCTGCAACCTAATAGCCCGCCCGTTACGTTTTTCTACAGTGTAAATGTCCCCTCATCATATACGATTCCAGTTTGCTCCGTGGCCGGCCCACGTAGTTGTAGGCCCGTATTTGTATACTGACATTTTTGCAATAAACAATTTTCGAAGGAAGTATGGAATCAGCGTCATAACAATCGTCTAGGTTGGTTGGGTTTTTGAATAGTGGCTGTTATTCCCAATAGAATACAATAGAAAACAGATAATGCAGACCCTTTGCCTGAATTTTGGATTGATTGAAATTTGTATCCGTCACACCTGCCCTTTTTCCAGAATTATTTGAAAATGGTCGACCGTAGCTTAAGGTATCTGCCGAATGTAAAGGTGTGGTATTTTGTCCCATAAAATACGACTAATTGAGAAACAAATACACGAAGAGGGAACTCGAATTTAGAGACAAACAAAATGAAACATTTTTTTGCATCATAAAAAGGGGAGGATATGTTACACAGAAAAATAATGCGAAAGGGATAGCCAAGATCTGTTGTATCACACGTTCCTGCAGCTAGTCTGATACATAAGTAGAACCTTTTTCGTGTTTGCGCGCGCTGACATGCTCTGAATGCTGTATCCCCCCCCCTTTCTTTTCTCCTCTGTAGGTTACATCGGAGTTCCGACTGAAGAATGGAGTGGACATGGACCACACCGTGCTCCATGTAGGGAAAGACATAGACAAGCGCTATGAGATATTGCATGGAGTGCAGACCATCACTGGGAGCGTGAAAGATTGTATGGTATGAATGTGCGCATGGGCCCTGATTTGTACGGTTTGAATGAGTATGTGTGGCGCACGACCGGGTCAATAAAAAATGCTTTTTGTATGACTTATGCGGTGATCGAACGCTTAATGGAATGAGAAAAATAAGCCCGAACATGGTATCCGCATGTGAAGGACGAAAAAAAATATAGCACTTTCCTTACTTAGGAACGACTCTCTCTGGAGCTAGTGAATGGGAGAGTAGCCTACACCAGAAACTTGAAGGGTTATTTCAGTACGACGAACCCGACCCCAACCGATATCCCAAATGTACACCCAAAATAATGCGCACCAGTAAGTAAATTTATGTGCTGACTAAATAAGAGAAGTTAGCTCGACTCCGCCGCCCACCCCACCCAAAATAACGACAAACCCTATGCAAATATTATAAATATATACAACACACCAGCAAATAACACGGTAAAACTTTTTATTAAATAACTATTTACATAACAGCCTGCTGCAACATCGAACCAAATGCATGACGCTGTTCCTGTCGAGGTAGCATAGGTGGCGGCCTAGGGGTGGAGGACTGTTGTGCAAATAGCCCGGGGGCGACACCACGCGCAAAGGCATGTCCCCGCGGTCAGCTGCAGCAGGGCGACCCTTAGCGTTTCACTCCCCGGTCAGCTGCACCATGACTGCCATTGGCGTTTCACTCGGTTGGATGGCCGGGGACCCGCTCCGGTGTCCGGGGTGAAGAGCGGCTGTTGCTGCGGAACGCTCAAAATGGCGGCCGACTCCCAGGATTTGGGCCTGGTCCACTAGAACGACTCTGGTCTACCCTGGAACTCCAATGGACTGTGGCAGAGCGTCCAAAATCCACAAAAAACACTACTGCCAAATCTTCAATAACTTCCATCACCCAGCACCGCATTTCCAAAGGAACAGCATAGCAAGCTTTCGTGGCCTTTAGAGTTTTCGGAAGCAGTTTCCCAAGACCATCACTGCAGCCATTGCAATCCAACAGAGGAACTTTTCCCAAGATCGTCATATTAACAGGGCTGCTGGTGTAATCGGGGCTCTTGCAGCCATTCAACTTAATTGAAGCTTTTTTTGGGGGGGGGGTGAATGCCTTCCTGATGACCCCCCCCCTCTTATTGCCTTATCCGACCATCACATATACCTGCACCAGGAGACGGCGTAGGATGCACTGGGAGGGAGAGGCGGCGCGAACGAGCCTCCGCCACCTCCCCAGGTGGAGGTTCCTCAGCTGCACCCCAGCGCTTCACTCGGCCAGCTCAGTTGCGCCCCCTCTTGCGGCACAGTGCCTCGCTCGACCAGCTGAGTCTCACCCGCTCCGATGGGGGCTTCCGATGGGGGCAACCGCCACTGTTGCTGGACTATCCCCCATGGATATACCGCTGCCACGGGTGTCCGCCACCTTATCCACATCTGGTGCCGTGAGGGAGGCTGATTCAGTGCATCGGCGGAGGGATACGCCTGCTGTCCCGCTCTCCGGAAGTGGCCACAACATTGTCACAGGATTGTAGTGCTCTCATGCTGACGCCAGTTTTTGTCCGAATTACTAAGAGGCACTGTAGACTGTCAACTTGATCAGCTCCGGTGGGACCTCAGCGTGACCCGGTAGGGAAGAATTTGCCTCCCTCGCCTTTGAGCCATGGTTCATGCTGCCTGTTCTTTCTCTTGGCGCTAACGAACTTTTTGAACTGCCGAAAGGGATTCTGGTCCTGCCGCTACTTATTGGAGACATTGAACTATACTCTGGACCTGCCTGGCCTTGACCAAAATGGCGCCAGTATAGGAGCGACTTGCAACTCCTTATGACGTTCTAGTTACTTAGCCTTGACGTTATGGGGGATATATGCGGTCTTTGTGCACATGACGTGCGGGGAAAGGTACTGACTGGGCATACGGACAACCCTATTGATGTCGATTTTTCATTATTGATTATTGTATTATTAAAGCTTCGAAGTAATGTTACCCATGATACTCACCCATGGTGTGCGTATGGACGATTTTATTTTAACTGATCCTGTTATACTTTCAATTATAAAATCAACCTTCACTGATCCTGCAACCGTTTGTCACGTTTAGTTTTTTCAATTAAATGGCTCGCTTGTTACATACTCCTATACCCCTGGCTTTTGACCCTTTCCTACGCGCGGTCTGTACTACCGCCCTCGAGCGATCTATGTAATGAACAGACTACCATTGCCGAGACACAAGGGAATGCATCTCAGAGAGATAAGTCAAGTACGTGGTAGATAAAAACATTTTCGTGTTTATGCACGTTGATGTGCTTTGAACGCTGCCCCCCCCCTCATCATTTAGATTACCACCGCCCATTGCACAAAAGCGTACCGGGCGCTCCCCACGTAAAAAAAACGATTATTTTTTTTTTCTTGCCCCGCGGGGCCCTTTTAAAGCCTCCACATCAAACCTAGGGGGTCAGGGAAGATCTACTATGCCCCCTTATGGTCATTTCCCCCTTTGTTTTGGCCTCCTCTTGTCTCTCGATCCTACCGAGAGACAGGATGGCGTCCGAATTTTTATTTTTTTTTGCCCCGCGGGGCCCTTTTAAAGCCTCCACATCAAACTTAGGGGATCAGGGAGGATCTACTATGCCCCCTTATGGTCATTTGCCCCTTTTTTTTGGCCTCCTCTTGTCTCTCGATCCTACCGAGAGACAAGATGGCGTCCGGAAAATATATATATATATATATATTTTTTTTTTTGCCCCGCGGGGCCCTTTTAAAGCCTCCACATCAAACCTAGGGGGTCAGGGAGGATCTACTATGCCCCCTTATGGTCATTTCCCCCTTTGTTTTGGCCTCCTCTTGTCTCTCGATCCTACCGAGAGACAAGATGGCGGCCGCTCCGGACTGTTTAGAATGTTGACAGACACCGGAGAGCCAATCAGCTTCGCTTCGCGAAGTTCCGTTACGCGCCAAGTACGCGAACCGGAGCGCTATCCGGAGCGCTGTTACAGATATATATATTTTTTTGAACGTTAATTTCTCAAAATACACTGGAGCACATATATTGAGACCTAGCAAAGGCACATCGGGCTACCAGTCCCTACAATTTTGCCAAGTTTCGTGCAAATCCATTCAGCCGTTCGAGCTAAAAGTGAGGCCAACCGCCCTATGGAAATTAACATGGGAAAAACGCGTTTTGGGACCCCCCTTTTTTCTCGGCCCCCCCTTGACGAAACCCCCCCAAAGTTTCAGGGGCTGCTCAGAAACAAAATGTTCCATTTTCCTGAAAATTTCAGCCAATTCCGTCCACAAACGCCAAAGTTATTAGACATAGAATTTTCAAAAATCCCATAGAGAAAAAATCCTAACTATATATACCTACTGGCGACCGCCAGTAGGTAATATATATATATATATATATATATATATATATATATATATATATATATATATATATATATATATATTTCAATACAAAGCGCCATGTAGCATTTGGGAGCACACTCGACAGTTCTCTGACCATCCGGCCTAAATTTGCAGCCTGTCTTCCTTCTTCACTTCATTAATTAGGCCAACGCGTTTCGAGGTCTCATTGCCTCCTCTTCGGGGCAGCCAACAAACAACAGTTGTAGTTTGCATCCAGATTTGCTTTGGTCTGTGCGTTGTTACTCCCATGGGCGTGTCTTTTGTTCACCAGTTCTCCTGATGCCTCCTGGGAAACAGAGTCAATAGTGCAAACTTCATTAGTTATCATTCGTTTGTTCTTTATGGCAAATATTAGTTACCTTTAGTAGGTTGTGAGAGATTCAGGCAGGCTAATGTGCATATAGAGCGCTGTGCCAGTAATCTTGAATGTTCATGATTACAGCCTCAACTTGCTGGCCAAAGCACTTGTCATCCAGCTAGCGATGGTGCAACTCCCCACGGCCAGGCTGCCGCGTACCTTAGGTATCAACACAAAGCGCCATGTAGCATTTGGGAGCACACTCGACAGTTCTCTGACCATCCGGCCTAAATTTGCAGCCTGTCTTCCTTAGGCCGAATGGTCAGAGAACTGTCGAGTGTGCTCCCAAATGCTACTAAGTGTGGCAGGGTATACTCAGACGTGAGTCCCTTGTTCACTTGGCCACTGGCTAAGTGTGGCAGGGTATACTCAGACTTGAGTCCCTTGTTCACTTGGCCACTGGATTCAAGATAGCCTGGCTGATGAGGATTATGAATCCGAAACCGGTCCCAGGATGCTTGTTTCCGGTCCAGGGAAGACATGGCTTGGCAGTTCGGGCTGGACTGTTCCCATAAGGCACAGGGTCAGACTGATTTGCATATAGCCATGTCTGAACTGGGGTGGCTGAGTGAACTAAAGAATGGTGATCGATTAAACCCAGATCTGTTGACTGGGGGTGAGTGTTTGATTTGTTCAAACGCTCCGTCCATCATCCCCTTTTGTATCGCCCAAATGCTACATGGCGCTTTGTGTTGAAATATATGTATATATATATATATATATATATATATATATATATATATATATATATATATATATATATATATATATATATATATATGTATATATATATCTGTGTGTGTGTGTGTGTGTGTGTGTGTGTGCATTATTAAGGGCCTGCCACATGGAGGTGGCAGTCCCCAATGCCAAGAACAGCCACGGAGGTGGCCACATAGCCCCGCTACCATTTCTAAAAATTAAGTTTAGCCTCAGAAGATGGTGGTCCCTGAGGCAGGGTGGTCCACAAGGCCACCCATAGCCCTATGGAGACCGTGAGGTAACTAGAGGGCTTGTTGGCCCCCAAGGACCCTCTAGAGCCACGAGGACTTAATCCCCCAACCATAAGTGTGTCTTGAGGTGAGTTTGCAGAGTGTTGGAGAAAAGAGGTATGGCCTTTGAAGACCTTCAAGAAATCCCTCTCTCTGGGACATACTATAGGTAACAGGAGTGCCTGTTGGCCCCCACCAACCCTCAGCAGCCAAGGAGACTTCATCCCCCAACCAGTAATGAGCCAGGGGCTGCATTTGCAGACTGATAAAGAAAGGGTGTGTGGCCTCCAATGACCCCTCAGCAAACCTGCGGTTTGGGACTGAATGGCGGTAACAGGATGGCTTTTTGGCCCCCAAGGACCTACAGACTTTATCACCCAACTAGTAGAGCGCCAGATGGCGTGTTTGTAGAGTGGTGGAAAAGGGGGCATGGTCTCCAACCACAACTCAGCAATCCCGCTGTGTGGGACTTACTGGAGTTAACAGGAGGGCTTTCTGGCACCCAAGGACCCTCAGGAAGCAAGGGGACTTTATCCCCCCCACAAGCAGTGCACCAGGAGGTGCCCTCGCAGAGTGATGGAGCAATGGGGCTGCGCCTCAGAAGTCCTCTCAGCAATACCGCTGTTTGGAACTTACCGGAGATAACAGGAGGGCTTGTTGGCCTCCAAGGAATCACAGCATTAAAGAGGACTTCATCCCCCAACTAGTAGTGTGCCAGAAGGGAGTGTTAACAGAGTGGTGGAAAAGTGGGGCATGGCCTCCAACCACCTCGCAGCAATCCCGTTGTGTGGGACATACTGGAGGTAACAGGAGGGCTTCCTGGCCCCCAAAGACCCTCAGGAGGCAAGGGGACTTTATCCCCCAACAACCTGTGCACCAGGAGGTGCCTTTGCAGAGTGATGGAGCAATGGGACTGAGTCTAAGAAGTCCTCTCAGCAATACTGCTGCTTGGAACTTACCAGAGGTAACAGGAGGGCTTGTTGGCCAACAAGGACCCTCTGGAGCCAAGGGGACTTCATCCCCCAACCAGCAGCATGCCAGGAGGCATGTTTGCAGAGTGTGAAAAATGTGATTGTGGCCTCCAAAGACTTCTCAGCAATCCAGCTGGGTGGGACTTACTGGCAGTAACAGGAGAGCTTGTTGGCCCTCAAGGACCCTCTGGAGACCAGGGGACTTCATCCTCAAACCGACAGCGGGCCTGGAGGAGCATTTGCAGAGTGATGGAGAAAGGGAGCGGGCCACTGGCAAAATGCTGGACGTGTTTCCCTTTTCTTTTTTCAGGCAAGGGAAGCTGCTTAGCCCCCCTATCCTAGGCCAATTTTGGCCCTGGGGACTCCAGCCCTCTGGCGAGCCATTCTTGAAATGGGTAGGGGTCCATGTGGACTCCCTACCTGGGCCGATTTCGGCTATGAGGACTCCCTCCCTTGAATCCTGGCCTTTCTTTTCTTATAAAAGTGCAGCCACCTCCATCTCCTGGGGCCTGCTTCTTTAAAAAACAATTAAAGAAAGGGTGGGTGGGCCGCGTAGCCCCCTACCAGCCACATCCAAGGTAATTATGCTCAAACAGGCACACATGTGTCTCCCTCTGCAAAATGATTTTGAATATGCGCAAAACACACTGTCTTATACATAAAGCCCTTGGAGGTTGCGTTCCGTGGTGCTGCAGAGGGGTCTGCGCGCCCACGTATTTTTTACATTTAAATCCCCAAGGAGGTGGGGGTCCCTGGGGCTGCCGGAGGGTCCACGCCCCCCATTGTCTATAAACATAAAGTCCTCAGGTGGTGTGGTTCCCTGGGGCTGAGGGTGTCCAAGAGGTCACCCATGTTTTTTAAATATAACCCCTGGGGAGGTGTTGGTTGCCAGGGCAGCGGGACAGGCCATACGGGACTCCCCTGCATTTACTTGAATTGGAGCCCAGAGGAGGAGGGGCCCCAGGAGGGGGCCCATACACCTCCCTCCTGTAAAATGCAAATGCCCCCTAGACCTCGCCCACCCGGGGACAATTGTTAAAGAAGTGTGGGAGACCACGCTTCATTTTTTTTTAACAGCATTTTGCTGTGGGAGTTGCGGACCCAGAGTGACTCCTGCCGGAAATTAAAAAACAAAAAATGGCCTAGGCGGTCAGGGTTATTTCTACCCAACCTCCCTTTTTTATTTATTTTTTTACAATTTCTGGTTTTCGATTCTAGATCGATTTAGAATGAGTGTATCAGGCCTGGGAGATATATCACTATGTGAACAAACTTACCTGCAATCCTCAACAGCTGAGGAGAGATTACGAAGTTGCACCACAGTTCCCAGAAGGCCCCAGGTTGGAATACAGGGGATATGAACGTAGCAGAATATATAGATACACCCACTTTGATAAAGACCAACACGGTTGAAACGTGTTAGTGGTTTCTGGTACAATGTGGATTGAAATCACCCATGAATAAATTTAAAAAAAACTCCTGAGAGTGTGACCTATTTGCTTTTGCTTGGTATATAAACAAGGGACTTGTGGTCTATCCCTAAATGCCAGCAGTTAGAGCACTCCGCTCTGGGACCACTTGTGTGAAAACAATTATTCAGTGGTTTAGAGGAAGATAAAAGTAGTTCAAAAGAAGAAGGTACCCATGCCAATAAATAACAATTAATTTAGTAATACAGATTCCGTTTTTAAACTACCAGTGTCATGCTATTTTTAGAAATAACCCTCATTAAACAAATCCCAGTAGGACAAAGCAAAATTATTTGATATCATATAGCTATCAAAAGGGATGTATGTCGATACCTCGCACGCTATTACAACGCGTGCTTTTAGAACGCGTATAATGTATCGCAACTACCATAACATCGTCAATTTTCACAATGCACAGCGTTGCAACGCAAAAACAGTGATTCCTATTGCCAAGTACATGACATCGCAGACTGTAAAAGCGCATGTCAATACAACGCATAATGCCCGTCTAAACCCGTTCTTTGTGCGTTGGCTGTCCTACCACCGTTTCTGGGGTTTTTTTGCCCACAGCGCCATCCCGCCTCTAACCACTAGCCCCCACTGCACCCCCACACTTCCCACGACGCTACTTGTGCCTTTCTAACCAATTAATAAATGTTCACTTATTGTGGAAAGCATGCCACTTGCCCATAAACCAATTAATACATGTTCACTTGTGCGTTTTTTACCAATTAATAAATGTTCACTTGTTGTGGGAAACATGCCAGTTGCGCACAATAATGCGTTGTTGAAAACATCATATGGTTTTATTATTTATATGCCTCTTACGTCAGCATACGTCATATTCATATTTTATGTCACCCACATTCATATGTTATGTCACCCGCTGTTGAACATTTAAATGGTAACATTATCATGCGCACTGTAAATCCGTCAGCATACAAACACTCGCTGCAATTAATAAATGTTCACTTGTGCCTTTTTAACCAATTAATAAATGTTCACTTGTTGGGGGAAACATGCCACTTGCGCACTGAAATGCTTTGTTGAAAATGTCATATGGTAACATTATTGATATGCGAACTGAAATGCGTTGTTGAAAACGTCATATGGTAACATTATTGATATGCGCACTGAAATGCGTTATGTCAGCATTCAGCTTATGCTAAATCCGTCAGCATAAATGGTCACTTGTGCGTTTTTAACAAATTAATAAATGCTCGCCTGCGTTGTTAAAAACGCAGGGCAGATTTATGTTAACTGGCGCATCCCCAGGGATGCGCCAGTTAATGTGCGCCACAGTGCGCCACAGCTCCGCCACCCATGGGACAAAAACGGCACAGATGCGTGACGCATCTGTGCCGTAAAGGCGGCGCATTGCTGGAGTTGCGTCGCAAGCGCGACGCAGCTCCAGCAAGGCTCGGGGTGCCCTATCTGACCAATGCTGCATCAAGACCTACGCCTGCTTCAAGCAGGCGCAGGCTTTTGACGCAGCATTGGCCTGAAAGTGACTGAGTGAAATCTTATAGATTTCACTCAGCCACTTTTGCGAGGCGCACCTGCCCCGGAACGCCCACCCTGCGCTGGAACGCCCACAAGCGGCGCAGGGCTTTACAACGTGACGCATCTGCCTAGATGCGTCACGTTGTAAATCGTTCGTAGGGATGCGCCACGTTTACGCCGCCTTGCATGACGCAACAGCGGCGTAAACGTGGCGCAAGGCCTTCATAAATCTGCCCCGTAATATGGTAATATTATTCATATGCCATCTTACGTCAGCATTCAGCATATGCTAAAGTTGCCCAACGGAGTCATTCATGAAACAGTGCTGGCAGGAGAGTTGCCAGGCCGGGCCAACGGTAGAGAGCCTGACCGGGAACGGGATCACCATTAATACAGCATGGAGCAGAGAGCAGGTGAACTCCCACATAAGTGATCAGACACAAAAAGAGCAGAGAGCTGGGCAGCAGCACTGATAAAAGCAGACCCACAGTGGCCCACCTTTTGACCTGTCAAGGTAGCACTGCCCCCCCGGGAGGAAATGGGAATTTAATCTTTTTGCTACTAGCACCACTTGAAGTGCATCCCCTAACGTGCAAAAGTTAGCAAAGACCAGACTGGAAATCCCAGAGAGCGGTCCCTGGTAAGGCACCACGTTCCGTGCCCCTCTGGGACTTTGGAAATCGTAGAGAGCAGACAACTGGCACTTGAAGGAGTGGGCTGTTGAAAGACACACTACTACCCTATTTCCTCCAGAAGCTCACCATCCTGTGGGGTGACCTTGTCTTGGGTGACTGACAGAACCAGTGTGAGGCTGTTGACTGCTAAACAGAAGGCAAAACACAGAGTTTGGAGGAGCCAAATAGTGCACTCCAACAAGACAAAGAAGGACCCCTTTGGGACTGAGCCAACTGTCTAGAACCTACTCTGGGTCCAGTGACTCCCTGGGAGCAGGGCGCACATCAGGAGCCACTGAGGGCATTCCTTAATTTTGTGTTGCCAGGGGCAAGGTCGCACAGAAGAGGACCAGGAGGTGGGGAGTCCACCACCGGGGGAAACCACAGAATCCCCGAGAGACAACAGTTATCAGGCTCAGCTGCCAGAAGTTATTGAAAGCCACCCATCCATCCACCCATCCATCCATCCATCCACCTATCAGGCATCCATCCACATTTGTCACCACCCACCCACCCACCCATTCATCCATCCATTCACCCAACCACCCATCATGCACCTATCCACACCTTTAGCCATCCATCCATCCATCCATCCATCTACACTTTTGCAATTTTGGTCATCCATGCACCCACCCATCCAACCATCCATCCATCCATTCATCCACCCATCCATCCACCCATCCACCATGCACCCAGCCATCCACCTAGCCATCCACCCATCCATCCACCCATATAGGCCATAAAGTATATTTGTATGCCAAGAACATTACTGGAAAAATTGCAGAACTTCACACCCCATGCTTCTCCCAGTGGTGTCAGAGGGTCAAATAGTGTAATCTCTGCTTTTATTCGAAAAACGTATTTTTTTTTGCCAGGCACCAGGAGACGTGAACCGAGGCTCGAACCTTGGTTCTCAGCACCGAAGTCGGCAGCGTTAGCCGCCAGACCACATCCTCTCTCCTTTGTAGTCATCGTTAGCGATGTAATGGCTAGCGATGTATATGTCAATACGACGTTGTAGCATGCATCCCGATAGCATGCGTTGTGAAGCCGACCGCGATGTGAAAGCCGCGTTGCGATAGCACCGTGAAGCAATAAATTCGTTGTAACGGGTGTTTCGCCCCTCTGACACCACTGGGAGAAGCGTGGGGTGTGAAGTTCTGCAATTTTTCCAGTAATGTTCTTGGCATACAAATATACTTTATGGCCTATATGGGTGGATGGATGGGTGGATGGCTAGGTGGATGGCTGGGTGCATGGTGGATGGGTGGATGGATGGGTGGATGGATGGGTGGATGAATGGATGGATGGATGGTTGGATGGGTGGGTGCATGGATGACCAAAATTGCAAAAGTGTAGATGGATGGATGGATGGATGGCTAAAGGTGTGGATAGGTGCATGATGGGTGGTTGGGTGAATGGATGGATGAATGGGTGGGTGGGTGGGTGGGTGGTGACAAATGTGGATGGATGCCTGATAGGTGGATGGATGGATGGATGGGTGGATGGATGGGTGGCTTTCAATAACTTCTGGCAGCTGAGCCTGATAACTGTTGTCTCTCGGGGATTCTGTGGTTTCCCCCGGTGGTGGACTCCCCACCTCCTGGTCCTCTTCTGTGCGACCTTGCCCCTGGCAACACAAAATTAAGGAATGCCCTCAGTGGCTCCTGATGTGCGCCCTGCTCCCAGGGAGTCACTGGACCCAGAGTAGGTTCTAGAGAGTTGGCTCAGTCCCAAAGGGGTCCTTCTTTGTCTTGTTGGAGTGCACTATTTGGCTCCTCCAAACTCTGTGTTTTGCCTTCTGTTTAGCAGTCAACAGCCTCACACTGGTTCTGTCAGTCACCCAAGACAAGGTCACCCCTCAGGATGGTGAGCTTCTGGAGGAAATAGGGTAGTAGTGTGTCTTTCAACAGCCCACTCCTTCAAGTGCCAGTTGTCTGCTCTCTACGATTTCCAAAGTCCCAGAGGGGCACGGAACGTGGTGCCTTACCAGGGACCGCTCTCTGGGATTTCCAGTCTGGTCTTTGCTAACGTTTGCACGTTAGGGGATGCACTTCAAGTGGTGCTAGTAGCAAAAAGATTAAATTCCCATTTCCTCCCGGGGGGCCCGTGCTACCTTGACAGGTCAAAAGGTGGGCCACTGTGGGTCTGCTTTTATCAGTGCTGCTGCCCAGCTCTCTGCTCTTTTTGTGTCTGATCACTTATGTGGGAGTTCACCTGCTCTCTGCTCCATGCTGTATTAATGGTGATCCCGTTCCCGGTCAGGCTCTCTACCGTTGGCCCGGCCTGGCAACTCTCCTGCCAGCACTGTTTCATGAATGACTCCGTTGGGCAACTTTAGCATATGCTGAATGCTGACGTAAGATGGCATATGAATAATATTACCATATTACGGGGCAGATTTATGAAGGCCTTGCGCCACGTTTACGCCGCTGTTGCGTCACGCAAGGCGGCGTAAATGTGGCGCATCCCTACGAACGATTTACAACGTGATGCATCTAGGCAGATGCGTCACGTTGTAAAGCCCTGCGCCGCTTGTGGGCGTTCCGGCGCAGGGTGGGCGTTCCGGGGCAGGTGCGCCTCGCAAAAGTGGCTGAGTGAAATCTATAAGATTTCACTCAGTCACTTTCAGGCCAATGCTGCGTCAAAAGCCTGCGCCTGCTTGAAGCAGGCGTAGGTCTTGATGCAGCATTGGTCAGATAGGGCACCCCGAGCCTTGCTGGAGCTGCGTCGCGCTTGCGACGCAACTCCAGCAATGCGCCGCCTTTACGGCACAGATGCGTCACGCATCTGTGCCATTTTTGCCCCATGGTGCGCCACATTGTAAATGCGGCGCACCATGGGTGGCGGAGCTGTGGCGCACTGTGGCGCACATTAACTGGCGCATCCCCGGGGATGCGCCAGTTAACATAAATCTTCCCCGCGTTTTTAACAACGCAGGCGAGCATTTATTAATTTGTTAAAAACGCACAAGTGACCATTTATGCTGACGGATTTAGCATAAGCTGAATGCTGACATAACGCATTTCAGTGCGCATATCAATAATGTTACCATATGACGTTTTCAACAACGCATTTCAGTTCGCATATCAATAATGTTACCATATGACATTTTCAACAAAGCATTTCAGTGCGCAAGTGGCATGTTTCCCCCAACAAGTGAACATTTATTAATTGGTTAAAAAGGCACAAGTGAACATTTATTAATTGCAGCGAGTGTTTGTATGCTGACGGATTTACAGTGCGCATGATAATGTTACCATTTAAATGTTCAACAGCGGGTGACATAACATATGAATGTGGGTGACATAAAATATGAATATGACGTATGCTGACGTAAGAGGCATATAAATAATAAAACCATATGATGTTTTCAACAACGCATTATTGTGCGCAACTGGCATGTTTCCCACAACAAGTGAACATTTATTAATTGGTAAAAAACGCACAAGTGAACATGTATTAATTGGTTTATGGGCAAGTGGCATGCTTTCCACAATAAGTGAACATTTATTAATTGGTTAGAAAGGCACAAGTAGCGTCGTGGGAAGTGTGGGGGTGCAGTGGGGGCTAGTGGTTAGAGGCGGGATGGCGCTGTGGGCAAAAAAAACCCAGAAACGGTGGTAGGACAGCCAACGCACAAAGAACGGGTTTAGACGGGCATTATGCGTTGTATTGACATGCGCTTTTACAGTCTGCGATGTCATGTACTTGGCAATAGGAATCACTGTTTTTGCGTTGCAACGCTGTGCATTGTGAAAATTGACGATGTTATGGTGGTTGCGATGCATTACACGCGTTCTAAAAGCACGCGTTGTAATAGCGTGCGAGGTATCGACATACATCCGTCAGAGGGTCAAATAGTGTAATCTCTGCTTTTATTCGAAAAACGTAATTTTTTTTGCCAGGCACCAGGAGACGTGAACCGAGGCTCGAACCTTGGTTCTCAGCACCGAAGTCGGCAGCGTTAGCCGCCAGACCACATCCTCTCTCCTTTGTAGTCATCGTTAGCGATGTAATGGCTAGCGATGTATATGTCAATACGACGTTGTAGCATGCATCCCGATAGCATGCGTTGTGAAGCCGACCGCGATGTGAAAGCCGCGTTGCGATAGCACCGTGAAGCAATAAATTCGTTGTAAGTGGGTGTTTCGCATCAAGGGTAACGGTGGGTGGAACACACATAATTTAATGTAATGTAGTGTAATTTGGTGAAATTACAGTAAGATTATGCAGAATTACTTCAGGAGAGTAACCCTGCATTAAGTGCTATTTTCATATCAAATAAGGCTCCCTTACATCCAAAATGCAGCCAATTGTGCAAGAAAATAGCACTAAGGGCAACCCAACAGTAACTACAACAGCCATTTAAGCTTTGTTCCTGTGCTTTTGCGGGAGTCAGTTTCACCATAAATTACTCAAAACTACACAAGAGGGTGTAATCATGTAATTTTTGATCATTTCACACCAGAAGAGTAAACGACATTGCCAAAATTACTCAGAGTACTCTGGCATCATTCAAATTTGCCCCGGCCTAATCAAAAGCAATGACGATAAAGTACTAAATTCGTGGAATGCTAAATTTAACAAGCATTGGTACGGCCAATAGGTCTGGCATTGGCTGCCAGCCTTTTGGCAAGTCTTGTTTTTTTGTGTCAGGGTTTTTGCCCAAATGTATTATTTAGGAACACACTGGGACCTCATCAATAAAAAAAAAAAGCTTTAGGCAAAAAGGTTCTTTTGGTCTAAAAAAAAACAAAGCAAATATTACCATTCTACCACCTGGCCCTCAAGGGAACTACTTTGTGTGTGGATTTGTCATTTTGAAAGGAAGCATCTGTAACTCATAGTGAAGTCAGCCAGTGACTGAAGTGAACTGATACATTGCCCCTTAATGTTTGCTAGAGTGAGTGATAGACAAATGTGAATGGCACCAAACACAGACTAATGGATGAAGTCTGGTTGAAATCCTATAAGTGTCTATGTTATACACATAATTTTAGTAAAATGAAAAAGTCTTTGCTAACACAGACCTAAAAAGGTCAATTAGTCTAACATTGGTTGCAAGCCTATTGCCTTTGAGAAAGAAACAAACAAAAAAATTAATAAAGAAATAAAGAAAGCAGGCAAGAAAAAAGGCAAGAAAGGAGGCAGGACAGAAAGAAAGAAGGCAAGAAAAAAGGCAAGGAAGAAAGAATGCAAAAAAGTCAAGAAAGAAAGACAGTAAGAAGAAAGGTAAGGCGGAAACAGATGGAATGCGAAAGAAAGAAAAAGAGAAAAGAAAGGAAGCAAGAAAGAAAGAAAGAAAGAAAAAAAAGAAAGAAGAAGCATGCTCAACAAAGAAAGAATGAGAGGAGGAAAGAGGAGAAAAGAAGGAAAGAGAGAAGGAAAGAATGAAGGACAGAAAGAAAAAAGAGAAGGAAATAAAGAGAAAAGGAACGAGAGAGAGAAGTAAAAAGAAAGAAAGAGAAGGAAAGATGGAATGAAAGAAGGCAAGAATAAAGGAAAGCAAGACAAAGGAAGAACGGAGGAAAGAGAAAGAAAGAGGGAAATAGAAAAAAGGAATCAAAAGAAAAAAGAAAGAGAGAAGGAAGGAAAGTGTTGTGAAGTAAGTACTCAGAGGTGAGTACAAACGTCTTTATTCTGTCATCCACTCTCCGTAACTGACAGGCTATCCAACATTCTACAGTGAACTCTGGAGGAACGTTCCAATTGGGAGGAGGGAGGGGGGAAGGAATGTAGCAGGGGAAGGGGAGGAAGTAAGATAACAATACATCTCCCTACGGCAGGGGAAATAAGGGTTTGCATAAGGGAGACAGGAGAATGCAGAAAAAGTAGAGGGTGCAATAACATATGGACCCTGTGGAAAAATGAGCATTAACAGTGTCCTCCTTGATGGCGGAGAGGAGTTACTGGGTAACCAACATGTGGCCAGAGATGCGGGAATACACACTGCTGCCAAGATAGAGGGAAGATAACAACAGGGTATGCATTTATGCTGAAGACTCTATGCGAGGAAAATTAGGGGATATTAGTTTTGGCAATCGGATCTCTTCCCCTGATGGAAGCAAAAGGAGCTACTTCCAGTATCAAGTTGCAAGAGGTGTGATATGCCCAAATGCCTTCTCTTAACCCCAATCGATGCTGATGACGGAGCGGTTCCGTCATCAGCATCCGTTGGGCTGTGCTGATGACGGAACCGCTCCGTCATCATCACAGCCCTCGGGGGGAGCGCTGGCGCTCCCCCCTGGGGCACCAATCCTGTTGCCAGTAGTGGGGGTGGCAGCGGAAGACTTTCTGCTGCCCCCCCGCCCCCCCACACTTCCTGGTGACGTCAGCGCGCTGTTGCGTGCGCCGACGTCATCAGGAAGTGCTAGACGCGCTGGAAGCCATTTGCTTCCAGCGCGTCGAGCAGGTAGGTGAGTTTCCTGCTCTCCGGTGGGGCTGTTTCTCGGTGCCTTGAGGCATCGGGGGGAGGAAACACTGTTTCCTCTCCCCTGATGTCCCAATGCAGGGCATTCCTGGTTCAGGATCGCGCACAGCGTCGCGATCCTGCACCAGGAATGCCCCACTAGACACCAGGGATGTTTTTTTTTTTTAAAAGGAAGTGACCCCTTGGGCAAGGGTTGCTTCCAGGGCCCTAATAATTTGAAATAGACTTTTCTGCCCTCCCCTGGGGGCAGATCGCCTGATTTAGCGTGTGATCTGGACCCGGGGGGGGGGCAGAAAAGCCCACTGGACACCAGGGATTATGTTTTTTGATGAAAGGAAGCGACCCTTGGGTAAGGGTCGTTTCCTGGGTCATGTCATTTTTGTTTAGACTTTTCTGCCCCCCCCCCCTGGGGGCAGATCGCCCGTTTTTTAGGGGATTCTGGACCCATGGGGGGCAGAAAAGCCCACTAGACACCAGGGATTGTGTTTATATTAGTAAAGGAAGCGACCCCTTGGGCAAGGGTCGCTTCCAGGGGCATAAAAATTCATTATAGACTTTTCTGCCCCCCGTGGGGGCAGATCGCCCTTGTTAGCGCGTGATCTGGTCCCAGGGGGGGCAGAAAAGCCCACTGGACACCAGGGATTATTTTTTTTGTTGATAGGAAGCGACCCCTTGGGTAATGGTCGCTTCCTGGGGCATATTATTTTAGTTTAGACTTTTCTGCCCCCCCCCTGGGGGCAGATTGCCCGTTTTTTAGAGGAATCTGGACCCAGGGGGGCAGAAAAGCCCACTAGACACCAGGGATTGTGTTTATATTAGCAAAGGAAGCAACCCCTTGGGCAAAGGTCGCTTCCAGGGGCATAGTATAGACTTTTCTGCCCCCCCTGGGGGCAGATTGCCCGTGTTAGCGCGTGATCTGGACCGGGGGGGCAGAAAAGCCCACTAGACACCAGGGATTATATTATATTTATAATGGAAGTGACCCCTTGGGTAAGGGTTGCTTCCTAGTGGTCCACAATTTTTTTTAGACTTTTCTGCCCCCCCCCCCCAGGGGCAGATCGGCGTTTTTTTACCGTTTCTGGACCCAGGGGGGGATAGAAAAGCCCACTAGACTCCAGGGATTGTTTTTTTTTATAGGGAGCGACCCCTTGGCCAAGGGTTGCTTTCTTGGGCCCATTAGTTTTCAAAAGTATGTTCTGCCGTGTCTTTATTTGGCCTCTCTGCCCTCCGTAGGGTTGCTTCCAGGGGACCCATGTTTTTAATGATTTATATTCTGCCCCCCATGGGGACAGACACCCCATTTGTGACATACCCTGTGACATAGCCTGTTGTAATGTGTGTTGTTTTTGTTTCTTCTAATGTGTATTATTTTATTTTCTCTTTAGATTGTTGCAGTGTGCGGTTCCGTTACTGGTGGTTCTGTTGTTCTGCTGGCTCTGTAGTTGCATGTGTTTGGTAAGAGACCTTTTTTTGTTCAATTGTAATGTAATTGTTTATTTTGCAAAGTGTGTAGTAATACAAGTATGTTTGGTTTCAGTTTTTTGTGATTGTAAAACATGTTTTGCATTTGTTTTTGATGTGTACCTCTGTAGATGTAAGTTTTTTTTTCTTCTTTCTAGTGGGATATCGTTGCCTATTTGCTGTGTCTTTGCAGAGTAGGTGCTGGTGAGTGTAGTTGTCTCTTGTAAGTGATTTGTATATTTTTTCTAAATATAGATATTTGTGATAAAGGCTTACATTTTTTAACTTACTTTGCACAGTGTTGGGGTTGTTGAGTTGTTTGTGCAGCTCCTTTATTTGTAAGGATAATGGCTAGCCGCCGGATTACTGATCAGCAAGTTGTTGGAATGCTTTTTGATTCTTCCTCTGACCATGGTCCAGAGACTGACTCTGATTCTGAGCCAGAGGTGGGAGGTGAAGATTCAGGTAGTGAGTTTTCTCTACACATGGCTTCATCTGATGATGAAGACACTCTGAGTGCTGATGAAGCTACTTTTGGTGTGGATGAAGGGCCTGTGGTTGCGGAGGACATTGCTGTGCCAATAGTGCGGCAAGAGACATCTGGGCTGCAGCCTGGGGCTGCTAGACTTCCAGTTGGTGTAGTGAGACAAGAGGCAGTTGGGCGGCAGCCTGCGGATGCAAGACTTGACGTTGAAAGTTCTGACCTCTGGGTTGCACCAGGCATGGTGCAGCCGGCATTGCCTGAATTTACTGGTGTTCCAGGGTGTAGGGTGAACACTAAAAACTTTTTGCCTATTGATTTTTTCAAGTTGTTTATGGATGATGTGTTTTTGGCAGAGATTGTAGAGCAGACTAATTTGTATGCTGAAAATGTTTTGAGGGTGAACAGTGCCAGCCTTAAGCCCCACGCTAGAGCTACCCGGTGGACTCCCACAAATTTGGAGGAGATGAAAAAGTTTTTGGGTTTAACTTTTTTGATGGGCTTGCTTAGGAAACCATCAATGGCTTCATATTGGTCTACTAGTCCCTTGATGGCAACAGCTATATTTCCGACAGTCATGAGTCGTGATAGGTATTTGCTTCTGCTTCGGATGATGCATTTTGTTGACAATAGTTCTGCTTTGGCACGAGATCACCCTGATTGTGACCGTCTTTTCAAGATTCGGCCTGTCATTCATCATTTTGTTGATCGATTTCCTGAGATCTTTTATCCTGGGAAAGAAATTGCAGTGGATGAGTCTTTGCTGTTTTTCAAGGGCCGCTTGGTTTTTCGGCAATACATTCCTAGTAAGAGGGCACGCTATGGAATTAAGCGTTATATGCTGTGTGACAGTGAGACTGGATATGTCTCTAATTTCAGGGTGTACACTGGTAAGGAATCCAGGATTAACCCCCTGGTTGTCCGTCAACTTTTAGAGAGACTGAGAAAATTGTGTGGGAACTTGGTCATGGATTTTTTAACAAAGGCCATCATTTGTATGTCGATAACTTCTACACTGGTGTGCGGTTGTTCAGGGGATTGGCCAAAGTGGACACTGTTGCTTGTGGCACAATCCGCTCAAACCGTAAAGGTTTCCCAAAATAACTTGTTTGTCGAAAGCTTGCTCGGGGACAGTGCAGTGCATTGCGTTGTGAGGAGCTTCTAGCTGTGAAGTTTTCAGACAGGAGAGATGTCTACATGTTGACTTCCATACATGATGAAAGCACTGAACCGGTGACTGTTTGGGGTCAGGTTGCAGAAGCGCGCAAACCTGTGTGCATAATGGACTACAATAAGTACATGGGTGGTGTTGACAGAGTAGATCAGAGGTTGGAACCGTATGCTGCTCTTCGTAAGGCTTACATTTGGTACAAGAAGTTGGCTATCCATCTTTTCCACTTGGCAACCTTTAATGCTTTTGTTGTGTTCCAGAAATCTTGTCCCCAGTCAAAGATGACTTTTGTAAAGTTTCAGGAGTCTGTAATAGGCAACCTTGTTTTAGTGGAACAGGCAAGTGTTCCTAGAGTTGGAGTGGTGGAAGATGTTGCCCGATTGAAAGATCGCCACTTTCCTGATCAAATTCCTCTTACAACCTCGAAAGACTTTCCCAGTCGGAGATGTAGAGTCTGTTGGCGAAGAGATTTGCGGAAGGAGGTTCGTATGTACTGCCCCGACTGCCCTTCAAACCCCGGGCTGTGTGTACCTGCTTGTTTTAGATTGTACCACACGCAAAATAATTTTTGGGAGCATCCATGAGTGGTAAAGTGAACTGGTTGGTCTTTATTCTTTAAAACTTATTGTTAAGTTTCAAAGTTGGCATTTGTGTAGTCTTTTTAGATTTAGTTGTTGTGTTAGTACATTTGTATCAATTTGCAATTTGTTTTTGTTTGTCTTTTATTTAAAATAAAAACTAAAGTATGATGTTGGTTTGCGTGTAGTGTCCATTGTCGGACGGTGTGCATGGTTTGGCGCTTGGCTGCCGGTGTCTGTGGACTGGTGCTTGTCTGGCGGTGTCTGTGGACTGGTGCTTGGCTGGCGGTGTGCGTGATCTGGTGTTTGGTTGGCGGTGTGCGTGCTCTTGGGCTTGCCTGGTGTTGTGTTTGGATTTGTCCTTGGCTGGTGGTGTGCGTGGAGTGGCGCTTGGCTGGTGGTGTGTGTGGAGTGGCGCTTGGCTGGTGGTGTGTGTGGAGTGATACTTGGCTGTCAGTGCACGAAGTGGTGCTTGGCTGGCGGTGTGTGTGGAGTGCTGCTTGGCTGGATGGTGTGCGTGGAGTGGTACTTGGCTGTCTGTGCACGGAGTGGTGCTTGGCTGGTGGTGTGTGTGGAGTGGCGCTTGGCTGGATGGTGTGCGTGGAGTGGTACTTGGCTGTCTGTGCACGGAGTGGTTTTTGGCTGGCGGTGTGTGTGGAGTGGTGCTTGGCTGGATGGTGTGTGTGGAGTGGTACTTGGCTGTCTGTGCACGGAGTGGTGCTTGGCTGGTGTTGTGTTTGTGGAGTGGCGCTTGGCTGGTGGTATGTGTGGAGTGGCGCTTGGCTGGTGGAGTGCGTGGAGTGGTACTTGGCTGGCGGTGTGTGTGGAGTGGCGCTTGGCTTGCGGTGTGCGTGGAGTCGTGCTTGGCTGGTGGTGTGTGTGGAGTGGTACTTGGCTGTCGGTGTGCGCTGAGTGGTGTTTGGCTGGCGGTGTGCATGGTCTGGTGCTTGGATGGTGGTGTGCGTGGAGTGGCGCTTGGCTGGATGGTGTGCATGGAGTGGTACTTGGCTGTCTGTGCACGGAGTGGTGCTTGGCTGGCGGTGTGTGTGGAGTGGCGCTTGTCTGGATGGTGTGCGTGGAGTGGTACTTGGCTGTCTGTGCACGGAGTGGTGCGTGGCTGGCGGTGTGTGTGGAGTGGCGCTTGGCTGGATGGTGTGCGTGGAGTGGTACTTGGCTGTCTGTGCACGGAGTGGTGCTTGGCTGGTGGTGTGTGTGGAGTGGCGCTTGGCTGGGGGGGTGCGTGGAGTGGTACTTGGCTGTCTGTGCACGGAGTGGTGCTTGGCTGGCGGTATGTGTGGAGTGGCGCTTGGCTTGCGGTGTGCGTGGAGTGGTGCTTGGCTGGTGGTGTGTGTTCAGTGGTACTTGGCTGTCGGTGCGCGCTGAGTGGTGTTTGGCTGGAGGTGTGCATGGTCTGGTGCTTGGATGGTGGTGTGGGTGGACTGGCGCTCGGCTGGCGGTGTGTGAGTAGTTACTTTCTGTTGGTCACTACACACACTGCTAGTTGAGTGACACTCCACGCAGTCCATCATTTTGTGTAGTTGCAGTGTCAGAAATGTGGGCGTGTGAAAGTGATGGGCCCTTGAATGGCGCTGTCTGCTGGTGTGAGTGTTGTAATGTAATGGGTCCGTGGCTGGCGGTGTGAATGTTTTGTATGTGTCACACGTACGAAAGGTGTATGAATGGCCTGTAAAGAGGTTGGTGCCTTGACGTGGCTTTACAGCTCATGAGCTGTGAGTCAGTGGTTCAGTTTATCATACTTTCAATTATACGCAGTGTATTTCATTTTTGGGAAATTACTTGCGAATACAGTTGTATGTACTGAATCATCACTCACCCTCGTGCCAAATCCAACCAGTATGTGTGTGTGCTTGCGGATTAGATGGCTGTGCAGTAATATTTGTCTTTTTTCTCTTTCTGAAGTAGGGTGTACCTTGTCCCTTATTGTGAATGTTGTAATGTGTTGCTTTTCCTTCCGGATGGTGTCAATGGTCTGGTGTGTGTCAGGTATGAAAGGTGCGTAAATGGCCTGTAAAACGGTTGGTGCGTTGTCGTGGCTTTACAGCTCACGAGTTGCGAGTCACTGGTTCGGTTTTTATGCATTTATTTATTGACAGAGCGTTTCATTTTGTTGAAATATCTTGTTAATAAAATTTTATGTACTGAACCATCACTCGCCCTCGTGCCAAATCCAACCTGTATGTGTGTGTCTTTGAGGAATAGATAGCTGTGCTTGAATGCTTGACTTTTGAGTAACTCTGTTAAGGTGTACATTAAAGCTATAAGTAACTTACTAAATTTAGATATTATTGTTAAACCATGGGAGTATATGGTCATGTCTTTCTGGTGAATTCTATTGTTTTTTTTTATCCACAATCTCCTGCAAACTTGAAATTGTCTGTCACAATTTCCATGCAATATTGTCCCAAGAATCACACGCTCTCAAATTGAAAACTTAATTCATTCAAAACAATTTGGTTTTGCAAGGGGGTTTCCATGAGTTTTTGGCCAGGGCTCGGCGGCCATCTCTGGAAACTACCAAACCCAAACAGTTCTGAAAACTAGAAACCTGGGGGAGTCCAGGAAGGTATGGCATGCGTGGGTCCCCCAATGTTTTCCTACCCAGAAATCCCTGCAAACCTTAAATTTAGGTTAAAAAACACTTTTCCATACATTTTTGCGTGGGATCTCCGTGCCAGCACAAATGTCCTACCACCCAGCGTTCCCCTTGATTTCCGGAGTAAAATGATACCTCACTTGTGTGGGTGGGCCAAAGGCCTGTGACTAAGGTGAGGTGCTTAATTTGTCAAACCTAAATACTACAATTTTTAAAAATTCATTTTTAGCCTGTTCTGCTTTGGGGCACCCACACAAGTGAGGTATCATTTTACTCGGGAGAACAAGGGAAAGGATGGGTGTTAGGACATTTTTGCCGGCACGGAAATCCCACGCAAAAAGTTTGGAAAAGTGATTTTTTTACCTAATTTTAAGGTTTGCAAGGAATTCTGGGTAGAAAGACATTGGGGGACTCATGCATGCCATATCTCCCTGGACTCCCCCGGGTGTCTAGTTTTCAGAACTGTTTGGGTTTGGTAGTTTCCAAAGATGGCCGCCGAGCCCCGGGCCAAAAAACTCAGGTGCCCCCCCAAAAATCAAGGTAGTTTTGCTATAGGTCATTTTAAATTCTCCACCGTACGATTTGGACCTTTTCCTGTTGCAGCCACTATGCCTACCCACGCAAGTGAGGTACCATTTTTATCGGGAGACCAGGGGGAACGCTGGGTGGGAGGAAATTTGTATGAGCCCAGTGATGCCACGCTTTCCCACACAAAAAAGTGTGAAAACACTGATTTTTTCAGCTAAAATTGAGGTTTGCAAGGGATTCTGGGTAAAGGAACGTTGGAGGATCCACGCGCGCCATACCTCCTTGGAAGCCCCCGGGTGTCTACTTTTCAGAAATGTGTGGGTTTGGTAGGTTTCCCTAGATGGCCGTCTAGCACGGGGCCGAAAACCCAGGTAACCCCTCTCACCAGTTGATGTAGTTGACCAGTTGATGTAGTTGATGACAGATTCCTATTTACCTTGGATACGGTTAAAGAATTTATGCCGCTCCAAAACTACATTTACCCTGTCATCAAAATTTGTCTCTAATTTTAAAAGGGTAACTTTAAACACATCCATATCTTCCTCACCCACTTCTAGCTTCAGTTCAGGTAATGTGTCATATATCTTCCTACCATGTATGCCTAGGTTATGCAACAAGACATGTTGTTTGCGAACTGCAGAATACCTTTCGCCACCTATGGCAATGAGGTGTGAGGCAAATAAATGAATCCATTCCTTCCAGTGACTTTCCGGTTCCCCGATTTCATTCAGAAATGGAGGAGGTTGACTCAAAGCTAGTACAGCCATAGTGGTGAGGGTATGCTGACCTAGCTACACTGCAACAAGTAATTAAACAATCACCGGAATAGGGGAACACAATACAAAGCTACAACTGGTAGGGCGGTGTGCAGAAGGTACACAAATCAAGGAACAAGGATTACAGGACTACTGAAAGATGATCACCTCTATAAGCAACTATCAACAAGTAAGCTTTAATACAATCTCAGAGACTCAGTCCCACTATTGGCCACTCTAATTAAACCAAGCATGCAAGAAAACTTAGCTTGTAAAGCAGTACTACCAGTAATGGGTACAACACAGCTGTGAAGAAAACGATATTTCAAATTCTGGATGTTAATTGCACCAAGAACATAGGATCACTAGGATGCTGGAAAGAGGCAAAAATGTAAAATGTAATCTTGAGAGACAGGGAGGGGTATGGGGATTAAAGTAATCAAGGTAGGAGTATCACCAGGAAAGAAGAGGAGAAATGGTATGTGCGAGGTCAGGGAAGTTTGACCCAGCAGTGGCATATACACACACAGTAAGAGAAGGTGTGATGCAAAATACCGGAAGAAAGGGAAAGGAGGGTAGAAGGGAAAGAACCAGATCTGAATATTAGGTGAGCGTGGTGCGTATTAGTTGAGGAGAAAAATGGTGTGCATGTTCCCAAGTATGGGCGTGCGCACAGTGACAAGAGAATGAAGGTGTGCGTATCACCGTGAGCAGGTTCACACACTGTGCCTGGACTTGGCGGGAAGACTATTGCAGTACCAAGAGGATGTCCAATGACTCAATAATGAAGGTGTGCCTGTCACTGTGTACGGGTGCATACACCGTGCTTTGACCCAGGTAGAAAGTGTACAAAGGCAGTAAGAGGGCAGGCAAAGATGTGCAGTACCTGAAGTTCTCCACAAGCTGTGACGGGTCTCGCCCTTGGGGGAACATAACTTGAGGGGATAGTATACAACACTAAAATGAACATCCAATCTTGACTCTCCAATGGCAATGACAAATCTGGTTCCTGAGGTAAAGAACACTTTCACCTCAGCGAGCGCAGGCGCGATGATAATTTCCGCTGAGTAGACGGACCGCCGTGCCCTGAGAGGAAAAATCCTAGGGAAACGTAACTTGAGGGGATAGTACCCTCCACTTTTAAAATGAATCGGAGTGCCGGCGTGGAGAGGCGCTCTAAGGGGATAGTACCCTCCTATGGCAATGAAGAATCTGGTGTATTGAGGAAAGAAACACTTTCACCTCGGCGAGCGCAAGCGCGCAGTTTTTCTTGCAGAGAAGACTGAAACTATTCGCTCTGTGAGGAAACTCCCCTCACTTAAAGGTGCACTGGCATAACGATGCCATCAATGTTGAGGCAGGCTGTACAATTCCTTGAGAATGGGTGTCACTTTGTGAGGGAAACTCACACGATGTGGAGCACCAATCGTCACACAGCACCAATCTGAAGGAGCAGGTCCAGAGACTTGGGGCTGACAGGAACTGCTCTTGGAGCTGAAGGCTCTTCCCATCGTAGCGACCACAACAAAGTACCCTGCAGTTTTGGCAAAATACTGCAGGCCTGGGTCGGCAGGACAGTGCCCCGTAGGGAAGAGCAGAACTTACCCCAGCACTCTGAGGCAGAATTCCACCCAATGCGAAGAACCAAGGACTCAGAGCAATATCAGCAGAGCAGCTTCTTCCAGGCGTCCTTGTGACCTCAGGGCGACCCAGCAGACGTATGCTACCAGGGTGCCTGATAAAGTGTCACAGGGACAAGGAGAAGATTTATGGATGGCGCTGGGTCGTTCATCCACTCAGAGAGATTTTCTTCTATACTTATGAGAGTATGAGACTCCCAATCCACCGGGATGTGAAGAAAACCCTGGGGCAGATGCAGGAGTCTTCTTCACCGCCTTGAGAGAGACGCTTCTCTGGACCCTTTGAATCAATTCAGAACTGAAGACTCAGCATGTAGAAATGCAGGAAAGGAGAGAGTAATGAAAGGGGATATGACAGAGGTGGCCCCCTTTGCCAAATCATAACCAGTGTTGTGAAGAAAGTACTCAGAGGCAGAGGTGAGTACAAACGTCTTTATTCTGTCATCCACTCTCCGTAACTGACAGGTTATCCAACATTCTACAGTGAACTCTGGAAGAACGTTCCAAGTGGGAGGAGGGAGGGGGGGGGGGAAGGAATGTACCAGGGGAAGGGGAGGAAGGAAGATTACAACAGAAAGAAAGAAGAAAAGAAAGAAAAAAGTGAGGGAAAGAAAAAACAGAAAAGGAAGGCAAGAAGGCAAGAAAGAACAAAAGAAAAAAGGAAAGAGAAAAAAGAAAAGAGAAAAGGAAAGAGAAAAAGAATGGAAGATGTAAGAAAGAAAGGAAAGAGAAAGATAGACAGATAAAGGGAAGAGAGAAAGCAAAAATGAAAGAAGAAAAGAAAGAACGACAGAAAGAAATAAGGAAAAAAGGAGCAGAAAAAGAAAAAAGGGATAACATTACAGAACTATGAACACAACAGACTGTGTCCATAGTTCTGTAATGTTAGCCCCTTTTGGCTTTTTTTATGTTATGAAATAGCAGCAGTTAGAAAAACAGTTTTCCAACAATATTGGTAGGAGAAGAGATTTGATAAAGATGGAATGTGCATCAGAAACATCCTGCTATCACATCAAGCTCTAAACACAAGGTAAACACTAAAATCATTAAAATTAAAACAAAAAATACTGCCACTGAATAGAACTAGCTTGTGTGTGGATGTGCTCCTTGTGAGAGAGCAAAATGCAGTCAGTCTAAGTGAAGATAACCAGTGGCTTACATAGGGTGACCCATTGCCCCATGCTATATATTATACATATTTATGCAAAAGCATAAGATGTTAGCTAGCAACAGACCTAAAAATGATTTACTCTTTCTCTATGTCTCCAAGCCTCACAAGCTTCTAACACACAATTGTGTAGTAAAGCAATTTTAGTTTGTAATTACAAACAAATAGCAGAAGTGGCAAACATAAAGCAGGCTCTATCAAGGAGAAAAGAGTAAACAAAATAAGTGTAATATAATATGCAAGCATATATTATTATTATTGAACAGGCTTGTTATGATATATTATCATATATTCACTGTCGAGCCAAGCATCCTAGTTCTGACTCTTGAGGCAATAAAATGACCATTAGTGACATCAAGATACACATGGCAGGCATTCACTTTGAAGCCGAGGTACCTCTTTTAATTCACATATAATACGCATCGGCAAAGAAATTAGGTTTCGCCATTGCTACTACACTAGTGTGGACCAATTTAGGGTGATTTTCTTTTCTTTGTTTTTCACAGGTGACAGCCCTAAAAACAAAAGCAAAGGCAATACCGTATAGTTTTACCAGCGCTGTGTACACAGCAGGGCATCAACAGTGTTACAGTCCGGATTTTGCAACCCGGTACTTTGGTCAAATGCAAGTAATTCCACTACCTACTGTGCCAATCAGCAGCCTTTCTAGTAGGATACTCAGAGGTTCTTTAGGTTCCTCATTGCTATCGGGCTCACACTGCCATGATAATGCATCTGCCTTAGCATTCTTTAATTCAAATTTATATGTGATAGGTCATATTTGTAAAATAATGTACACTGCAATTGTCCAACAAAAAAGGTCTAAGTACTACAACTTCGTATGGCTGGAATATATGCTTATTGTGTACTTGTCTCTCAAGAGCTAATGCCTTCATTCTTGTAAGAAGATCTTTACGGTCAATGGTTCTATATAAACCATAGTGTAGTTCTGCTCTGTAGGGGTAACATGAAGAGGCTGAAGATGGTGGTGAAGAAGATGGAACCCTGCAGTACTCTGCAAGAGGCGGGACGTTTCAGGGATCTTGTGCTTCCTGTCGATTTGAGTTTGTGTCAATTGGCAAGGTAGGACGTGCACCCTTGCAGGTCTGTGTTTGAGAAGTCCATGTGTGTTACCAGAGTGTGAGTAAGTTCTCACAGGTTGAAGAGAGTTTGTGAAGCATGGGGAGGGAGGGAGGGATTGTTTCTGTAATTCATGAGGTGGGTGTTGTCAACTACTTGAAGGACAGCTGTCTCTGTGTTGCAGAATGGTATGAGCTGGATGGTCCTCCTGTAGAAAGATTGTTGTTCTTGTGCTGCTCCTGTTAGTAGGTGGAGGTGTCTTTCATCTGGAAAGGTTCTTTGGTCATTAAAGGAGTTAACAATGATGAGGAAGGGTGCAAAATCACTTCCTTGGAGAGATTTAATAGCAGCTTATTGTAGAGTATTATTTTAAACTGGCTTATCACAACTAGGCAGACTGATGTATTCTGCCTCCCATTCAAACAAGCTTGCCAAGCTGGATATGTATACAAAACTTTTTTTCAGAAGTAAAGCGAAAGGCAGAGATTTATAATTCAGTCCATTACTTTTTTTATTGCTATTCAAGGCCAACAGGTGTTTCTCGAATGATCCCTTCTTCAGTGCCACAAATGTTCATAACAAAAACATTGAATACACATATTTAAACGCATCTTAAAAGACAATATGTCATACTTATGTATCACACATTAAAATTACAATTGTTATCCAGTTTCTGTGCCAATTTCATTATAGATCTTCTAAGCTTGTTTGACACTTACTCAAAATGCATGTGGCTCTAAATCAGCTATTAAAAATTAAAAGATCCATAAATGTTTCTCAGTTCTTCATTATAAGTACATCACCATTCATCTTATCAGATCTTTAGTTAGTCCACACATAACACAAGCATGGGTATCAATGTGCTGTTTAAATTTTGATTTCACATAAGTGTATTGATCAGATCAATTGATAGATACTAAACAATCAAACCCCCACCATTTTGTTAGCAATCTCATATTCAAAATAAAGGAAGCCAAATTAGTCGGATCTACACATTTCCTAAGTCATTTTGTTATCATAGGCCCTCATTTATAGGGATTTTGCAGAGGGCAGTGCAGCAAGTCAGCTTGCTGGAAGCCCTATGCCTAAGTGAAAGGGCCTGCAGGAATGTGCCATATCTATTCAATATAGTGCATTCCTGTCTTTTCACCCTGTGCTTGTTCTATTTAGGTAGCCTAGCGCCAACACAAACACCCTTGCACCATGGTGCAAGGGTGCCTGTGTTGTCATCAGGATTGTTTGTGTGCAGGAAAAAGCACCTTCTTGCTTAGAAACAATCCTAAGAGGGATTTTTCTTGTTCTATGTGTGCTGAATTGCAACACAAATAGAAATAGAAAAAACTAGGAGAAATAAAATAAATTCTCCTCGATACGCCGCACCTTGGAAGTCGTAAGGTATTGGTGCTTCCCCAAGTTTCCCTGCTCTCGTAAATCTGGGGAAGTGTCAAAATCCAAGGGCATTGTGTGGGAAAACTCACTGCAACGCCCATGGAAAGCCTCCTGAGCGCATAGTAAGGCAACGCTGTGATTTGCACTACCTTGCCTTTTTCCACATATATGAGGCCATTCAAAGCCACGCATTGTGCCTTTGCGTGACCTCATATATATGATTTTGTGATTTGCGCCACCGACAACGCAAGGAGCACGTAAATATGCCGCTAAGGGCCCGATGTAGGTAAATATGAAATACCGATTCCTAAATACCGAATTTTATTGATTCGGTATTTAGGAATCGGCATTTCATATGTAGCTAATAATTCGGTAAAAAATACAGAATTGCTAAAATTCGTTATTACCAAATCGGTAATACCGATACGGTAATAAGGAATCACCTTCCTATTCATTCCTTCATTCCTATGGGTCTGGAGGCCCATAGGAATTAATGACAAGCCATTCACTAGTACCGATTCGGTAAATACCAAATCGGTAATAGGGGGAGCATATTCAAGGGCGACACCCTGTTGCACCCCTGATTCGTGCATGTGTGCACATGTGGCGTACATACATGCCCTAAGGGCATGTATGTCTGCCACATGGCACTGAGGAAAACCAGCGCAGGTAGTAAGGACAGGAATGCATTGTATTGCCTACATTCTGTACCTTCTCGCCCTTTCACTTTCGCGTAGGGCAGTGCAGCAAGCTGAATTGCTTCATTGCCCTAAGCCAAATCCCATAAACGAGGGCTTGAGTGTACAATTAATCACGCTTGTAAAGTCTCACTTATCCTGGCAATCAGTAACTACTTCTCCAATGCAAATCCAGCATGCATACAAAAGCTTTCTTATGGTAAACCTGCAATAAAACATTATATGTACATTTGTCTCTTCGCATAGAAAAGCTTCTCAAAAGGTACATCTGCAGAGGCAGAACACATATGAATGCATATATTTTCCCGATTAGCAGGGGTTGATTACAGTGAAACTTATATTGCTGTGTGATTAAAAATATCTTGCAATTTGGAAAAAACTGAGCCTGAGCAAACACATAGATACATCGGCAATCTTTGTAAGCGTCAGGTAGGGTAAAAACCCAGGAATGTGCACGTTCTGTTGGCGTGTAAAAAATTGCACCCCACTAATTTTAGACAAAACACTCCAATACTAGATTGAGCTCTCGCGCATGTTTTCAGATTTTGTCAAGAGAGAGACTAACTCATATGATAATGCTTTATCAAATCCATCACTTAAGGTTACTCCTCGGAAGCAACAAAGATGGGATTTGAACCCAGGGGCATCAGTAAAGGGACCTCAGATTACGTTGCTTTTTCCCATAATCACAAAGAGGCTTTGCTGCACACTGTTCCTTGGCCTAGGTTTGCAAAACGCGGGGGTTTATGTTGAAGAGCTGTTTTACTTTAAGGATAGAAAATGATTTTTCATTTGTTGCCGAGAACATGATTATAAATCAGTACCTAAATTAAAAGAACCGCATTGCATTTGAATTCTAAGGCAGCAGCTGAATTCTATCTGCTGGTTCTTTCATATGATCAACGTTTTATTGGGCTGCTCTGAGCTCACTTATAATGTGATGTGATGAAATGTCTGGAATATAAACCTTAAAAACCGAGGGCGATTGCCAGAGCATAAATCCACTTTTCACAAGTGTATTTTCCTTCAACAGAGTCTTTCAAGGGCTAGAACATATGGGCAATTAGTGTCACTTATATCCTTGTTGGCCACACTTAATGTTGCAGGAAATGAACATATCATGATGCAGCTATGCATCATGTGGATTCAGTTTTCACAGTAAAGAACAGTGTCAAATGATCTGCCGGATGAAAGGACTTTGGAGGGAAGGTTTACTTTTGTTAAAGGAACTTGAACACGTTTCTTTTTAAGGGTAGTGCCAAATTTCCAGAAGTGGGTACCTCAGTGGAACATATGCCTTAAAAAATGTGGGCCTCATTTATGTGTTTTTGCCGTTAGGCTGTGCAGCAGGCCTTCCTGCTGAGCTTCCCTACCGCGAAAGAAAAGGGCAGGAAAGTGCAGGTTTTATAAGATACGCACAATCCTGTTCTTTTCCCCTGCGCCAACGCACAGTGGGCTGCCGTGCACCAATGCAGGCACCTTTGCACCATGGTGCAAGGGTGCCTGTTTAGCGGGGATGATTATTTTTGTACATGAAGGGAAACATTTCTGTACAAAAATAATCACAGGAGGCTTTTTCCTCTTTCTATGTGTGCTGCATTCTGCAACACACATAGTAAAAAGAAAAATGAGGAGAAATAGAGATATTTCTCTTTGTTGTGCTTCCCTTACATCTCCCCTCGGGAGGCGTTAGCTGTTGGCGCTGCCTCAGAGTTACGATTTCTCATAAATCTGGGGCGGTGTCAAAAGGCCATGGATGTTGCTGGGAACGCCCCCAGCAACACCCGTTGCACACCCCTTTAACGCAGAACACTGCCTTAAATGGACAGATATTCATCAGGCAGCATTAAGCCAAAAAAAGTGGCTTAGTGCTGCCTGATAAATATCACGCAAGCTTCTGCGCCATGGAACATCACAAAAAGTGATGTTCCGGAGACACAAGGAGTCTCAGAAATGAGGCCCTGTGTTTCTTGATAGAGGAAACAAACATCGACAAAGCCAATACGTTTGGCCCTGTCAAACGAGTCATTTTTTTATATTTCTTTCTTTGCAAACAAAAGTAAAAGACATTGACAGTGTAAAAATATTTCATAAAAATACTGTTACCTTCTAACGGTGGTGTGCTTATGTTTACAAAAATAGTAAGCAAAATATGACACAGCACAAGTATAAATAAGAAACACACAATTCATAATAGCTGATGTGAAAGCAGAGAATTGCCCATACGCTCTGCACTGAAATGGGCTACTTTTGAGGCAAAGGCTAAAGTGCACATGTGCAAAATGCTGTACGTCCCCATGAAAAGAGCAAATGCCTGCTATGGGGTAGCCATTGCCCCATGCAGTATGCCATGGTGGGTGGAAGCAAAATGCGAATAACACTTGAATAGACCAATTGGTGAAGAGAGCTGAATGAAAACACCTCTTTTTATATATTTTTTCATTTTGTTTTAGAAAGCAAGAGGCAAACAAGGCAGCTAAAGCTATGTCTAGCCTACCTAAAAATGGGAAATTACGTTTTTCCCTAAGCCTCTAAAAGCCTTGAACCAAAGCTGATTCTAATCATATAAATCAGAAGGAGGACATTGGAATTTATGTTCAGAACGTATTAAATAGAAATACACAGAACGCTATTCATTCTATTACAGTCTGCTACTTAGCTTCTGCCCTTTATTGCTGGTGTTGTACCTGACCCTTTCTTAAGGGTTATCCCCAAACATTTTGCCTTCCTCCTCATATATTTCTGACCCTCTTTTTGTTGGCTTTTAGATTCTGGGCACTTTACACTGCTAACCAGTGCTAAAGTGCATATGCTCTATACTCTAAACATGATAACATTGACTTATCCACAATTAGCATATTTAATTTACTTGTAAGTCCATAGTAAAGTGCACAACATGTACCCAGGACCTGTAATTTAAATGTTACTAGTGAGGCTGCAGCTAGTAGTCGAGCGCTGCTGGTGTGTTGGGGTGCTCCTGCCTCCCCAGGTTGCTGCGTCGCTGATGGACAAAGCCATCTCGTCTGTCTCGGGGAGACGGCAGCACCAGCACTTGCAAGGCAGGACTTGTCAACAACTTTCAATAAGAAAAAGGAGGAGAAAAGGAGAAATAGGAGATAATTATAGAGGACTATGAGCCCTTTAGGGATTCATCAAGAATACATTAAGCCGTACAACTGGTCAGTAACCCGCAAAATCCAAACAAATCTGCCACAGTGGAGTAATAGCAGCAGAAGGATAAAAATCCAAGGGCAAGTGGATCTAATAGAGGTACAACATCGAGGGAATAACTAAGGTGTGGTGCAGATTAGTTATTTTCACCCGAGTGTAGAGCCATGGGCCAGCAGAGACAACCTAGCTAGGCCCAGATGCAGTTTGCAAGCGCCATGTGAGCTTCTACGCTTTTGTATTTGTTTCTATTGCAGTAAAAGAGTGGTAGCACAAAAAACTGCCTTTGGATCCACAATGAGGTGTGGACACTCTCCATGGCCCACACAACCACAAATAAAACAGAGGCAAATGAAAATGGACAAATTTGCATTAGCTACCAATTTAGATCTTTGCCCTCTGGTTGACAATGCTTCCTCAAGGTCAATGCAGTGGCCTGCTTTGTTAGAACATTTGGAAGGCTCACTGAAGCTTAGCAGTGGTGCTGTTATTCAATATACCATTGAGGACTACTTTAAATACCCTAAAACATCACCTGGAACAAATGAAAGGTTCCTAAATACATCTGTAATGACAAAGACAATCCCTATTCAACTGTCATCAAGTAGTGGTCCAACCACTCATGGAACCGCTTCTGCAAACAGGTTTCTAACTGTGTTTAATCCATCATGTAGCTCAAGCAAACAACCAGAAGAAAATGTTGCAACATCAGTATTTGGTTTGGGTTCCTGTTTAATGACTGTAAAGGCCCAAGTTCATTTCAAACAAGGTTCTTGCCCTCCAACTCCTTCTAAGTCAAGAGTTGCATTGTTGTTAAGCCTGAACCAGCAAAAACAACTGAAAGAGTTGCTGAAAGAAGTCCTCCTTGGTGACCAGGATATAATAATTCTGGATTTGAGAATGATCTTGAACAACACTGTTATTAATCTATCATCCAGCACAGATGACAACAGGTATTCTCACCTACATTGATGACACCAACGATGCCACTGTTAAAGCCAGACCTGGTTGATAAGAATATAAGGAGTGACAATATTGCTCAGGAGGCACAAGATGTATTAGTCCTTAAACGGCTGAAGGACAAGCCCACTACTGATCCCTTTAGCCCAGTCTCTATAATTGGAAGGAAACATCCTGATTTAAAACTGACTCTCTGCAGAAATTATACTTTGGCCATTTTGCGTCAGAACTAGTCCCTTCTGAGAACATGCTTAGTACCACTGAGGCGATAACCATAGGATTAAACTTTCACTCTAACAAACTGAATATACAAGTAGAGTTGGTCAACACAGTTGCTCTCCACGCTGCTAGGATACGCTCTAAGATTCATAAACGTACTAATCTAGTCGTAAAGACTCATTCAGATGGAGACAGATCAGTTAATCACTTGTACTTAGGCTCACATCATAAATAAAGTTTGAGACCTCCCAAAAATAATTACTGCTGTTGTAGATGAAGTTAAAATCATGTCCACACTACAAAGAACTGAGCCGGGGCAACAGTGGGCAACAAACAAAGTGTTTGTCAAGTCCATGATGAGACAATAGTTCAACATACCCAGCAAGTTTCGAGTTATGAAACCCCCATGGTAGAGCTAGACAAAACACGCAAAGTACATCTTTTATTTTGATGTGAGTGATTGAAAAAAATAGATGTGGATGAAAAGATGCCATTAGTAATTGTACTAGAAAGTGAAGTTATTCAAGTAATTAAAACCAACATTTCATAAACCTCTACCCAAACAAATGACAAACTAAAAGATCCAGGTAGAGGCTAAGAAAGGCAAAGAATAAAGCCAAGTGATCAGCTAAGATGGCCACAGTTCTGATTTAGTTTTTTGTGAAGAAATTCCATTTAATACTAGTTTGTTCTCTCTTACTATGTTCTGTTGGAGTACTAAGGTTGCCTTTTTTTTCATGTCCTCTTGTTTTTCTGGTGGGGATGCGACCATCTCTTTTTCGTCAAGCAATTACACTACCACATTGTTGGCACCTGTAGGATGGTCAATCCAGGCTACATTGCTTGGATTTTGTGATTGATCTCCTGTGTCACCCCCCCAGAGATATTGACTAAATAGGATTGGATGGAGCTTTGCCCATCTCCGCCCCTGGAAGTTTAGCCTGTCGATTATCCTGTGTAATAAGAATCAAACTTGGGTAACAATCCTTTGACCTATCGGATTTGCAAAATGCCTTAATGGCCAATGGAGTTAATTTAGGTAAGATTCAAGCATTTTTCCTAATTAGTTAATCCCCTAAGCGACTGGCGAGACAAGGCGCGAACCGACACTTGATTACACCGTTGGGAAAAACATATGTACAAATCAGGATAATTGCCTCACCAATTCCACTAAGACCCTCTTTCTTCCATTGTATCAATCAAGAGGATCCCATAACATCCCAAATTGTGGCAATAAATTGCCTTAATCCCATCGACCTCACATCTTACATCTGATGCTCTTGAATCTGCCCAATTTAAACAGGATTCTACTATCTCTCCACGAGAACTATCTGACTAAACAAAGGTATGCAAATAACGTTGTTGAAAGTTCAACAAAAGAGTCACGTTCAAGCTCCTCACACACAAGGCCATAATGGCGACTCCCCTTCTGTCTTAGCTTTAGGAAACAATACTTGCATACAACATTTGACCCTGGCTGACAGGGGGAAACAAAGTTGCCATATTTATGTGGTTGTCAGAAACTAATCCCTTCTTGTTTGTTCGAGAAAGTTTCTAGTGACCTCTGAGCTAGATGGCACTTACAATTAATTCTAATATATTCGATAGAGACCCAGTCGACCTAAGTCCTACGTCACATCTATAGGATATATTATTTCAATGCGCAGAACCTATTGGAAATATAGGAACTACACTACATGCCGCCCAACGTTTGGTAAGGTACTCATTTAATGCTAGATACTAGAGTAACTCAGCCATGCTTTTCACAGAGCCCCCTTTTTCCCGTAAAATACTCCAATAGACGTCTGGAGTTGGTTAAAGGATAAAATATCCGCCATCACTGAGTAGGATGAACATCCTATTTATTAGTTTTTGGTTTGTTCAACGTTAAAGGATACAGTGTTCCAAAATATTGTGTACCTTATCTTTGTTTCCTTGAAACTTGCTCTGCAAACTTTCAGTCAACAAAATGTCGGATAGCGACACCGAGAACGGTGGACCGGCAGGCAATAACGCAACAGGTGGAACTGCAACTGCAACCCGACCGGGGTTTGACGTTACAGGGTTTAATGAAGACGACGCGGATGCTATAATCATCCTGGAAAACCTAAGGAAAACTATCACTTTAAAGCTTATAACAAATGGCCTATCACCTAGAGGTGGTAGGGTAATTTTTGTCATAGAGGCACATGAATATTGGCAGACAGAGGTATTCTATTCATGGATTGTCTTCCCAGAAGCAAATCCATTAACACATGTGTTCCACTTCTACAAGATAGAGGAACCTCCAGCGGAATACACTCCTTTTGAGGATATTGAAATTCCATTAACATACCAAGAGCATGCGCTCTGGTTTAAAGGCGCCCTACAACATCAAAATCACATTACCAGGCTCAGTCCACTAGGTAGACCAGGAGCAACATGGCCGGTACTAGCCAGCTACACACCACATCCTGCCATTGGAGAAATGACAGGTGCAGAACTATTAGTTCAACTAAAACAACTAATCAAAATACATAGACAATTGCTTCAATATGTCATGCAGACTCTAACAGTCCAACCTGCTATAAGGTTTCCACAGCACACCCCTCATCAGGGGAACACAAACAAAATTACACCACAGACTATACAATTGGTCATTGGTAAATTGCCCGCAAAACGGGAAAAAATTCAATTCTGGTTGGCTCAAAATATTACTCAAATAGAGGCATTATTTCCTGATAGTACACCTCATGAGAAACACAGGATTCTAACAATCTGTGTACCAATGGGGATCGCACCACACCAGGAGGACTGTGACACTTGGTGTACAGTCTTTGCTGCAATCAACACAAAAACCCATGGTGTTCCATCCATGGAGGTAATACCAGACGTCCTGAAACAGATTCAAAATGAATACGGGGCAGAGTCTGCTTTAAATCTCGGTATGAAGTTACTGAAGGATTTCAAACAGGTCTCAACTATAATATTAGCTAATATTAAAGGTGAAGCAGCATCCGTGGTGATCCACCAAAAACTAAATTAACTTGATGTAACTGAGCAACTGTATGAACTGGCCAGAATAATAGACAAATCTTATGAAGAACTAGGTAGAGATAGTTTGGGTGGGAAACCAGTAAAACCCCAACTAACAGAAAATCCTGAAAAGGTTTTTATTAAAAACACTTTCACTACTCCTAAAAAGAAGTGGGAAAACACTAAACAGACACTTCCTAAAGAGAAGCGTTCTCAATCCAGAGGCAGGTCTCCTCAAAGGGAGCACTCTGAAAAAAGGTATAACGTCAGAAAAAGGGATAATTTGAAAAAACCTGATAGAATCAAGATACTGATACACGTTCCTCTCGTACTTTCAGACTTCCTCACAGAAATCTAAAAGAAGAGGACGATCTGAACACAAGGAAGAACGTGTGAAGTCCAAAGACGATCAACACGTTCCAAAAAATAAGAAAACCCAATTCACCAAAAAGAAGGTAGCAGGTCTCAAAATCAGACATGCCGAGGATCTTGAGGACACAACTCAAGAAAGGGGAGTGGGCCCAGACAATGCTGGACAGCGCAGCAGAAGTTGCCATAGCTCGCAAGATCCTGAAGGATCATCTGGAGACAGTGGACTTGAATGAGTACATTCAAGGTGAAACTGCCGATACCAGGGTTAGTGTACCCCATACGTTATATGAAGTAACACTCCGGATAGAGAGGGAAATAACTACAAAAAAAGAGCACTCTTTTGGGAGAAACTCTCTAAGGGTTATGACATTCTTCTGGCTGAAAAAGACTGGCCACCTGAATTTGTCAGGGAGTGCCCACATGGCGAAGAAATCATTATGCCAGCCTTCTCAAATCATATTCCTATTCATAAAATGGGCTGTAGCCCAGGTTCCAGCATTATATAAAAATCATGTGGCATAGAATGAGGATTCTCCTCACCATAAGATCCAGTTAAAAAATCAACCAAATGCTCAGAGGCAGTATCCAGTAGAGCAAGAAGCTAAAAAACAGGTCACGGAGATCTTAGATCAACTTGAATACCAAGGGGTGATTGAAACATGCACCTCATCAATGAACAATCCTTTGTTTCCTGTCTCCAAACCAGACAATACATATCGTCTAGTTTTGGACTACCGACATATCAACTCTTGTTGCAAAACCTTTGCATTATAAAATGCACACAGTGCAGCACTGATGAATATCATCGTGCGCAAAAAATATAAAACCACATAAGATATTTCTAACGGTTTCTTCTCTCAAAACATTGCTTCTGAAAGCAGGTACTTGACCGCTTTTTCAATTATATGGACACAGCGTCAGTTCTGTCATCTCCCCCAGGGATTCAAGAATAGTCCAGGGTTATTTTCAGCCAGAGTAACAGAGTTACAACAAATGTATGATGATGAGGCATTATCTTATGTCGATGACATCTATCTAACAGACGATGACTTGGATAGGCACTTGAACAGAGTGAACACCATAATACTTGGTTTCGCATCTGAAGGGTACAAATTCAACTTTAAAAAATCAAGAATTGCCCATCTCAACGTCCTATTCTTAGGATACAAACTTTCAAGTGAAGGCAAAAGCCTGGCAGCCAACTTTTTAGAAAAGTGTGCGCTGCACCAACCTCCATAAATGCTGAAAAACGTACAATCAAATCTAGGTTTCATGAATTTTGGAAGAACTTACATTCTAAATTAAGCAGAAAGGGTTAAACCTCTCTACGAACGAATCAAACCTGATTTCAAAACAACTAATTGGACTCAAAAATACACAGAAATTTTGCGTTCAGTGCAAACAGACATGTTAGCAACAACACATTTACAGACACACATAAACGTACGCAACCTTGTAATCCGAATCATTCATGGAAGATGCGGATTCATGTACTTAACCTTTAATGAAGGAGAAAAAGTACCCATTGCTTACAACATTAGATATTTCTAACAGTTTCTTCTGTCAAAACATCGCACCAGAAAGCAGGTACTTGACCGCTTTCTCAATTATGGGGACACAGTGTCAGTTCTGTCATCTCCCCCAGGGATTCAAGAACAGTCAAGGGGTTATTTTCAGCCAGAGTAACAGAGTTACTACAAACATATGATGATGAGGTATTATCTTATGTCGATGACATCTATCTAAAAGACAATGACTTGCATACCACTTGAACAGAGTGAACACTTGGCTTCGCCTCTGAAGGATACAAATTCAACTTTAAAAAATCACGAATTGCCCATCTCAACGTCCTATTCTTAGGATACGAGTTATCAAGTGAAGGCAAAAGCCTGGCAGCCAATTTTTTAGAAAAGTGTTCGCTGCTCCAACGTCCAAAAACACTGAAAAACTTACAGTCAATTCTAGGTTTCCTGAATTTCGGAAGACCTTACATTCTAAACTATGCAGAAAGGGTTAAACGTCTCTACGAATTAATCAAATCTGATTTTAAAACAACTAATTGGACTCAAAAACACACAGAAATTTTGCGTTCAGTGCAAACAGACATGTTAGCAACAACACATTTACAGACACGCGTAAACATACGCAACTTTGTAATCCGAATCATCCCAGGAAGATGCTGATTCACGTACTTAACTTTTAATCAAGGTGAAAAATCACTAATTGCTTACAAATCACACTTGTACACACAAGCTGAAATGAAATCCACTTCAACAGAAAAAAATCTGACAGCGGTTCAAACTGCAGTAGCAAAATAGAGAGCCCTTGCACAGGGAAAACGCATAATGGTCGTTACTCCTGTACCTGCCCTAGAGGCAGTGACAAAAGCAAGCATTCCGAATGCAAAAGCTTTATATCCGAGATGGATACAATGGGTTAATTTTCTTGCTGCGACAGACGTTGAATAGGTTTTTGACCCTTACTTGAAAACTCAAGAATTTCTACAATACGAACAAGAATGTCCTCTACCCACTGAGATTCTGCCTCTAGAACAGTACGAATGTATAATTTATACAGACGGATCAGCACAGCCCACAATTGGGGGTAAACAAGCTTATAGTGCTGTGTGCGCGATTGTTAAAGGTCGCTGGCGCAATGGCAAATTCAGACCTATGGTCACAAAAACTCAATCTCTAGGAGACTGTACAGCTGAGTGAGCTGAACTACAGGCTTTCAATATGGCGCTTGAAAATACTGATTGCGAATAGTGTGTGATTCGTATTACTGTGTTCAATCTTACAACGAATACTTGCAGAACTGGGTTCAAAATGGTTTCAAAGACGAAAATGGTGGTACAATCAAGCATGAATTGCTTTGGGAACAAGTAGTTCTATTACAGAAAGAACTGCAAAAGACTCACGTGATCCATATACTGAGTCATCAGCGTGATGGCATTCACGTTGCAGGGAATTCATTGGCTGATGAAGCCGCGAAGGCAGCTGTGCAAACGGCTTCCGTAGCTGTAATCACTCGTTCAAAATCAAAAATAGACAGCGAAATAATGCAGACTGTCACCGCTTCCAACAAAGGCAGTGGTAAAACATTACCAAAAGGCTTTCCACTCAAGTACTCATATATAACTAATGCAAATAATGTTCCTTTTGCTCGAATCCCTGGAGTGGGGGATAGAGTAATCCCAAACATGGAACATAGATTAGGACTAATTTTAGCAGCACATGAAGGACTTGCCTCTGCACACGCAGGTGTTTCCGCCACAGTGTCATTATTAAACAAAGATACTGGTGGCCGCGCATGAGGAAACAGACCCAAAACTATGTTTTGGAATGTGAAATCTGTCAGAAAATAAAAGTTTGAACAGTGAAACGCCCGACGCAGACGCCCCTTTTAATTTCAGATAAACTACTAGCATGTGTTTACCTGGACCACTATGGTCCCTTACAAAGGGATGACAACTATAAATATATCATGGTCGCAGTAGATTCATGCTCAAGATTCATTTGGATGTGGCCTCAGCGCTTGGCTGACGTCCAAACTGTTATAAAAGATTTGCGAGTCTTTATCTCCACATAAGCAATCGGCACGCTACATTCTGACCTGGGTCCTGCGTTTAGCTCTTGAGCTTACAAAGAGGCCATGGCCAGCTTGGGCATTGCATTGCGGTACTCAAGTCCATTCCATCCTGAGGGAAATTCGGCTGTGGAAAAGAAAAACGTGACATAAGGCAATCTATAACAGCAAGGGTATTAGGCTTGGGTGACGGGTGGGTCAAACATCTAATAAGTGTCCAACATAGTCTTAACAAACTTCCAAGAAATTCTCTGGGTGGAAGCACTCCATATGAAATCCTTTTTGGTATTAGAATGATTGTCGAAGACCTCAATCGTCATACTTCAGTGGTAGAACAAAAACCCTTTGATATCAAAGACCGTTTGGCTGTTTTTCAGGACTTAAATGAAACACGAAGAAGTCTAAGCAACACATTACAGAAGCCAACGACCACTGAAGAAAAAATTGCGGATAAGAAGGAATTTGGGCCTTCTTACAGAAAACCAGTACCTGTCTTAGCAATCCACAGATAAAGAACAGTGTTACTGCCGCCCCTTGCTGGAAGAAAGGTGAAACAGTTCGTATCGATCGACCTGGTGAAACCACATCATGTGGCCGATAATAAGTAGTAGGCTCACTGGACTCCAAAGATGTAGCAGATGACCAAATCTTGCTACCATCCAAGAGGTTTAAACTGAGAGACTCGTCACTTTTGGAGAATCTGAAGTAAGAAAAGAAGGACTATGCAACAAAGCCATGGAGCTTGTGCATCTTGAAACCCAAATAACAGTTTGTCAAGAAACTCCTGTCTACAATGATGTAGCATCTGACTATACTAATGTGACAAGGGACCAAGCAGCTCCAGCGATTTCAAGTAATCCGGATGCAATACCAACAATTGACAGAACTACCTCTGGCTATTTCATCAATTTTGATACGTTTTCTGAGGATCCCAGTGAGCCCGAAACACCGCCAGCAAATAAAACTTTCAAGGAACAAGTAACAGAACTTTTTCACCAGCTTGCAAATACATATCTCGTTTCACCATGGGTTGAATTTTGGATTGTGTTAGGTGTACTTTTTATCTCCTACTGTGGCTCATTCTTGTTTTAAGTTTGGGAAAGCTGATAGATGGAAAATATAGTAAAATGGACACAGCAAGTAAGAACATCAAATTGCTCCTGAAGCCACACAAACCATCTCATTGTGAACACAGAGACCTTTCATCAGTGAACATCACAGCTGTTCCTCTACCTGGTGGTATAGCATGGGACATAACTGATTATGACATTTAGGGTCCTGTAGAGCTGTTGAAGTATCTACACCAATTTAAGGTTTCCTTGAGTGACTTTGTTTCACCCAGCACATTTTCTGATGATTGGGACTTTGAGACTGTTAATAACATGATGGCAGACTTAGAAATATCAGCAACATTTACAAAACATGAATACTTAGAAGGTGCATCAGATTATGAACAAATGTATTGTTTTAATCATTATGGTCATCATTATTTGCACAAATCTGCAAACCCTAGAAATGTTTTTACTTATAATCAATGGGAACATTGTCCAATGCCACCAAAGGGTAGCTCAAAAACATTTTATGAAAATCTTCCATACTTTTCAGGTTTTAATGTCACAAATCCAGAAACATTTTACTTTAAAAATGTTAATGAGACAGGAATGAAAATTATGTTGACTAATACTAAGCAAATTTATTCTGCGGCCTTTTATGCTCAATTGTCCACATTAGGTTTTGACTTTTGGAAAGACAACATTGATACAAAAACTGTCTGGGGCACAAAAGACTGGCAGGTGCAAGGTGTGGAAGCTTTATTCAGAGCCTGCATCATCCTAGAACAAATAATGTTTTTAAGTGACACTGTTCAACAGACATCTTGTCTTGGCCTGGCTAAGATAAAAGATTTAAACAAACCGTCCATACCTAAACCCACACCTGATAGTGATGACACTACAGATGAGGAGGTAGACGTAAAATATATTTTACAACAGAACAGAACTGATCCTGATTGGAAAAAATGGTTAATCTGGCCCACAGACACAAATAACTGTCAAGATAGATTTCTGAACAAGAAACAAGGGTTTACAGTAACTAGGCCAGATCCAAGATATGTCCAGAGACAACATCCAGGGATAATAACACCATACAGTGTAGGAAAACTGTGCCTTGAGTGGCTACAAAAATCTGCACTCCCAGATATAAAACAACACTTAACTTTACTTAAAGATGGCGTTGATTTCAGAGACTTCTTACTAGGACCTCGTAAACCACGTCATAAACCTTTCATATACGCAGGTATTTATGTTGCTTATAATGAAGCATGGAAAGTCACGCAAAAGGAAACTGCAGAATGAATACGAGAAATTAATCGTATTAATTTAGAGAAAGCTCTCTCTGTAGTTGACAATGGGATAACGACTCTGTCATCCAGAATTTATTTTTTAGACAGCATTGTATCCTCTGCCATAGACATAATGGAACAGGACTTGCTCATGTTACAACATGGGCAGTCTCAATTACGTTCTATAATGCTGCTAAACTGGACGTTCTAAAATCTTCTTTCAGGCTATGTGCCTTGGCGTCTAATCACCACCACGTCATTGTTTAGTAGATTTAACCCTACAGATAAACAAATCTCTTTGGCATAGAGGGGAGCAGACTATACTGTGCTGAGCATAGAAAAACTGGAAAGATTACCATTAACCGTTTCTGAGAAACCAGCAGTAGAATGGATAATACATGGCATCATTACGTTGCCAGTGACGATTTTCCAGTTACAGTATTGCTTGAAACACATACCAGCAGGCCTGTATGAAAGGTTGGGTAAAGAATACATAAAGTCGACCTGCTGGGATTTACCATACACACACAATTGTTAGAGTGGGGAAAATGAGGTATTTCTTAGTGGTAAAAATTGCAAAAGCACACTGAGCGGTACACTTTTATGTCAGGGTATTAATTTGCATGGAGCCTGCGATGGTTCCTCGACCACCTTATCCTGCCACCTGCAAGGTTCCCCGGCAGCAGTGATAGATCCAATTTCTAGGCAGCTTTCCAATGGGAGCTACATAATGTTGAATGATCACAGCTGTTGTGGAATGATGCCAGGAATAGCCTATCTCATTAGTGTGTCAGCCAGGGTCACTTGCTGTAGGCAAGTTTTGTTTCCTAAAACTAAGACAGATGGGGAGTCGCCGTTATGGCCTTCACTGAACATCTCTTCTATACGAATTGATAGTTTAAGCAGAATGAAAGCCATTCTTTTACAAAAAACGCTGCCACTGACCTCGTCCAAAGAGACGTATGATCTGCAAGTTGCAAGGTCCTCTGCAGAGATACATGCCCTATTATCAACAAACTGCCCCAAACATTTCGCAGAAATGTTAGGTTGTATCTTAAACATGTCTGATTCCAGTGGTATTGTACATATATTTAAGATGTTATTTTCGTGACTGTTAGCACCCTTTGAAGCAGTCCTAGACATTTTTCCAAACTTCGTGCACTCTGTGTTTGGCGGCCTGCCTCTCATTTTGGGACTCGTAGCAGGAATTCTATTCTTGTTCCTTCTGCACCGATATGGCAAGTCCAGTCACCAGCGATACCCAGATTACCATGGAGAACACTCTTTTGGCAATGCAGTGCCGTGAGCGCATAATACAGATTCTTGGCTTGGCTCGTTTGAGAGCTGAATACCACGTGGTTCCTAGCATTCAGACCAATCTGGCAAGATTGCATCTTACCTGTTCTACGATGCCTGCTTTGTGGAGCGGAATGCGTGCTGGATATTTGTCTGACACTTCCATCAGCACTGCCAATGGATGTTGATGCTTTGCTTGGTTCGGTAACGGCTCATGCATTGTGTTGTCCCCCACGGGTACCAATCCTGATGACGGCATTCATTGAAGTCTCACCAGCAAATCCATCTGACGGTGAGATACGTGGACCAACAGGCACAGAGGTACCATCAACTACGAACATTGCTAATGCGACTGACGCTGATGGCGATGCTTCTCATCTGTGTACGATTGATCTACTTAATGAAGTGGTTCAACTTTCACCTACTGTGGTAGACGATTTCTTTGCCAGCTTAGAAGATTTAATGTTTTCTCCTGAGAATAACTTTTGAAATTAGCACACAGCGTTCTATCAACTTTGAATTCAACCTTCGTTTTTCAAAACAAAAAAACTTCTAACTTTGGGACTCTATTTTTCTACAATTTGATTTGACTTTTTTCCCAAATTGAACTTAGGCACAAAGTAATCTGCTTAAAGTAGAACTATTCTTAGAGAACAATAATTTTTTTGAATGCTTCCTAGAAACAAAATTGACCTTATTCACAAACCAAAACAATTTATACATTCTGCTATGGGATGGTCTCGACCTTTTTCTTCTGTATTTACGAGCCATTTCATAAATGTAATTTTCATGATTCATTGAGGGGGCGGAGCTTGCTGGCGTTGATGGTAGACGCTTGTGCGCCGAGATACGCCAATTCACCCGACAAATCCGGCAATAATCCTGAAAATAACGGCGCCCAACTACTGCTGATGACAGCCCAATACTCCTAAGCACTATTGGCACACTCGGTGCCTGAAACGGGAGAATTCCGACGACCAAAGTTGCTGAAAATGAGACCAGACGCTTCAGGAGCGATGGCCTCGGAACCTGGACCTCGCGTAGTGCTGCCCTCGAATTGCGTCACCCGATGTACGGCGTGCGCTCCAGCGCGTGACCGGCAACTACCGCGGACCGGACGACCGGTCTCAAATCCCCTAGCGGAGCAGCGGCTGGGAAAGGTGGTGAGTGAGTGGACCACCGCGGGCGGCGGGAGGTCAAAGGAGAGCCCTGCTTTGGCCTAGATGTCCCGACACGCAGCTGAGAATAGGCGGCACCCCCGATGTGTGCGCATAGAACATCGGAGCGGGACGCTGGAGGTGCAAGGAGCTGCCATATGCGCACGGACTGGGTGCAGGCATAACGAACTAGGGGGCATCAGTGTCTCAGCAAAGAGACCAGAAATCGAAGTGGTCCTTGATAACGATTTGTGCGCCCTAACGACGTTGCCGAGCACTGTGGCTGGCCGAGGCCTTCTCGCCCTTCACTTGGGAACCTGGACGCTGCCGGCTGAAGCACTCTACTGCAGATAGCGGGATCCAGTTATAAACTCTGCATTGGGCGCTCTCCCTGGCGACTAGAGCAGTGGAGCCCGGGGCGCCATTTTGCGGCCGCTGCGACAGAGATTGGAGGGGTCCGGGTTCGGCTGAACACGTGGCGGTGCGGCACGAGGGCTGGCTCCGCCATCTCACCTCGCCACAAACTGGGAATAACCCCAGGAAATATGCGGCATTGACTTTTTGAGACTGACGTGGCGGATGACATACCAAGGCGAGAACATTTCGGACCCTACGCGACCATCAGCTGTGGCCACGCCACTCGCTGCCTTGAATCATCCTGAGACCTCCCCCCCATCCTTGATGGGTCGCACTGGCCTCGCCTGCGGGAGAAGAGTGGCAACCACCTCGAAGAGCCATCTGAGGCGCCGGGGGGACCCACTAGCAGCAGCAACGCTGCAACCGCCGACGCCTTCCCCCCCCCCCTGGGCCGTCATACTCGGAGCGGACCTACGGAGAGTCGTCGCAGCACGATGGGGAAAGGAGATAAAACGCAATCAAAATTGCCATTCGAACAGCAGCGCACGAAGGCCCCGGAATCGCAAGAGCTGGACAATGGGCAGCAGACCAGGACCCAGGACAACTCGATATATACTGACATTAAGGATTTGCTAGTCAACATAGAGAAGGGCTTGCAAGACAGCATGGCGTCGATAGGCACTATGCTCTCACATACCGTATGGACAGGATGTCCGAAAGAGTTGACAAACATGCAGAGCGATTAGATATGTCAGAAAGATGCCTGACTGAAGTTGAGGAGGGGCAAATGGAATTAGATAAGGACCGCAAGCATTTGGAAGCCCGCTCCAGAAGATCCAACATACGTATCACAGGTGTTTCGGAAACAACTCAAACGGGCAAAATGAAGACATTTGTGGAAAAGCTCCTTACCACCTTACTGGGGGATAGTGTCTTCTCGCCCATGTTCATCGTGGAGAGAGCTCATCGCACGCTGGGACCTGGGCCACGCCCGGGAGCCCCCCTGAGGCCTATAATAGCCAAACTCCTAAACTATAGAGACAGGGACACAGCGCTATGAGTCGCTAGGCAGAAGGGGCAACTGCAGTTCGAGGGCGCAAATATCTCCCTATATTCGGACTTCACCGCAAAGGTGCAGGAGGAACGGCGACACTTCGCACCATACAAACTGCAACTTCGGGACCTCGGCTTAGACTACGCCATGCTATACCCAGCAAAGCTAAGAATAAACCGACGAGGTCACTCCCACTTCTTCACCGACCCGAAAGACCTCCAAAAAGCACTCAAGACGTGGTCCAAGGAACAGCGAAACAGCCCTAGGAAACAGCCGGAGGAACAGGAGCCCACTAGCGGCTTGGATGAGCAAGAGTAACCGCGCATTGGCCCTGGCATTACCCCGAGCGGGGACGACCAGAGTCGCTGTGGGGTGACAATGTGGGAGCTGAGGACTGCGCATTTGACTCCCCGGTCCTGCAGATGGTGGAAATGGAGACGGCCATGGGTCCCCTGAGTGCGTCCTGAGACTTCCAGATATGGTGAGACTTTTCCATGATATATTAGTACTTTTTGGTTACCTACCCTTGTCTGTGGCTTGCTTGGGGGCTTGTTGCATACACCCCCGCGCAGACTTGGTGGAATTGGAACTGGCTGGATAATGGGAGACGAAGGGATCAGTCCCGGCAGAGAACACCAGCTGGCATATGTGGACACATGGACATGGGTTGTCGTTAAGAGACACATACTGGGTGATGAGGCGAGGAGCGGGGTTGTGAGAACTGTTGAATCGGAAAATTCTTGTTTGTTCATAGTCAGGCGACCTCTGCCCCAGCGCTTTCAGCACAACTGATTCCTTCTGGGATCTGTATGGGTCAAATGGGTAGTTTTGGAGGGGGGGCATACTCAGGCTGGGCCAAGATGGGGATGGTCTGCTTTGTGAGGGGGGGGGGGGGTTTCTGACCGGGGGGGAATTTGGGCGGAATTTGGTGGAGCAGCGGTAGACACACCTGCCCCGAAGCAACTTGACACACACAGCGCAATACAAAGTATGGTATTTAATAGGCACAAAGGCAGCCCATTGAGAGAGGGCGTGTGCGACCTTAACATCGAGAGACATCGCGCGACACACCTTAAGAAATGGCGACTGAGATAGGGGACATGCACGCTGACAAAATAAGGGCGCTAACCTGGACTGTGCGTGGCCTAAATGATCACAGAAAGGTACGCAAGGTGCAAAGTTATTTGCAGCGCCACAATATAGATCTGGCCTTGATTCAGGAAACGCACCACACTGTGGACAGCAGGATCTTACACTTTAGGGGTCTGGAGGGTAACGTAGCAGCTGCTGGATACACTACACACACCAGAGGTGTGATGACATGGGTGAACCCTAGATCCAAACTAACACAACAAATGCTAGAGGCGGACACGGAGGGCCGTTATGTAATATCTAGGTGCACCGGACTGGGAATGACTTTCGTAATTGTCAATACATATGGTCCTAATTTTGATTCCCCTGACTTCTACAAGGGATTAGCGAATAAACTCCGGCGTTACAACCCAGATGACCTGTGGTGGGGGGGAGATATGACCCTCACCCTAGACCCTACCCTGGATAGATCTTCTGGCCCACTCCGTAAACCTGCCGCTGCAGCGGTGGAACTGCAGGGGGTTGTGATGCGTCTGGGGCTTGGGGACGCCTGGCGATTGCGTAACCCTGCGCAAGGAGGCTACACCCACTACTCCGCATATCACAACATTCACACTGGAATTGACAACTGGCTGATCCCAGATTCCAGATTTGACCTGATTACAAGCTGTAGGGTTCTTCCCAGAACTCTTTCAGACCACTCTCCTGTGCTCCTGGAGATAGTAACCCAAAGTCCATCTATTCCGCCTTTTACTTGGAGGTTCCCGCCATATTCGTTAATGGACCCAATATTTAGGGGGGAGTTAGCAGCTGCCATAGATCTATTCTTTGAGACAAACATAGGCTCAGTGGACAGCTTCCAGACCGTCTGGGAGGCATTTAAAGTTTACATTAGAGGGGTATCGATTTCCAAACATTCGGGAGTCCTTAAGGCAATTCAAGCGAGGCTAGCATACCTTGAGACACAAATGGGAGCGCTGGAAGATAGGCAAAAATGGCGGCGCAGACTGCGACTTGAGCAACAAAATTAAAACCTTGCTTGTGGAATACCACAATGAAGCGGACAGGGAAGTAAAACACATGGGGAAATATGCCACCGCTAGGTTGTACGGTGAATGAGACAGACCAGGAGCGCTTTTAGCTAGGATAATTGGAGGAGGGAGGAAACACCGGACACTTACTGAGGTGAAATCGACCACGGGTGACACACTCACCGATCCAGTAGACATTGCACATCAATTTAAAGCCTACTATTCTGCTTTGTACTCCGCTCAGGAAGGAGACCTGGACGAGGACATTGCAGACTACCTGGGACATATAGATCTCCCTTTCTTGCCGAACTCTGACAGAGAATTTCTAATGCAACCAATAGAAAAAGACGAAATATCCGAGGCTTTAATGAGCATGAAATCAGGTAGCGCTCCGGGAACAGATGGCCTTACAGCGGGCTTTTATAAAGCTTTTGCGGAACAACTGATCCCGCACTTATCGACTCTGTTTGAGGACGTTTGTGCGGAGGGCAGCATGCCAGAGTCAATGAGACAGGCGTTGATAGTTACTATCCTTGAACCCGGAAAACCTAGTGATGAATGCAGCTCGTATCGCCCCCTTTCCCTACTAAATGTAGATGCGAAGCTATTTGCTAAGGTCCTGGCGACTAGACTAGCCTTACTAGCTCCACAGCTGGTGGCCCCAGAGCAGGCCGGCTTCATTCCAAGCAGGAATCGGACGTACAACATCCGCACTATCTTAGGAACAATGCAACATACGCGACAAGACAGGTCTGCGTTAGCAGTATTCCTGGACATGGAAAAGGCGTTTGATTCTGTGGAGTGGCCTTTCATGAGACAGGGGCTGCAGGACATGGGGCTGGGTCAACCTTTTCTGCAAATGATGGGAGCACTGTACCACAGACTGAGTGCCTGACTACGGATTATTGACCTGGTAACAGACCCTTTCCCTGTCACTAAAGGAACTCAACAGGGGTGCCCACTTTCCCCTCTGCTATACGCATTAGTAGCCGAACCCCTGGCTTGTGCCCTCCGGAAATACCATGGCAATGAAGGTATCTGTTTACCTAACTATAGGATAGTAGTCTCAATGTATGCAGATGATACCCTTCTATATGTCAGAGACCCGGAGAACAATCTATCTTCGGTGTTGAGAGAGGTGGTCCGATTTGGCGCACTGTCAGGCCTTCAAGTCAACTGGTCGAAATCGCTTGCTTTCTCCCTGACGCCTGTAACACGTCCTATGACCATGGAATACCCTCTCGCCTGGACTACTGATGCGATCAGATACCTTGGGATCCAACTTCACACAGATGCTGAGATCCTCTTTAGAGCAAATTATGGTACTGCCTTTAGCAGGCTGGAGGATGACGTGACTGCATGGTGCAAGCGCCCACTCTCCCTAATTGGACGGATCGCTATCATGAAAATGGTGGTGCTCCCCAGATTCCTCTTCTTATTCACAACTATCCCAATTGTGCTTCCCAAAACGTTCTTTCAAAGATTACAACAGGAACTAACTAGGTTAGCTTGGGCGGGCGGGCAACCACGAGCGAAGTGGTCGCTCCTCACACTGCCGTATCGTATGGGGGGTCTGGGGGCCCCAGACATGGAATTATACTATAGGGTTGGTCAGGCGTCACACCTCCACACATGGGTGCACGGACACAGAGACATACCCCACTTAAAAATGGAGACCTTGTTTGCTCTCCCACACTCACTCCCACACATGATATTCGGACAAGTCGATCGCCGCACGGGAGTCTTGGACTCACTTGCTGCTACAACACATGCGTGGAATAATCTCCTTCAGAGGCAGAATGGTGCGCTGTTATACATCCCTAACATGCCTATTGACTGGATGCGATGGCTGCCCCCACTGCGTGAGAAGGGGGTACAGGCAGCTATGCGGACACTCGGGATCGTAACTGCAGGTGATTTATTTAGTGATGGGGTGGTGAAAACTTGGGAACAAGCACAAGTAGACCGAGAGAACTTGTCTCTGCTGACGAGATTCAACTTCTTCAGAGTGCGACATGCATACACAGAACTCCTTGGGGGGGGACATGGCAGAACCGCCAGAGGTGAAGGAACTCACATACATCACGAAAAACACGTCCTCATAAAAATTAATTACTCACCTATACACTTTATCACTATCACACAGGGAAAATACGTACACCAAATCGAGCTTGGCCTGGCAAGCTGATTTATAAATGGCGCTGGACGACGACACTTGGACATATTGTTGCACCAACACTAGGAGTATCTCCTTGAATGGAAGACATAGACTTGTACATTTCCAAATTCTCAATCGGATATACTATACCCCGGCCAGGCTCTACAGGTACGCCATTAGACCTACCGCGGAATGCGAGAGGTGTCGATCCCCCAACGCTGACTTCCTCCACATAGCATGGAGTTGTCCGAGTATCTATGACTTTTGGGAAAAAATCTTTACAGAACCCTGCGATGGCATTGATAGGATACACCAAAAAACTGCCGAAAGCAATCCGTAGGCTAGCTGACATGGGGCTCCTGCTTGCGCGCAGAGTTGTGGCATGCTGCTGGATGAAGGGGCCGAAGCCGACCCCTAAAAGATGGGCGCAGGATATGTTATATTCTTGCACGCAATCCGAGGTCTACAGCGAACTGCTACCCCCACTAGCAGGCCAAAGAACTTTTGGGAGCTATACCAGGCCTACATAACAGCTAACACTGATACAGACCTAGAGACGGGTCAGCGGGAGACTCGGGGGGAGAGTGCGTAATACCCGCTTTGCATTTGATACCAAGTCTGATTTCCATCTCTGACTTTGGGAGGTGGGGCACCAGGATGTTACCGCCCAGCGCTCTCAGTTTCTTTACATGTAGACATTTCTGTGCCCTTATAACGCCGCCTGCCCTGATTATTGGGTTGTTGGCTAATTGGCTGTGTAACTCCTTGACATGACATTGGAGAAGTGTTCGGTTGCGCGCTAAACTTCTGACCCAAAGGTGGGTGGTGGGAGGGGGGGGTATTGGAAGTTCTATAAGTACTTTTGTCACTTGTATTGAAAATGCAAAAATAAATAACAAAAAAAAAAAAGAATTTTCATGATTCATTCAGTTAACATTGCCAATATCATACTATATGCTTAAAATGAAATCATTGATTTCAAATGCGTACAGTACAAATGCTCATTTTCATGTACAACCATTTGAAGTGCATTTTTATGTATTTTTGGGTGGGATTGTAAACACATGCTTTAGATATGTTTTAAATGCTTAGAATTTAGTAATGTCGAACATAATAAAGTAGAGTAGGTGTTGTATAGCATTTTAGGACCCTAGTGTAATTTTCCCGATTCATGCCCTTATATAGGTATAAATCACCTTGTCCTTATATAGGCATAAAAATCATAATCATATTTAGACATAGCCCATGCAGTCCAATTACAGGCATGGATACTTCCAATAGTTCTGAAAAGCCACAACGATTTCTTGGAAAACTCGGCTTCAGCAGGCAGGAACTTCCCCTAGCTTGAATATTGATTTGTCCAAGCACTCAAGGAGTTTTCAAAGAACTGCGATTCTTTGATGACGGTATTATGTCCAACTTTACGTCAAACTCGGCACCTTCAAGGTGTAAATATGCCCACACTTGCCCTAACAAACACACTGTGGTTTGGAGCAGTTCGACTATCTACTTGCCCGACGCAGCTCGCTACAGCAAGTGCAGAAGGAAGCCGGCCCTCAAGCTGACGCACTGAGAGAGACGCTGTCTTTTCTCTTGCCGAGAAATCCAGCTCCAGTGTTTCCAAGCTCCCCTTGCGGGGTGTTGGGAAATCGAGTCCCGAGACAGAGAGATACCAGACCTCCTTCATTCTAAACCAAGGTACGAAGTTGATTAGACCCTAAGAGAAATCTTGGATAGATTATTGGCAAAATAATACTAAACTTATGCTACACCACACTTACTTCTTCCCTCGTACTAGACTTAGGTTAGGTACATCGGGGTAGGCATATTTTAGAAGTACCAGTTGAGTACTTTTAGTCTTTATTTATTTATGTATGTATTTTATGGCTTATAAACCATACCATGCTTTTACAGTATTATTTTATAATACTCTTCTTGCTGTATGCATTTTACTTTGCAGCCAGTATTATGATTGTAGCAGTTCATTTCTTCTGCATGAGAAAGAAGACTGTTCAATAAATACTTTTATTGAAAACGCCCGTCTCTCTATTTCTCTGCACCTCTGATGAAACAAAGCATGCATGATTGACTGAGTAAAATATCTATCTATTGTTTCCACGACTCTGAAGATACGTTTTATCTTGGAGAAACAAAGATGTCATGTTTATGCGGTTGTCGAGAAAGTTTCTAGTGACCTCTGAGCTAGCTGGCACTCACAATTCAGTGTAATATATTCGATAGAGACCTAGTCGACCTAAGTCCTACGTCACATCTATAGGATATATAATTTTCCAATGCGCAGAGCCTATTGGGAATATAGGAACTACACTACACCCTAAAAGCATTATAGAACGCAATTGTGACTGTCCATACTGTAGCATGAGCAAGTCCTGTTCCATTATGTCAATGGCAGAGGATACAATGCTGTCCAAAGAATAAATTCTGGATGACAGTGTCGTTAACTGATTTTCAACTACAGAGAGAGCTTTCTCTAAATTAATACGATCAATTTCTTGTATTTGTCCTGCAGTCTCTGCTTGTGTTGCTTTCCAAGCTTCATTATTAATGGCATATATACCTGCTTAAATGAAATGCTTATGATGTCGTTTTGCAGGACCTTGTAAGAAGTCCCTTAAATCAGCACCATCTTTAAGTAAAGATAAGTGTTGTTTAACCTCTGTAAGTGTGGATTTTTGTAGCCACTCAAGGCACAGTTTTCCTACACTGTATGTTGTTACTATCCCTGGATGTTGTCTCTGGACATATCTTGGATCTGGCCTAGTTACTGTAAACTCTTATTCAGGAATCTATCTTGACAGGTATTTGTGTCTGTGGGCCAGATTAACCATTTTTTCCAATCAGGATCAGTTCTGTTTTTAAGTAAAATTGTTTTTATGTCGACCCCTCCCTCTGAAGTGTTTTAACTATCAGGTGTAGGTGTAGGTATGGATGGTTTGTTTAAATCTTTTATCTTGGCCAGACCAGCAAAGGATGTCTGTTGCACAGTGTCATTCAAAAACATTATTTGCTGTGGGATGATGCAGGCTCTAAATTAAGCTTCGATTCCCTGCACCTGCAGTCTTTTGTGCCCCAGACAGTTTTTGTCTCAATGTTGTCTTTCCAAAAGTCAAAACCTAATGTGGACAGCTGAGCATAAAAGGCCACAGAATAAATGTGCTTAGCATTAGTCAACATACTTTTCATTCCTGTCATATTAACATTTTTAAAGTAAAATGTTTCTGCATTTGAAGCATTAAAACCTGAGAAGTATGGACATTTTTCATAGAATGTTTTTAAGCTACCCTTTGGTGGTGTAGGACAATGTTCCCATTGATTGAAAGTATAAACATTTCTAGGGTTTGCAGATTTGTGCAAGTAATGATGACCATAGTGATTATAACAGTACATTTGTTCATAATCTGATGAACCTTCTAAATATTCATGTTTTGTAAATTTTGCAGACTTCTCTAAATCTGACATCATATTATTAACAGTCTCAAAGTCCCAATCATCAGAAAACATGCTGGGTGAAACAAAGTCTCTCAAGGAAACCTTGAATTGATGTTGAATCTTCAACAGCTCTGCCGGACCATAAATGTCATACTCAGTTCTGTCCCATGCTATTCCACCAGGTATAGGAACAGCTGTGATGTTCACTGATGTTAAGTCTCTATGTTCACGATGAGATGATTTGTATGGCTTCAGGAGCAAGTTGATGTTCTTACTTGCTGTGTCCATTTTACTATATTTTCCATTTATCAGCTTTTTCAAACTTAATACAAGGATTAGCCAAAGTAGGAGAAAAAGTACGACTAACACAATCCAAAATTCAACCCATGGTGAAACCAGATAAGTTTTTTCAAGTTGCTGAAAAAGTTCTGTTACTTGTTCTTTAAAAGTTTTATTTGCTGGTGTCGCTTCGGGCTCACTGGGATCCTCAGAAAATTTATTAAAAAATGAGGAAATAGCCAGAGGCAGTTCTGTCAATTGTAGGTATTGCATCAGGATTACTTGAAATCACTGGAGCTACTTGATCCCTCGTCATATTAGTATAGTCAGATGCTATATCATTGTAGACAGGCGTGTCTTGACGAAATGCTATTTGGGTCTCAAGATGCACAATTTCCATGGCTTTGTTGCATAGTCCTTCTTTTCTTACTGCAGATTCTTCAAAGGTGATGAGTCTCTCAGTTTGAACCTCTTGGATTTTAGCAAGATTTGGTCTTCTGCTACATCTTTGGAGTCTACTGGGCCTACTACATATTATCGGCCACATGATGTGATTTTATCAGGTCGATGAACACGAACCTGGTCTCCTTTCTTCCAGCAAGGGGCGGCAGTAACACTGTTCTTGATCCGTGGATTGCTAGCACAGGTACTGGTTTTCTGTAAGAAGGCCCAAATTCCTTCTTATCCGCGATCTTTTCTCTGACTAGATCCCTAATCTTTGGAATCCAGACAGGCCTTACTGGAACGGATGGTTCTCCTTCAGTGGTCATTGGCTTCTGCAATGTGTTGCTTAGACTTCTTCTTGTTTCGTTTAAGTCCTGCAAAATAGCCAACCGGTCTTTGATATGAAAGGGTTTTTGTTCTACCACTGAAGTGTGACGATCGAGATCCTGGACAAGCATTCTAGTACCAAAAAGGATTTCATATGAAGTGATTCCATCTAGAGAATTTAAACTATGTTGGACACATATTAGATGTTTGACCCACCTGTCACCGGAGCCTAATACCCTTGCTGTTATAAATTGCTTTATGTCCCGGTTCTTTCTTTCCACTACAGAATTTCCCTCAGAATGGAATGGACTTGAATACCGCAATGCAATGCCCAGATTGACCATGGCCTCTTTGTAAGCTCACGAGCTAAACGCAGGACCCTGGTCAGAATGTAGCGTGCCGATTGTGTATGTGCCGATAAAGACTCGCAAATCTTTTATAACAGTTCGGGCGTCAGCCGGAGCGCTGAGGCCACATCTAAATGAACCTTGAGCATGAATCCACTGCGACCATGATATATTTATAGTTACCATCCCTCTGTAAGGGACCATAGTGGTCCAGGTAAACACATGCTAATGGTTTATCTGAAATTAGAAAGGGCGTCTTCGCCGGGCGTTTCACTGTTGAAACCTTCATTTTTTGGCAGATTTCACATTCCAAAACATAATTTCTGGTTTGTTTCCTCATGCGCGGCCACCAGTATCTTTGTTTTAATAATGACACTGTGGAGGAAACACCTGCGTGTGCAGAGGTGAGCCCTTCATGAGCTGATAACATTAGTCCTAATCTATGTTCCATGTTTGGTATTACCCTATCCCCCACTCCAGGGATTCAAGCAAAAGGAACATTATTTGCTTCAGTTATATATGAGTTCTTGAGTGGAAAGCCTTTTGGTAATGTTTTACCGCTGTCCTTATTGGAAGCATCGACAGCCTGCATTCATTTGCTGTCTATTTTTGTTTTAGAACGAGTCATTGCTGCTAAGGAAGCCATTTGCACAGCTGCCTTCGCGGCTTCATCAGCCAATGAATTCCTGGCAACGTGAATGCCATCACGCTGATGACTGAGTGTATGGATCACCTGAGTCTTTTGCAGTTCTTTCTGTAATAGAACTACTTGTTCCCAAAGCAACTTATGCTTGATTGTGCTACCTTTTGCGTCTTTGAATCCGTTTTGAACCCAGTTTAGCAATTGTAAGATTGAATGCAGTAATACGAATTGCACACTATGAGTGTAGGGAATTTGCGATCTGTATTTTCAAGCGCAATCTTGAATGCCTGTAGTTCAGCTCGCTGAGCTGTACAGTCTCCTACAGATTGTGTTTTTGTGACCATAGGTCGGAATTTATCATCGCGCCAGCGACCTTCAACAATCTTGCATGCAGCACTATAAGCTTGTTTACCCCCAATTGCGGGAGGGGCTGATCCGTCTGTATAGATTATACATTCCTACTGTTCTAGAGGCAGAATCTCAGTGGGCAGAGAACATTCTTGTTCGTATTGAAGAAATTCTTGAGTTTTCAAGTAAGGGTCAAAAACGTATTCAACGTCTGTTGCAGCAAGAGACTTAACCCATTGTATCCATCTCGGATGTAAAGCCTTTGCATTCAGAATGCTTGCTTTTGTCACTGCCTCTAAGGCAGGTTCAGGAGTAACGATCATTATGCGTTAACCCCTCTCTCTTTTGCTACTGCAGTTTGAACCGCTGTCAGAATTTTTTCTGTTGAAGTGAATTTCATTTCAGCTTGTGTGTACAAGTGTGATTTGTAAGAAATTAGTGCTTTTTCACCTTCATTAAAAGTTAAGTACGTGAATCCGCATCTTCCTGGGATGATTCGGATTACAAGGTTGCGTATGTTTACGCGTGTCCGTAAATGTGTTGTTGCTAACATGTGTGTTTGCACTGATCGCAACATTTCTCTGTTTCTGTTTTTGAGTCCAATTAGTTGTTTTAAAATCAGGTTTAATTAATTTGTAGAGAGGTTTAACCCTTTCTGTGTAGTTTAGAATGTAAGTTCTTCCGAAATTCAGCAAACCTAGAATTGACTGTAAGTTTTTCAGCGTTTTTGGAGGTTGGAGCAGCGCACACTTTTCTAAAAAGTTGGCTGCCAGGCTTTTGCCTTCACTTGATAACTCATATCCTAAGAATAGGACGTTGAGATGGGCAATTTGTGATTTTTTCAAGTTGTAAATGTAAATGTATTTGAGCTTGTAAAGCGCACTGCTACCCGTAGGTTTCCTGGCGCTGTATAACGCTGGGGAACCTGTCCTGGCTTTCCCTGTGGGATGGTCCCTGCTGGGAGTCCCCAAGGTGGAGCCAGGCATCCCCGTCGTTGATGGGGCCGTTGTGGAGATTAGTCAAGCTAATGCCCAGAGTTGCCGAGTGGGACCCCTGATTATAGTAAGCACCGAAGCGAGAATTATCAAGTCCGCTGACCCAGGTCCACGACTCTGCCGCGTCGGGAATTGAACCCGGTCCCGGGCCGACTTCTGCTCCCGGGTCTGCCGCCTCTAACCAGTGAGCCACACTACACACTACTTGAATTTGTACCCTTCAGAGGCGATGCCATGTGTTCACTCTGTTCAAGTGCTATACAAGTCATTGTCTGTTAGATAGATGTCATCGACATAAGATAATACCTCATCATCATACGTTTTTAGTAACTCTGTTACTCTGGCTGAAAATAGCCTCTTGAATGTTCTTGATTCCCTGGGGGAGATGACAGAACTGACGCTGTGTCCCCATAATTGAGAAAGCGGTCAAGTACCTGCTTTCTGGTGCGATGTTTTGACAGAAGAAACCGTTAGAAATATCTAATGTGGTTTTATATTTTTTGCGCACAATGTTATTCATCATTGCTGCACTGTGTGAATTTTGTACTGCAAAGGTTTTGCAACAAGAATTTAAATGTCTGTAATCCAAAACTAGACGATATGTATTGTCTGGTTTGGAGACAGGAAACAAAGGATTGTTCATGAACGATGTGCATGTTTCTATCACCCCTTGGTATTCAAGTTGATCTAATATCTCCCTGATCTGGTTTTAGCTTCTTGCTTTACTGGGTACTGCCTCTGTGCAGCTGGTTGAGTTTGTAACTGGATTTCGTGGTGAGGAGAATCCTCATCTCATCCTACATGACGTTTATATAATTCTGGAGCCTGGGCTACAGCCCATTTTCTGGCTGAGGTGTATTTTAAGTGAATTGGAATATGATTTGAGAAGGCTGGCATAATGATGTCTTCGCCATGTGGGCACTCCCTGACAAATTTTGGTGGCCAGTCTTTTTTCAGCTAGAAGAATGTCATAACCCTTAGATAGCTTCTCCCAAAAGAGCGCTCTTATTTTCCTAGTTATGTCCCCCTCCATCCGGAGTGTTACTTCATATAACTTATGGGGTACACTAACCCTGTTTCAACTTGAATGCACTCATTCAAGTGCACTGTCTCCAGATGATCCTTCAAGATCTTGCGAGCTATGATGACTTCTGCTGTCCAGCATTGTCTGGGCCCACTCCCCGTTCTTGAGTCATGTCCTCAAGATCCTCGGCATGTCTGATTTTTAGACCTGCTACCTTCTTTTTGGTGAATTGGGTTTTCTTATTTTTTGGAACGTGTTGATCATCTTTGGACTTCATGCGTTCTTCCTTGTGTTCTGACCGTCCTCTTCTTTCCGATTTCTGTGAGGAAGTCTGAAAGGTACGAGAGGAATGTGTATCAATATCTTGATATCCATCAGGTTTTCTCAAATTATCCCTGTTCCTGAGGTTATACCTCTTTTCAGAGGGCTCCTTTTGAGGAGACCTACCTCTAGATTGAGAACGCTTCTCTTTAGAAAGGGACTGTTTAGTATTTTCCCACTTCTTTTTAGGAGTGGTGAGAGTGTTTGTAATAAAGACTTTTTCAGGACTTTCTATTAGTTGGGGCTTCACTGGTTTCCCACCCAAACTATATCTACCTAGTTTTTCATAGGATTTTTCTATTATTCTGGCCAGTTCATATGGTTGCTCAGGTACATCAAATTCTCCTAATTTTTGGAGGATTGCCACGGATGCTGCTTCACCTTTAATGTTAGCTAATATTATAGCTGAGACCTGTTTGAAATCTTTCAGTAATTTCATTCCCAGATTCAAAGCAGGCTCTGCCCCGTATTCATTTTGAATTTATTTCAGGACGTCTGGTATCACCGCCATAGACAGAACACCATGTGTTTTTGTGTAGATTGCAGCAAAGACTGTACCCCAAGTGTCGTAGTCCTCCAGGTGTGGTGCGATCCCCATTGGTAAACAGATCTTTAGAATCCTGCCTTTCTCTTGAGGTGTACTATATGGAAATACTGCCTCGATTTGAGTAATTTTTTGAGCTATCCAGAATGGAATTTATTCCCTTTTTGTGGGCAATTTACCAATGACTGATTGTATGGTCTGTGGTGTAATTTTATTTGTGTTCCCCTGGTGAGTGGTTTGTTGTGGAATCCTTATAGAAGGTTGGACTGTTAGAGTCCGCATGACATATTGAAACAATTGTCTATGTATTTTGATTAGTTGTTTTAGTTCAACTAATAGTTCTGCACCTGACATTTCTTCCATGGCAGGATGTGGTGTATAGCTGGCCAAAACCGGCCATGTTGCTCCTGGTCTACCTAGTGGACCAAGCCTGGTAATGTGATTTTGATGTTGTAGGGCTCCTTTAAACCAGAGCGCATGCTCTTGGTATGTTAATGGAATTTCAACATCGTCAAAAAGAGTGTATTCCGCTACTTTGTAGAAGTGGAACACATGTGTTACTGGATTTGCTTCAGGGAAGACAATCCATGAATAGAATACCTCTGTCTGCCGATATTCATGTGCCTCTATGACAAAAATTACCCTACCACCTCTGGGGTGATAAGCCATTTGTTATAAGCTTTATAGGGATGGTTTTCCTCAGGTTTTCCGAGATGATTATAGCATCCGGTCGGTTTCTTGGAAACCGGTAACGTTGAAACCCGGTCGGGCTGCAGCTGCAGTTCCCCGGTTGCGTCATTGCCTGCCGGTCCACCTTTCTCAGTGTCGCTATCTGACATTTTGTTGAAGGAAACAAAGATAAGGTGCACAATATTTTGGAATACTGTATCCTTCAACGTTGAACAAACCAAAACTAATACATAGGATTTTCGTCCTACTCAGTTATGGCGGATATTTTATCCTTTTACCCACTCCAGACGTCTATTGGAGTATTTTACGGGAAAAAGGGGTCTCTGTGAAAAGCACGACTGAGTTACTCTAGTATCTAGCGTTAAATTAGTGCCTTACCAAAACGTTGGACACCATGTAGTGTAGTTCCTATATTCCCAATAGGCTCTGCGCATTGGAATAATATATCCTATAGATTTGACATAGGACTTATGTCAACTAGGTCTCTATTGAATATATTAGACTTAATTGTGAGTGCCAGCTAGCTCAGAGGTCACTAGAAACTTTCTCGAATAAACAAGAAGGGATTAGTTTCTGACAACCGCATAAAGATGGCAACTTTGTTTCCCCAAGATAAAACATATCTTCAGAGTCGTGGAAACAATAGATAGATATTTTACTCAGTCAATCGTGCATGCTTCGTTTCATCAGAGATGCAGAGAAATAGAGAGACGGGAGTTTTCAATAAAAGGATTTATTGAACAGTCTTCTTTCTCATGCAAAAGAAATTAACTGCTACAATCGTAATACTGGCAGTAAAGTATAATGCGTACAGCAAGAAGAGTATAATAAAATAATACTGTAAAGCATGGTAGGGTTTCTAAGCCATAAAATACATACATAAATAACAAAGCTAAAAGTACTCAACTGGTGCTTATAAAATATGCCTACCCCAATGTACCTAACCTAGGTCTAGTTCAAGGGAAGAAGTAAGTATGGTGTAGCACAGGTTTAGTTTATTTGCCAAGAATCTATCCAAGATTTCTCTTAGGGTCTAATCAGCTCCGTACCTTGGTTTTAGAATGAAGGCGGTCTGGTATCTCTGTCTCGTACTCGATTTCCCAACATCCCGCAAGGGGAGCTTGGAAACACTGGAGCTGGATTCTCAGCGGGAGAAAGGACAGCTCTGTCAGTGCGTCAGCTGGAGGGTCGGTTTCCTTCGGCACTTGCTGTAGCGAGCTGCGTCAGGCAAGTAAATAGTCGAGCTGCTCCAAACCACTTTGTGTTTGCTAGGGCAAGTGTAGGCATATTTATACCTTGAAGGTGCCTTGTTTGACGTAAAGTCGGACATAATAACGTCACCAAAGAACCCCAAGGGAATGGTAGTTCTTTGAAAACTCCATGATTTCTAGGACAAATCAATATTCAAGAAAGGGGATGTCCCTGACTGCTGAAGCTGAGTTTTCCAAGAAATCGTTGTGGCTTTTGGGAACTAGTGGAAGTAGCCATGCCTGTATTTGGACTGGATGGGTTATGTCTAAATATGGTTATGATTTCTATGCCTATATAAGGGCAAGGTGAATTATACCTATAGAAGGGCATGAATCGGTAACTTACGCTTGGATTCAAAAATGCTACACAGCACCAACAATCCTTACAAAGTTAAACCTAGGGAAGATGACTGATAGTTGAATGCTTCAGGTAAATCTCAATTTCCTATTAGTCTATGTTTCTGGAATGTGCTTGGCCTTTCTAGGTTGTTGGAAAATAGAAAAAGAGATACTACAACCTTTTTACTGAAATTAAAAATGTTATTGTTTGTCCTAAGGAGACTCTGTAACTGAGAGGAGCTGCGCTGCTAAGACGTACTGCCACTTTGCCATTTGCTTTGCTGTGTTGTCCTGCTGCCTGCTGAATGCTGTTCTACCAGGAGGGACTGCCACTTTGCAACTTGCTTTGCTGTATTGGCCTGCTGCCTCTGCAGTGAGGGGGAAATCAAGACTCCCTTCTACATAGTCTGAGCACACACTAGAAAACCCCAAGGGCTTGTTGACTTACCTCCAGTTCTCCAGAGGTCCCCGGAACATCAAAGACCTTGTGTGCTGGCGGAATTGCTCTGCATGCTCCCAGCTGCAAAAGCACGTATGTTTGATGCTTTAAATGACTGGACATGGTGCTTCCCCTTTGTCTCAGTGATGTTCAGCTCTGCTCAGATATTGCCACTTTGGGAGGCACAGCTAGGCCGGAATACAGAGAGAAAATCATAAGTGTGGCATCACCTCTCCGCCCGCTCCGTGTCATCGGCTTTGAGCATTCCCCCATTGTTGTGTTGGTCTGAGAGTCCCTCTCAGCTGTTCGGCAACTGCAAAGTGCTGGGCATGCACTCGCCAATCTGGGGGCGAAGGGACTGCTTGGACTGCCAAACACCACAGCGTCCGAGACCTGCCTGTATCAGAGAGAGCTTTGCAACAGCACAACAGTTATTTATATGAACACGGGCCCCATGTGTCAGGACTGCTGACACAAGGATCTCTGTCTGTCAACCCACCTGCCTCACAAGGACAGTGTGGGACCCCGACTGCATGGCTCACGACGTAGGCCCCCAGGAGTCAGGCAACGATTCAGAAAAGGGGGGGGAGGCATTCAGACATCCCGAGCGGCTTCTTGTCCCAAAGGTAATGTGTTTATAGGGACCGGGTGATCCGCTCGCGCCCCGCTACAACTCCTCGGGCCATTGGGGGGGATATTTGATTTGGCTACATTGCGGTCTTCGTGAGACTGATCTCAAAGGCTGAGTAAAATCACCATAAAGGCTTGAGGTGGAGCACCCTAGCATTTGGCCATTCCCCTCTGATCAAAGGGATTGTTCTTACCCATTTTTGACATGAACAATCCCTACACCACCATAATGAGCTCCACTCAATTAGAGAGGATTTCCTGATATACCCCCGCAGGAACTCACACCAAATATTCTAATTGAAGCGCTCCCCTGCTCCCACTGTATTCATTTATAACCCAAGAGTTGAAATATCTAATTCTAATCTTGAACTACCATAAAGGCTCTAAGTGGAGCCTAGCTTGAAAGCACTGCTTGTTGTTTTTAGATTAACTTAAAAAGTGAATATCTCAGGATATATTATTTAGATTTTTGCTATTTTTGTTCTTATTTTATTGAGATAAAGAAATACTATTTTTCTTAGTGTGGAGTGTTTTTGAGGTGTTTTGCTGCTTTACTTGGATAAGGGTTTCAGAAATACTTTACAAACATCCCCCTTAGTTAACCCTGAATGCTCTGTGCCAAGCTACCAGAGGGTGAGCACAGGTTAATTTAGGTTGTGTATCTTACTTGCCCTGACTAGAGTGGTGGGTTCTTCCTAGCTGAGGTGCATACCCTAGCCAACCAGAAACAACATTTCTAACAGCTGGGAATTCTGTTATCTATTTCCTCAAACCTTTTCAGCCAAAAGATCAAATAAATGAATCAAAGAACTCTTTGGCAAGGAGATCATCTCTTTGGGAAAGCTAACATTATGTTAGGATGAACGAATTTTTAATTTGCATTTAAATGGCTTTTACCAACTACGTAAGGAAATAAAAACTGGACAACAAATTCAGCATAACATAGATTTTGTGAGAGAAAAAAACGTTTACAGACTACTTACTTAAAATAAAAATATTTATTGATTTTATTTAACAGTTCACAGCAGAGTACACCATTCTGTATTGCTAACATTATAGCAGTGGGAAATACTAAGCCATCAGTAAAAAAAAAATGAGAACATCACAAAGTAAATGCCCAATAAGATACGCAGCGGATACAGTAGCTACAATTAAAATAATACACCCCAACAACTAGTACTTTGAAACGGACATCACTCCAATTGATTAAGCCATGTACATCGATATTGCCCACATCAACGTATTGTCGTTTGAGCGACACAGTATGGCTCAGTAATTTTAAACAGCGTTCAACTCTTCTCCTTCCCTTGACAGAGATACTGTTTATACAGCTCCCAGAAGTACTTGGGGTGACTCTGTGGGGGCATTAGCTCGCTATATGTTTCAGATTGCGTATCGCAAAAATTCATATCTTTTTCCCACTCCAATTTTGAGGGAGTGGGTCCACGTGCCCAACGCATTGCTACACTCCTTTTAGCCAGAAGAAAGCCAAAACCCAAAAGTTTCCTAACTTCTTTAGGCTGAGGCTTAGTGTATCCTAATAGGGCCAGTAGGGGTTCAGGGGCAAGCGGAATACCCACAATCTTTCCTAGCTCCTGAAAAATCTGGTTCCAGAAGACAGCAATCCAGGAGCATGCCCATGTCATATGGAAAAAATCTGCACCACTTGCACCACAGCGCTCACAATTGTCAGAGTCTTTTAACCCTTATCTGTGGAGACATGCCAGTGTATGATATGTTCTATTTAGATACTTAAATTGGATTAATCTATGCCTGTCATTTAAAGACACTGATTGGGAGACCTCGCAGCAGTGCCTACATTGACTATCATGTTATGTTATGTTATGTTAGGCGAATTTATAAAGCGCATGGCTACTCCAACATCGGGGCATCCCAGTGCTAGAAGACAAGGAGGCCAGGGAGGACGAACTAAGTGGTAGAGAAAAGCCAGTTTTTAATCAATTTCCTAAATGCCCAGTGATCTTGTGTGCTCCAAGCAGCAAGTGGGGCGGCATTCCATAGGGAGTAGGCCAGTGCTTTGAAGGCTCGTTCTCCTGCTCTCCGCCTACCCACTGCACCTTCGGCAGAGAAAAATTAGTACAGTAGTATTCCTGGGACATGGTGTATGTATTGGAGACCAGCTTATATGGGGACTTGGCATGTAAAAGGTAAGTGAAAGACAAGAGAGCCAGGAGCTCTAGATATTCATCTCCCAACAAGGCCCTCAGAGCATGTCGTGCCCTAAAATAATGAAATTGCACTGGGGTGCTTGCACTATGGTCTTCAACAGCAACCTCATCCCAAGTCCAGGCTCAACCCTCAGAAAAGAAATCTCTCATATTATGGATCTGAATATTCCTAAGCGATTGAGTCACTTCTACCTCAGAACCCAATGAGAACCATTGACATCAACCCAGTGGGAGCAGTGGGTAATAAAGCAGAGTGCCCGCTTGACGTTTTAATAGCTTGCACAGCGCATGAACAGTCAAATTGATAGAGTCGAGAGCACCATAATGCCTGTTTGGGGGGCTGAGTGAGTTGCCCAGGGAGTGAGGATTGATCAGGCGCAATCCTCTCTATGAGGAGGTGCGGGAGTGTGTGTGGTCCGTGGCACCAGAAATAAGTATGTGAGCATTGAGCAGCTCTGTAGTATAGATCGAGCTCAGTGGGGCGTAGTCCACCCATAGAATATGGAAGCATACGCGTGTCTAGCTTGACCGTAGGGGATTTTTCCTCCCACGCCAGTCTAACCATCAAAGCTTTGAGTCTTTTGAAAAAGTGCTGCCGGATTACCATAGGTATGTTGTTGAAGAGAAACAATAATCTAGGCAAAACTATCATCTTCATCAACGAAATGCGGCCCACCAGGGAGAGTGGTAACTTGATCCATTTCTCTATATCACCCTTTACCTTAGCAAAGCCTAGCAAAGTTGTCCCGCAGCACTAATTCTGAGTCTGTGTGGACCTGTATTTGCAAGTATCTGACCGAGCCAGTGGTCCACTGCAGTGGAAAATCTAGGTCAAAGGGGACCATTGAGGGAGTTAGTGGAAAAATTATGGTTTTGTTCCAGTTGATTTTTAACCCTGATACTCCTCCGAATTTTATAACTTCACAAATTAAAGGGGAAAAGTTGGTGGCGGGATTACAAGTGTACAGTAATATATCATCAGTGTAAGCTGACATGATCAAATTATAGTTGGGGAAACAAATTACCCGATGCCCGTGATATTTCCTCAGTGAGCTCGCCAAAGGTTCTGGTACTATGGTGTATAGTGCCCCGAGAATTTAGAAAATGGGGATGAGACATAATTATCAGTTCTGACACTTGCTGTCGGCGGATTATATAATACGGAAACCAATCCTATGAATATCTCCCCCAAGCCCATCCTGCACAGCACAGCCATCATAAAGGTCTACTCCACAGAGTCAAAAGCCTTTTCGGCATCCAAAAAAATAGCAGCTGCCTTACGTTCAGGTCTAACATGTTGTATAACACCAAATACCGTCGCTAAATTTTGGGTTAGCATTCGTCCGGGCACAAAGCCTGCGTGGTATGGGCCAACAAGGATAGGGAGAAGAGGAGAGAGTCTATTGGCAAGAATTTTAGCGAATATTTTTGTGCCCACATTGAGATGAGAAGTAAGAGTGGTCAATAGGATGAGCACATTTGGGGAGGTTCATCTGATTTTAATAATGTGACTATGAGCGCCTCTCTCATTGATTGCGGCGTCATACCAGTGTCTGCTATTTTTTCAAATAATCTACTGAGATGGGGCACCAGGAGATCTATGTAGGTTTTGTATAAAGGGACTGTAAGTCCATCTATACCCCGGGCTCTATCATCTTGCATAGAATTCAAGGCAGTTCGGATTTCAATTGCATTAAGTGGCCTCATCAGGTATTCTCTATGGGAGTTGGCCAACCATGGTAACTGCACATGCTCCAGATAATCAAGGGCAGCAGACTCATTCACTGTGACATGTGAACTATACAAATCCCTACAATACTGACTGAATTTATTTGCAATATCAGAAGGGCCTTTTAGGATGGTGCCATTTCCATCATCTAATTTGGAAACCCCCTTCGCATCCCTCTGGCGTCGAGCAAAAGAAGCCAGAACCTCCCCCGGCCTGTCACCCTTGCCATAGGATTCGGCCACAGCATACTTCCCCATGTGCTTGACTTCATTTTTGGCCTCTATGCTATATTCTTCGAATGTTTCTTTAATAGCATACGCTATCCGAGGCTCACCACACCCCATGGGATCCGACTCCAATTCAACAAGTTTAATTTCCAAGGTGGTAAGTCTACCCCTAATAGAGAGTAGAACTCCTGCATGTTTACTAATAGCGACCCCCCTGATGTACACTTTGAATGCCTACTAAACAATGGCGAAGTGCTTCACAGAACCTGTATTGATATAAAAAAATCTGTGATAGCTGTGGCAAGTTCAGCTTTGAACACTGAGTCTAAAAGTGAATATTAGAGAAACCTCCATGTGAACGGAGCAACAATACGCGGCGGTATTTCAACCTCTAGGATAATTGGAGAGGGATCGGAAAGAGTACGGGCATTACTGAGCAATTACGAACACAGGGGAAAAGCGATCTCTCCAGCAGAATGTAGTCAATTCTAGTGTGCATATCGGGAGGGGCTGAATAGTAGGTGAATCCACCTGCCTCTGTGAGCCCAGCCCTCCATACGTCAACCAGTTCTAGCTGCAGTGCAATATCAATAATGGCTTTAGCAGCGGCTGAGATGCAGCATCCCTGACCACCAGACCCATCTAGTAGGGGGTTCAAGTAGATACAATTCAGGTCCCTGCTCCATAACTGAGGTAGGGTTGGGTAGTTTAAAATCTGAGCCAGTAACGACTTATAAAATAAAGTGTCATAATAGTTTGGCCCATATATATTTTCAACTTGAATATCCAACCCTCTGCTTCGACACCTGGAAACAGTATATCTACCATTGAGATCCATCTTTAACACCGTCAAGGAGATACCAGATCTGGGATTGATACAAGTAAGGACACCCCTAGCGTGGGAGGCAAAGCCCACCGCATGGAATGTGCCCTGCAGTCTCTTGTTGTTAAGCAAGCAATTGTTAGGAGCAAGGTGAGTTTCTTGCAGTAAAGCGACATAAATTTTGTGGTGTTTGAGATAGGCTAATATTTTACGTAATTTCCTAAAATAGTTTAAACCACAAATATTCTAAGTGATGAACCTAACTTCCCTGGTAGGTATTGGGGTCGCATCTCCTAGTATCGGCTTCTGACTACTCATTATGACACTTGCGGATAGTTGTAGGGAACAATCACTTGAGATCCCTGCATATCATTACTGTGTACACTGACTGTGGATACAAAACAAAATCCCGCCCCCCCGAAACACGCAATGCCTACCCCAACTAAGCATTTAGGATCTATGTCCCACCATACATAACAACCCAAAATATCACAATAATGTGAGTAAATAAATAAAAAGCTGAAAAAGTCCATAAAACACCCAGGAGTTAACCCACGGAGGCAGATGTGGCCAGACGTAGCAATTTTGAACAAACCAAACATTGCGGTCTACTCAGAAGAGATATTCCACCTGAGGGGGTAACCGTACCATACAATAATAGAGTAACCTTATCCATCTGGGCGTAAATGACACCCTTACTATCTATGTCCCAGATCAGGCCCAACCCTCTGAGGCATAGAGAAATTGAGAGTTACTGTAGGTCACAGTATTAGAAATATGGCCCAAACATCCCTAATATACCAAGTTCAGGAATGACAACAAGTAATCAGAAAAAAAATCCTGAACCCTCTAGACAAACAGATAAAGTTAATCATTGTCATCCAGATTTCCACTTGAGCCTGCTTCTTCTTTACTGGAGCACGTGGTTCTCTTTCTCTGTTCCACCGCTCTCCAATTTTTAAGAGCCTTTTGAAGTGACCTGGGGTCTGTGAAGATCTTCGTCGATCCATTAACAACTACTCTGAGTCTTGCTGGATATAACATTGCATATCCAATTTTCTGTTCTCTCAGCATATGTTTCATCAGGACAAACTGCATCTTGGCTTCCTGGACCTTGAGCGTAAAGTTTGGAAACAGCTAAAGTGAGGAACCTTCATGTCTTAATTCTCCCAATTCTCTAGCCTTCTTAAGAGCAGCGTCTCTGTCTCGATAGTTAAGTAACTTAGCGATAAAGGGTCACACCTGGGGAAGGTCGGGGACCCAAAGAATGGTGTTCGCATTCCACCACAAATATAGACGAAAAAATCTCAGCACCCACCAAATCCGTGACAAGTTTCTCTAAGTACACCTCCACGACCCCAGTAGTAATGGATTCCGGAAGACCAGTGATACGCAAGTTACTGTGCCTGGACCTGGCTTCCAAGTCCTCAGCCTTATCCTGAATTGCTGTCAACGCCTTTTCCATCTGCTTCTGCATGCTATACACTTCCATTTGTGCCTCCTTGACCTCTGAGATACGCCGCTCTGACATATCAAGATGTTCTGCATGTTTGCAAGCCTTTCGGACACGCAGTCCATTCTATATGATAAGGAATCAATTTTACCACCTATAGTGGAAAGGCTTTTTTGCATAGTGGCCAAAATCTGTTTTAATTCGCTTCTCGTGACCTCAGATTCATCACCATATCCGGGGGCTGACATCTCAGTGGCCTCCTCTCTGTGTCTGGATTTGTGCAGTTCAAAGTTTAGCTTCCGCAAGATAGAGTCGGCGTGAGCGTTCACACCAGTCTCGCTCTGTGAGCCATGAAGTAGCTGGATACAAAGATTGTGCCCGATTTTTCCCCGGATCTGCTGAACCGTCTCTTCGGGCGGCTGACCACTGTTCCAGCCTGTACTATCTGAACATGATTGAGCCTGAGTTGGTGCTTGCTGCACAGGCTTAGACACCTAGGAAGGTGAACGGAGAATGCGGTAGTTACTGCGGCCCCTATCGTCCTCCTGCTGCGTGGCGTTTGACCCATGCGGGGTGTTGCGGTGCCTGAAGTCGCTTGAAGTCATCAACAGCCATCAATAGCCACTGTGCCTTGTTGTTGTATCGTGCCCTAGAGCTTCTCCGTCATTCTCGTCGTCTGATGTACACCGGATGGTACGTGAGTAATAAAATGTGCCGGGCTGCATTCAGACTTAGATTTGCCGAAAATGATGCTCACAAAAACCTGACCGATTAGACGGACTTCACGCACTATATCATTAAAGAGACGTTTACTGGTCAAAACCCGCCTGCAAGCTAGTGTCAGACCGCTATTTTTAAACAACTTTATGGGAGCATGCTGGTATCCTTTACTTATTCAAACGCTCAGTGAAACGCACAAAATGTACAAAAACGTACAATAACCCTTTCCTGGTACCTGCTGGTCTGCTGGTCGGCGTTTGCCTCTCTTTACTCATCACCCTCTGCTGCTTTTTGACCTGCTTGCTGTCTGCTGCCACGTCATCGGGACACCGGGGGGCTGGAGCTGAAGTAGTCTTTCGTGCAGCATCATACCACGCCCCCTCAGGCTTGAGGGAGCGTCTGTAAACTCCTGGAAATATCGGGAGAATAAATGTGGAGCTGTGCATTTTGAAGCTATTTTCTAGACACCCGAACACTCTTGCTGCATAGTATAGCATAGCTGCATAGCAACCAGGACACATATATGGATACACAGAAGGAAAAAAATATATATAAATTAAATTAAATTAAATCAAAAATGTAATTGAACAAAAACAGGAGCATCATTGTATTTTCAGTGTACTAAATCTGCTATAAGTTTTAGCACCATTATCCACTGCTAGCCAGAAGGCTTGGAGGGAAGAAGGCAAGAACCAAGCGCAAACACACACAACTTGGCCTAGAGGACTGCGTCTCGGATCACGGACCACGGGGGTTACTAAACACCAAAGACTTCCATGTTCTATCACGTTCTATTACGGCCTCTTAGACTTTGAATACCTTGAATACCTTGAATATTTGAATGTTTGTCATTTGAAAAGCTTGAAGCTGGGGGCTACTACGGAATCACAGGCGAGGGATACAGGCTGTATCCCCAGGATCTCAATTCAGATATATGTGGCCAAATTAGTCTATCCTTTCAAAACGGTCCGGCTGTGGAAACTGGGAGGTGAGGTCAAGCGTAAAAGAAGCCTCCACAGAGAAAAGTCCAAACTAAATCAGGCAGGGCGGAGGCCAGCTACAAAAGGTACAAAAGGTACTTTAAGGACTGCCACAAAGACGGTCCAGGAGGATAATCTGAGACCGTGCTAACTGTGTGAATGGTGTGAACTTATAATGGATTTGGACTCAACTCAGAGTGTGCCCCTCGAGATACAAGGTAAGCTAGTAGCCCAAGAAATTCCTGAGGTTATACCAAACGATGAGGCAACTTCAGCACCTAAAAATACATTAATAGCCCAGGACCATGATACCTGCTCAAAACAACAAACGGCGACTAGTATGCAGAAGACAAATAATACTGGTAGAAGACCTGAAACCAGAGGGTTGAAGTCCTAGGAGGACAAAGAAGATAAGATCGGAAATAAGGGCACCGGGAAATTTATAAATAAGGATAAAACTAAAAGCAAAATGTGAATAGAAACGCTGAGAAGGTGAAAGATAATGAGCAGGGGAAAATAAAGAAACAGGACCAGGTAATTGAGCATCAGAAGCATCATAATACTGAAGATGAAGTTGATGGTAAGGCCGATGAAAAGTCGTAACTCATGGCCAAAAAAGCCAAAAGGCTACAAACTATTAAAAACCTGAAGGCCGCAGCTAAAACAACCGGCCAGCTGGGCGAGACCCAACCAAGGATCTCCAATATATTCGCTGCAATACCCAAAGAAAGCACGAATAATTACATGAAATGTGGGAAGCAACAAGCTACAACATCGGAAGAACATAAGAATCAAAATGTGCCTAGAGATCTAACAAACGAAATCGGTACAAGCACTCAAATAAGTGCAGACTCATCCAGTACTGGGACAGAAACATTCGCTGACCGGCCTCAACACCTGGACCCCTCCGAAATAGAAAACCCAAGCAAAGAAGTCGACCATATGTCTTCCATGGGACAAACCACTACTATTGGTAAAAGTCCACAATCGGAGAATGAAGACACTTCGGAGGGTTCCAACTCCGATATCTATGAAACCGGAATGTCTATTTCCAGTGAGACCGCAGGAACGAGCGCAATAAGCGATGAGGAAAAACCGGACGTAATCACGTTGGAGGTATCTGACAACACAGGCACTAAGAATACCAATGATCCTAAGAAAAAGAGTGGAAAAAAAGAGGTCAAAACATAGAAGACTCCACAAACCAATTGACGATGAAACTACCGATCAGGGGAGCAATCCGGACCAAGCAAGGAAAAAATCCAAGCACATACGGAAAAGTTCAACCCCCAAACCATCAGGAGAAGCAGGCGGTATACTGCAGAATAACGGGGGGACCGAAATTGGCACAAAAAGACCTTATAGAGATCTTGGTAATTCAGGATTTCCTATAGAACCCTCATTGGGGGATGTACTAAACTCCATCAAGGATTTTCATACAGACGTGAAAATGGATAGAGAAAGGAATCATGCTGCCATACAACAACTCCAAGGTGCTATCCAAAAAGTGGGCATTACCTGCTCAGAGATAGTGGACAGAATGGGCTCGGTCGAAAGTCGCACCGAAAATTTAGAGACAGATGTCACCAATCTTCAAACTCGTGGTAAGGCCCAGGCTGGTATCATCGAAGACCTAATGGCAAAAGTACAAGATCTTGAAAACCGAGGCAGAAGAAACAATCTTCGCATTCTTGGAATTCCGGAAGGGGCAGAGGGCAATGACCAAAAGGGTTTCCTAATCAATCTCTTAAAAACTGCCCTGCCTGAACTTCAAACGTGGGAACTGGATCGAGAAGTCCAACGAGCCCATCGCTTTCCTTTAACACTTCCCAAGCATTCTCAAAGAGCAAATCAGTACCCGATTGGTGTGTTTTGGAAACTTTCTCCTACGAGAGGCCATTTACGATATTGCTTGACCAACGAGTAAAAGAGAATACAAAGGATCTATTTTTTTTTCGCGCCCAGATTTTGCGCATGCAACGGTGGAACGCCGCTGGAGCATGCGGCAACTCTTTACCCCATTTGAGCAGATTGGAGCAACGGTCTACCTGCAAAACCCAGCACGGCTAAGAGTGATCTATGAAGGAGTGACCAAGAACGTTACCAGTGAGATTCAGGTGGAGACTTATTTACAAGAACTTTCAAACTCTGGAAAACCGGGGGGGGGAAATAAGGATAAACATTAACAGACACCTTAAACTAAATCAATATTAGATGTGTTACAATTGAAGGGGCACAATATGTATAGGTGGAAGGGGAGAAGGATGGGGATAAGATAACTTTTTCTTGTTACTCTAGTTGTGTACATAGAAAAATATATTAAGCTACTGGGAAAAGACAAACGAGATTAGTTGCATATTACACCCATCAGTCTTTTTCTATCCACCTCACGTATATTCTCACTTCAGGCGACCTTAGCGAGCAGTGACGTATGTATCACTCGGACGCTCACACCTGGCTGCCCTATGACCCAGGAAGCCTCAAGGTGTGGTGGGGGGAGGGGGTGGGTGGCTTTTAGTGGTGGGGGTGTATATACAGGCAAGGGATCGGGGCAGAAGCTATAGCTCGATCTATCATGAAGGGAGCTGTTCTAGAAGACAATACAGATCCGATAGGTACCAATGGCTAAGTTGAAAATCTTGACCATCAACATCTGTGGGCTAAATGATATAAATAAAAGACAAAGAATAGCAATAGGTCTGAAATCAATCGGAGAAGACATTGTTTGTCTGCAAGAAACTCATGTTGAGGGGTCCCAAATACATTTACTGAAAACATTAGGATATAGAGTTGTTACAGCTACAACCCAGACAAACAAAACTAGAGGGGTGGCTATTCTGGCACGGGGTGGTGGGGTCCAGTTTCTAAGATCCGCAGCTGATAAATCTGGTCGATGGGCCATCTCTGAGTGCCGATATGGTAAGGGAGAAAAACTTACTGTCTGTTCAGTATATGGGTGTGTCACCGATGATCCCAATCTCCTGAATTTTTTGGCTAACGAATTAGCACACTGGCCTGTCCCTATGATTGTTTGTGGTGACATTAATCTAAATGGTCATCTGTGCATAACTTTAGCTATCAGGGAAGGAAACCTAAAACATTTAGAGCCCTTTGGGATCTCTGTAATACTCATGCGATCTCTTGCTGCTGGGAGATGAAATTTCCAACTAATCCGGGATATACTTTTTCTCACATCCCCATCTTAAATTCACAAGATTGGATTATTTTTCAGATACCATTATATCGAATTGTTCGGTTGATCGACTACCAAGGGTTTTCTCCGATCATAACCCTCTAACTGTTAGCATAGAAATAGGGAATCAGCAAGTAGACCGCAGTAACTGGACTTTCGAAAGGGCCTTACTTGTTAATGTAAAATATTGTAACCTTATAGAAAACTGGATCCCCGAATTTTTAAAGTATAATCTGGGGACTGCCCCGTTAGAGGTGGTCTGGGATACACTAAAGGCTGGTGTAAGGGGAGAAACCCTCAGGTTTTCTATCAAAAATAATCAGGAAGCAAAACACAAATGAAAAAACTTACAGGATAACCTTGCTAGCAAAGAAGAAGATCTGATGATAGCAGTTCAGGGCGATATTAACATAGAAGGAGCAGTAAAAAATGTCAGAATCGCAAGAAACCTAATTACGGAAATGCTTACTACAAAAGCGATATTTAAAGCCATTTTGAATAGGGAGAAAGTTTACGAATTAAGTGAGCAGGTTGGACATCAGTTGGCAGTCTGTACAAGACAGCAGAATAGTGACAATACAATCAAAAAAATTAGAGATCCCATTAATGGCCTTGTGAATCCAAAGAGATTAGGGAAGCTTTTCATAGATATTACGAGGATCTATATACTGAGTCTGGGAAGAGCCAATCGAAAATAGATACATACTTGGATCTCTGCATGGGGGCCCAACTACCCCAATCAGATAAAGATACCCTTGCAGAGGCACCACAATGGGTCAAAATTCTCCTGTCTATTAATAGCCTCCCAACCGGTAAAGCAACAGGCCTTGATGGAATTCTGGTGGAATTTTATGCTAGATTTAACAAACAACTAAAAGATATTTTTAACACAGCTGGTGAATCATGTCTTCCAGGGTGGACGACCGCCAGAATCGTGGGATCGGGCTAAGATCATTGTTTTCCCAAAAAAGAATAAAGACCCAATGGAGCAAGGGGCCTATCGCCCCATTACATTGATAAATAATGATGGCAAAATATATTCTAAACTACTCGCTAGCAGACTTGCCCCGGTAATTCACAAAATTATCTCCGTCAGGCAGCATCTATTCGTCCCTGGTAGATCCACCACCGATCACATCCAGAGGGTGATCACACACTTTGACATAGCAGACGTTACAGGAGACCCTATGGCATTAATACTTCTAGACGCTGAAAAAGCTTTTGATAGGGTCTCCTGGAAATATCTATGGACTGCTATGTCAAGGAGTGTGATCGGGGATGTATTTATTAATGCAGTCCACATGATGTATGCCAAGCCAGAAGCAGTGGTCTCGATAAATGGTGAAAATTCGGCCACAATCAAAGTATCTAGAGGAACAAGGCAGGGGTGCTCATGCTCCCCTTTGCAATTTGCTATATTTATTGACCCGTTCATCCACAGGTTAGAAATGAATACATCTATAACGCCAATAAAGACTCCTAATGGTGAAACTAAGTCCCTCGCATATGCCGATGACATCGCTATAGTTACAGCCGACCCAAACGTCTCTGTAGATGCAATGGAACAAGAGGCAAAAAATGTTGGCGAAATTTCCGGATACAAACTGAACCAGAACAAAACTCAAATTATTATTAATAGCAAATGCAACTATGCGGACGACAGGGTGAAGGATAAAGCAATGTATCTCGGTGTTAATCTTACCACTAATCTAAATAATCTGGTAAAACTTAATATAAACTGAAAAAAAGTTTTAAAAAGTTCCATAATCTACATCTAACAATTATAGGAAGATGTAACTTAATCAAAATGATATTTTTTCCTAAATTCTTATATCTTTTTTGCACAATCTGTTTAAACTTTGAATCACTGTTATTTAAGGAAATTGACCGTATCTTTGCCCATTTCTTTCTGAAATATTTGAGACACAAATGGAGATCACTACATCAGAAATAATATTGGGGGTAGACAGGGACATTAATGCAGACAATCGAAAGGGACCACTGTTTATTTCTATGGTCGTGCTTAGAATCTGTCTGGCTTCGGCCTGGCTGGACACTGTTCCTCTTTCTTTCCAACAATGGCGGGCACGATTACTATCGACATATAGCCTGGAAAAAGCTATATACAGTAGGAAGGGTATGAATAAGAAAAAGAAGGGACTAAAAATGTGGTACCCACTTGCTCACTGGATTGAATGTCTAGAACAGTAATGACTTTAATTACCTTGTTGAAAATATCAGTAGTATTGTTTTCTTGTAATAGTTGTTTATTTTGTCTAGTATATTTAATGTACGCTGAAATGGATTTTCGTACCGTTTAAAATTGCCTGTATCGGGGTGGGTGGAAAAAAAAAAAAATATCAAAGTTCAGCTTCGATTGGTCTTTATCCGGCTTGCCCATGGTGCAGATGTTCCCCACGCAATACGGGTAAAGGCTCCTGTTATCCCCACTCAAGGGTCCCAACCAGGACCATAGCCAGGCAATAGCCACAATATTAGGGGGATGCTGCCATAGCCAGCTCCAGGGACAACAACCTTTCAGTCAATGGAATGTATTCACAAAGCACTACGCTGGTAGTGTCAGCCCATTACGCTAAGATATTCTGCGTCAGTGGGTTTATGAGGTGAGTCCCCATTGTTGCCTTGTTGTACAAAACGCACTCCCCTCTAATTTGCTGCACACCTCTGATTCACAAAGCTCAGGCCCCCAGGTGCTGCCGCAAGCGATGTTGGGGTCGCCCCACAGATGGAGTAGGGAAGAGCAGGTTATGGGGGTCCCCCCTTCTTTTGTGGAGAGGCCCTCCATGCAGATGGCGGCCCCCCTGTACCCCACGCGCCCCCTCACATCGGCCCACACGGTCCGGGAGATCCAGTCAGCCTGAAAGTGAGAACGAATACCAGCACCCGGAGCTGGGGGCAGGGTTGCGTACTGGCAGCCACGGTGGAGCAAGGGGGAACAGGAGGGCTATGACCTGAGATGGGGGAGGCAGAATCGCCATACTCATCGCCAGCGAGGGCACCAAAACAGGTAGAGTCCCCAGAAGCGCACGCGGCAGATAGCGAGCGGCCCAGATCCAGCCGCCACCACAGGCCTGGCCGATTGCCACACCGGAAACCTCACTGTGCAGGCCAGTGTCGGTACGATGCATGGATTGCCAACAATGGGGGCAGAGCTGCTATGCAGGGTCCGCCTTACTGATCCGGGCAGGTGGCAGCCCACGGAGTGCAAGAACAAGCCGCACTCAGCCAAAACGGTGTTTATAATTGTCCAGCGCCTGCGGGAAAGCAGCGCCGCCTCTCGGGCCTCCCAGCTGCGTTGCAGGTCACGTCCATTCAATGATGTGCTGCAAAGTGGGAGGTATTTATTTCCGCTTGATCACGGCACTGGACCACGGCACTAAGGTTCATCCACACTTCCTTCCAGAGAGCCAATAGCAGGCTCCAGACGAAGAGCAAATAATTCCGGATCGATGTAGACAGCAAGCGGAGCTAGCTCAACATGCAGCCATCTTAGAGCCTAGCAAGCTCCGCCTCTCAGACTACTTACTTCTAGGACAATACATTCAAATAAAGATTTTTGGGGAAAAAATCCTCCCCACATTTTTTTTCTGGGAATTTCATTAGCAGTAAACATTAGTAAGGGTGACACATTTAGCTACTTAAGGATTTTTGTCTTTATGCAAAAATATTGCATTACTTTAATAAGTTAGCATGAAGGTTTCATTCTCTTTTAAGGACGCAATCTGGGAGGGAGAACAAGTCCTTTTTAGCCAGTATCACTGGAGTGAGGCCTACAGGCTCAGGCAACTTTTTAAATGTTCTGCTGCTGCGTGCTTAACTCACCCTTGACTTACACCAGGTAGTCATGGAGTGCTGTGCAGCACAGGAGTAGAAACTGTCCTGAATGTATGTGTGCCTAGGAAGGGTACAGTCAATGCTTAATTTGTAAAAAACACAAGTGCCAGGGCTCTCGTCAGGAGTCCACCGCATCTTGCACCACAGACTGTCCCTGCTGTCCTGCCAATGAAAGTAACAACACAGCTACGTACTCTTCACACTTCTACAAGTGTGACTATTCAGACTATTCCAGGCCCCCAATGCTATAAGAAGGGCTTGTGCGACAGGTAGGTAATTTTAATGTATATGTTGTTGTCATCTCTAAGTTATCCAAACAGTGCTACCTTGTGGCAGACTGTTAAAAGCACTGGTGTTGACAATTAAGTGCCAGTGCCGTGCACCGGAAACCACCAGCTCAAATTAAGCACTCGCTACAGTTCAGGGATAGAGCAGTACTGTGCAATATATGTTAGTGCATGTACTGATTATAGGTATGCCTGCATTACATGAGAGGGGTAGTGATGAACAGTATGTGCTTAATGATGGTACGCTACATGGAGGACCTTGGGTTCCATTTTAGGAAGTCCAGGCCTGCCTGGTGAAGACATAAGGAGCAGAGGAATCCCTCGGACAAATTTGTGTGTTGCTGCATTCCTGTGAACTGGGTGGGGTGCACTAGAGAAAGAAAAAGGAAGACCACCCTCCCCTTCCACTTCAAAAGGTTGCATTTTTGATTCAGATATAGCTAGATATAAGGAGTCTGAACACATCACAGGAAGGAGATGGACCTGATAAAGGAACAATAATGAGTAGGGCTGTGAGCTCAGGATTAACCTTTTGTTGCATATATGACTGTGGCTGACATCCAAGTGTGAACTCTGGTCAGTCTCATGAATTGTGTTGTATAGATCAGTCAGCTTCGGAGTCTTGCCTGCTGTAATGGACATCCTTTCAAGGGGCAGGAAGAAAAGAAAAGAGCCCAATTTTAAAGAAGCAGAACCCCAACATAAAGCTTCAAAGACTCAGACCCTAGATTACATTTGGTGTCTGAGTATGGACTATCAAAAGGGGAGGTTGATACCGTAAATGTTAGCATCAACAAAGCAACCAGATGAACAGTGTGAGGAGGGGAAGCTCTGCAAGACTACTGTCTGTGACCAGGACTTGTGGTAAAGTCCTGCTAGTCTCCCTGTTGGGTGAAGGGACATCACCTAGGGAAACCAAGATCACCTGCCCTAGAGCCTGAAGAACCAGCACCTGCCTTTTTGCCAAGACCAGTGTACCCTGTGAAGAAGAGAAGATGTTTGGAGGGAGCAAGGTCTAGTGGAAACCGTATTGAGAGGACTCCGTGTGACAGGTGTGAGGGGATGACTGTGCACTGATTGAATTATTGCACATGTGCAGAAGTTATCGGCAAACCACATATGCCAAGAGATGGCTGCCGTGACCTGAGCCGTATTGCAAGTGTTGCACAGGCCTTCTCTACATCATTGCGTTGAACCAGCATGCCAGAGGAGGCCACTGGTGAACTAATTGTTGCCAGAAGCATCTAGACTTTTACAGTCTTAATCAGTGACACTACATGCCAGGAGGGACCACTGTGGAGTGGACAAGCATAGAACAGAAGTCTGAGCCTCAGCAGAGAGTATTGTGTTAATCCCTAATGCCAAGAGTTTGGGTCATTGTCTGGATGGAAGATTGCAGTTGTGACTGGCAGCGGCAGCAGCGGCGGCCAGCATGAATCGGAGGTAGGTGATGCGGGGCAGGAACAGGTGCGGAAGGGGGGTAGACATGGGGAAGTGGGTGTTAAAAAATAAAATAAAAAACATATCTTCTCACTGATTCCTTGCTGCGTATCCCCTACGTAGTCCTCCCTCGCTCACCTGAACAGGAAACACACACAGGCTCCCAGTCAGCCAATCACAATGCTGCTAAGGCAGCATTGTATTCAGCCTGAGCACTGTGTTTCAATGCTCAGACACTGACTGGGGACCTGGGCATGTTCTCCACACAGTTTGTAATGCAGCCTGCATGGAGACCATGCAAAGTGCGCAAGACTGTTTGGCTGGCACTAGAGGGTGCCAAGCAGTCATAACACACTTAGGAGGGTGCTACCACGCCCACTCTGCCCCAGACCCTTGATTCAAAGCTGGTGAAGAAGGACCCCTCATAAGCCAGGCTAGCATGAATCCATTGGCTAAGTGAGCAAGGTACCCACGTCTGGGCATACCCTGCCAACTTAGCGCGAACAAAGCAAACACAAGAAGACAGGCGAGCAACATCCATAGGGCTCAAAGGGCTTTAGCCCCCCGTTGTGTGAGGCAGTTTCCCAGACATAATCATAGACAGTTCTTGAGCTGCTGTGGGATGGCTGGTCTGGCATCTTATCGCAGCCGCACCTGAGTATTTCACAGGTCTTTAAAAGACCATTTACTTCATAATGAGGCTTTGTTGTTCTTTCACCCCTTCATAGAACCCCTGCATCTCCACTCTGCCTATTCCTTAAGGTTGCCAATTACTTTTGCTGTCACAGTGTGAGAATGCATTTCCTGAAAAGTAACCTTAGGCTTTATCTTTTTGCAGTTTTATATTGCTCTATCTCCACCCGAAGCTATTCAGGCACCTTTGCATGAGCACCAGTTACGTTATACAAGGACACATTGCTGGAAGCATCCCCCCCCCCAAATTTGGCCCTAGTTATGCTCCTGCAAGGAGATGATGGATGGAGCGCTGAAACTTTTCAGACTCTTACCCCCAGTCACATATCTGGGTTGTATCCATCATTGTTCTTTAGCTCACTTCGCCACCCCAGATCAGACCCAGCCATATGCAAACCAGTCTTGACCCTGTTCTCCATGGTCCACCACAAACTGCCAAGCCAGGTCTTTCCCAGACCGGAAACATGCATCCTGGGACAGGTTTCAGGGTAACACCCCTCATCAGCCAGGCTAGCTTGACTTCAGTTGCTATATTTCTTAACCAGAAGAAAGATGCCACACTGGATGACCAGGAGGATTGTTGGAAATCCTCCAAACAAACTGGAGAATAATGAATGAAAAATTAGGTATTTCATCCAAAAACAGTCTTTAACCCAGTCTTTAAACCAGATCCAATGGTTTTGAAGAAATGCACTATACAGTTCTTTTAGATGAATTGAAGATGTATGCACAAAATCTGTGAAATGAGTAGGATACTGGCTTTATGGGAATGTTTGAATCTCTAACCAGAACGGGCTGTCTAGAAGTCAAAGGATTCTGCTGCTGAGGTTAAAAGGACCTCTTTGTGAATTATTATAAGTCTATTTAACTTTTCAAGGGCATACTGTCCAAATCTATTCGGGCCATGGGAAATTTTCAAACGCTCTTTGAGGAAGAGGATGTAAGGTTACTCTACGGAATTTTGTGATTTCTGATGCAGTTAAAAAATGTTGCACATGAGCCATTCAGCAGCATGTTTCACTTGTAATTATTAAATAAGAACCACTATTCAGAAGTGTGTGGTAGGCTGGAATGGATGAAACAAGTGCACCTACACATTTACAGCCTAATCCTGGCTTCAAATGGTTAGAATCTCCATGCAGAGTGATGGAACTGCAGAGGAGTGAGCCACCTAGTGGATTAGATCATCCAGTTGCATTTATGAATGTGGGATTTTCTTGGGTGTAACAGTAGAATTCAAACGGTAAATCCCACACGTGATGGAGCAAAGTGTTATGCATTTTTCATACCAATCCAAGTACTTATATTTCTGCCAATCATGAAGCTAAAAGGTGATAATGCAAGACAATAAAAATCTTAAACTAAATTAGAACAATGAGAGTAAAATGTAGTGACAAAATAGTAAGAAGGTGAACGATGAAGTGAATTTATAAGGTTTTAAGTAAGAATAACGCCAAGAGGCATCAAGTGCCAATGATAGTCAATGATCGCAGTATACCAGGACCTTGACACAATTTGACACTGACGTGAATGGAATGTGGGTCGAATACACCAACCAGGTGCATTCTGGTCAAAGATTTTACTTTCTAACACAGTCCATGAAGTACAAATACACTGCAGGAGTGCACTTCTAAAGCCCTGCAGGACCTCAGGGGAGGCATTTAGGGTATCACAGGGTCCAGTTCCAGGAGTGTCTCTAAGTGGGTGCCAGGAGATGCCACTTTTATGTCTATCATGAGCTGTTGGTGGAATGACACCTGGGCACACCTTAACAAATGAAGTAAAAGTTCCCGGGGCCAACCATACCAACTTTGGACATTTTCAAGATGGTGAAAGTCTTCAGCCTCACTAAAGTTATCAATTAGGAGTATACCACTTTAATCTTGTGGAATAGAGAAGCACAGGTACTTTACCTCTGTTTACCAGGGATAAAGTGCACAAAGCCATCAAAGCCAAAATCTGGGGATACAGTACACCGATATTGGGCCAGTTGTATCAAAAAAGCATTTTGCGATTTCCAAATAGCAATTTTTACTGAATTGGTATTTGGGAATCGCAAAATGCAATGCATGAAAAAGATTTGCATAAAAATTGTGATTCTGGAATATCCGCATTCGCAATTACAGATTCCCAACTAGCGATTCTGTAATAGCGAATTCACAAAACAAAAATTGCAAATTAGCAAATCTGTTGTTCTGATGCTGTTTGATGACATCACAACCGGGAAGTGTGTTTCTGAGTGCCTGAGGCTGTGGAACAGGCTGAGAGCAGGAGCACACCACTCAGGAGAACATTGAGAGTGCAGAGACAGGCACAAATACACATCATGGCTTCACAAGAGAAGGCAAAGGAGGCTGCAGGACGCCAGAGGAAGTAGAAGTTTAGTGAAAACTAATTGGAGGTCCTGATTGAGGAAATGGTGAAGAGCCATGAGCAACTGTTTGGTAAAAAATCCCTACACATCCCTGAGTCTGAGAAGAGGAAGATCTGGCTGGACATCCAAGCCAAAATAAACACCACAGGGGTCACACAGTGCTCCATAGAAGACCTATGCAAGCGATGGTACGACTTGCTCTCGAGGGCAAAAGAGAAGGTGGCAAGCAGGCTTGCGGACTCCAAGAAGACTGATGGACGATCATCAACACAGATGGCATCCAACCCCCTTGTTGAGGACTTGGTGGAGGCCACCCTACAGACTGAATCCATCAGTGGCATCGCAGACATCGACAGCTCAGCCACAACCAACACCAGCCAAGGTAGGATGCATGCTAAAATACACCTGCCCCATGACTCACAAAAAAACCCACTTAGAAATAACTTAATGAGAAAGGTTAGATTGCCACTCCAGTCCACATTTCTGTTACCACCCACTAATGCATCATGGGAGATGCAGTCAGACACGTAAGATAGGAAAACAACGATACTGAGAAACATATCCGCAGTTGAGACCCACCAGTAAATAACCAATTGAAACACACCATTTAGGTATACCATCTCAAATACATTTAATTTTCAAATTACGTAAAGAAGGACACACAATAAGTAGTTTTGTTATATTCACAGATGAACCTGCGCAACAGGGTGAAGACACACCAATAGATGAGCCAGCGAAGATCCAGGAACAGGCAAGGGAAGAAGAGTAAGACACCACAACATCAACAACACCTGCACCATGACCACATAGGTACACTGTGGCTCAACTACAGGAGCTGGAGATAGAAGAGGAAGACATCCAAGAAGATCCACAGTGAGCAGGCACAGCCTCAAATTGACCAGTCTCTTGTGCAGCACAGCAGCACCAATCACAGGAGATGAAGAGCAAGAACACACAGTCCTGCTGAGGAAGGAGAGGGATCCTCTGTCTTTGCTGGGCTGAAATGCACTATGGTTAAGGTGCAGCGGCTGCAATTGAAAAGCATGTGGGCAATGCAAAGGCAGCTGGTGTGTCTAAATCACAACATATCTGACATTAAGAACAGCATCAGGGAGATGAACAGCACAGTGGCAGAGGGCCATAGGGCAAATGCAGAAAGTCTAAGGAAATGACAGCAGCGATTAAAGAGCTGTATACCACCATGCAGAGGGAGCATGCCTACAAATGCCACGAAAAGCACCACTTATTTTGCCGTTTGGATGTTACACAAAGGCAGTTAATCGTCTGTGCAATGCGCCAACTGTCCTGTCTAGACGCACTGTGTCCATGGAGGTGGAAATGTCCCATTGTAGTAATGATGTTGCCAGGGCATTGGTGCAGGTCACCACTGCTGTTGAATAGCTACAGACAGCTTCTATAGCTGGGACAGGTATACTGGGTAAAGGAGACAGTGAGGAGGCCTCCAGCTCAGCAGCATTCCTCTACGGTGACTGAGCCCATGCGGCAGAGTACAAGGCAAGGTACAACATCCAAGGCCTCATCAAGCGAGGCCAGTGTACATGTTGACTGCTCTAGTGCTGGGCGTGGCCGTAAGAAGTAGTCAGTGGTGTGGCCGAGGCATGCGAATGGGTGAGGTAACCCATAGCATATGATGGGATGTATGACGTTACAACGCACACTTTTACAACGCACACTTTTACAACACATTTTTTACACCGCAACATCCATTACAACGCACACCATTACAACGCACACCATTACAACGAATTCTTAGAAACTACCTTTACAACGCATTCCACTACAATGCATACTACATTTACAACGCATACCATTACAACGCATTTTTTTACATTGCATATAAGGTAAGTGTTGGATAGTGTAGGGGTTAAAATTACTATTCTAACTCCAGGGGGTGCAACAGTAGGGAAAGTGTTGGATAGTGTAGGGGTTAAAATTACTATTCTAACTCCAGGGGGTGCAACAGTAGGGTAAGTATTGGATGGTAAGTTTTGCGTTGTAATGGTATGCGTTGTAATGACTGCGTTGTAATGGTATGCGTTGTAGTAGTGTGCGTTGTAGTGTCATGCGTTGTAATGACTGCGTTGTAAATGCATGCTTTGTAATGGATGTTGCGTTGTAAAAGTTTCGTTGTAATGGTAGTGCGTTGTAAAAGTTGCGTTGTAAACGTTGTATACCCATATGATGATACGTGATGAATGTTGTACATGGTCTGTATAAATGCCATGTTGATCTACAAAAGCCACACACAAGAAAGGTGTTTAGGGCTGTGTGCACACAGTTTACCTGATGTGAATAAAAACACAGTTGATCTAAAGTCATGAGGTGCATTCTCTCATCAATACTCACCTAGAAATAGTTTTGTGTTATTTCATCACGTCTCTGTATGCCATTGGTTGGTGCTAGGCTGTGCAGCATGGCACAAGTGGCCACAATTTTGCAACAGATGTCTGGCCTACACTGCAGTGCACCTCTACTTTTGTGTAGACAGTGGAAACTACTCTTCAGTAGGCTGAATGTCCGCTCTATGACATTGAACATCGAATTGTGTGCAGCATTGTATTTCACTCTGAGTAGCAGATTAAGGTATGGTGTGAGTATGAAGGAGCGCACAACATATGCACTGTTACCTACTGGACGAAAGGCAATAGATTAACCACTGTCATATTTCTACCTATCCAAGGAGTCTATCAGAGTAAGTAACATGCATTTACCTAGGAGGTATCCTTCGCTAAATTCAACCCCTGTGAGAAGTGTGTATATTCCACTTTATCTGAATATGAATGAATCAGATATTTAGCCACTATGTCAGTTATTATGTGTGAGGCATTATATATGACCTGGATGTTGAGTGAATGAAAGGATTTCCTGTTCCTAAGCACATACTCATTAACTGAGTGGGGACAGATGGCTACATGTGTCCCATCAATGCACCCAATTACATGTGAGAATTGTGCTATCTGAGAGTAACCCAATTTGGTGTGCTGCAATACCTGTTGTGTAGTGGGGAATCTGATGTGATGGTGTATCTTGTGTACCATTGCATCCAAGAAAGCATTCAAGAAGTGTGAAACATAACTTTGGGACACCCTGTCTGCTGCAGCTATCAGCCCCTGGTAGCTCCCTGATGCTAGTAGGTGGAGTGAACATAGGACCTGCACATGTGTGGGAATGGCTTGGGTCCTGCGGGCCTTGTGCTCCAGTATTGGATGCAGGTCAGCTATAGGGTCTAGTATTGTTGCTGAGTCTAGTCTATATTTGTCATGGATGTCTTCCTCTGTCTGCTGAAACAGGGTTATGTGCACCCTGTAAATGCATTCCTGTCTCCTCCTCCTTCTCTGTGCTGCTGCTTGAACCGACTGCCCTGGCATAGATGAGTCACCCCTCTAGCTGGATGCACTATACTAGTGGTGAGGGTACTGGTGCACGAGCCTTGTACCCCTACAGTGTATAAGTCCATTCTTAGACATTGTAAGTGCAGTGCTGCCATTAAGAGTATATGGTGCTTGGAGTTTGTCATTACGAACTCCACAGCACCATAAAGGCTACACTGAAAACTGAGAACTTTGGTATCAAACTTCTCAGCACAGTAAACGCACATTGTTGCCAATGTGGGATTTAATGAAAAATGCACACAGAGGGCATCTTAGAGCTGCACCCTGAAAACTAACCTACCACTAGTGTCCAGGCTAAGTGGCTGCTTTCAGCTGCCACCACAGACATGTTTCTGGACACCTGGGGTGTATAATATCCATTTATTAACAGTAATACTGTAATCAGCATGATAATCCACTTTATGTGGAAAAACACTACAGTAGCAATCCAGACCATAGTTGTATGAGTTTCCTGTCACCAAACCAGAAGCAAACAGAGCGGCTGTGTTTTGACGCTGAACAACTGCAGAATGTGATGGTATTTCATTTAACTCAATGACAGAATAATTTTCATATAATGTTATTTCTTGCAACAGCATAATTTCAATTGATGTTGGCTCAGTTGGTGGGTCATAGTAAACCTTTAGACATGGTATCTTTTGGCCTGATTTCCCTTGTCTTTTTGCTTCTGGCCTCCTGTTTCTGACTGCATGCTGAACTTTGTCTTTGCTGGTTTTAAGACTCTTTACCACTGCTCTGCTGATCAGTGCTAACGTGCATGTACTCTGGGGGATATGTACAAGAACTGCAGCTAACTAACACTAACGTTAGTTAGCAGGAATTTGTTTTCTTAACGCGGCCTATCACCAAAAACTATCACTCTGTTAGGAATGTATTTACAATATGTCGCTTCATGGCGATAGTTCCAGGTAGCTGCGTTGAAAACTGTCGTTAACACTAGACAGGTGAAAATTCTTTATTGTATAGTTAATTAAAACCATTACAACATTCCAGAACATAAAATGTATTTCCTTCACATACTATGATAGATATAAACAATTAATACCCCATTAAAATTTGAATTCAGTTTACATAATATGTATCTTTTTAAAACAAGCATGAATTGCTAAATTATTATTATGACCTATATCATTCTTTCAATAAATTCTCAAAATAGGTTAAAATTGTAATTTAATTAATTGACAAATTAATTGTGGGTCCTCTGAGTCCAGAGTTTTTAATATTGCTGATCGGCAGGTGCGGATGCCTTTTTCATTGAAATTCCGGCGACGGCACTCTAACACCGGGCAAATGCATATCAGGTGTAGAAAGTCCTGAACTGCTGCTCCACATAGGTTACAATCCTTTGGGGCCAGGGTTCCTCCAATTAGGTTGATCAGCATTGGAGGGCAATTTCCCCATGCTCAGCTTCAAATACTTCATTTTTAGGTGGGGGGTGGTAAAGCGAGGCCTAGATATGCTGCTGGCTCAAGCCTTGTATAGGATTGTAAAACCATCCATGCGTGCGCACGTAGGCTTAAGGTTGCTTTATCTTCAATTAGAGAGTGCGAGTTTGCCGCTTTTTTCACGATCGGCTGGAATGATGTCAATGTTAATTTCCTTTGCCAGATTTCAGCTATCTTGTTTATTTTCAAAGAGACATTTAGGTACTTTGCGTAATGGAATTTTGGATCATTTTGCAGGGCTTCCCAGAGTGCCGAGTTGATTTCTAGGTGACGATTGAGCCATATTTTGTACCAGAATGTGATTTTCTTGTATCTTTTATGGAGTATTTGGTGGTGTAATCCGAACTCTAGACATACCTGAGCTGGTGAGGCATCACATGGCAAACAAAATACTCTTTTGCACAGTCGTGTTTGAATTTTATCTAGAATTGGTGCACTGTTTCCATAGTGGACCACGCTTCCATAGGCAAAAGTTGGAAGTAGCTTTGCTTTGATGACTGCCAGGAGTGGGGTGAACGATGGGCCTTTTAGCTGTTTTGATATCCTGCAGAATGCAAACAGTAGAGCGGTTCCCTTTTTTTGAATTATATCATAATGCGTGGTGAATGAGAACCTTCTGTCCAAGTGTATCCCCAAGTATTTGTAGCCATCGACTACTTCCAACTCAATATTGTTGATTGTGAATTTCAGCTGTTTTGGGCGACAATGTGTAATGATTATGATCTTTGTTTTTTTAATATTTATTTCCATCAGGTTTCTTTTAGCGAAATCAGCTAGCTCGTGAATCAATTGTTGCAATCCGATTCTCGTTTGACTTAGAAGGACCACATCATCTGCATAGGACAAATGTGTTAGTGGCAGCGTGCCCAGCCGTGGCCTGTCATTAACACTAGGGTGAAGGCAATGCAAATTCTGGCGTTATCAGGGGAAAATTGACAAAAGGCCAATTTGCGGGCAAAAATATCACGTTAGTCAGCTTAATGTGAGCTTCTTTGCCTCTAGAGGCAAAAATAGCCTATAAGTCCACCCCTAATGAAAAATAGGAAATAAAACTAATGGAGTGCAGATTGGAGCAGCCAGGGCCAAGTGCAGCACAGATGAACACCCCCCCCCTAACCACACAAGAGCCAGGATGACCAGCCAGAGTCCATGGGGAAGACGAAATCCAGGGCTACGACCATGAAAAGAGGTGCATTGCTGGACAAAACCAATGATGCATCACTTATCATTGTGCACCCCTTGCAACACCATGGCTTTCAAAACCTTGAAAGCGTGGAAAGTCCCCAAAGGCCTCGCTGGGCCTGCTTCTGGGACCCGGAGTGGGATGGGGAGGTGCTGCGGAGGTGCTGTGGAGTTGGTGGCACGTGGTGGTAGACATTGAGGCATTGGCGATCTCCCAGGTTGCATGGAGACACGTTGCTGACCTGTGTGAGAAGACCACCTGGTGCCCCTTGGAGCTGTGAATGGTAGAGGCACTCCTGCGCACCAATGTTGGGAGGTCTGCATCGCATACCACACACCACTACTACACTAGGGTGCACGGAGGAGATAACCAATGGTGAGCCACGCCTCTTTGCATCACAGGCCGGAGCATGTTGCGCTGGTCGGACGCTGTGGAGGGAGAGGCCTCTGAGCTACGCCAAACTAGTGTGGCAGGAGCGCTGCAACTTCATGCCTAAGTTGCATCACCTGCATCTGGAGGTTCCCCGCAGACTTGGCATTGACTACTGTATCCTGGCTTGTGAAACCCTGCCTGGCTGAGGCTCCTGCTGGCTGAGTCACAGATGTGGGGAGAGCACAGCAGATTGCTCCACAGTGTCAAAGCCCAGGTGAGGAGAAGGTGGGACACGTAGAGGAGGAGGTCCTGGGGTCATGTCAGGTCCAGGCCTAGGACCTCTGGGTGACGCACCCTCCAGTGGAGGCTCATCCGCTGAGGTGGAAGGGCGTCGCCCCACTGATTTCAAGCAGTGCAAGAAGAGGAAACATAACATGATGATAACTTACTGATGTACTCATGCTATGTTTCTTTTGCCGGCAGGAGGGTGGATGGGGCTGGACTACCATGGAGCAGGGCAGGGTTTGAGTGGTATGCCCACTCAAGTGTGCAATGACTGGTCGGCCCTCTCAGGCCACCCAAAGGGTTGTATGTCAATACAACGTGGGCTTTTACCCTGCATGCCATTACATCGCAGGGATTACAATGAAAGTTGTTACAACAACTTTCGCTGGAGGGCGCTGGATAGTGGAATAGTTTAATTTTCTATTCCAACTCCAGCCCATGTTGACAGTAGGGAAGGTGTTGGATAGAAAATTAAACTATTCCCTATCCAACAGCGCCCTCCAGCGGTTGTAATGGCAGTGCGGGGTAATCCCAGCGTTGTTATGGCTGTTCTCCACCCAAAGTAGTGATGGGCATATCCCTGCTTGCAATGAAGCCTCTCCGTCTATCCCCTCTAGTTCCTCAGACTCCTCCCCTCTCAACCCATTCACTTTCACTCAGTTCCCAGCTATTACTCCCAGTACCCTTACCGAGCTTACAACCCGTACTAAATCAGGTTCTCCCAAGGACTGTTGTCCCCCCCCGGTCCTCAGGGCAGTTTTCTCAGCTTTACCCAACAGTATTCTCCCCCTCCTGAACACCTCCCTAAGTACTGGTACGGTCCCCTCTGTGTTCAAACAGGCCATACTGGTTCCCCTCCTAAAAAAAGCCGGAGCCGACCCTGCCAACCCCGCCAATTACAGGCCCATCTCCCTCTTACCTTATTCTTCTAAACTGTTGGAGGCCCATGTGACAACTTGTCTGTCGGCGTTCATAGAGAGCTCTGGCTTTCTAGTATCTAATCAAGCAGGCTTCAGGCCAGCTCACTCGACCGAGGCAGTTATTCTAAAAGTCATCGATACTCTTTGGGAGAATGCCGATAGAGGGTCCCCTCAGACACTTATCCTTCTGGATCTTTCGGCCGCGTTCGACACGGTGGACCATGACATCCTCCTCCACCGTGTCGGACAAGCAGGCATCCAGGGCCCTGCACAGGATTGGATTAAGTCCTTCCTTTCTGGCAGAGTGCAAACAGTCCATCTAGGCCCCTTCACTGCAACCCAGGTACCCACCACCTGTGGAGTCCCCCAGGGATCCTCCCTCTCACCTCTACTTTTTAATTTATACCTTCGCCCATTAATTCACTCACTCAGCAACTGGAACTGCACTGTCCTCAACTACGCAGATGACATGCAGATCATCTTTCCTTTAGACACCCCGGATGCGGCATCTAATTTCCAGGCAGTAATGCTGCACATCCAACAATGGCTGATTTCTAATCAGCTCAAATTAAATCCGGAAAAAACGGAACTCATCCTGCCTTGCACTAGCTCTGCACACTGGGGACCCCAATTTTGGCCAGCCGAGCTGGGCACTGCCCCTACTCCGTCGAGTGCAGTAAAAAGTCTGGGTGTCACCATTGACAAGGACCTCTCCTGAAATCACCATCCACGACGGCTACAAATTCACTCACACAAACCACCCCGAGAGGCCAGGAGGAAGCATTGCCATGGAACACCTCAACTTCCAGATTCGGACAAACCCCAACCCCATTCTCTGCGGCACCCTCATCTGCATGCCCCCCGGGCCATGGACCCCCATTCCCCGATACCATTGTAGACCTCATCGCACCCCAGGCTCTCCCATCCACCGACGACATCCTACTTAGAAGCAGTGTCTCTTGTTATGCTTGGTTGGCACCCAATTTGCACATTGGCTCTTATATGAGTTAGAAGTTTTTTACATGATACACACACATAAGTTTGTTTAAGTTTGGTCGTTATTGCATATTCATTTTGTTAGTTCAGTGCATTTTTTAACTTGAAGGTTTCACATGGGGGATGGTTTGATTATAAGGTGTCTTTAGGGCCAGTTGCAGCTCCTGGATGGAGTGCTGTGGGGTGGTGGGGCGGGGCAGGGTGGGGGTTCTCTAGGAGCCGCTACTGTTCAGGTCTTTAAATTTCCAAAGATGAGACGCTTTTTCATGTACTCTTTGTAGGTGGATAATAAACATGGGTCAGCAGATGTATAACTGAATGGTGAACACACAGTACTAAGTATCACTGAGTCACTGTGGGTGTGGGTTTTGGGGTGAAACATGTTATTTAACTCTGACTCTGATTGCGTTTTGTTTCTAATTTTCCAGTTTCAGTAACCCCTGGAGAGGAGATTTTGTTTTCGAAATGCATTGGGTGTATTACATCATGAATGAAATTGTGGATTATTATATGGCAAAAACACTGCAGATTTTTACATGTTGGAATCACATTACGGAAGATCAGAGCATCACATTTCGGCCTCATGAACTGGTTTAAACTTGGATTAAAAATGGATGAGCATATTAAAAAAAAAAATAATAATAATTACTGGATTAATACTGGCCTTGGGTGGTGCCTGTTCAAGTGATTTGCACCTTGAGATCGGTGTTCCATAAATTGGGTCATCTACTTCGTTTCACTTTTAGAAAACTGCAATTTTCTTACTTAACCAATATGCGCCTTTGCCTGTCACATCTGGGTTGGATAACAGTTGGGCTTTGTGAATTCATTCTCGATACACAAAGGGAGCTGATGTGTAAACTGCATATCCTGATGGCCCATCACCAGGCTGACGGGTCTTCCTAAGATGGAGCGGTGGGAGGAACGGACACATGCACCTGAATAGGACTGTGCCTATCCACTCACAAAAAGCTGCAACACCCCTGCAGTGTGTCTGGAGCCAGGGCCAAGAAGGTCAGGGTCTTGCGCACTACAAATACCTTCCTTTGGAGGTATGGGTATAAGTCTTGGACCTCTCACACCATATACTCAGAAAACTCTGCAATGAGGACATTATACCAAGAAGAAGAGCTGTTGTGCTGCCAGGAGGGTCTGCTACTTTGCTGCTTGCTTTGCTGTGTTGGCCTGCAGTCTACTGCATCTTGCCTGGAAGTGAGAGGAATGGACTTTGCTCTCTGTATCCTGCTTTCCAAAGTTTCTCCAAGGGCTTGAGTTGAGCTTGCATCCTGTTGGAAGTCTCAGGGCCATCAAAGACTTCACCTGCAGCACCTGGTCTTTTCTACTGAGAGTCCTGCTCTGCCAAGTGGTGCCAAACCCAGATCTTGGAAATTGAGGTTACTGTACTAAACAAGACGAAACACAGCTATCGACTTTGAGTGTGACTTCGGAGCTGGTGCCACTCTTCAACGCTATGCCGCTGCCAGTACGGACGCTGTGGTCCCCAAACAATGCAACAATAGCAACTTGCTAAGCAGGCCCCGCCATTGCCACAGCACCTCGGAAGATTCGCCACAGCATGAGTCTCAAGCACTGTGTCACTGAAGACTGTGACGCCGGACTCTGACTTTGCCGCAACAACTGTGGCCTGTGGTGTAACATCAACACCGCAAAGTAGACGCTTCGTGGCTTGACCCTTGATGCTTCGTTGACACGCACAGTCGGTGGAACCATTAACTTGCCGCCGACACCACATTACCTCCCCTGTGCCTTGCAGCATCCCAGGCATCAACGGCTCAATGACTCCTGGAATCGACGCCTCACTATCTCACCTCTGTTGTGCAATGCACTGCCCCAAGCACTATTGTGCCAATGACCTGCACCCAAACTAAGGAACCAAAGCTGCACCGAACGAACCAATGCCTCACCTCCCCGGCACCTCATGACATCATTATTTTGTTATTGTTTCCATGGTAGTGTAACCGGGGTCTGTACGAGTCTGTAGCCGGTCCGTGTCCATCACGGTTGGCTCCAAACTTTGAGATTTGACTTCATAAAGCATGTTGTTATAGCACCAACCAGAGCTATTGTGATTCTAAGCGCCATAACGGCTTAGAATCTTTAAAAATATTTAACTTCACTTGTGTATGTTGGAATTTTGTCGTCTTGGTCTTGTTTTACTCAGATAAATGTTAGCTATTTTTCTAAGCTGGTGCGAGTACTTTTGTGGTGTTTTCACTGTTACACTTTGTGTGTGTGTGTGTGTGTGTATCTGTGTCTGTGCACAAATGCTTTCTACATTGCTTCTTTAGTTTAGCCTGACTGCTCTGAGCCAAGCCAGCAGATGGTGAGCCCAGGTAAACTTAGTGTATACTACACTTACCCTGACTAAGATTGTGGGTCCCTACTTGGACAGGGTGCAAACCACTGCCAACTAGACACCCCACTTCTGACACAAACCATGACACTAGTTGAAACTTTTGGGATTGTTGAAACTGCAGCATCAGGCTCTTCTGTGCTTTCTGGCCTTTGGTGTAAAGCTGGACACAAAATTTACTTTATAATCCCTGGATTAGGACTCAAGATTTTAGCATCATTGTTCTCTTCTAAAGGGAAGTTCCTTCACAGTAGGGAGAGGCTGTAAGTTTCAACTCTGAAGGCACTTTGTACTCAAGGGGGTCTGCTGAACAGAATGAGTCACATAATGCCATTTATTGCAGTTGATGGGCATCTCCCTCTTGGTCTTTGAACCAGGCAATGGAGTTAGAATTACAGTTTGGGTGCTTTCTACCCCAAGCACTGGAATGGGTGTTCTGAACGACAGCCTAATCACTTGTTTATGAGGGACCTTATTAAACTAGCTCACACATTATGGGGAGCCACCTATCAGCCGCTTTAGAAACCTTATCTGTGCCAGTTGTGGAGTTGGAATGCTTCAAATTAGATATCTTTTCTCTGATCTCTTGAATGCTTTGCAATGCATTTAACAGTGGCTCAGGTAAAATTATTTTTCTTCTACCACTTTACCAGGACTACCAAGGTCAGGCACCTACATTGATACTCTGCAGAGCATCTCATATGGCATACGGCAAATCAGTATATTCCTCTTGGAAAATTATTTAGTTCTCCTTGAACCCCATACAGATTATGCTGCCAATTTAGATCTATACTGAATACTACAGTGGTCAAAGTTTGCTTAAGCGTGCCATTGACGCGCTCCATTAACCCTTTGCTCTCTACGTAAAATGGATGTGAGTAATGCAGACATACTCCCAATATAGATTTAGCATCCCTAAATGCCTTTGAGGTAAATGAATGAAAGGTACAAACTGCACCTATTACTACTAAGCACTTCAAGTCTTTTATAACTGCTCAGAAGCATTTTTTTGTGGACAAGCCCACAGGAATCTTAAGAAGGAATCAGCAGAAGCCAATATATACTTATATCAGTTTACCAGATTGATTGGGCTAATATGGTTGAGGAACATTATGCTAAATTGGCAATCAATTAAGGTAAGTTAAGTCTGACCTCATGTTGAAAGTGTAGGAGTTTTATTTGTTAACAAATGTTAAATTGCCATGCACAGTTCTTAGGGCCAGATGTAGGTAATTCCGATTTATCTACTCTTAAATACCGAATCATACCGAATCGGTATTTAAGAGTAGGTAAATTGGAAGTGGGCAGATGTAGGTAATTTTAATTTCACAATTACCGATTCTGTAAGGTTCGGTATTTACCGATTCTGTAAATACCGAATCGGTAGTTCCCATTGATTCCTATGGGCCTTGAAGCCCATAGGAATCAATGGGAAATACCGATTCGGTATTTACAGAATCGGTAAATACCGAATCCTGGCAGGGGGAACGGGGTGTCACTTTGACACCCTGTAGCACCCCAATTGCAGGCTTGTGTGCCATGTGGCACACAGACATGCCCTAAGGGCATGTCTGTGTGCCACATGGCATAGGTGTAAATGCACAGATGTGCATCTACACTGGAATTCGGTATTTTACCACCCAATAGGATTGGGTGGTAAAATAAGAATTCCTAATGGCCTGTGGCACTGCAAACTGTGCCACCTACATATGAATTAATAGAATCGGTATATTTACCGATTCGGAGAAATACCGAAACGGTAAATTTACCGAATCGGTAAATATACCGATTCTGTAAATTCCGAGCCATCTACATGTCAAAAGCCAAATACCGGTCGGTAAAGGCCGAAATCGGCCGTTACCGACCGGTATTTGGCTACCTACATCTGGCCCTTAGTTTGTTAGGTAGATAAAGCAACCAGTATCTTTACTGAATCCTGGCCACTGTAGCTGCCAGCTTAGGCAGATGCTAACTACTCCTGTTCATCTTTCTTTAGGTCTAATACAACCTGTTTTTTATGAATATGTCTTCCACTGCAAGTAAGGAAACCATTGGAGTGTTATTCTTGAATTGCAGGGAAAACCATCTGAGGTTTTCAACCTTAGCTTTTGCTTGAATTGCTGATAAAATGTCTGTGTCGATCTTGGTTTAAGATCTGTATACCGGTGATACAGTAAACTTATAAACCACTGCCTTTTCGGTTAAATCAGCCACACAGTTCCCTTTAGCATGAATTCCTTCACTTAATTGAGTCATGATGTGTTAAACATTGACCAAATGAAGCTTATCTTGTAAGACTGCCTCCTTTCCCCTGAGCTGTTTACTTTTTATGGATTTTCCCTTTGAATCTCTGAATCCGTCCACAAGTCAATGTGCTAAGTCGACAGTGTACCATTGCACACAGAAGGATGAGTCTGACACTATTAGTGTGGAAACTGATGGACCATCCTTCTGTAGTTCAAGCAATAGGAAATTATTTTTTGTGCAGTGTTCAGTGCAATTGGGGAAGGTTTTGTTGTGTGTTTTCAGTGGCTTAAATTAGCAGTTTTTGAATATTCCCTGCACTGCAGCCTAAGCCATGGAGTATTTCTGTTTAGTATCAACTTCTAAAGTCCCAAACTACCTTTTCTTACTTAAAGGTCTGCTCTAGGTGCCTCAAGGGTAGGGTGCATAGTTTATAAAAAGTGGGGACAATATAAAAGATGTTGTATATGCCTTTGTAGTTAAAAAACAGTCAAAGTTGTTTTTCCCTAATGCAGTGCTGCCAGGACCATAGGCTAACATGGGGAAGGCTTTATTAAATATAATAAAGTCTAACTTTGGATTGGAGCTGGCTAGACCTATCATTCAATGTATCAAATTAATAGTTACATTAAACCTCACAACTTGCCAAAGTAGGATTAGATATAACTATTACAAGAAAGTCGTTTTAGGACTTGCTCTTCTTAAGTTACCTAAAGCAGAACTGTAGCAGCCTCGTCTAATTGGCAGCCTTTCACAGCCCGAGCGAAGCTGCACACTAAGTAGATGTGCAGAGACCTGGGGCTACAATAATACAGCCATTTGGTGTGAGGAAACCTCCTTCGTAGAGAAGCCAGGGATAGGAAGGGGGCTGGGTAGATAGGCTAGGCTTCAAAGGCAGGGGACTCTGCAGAAAACAAATGTCACAGGACCCAGACCACCCCCACTTATTTGCTCTCCCGGCAGATGGGAGCCCTCCTCTTGATAGTTTGATGGGCTGGGAGGGGAGTGTAGTCAGTTGGTAGCCACACCTCTTGGGCTGGTAACACAAACATATGCTTCAAGGAGAGATTTTTGGTAGAATGTTGAATTCAGGGCTAGAAGTATACCACACTTCACAGGCCTGATCATACTAGAAGGAGGTAGCTCAGTGCCTATTGGTTAGGGTGCCCCCTCCCTCAAGCCCAGAAATGAATGATGGATAGGGCAGCTCTGTAGAGCTCACCAGACCCCCTCCTAGAAAAGAAGACCCCTGACTGTACTCTGGAATACTGCACCTCCTGCACTCATGAGGCTCCACAAAGAAAGGACGGTGCCTGACTCCAAAAGAAAAAGATTGTGCTCCCAGACTAAAAATGGGTACAAAAGAGCTGAAGAAGTCACCTGCGAAACCAAAGAGAGGACACCCCAGCTGACCAGTTGTAATTGAATTTGTCCGAGACTGTGCCATTATATTCTGGGAGATTGAGTCCTAGCCCCCAAGTGGCATTCCGGAAACTCTGAACCCTTGGCTAGTGATAGAGGACAGTTACCTCCCCATAGGACCCACAAACTATCAAGATACGGAAATGTAAATACTTTCAGCAAAGTTTTGAAGAAAAACTCCAGGAGAAGAGTGTTTCGAAATCGAGAGTGAAACTACTGACATTGACTCACCTGTCAACAAGATCAAAAACCCAAGAAAAATTCTTAAAGCATGACTTTGATCTTGCCGGTATTAACGCCATCCTGCTGCTGCGACGGTCCCTAGTACTGTGCTGAGTCGATGGTCTCTCACCCGCTGTATTTAGACGCATCAACAGAGTGTTTTCCCCTGCCATTGCAGCACATTGCAACGGACACGATGGACTCCAATGCTGGCGAATACTACTCCGTCGCCATCAGGGTGGCAGGTTCCCACTGAGGCAATTTAAATTTCCCAGTTGAGTCTGTTGTGGTACACTCTCATCAATGCACCATCACTGTTGCCATTGGATGGAGGATAGGAGGACACACCTGATGTCAACTGGCCAATTTAAAATACCTGCATACCACACTGTAAAACACCCTCCCTTTCAGACCATGATCCTTTACCAGTCCAGTTCCACCACGACCTTTGATCCCAGAGGCTCTGCCAGTGAAGTGAGGTTTTTTGTTTTATATTCTTCCTGTCTCCTATCCATTTATCCCCTTTCTTTAGTACCTTGTAGTTAATAATTTACTTGTTGTTTTTTGGGCACTCTGATAAGCCCTAAAAATCCATGTTTTACTGAGGGAGAATTGTCGGTCATGGTGGATGAAATACTAAGAGTAGAGCCACAATTGTTTAGAGCCCAAGTCCAAAATACACACCTATCACAGGAAAGACAAATGTGGGCAAGAATTGTCGACAGAGGGAATGCTGACGCTAACAACCTGCACACACAGCAGGAAATTAGGAAGATGTGGAGCGACCTATGGGGAGGGCACATTCCCTTGCCTCCAAGCGTCAAATGGAGACCAACAAACTGGTGGTGGTTCTCCCAGGCCTCCTATACCATTCACGCCCTGGGAGGAGAAGGTCTTGCAGATCTTACATCCTGAAGGCTTGACAGGAATACCTGGTGGAGTGGATTCTTGCATGCTACACTTTGCAAAGTCAAAATAAATCTCAAAGTCCTGTTTGTTCTCAAATCAGATTTTGCCAAAGAACACTGTAGATATTTTCCTAACATACAAACCTCAAAGTATTAGTATGAGATAATTATTATTGTTTCTGTGACTATATTGTGTTGCTTCTAAGACTACAGATGTCAATCTCAATTACATGTCAAATGATGGTGTGGTGCCTGTAAGTGTCACAACACCAAATAACCCATTACCTATATGTGTGTCAAAATGTAATTCTCTGGCCCTTTTCCACTGCATAGTTTCTAAAGGTGTGTTCCACTAACCATTTTGCAAGTGTTGGGAAGTTGTCTTTGAAATTACTACAACTACCATGATGCCATGTTTCCTGTTTCTCTAAAGAATATTGGTTTGTCATGTTGCTCATTCTTTCTTTCCTAACATATTTCAACACATGGTAAAGTGTCATGTAGTGACCAATCCCTATTCAATGCTCTCTAATACAAATGGTCTGTGTTGTTTTATGAATGTTGTCCTGTTCTACTCAACCAATTGTATTGTTGTCATGAGTTTCACTAATCAAACTGTGTTGACACAAAATGTGTCATGTATGCAAATGACTATGCTGAATATATGGGGTACTTGTAAATATTGACACTGCACTGTTCACATTATGACTAATGCCAAACATCCACCCAAGTAGTGGAAATGTCTGGGTTACAGTCAGCTACGACTTGGAATTGTCAATTACACATTTCATCTCTCCACTGTGTTGGGCTAAATGGTTGGGAGATGTCAGGAATACTTCTGAATCACTTCATGAACATTTCAAGAGATCTGATTACCTGTTGATTTGAAGTTGTACTGTTTGAAATTGGAAAAGGTTTGGGTAATATGTTCAATACCACTGGAAGCTCCCATCACAATAATAACTACCTCTTTTCTGTATCTACATTGTTTGTGTCAAAAGATTTGAATGTACAATACACACATTTTTCTAATAAGATGTGGTCTCTATTTCTCAATAGGTCAAACTGGCCGAGCATGTGGGCGGGTTCCAGCCACCGAAGGAACCTCCTGTCTAGCCCAGGATCAAGCCTTCTGTGATGCACTCCTGGTGATATGGAGGATCTTGAGGAGCATGGTGCAGATGGTCAGTCTTGACAGATGGCTCCAGTGACACTCCCTGCACCCACACCAATAACTCCCACTCCAGCTGTAACACCTCAGCAACCTGAAGACTCTACTACCTGTTTCCCTCCCACTGTGACACCGATTGTGCGCCCCTGGTCCCTAGAGATGTTGAGACCACACTACCTCCAGCTCACCCAGGATCCAGTCAGATGGGGCACACTGGGCGAAGACCACAGGGTAGTGGGGTAAGAAGTCATGGGAGGATTTTTGTGGGTAAGCAGACTGAGTCCACTGGAGTCACTCACACCAGACGACCCCAACCAGGACTTGCAACCAACCATCAGTCCCAAGACTTGGTGGACCAGGTCCTCACGCGCTCCGGGAGATGAAGCAGCTGCAGATGAAAAACAGCCACCAGATGAACCCCAATTAGAGAGGGGCTCTCTAATTGGGGTGCTGCAGGACATTTGCACCCACATGTGCAGGGCTTTCCCAGCACCATCTGGCCCTTCCTGTGGTCCTACAACATCAGAGCAATCTACATCGGCCACAGATACAGGTAGGGAGGCCCTGTGACTGGTAGAATCACCTGCCACCCCTTTAGCCCCTGCAGCTATGTTTCCCTGCCCCCATCCCCTCTGTGAAAGGGGAGGTCTACGCAGATCACCAGGAGGTGAAGATGGAAAGGCCTCTGCCATCGCCAGGCTGAATCCTCAATACTTATTTCCTCCAGTGTATGCCTACCATTCACTCTGAGGACAATTTCTGGACACATTTGCCTTTCTGATGCCAGTAGTATTTTGGACTTCAAATAATTTTGTCTCTACAACTACAGTTCTATCCACCATGACTGACGTCTTCATTTTTTGCTTTTCTTATCTTATTTTCCCTCTCTTTAAGTTCACCCCGTTTGGTACAATAAATCTACAAGTAAAAAATGAATAGACTGGTGTTTTATATCTCAACTCTATCAATGCAGTTATACAATTCCACCATAACTTGACAATAACAGAACATCAAAATATTGTGTCAACTTAGATGATCTGCAAGTAGGTATTGCTTATTTCAATTTCCCAAACATAAATCCCAAAAGCTGTCATACCATTCAATCATGAACTACTATGTTTATCCCCACCTGTCTGTCAATATTCGCAATACCCTAACCATCCACACTTTACACTAATACTCACTGCCAGTTTGCACATTTTCAGTTCAAGTCCTTGCCAACATGTAAGTAGGGGATATGTCCAAAACACTAAGATCGCATTGGCAAATTTTCTTTGATTTGTGTCATCAGCTGGAGCCAGATCTTCTGACTTCCATAAGGAATCCCATATCAATAACCACACGAGACAAAACTATTGCAGCACTACATATTATAACACATTATAATTTCAAACCACTGTTCTAGTATCTGGTGGAATGTCACAACCAAGTTTTAGTGGAGTGACACAAGAGGTATGTCCCACAATGATGTGACACATGAACACCCACATACATTTTACACACATTGAGGATTTTACCAATGTGAAGGGAGAATCATGAGTTAGCTAAATTACTACATGTGTTTTGAGATAATTATGGCACACATATAGCTTTAGTGCTGATACAAGACAGAGAACAAGTTCCGTGTAATCTTCAAATCTCACTTCCAATCACAGTACAAGTTTCCTTGGTACAAGATTTCTATATTCAAAGTCTATGTCTGTCTTTCCCAAGATCAACCCAGGTCCTCTTTGTACCTGGAAACAGCACCATATAGCTGCAAATGTCACAACTCTAAAATGTCCAAATGAAGATGAATTGGTGAAGGAATCTAAAACAGATTTTTAAAAAATCATTACCAATCACACAGAACATGATGGCCACATAACAAAGTCAACTTTTGTAGAATACAGTTTCACAATACAATAAGGAATAACCAATATAACTGAACACAGTAGTTAAAGTGTCCAAACATTGTTCTACAAACACCTTTGGCCTGATCCCCACAAAATACCATCACAAACTTCTCTCATCACCACATCAATAATTGGTGAAAGACATAACATGTAAATATATACTTCCACTCATGAGAAGAAGTTGTCAATTACATCTATATGCAAGGCAGCTCCTTTCTCTTCCCCACTACCATCTTCATTTAGCATATCAGGATCCTCACTTGGAGCCTCTTCATGATATCCATCCTCTGTGGTGTAAGGGATGTTCCGTCACAGGGTGATGTTATGGAGCATGCAGCTGACCACAGTGATTTGGCACACCTTAGCAAGTAAGTAGAGGAGTGCTCCACCAGTTTTGTCCATACAGTGAAGCCTGGCCTTTAGGAGCCCACTGTGTTCTTCAATGGGCCTCATTGAAACAGACTTCCCTGCCATTGATGGATTCCTCTGCGGTGCCAAAACCATGGTCAGTTGGAATAAGTTGAGTCTCCTAGATGGAAGACAAAAAAGGTCCAAAATAATGTAATACAATTCAAGATCATGCAACTAGCAATACCCCAAACAATATAATGAAAGATTGTACTGACTAATAAGCCAAGATGAGACATTTGCAGTGGTATGGGGCTGTTCCGTAGTACAAAGGAATCACAAGCAGAGCCTGGGGAAATGGGCACAGACATTTGTGAGGTGCAAATCAGGTAAGCAGACAATTTGCATGTTGATTGAATGGAAGTTCTTTTGATTCTGGCAGGCCTGTTCTCTGGCTTGTGGTAGTACTAAGGCAATATGTGTGCCATCAATTGCTCCAACAAACCGTGGCAGGCGACCCAAACAAAAGAAGTCACCCTTCACATTGGTTAAATTCTGCTGTCATGGATACTGGATGAAGTTGTTGGTGTGAAGATAGAGCTTCTTGTAGCACACCACTGAAAGTCGGTTATGACATACCACCAGATACTACCACAGTGTATTGGAAGTATCATGTGGCCACAAAATGAAGTACAGACTTGATTTTAACAACTGGTGTAATAAATGTGGGATTTCTGTTGTGAGGCTGTAGATCTGGCTCAGCTGATGAAGTAAATCCAGTATGGTTTGCCTACCCGACCTGAACTTCTTAATGATACAACTTTCTTCCATTGTGGCAAGGTCTGGAAATGGGCAGTACACCAGAGGCTGTCGTCTCTTCACTCTCCCAGGATTCATATGTCTGCATTGGAGAAACATGTGAACATTTAACCCCTTCAGTGCTAATGACAAGGGTAACTTGTCATGGAGTTTCCATTGATTTCAATGGAAAGTCAATGGGAAGAGGTGGATGTACCTTAGCATCCAAGTGGTTAATACATGATCCTAAGCTACATATGTGATGAGTAACACAGAAGTCATCTATTTTAAAAATATTTATATGGGTTAATACATAGTTTTAAGCTAAATGTGTATATAATCCTTTTCAAATGTATTATTTACACAATTTTAGATTTTTGAACTTATTTGCTCCAAAAAGACCATCAACAGAGGTGTACACAACACCATGGTAGTACCTCATTTCAGTACGGTACACACAACAAATAAATGTAAAAAAAAAAATTTGAAGTGTGAATATTTTAACAAAGTAGCCGACATTTAGAGTGGTGGTGATGCATTTAACAGTCACTAGTTTGATTCCTGAAATGACGAATGCCTGACCTCGCCCTAAGGACATTTGGAATTAAAGGGCGGAGGCAGTTGACCAAACAGTGAGTGGTAAACTCCATGACACACACAGTCATAGGCTAACGTTGGTAAATGTAGTGGTGGAAGGCCAATTGCTGTGCCCTTCTCTGGTGAAGATCGCATACGTCGTGTACATGAACACAGAGGTTAGAAAAAAAGCTCACTTATCTTGTAACACTGCTTTATAAAAACCTCCTCCACTTTTGCTGCTGTTTCTGACCAATGGGAGCAATTATGCCAGGTCCAACGATTATGAGTGCCCCTGCCTTCATTCCAGAGGAGCTGGAGTTGTTGGCAAAGGAGGTCCTCTCCTTTTATGGGCATCTTTATGGCTCACTGGCGGAACAGGAACATGTCTGGCATACATATGGGGATTTGTCTAACTGGTTCTTTTCCATTTCCACAGGCTACAATGTCCCTTTGAGTGAAGTGTAGTGATTGATGTCAAGTGGCACATAATGTGGTCCTTACATAGGACAATGTTGTTAGGAAATTGTATGCACTCTGCAGTCTTAAATATAAAAACCATCAATATGTGTTCTGTGGTTAAATCCTTAGATTCACATTGGTGTGTAATTAGAGATCAATGCATATATATGTTTGATGTACTTGTGATAAGCTGCAAAATAACATCATGGTAAATGGTAAACACATCATAAACTTTTTACAACTGGAGATATGTATGTATTGTGTCCCACCAAGTTGAAAATAATGTTAGCTATGTGTATAGTCACACAATTCACACATTTTAGATCTGGGCTTCCCAAAATGTAGTTTGGGAGCTATCAGTAGCTCATCGACCCCTTTAGAGTAGCACATAGCCTTGAAGTAAATTATTGGGTGGTTACAAGGTGACCCTTGTAATGTAAAAGTTGATCAAAGGCGGTGTTCATGTGACATCATGATCATCAGGCTGTTGATAACAAGGCCTGTCATTGAGCAGGGCTCAGTCATAATCATGAACCAGCCCGGCCTGAACCACAGGGTCATAGACGTGATGCACTGAGGTACAGGTGTCAAGACCATATATCCTTTGCAGGTCAAATTATGAGGTGTGCTTAGATTATGCCCCTGAATGCTTTTTAATGGACAACAGTTGAAAGTGAAAGTTCCCTGACTTCTTCAGCTAACACTTCTTTTCAATGGACTAACATTTCAAAGAATGGCATATTCAAACTCCACGCCCCTTATTTACAGTGGCTACTATCCATTGTGCTGTATCGTTAATGTTTAGCCTTCAGTAGTTCACATAATTTAGCACAAATTAGGAATAGGTCATATCACACATTATGTAGGGGACCCTGGGCTACATGATGTCACAGGCCTGGGTTTGTGTGTTGAGACCATGCCATGGGATGTGGACTGGCAATAGGTCACTATTAAAGAGTGTTTGAGGATATTGGTTTAGGTCAGCAAGTGACAATTCACATGTTGTATTGTAATTTATGAGTTTATGATGATAGCTGTTGACAATATTTGCGACAGCAATACTGACAAACAAAAAGTCTCAATATAATTGTTTGTTCTTTTCTTTCATGTATCCATACAGGTCAAAGCCCATAAGAAGCACCACATATGGAAGGCCCTCTCCAGGAAGGTGTGAACTCTGGGGGTCTACAGGCAGTGCAGCATCCGTTACCGCAAGAGGTGCGAGAAGCTAAGATGCTGGACTCGTAAGATCTCAGAAGTCCAGCTCGGGAAGCCTCCACGGTGAGGTGCATGTGCCGCACACATTCTTGCAGTGGCCTACCAGCGCTTGATGGGCATTTGAGGGCCCACCAGCAGCAACAAGGGGGTAAGTTCTTACACATGTTACATGACTCATTTTTTGTTACAGCCAATATTTTTGCCATCAACATTCAGGGTGACACATGTCCAACGCTCAAGAAGAGTTCTTGAAGGTGTAAGTTTTGAACAAGGTTTATGATGATCTGCTTTGGCTATGGTTTTTGGATATTGATCCCACCTGATTCCTGTCCCCAACTAATGGACTGTTCTGAGCTGACACATGGCTTCCTAAACTCCACATATACATCATGTTGTTTGATGTAATGAGGGACAGTTGTAACAAATAGGCAACTGGTCTTGACTGAATCAGGTGTGATGCTCCTTCATTGATGTGGATGATGTCATGTTAGCCTATTACAGGAGACATATTATACTAGGCACATATGATACAGTGGATGTACCAACTATTACATCATTAAGTTGGGATTCTAAACAAACCAGAATGAGCATGCAATCCAACATGACTAGTGACTGCAGAAATGATGGCTACATATTGGTATCAAGACATATGCAAAATGTGTTCTGCATCATGAATACTGTTTTGTACATGTCAATCAGTGACAGATTAGCATGATGTCTTACTGTTTCACAAATTTGTGTGTAATAAGACAGTCTGCATTTGGCCAAATTACATCAATAATTGGTGAAAGACATAACATGTAAATATATACTTCCACTCATTAGAAGAAGTTGTCAATTACATCTATTTGCAAGGCAGCTCCTTTCTCTTCACCACTACCATCTTCATTTAGCATATCAGGATCCTCACTTGGAGCCTCTTCATGATATCCATCCTCTGTGGTGTAAGGGATGTTCCGTCACAGGGTGATGTTATGGAGCATGCAGCTGACCACAGTGATTTGGCACACCTTAGCAAGTAAGTAGAGGAGTGCTCCACCAGTTTTGTCCATACAGTGAAGCCTGGCCTTTAGGAGCCCACTGTGTTCTTCAATGGGCCTCATTGAAACAGACTTCCCTGCCATTGATGGATTCCTCTGCAGTGCCAAAACCATGGTCAGTTGGAATAAGTTGAGTCTCCTAGATGGAAGACAAAAAAGGTCCAAAATAATGTAATACAATTCAAGATCATGCAACTAGCAATACCCCAAACAATATAATGAAAGATTGTACTGACTAATAAGCCAGGCCCTTTCAGGTCCAAGATGAGACATGTGCAGTGGTATGGGGCTGTTCCGTAGTACAAAGGAATCACAAGCAGAGCCTGGGGTAATGGGCACAGACATTTGTGAGGTGCAAATCAGGTAAGCAGACAATTTGCATGTTGATTGAATGGAAGTTCTTTTGATTCTGGCAGGCCTGTTCTCTGGCTTGTGGTAGTACTAAGGCAATATGTGTGCCATTAATTGCTCCAACAAACTGTGGCAGGCGACCCAAACAAAAGAAGTCACCCTTCACATTGGTTAAATTCTGCTGTCATGGAAACTGGATGAAGTTGTTGGTGTGAAGATAGAGCTTCTTGTAGCACACCACTGAAAGTTGGTTATGACATACCACCAGATACTACCACAGTGTATTGGAAGTATCATGTGGCCACAAAATGAATTACAGACTTGATTTTGACAACTGGTGTAATAAATGTGGGATTTCTGTTGTGAGGCTGTAGATCTGGCTCAGCTGATGAAGTAAATCCAGTATGGTTTGCCTACCCGACCTAAACTTCTTAATGATACACCTTTCTGCCATTGTGGCAAGGTCTGGAAATGGGCAGTACACCAGAGGCTGTCGTCTCTTCACTCTCCCAGGATTCATATGTCTGCATTGGAGAAACATGTGAACATTTAATACATGATCCACAGCTACATATGTGATGAGTAACACAGAAGTCATCTATTTTAAAAATATTTATATTGGTTAATACATAGTTTTAAGCTAAATGTGTATATAATCCTTTTCAAATGTATTATTTACACAATTTTAGATTTTTGAACTTATTTGCTCCAAAAAGACCTTTAACAGAGGTGTACACAACACCATGGTAGTACCTCATTTCAGCACGGTACACACAACAAATAAATGTAAAAAAAAAAATTTGAAGTGTGAATATTTTAACAAAGTAGCCGACATTTAGAGTGGTGGTGATGCATTTAACAGTCACTAGTTTGATTCCTGAAATGGCGAATGCCTGACCTCGCCCATAGGACATTTGGAATTAAAGGGCGGAGGCAGTTGACCAAACAGTGAGTGGTAAACTCCATGACACACACAGTCATCGGCTAACGTTGGTAAATGTAGTGGTGGAAGGCCAATTGCTGTGCCCTTCTCTGGTGACGATCGCATACGTCGTGTACATAAACACAGAGGTTAGAAAAAAAGCTCCTTTATCTTGTAACACTGCTTTATAAAAACCTCCTCCACTTTTGCTGCTGTTTCTGACCAATGGGAGCAATTATGCCAGGTCCAACGATTATGAGGGCCCCTGCCTTCATTCCAGAGGAGCTGGAGTTGTTGGCAAAGGAGGTCCTCTCCTTTTATGGGCATCTTTATGGCTCACTGGCGGAACAGGAACATGTCTGGCATACATATGGGGATTTGTCTAACTGGTTCTTTTCCATTTCCACAGGCTACAATGTCCCTTTGAGTGAAGTGTAGTGATTGATGTTAAGTGGCACATAATGTGGTCCTTACATAGGACAATGTTGTTAGGAAATTGTATGCACTCTGCAGTCTCAAATATAAAAACCATCAATATGTGTTCTGTGGTTAAATCCTTAGATTCACATTGGTGTGTAATTAGAGATCAATGCATATATATGTTTGATGTACTTGTGATAAGCTGCAAAATAACATCATGGTAAATGGTAAACACATCATAAACTTTTTACAACTGGAGATATGTATGTATTGTGTCCCACCAAATTGAAAATAATGTTAGCTATGTGTATAGTCACACAATTCACACATTTTCGATCTGGGCTTCCCAAAATGTAGTTTGGGAGCTATCAGTAGCTCATCGACCCCTTCAGAGTAGCACATAGCCTTGAAGTAAATTATTGGGTGGTTACAAGGTGACCCTTGTAATGTAAAAGTTGATCAAAGGCGGTGTTCATGTGACATCATGATCATCAGGCTGTTGATAACAAGGCCTGTCATTGAGGAGGGCTCAGTCATAATCATGAACCAGCCCGGGCCTGAACCACAGGGTCATAGACGTGAAGCACTGAGGTACAGGTGTCAAGACCATATATCCTTTGCAGGTCAAATTATGAGGTGTGCTTAGATTATGCCCCTGAATGCTTTTTAATGGACAACAGTTGAAAGTGAAAGTTCCCTGACTTCTTCAGCTAACACTTCTTTTCAATGGACTAACATTTCAAAGAATGGCATATTCAAACTCCACGCCCCTTATTTACAGTGGCTACTATCCATTGTGCTGTATCGTTAATGTTTAGCCTTCAGTAGTTCACATAATTTAGCACAAATTAGGAATAGGTCATATCACACATTATGTAGGGGACCCTGGGCTACATGATGTCACAGGCCTGGGTTTGTGTGTTGAGACCATGCAATGGGATGAGGACTGGCAATAGGTCACTAATAAAGAGAGTTTGAGGATATTGGTTTAGGTCAGCAAGTGACAATTCACATGTTGTATTGTAATTTATGTGTTTATGATGATAGCTGTTGACAATTTTTGCGACAGCAATACTGACAAACAAAAAGTCTCAATATAATTGTTTGTTCTTTTCTTTCATGTATCCATACAGGTCAAAGCCCATAAGAAGCACCACATATGGAAGGCCCTCTCCAGGAAGGTGTGAACTCTGGGGGTCTACAGGCAGTGCAGCATCCGTTACCGCAAGAGGTGCGAGAAGCTAAGATGCTGGACTCGTAAGATCTCAGAAGTCCAGCTCGGGAAGCCTCCACGGTGAGGTGCATGTGCCGCACACATTCTTGCAGTGGCCTACCAGCGCTTGATGGGCATTTGAGGGCCCACCAGCAGCAACAAGGGGGTAAGTTCTTACACATGTTACATGACTCATTTTTTGTTACAGCCAATATTTTTGCCATCAACATTCAGGGTGACACATGTCCAACGCTCAAGAAGAGTTCTTGAAGGTGTAAGTTTTGAACAAGGTTTATGATGATCTGCTTTGGCTATGGTTTTTGGATATTGATCCCACCTGATTCCTGTCCCCAACTAATGGACTGTTCTGAGCTAACACATGGCTTCCTAAACTCCACATATACATCATGTTGTTTGATGTAATGAGGGACAGTTGTAACTAATAGGCAACTGGTCTTGACTGAATCAGGTGTGATGCTCCTTCATTGATGTGGATGATGTCATGTTAGCCTATTACAGGAGACATATTATACTAGGCACATATGATACAGTGGATGTACCAACTATTACATCATTAAGTTGGGATTCTAAACAAACCAGAATGAGCATGCAATCCAACATGACTAGTGACTGCAGAAAGGATGGCTACATATTGGTATCAAAACATATGCAAAATGTGTTCTGGATCATGAATACTGTTTTGTACATGTCAATCAGTGACAGATTACCATGATGTCTTACTGTTTCACAAATTTGTGTGTAAGACAGTCTGCATTTGGCCAAATGATTGAGAATATACATACAATTTTGTTGAAACACAGACAGGAATGTGTACACAATGGTGCCAGAGTACCAAATAGCCCAAACCATTCCTCAATGTCATTTGTGATGCCCAGATGAACTATCAGTCATGGAGTAAAGTGGGACATTTGAAGGTATTTTGGAAGATGGAATGCTCCATCACATATATGTAGGAGTAGCCTATCAAGAAAACTCAGATTCAGGCCAAACTCATGACTCATTAGGCAAATGTGAGATTCAGGCCAAACTCATCACTCAAATCTTGAAATGCATAAAGGCATAACGGAGGTTTGACCACCACAGTCGCGTTGGCAGGAATGCAGATCATGATTGGCCTGGTGGAGAAACTGGAGGTCCTCCAGCTCTTGCCTATCCAGTTATTGGCACAGTCAAGATTTCCTGGCATGAGGACGGTACCACAGCAGTCTTTTGTCTATGAAACCACTATCATCTAAATAGGATGGGCGGACCACCAACTTGGCAGCCTGGAAGAACGCCAAAAAGGGATGGGCGGACCGATTCCGTTAAGATCTCAATCGGGCCCTTAGTCCAAAGGTAAAACTTTCACTGGAGCCTAGCCAGCAGCCTAGACAGACTGCATTCCATTGGGGTTAGCCTCAAACCTTGACTTTGTCATGGTTGTGAACCCCTAGTAGACATGAGTGGCCCTTTAAGCTTTTGGGCGCTATGAGGTTCATGTTTTTAAAGTACTTTTTGTTTTTAATCTATAGAAATTCATATCTCTGGTTCTCAGAACTGTATTTTTGACATTTTCATATCATTTTCAAGATAAAAATATTTCCTATTTTTATAAATTGGTTTTGGGTTTTTATTCTGTTATGCCTTTTACTAAGTTGCTGTTTTGCTGTTTTGGTGGCATTAAATGCTTTACACATTCCTATATCCTTAGTTAAGCCTTTCCGCTGATTTGCCAAGCTACCAAAGTTTGAACATGGATTAATTTACTGAGACTTGACTGGACCTATTAGCAATTGTGGTATTACTACTAGCGGAATGTGAATACCCCCAACTAATATCCCTCTTTTGTACAGTAGTGATAACCCATTCGCTAATAGAGACTGCTTCCCATTTGCACTATTTTTAGTACATCGTCTGTTGTAGAGGCACTACTTGGATTTAGTGTGTGTGTGTGTAAAAAAAAAAAAAATATATATATATATATATATATATATTCACTGAAAAAACCATAGGTTATAGACCATATATAGTTAGGAATTAGCATTTATAAAACCTTATTTTACTCACACAAAACCATTGAAATTCCATATATAGTTAGTTGCACTAACTATATATCGCGCACCCGCAATCCACTGCTGATGATGTCACATATTACATCATTCATGACATGGTCAGTGACATCACTGATGACATCACTGATGACATCTCAAATGACATCACTGATGACATCACTGATGACATCTCAAATGACATCACTGATGACATCACATCACAACTGAATGAGTGGATGTATAAGTGTCTGAATGAAGGTTTTAGTAGGTGCGTGACTGACTGTATGAGTGAGTGATTAAATGTGTCTCACTGAATGCATGGATTAGTGACTAAACTGTCTTAATTTGTGCATCATTATGTCTGTTATTCTGTAAACTGCTGTATGTGTTGATCAGTAGCTATATGAGTAACTATATGGGTTATTGATTGATTGTCCAAGTATTTCAATGGGAGACTGAGTGTGTGTGTGGCTGGCTGGGAGATGTGTGACTCTGTGCAGATCAATGTGTTCTTGTATCAATGATTGTATAAGAGAGTAAGTATGTGTTAGAATATGTTTGAAAATGTAAGGTACTCTATGTTTAACTGTATAGATTAGAAAATGGAAGTGTGATTGATTCTTTACAGGACTGACTAGGTGTGTGAGTAACTCCAAGGATGAGTGGCAGAGTGTGAGTGTCTGTATAGGTGTATGAGTGCATATGATAGTGTTGTAAAGATGAGTGATTGTATGTATGAATGATTGTATGGGTGAATGAGTGAATGTGTGTGTAGACGTAGGAATCAGTGAGTGCGTATGTAGTTACTAGTATTGGTGTGTCAATTGTTTAAAAAATTATATTCTGTATTTAACACTGGGTGTAACAGAGGTTATATTAAAGTGTGAGGAGATGCATTGTATTGTAACATGAATGATATCATCAGTGATGTGACCATTGATGTCAAATGAGATGTCATCAGTGATGTCATTTGAGATGTCATCAGTGATGTCATTTGAGATGTTATCAGTGATGTCATTTGAGATGTGGGGGGTATTAGGATGTGCCCGCCACAGTGGCGGGCACATCCTGCATTTATAGCATTGTGGCGGGCGGTGCTCTCTGCAATGCCCGCCACAATGCTATAAATGCTTAAATGCATTTGCATAAACAAAGGGGCAGGCACCGCGCAATGCCTGCCGCTTTGTTTATGCAAATGAAGGGGGTACCACAGTACCCCCTCGCGTGCAACCCCCACCCCTCCTTCACTCTGGGGGCCCGCAGGGGGGCCCCAGAATAAAGACCGCATGCCTTTCCATGGCGGCAGGCATTAGAAAACTGGCATCCTAATATGGCAGGCGGTGGCTGATAGACACCGCCACCATAGAAGCCCTTTTCCGCTCCGGTCGCCTTGCGACCGGGGAGGAAAAGCGTTGGACGGTCTTTCCGTCCGCCGAGGTCCCCCCCGCCATACTAATATGGCGGGGGGAAACGAGTGAGGATGTCGGGCGGATTGCCCACGCCAGGCTGGCGGTGGCCACCGCCAACCTGGCGGGGGCAATCCGCCCGACATCGTAATGGGCTCCAAAGTATGAATTACTTTCTATATGAATAAATAAAGTGGTGTTTGTGTAAGTGTGTAGCTTAGTAAATATAAGTATGATCAATTGTTTGAATAAGTGAGTAGGATGACTGCATAAGTGAATAGGATGTGTGCTGCTGAGTGATGTTGATGTAGGTGTATAAGTATATTTGCTAGTGTTCTATTGATCTTTGTTAGCATGTATGAGTGAATCTACAGGTAAGTGTTTAGATGTGTGTGTAGATGTAGGAATCACTGAGTGGGTTTTTAGAAACTTGTATTGGTGTGTCAGTGGTTTTAAATATGGTACTACATATTTTATAATTAGTGTTGAAAGGTTATACGAGTGTATGATAAGATGTATCAGATCGTCACGTGGATTATGTCATCACTCAAAGAATCAATCAATCAGAGTACTTGTAGAGCACGCTACTTACCCATGAGGGTCCCAAGGTGCTGACTGGAGGGGGGGTGCTGCTACTGCTCGAAGAGCCAGGTCTTGAGGAGTCTTCTGAAGACGACTAGGTCTTGGTTCTGTCATATGTGGGTAGGGAGGGTGTTCCAGGTCTTGGCGGCGAGGTAGGAGAAGGATATGCCGCCGGAGGTCGTGTGTTGGATGCAGGGGACAGCGGCGAGTGTGAGGCTGGCGGAGCGGACCTGGTGAGTGGGGGTGTAGAAGCTGAGTCTGCTGTTCAGGTAGGCTGGTCTGGCATTGTGGAGTGCTTTTTGTGCGTGGGTGAGGAGTTTGAAGGTGATCCTCTTGTCGACGGGGAGCCAGTGTAGGTGTTTCAGGTGGGGGGTGATGTGGATGCGGCGGGGGACGTTGACGATCAGTCGGGCGGAGGCATTTTGGATGCGTTGTAGATGTCGTAGGTGTTTGGCTGGGATTCCTGCGTAGAGTGCGTTGTCGTAGTCCAGTCTGTTGCTGACGAGGGCCTGTGTAACGTTTTTCTTGTTTCGGTCGGGATCCACATGTAGATCCTGCGGAGCATGCGGAGGGTGTTGTAGCAGGAGGAGGAGACAGCGTTGACCTGCTTAGACATGGAGAGGCAGGAGTCGAGGGTGACTCTTAGGTTGCGTGTATGGTCGGTGGTTGTTGGTGCTGTTCCCAGTGTGGTCGTCCACCAGGAGTCGTCCCAAGCTGAGGAGGTGGGTTCGAGGATGAGGACCTCCATCTTGTCCGAGTTCAGCTTCAGACGGCTGCTCCTCATCCAGTCGGCGACGGCCTTCATTCCCTCATGAAGGTTGATTTTGGCGGTGTGTGGGTGCTTGGTGAGTGAGAGGATGAGCTGGGTGTCATCGGAGTAGGAGATGATGTTGAGGTCGTGATGGCGGGCCACTTGTGCGAGGGGGGCCATGTAGATGTTGAACAGAGTCAGGCTGAGGGATGAGCCCTGGGGGACGCCGCAGATGATGTCGGTGGCTTCGGATTGGAATGGTGGTAGGTGGACGCTCTGGGATCTGCCGGAGAGGAAGGACGTGGTCCAGTCAAGGGCCTTCTCTTGGATTCCGACTTCTAGGAGGCGTGTCTTTAGTGTGTGATGGCAGACCGTGTCGAAGGCGGCCAACAGGTCCAGGAGGATGAGGGCTGATGTTTCGCCGTTGTCTAGTTGGCGCCTGATGTCGTCTGTGGGGGCGATGAGGGCTGTCTCGGTGCTGTGGTTTCGTCTGAATCCAGATTGGGATCGGGTCCAGGATGTTGTTGTCTTCCAGGTGGCAGGCCAGTTGCTTGTTGACAATTTTTTTCGATGAACTTTGCCGGGAACGGGAGCAGGGAGATGGGCCGGAAGTTCTTGAGGTCCTTGGGGTCCGCCTTGGGCTTCTTGAGGATGTCAGTGATGTCATCAGTGATGTCATTTGAGATGGTATCAGTGATGTCATCAGTGATGTCACTGACCATTTCATGAATGATGTAATATGTGACTTCATCAGCAGTGGATTGCGGGCGCGTGAGTTATAGTTAGTACAACTAACTATAACAGGGGAATTTCAATGGTTTTGTACGAGTGAAATGTCAAACTAACTATAACACCCCTAAAACCTATGGTTTTTTCAATGAATTTCAAACGTTTTTTAAATGCTAATTCCTAACTATAACATGTCTGAAACCTATGGTTTTTTCAGTGAATTTCAAAGGTTTTGTAAATGACAATCTTAAAATGTATTAATTCTTATATTTATTTTTTTGATTCTGATTTACGAAATTTTTTTCAAACTATTTTTTTTCTTTTAAATTTCCACTCTCCCTCCTCCTCCTCATCAGAGCTGGCATCATCGTCTTCTGGCAACGGGTCACATATTTCCCCTCTATACACATTCCGGAAAGACCAAACCTTCTTTCACTTACCAGGGCAAGCCCTGGTGACATACACCGCTCTTTCTGTCAACATCAACAAGTCCATGTTTCTGCTCCATTGCGCCAGGGTGGGCAATTCCGAAGCGCCCCACTTTTGTGCTATATCCCGCTTTGCCACCATAATAGCCAATGTTCCCCATATTTGTGCATATCTGGATAAGTCATTCGGATCCCAAATATTCAAAATACATTTACGTGGCTCTGGTGTCAATGAGACCTTCAGTGTTTGCGAAATAGTGCGCATCACCTGCCGCCAGTAGTTAGTTATGGATGGGCAGTCCCAGAGGGTATGGAATAATGTACCCTCTTCACCACAGCCCCGAAGACAATAGGGATGCGGAGCTCTGTGCATCTTGTGTAGAGTGGTTCTAGTGTAATCAATGCGGTGTAGGATTTTGAGCTGTATTAGCCTGAACTTAGCCGAGATGCCCACCTCTCTTGGGGATGCCAGTGCCTCGTTCCATTCAGTATCATCCATGTCGCCCAGTTCTTCCACCCATTTGTCGCGCAGTTTTCGTTTAGGGTCTGGTAAGTTATTGATAAATTTCTTGTATGTAAGTGAAGTGGCACTGCGCTGCATGTAGTCAGTGAGCAATCTATCCTCCAATGGAGAGGATTCTGGGACTTCGTTGTCTGTCGGGATTGCCTGGAGCAATGCGTGTCTGATTTGCACGTATCTGTAGGTTTCGTTTGGCCCTAGATCGTATTGTTGCTGGAGCAGGGCAAACGGGATTACTGTCCCTTTGTCCCACAAATCTCCCACCGTGGATATTCCAATGCTATCCCACTGTGAAAATCCCTTACTTCTCTTCAATTGCCCCAAAGCTTTGGTGTCCCAGAGCGGGGTGAGTTTAGTGATTGTTCCCTTCCAACCCAATTTTGCCTGTGCTGTGTGCCATATCGTGGCCATGTGTTTCGCCGGTCCTATCAATTTCGCCGCCTGGCCTCTGTTGTATAGCACTGAGAGCATACTGTCTGTGCCCAATTGTGTCCTGTCAGCTCTGTAGGCTGGGTCATCTCGAGGCGCATGAATCCACTGGTTGATAATCTTAAGCTGAGTAGCCCAGTAATACAATTGTAGGTTGGGCAAAGCAATCCCTCCCTCGTACCAACTTCTGTTTAGCTTGACATGGGCAATGCGTGCCGGTCGGTCACTCCACAGTAGATTGGACACCAGTGCTGTTACTTGCTGAAAGTATCGTGGTGCGACCGGATAGGGGGTGTTCTCAAGGGGATAGAGAAACCGTGGTAGAGCCATCATGTTGTAGAGTGTTGCCCTACCAAGGAGCGTTAGTGGTAATAACGCCCAGTGTCTGACATCATTACGCAGCCTGTCCAGGGGTGGTTTCAAATTTTTCTCAAAGATTTCTGCCCGATCATTTGTAATATATATTCCAAGATATTTGAATGAGGCCGTGGTTAGCCTAAGTGGGCAGTCTACCGCGAGCGAGGGCGCTGGCCCCCTCAGTACGTATAACACCGATTTCGACCAATTCAGAGTGTAGCCCGACGTTTTCCCGTAAGCATCACAGAGTGTGAGGAGTGCCGGTATACTATTGTCCACATCCGACAAATACACCAACATATCGTCGGCGTAGAGTGACACACGATCTTCCCATCCCTCCTGCCAACTAATCCTTTTCAATAATGGCCTGGTTCTAATTAGCGTCGCCAGGGGTTCCAAGACTAGAGCAAATAACAAGGTTGAGCGGGGACATCTCTGCCGGGTCCCCTGGGCCAGTTGAAGTGTGCGTGAGATGTGGCCGTTGGTTACAATGTGTGCGACCGGGTTGGCGTACAGAAGGCGTATCCAAGCTATGAACTTGGGGCCAAATCCCATGTGTGACAGGACTGCAAAGAGGTGTCCCCATTCCACCACGTCGAATGCCATGCTGGCATCTAGCAAAAGGATCACGGCTGGTTCCAGTAATAACGGAGCCCGTGCCAACACTCCATGTACTCGTCTGAGATTGAAGGCGGTGCTCCTATTCGGCATAAAACCCAATTGATCAGGGTGTATCAATAGCGGGAGATGAGTCATCAGTCTAGTGGCTAAAAGCTTCGCGAGGATTTTCGCTTCTGCATTGAGAAGAGAGATGGGGCGGTAAGACGCGCAGTCTGCTGGCAGTTTACCAGGCTTAGGGATTGCCACTATTGTCGCTATCCGTTGAGCGTGTGGGAGCTCTGCAGTTGTCAGACACTCCGTGTACATTGCTAGTAATGGCAGGCTAAGTGTGTCAGACATGAGTTTGTACCACTCTATAGGGATCCCATTGGGGCCCAAAGCTTTTCCGGGTTGTATCGCATGTATCGCCTGTTGTATTTCTTCGATAGTGAGGTCTGCGTCCAGTTCTTGGACGGTTGCCTGCGTGAGTGTCTGGGTCTCGATGTGTCTGAGGGCGTCCATGGCTGCATTCTCCGTGACTTCTCTATCAGGGGTATACACCCTCTCGAAGTGATCTGCCAGCGCGTTTACAATCTCTTCGGGGTGTGTCTGGAGTTGTCCCTCACTAGTGTGCAAATGCAGTATGCCTCTATTGCTCCCCCCCTTCTTGTCTAGCCAGGCCAGCATTTTCCCGGCCTTATCTCCTACATCGTAGACTCTATGAGTTGTCGCTGAGATATTGCCAAGCGCCTGCTGCCTGAGATGTTCCCTATATTGTTGCTGGCGCAACTGCAAGGCGTGTGCCGATGTCGCAGTGGGATCCGCCATATGATCTACGTTCGCTGTGTGCAAGGATAGCTCCAACTCTGAGAGTTCCCTCTGTTGTGTCTGCTTGTGCCCCGCAATGGACGCAATTGCTTGCCCCCGGAGGACCGTTTTATATGCTTCCCAAAGTATCGAGGGAGAGGTCACCGATGTTTCATTTTCGGTAAAGTAAAATTTAGTCGCCCTCTTGAGGTCCTTTTTTATTTTGGGGATCTTCAGGTAGTTAGGATATATGGGGTAGATTCTCCTACGTGTTTTCTCTTAGCTGGAGAGAGTCAGTAGTATCGGTGAGTGGTCAGATATTCCCCTGGACATTATCTCTACGGTGTCAACTTTGTGCATACCATTCCCAAGCAGTAGGAAATAATCTATTCTAGACAAATTATTGTGTAAAGCTGAGTGGTAAGTGTATTGCTGCGCGGAGGGGTGTTTGTGTCTCCAGATATCCGCCAGGTCTAACGCGTCCATGAAACCCTGAAGACTGGAAGGACCCGCTGTGTTAGTCCGCGCCGGGAACCTGTCTAACCCCGGGTCCACCACCGAGTTAAAGTCCCCCCCAATGATGGTGTCTCCCGCCCGGAGATTCAATGGAAACTCTCCCAATGCCGGCAGGGCTACTGTTTGGAACGCTGGTGGTATATAAACCAAAACTATATTTATAAGCCGGCCCTCCCACTGGCCATGTATTGCTGCAAAACGCCCTTGTTCATCTACTTTGTGTTGTAGAGGAATGAACTTGGAGGCCTTTTTACCAGAATACCTGTCCCTCGTGAGCCAGAGGTGAATTCTGAGTGTGCTATCATTTTGTAGCCCCGTCGGTCCATTGCTTGACATTCCCTCCCCGTAAGATGTGTCTCTTGCAATAAAATCACTGCCGGTGCTTGCCGCTTCAGAGCCTGCAGTACTAGCCCCCTCTTGATCTTGTCCCCCAACCCTCGTACGTTCCAGGTCAATATCCTTAGGGGTGGAAACGTGGTCTGTTGCATCATGCCATTACAGGCGGTAGATTGTGAGTGTTGTGCCATAATGAGGTGGCTGGAATGTGGTTAACCATGCCGCCACCATCAGTGCGATATCTCTGCGGCCCTGCTGAGTGGTGCTTGTGTACGTCTTGTCGTGTCGTGTTGTAACATGTAAAACTTGAAAAACAACAATCGAACCCCCCTTCCCCCACCCACCTCCCTGCCTCAGTGCTCCACGGACATAGAACCGCCCGCCTCCCCAACTTAGCAGAGTGCTTATCCCCGTCCCAACCCATTGTACTTGCTTGCAGGGGTAAAGAGTTCCACAATGGCAGCGGTCCCATCAGTCCTCTTTAGCATCTCCCTGTCCAGAGTCCAATGGCAACAGGCCCTTCATAGTGTACGACCGTCTGCCTGTCCGGGATAGCCGGGCCCTCAGGATTCTGACTGTTGCACGTCGTCTCCCATTTATGCCTCCGGCTGGGTCTCCTGGTTGTCTCTGTCCGACGTCTGTGAGCTGGCGAGGTGCTCACTCCGTTGGTTGTGCTGTCCTTTGCCAGTGCGATGAGGCGCTCCCACTTGTCGCCAGAACTCCAACCAATCCAGTGCTGCCTCAGGCGTGTCGAAAAACCATGTTTTGCGGTTATCCACCACTCTGAGTCTCGCCGGGAATAACATCGAGTAAGGCAGTTCCCTAGCACGTAAGGCTTTCTTAACCTTTGTGAAGGTCTTCCGTCAACGAGCCACTTCGGCTGTGTAGTCCAGAAAGAAGGCAATTGTGGAGTTCTGTATCTTGATCAGTGGCGAAGTCCGAGCTGCTTGAAGTATGGCATCCCTGTCTCTAAAGTTACACAGTCTTGCCAACACCGGTCGCGGCGCAGCACCCGGTTTCGGTGCGCCGCCGGATATCCTGTGAGCTCTTTCTATGGAGAAAAAATCTGACAGACCCTTGGGTTGCAGCTTGGTCTTGATGAGCTCTTCAACATACAGGTCCATCGCTCGCTTGCCCTCCGATTCTGGCACACCTAGGATATGTACATTGTTCCGTCTCGAGCGCCCTTCCTGATTGTCCAGTTTTTCTTGAAGCTGTTTATTTGCAGCTGTCATACTCTCCATTGCCAGCTGGAGTTCCGAGGTGTCTTCTACCAGGGCTTTTGTGACAACTTCTACTTGTGCTACCCGTTCGGTCATTTTGTGAAGGTCTGCTCGCAGCAAACTAACATCAGTGGAGGTTGACCCCACCGTCGTCTGCACATTGGATAGTGTCTTCATTATGTCCTCCAACGTCACCTTTTTGGCTCCCTCACCCTCCGGGCTCTTTCCTGTGGAGGTGCGTCCCTCTGTCTGTGGCGTATTATTCTTGTCATCGGCGTATTTGTCTAGTTTCGCCTGCGTCGTGGCGTTCCTCGGTCCCCTGCCCACCATGGTAGTCGTAGTTTCTGTGTCGCAGGGTATGGCCACTCCTCTCTCAGCACTTGCCTTGGTCTAGGGAACCTCTATCTCGTGCCTTTGTGGATAGTACTGCACAAAGGGGGTCTTTTAACAAGGTGGCACGTGGCCTTGGTGCGCACCGCACTACCGCAGTCCCAGTCACCAGAGATGGCAGTTTCTTATTGCTGCTGGGGGTTGCTGATGTGGTCTCTCCGTGAACAGGCACAACCTTTGTATCGTTTTCAGTTCACTAGATGTGTGAAGCCCACTGCAGCCGGGTTGAGATATAGGCTGTGTCTGTCACTGGGGTACATGCATGCATGCGCTGCCCTCCACCACTGAGCGCACTGCCGCTGGTTCACCCAGGTCTGTCTGCGGGCCTCCCCGCGCCGTCACATGTACTGATACTTCAACCGCACGTCCTACGACCCCCCCGGGTCCCGTCTGCTGGATGTGGCCCAGCTGGCCTAGTACTTGCTGTGAGACAGGTATGCCCCCGATCTTGTGGAGTCCACACTTCTCCCGGGCCTCTTGCGTGCGTCCGGTCGCGGCCACGCAGCGCCTTGTTACCGTTGATCGGTGTAAGGGGGGGGACAGACGCACGGGGCGATACTCCCACCAGGCGAGTGCATCCAGCGTGCCGCTCCTCGCAATAAAATCTGGTCACCGAGTCTCTGATGACGGGGCGTGAGCCGTGCTTCCGCTGCTTAGTTTAGGTCCGTTCTGCTCCTGAAGTGGGCTCCAAACCATCGCAGTCTTTTATGGTCCGTTGTAATTTCGTGGTAGCAGACCGCGCTACCCCTGTCCCCCAGAGCTCACGAAGCCTCGCAAAGGCATCAGATCGCTGCCACCGCCGCCATCTTTCCACTGCAGGTAGGCAAAGGCCAGCAAATTGCGCATAAGTAAGCCAACGTTCTCGGAGGCTCGCTGGTATTAATAGGCCATCACAGGAGGGGTCAGATGTAAGATGTCAGTCCCACATGCGGCACTCCTTTTCATTCCGACGCTCATTTTCGTCTCTCCACACCTTTCTACTTGGTCCGGTGCTGGCCAGAACTCCTGTTCTTTCGTTTTTGTTTATTTTGTACTTTATCCCCTTGTGCGGCCCGTGCGACAGGCGTGCCCCTAGCTCCGTTCCATTTCAGGTTGCGCTGGATCGAGGATTACTTCCGTCAGTGGCACCAGCGCCGACTTCCGGTAGTCATACCCGGTCTCCCTGCACTTCCGCCTGGGCAATTTGGAATCCGAGCACGGTGCCGCTGGAGTGCGGACATGCCCCTCTGGACTCCTTCAGCTACGTCCTGTTCCCGGCATCGGATGAGCACCGGAGTTGCTCCGGACGGTGCCTCTTGGTCTCGTACCCCGGGATCTGCCGCCAGAGGTAAGCTGAAATCGGATCAATGGACGGATTTCCGTGATGGGGCCGCTTTGCCCACGAGCTCCTTCACTACGCAGCCACCATGTTCGGCTGCTAGCCACGCCCCTAAACTATTTATTTTTAAGATATTTTATTTTGTAAATTACATTATAATTACATTACAAAATATACTTTCTCAGAATGAATTACTTTAGTTTAAATACTTTGCAAATAGGCAATAGAGTTTTAAGTACCTTACTTACAGTTGTTGGAATGGCCAACACAATTTCAAACACAATGCAACATTGAGCTGAATGGGAATTTCTAGTTAAATGCAATTAGTTAGTTTATGGATTACTTTTCTAACCACAGGACTGGATCCTAGATTCAGTCCTGGGACATCTCCTCTAAACAGGTGAGTAAAAGCATTTTGGTTACAGTAGTGATGTGTAAGGAATATATACAAAATCTCGGATAAAGGAGGAAATATTGTTATACTATCGCGAGAACAGAATGTGGGAGAGGCATTAAGACAATTGACAGACAAAGACCATTACGAACTGACAACAACCAAAAGATATAATGAGAGTATCATTGAGTATCACACATTGATCCAAAAATGGCATAATAAAACTATGTTAAGTACTGAAGAATATCTCTTCTTGAGAAATATGAACCCTATTATCCCAACGTTCTATCAATTACCAAAGATCCACAAGGACACTAAAGATCCCCCGGGAAGACCAATTGTCTCCTCGATTGGTAGCCTCACTGAAAATGTATCAATTTTTATAGAACACTTTTTGTTTCAGTCAGTGTTATCCTTGAGATCTTATATAAGGGATACAAAAGATTTTATATCACACATTGAGGAACTTACTTGGGACTCAGATTACGTACTAATGGTTCTAGATATCACGAGCCTTTACACAAGTATAGCACACTCACAAGGCCTAAAAGCAGTGGAATATTTTCTTAAAAAGAGATCATTGAAATTTGCAGGAAACAGTACAATGCTATTGGAGATGACGGAATTTTGTCTGTTAAATAACATTTTCCTTTTCCGGGGGGATCTTTACAGACAGGTCTCAGGGCCGCGATGGGCACCTGCTTCGCCCCCAGCTACGCGAATTTATTTGTGGGCTGGTGGGAGGAGCAGGTGGCCTGGTCGGCGGGGAACATTGAGTGGACGGAAAAAATTGTCACTTGGTATCGTTCCATAGACGATCTCTTCCTGGTTTGGAAGGGATCGATAGAGAGTGCTGAACAATTTGTGGACCATCTTAATGCTAATAACGTTAATTTACGATTTTCAGGTGAGATAAGCTCAGTGGCGGTGAGCTATCTCGACCTTAAAATCGAAATCAAAGACAATAAAATCACTACAGCACTATACCGCAAGCCAACTGCTGGAAACAGCATTTTGCACGCTAAGAGCAGTCATCCAGAGAAATTAAAGCAAAGCATTCCCTATGGGGAGCTGTTACGCCTTAGGCGGAACTGCTCACAGGAACAAGATTTCCTGAAAGCCGCAGGTGAGAGTATGGAAAGATTCTTAGCCAGGGGTTACGATGGCAAATTGTTAAATAACACATTTAAAAAGGTGGCTAGAATACCTAGGAAGGATCTACTTATGAAAGGAAATAACAAAAAGGATAACGAGAATAAATTTCGTTTAATAACGACATTCTCTGAAGACACAAACTTCCTAAAAAATACCCTACGAAAAAATTGGAACATATTAAAGACTGATCCAATTATTGAGATGGACATCCCATCGAGACCATCAGTTACTTTTAAGAGAACAAGGTCCCTGAAGGATAAACTAGTCCACAGTCATTTAGACACTCCTCCACCCAGATCGAACTCACTGGCGACAATGTGAGGCTTCTTCCCATGTGAAAGATGCAAAGCATGCGCGTTTAGTCAAAGAGTTTTGGGATATGAGGTTCCTGGTCTGAAAGATCGAAGACCGATAAGCAAGTTTCATTACATGTCAGACAACCCATGTAGTCTATTGCCTAGTGTGTCCGTGCAAACTTAAATATATAGGAAGCACGATAAATGCAGTCAAATTGAGGATCCTGGAGCACATGCGTGCTATAGCCAATAAAGATATGTCCTACCCGGTGGCGAGACACTTCGCCATAAAGCATCAAAGCAACCGGGATCTGCTTCAATACTTCGCACTGGATCACATCCCTCCACACATAAGAGGGGGGGACATAAAACTAAAGCTCAGAAGACTAGAGTCTAGATTTATTGTTGATCTTTGTACGAAGATTCCTGGAGGCTTGAACAGCGGGGAGGAGTTGGCAGTGCATCTAGGAAATTAGGCCACCTTTTCTATATACTGTAAATCAGAAATGTTATCAAGGGAGCATGCAAAATAAGCCGATACACGGCTTTATCACCGAGAGTTAACTGGCGGCGACAATCTGTGAAGCCGTCATATGCCGATCCACGGCAAGATCGTGATTAATGAATGTGCAATAAGTGACTTCAGGTTTAACTATAACTGGAGGATAATATATTGTAACTTATCGAGTTTGAATGTATAGAAATGTATTATTGAAAAGTAAGATATAAAGATGACATTGTGATAACGTTTTTTTAAAGTTGAAACGGTAAACTTTGCACATTCAAAGATGGCACTCACCAAAATGTTAAGGTGACTAGTCCTATCTCGATGTTGTTACTCCCTACCTGACAGACCTGTGTAAATACATGCTTCCGCGGTTCACATTTTGTGAACACACTGAAGAAGGGAGTTTCCCGAAATGCGTCTGTGCTAGCGTTGTGAATTAAAAACTTTTACGATCACCCCGTGAGTGCCGTGCTTCTTTCCCGGCTGGGAGAGGGGACCTTTGAGCGATAATATTACACGGAGCACCACCGTGTTCTCGGCTCGCACCTGAGAGTGCCCCGTTGTTGACAAGGGTGCAACTGGAGCGAACATATATATATATATGGGGCCTCAACATGGGGGAGGATCTCCGCAATTTTCTCTAATTCAGTAATTAGGGCCATATGGACTCCAGGCTTGGGGACCATATCCAGTAGCGCATTGACATTATACAGCCTATTATTATCCACTATCTGTAACTGATCCCGGCCTTCGGAGGGCTTTTTGAGAACCTTATGAAACCAAAATACAACCTATTATACGCATTTTTGTCAGTATGTTTTTTAATCTTAGTGAAGTATCATTCACACGTCACTTTATGCACTTTCACATCTTGTCATAACATTTGACAAGGAGTGTCCTCTTTTTTGTAAGCCTCATGCATAACTACGTTCTCCACTGTGGGTATTGATACACATGTACACAACGAGTATAGTACACCAACTCCCTAGTTACGCGACCTCCAGCGTGTTTTACATTTACACTCCACAGGTTTACCTTGCATTTGAGCATTACCATATCCTGTTACTATCTGTAATTAGCCCTCGTCCAGATGCCCATAGGGAAACTAAAATGTGATTGTGGTTTTATATATATTTGCATTTCCTGTACGATTTTTTGGTCCCTTTTTATACACCGTTCGCTTTGTGCTTCATTTATTTTGTGTTTAGTTTGCATGGATAAATTTGCACAGGTCATATGTTTACATTTGTAAAGATGAAATTAGCACATTAGCACTTTAAATGGTATAACGGGCATTACGCCGCGATACTGAAGCGTTATACTTTGCTATACGGATACATATTGGTATGATATCATAGTGTATTTGCACAGTGTGAATAGGATAGTACATATATTTTAGGGATCGAATTTAACTAACATTGTACAATATGCCATTGAAAAACATACCACATTACCCTGTTTTCCACATCCACTTATGTTTATCCCGTACCATTTGGATGATATACAAATAATTTGTTGTATATAATATTCATTACCTACAATATGTTGTATAAATAATATGCATTTTATAACGTTTGTTAACGGTTTTAGCGTTTATATAGGCACATTTGTTTTGATATAATGTCATTATGATAGTATTGGGCTTATTCACATTGTACCGTTCCAAAATGGTGGATCCATTTCCGGTAACCTGTGTAGTCTACAATGTCATTAGTCCTTCATTTATGTTCATTACTGAATCGGAAGGTTGGCGCGCAAATTTCTTTACTCAGTTGTATTTATAGCAGTGGAGTAACTAAGATAAACTGTCAGTGAGCAAGGGCACAGCCGGTGCCCGAAACGCGTTTGACAAGGCTTTGCACCCTGTATGCACAAATAAAAGAAAATTACTTGTGATCCAAGTCTGGCTGTGGCGTCATTTGGTGTCCCCGTTCTTGTCCGCACAGAAAGTGCACCGAGGGACAGGTTGGAGTTCGTTCATATATATACATATATATATATATAACCAACAGTTGTTCTTTCAGTCATTAAACAACATGCTGAGGCCCATGCTCATTCCTTAGTGAAATTTCATTCTGGGACAGTCACCCGACGCATCTGCTGCTTGTTCACGGCAGTCGACAGTAGGTAGTTATAGTTAGGACCTAGTGTCCATAGGAAAAGCATTTTTGTTTTCTCCATATCATTGGCGCCGGTTGACGAATCTTTGCAAAATTTGAAAACTAGTGGCCCACTCCGGTCAGCTCCTGTCTTGAAAGTTCGGGGGTGATTCGACAAGCGGGGGCTGAGAAAAAAGGGAATCCCAAAACTGTTTTCCCCATGTAATTTTCCATAGGAAACTTTAGACACAGCTACAGCCCGAACTGCTGAACGGAATTACACCAAATTTGGCAAAAAGGTAGCGCCTGGTTCAGAAAGCGACCTTGTTTTAAATGGTGTAAATCCATTCAGTAGTTCCTGAGAAATTAGAAAAAGAAAATGTTTCAATATCAAGGGATGCGGTGGAGTTGCGACCCCTCCCGAGCACGAGCTTCAATGTGATTGGCTGCCAACACTCCAAACCAGGAAGTATTGGCAGCCATCTTGTGACTCAGTAGAACCGAGTCACAAGAAAATACTAAAACAAAGTTAGAAAACAAGTTACGGGGGTCCCACAAGGATCCCCAGGTCCCAAAAAAGCATTTAAAAAACATAATTCAGCGAAATTCGCGCTGGGGTCACGAATACAGCCAAAATGAAGAAATATATATATTAGCTGGGGCCCGCAGAGGCCCCAGCAGACCCAGGGACCACCACCCCAGGTGCTCATTTAATTTTTGGGGGTCTCCATGGGCCCCTAAGCCCCGGCGACCGCCAACCCCTGGGGCTTTTCTCAAATATTCGCGGTAGGGCTGATGGCCCCTGCAGCTCCGGGGACCACCACCCCCTTGGGCTTCTTTTTTTTATTAAACCTTTGTGGGGGGCTTGAGCCCCCACACACACCCTGGGGACCACTACCTCCCAGGGACACTAATCATGTAAATTACGTTACGGACCCCAGAGCCCCAGGGACCAACACCTCCCCGGGGCTGTCCACTAGTTGGGAGGGGGGCTGCGCAGCCCCCCTCCAGGAGACCTTGATGGCCCTGGGGTCCACCACACCCCAGGGCCGGCTCCTGCAGTGTCCCTGGGTGCCCACCTCCAGGACAGTGCTGTTTCTTATGACAGGGCAGGAGCCATGCGGCTCCCGCCCTGTCATGGCAAACTTGCTTTGGATTTCGGAAGTTAGAGCAGGGAAACCTGCTCTCTCTTCCAAAATCTAAAGCTGATTGCTTTTCCACATGGGGAGCTGCATATTAACAGCTCCCCGGGTGGAAAAGGAATGCCGGCTCCCGTAGGAGGTGGGGAGCCGGCAGGGACCATGGGGGCATTGGGACTCCCCCCATGGACCCTAACTATGAGGCCGGGCCCCCGAGGGAGAGGGTCACCAGGGCGAATGTAAATTAATGAAAGTGGACGTTTAAAAAATAAATAATTTGGATTTGCGACCCTAGCGCGGTGCTCAATGCGGCTCCCTGTTGTGAATGCAGGGGGTGCGTGGCTCCCAGCATTGCCCCCTGGTGTACATGCAATGAGTGCACGGCTCCCAGCGCAGCATCTGGTATGAAAACGAGGGTTGAGCAGTGTTAAGCGAGGCCCCCTATTGTGAACACGATGGGTGCGCGGCTCTATGTTGCATTGGGTGCGCGACTCCTAGCAAGAATAATTATGATTTTTTTCATAAAAACCTCGGTTATATGGTGGGTTATCTAAAGAGAGCCCTTGTGTTTATTATGAGTTTCTTGCAGCTTCATGTAAGTGCAGATGCAGAACTTTACGTTGTTGAGAAACACTCTGTTCCCTTCATCGGTGAAGTATACTCCGTCACTCCTGCAGATGCCCTCTATATGGAAACATAGATTGTTGTTGTATATGGAGCCCATTCTATTGTATCTGAGGTAAGCAGAAACAGCTTTATTGAAACTTTTTCTAGCTTTCTCAATCTGTGGACAAAATTGATCGGACCACTTCCATTTCTGTCTTCGGCATATGTTAGAATATACAAAGGCAGATTGGGAGAAAAGCAACATCAATTCTGCAAAGGTGTCCTTCATTAGCATTTCCAGACCTACCCCAGTCAAAGTGCCTAGGTCATTGCCACCACAGTGCACAATCACGAGGGCAGGGGGTTGGAGATGCAAAAAGGTTTTAAACAAAGGCATCAATTGGTGCCACTTTAATCCTCTCTGTCCTATCCATTTAATGTCTACATTTTGCAAAGCTAGGTCTTTGTCAATACCTCTGCTTTCAGCATACCTTTTGCACCAGAATACATAGCTGTGCCCAACAATCCACACAGAAAGCATCTTGAAGGGATCTCTGTAGGTAATGAAAAGATGTCTGTAGCTGAGGTAGTCGGTTGGTAGAATGAGAGATATCTAAAATGGTGGAGAAGATGCTGTTTTTAAGAAAGTAGAGATTTGATTGGCTGTTTAAGAAGATTATACATTAAAAAATAGGGTGCATTTTACTTTGTTTAAAAATCATGGTTCTTATTGTTTAGTAAAAATGTTTAAAGGTTACAGCAGAAAGGATAAGGGCATGTTTTGCAAAAGCAATCACCCTTCCTGTTCTTATTTGCAACATTCTGTGGTGAACTTGTGACCTGACAGTTAATTTGAATGTTGCATGAGCTGTTGCTATGGAAACTGGCATTAAGCAGAAGGGGTGAAGAAGTCAGTTGAAAAGTGTTATTATGTATGACCAATGGAAATGTGTTTTTCAATTTGAAAATCTCTGGGAAGCAATGCGATTTATTGCTTATGTGTATTTGTATGGTAAAATAGAGGGACCTCTTGCCATTACTGGTTTTACCTTGGAGAGTCTGGTGATCTACACTCACTGTATGTAAAAGAAAATCCTATCTGAGTGTGTGAGATTTTTCATTCAACTGATTTATTTAAAAGGTGAGTTTTATATTTTTTTGGTTTATTTAAATAGATTAGACATTATTCTAAAGCTGTGTTGTTTGAAATATATTATTAAATGTAGAGATGTATATTGGGATTATTTGTATTGTACTTTACGTTTGTTTATGGTTTAAATCTCTTTAACTTGAAGTTTGTACGGTAATATATATATATATATATTCACTGAAAAAACCATAGGTTATAGACCATATATAGTTAGGAATTAGCATTTACAAAACCTTGAAAATTCACTGAAAAAACCATAGGTTATACACCATATATAGTTAGGAATTAGCATTTAAAAAACCTTATTTTACTCACACAAAACCATTGAAATTCCATATATAGTTAGTTGTACTAACTATATATCGCGCACCCGCAATCCACTGCTGATCATGTCACATATTACATCATTCATGACATGGTCAGTGACATCACTGATGACATCACTGATGACATCTCAAATGACATCACTGATGACATCACTGATGACATCTCAAATGACATCACTGATGACATCACTGATGACATCTCAAATGACATCACTGATGACAACATCCAGTGACTGTATTTTTCTGTAAAGTTAAAATATGTCTTACATATTTAAGAATGAGTGGATGTATAAATGTCTGGATGAAGGATTTAGTAGGTGCATGACTGACTGTATGAGTGAGTGATTAAATGTGTCTCACTGAGTGCATGGGTTAGTGACTAAACTGTCTTAATTTGTGCATCATTATGTCTGTTGTTCTGTAAACTGCAGCATGTGTTAATCATTAGCAATATGATTAACTATATGGGTTATTGATTGGTTGCCCAAGTATTTGTATGGGAGACTGAGTGTGTGTGTGGGTGGCTGGGAGGTGTATGACTCTGTGCATAGATGTGTGAGCAGTTGATTCACTAGATGTATGGGTTCAAAAGTGCATGTGGAAACAGCTGTATGGGCGGTTGACTGTGTGCATGAGTGTATTGCTGAGTGAATGGATATCTCAGTGCTACATGTCAAAGTAAGTACATATGTAAAACACAGTACATGTGAGAGTTGACATATATAAATAACTGTGCATAAGAGCCAGTGAATGTGTGAGTGGCTGTATGGATCATTGTGAACTTGTATCAGGGATTGTATAAGAGAGTAAATATGTGTTAGTATATGTTTGAATAAGTAAGGTGTGTATAACTGTATAGTTGAGAAAATGGAGGTGTGATTGATTCTTTGCATGACTGACTAGGTGTGTGTGTAACTCTATGGATGAGTGACAGTCTGTGAGTGTCTGTTTACACTTACTGTATCTAAGGTTATATTAGAGTCTGAAGAGCTTCATCGTATTATCACATGAATGATGTCATCAGTGATGTGATCAGTAATGTCAAATGAGATGTCATCAGTGATGTCATCAGTGATGTCATTTGAGATGTCATCAGTGATGTCATCAGTGATGTCATTTGAGATGTCATCAGTGATGTCATCAGTGATGTCACTGACCATGTCATGAATGATGTAATATGTGACATGATCAGCAGTGGATTGCGGGTGCGCGATATATAGTTAGTACAACTAACTATATATGGAATTTCAATGGTTTTGTGTGAGTAAAATAAGGTTTTTTAAATGCTAATTCCTAACTATATATGGTGTATAACCTATGGTTTTTTCAGTGAATTTTCAAGGTTTTGTAAATGCTAATTCCTAACTATATATGGTCTATAACCTATGGTTTTTTCAGTGAATTTCATTGGTTTTTTAACAGCTAATATCAAAACCTTTACAATGTATTCTTATTTAAATAGAAAAATATATTTTACATGTTTTTAATACAATTTTTTTTTTATTATTTTTTTTGTTTCGCTCCCGGTACGCGAACCGGTTAGCTTCCCGTTAGCTCAATCCGGAGGCGCGACCCGGTCCGCGAACCGGTAAACGTTCCGTTTGCGCACCTCTCGCGTTAGAAAACAACATCGTGACGCGTCGCGTCAGCATGACGTTTCGCGTTCTCGCGTAATACGTCATATTACGTGCTACGTTAGCGTACCCGGAAGCGCACCGGTACGCGAACCGGAAGCGATCCGCGGCGCGGCGCCGACCGCGTAACGTAAACACAGCAGGTCATGTGACTCGGTAATAACACTTTTCATTGGTTCATTTCACTTTTGGTTTCCTAATGATGTAATACTAGGTCATGTGATCTAAAATGAACACTTTTCATTGGTTTACAACTTTTGCTTTTCCCAAATGATGAAAATCCCTCCTTCTTTCCTCACTCTGACTTTCATCTTGGTGAGAGAAAGACCCTTTATTTACACTTTGACATGGCTTCATTAGTAGCTTCAGCTGGTTCTAACCCACCACCTCCACCAAATCCAAGAGAGAGAGGACCACCTGCTGAAGTAATTTTGCAAGAAGAGGAAGAACAGGAAGAGGAGGAAGAGCCAAGATTTTTGCCAGAGGAGCCCAGGAGGTACAATCGAAAGGAGAATTACATCTGGCAATTCTATAGAATTCCTGAGGGGCAAAAAAAAGTGAATGCACGCTACGTGTTTTGCCGTATATGCGGTGATAGATTGTCAAGGGGAACTGACAAAAAATACAGTTACGGCAATCACACTATGCATCGGCATATGAGTAGGTGGCACCCAAATAATTATAGTGCTGCTCAGCTACGTGATGAGCAACAAAATCCCCTCCCAATGGCAAGAAGATCAGTTGTTCCAGAGGTGTCGGGACCAGAGGCGAGGGAGATGATCCCAAACATCCAAATGTTGTTTGGGCACGTAAAGCAAGTGTGCGTGCACTGTGGCGATTTCATCTGCTACAGGGAAAGTAGCATCATTTTAATTATGAGAGCTATTCAAAATCATGTTAATGTTTGTCCGAGACGCCCCAAAGAATAAATTCTTTTTTTTTTGTTGCTCCTGTTGAGCCCTTTACAATGGATCGTTTTTGTTTCCCCCCCCCCAAAAAAACCAAAAAAAATTTAAAAACGTTCAGAAAATACAAAAAAAGTAAAAAAATGTTCAAAAAATACTAAAAAAATATAAAACAACAAAAACATTAAAAAAAAAGTTCTTTTCAGAACTACCTCCCCATTATAAAAAAATTGGTAGAATATTTGGAACTCTGCCAACCTCTATTTCTCTTAGTTCGCTCCCCGGAGCGCTACCCGGTACGCGTACCGGAAGCTAACCAAAAAAAATATTTTTTTTAAAAAAGAACAGTAAGTATAAGGTAAGCAAACAGACAGTTATGTGAAAAGAAAGACAGCTCTAGGGAGTAAACAAGAGATACTGTTACCTACAATCCACTGCTGATGATGTCACATATTACATCATTCATGACATGGTCAGTAACATCAACAGCAGTGGATTGCGGGTAACAGTATCCTTAGTTTACTCCCTATAGCTGTCTTTCTTTTAACATAACTGTCTATTTCCTTCCCTTATAGTTACTGTTCTTTTTTTTTTAAAAATTTTTTGATCAGTCATAAACAGTGACATTAATAGAAACAGAGAGAATGAACAAGAGTGAAGAACTATGGTCCTCCTCAGCCACCCTCAGAAAACCAAGGGGGTCAAGATACATCTACCGTGCCCCCTTCTACCCATTCTGAACATTATTTGCCCTCCATCTTGTATCTTGATTCGACCGAAACACAAAATGGTGGACTCCCGTAACGCTGCTGGTTTACGAACCGGGCCACTTCCCGGGAAGCGGTCCAAAAAAAAAAGTGGGAAAGTAATTCACAGACACTAAGAGTAATAGAGACGGAGTGAGTGAACAAGTCTGAGGAACTATGAGAACAGAGGGACTGAGAAAAAGAGTGGAAGGATTGAGTAAGTAGGTAATAGAGAAAGGAATGAGGAAAGTAGCAAACGCAGGAAACTGAGGGTTAAAGAAGTGAAGCAGTGTATCTAATAGTAGGTGAATGTGATAGAAATGTAACGAAAAGAGTACAACTATTTACCTTATAATTGCCGTTAAATTAATCACTTTTTATTTTTATACTTTCAATCTGTGAAAGAGAGAACCAACATTTGAAAAATATTAAAACATGTATTTAAAAATTACAAAAGACAAGGGAAAAGATTGAAGGACAAATAGTTTTTCAACAACTTTGACACTGACAGAAGCTTCTGCTTCTCCAGGCCCCCTACACAGTCCTAAAGATATACATTTTAAACTAACAGTATCTTGATGCAGATGAAGTGAGGCCTATCTTAAAACATGGTGCATCTTTTGCATTGCTCTTGTTTCAGAAAAGTGTCGCTTCAGGATGCCAATAACATGTCTCCTATCCAGAGATTTGTTTGAGGTGAGGCCTACTCAGAGTTCAAGATAAGATTTACACTTGTTGAAGTGTACAGAGGAGATAATATCTGTGAAAGTCTACCAATGAAGTGAGTCATGTCCACTGCACTCTTCAACAAAGTAGAAACCTCCTATGTTTCCCTGGACAGACCTAAACTTGATCTGCACAATGTGATTCATAATGATAGGAAACACAGGTGATGTAATTCAAATATGTGCAATTTATTTTGCTCATTTCATAATCACATCACTTGTGTTTCCTTTGCTTAGGTATCTCATTGTGCAGATGTAGTCCAGCATATGAAAGAATACGTAGAAGTGCAGCACTGCATGCAACAACTTTGACACTTACAGAAGCCTCACCTTCTCCATGCGTCCTACACAGTTCTACATATACATCATAAATGCAAACAGTACAGAATTAATTATACATGTTAAATGGTTTATTTTTGCTGTTCTCAGAATGTATCAAAAGTCACTAAAAACAGTGACTTGAACGTATTCATCATGTAACAGCGGGGAAAAAAAACCACAATCAAAATGATTGTGTTTAAAAAACCCATACAACATCAGAAATCAAAATTCAGAACTCCTTAAAGTTAACTTACTTTCCATGACGTCCAAGGATGTCCTATGAACAGCTTACACTCTTTTGTGCTGTTATTACTTTCAGCCCGCCACCTTCTGAAAGAAAACCTCCATCGTTTTTAAAAACATGTTACATGCAATAAATGACTTCTTGCTCTCTACCACTATTTTCCACAAGGCCAAATCTAGTCAGAGCCATTTATAACTCTTGGATTTCTTGTAAGCCAATCCCATCATTTGGCATTTCCGCAACTTTCAGAATTAAAATGTTGAAGATCATTTTCACAATCCTGGAATAGTAATATCTTCCCCTTCTTGCTCAGTCATGTTCTACATTTCCTATGACACTGATACTGCTTACTATGAAGCAGACTTACACTACCTTTATTACTAGTACAATTATTTAATTCTCTACATCACTTTTAATCACAAAGCAATGTAAAACAGTAGACAGCATTGCAGACTTACATTCCCTCTACTCCATGTTTTGATTGGCTGCTTCAATTAGCTTATAAAAAGAAACAGTTTTTCTGAACTCATTCAAAGTGCACATATATCTCCATCATGTCCAGTCCTATGATTAGAAGTTATGTCTCTGAACTACACTTATCCTCAAGGCCAAATTGTGTAGGAGCCATTAGAACTTCTTGAAATTCCACAGAGCACATCCCGAGATTATTTCCCTAAAATTTTGGTTTTAAAAACACCAGGTAAGAGTTTTTAAGGTCATACGGCAATTTTTTTTTGAAAATTAAAACAGAATCATTGCAGAATGACCAGCCATTTCTAGACTTTAAATAAACTGTGTAATGTCCTGATGATATTGAAGGGCCGTCATGATATATAATTGCTGTAGTTACAAAAGTCCTTCCTGATATTGACAACTGCGAAGCTACACATTTTTTTATTAAAGTTGTCAATTTTGTTCCATCAGGCCTACATCGTTGGAACATTAAAATGACGTACTGGCCATATGTTCGTATAAATAATGTGGACATCATTTCAGATTTACATTGGTTACACTCCATGTTGTGATTAGCAGCTTTTACTAGCTTATTAAAGGAGACTGATTTACTGTCTGGCAAAGTTAAATATATAAATCTTTCTGAGTCTACACTAGTAGTACTTGATATCATACAGTTCTCGCAGTCATGCTGCCATTGATAAGAAAGCCCAAACAGCTGATCCACATCTACACCTTCAGCATGTAATACATCAAGCATATACATTAAAAACTCCTGACAATCTTGCTGAATAGTTTGAGAGAATTGTGTCTGGCCTGAACATCTGTCTAACAGATTTCGAATTTCAGACACACTTTCTATGTTTCTTCTATCAGTGGTACATTTCTCTAACACAGAATTTAACAAACCGCAAAATCTTTGATCAGAATTGACCACAATCTCTTCTTTTACATTTTTTAGAGAAAACAAAACATTAATTACTACATTAGCATAGCAGTTGACACCAGAACTGTTTTCAAACTGAAAACCAACAACATCTTCAACAGAATCCTTTTTGTTTCTGCTTGTAATTTTAGGTTCATTCACTTTTTGTCTTTTTGCTATAACCTCCCCAGTATTGTTCTCATTTCTTCGTTTCCGGCCTACCAGACGTTTCTCAAACAAAGGAAACTGAGGCAAATGTGGCGCATACTCTCTTCTTAACCTATTGTATTCCTTAACACAATCTAGATCTGCACAAATGTTTGTGACATCACACTCAATCAAGTACAATCCCGATAAAGTTCTAACTCGTGACAATGCCACATATGCCATACCCTCCTTGAACACAGAACTGCCAATATTCACCAATGCACTGTCTACACTTAAACCTTGCGATTTATGGATTGTCACCGCATATGCCAAGCAAACCGGAAACTGCTTACGGCGAACATATAAGTCTTTTACAAGCAAAAATCTAGCAGAACAACGAGCAATTAGCTGTACTTCCTCAATGCCATCAAATTTAATTTTTAAAAATTCAATTCCATCTCTATTTCTGTATTTCACAAAATCAACAACATTACCCATTGATCCATTTACCAGACCTCTTTCAACATGTAAATTCCTTCTTAAAATTATACGGCAGTTCAAGCACACATTCAGAGTCTTTTCAAAACCTGCAGTTTTAGATATACTCTTCTCTAATGAATCCAATTTTGTTTTCAGATTCTCAGACAAAATAATTGTTGATCCCATATGCTCTACTCTATCAATAGCTTCCAGTTTCACAATCTCTTGCTTTTCTAAATGCAACATTTTGTTGTTAAATTTGGCACATTCTGCAAGAGTTGGCATCAAACATATTCCAGATTTCTTTTCAGTAATTTTCTGAAAAATATTCTCAGGCACAACATCTTGTTCTGGATATAAATTTGACAGTAATCGTGCATGTAAAGCTTCTTTCCCATGCTCGGTCACTTTTCCAATTCTAACATCTTGTAGAATAGTCTTGTAAACTTCATCCTTCGCCTGACGCATATTTTCATGCAGTTCAGCATAATTGAAGTTTAACCATATATTGACGTTGCCAATGCTGCCTAGGCACTTCCTGGTATCTTCATGCGTGAGCATTTTGAACACAGGTTGCCCTTTCACTGGTGTCAGCTGCAAAAGATCTCCGAAAACAATGATGTGTTTGCCACCAAATAACACATCATACTCTGTTTTGAGAACTTCTTGCATCCTCAAATGCACAAAGGCAAGCATGACATTGGAAACCATGCTTACTTCATCAATGATAAGAAGTTTCATTTTCCTCAAGATTCTTGAAACTTCAAAACAAGCATCTCCAGATAGCTTGTGATATTCTAATTTGTTGTCATGCTCCACTGGCAGCATCAGTAAACGATGTAAAGTAATCCCTTTAATATTATGTGCTGCCAGTCCAGTTGGAGCAGTGACAACACAAGACAGCGATGACTCTGTCCTTTCCTGCAAATAGCATGAAATTGCTTTAATGAGGAAACTTTTTCCAGTTCCCGCTTCTCCACTCACGTACAGTCGGACAGGCTTCAACGACGTACATGAGCACTCTTTCTTATCATGACTTAATCCATGATCAATTTGCATGGTAACTTCGTCATATATTTTCCTCTGCTCAACGTTGAGTTGCCTTTCCAACTCTTCTAAGTTAACCACATCCTCTTGAGCATGTGCCATGGCTCTTTCCACTTCATTCATAGCAGTGGCAGCTTCATTTTCAATAAGAGGTCCTCCTAGTGGATCCTGACTCAATGAAGCAGAACTCTGACTGTCCTGAGAACTGTCTCTGGCAATCTCGGCTGCAATCGTTGCTTCCTGCTCAATTTCCGCATTCAACATTTCTACATATTTGGGAAAAGCAGGACATTCTATGGTCTCCTTGGCGGCATTGAAAGAGTCTTCGTAACAGAGGAAATCTCCAAGCAGTTCCTCTTCTACACGCCAAGGCTTGAAAAGTTGCAAAAGTGCTAAATAGAAAAACTCCTTTTTTTCAGGAGATTCGCCACTCAATTTTCGATGGTTTATCAAGTGGCATTTTCTTTGCTTGACCAGACATCCCTCACTTCCTATTACAGCATACACTCCTTTCTCAGTATCTTCTTTGATGTTCCTCTTGAATATGTAATTTTGCAGAACCTCATACAGACAAACATTCTCGAGGTGACTGCTTCGATTTGGATAATATGTATCCAACATGTTTGTCTTCAAAATGTCGGTACTGTTTGGCTCCTTTTCCGCCAAATACTCAATTTCCCGCACAGGTTTGAGAACTCGATTACGCGTTGCAGCAAGACCAAGACTCGCCCAAACGATACTCCTGGACTTGGCATAGAGACTTGCTGAAGACAACCGGTCAGAACATTCGTACGCTCCGATTTCTCGATGCGACAACATCTTCAGACTGAAACTGTACAACTTCTTGCTGAGGCTCTTTTCATGGGAAATGTCCTCCCACATATCCTTCAATTCTGTCTTCTCTTTTTTGGTGATGTAAGACGTCACATACCGAGCCACAGCCATACAGTTATCAGCCACAAACTGTATATCCATGTTAGCATTCCACATGGACAAAATCACCGGGTTGTAGTCGTTGATGTACTTGGACTCTTCGTTCCTCTTCAAATTGTATGTGTTTTTAGGTGATTTCTTCATCACATTATGTCGCAGCGAAGACATCAAACTGTTTACTCTTCCTTTAGAAATCACCGGTCGTGGAAAGCCGAAACGACATTTGGTGTAGAACTTGTCTTTGTTTCGGAATTTACGACGGCAGTACTTTCCACATCGATGGCTTTGGAAACGCAGAACTTTTTCTCTTAGGCTTTTCTTCTCATTTGCGTTTGGAACAGCACACGTAGAATACTGTTGGATGAAACTCATCACTGAGTCTTCTGGATCCGTTCCAAATTTAGGTGCATCCTTGATCCACAGCAACATATGTATATGAGGAGCACCTCTTGCTTGGTACTCCTTTCTCCAGAAGAAATCCAACACCTCTCCAAGAGGTGGATTCTTCTTATTCATGATGAAAGACATCATAGCTTCAAATCTATGATTGAAGTACCTACATACATTGACTGGATCCAAAGAGCACAGTTCTCCGGGTGTCTTGAATTCGATGTTATCTACGTTAGCATTTGCCTCTCGTAGAAATTGAAGTAAGTCTTCCCAGCCATACTCGGCACAACTCAGAGTGAGGAACCATGTGGGAGTACCTAAGTTCCTCAGCATACATTTTAAATCACCATGACGACGGTACCAGTACTCATTAGTACCACGCTGACACGCCATGAGATTAATCAGGTGAGAATCCAAAATACTATCTTGGACATTCACTTTATCCATAAAATCACTTGCCGAGATGTTTTGCATGTGTATACCACTTTTCAAGATGTGGTTCACTGCATATGACAGTCCAGACAGATCGCTTTCAAACAGGAGATGAAACAAATAAGGAATGCATTGTCGAAACCTAGCATCTCCTGCATACAATCGCAAAGTCCGGTATTCAGAAGCAGGGATCACTGACATAATATCGACGACACAAATATCGAGATACACAAATATCGAGTCAAAAATATCGATTGACAAAATATCGACTCCCTATCTTCAAACAGGTAAGTACCAAAATATCGACTCCAAAATATCGACTTACAAAAATATAGACTGTCAAAATATAACGATTTTTTTAAATGTCTTAAAATTAAGTTAAAACTAATATAGTAATAAATATATTTAATATAAACTTAGAAATAATTAATAAAAAAATGTAATTTTAATAAATAATTTATATAATTTAAAAAATTATATCACCAAAAATTACACACACATATATATATATATATATATATGTATATATATATATATATATATATATATATATATATATATATATATATATATATATATATATATATATAAACATATTATTAAATAAACATATATAACATTTTAGAAAATGTTTAAAATGTATTGTTACAACTATAGTGAGTTCAACATTAGCAAAAGTGTTGGATAGCGTAGAGGTCAAATTTACTACTCCCACTCCAGTGGGTGCAACAGTAGGGAAAGCGCTGGATAGCGTAGAGGTTAAAATTACTATTCCCACTCCAGGGATGTATGACGTTACAACGCATACTTTTACAACGCCTACCATTACAACAAAACTTTTACAACGCAAAAACTTTTACAACGCATACATTTACAACGCAAGATTTTACAACGCATATACCTTTACAACGCATACCATTACAACGTAAGTATTGGTAAGTATATAATAATTTTTTGAATATAAATTAATACAAAATATTATAATATAATTTAATATAATTTAATTTTATTAAATAAATTTAATTTAAATGTAATTTTACTTTATTTTTACAAAGTACCCCTGTACCCCGAAAACCCAAAACTGACCCTGAACCCTAAAAATACCCCTTTACCCATAAACTGAAAACTGACCCTGAACACTAAAAATACCCCTTTACCCGAAAACTGACCCTGAACCCTAAAAATACCCCTTTACCCCAAAAACTGAAAACTGACCCTGAACGCTAAAAATACCCCTTTACCCAAAAACTGAAAACTGACCCTGAACCCTAAAAATACCCCTTTACCCCAAAAACTGAAAACTGACCCTGAACCCTAAAAATACCCCTTTACCCCAAAAACTGAAAACTGACCCTGAACCCTAAAAATACCCCTTTACCCCAAAAACTGAAAACTGACCCTGAACCCTAAAAATACCCCTTTACCCAAAAACTGAAAACTGACCCTGAACCCTTAAAATACCCCTTTACCCCAAAAACTGAAAACGGACCCTGAACCCTAAAAATACCCCTTTACCCAAAAACTGAAAACTGACCCTGAACCCTAAAAATACCCCTTTACCCAAAAACTGAAAACTGACCCTGAACCCTAAAAATACCCCTTTACCCAAAAACTGAAAACTGACCCTGAACCCTAAAAATACCCCTTTACCTAAAAACTGAAAACTGACCCTGATCCCTAAAAATACACCTTTACCCCAAAAACAGAAAACTGACCCTGAACCCTAAAAATACCCCTTTACCCCAAAAACTGAAAACTGACCCTGAACCCTAAAAATACCCCTTTACCCAAAAACTGAAAACTGACCCTGAACCCTAAAAATACCCCTTTACTCAAAAACTGAAAACTGACCCTGAACCCTAAAAATACCCCTTTACCCAAAAACTGAAAACTGACCCTGAACCCTAAAAATACCCCTTTACCCAAAATCCCAAACATATAACCTTTTAAAAATAATTATATACTTACTAATACTTACATTGTAATAGTATGCGTTGTAACGGTATCTGCGTTTTAAAAACATGCTTTGTAAATGTATGCGTTGTAAAAGTTTTTGCAATTTAAAAGTTTTGTTGTAATGGTAGTGCATAGTAAAAGTAGCGTTGTAAACGTTGCATACCCACTCCAGTGGGTGCAACAGTAGGGAAAGTGTTGGATAGCGTAGGGGTTAAAATTACTATTCCAACTTCAGAGAGTGCAGTAGTAGGGAAAGTAAATACTTCACAAATATATATAAATAACATAAATATTAATACCAATTACAAATAATTAAAATATTAAAAAAGTGTATACACATATTAAATATTTATTTATAAATACAAAATAAAATTATTTAATTATAAAAATTGCCTACTCATACTAATTAATTACCTATTAACAATAAATTAATTTACAATTTAAAAATTAATAAATTATTTTCAATTACCAATTATATTTTAATTAATTACCAATTAATAATTAATTAACAATTAATTCTAAATAAATATCAATAAATAAATTAACATATTTAATAAATTATAATTAAATTACTTCCCACCCTATTCCCCTATAAACACACAACCCGCTACAGAAAATAAATTACTAAAATTAAAATATTTATCAATTAATCAATTATAATTAATTACCAATTATATTTTAATTAATTACCAATTAATAATTAATTAACAATTAATTCTAAATAAATATCAATAAATAAATTAACATATTTAATTAATTATAATTAAATTACTTCCCACCCTATTCCCCTATAAACCCACAACCCGCTTCAGAAAATAAATTACTAAAATTAAAATATATATCAATTAATCAATTATAATTAATTACCAATTATATTTTAATTAATTACCAATTAATAATTAATTAACAATTAATTCTAAATAAATATCAATACATAAATTAACATATTTAATTAATTATAATTAAATTACTTCCCACCCTATTCCCCTATAAACCCACAACCCGCTACAGAAAATAAATTACTAAAATTAAAATATTTATCAATTAATCAATTATAATTAATTACCAATTATATTTTAATTAATTACCAATTAATAATTAATTAACAATTAATTCTAAATAGATATTAATAAATAAATTAACATATTTAATTAATTAGAATTAAATTACTTCCCACCCTATTCCCCTATAAACCCACAACCCGCTACAGACTTATATTACACAAAAAATAAAAATTATTATTAACTTACCTTAAATTCGATATTTTTGTTGTCTATATTATGTCTAGTCGATATTATGTCCATTCTATAATTTTGATTCGATATTATGTCCATTCTATTCGATATTAATTTTCTCTAGTCGATATTTTTGTTGTCTATATTATGTCTAGTCGATATTATGTCCATTCTATATTTTTTACTCGATATTCTGTCCAGTCGAAATAAAAGACTCGATATTATGACTGTACACCCAGAAGCAGGAATTTGATGAGGTCGCTCATCATATCTTCCTCCCTGACCTGTTGGAAAAAGCTGTGGGAAACACCGAGCTTCCAAACTTTCCTCCCAAACACTAATGGGACTCCCTTTGGCTTGTTTCATTTGAAACAACTCAATAGCATTCCCCACGACTTCCTTGGAATGCAAAGGATGAACACTATAATGTTCATATATTTCTTCACTAGTAGAGGGTTCTACTTTCTCAATTTGACCAGCACACAAATCGCTATCCTCTTCCTCACTTACTTCCTCTTCTGCAACATATACATTCTTATAGTATTTATTATTTTTTTTCAAATACAATGTTGCCTTTTTAACTTTCCTAACATCTACTAAATCTTGCCATATTTTCTTATTCTTTGTCGGAACCCCATTAACTAAGATAACCAGAGGTTCCTCTTCCACTTTTTCTACTCCAATTGTGTTAATGTTTTTCTTCAAATCTAGAGGCAAATAAACAACTCTTCCCTTTAATCCTCTCTGTAAATCTGATGGAGGCAATTTCCCTGTCTTTGGCTCCATTCTTACAATAGCCTGAAAGGGATGGATACTTTGAATCAAAATAGATTCATAAGTATTTAAGTCCTTCAATTCAGAAGGAATCTCAACCAATTCCAGATTATTATGAACTGCTCTAGCAGGCATCTGGTTTTGTTTTAATTTGTTACAACAATAAGTACACACACGTTGATCCAATCCCAAATCAAAACAATTTTCTACCATCAAGTATGTTGCAAAGTCCTTCCATTCACTATTATTTTCCCTTTCACTTTTTGCATATAAATCCACTAACTTAGTCTGATTCTTATAATAAGTGCGTCTACAACACACACAAGTGAAATTAGGCCTCTCACTTGATTTCACGTCAAACGTCGCAATTTCCCTCTGGAAATTATCTGTACTGGAAACCTGTACACTATCTTCCAAATGACCCTCTACTTCTTGCTCAATTTCAACATTCTCCTCTTTACTTCCAAAGTAACAAAACTCAATTTCTTCACATATATTCTTCACATCTATTTCAGAACCATGCAAAAGAGCAGCGCATAATTGTTTCAGCATAATTGCTGGACTCTTAGCATAATACAACATTCTAACTAATTTCCTCACTTTGTTATGATGCACTGCTAGCATCCTGAAATGATGAAAAACACTCTGGCATACTCTCCTGGAAAGACAAGCCAGTGAATGACCATGCAAACCTGTCACTTCTCTTACTCTGCAAGGATCTAATTCTTGCAACAACATCATTTTCTGCTTCAAACTTTTTTTGTTAAAGGACCGTACAAAATCACAAAGCAAATTGATGGAATCCTGTCGCACACTGCAAATACTACTACACTTCCAGGTGTACACAGGACCCTTAGCACGTCTTCCTAAAACCTCATTACCTAACAACTCTTCTGCCTCTGTTGTCACAAGTTTTTCTTTTTCAACTGGACAACCATCTTTCACTTCATAAGCACGACCACTGGTGTCAACTGCATGCACCAAATCATTATCCTGGAAATAACTCTCTTCATTAAAAAATGCATCACAGCTTGAACTATGCATCCATTCTCCAGAAAAAACTTCACAAAAATTACTACGATTAACTATTCTCTTCCATCTACTATTTCTTTTGAAATCAAAAATTGCCTTGTTTAGCTTCCTAATTCTATTGATTATCAAAATAAATAACTTACGTTTAATTTCAAATGCCTGATCAATAACTTTCTCAACTTTTTTTTTCTCTTATAAAAAACTAGTTTCTGTTGACCTTTCTTAATATTTTTTAACAAATTGCCAATTATCCTGTTGCGGAACATTCGTTTACGAATCTCCCTAAACTGTTGTTTCCTTCTACTATCATGCACAGATTTATCTCTTGCTCTAGCAGTAACATTTTTCATTGTCCTTTTCTTTCCATTTGATTTCCTTCTCGTGTTATGGACTGAAACATTTTCTGTAGTAATATTTTTTTTATTACAAATATTTCTTATGAAATATTTAGAGCTCTTACCCGGTGCTTTCTTCGTGGCTTGAGAAATCTTTTTGTTAGAGGACTGCTGCGTTTTTTTTTTCACCTGCTGTCTTTGACGTTTTGCAGCCTTTACCTGTCTTTGTATTGTAGGCATGGTGAAATCTTGAAATGATCTGCAGTTGAATCTGAGGAAAAATATAATAAAAAATGTTAATAAACATTATTATCAAACAGTAAATCAGTAATAGTGATCAAAAACATAACACACTACTTGACATTTTAATTTGGAGATTTTTTAGTCATTGGCAATTTTACAATACAGAAATACCAGAAAAGAAATGACATTTATATTTATGTTACCTATGCTATTTTATATGTGAATCTGATCTAATTTTATGAGCATATTTTAATATTTTATTGAAGACACTACACATAACCTGTTTTTGAAGGTGTCTTTATTTTTAAATTAAACGGTTTACCTTTTTACTTTTTATTGATTATAAATTTTAAAAATAAATGTTTATAATTCCAAAGGCTCAAGCAGGTCAGCTTCCCATCCTATATCATATAATTCGGACAAATCTGCATCCTCATCACGCTCTTCTTCATCCTCAGGATTTAAATCATCCAAAGGATCAACATCCACTGATGTTTCAATTACAAGTTCAATGATGAGGTCAAAATCAACTGATTGCAGATTGTCGCTCATGTTGAGGTTGTCTTTATCTTTAAAGAAAGATAACAACAATGAGATGTTGCAGAGTAAGAAACAAATCTCAGAGATTATAATAGTAAAATTGTTTAACAAGATTAACATTTTGCAGCTATTATTTAGCCATGTTCAGCAATGCTGAGCAGGTGAAGCCTATGTCTAATTTTTCACTGAACAGGACTCATCTCTTCTTAACCTTGGATAAGCCTCACCGACTCTGTGTCCCCTGCACATACTTAAATGTTAAAGGGCAGATTTATATTAAATGGCACATCCCCAGGCATGCACCAGTTAATGTGCACCACTGCTTTACCACCCATGGTGTGCCGCATTTACAATCAGATAGGAGAAAGCTGCGTCAAAACCCTGCGCCTGCTTGAAGCTGGCATAGGTCTTGACGCAGCATTGTGGAGATGGGGCACCCCTGAGCCTTGCTGGAGCTGCATCGCACTTGCGATACAACTCCAGCAATGCGCCACCTTTACGGCACAGATGCGTCACGCATCTGTGCCGTTTTTGCCCCATGCTGCGCCGCATTGTAAATGCAGCACAACATGGGTGGCGGAACAGTGGCGCAGGATGACTGTCACATCCCTGGTGATGCGCCAGTCATCATAAATCTATCCCTAAGCTTCTTATCTTGTTACAGATGAACTGCCATATGTATCATCAAAATATTTTACATTTTCTAAATAGCGAATTTTAAGGAATAAATAGCGATTCTTTACCATTCCTAATTTGCGATGAGCAAATTGCTAATTGCAAGTTACCCATACATTTCCATGGCCTAGGAGGCTCATATGAATGAAGGTTTAATTTGCGATTAGCAATTTGCTCATCACAAATTAGGAATTTTTCCAAGGGTGCAGGGGTGTCTCAAGAACACCCTGCTGCACCCCTGAAAAACAAATTTGGGGGCATATGGCACACATACATGCCCTAAGGGCATGTGTTGGCGTCATATGGCACCTTTTGTTTTTTTGAAAAAAGGCTTTTTGAAAAGAATTCACAAATTACCACCAATTTACCACAATAGTTTCCAAATCCTTAATGTCATTTTTTACATAGTTTTTGTTTGATACATTGCATTTAAGTAGTCACAAAATTTGCAAATGCTTCAGTGCAATCGCAAAATAAGGAATAGCAAATTTTGCTACTCCTTATTTTGCATCAAAGTTGTTTGATACATACCATTTGTCTAATTAACATTCGCAAAGGCCGAAATTCATAGAATTTTGATCTTTGCAAATGCTAATTAGCTTGATACATATGGCCCCAAGTGAGGCCTGTCTTGCGACATGGTGCATCTTTTGCATCACTGCTGCTTGGGTTTTATGTGGTACGTTTTTTTTTACACCATGACATATCTGCCTAAATGCATCAATTTGTAATGTTGTCGCCTCATAGCAAATCTTTTGCACCACCGCTGCATCATAAAAGTTACGCACAGTGGCACAAAAAAGGCATACACCTATCATAAATCTGTCCCTAGCATTTTAAATGATTAATCCAGGATGACAATAATGTGTGTCCTATCCAGAGGTTTGTTTAAGGTGAGGCCTACTCAGGATTGCAGATTAAAGTTACGCTTGATGAAGAATACAGAGGAGATAATACATATAAAGGACTACCAATGAAGTAAGTAATGTGCACTTTATTGCGCCAGTCATCATAAATGTATCCCTAAGCTTCTTATCTTGTTACAGATGAACCACCATATGTACCATCAAACTATTTTGCATTTCCTAAATAGCAAATTTTAAGGAATAAATAGCAATTCTTTACTATTCCTAATTTGCAATGAGCAAATTGCTAATTGCAAATTACCCATTCATTTCCATGGGCTAGGAGGCTCATAGGAATGAAGGTTGCAATTTGTGATTAGCAATTAGCTCATCACAAAATAGGATTTTTTTCAAGCGTGCAGGGGTATCTCAAGAACACCCTGCTGCACCCCTGAAAAAGAAATTTGGCAGCATATGGCACACCTACATGCCCTAATGGCATGTATGGGCGTCATATGGGACCTTTTTTTTTGTTGAAAAAAATGCTTTTTGAAAAGAATTCGCAAATTACCACAAACTAGAAGTTGGTGGTAGTTTCCAAATCCTTAATATCATTTTTTACATATTTTTTTTTTGATACATTGCATTTAAGGAATCGCAAATTTTGAATTATTGACATTTTAAGTCATTTCCACATGTGCAGTGTTTTCAAAATATAATTTGAAAATCGTTTTTGGGGAAAAGTAATGGTTTGCAAATTTATGACAAGGACATAATGGTGTATGCTTCTCTATAAGGCATTTCAGTGTCTCTGATGTCATTTTTCCCATATTACATTATAAGACCTTTCCCCATGAAGCACATTCCTTGTAAATATGCTCCCACCTGTGCATTGCGAATTTAGATTTTGACTGTTTCAGTCACATAGCCATGTTGAAAGTGACCCAAAAAAATTGCAAACGTTTTAAAATAACACATTCATGTGTCTTAAGGACATTTTAAGTCATTTCCCCATGGACAATGTTTTCTAAGTGGCGCAAAAGAGGTATACACCTATCATAAATCTGTCCCTAGCATTTTAAATGATTAATACAGGATAACAATAAGATGTAGCCTATCCAGAGGTTTGTTTAAAGTGAGGCCTACTCAGGATTGCAGATTAAATTTACGCTTGATGAAGAATACAGAGGAGATAATATATGTAAAGCTCTACCAATGAAGTAAGTGATGTCTACTTCATTGCGCCAGTCACCATAAATGAATCCATAAGCTTCTTATCTTGTTAGAGATCAACCGCCATATGTATCATCAAACTATTTTGCATTTCCTAAATAGCGAATTTTAAGGAATAAATAGCAATTCTTTACCATTCCTAATTTGCAATGAGCAAATTGCTAATTGCTATTTTACCCATTCATTTCCATGGGCTAGGAGGCTCATATAAATGAAGGTGCAATTTGCGATTAACAATTTGCTCATCACAAATTAGGAATTTATTCCAAAGGTGCAGGGGTGTCTCAAGAACACCCTGCTGCAACCCTAAAAAAGAAATTTGGGGGCATATGGCGCACATAAATTTTAACAACATTCCTTTACCTCAACAACGATTTTCAAATCATAACTTCAAAACACTACACATGGGAAAATTACTTAAATTGTCCTTAAGACACATAAAAGCGTTTTTTGATTGGCTTTCCTGCATGGTAGGGTCACTTTTAACATGGCTATGTAACACAAACATTCAAAATCAAAATTTTCCATGCACAGGTGGGAGCATATTTACAAGCAATTTGCGCCACAGAGAAAGGTCTTACATTAAAATGGGAAAAATAACATCAGGGACAGTCAATTGCCTTATAAAGAACCATACACCATTATGTCCTTGTCATGAATTTAAAAACAATTCCTTTTCCCCAAAAACGATTTTCAAATCATAATTTCAAAACACTGCACATGAGAAAATGACTTAAAATGTCATTAAAACACATGAAAGCGTTTTTTCATTGCCTTTCCAGCATGGTTGGGTCACTTTTAACATGGCTATGTAACACAAACATTCAAAATCTAAATTTTCCATGCACATGTGAGAGCATATTTACAAGCAATTTGCGCCACAGAGAAAGGTCTTACACTAAAATGAGAAAAATAACATCAGGGACAGTCAATTGCCTTATAAAGAACCATACACCATTATGTCCTTGTCATGAATTTAAAAACAATTCCTTTTCCCCAAAAACGAGTTTCAAATCATAATTTCTAAACACTGCACATGGGAAAATGACTTAAAATGTCATTAAAACACATGAAAGCATTTTTTGATTGGCTTTCCAGCATGGTTGGGTCACTTTTAACATGGCTATGTAACACAAACATTCAAAATCAAAATTTTCCATACACATGTGAGAGCATATTTACAAGCAATTTGCGCCACATAAATCATAATTTTCTCCTTAAAGCACACTATTCTCTATCTAAATTAAAGAAATATTTTCTCACCTTAGCAAATACTTTGAGTTTGAAAACAGTCTAAGAAACACACCAATTTGTCTTCAGCAGAGCAAAAGGTATGCACTCCAGAGTCTGCAGCTATCAAAAGCACAGAAATGCTGTAATTCTTCACATATATTTCTCATGTCACCCAATCAAAACTCTTCCCTCACTTTTTTTCAAATGAAAACCCTTCCCCCTCTGCCCTTTCTGCCTATTTTCCATAGCAACCACCTCTTGGAAAAACTCTGGTGTTTGCAAGTTCACACAACAATGTTGCAATTGAACTCTGAACTCTCAGTGCACCTGCATTCTTTCATTTAATGATTTTTTATTGACCACTCAAAATACATCTTTCAAAGAACACATCTGTGCACCCTAACTTTCTGTTTTCATCAATCAAAATCCACCAATCACTGTTACTGCTTCATGAACACAGAAACTCCACAGTTTTTTTTTCATTTTACACTCTCATTTTTTCAACTGCCATTTCATTGCCACACTTCATCTGACTGCAGGAGAACCTTCTCTCACCATGTTTTCTGTCTGGATTGTTGGTCATAGTTATATTCACTGGGCTCAAAGGTACGTTGAAAGCAGGAATTTACCTAACCTCAATTTACAAGATGTGGAAATTAAGTGGTTTGGCCACAGAGGATTAAAATGTCACCAATTGATACCATTGGTGAAAACCTTTATGCATTTGCCAAAACCTGACCTGTTAATTGTGCACTGTGGAGGTAATGACTTGGGCACTTTGACTGGTGTAGGTCTGGAAATGCTTTTAAAGGACACCTTTGAGCAATTAATGGCACTTTTTCCTCAGACTGCCTTGGTATATTCAAATATATGCCAAAGACAGAAATGGAGGTGGTCAAACCAATTTTGTCCACAAATTGAGAAGTCGAGGAAGCATGTAAACAAATCTGTTTCAGCTTACATGAGAGACCATGGAATGGGCTCCCTGTACAACAATAACTTGCGTTACTACATGCAAGATATCTACAGAGGAGATGGAGTTCACTTCTCAGATGAGGGCAACAGAGTTTTCACTCTGAATTTAAGAATGTGCATTGGTACCTACTTATAAGTACCTAAATGTACCATAAACCCAAAAGCTCTTCTCAGAGCTACCCTACATCTAATCACTCACAATTATTATTTTACTCTAACTTTTTTCACTAATTTTCAACAAAGTACGCTCCCTGGGGCGCTACCCGGTACGCGTACCGGGAGCTAACCTCGCGAAATTTTTTTAAAAAAATGTTTTTTTTTCGCACATATAAACCTCCTCAGCCACCCTCAGAAAACCTAGGGGGTCAAGATAACTCTACCGTGCCCCCTTCTACCCTTTTCCGAACATTAATTGCCCTCCATCTTGTATCTTAATTCGACCGAAACACAAAATGGTGGACTCCCGGAACGCTTAAGGTCCGCGAACCGAGGCGCTCAACGGTTCGCGTACCGGGTCGCTCCCTGGGAAGATAAAGGAAATAAAAAATAATCAAAAAATCCAACAATCAATTAACATACAGCATTTGAAAAGACTATCATTCATTTTTCATTGTAGTACGCTCCCCAGAACGCTTCCCGGTTCGCGGACCGGGCGCTAACCACGAAAAAAAACAAAATTTTTTTTTATTTTTTTTTGCCCCGCGGGGCCCCTTTAAAACCTCCACATTAAACCTAGGGGGTCAGCGAGGATCTAATATGTCCCCTTATAGTTATTTCCCCCTTTGTTTTGGCCTCCTCTTGTCTCTCGATCCTACCGAGAGACAAGATGGCGGCCGCTCCGGACTGTTTAGAATGTTGACAGACACCGGAGAGCCAATCAGCTTCGCTACGCGAAGTTCCGGTACGCTTAAGGTCCGCGAACCGGGCCGCTGCCCGGTCCGCGCTTACAGATATATATCTTTTTTTGAACGTTAATTTCTCAAAATCCACTGCAGCACATATATTGAGACCTACAAAAGGCACATCGGGCTACCAGTCCCTACAATTTTGCCAAGTTTCGTGCAAATCCATTCAGCCGTTCGGGCTAAAAGTGAGGCTAACCGCCCTATGGAAAACTCAATGTTAAAAACACGTTTTGGGACCCCCCTTTTTTCTCGGCCCCCCCTGGACGAACCCCCCCCAAATTTTGAGGGGCTCCTCAGAAACAAAATGTTCCATTTTCCAGAAAATTTCAGCCAATTCCGTCCACAAACGCCAAAGTTATTAGACATAGAATTTTCAAAAATCCCATAGGGAAAAAATCCTAACTATATATACCTACTGGCGACCGCCAGTAGGTAATATATATATTATATATATATATATATATATATATATATATATATATATATATATATATATATATATATATATATATCACAAACACAACAGGGTCCTGCTGAGATCCTCTCTCCCAAGCCAGGTGGCGCAAAAATATCGGCGGACCACACAAAGCCGATTCAATATTCCATTTAAAGTCTGCTTCACAGGTGATCAAGACACTCTTAGTGTCGAAACGCGTAGCGTGTAAACCTGTAAACAATAAATCATCTGGTATTACGGAATCCTGAGTGCGCAACCTTTTTGCTGTGAAGCAGACTTTAAATGGAATATATATATATATGTATATATATATTTAAGTCTGTTCCAAGGTATAGCTGAATGATGCTTCTTATTTTTAGATAGTTGGTTGAACATGCAGTACAAATGTGTATGTTCAAAGCTTTTCATATAAGGTGTAGTTTATTAGGCATCATTTTTCTTCTTTCTATAAAGGTATAGTTTAATAAGACTCCATAATTATAGATAGTTTGGTAAAATGTAGCTCAACTGTGTTGTTTGAAAGATGATCATATAAGGTGTTAATAATTAAGTTTCTGTTATTAGTTTGTACAGAAGATAATTTTAAATGATGCCATATGTTTCAAGATAGAATGGTGTAATAAGGGATTGGTAATTATGCTTCTTTTTGCCATTTGAGCTAATGTATAGTTGAATGATGCCACATAATTTTAGATATAATGTTGAAGATGTATAATAAAAGAGTGGTTTTAGAAATGCTCATAAAAGGTGTTATTTATTAGTCTTCTTCCTTAAGCCTGTTGAAAGGTATAGTTTTATGATGTCGCATATTTTTAGATTTATTGGTCAAGATATAGCTCAAAAGTAAACCACCAAATGTTACTCTTTCTGCTATGTTGTAGTTATCTACTTAGCTAGATAGTATGTAATGACTCATTTATGTGTTCAGATGGTATTTATATAGTTGTATGTATATTTATTGAATTATTGAGAGGTGCGTGACTGATTACAGGAGTGCAAAGGTAGTGAATATGTGATTTTATAAGTACATGAGAAATTATTTACTGATTCTATATTGTGCAATCTCCCAGTTAGTATGCAAGCACTACCCATGCATTCATGTAATGAATCATGCACTATCCACACAGTCCCCTAACCACCTACACCGTACTGATTCACCATGCTGTCAACTTACAGCACTCTAAGTATCCAGTCACTATCCATGTACTTTTACAATGACTCAGACCTTAAGACATGCAGTGCTACAATCAAATGTGCACTATCCATGCAGTCCCCTAACCACCTCCACAGTACTGATTCACTCCTCCAATTACCCAGGTAGTACCCATGCAGTCCAGCAACCACATTGTCACTCTCTGTGCACTCCTCTAATCATTTAGCCAGTACCATGTCCTTATCGAATCACCGCGCCAAAACCCAAGCACTTATAATTTCACTATGCTGTCAACTTGCAGCACTCTAAGCATCTAGTCACTATCCATGTACATTTGCAATGACTGAGGCATTAAGACATGCAGTGCTAGAACCAAATGTGCACTATACCTGCAGTCCCCTAACCACCTATACAGTACTGATTCACTTCTCCAATTACCCAGGTAGTACCCATGCAGTCAAGCAATCACACTGTCATTCTCTGTGCACTCCTCTAATCATTTAGCCAGTACCATGTCCTTATCGAATCACCGCGCCAAAACCCAAGCACTTATAATTTCACTATGCTGTCAACTTGCAGCACTCTAAGTATCGAGTCACTATCCATGCATTTGTACAATGACTCAGGCATTAAGACATTCAGTGCTACAATCACTGCATGCCCCTAACCACCTACACAGTACTGATTCACTCCTCGAATTACCCAGGTAGTACTCATGCAGTCCAGCAATCACACTGTCACTCTCTGTGCACTCCTCTAATCATCCAGCCAGTACCATGTCCTTAACTAATCATTGCACCAAAACCCAAGCGCTTATAAATTCATCATGCTGTTAACTGGGAGCACTCTAAGTATCCAGTCACTATTCATGTACTTGTACAATGACTGAGGCATTAAGACAGGCAGTGCTACAATCAAATGTGCTCTATCCTTGTAATCCCCTAACCACCTACACAGTACTGATTCACTCCTCCAATTACCAAGGTAGTACCCATGCAGTTCAGCAGTCACACTGTCACTCTCTGTGCACTCCTCTAATCATCCAGCCAGTACCATGTCCTTAACTAATCATTGCACCAAAACCCAAGCGCTTATAAATTCATCATGCTGTTAACTGGGAGCACTCTAAGTATCCAGTCACTATTCATGTACTTGTACAATGACTGAGGCATTAAGACAGGCAGTGCTACAATCAAATGTGCTCTATCCTTGTAATCCCCTAACCACCTACACAGTACTGATTCACTCCTCCAATTACCAAGGTAGTACCCATGCAGTTCAGCAGTCACACTGTCACTCTCTGTGCACTCCTCTAATCATCCAGCCAGTACCCTGTCCTTTTCTAATCACTACACTAAATCTCAAGCACTTATAAATTCACCATGCTGTCAACTTGCAGCACTCTAAGCATCCAGTCACTATCCATGTACCAGTACAATGACTCAGCATTAAGACATGCAGTGCTATAATCAAATGTGCACTATCCATGCAGATCCTAACCACCTTCACAGTACTGATTCACTCCTCCAATCACCTAGGTAGTACCCATGCAGTCCAGCAATCACACTGTCACTCTCCGTGCACTCCTCTAATCATCCAGCCAGTACCATGTCCTTATCTAATCACTGTGCCAAAACCCAAGCAGCATGCTGTCAACTTGCATCACACAAAGTATCCAGTCACTATCCAGGCACTCACATTGTAGTACTCTAATCATCCAGTCAGTACCCATGTACTCATGCAATTACCCATGCACTAATACATGCAGTGCTACAATCACATGTGCACTATCTATGCAGTCCTCTAACCACCTACACACTACTCATTCAGTCCTCCAATTACCCAGATAGTACCCATGCAGTCCAACAATCACACTGTTACTCCCTGTGCACTCCTCCAATCAATCAGTCAGTACCATGTATTAATATAATCCCTCCACCAACACTCAAGCACTTATAAATTCACCATACACTCACATTGCAGTACTCTAATCATCCAGTCACTACCCATGTAGTCATGCATTGACCAAGTCACAAACACATGCACTGCTACAATTCTTTGAGTGCTACCTATACAGTTTAGTGATCTCCATGTTACAACCTATTTACACCTTCAATTACCCAGCCAGTCCCATGTCCTAATCCAATTACTCCGCCAAAACGTAATCACTTATAAAATCACCATACACTCTCCTTGCAGTAGTGTAATTATCAATGTCAATGTTGAATATCTTTATTCGGTAAAATTTGTTCACCATAAAAGAGTACATATACACAATAAAAATACAATTTACCCGCTAAAAACAATAATAATAATAATAGTGTAATTATCCAATCAGTACCCATGTATTCCTACAATAACACAGGCAGTAACACATGCAGACTTACAATTACCTGTGCATTACTCATGCAGGCCAGCCATCTCCCTCTCACTACCCATGCACTCTTAGAATCAATCATGCTCTACACATGTACTCTAGCAATCACCCCGATGTTAGAATGCAGTTATTTCTCTTTTTTAACCAAATAAGGTAGTACTAAAGAGAACTGTTTTTTTTTCTTCTTTTTTGTTTTCACAATTTTTTTGAGTTTTGTGAACAATTTTGAGATTTTCGGGGTGTTTTTTCAAAAACAAAAAAACAGACAAAACTTTAAACTTTTGGAATAAAAATGTCATTCCAACTGAAAAAAAAATTGGCAGCGATGATTTCTGGCTGCTGAACATACAGCGTCACCTGATTGCTCCCCACAGCATAAAATGGAATTGCATTTTATACAATGCTGTTTGAGCATTGCAAACTCTGTCTGAATATCTGGGCCACGAGATGAAGAGGTTGATCCTCCAGAAGTGCTAAGACCAACTCCCTGGTCAGTTTGTGTGGCCTCTTGAGCACGTCGCAATTGTTCTCCTGCAAGTTGTCTCGGATGGATAGTCTGTAGATGCTTATACATACTGGAAGTCTCACCCAAGTACTTCTTCTCGCTGCCTCATGATAGAACTCTGGGACAGAGCGTGCAGCTGACCTTCCTTGCATTTACTTTTCTTTCTCCCTCTGGAAAAATAAGGAATTTCCAAACAATAGACTCTGGTCTTTTTTTGGAGGTGGTCCCAAATCTTCATCATCAGATGGAAGGTCTATTGATGGAGTAGAAGAAGTCATTGCAGACGTTTTGGAAGTAAACACCAAACAAACTTTCAGTATTGCTCCTATAAACACAGCAGGTATCTCTCCTCTGATGCAGCTGAGAGAATGACTAAAGATGGTGGCGTCCTCCAAGTTCTAGAATGGAAAACCTTGTCAATCAATGAAATAGTTACTTTCACAGTCACATGGGAGTCGCACATCCACCGCGCAACCAGCGCACACCCAACACGATGTCGCGAAAATATATTTAACAATAATATAAGTTTATTACAAGTACAAATAAATTATTTTTATAAATAGTTTAGATAATCTCTTGTTCTGATATGTACATTAAAGTTGTATACATATAGTTTTAATACATACATTTTTTTATGGGAGTCGCGCACCTGGTGCGACCCAGCACTATATGACGTCATGCGGGTCCCAGCACTGCGCACACGTAGCATATGAAACGCGCACATGACGCAAACCCATACATATATGACGTTAACTGGGCCATGCACCGTTCACATGTTGTATACCAATCGCGCACATGACGTGATCCCATACGTAAATGACATTACGCGGGGCCCGCACCCGTCGCAAACCAAACGCGGCTCCTCAGACACTGGGAATTTGCTAACAAATACATCTACAGTATGGTAGCTGTATTTAATAGCCAAAAATCTATAGACTCAGGTCTCTTTTTCATTACAATGTCAGCAGGACTGAGTTATTTCAAATGCATTATGGAACACATCATACGTTTGTGGCGCTCTACCACTCCGCAGCACTCAAAGCTGGTGAAGTTTTGAAAGCTTGTCTAACAGCTAAGGATAATCGCTGAGTACAACCCCAAAAGCGCGGCGCTATGCATGGGCAATATCTTAAGTATCTTGATATGTTCCATGTGCTCAGTGCAAAAAATGTAGTGTACGGTGTTATTGTATGGCATCATTCAGCCCTCATCAGTGGGGAGATTAGGCTGCTTCCGGCCGAGATGGTATTTATTTTACCTGTATGGAGTATCGGTAACAAGTTGCTTACAGGTGCAAGCTGCCATAGATATAGTTTGTCAATACATATCTCACTTCAATTCCTGTGCAACTGTCTAGCTTTGCTGGTGTTGCTAACACGCATACTCTCAGTCCTAAGTGGCACTACTAGCTTGCACACGTACAGTACAAGCTGAGGATCTTGAAGATATTACCTGTGATCAGGTATCCCGTTGGCAGTGGTTCTTTGGTAAAAGAGTGAGCACAGGTGCCCAAAATATTCTTCTGCTCAGAAACCCACTATTAAATATAGGCACTGGTCCCTGTAGATAACTTAGTGGCCGGCATTGCGCAGTGGGCCAATGCGGTATACAGTGCCCCTCTTCCTAATGAAGGAGGAGATATACGGGTGGTGAAGTTGTCAGATTTATTGTTCAGAAAACTCCCCTTTTCGTAGGGGCAGGGATGCCTTAGGTGAAACCTGGGGGAAATGGTTGTTGCAAGGCGGGGCTTGCTGGCACACTCCGCACAGTGAATGTAGCAAGAAAAATGTTCTCCCTTGATGGTGGAGGAAATGGGCATGTCGTGATGTTGTCCCGCTTATTTTGGAAAGGGCATGAATGTCCTGATTGGCACCTTGGAAAAGCTGTTGCAAAGCTGGGCCTCCTGGCACACTGCACAGCGGCTGGCACACTCTGCTCAGCGGAGGTCATATTAATAGGTCCCAGATGTTCTTGGAATGGGGAGAGCGATAGTTCACTTGGGTATTCAGCTTCCACCTTGCGGGTGGATAACGCCAGCGGTATGGGCCAGGGGGGTTCCAGTCAAAGAAATAAACACATTCTTAAAAAGCTGAACAAGTAACAACTCAATAAAAAGAATTTAACAGGTTTCACAATGAGCACAATTGTAACAATTAGCTCCAGCCAGGAATTAGGTGTTGTTCTGTGGGATTAAGGTACATCTGTAGGCAAAGGGCAGGAGTTTTCATACAGGTAATGCTGCGGACCATTGTGAAGACAGTCAGCACCAGGGGGGGGGAGGGCGAGTGCACCGGGCAGCTTCTCACCCTGTGGCAGAGCGCTGACAGTTAACTACAAAGGGGGATGCACAACAATGGAGGTGCAGCCATTTGATAGACCCCAGGAAGGGGTAGATTCCACGTGTGCACTGGGTAGGTGGGGAGGAGGGACTGTCCTGGTGGTAGTCCTGGACTCTACTGCCCTAACCCACAATGTATGGACTGGGTAGAATCTTGGGGAATTTGCCTGTATTCAGTTACCCCGTTGGGCCGGTGCAGTATTTGGTGGATGTAAAGTAATGCAACTGTTGGCTGTAGCGCGTTCTGGCCTGCTGGCACAATGTGCGCAGCTTAGTGGGAGATTGGTGGGCCGAGATGGCCAAGTTCAAATGTACGGCCAAGTTCTAGTGTACGGCAGAGTTAAAAAGTTAAAGCGTAATGTCGTACCTAATTTCCTTACTGTTGGCTGTAGCACGTTGGGGCCTGCCGGCACAATGTGCGCAGCAGAGTGGGAGATTGGTGGGCCGAGACGGCCAAGTTCAAAAGTACGGCCAATTTCTGCTGTACGGCCGAGTTAAAAGTCAAAGAGTAATGTCGTACCTCATTTCCTTACTGCCATTGACATGTTGATGCAGATATAAAGTGAAGCTGTGAATTGTTGTTATATATACACCCAAGAAGGATATTTTTCTCTGGTAATGGTCTGTGGTGAATTACCTGGATTGATGTGAATAAAAGGCTACGCCGTGGACAACATACCCTGATTTTGAGAGTTCTTGGGCGTAGCGGGGAGGTAAGGTGATGACATTTGGGGAGGAGGGAATGTCACGTTGTGCACTTACTATTAGTAACAGTTGAAAATTCACGCACTTCGTGCCTCACCTGACAGGAAAATAAACTTGCACTCCTCGCTTGACTGGAAAATAAACATACACTCCTTGCCTGACTGAAAAATAAACGTGCAATCCTCACCTGACTTGAAAATAAACGTGTAATCCAACTGCTTGTGAAAAAGACAGTGACTGCCAATAGCAAACGTTTTGGAAGCAACTGATATCACAGATGTTTCAAGGCACTTTTTTCGATCTTGCCCAACTCATTGTAACTATGCCTGGCGTGTGTAAAGCGCGGCGCAGCAGGTTCAAGTTCAACTGCGATGGGCTATGTGGTGGTGGAGCACCCATCAAACACCATGTGGTGCATCGTGGACACCTGAACTAAACACATTTGATTTTAAGGGACAAGGAGTAGGCATTACAATGTGGTTGATAAAGAGCGTTTTTAACATGAACACAAGGGATTGTGCAGTGGTACATTCGGTCTCAAGGACCAGTGAGGAGTCAGGGGTGGATTTCTGTGGGCGAGAGTGTGCCTGTTAGATTGGTGTTCCTAGGTCTTCTTTCTGAATGTCCCCAAGATGTCTTTAGGGAAGGTTCGACCTAAAAAAGTGCCATGAAACGGCCAATCCTGACTGCGTCATGGTGCTACTTTTTTCTGATGAACAGGGAATGGGGGAAGGAAAGAAGGGCATGGAGCGGGTGTGAGTGATGGGGGTAAGCAATGAAAAAGAAGGCAGTGACCAGCCAGCGCTGGCCACACCATGAGGCTTTTTTCTGATGTCCAGTGGAATGAGTGGTGGAAAGCAACAACGAAGAGGGAGAATGTGAGAGGGGCAAGAAAAGCATTATGGTAGCAGAGGCTGTGGAAGAGACAGGGCAATTAACAAGGACGCAGGAGACGGTGGGAGCGATGGGAACAAGCAACAAGGACGCAGGTGGCTGGGAGAGGGACGGGGCAAGCAACAGGGATGGGAAAGGGAGGGGAGGGATGGGGGAGTGGCAGAGAGGGCGTGCAAACATATGCACTTTTATGGAGTGCTAGATTAAAAGTAAAAACAAAGGTACCTCTGCAAGCGGGCAGCTAGTGGAAGGGCTTTGGCCGCTGACAGGACATTGTACTTGGTCCATGGGCCATAGAAGACAAGATGACATGAAGAGAAACTTGGAAGTAGGAGCCGCTGTCCAATGAGAAGCAATGAGATTAAAGTGATGTTAACGCCAACCAATAGTAATTAAGAGGCATGCTCTAAGCTCATTTGAGCCTTTTTTATTTATGAGACTTCGCACATGCACTGTCTCAGGCGAAACCTAAAAAAGGATTCCACCTTAACAATGTAGCTTGGTGGAAAGGTAGAGATGTTATACTTCTTCCCCCCCCTGATACTGACATTCGTTTGACCTGGTGAGGTGGATGCTCTGTAGTAGACATTGAAAGGCCTACGGTAAAAATGATAATAAATAGTCAGTTGGCAAGAAACAGACATTTGAAGGGTGCATGCCAAGGCTGCTTCCTGTCCTCCCTTCTTTTGCCCGCTTCAAGGAACTGCTGTTACAGGATATCAGGAATAATAAGGCTATAAACGGGCTTAAATTAGGGTAGGACAGCTTCAATTCCACCCGATATGCTGACAACATCATGGTTACTATGACACACACAGAACGACCCATGCAGGACCAAATGTCTGAGCTGGAAACGGTGGTACTTTATAAATTAAAATGCATCGACTCGCCCATTAGGCGCAGTTTCATGGTTCACAAGAGCACAGCTCCCCGATCACGAGTTTGGCCTAACTGCCAAGGGATCACCTTGCCCGAGTGGGGGTCTAAGTAATTACTGATCCGCCTCCACATTTGGGAATGCAGGGTTGACACCTGGGATGAACCGGGCCAGTGCTGGAGGCAACAAGATTTTTCACAAAGGTTCAATCCATTTTTTTAGGATATTAAAAAGGAGTTTACTTTCCGTGTGGCAGAGCGAATCTACTATCTACCATAAGCCACTGGGTGCAACAGCCTGAGGTTAAAATGTGAGAGGTATAGTATCTCTTCCCTTTCGAGAGGTTCCTCCGTGCACTGTCCTCCACAAGACAGCTGGTTTCCAAGCGATCACTTCCTCAGTTAAATTTCCTTTTCGGTTAGAATGGGATGAGCGAAGTATTACTTACCATAGAGGCAAGGCAATGAGAAGAGACATCAGGGAGGAAACAATTTCGCTAGGTACTCACAGGGGAAGGAAACATTATTTAGAAAGACTCTATTCCTCAATTACACATAATAAATCCGGCTAAGGTGGTGCGGCGAGAAGGGCACAATCCTGCACATCCTGTGGTATTGCCACGACTGGAGAGATACCCTGACTGGGGGCCTTTACTGTGATTTCTACCAGAAGGAGATTTTCTCCCGCACTCACTGAAAGGTAAGTTATACCACGTACTTTACTAGTCAGGCAAAGAACCATTCCACTATGAGGGGAAAGGACCAGATTATACTAATGGTTGTTGATCTCTAGCTACAAAGAGTGTGGCCATTTTTGGGTCACGTGAAAATGCTGTTGCGGTGCATAGAGCCCCTGACAAACAGTGCCTCTCTTCCATAGCTCTGCCTACTTTATGTGAACGTTTTTTGCTCCATGGATCGCGCCCCGTACAAGAAAAAAATAGAAGTCATACGCAGTGATTGGAAGTCACCAGTAGATGGCACTATAAACCCGCGACTTTATATCTCCTTAAGGAAGTGTCAGCTCTGCGTGGTTTCCTGGTTCTCACTATAGAACTTTTAATACATGCAACATGCATAGATGCATATTTGCATACACGTATACATCGAGGCTGTGAATACAGCAACTTGACTTGAGGCAATCTCTATTTTATTACATGCCACTGAAATAATTGCACTCAGCCATGATCTGCTTCGCTCATTCTTGTGCACATATGTGCACAGTCACACCGACTGATCCGCGGATACACCTCATTCATTTTACGATTCTCAGTTTTTCATAATTTTACTGAGTCTGACAATCTTCTCTGTTGTTACACGTCAGAGACTTACCCCTGCTCTGCTAATGCACCTCGTTCATGATTAGATTCACCATTTTGTTACTCTTGGTCAGAGACTTACACCGCTCTTTTGGTGCACCGCATTCTTGATCTCATTCATCTTTCGTTATTCTATTCTGTTAATCACCTCACACTTTCTTATTATCATTTTTAACCTCAAAACAGGAACATAACACTGAATATTGTCGCGATAAATAATTAACATACGAGCTACCACGCGGGAGGGGGCGGGGTAATTCCCTAGTGCAAGAACCACTTGGCGTTAGAACATGACCAGCGGGTGAGGGCATTGGGGCAATAGTGATACACATGCCCAACACCATACTTACAAACCCTTTAAGCGACTCTAGTCAGCGCTTAATTTGTAAAAAAACAAACTACAAATAAGTGCCAGAGCTCTAGTCATCAGACCTCTGCTTCTTTCACCACCCATGGCCACTGCAGTCGTTGCCAATAACAGTACATACACAACTACTACTAACCAGCACACTACAAGTGTGACAATTCACAAGACACTGCGCTGCAGAGCGACCCCACTCAAGACCTGATGTAGCTCACACCGCCAGGAGTGAAGCATAACCCCCTGTGGCGAAAGGGGGGCCCACACACTTAAGGGGAGGCCTTTAGTGCGCCCTCCTTGCGACATGATGGATGCATCATATTTACCGTATGATGCATCATGTTGCAAGGAATGACAAATACATCAGTATTACTGACATATCTGTAGGCGCAAAACTGATTCACATGGGGCAAGCCCCATGTGAAAGGGCCTGCGTCAGTCTTACGCCTGCCATGAGACAGGCATAAGATATTGAAGCAGTAGCGTTCTAGAAGTGGTGCACTGAAATCTTATAGATTTCAATGCGCCACTTCTAGGAGGCTTAGAGGCGGGGGAATGCCCACCCTACATACATTATACCTGATGCAGGTATACTGTGGTGCTGGGGTTTACAAAGTAACGCATCTGCCTAGATGCGTCACCTTGGTAAATAGGGCGCAACATGGCATTTTTACACCGCCTGTGCGTCACAAAAAAGTGATGCACCGGCAGCATAAAAGTGAAGCAAGGCCTCCTAAATTAGGTCCCGAAATCATATAGATTTCAATGCGTCACTTCTACAATGCTTTTTGTGGGGGAATGCCCATCCGACATACATTATACCTGGCAAAGGTATAATGAGACGCAGGCGTTTACAAAGTGACACATCTGTCTAGATGCGTCACTTTGTAAATAGGGCGCAACATGGCCAATTTTTTACACCGGAGGTGCAAAAATGTCACAGTGCAAAAATGTCTACTTGTGTTGACGCGAGATGGATGCGAGTGGGCTCATGTAAACGTTGAAGAGGGTGGGACTGAGTGATGATCCTTGTGGTACACCGCAGATGACTTCGGTGGCCTCTGATTTGAAAGGGGGAAGTTGGACTCTTTGAGTTCTTCCAGTTAGGAACGAGATGATCCAGTCCAAGGCTTTTCCTTGTATGCCGATGTTGCTGAGGCGTTGTATGAGGGTGCTATGACAGACTGTGTCGAAGGCGGCGGAGAGGTCGAGTAGAATGAGGGCCACTGTTTCTCCGTTGTCCAGTAGTGTTCGGATGTCATCTGTAGCTGCGATGAGGGCGGTTTCGGTGCTGTGTTTGGCTCGAAAGCCGGACTGTGAGGGATCGAGGGAGTTGTTGGATTCAAGGAAGGCGGCGAGCTGGCTATTGACGGCTTTCTCAATGACTTTGGCAGGGAATGGGAGGAGGGACATGGGGCGGTAGTTTTTAAGTTCAGAGGGGTCAGCTGTGGGTTTCTTCAGGAGGGCGCTGACTTTGGCGTGTTTCCAGCTTTCTGGGAAGGTGGCAGAGTTGAAGGAGCAGTTGATGACCTCACGGAGATGGGGTGCGATGATGGAGTCTGCTTTGTTGAAGATGTGGTGGGGACAGGGGTCGGTTGGCGAGCCAGAGTGGATGGAGTTCATTAGGTGGATGGTGTCTTCAGTGGTGATTGGGTTCCAGGCGCTGAGGTTGTTAGAAGGCGGATTAGGTTTGGAGGGGGGTGGAGAGGATTGTTCGTTGGCAATGTTCTCGAAGCTGTTATGTATGTCGGCAATTTTGTTGTAGAAGAAGGAGGATACCGAATCGCAGAGGTCTTGGGAGGGAGTGATGTCGTTTGAGGCTGCGGTGGGGTTGGTGAATTCTTTGACTATGTTGAATAGTTCCTTGCTGTTATGGGCGTTATTGTCGAGTCGATTCTTGAATGCTGATTTCTTGGTGGATCGAATCAGTTGGTGGTGTTTGCGGGTGGCTGCCTTGAAGGTGGTCATGTTGTCGGTGGTTGGGTTTGTTCTCCATGTTTTCTCGAGAGTACGGCATAGCTTCTTGGATTTCTTAAGGTCATCATTGAACCAGGGGGCCTTTTTGCTGTACTGTTTGGTGTGATGGTTTTTCAGGGGTGCTAATTCATCAGCGCTGTGAGTGATCCATTGTTTGAGATTGGTGGCGGCTTGGTTTGGGTCCGATGAGAGGGCGGGTGGGTTTTGGTTGAGCGATGTGAGGAGTTGGTCGGTGGTGATTTTGTTCCAGTTTCTTCGAGGAATAGGTTGTTGGGGGGTTGTGGGTCGAGGTGGTTTTGTAGCTGAAGTGAACACAGCTGTGGTCCGTCCAGTGGAGATCTGTGGTACGATCGAAGTAAATGTATTTGCTGGAAGTGAAGATTGGGTCGAGTGTATGTCCGGCTACATGGGTGGGGGTGTCAACAAGTTGTTTGAGTCCGAGATTGGCCAGGTTGTCAAGGAGGGTAGTGGTGTTGCTGTCGTTTTTCTTTTCCAGGTGGAAGTTGAGGTCTCCTAGTAGAATGTAGTTCTCGGAGGCGAGGGCATGTGGGCTGATGAAGTCGATGATGTCTTCGCTGAATTGTTTACGGGTTCCTGGGGGCCGGTAGATGAGGGTGCCTCTAAGTGTGGTCCTAGGGTCGGTGTGGATCTGGAAGTGGAGGTGTTCGGCGGTTGCAAGGTTATCGTCGAAGCTGGTCGTGATTTTGATGGTGTTCTTATGGACGATGGCGATGCCTCCTCCTGTTTGATTGGTGCGGTCTTTTCGGGTGATCTTGTAAGAGTCCGGGATGGCTATGGCGATGTCGGGTGTTGATGATGCGTTCATCCAGGTTTCTGTAAGGAAGGCGACGTCCGGTGAAGCAGTGTCGAGTAGGTCCCAGAGTTCAGTTGCGTGTCTGTGGACTGAGCGGGTGTTCAGTAGGATGCACTTCAGGTGGTTAGAGTCGGAGCTGTGTTTGGAGTTAGTGGATGTGGTATGGATCTTGACGCTGGTAAATTTGCAGGAGTGGCAGGTGAAAGGACCATGGGTATGTCCTGGGGCAGCTTCGTAGCATTATGGTGTGCGTCCGTGGTTAAGGGCGCTGAGGGTAGTGGCGTTGTACATTATGCGGGAGGAGTGCGGTTTGCGGGGACCAGGGGGTCTGGCGCTGGGCGCGGTCCAGGCGCGGATGGGCGTAGACGGGCTTACCTTTGGCAAGGGGCGCGACCGCTGCGCGTGAACGCTGCGCATATAGGTATCTGTCATAAATGGAGAGAGGAGGTGGGCGGAGCGTGGGAGGGGCAGCAGGGAGGCGGTAGCGTGGGGGGAGGGACGGGCTGGAGGCACAACAAAATGGCAGCAACACAAACAATGCAAACACGACGATATTGGGGGTGAATAATGGCAAATACTGCCGTGGGCACAGTCAGGCAGCCTCAGGGAGCAATGCAGGCAATGCGAGCGGTGGAGCGCCAGGATTACACACAGGCACAGACAATAATTACAGCAATGCGAGGCGCAGGTAAGCACAGATTAAATTCAGGTACAGATTAAAGGCACAGGCATAGAATCGTTAAGGCAGCAGCGGGGAGAGCAGCGCTACGATACCAGGAGGCACAGGCACAGGATCGTTATGGCAGCAGCGGCGAGAGCAGCGCTATGATACCAGGAGATGCCAGGGGCCAGGGGGGAGCGACCGCTTCTGCCGAAGACAGGCTGGTCACAGTGATGCGCAGGACGGGACGTTCCTGATAGCCAGTGGGTGGGAGGGGCAGCAGGGAGGCGGTAGCGTGGGGGGAGGGACGGGCTGGAGGCACAACAAAATGGCAGCAACACAAACAATGCAAACACGACGATATTGGGGGTGAATAATGACAAATACTGCCGTGGGCACAGTCAGGCAGCCTCAGGGAGCAATGCAGGCAATGCGAGCGGTGGAGCGCCAGGAATACACACAGGCACAGACAATAATTACAGCAATGCGAGGCGCAGGTAAGCACAGATTAAATTCAGGTACAGATTAAAGGCACAGGCATAGAATCGTTAAGGCAGCAGCGGGGAGAGCAGCGCTACGATACCAGGAGGCACAGGCACAGGATCGTTATGGCAGCAGCGGCGAGAGCACCGCCTCGATACCAGGAGATGCCAGGGGCCAGGGGGGAGCGACCGCTTCTGCCGAAGACAGGCTGGTCACCTTGGCATATTGTGTCAATGCCCGTGATATTCATAAAGATTATTCCAGCACACATATTTGGCAGCATTTCCTACTGGATGCGTAGGACTGAGGCTCCCACTCATGCATCAGTTTTATTGCGATTGTAGGGGTGCAATAGAACTCTACCCCAAGGGTGATGCTGTGCTTCTCAGTCAGTGCAGCACAGGAGTCAGGGTCTAGGACACCAAGTTCGGGTCTGGCCTAGAGCCCGCTGCCAGCTCACATCCTAGTATCGGCCATCGGGAGATCATACCAGTTCCATATTATAATCGTTGACTCACAAAAAGGGAGACGGAGACCAGAGCTTGAAGATACCACGAGTCTGAAGTAACTACCAGAAAACCTACCTTGTCAGCAGACCCGGCTCCAGAATTTGGGATCTGTTAGAGCCATGAAGAAGAAAGCTTATGCCATAAAGATGAGTGGGGCTGTCCAGAGTCTCCCAGGGGTCTCAGAGCTGGGTCTGGGCAGGTGGAATGGTCTTGTAGGTGTGTAAGCTGCACACACAACTTACTGCTGGGTTCTGTATACTTGTTTTAACTGTGTATTTCCAGAGGTTTGTACCTATGGGATTTACATCTTCCGCAGTGCCGCCACTTCCCCAATTAGGACAGAGGAACGCTGGCCACTGCTAACAGTGCAGCAAAAGAGAAAAATAAAATGGCAGTAAAATGAAATTCCATTTTGTTTTTACCTGCTCCCAGCCGTGTTTGGAGGTGGGGCGGCTGTTGCTTGGCAGCAGGGAAGTGGTCCTCACTCCACCAGTTTGCACTGCACATATCTCGTTGGCCGTTTGTTTTGCAACAGCGAACTTGACATGTGCAGTGTAAACCTCTCCTCCTAGCTGTCTAAGGGGCTCATTACAATGGAGGAGGGATCGCCACCGCCGGGGGGAATCGTGCCACAAGCATGGCGGGCGCAAAGAACGCCCACCACGCTTCAGCCACAGGCAATCATAATGATTGCCTGGCGGAGGGGATAAGGCCGGGGATATGGGGGCATTGCCTCGAAGGCACCCCCCACTAAGATCACAATGCTGGCATCAGCCAGCCTTTCCATGGCGGTGGAACCGCCATGGAAAGGCTGACGGAGGCTGGCTTAGGGGGAACCGTTATGGGCCCCTTTGTGGGGGGGCAGTTGTGCACTGGGGGTACCTACCTTTCCATGCACAAGGTGGCAGGCACAGCGCCGTGCCTGCCACGTTGTGCAGGGAGATGCACAACATGGCCATTCACCATTGCGGCGGGTGCTGCAGCCAGCAGCACCCGCCGCAATGTTAACTTGCCAGATGTGACCGCCGCAGTGGCGGTCGCATCATAATTAGGGGTGCGGGACCACTGCATTGCAGGCGGGCGGTCCCGATAGGGCTACGATGGTGGGCGGACTCAAGTCCGCCCGATGTCGTAATCGGCCCCTTAGATAGATGATGGAGAACAGTCAGCCCACTCTAGCCAATCACGCTGCTGCTCTAATGCTGCTCATCTGCTGCATGAGAGCAGCATTGGGATTTAGAGAAGGTTGGCTGAGGCTCCAGGAGGATTCAAGGTGACGAGGAAGCGAGATTACGTAGTTAAGTATGTTTTAAAAACATTTTTTGGGGCCAACTGGCAGGCACTGTGAAAAATTCCCATTGTCTTCAGCCTTAATTCAAGAGCTCTCAGTCATGGCCAATTATAAAATCGAGCCATGATCAAGAGCTTTAGAACTAAAGCCCAAAGGCAGTGTGATTGATCACAGTACCTGCCACTCGGTTTGGCACTGGCTCGATGACCCTCCACTTTTGAGGGTCACCGACAACCTCTGATCTTCTGCTCTCTCTACTTCACCCTCCTTTTTCTCTGTCTCACCCTCCTTTCTACTGTCTTGACTCTCCTTTCTCGCCACTTCATCATGCCACTCAATTCAGCCTCTATTTCTTTCCACCTCACTCTCTTCTCTCTTCATCTCATCCCCATCTCCCTCCACCTTATCCGGTACACTGACAAAATATCGACACTCAAAATATCCCCTTACTAAATATCATCACCAAAATATCAATGTAAAAATATTGATATCCTATACTCATAATGGTACGTACAAAAATATTGAAAAATATATCGGTCATTAATATAGTTGTATAAAATATCGATTTTTAAATATATAGAAAAGAATAAAAGTTAAATAGTAATATTAATTTAAAAAAAGAAATAAATATTTAGGTCCCTGTTACGATGCGGTTGTAAACTTCTCTGACCGTCGGTTGGAGCATTTCCGACCGCATCGTAATATGCTGGTCAGACAGAAAGGCTGTTGGAACTCAACTTTGGGGCCCACAGCAGGGCCCCCTTGATTTCACGGCTCCCCTGTTGATCCCTGTACTCTGCTGCCACAGGTGCAGGGTTGAACTGCACCTCCTATTTTCCAATGGGAACATACATTCCGGACAGAATACTTTCTCCCATTGTAAAGTATAGGAATGCGTCCGAACAGTGTTCCATCGCATCCTAATTAGTCGATCGGGACTGCTGACCCGGTGTCAGTCGGTCTCATGACGAGACGACTCCGCCCGACATCGTAATAGGGCCCTTAATCAATATCTAAACAAATATAACAAATAAACCTAACGAAAAATGTAAACACACATATATAATAATTAAAATATAGTTACATATATCTACTTGCAAAAAAAAGTTATTTAACTAATAATTTTTATTTATATAATTTAAAAATAATATAAAAACAAATATATATATATTTCGGCCCCACGCTGGGCGAAGATTGTATTTACGGTCTTGCCCCCGCTGAACAGAATCCCGTGCCACGGAGGTTGATGCGGTAGGGGGACCCAGGGGGACATTGACATTTCACCTTATGCATGGGAATAGGTTGGATGACATCGTGAAACAGCTATTTTCCGCAAATGATAATGTAAATCACCCGCCTTTCTCACCTGGACCCCTGTTGCATTCTGGGATTCGTGGTGCACAAGTACCGAGTGCACTACAATTGGAAAGAAAGGACACTGTTCCTGAGGCGGGGCGGACCTTAACCAATTAGTAAGGGGCTATTATTTAAACACGATGTCACCTGCATCTGCCCGTGAAACTCTTGGCGCTGAAGAAGGCATATGAAATGCCGAAATGCATTCGCCTGTAAAGAGAGCATTTGACGGAATAAAGTGATCTCCCTGTTAACCCCCGCTGTGGCCTCTGCTCTTTCTTCGAGGGAGTTGCTGTTGATATTTTTTGCGCGTATGCCAGAGACGCGCTTCAGAGGCCCCCGCATCTTGAAGTTGGCCTTGGTTCCACTGGCGTCTGCTGCTGCTGCGGCGGAATCTGTACATTTTCCAGGGTACTGGATCACCAAGGCCCACCCCCGGGACCAGGAGGAGATGGGGCGGTGTTGGTGCTATTTCGGCCCCACGCTGGGCGAAGATTGTATTTACGGTCTTGCCCCCGCTGAACAGAATCCCGTGCCACGGAGGTTGATGCGGTAGGGGGACCCAGGGGGACATTGACATTTCACCTTATGCATGGGAATAGGTTGGATGACATCGTGAAACAGCTATTTTCCGCAAATGATAATGTAAATCACCCGCCTTTCTCACCTGGACCCCTGTTGCATTCTGGGATTCGTGGTGCACAAGTACCGAGTGCACTACAATTGGAAAGAAAGGACACTGTTCCTGAGGCGGGGCGGACCTTAACCAATTAGTAAGGGGCTATTATTTAAACACGATGTCACCTGCATCTGCCCGTGAAACTCTTGGCGCTGAAGAAGGCATATGAAATGCCGAAATGCATTCGCCTGTAAAGAGAGCATTTGACGGAATAAAGTGATCTCCCTGTTAACCCCCGCTGTGGCCTCTGCTCTTTCTTCGAGGGAGTTGCTGTTGATATATATATATATATATATATATATATATATATATATATATATATATATATATATATATATATATATATATATATATATATATATATATATATATATATATATATATATATATATATATATATATATCATAACAAAACCCTTTCAGGCATAGAGTGATGCATATATTATGCAAAAAAGAAGGAGAGAACTCTGGGTAGTTCTCTAGTTTAGGTGGAAAGCAGCTCCTGTTAGAGCACTCTCAACACCAGCGACACTCTACATCTACTCACCTCAAATGTCTGTTTTTCTTTCAAAGTCTTTAAGCATAGGATTAACAAAGTGCCAACCACGCCGAGATAGAAAAGGACAAAGTCTTTTGCCATTTCTACAGCAAAGTCTTTAAGCATAGGACTAGCACAGTGCTGTCCTTGCCGAGCTGCAAAATGACAAAAGCCATTTATCACTCCAGGCACAGTATTACAGCTTTGAATTGGTGAAATACCAACTCAAGCCAACCTGAAATGATTAAAAGCAACCCCTGACACAGAGTTTCGCTCTAATTAGAGCTCCTCAGAGAGGTATAGCTTTGTCCAGACACAAGGGAGCACCCAGTATAAGTCAAAACAAAACCCTTTCAGGCATAGAGTGACGCATAAATTATGCAAAAAAGAAGGAGAGAACTCTGGGTAGTTCTCTAGTTTAGGTGGAAAGCAGCTCCTGTTAGAGCACTCTCAACACCAGCGACACTCTACATCGGCTCACCGCAAATGTCTGTTTTTCTATCAAAGTCTTTAAGCATAGGATTAACAAAGTGCCAACCACGCAGAGATAGAAAAGGACAAAGTCTTTTGCCATTTCTACAGCAAAGTCTTTAAGCATAGGACTAGCACAGTGCTGTCCTTGCCGAGCTGTAAAATGACAAAAGCCATTTATCACTCCAGGCAGAGTATTACAGCTTTGAAGTGGTATACATATATATATACATATACCATTAACATAAAGGGCCCTATTACGGTGTTAGGTAGAGTTTCCTCCAACTGGATTACGTACACCCAAGGGGCCCTACTGGGGGCCCCCAAAGTCAAGTTCTGACAGCCTTTCTGTGTCGGAAAGGCCTGCACGGAAAGGCTGCTGAAACCCGACATCATAATCTCAAAGGGGGAAAGAGGCGCCCTTGTGATTACTGGCTGCATTCCAACTGGTGGACGGGCTCACCAAACCCGTCGGAAGCCAGTTGCAATGACCATTCGGATTCCTTTCCGACTGCCTCCATCGTAATGGCATATTAAAATGTGGTCAGAAAGGCTCCAACTGACGGTCGGAGCCGTTTCTGACCACATCGTAATAGGGCCCAAAATCTTTAAAAAACAAACCATTATAATTAAATAAAATATTGAACAACTTAAACTTCTTTAAATGTAGCAAAAATGATTTACACATTAAACAAATAATAATTAAAAATATTATAATTTTAAATAAACAAAAATATAAAATGTAATACATTTACTGTTCCCACTACAATTTATACCAAACTGCGCAAACTATTAAAATTAACATATAAAAAATGTACTCCTCCAATATCACACAACTTAAAAATAAAATTGGTTAAAATAAAAAAATCTCCCTCCAATAAATGCAACAGTAGTAAATGTGTTGCATTGCAGATAAGTAATATTTACTGTACCCATTCCAGTCAGTACAACAGTAACACAACTGCTGGAGTGCGAAGAGATACATTTACTGTTTCCACTCCAGTCACTACAACAGTAGGGAAAGTGTTAGATTGTGGAGGGGTAAAACATACTATTCCCACCCCAATGAGTGTAACAGTAGGGAAAGTTTTGGATAGTGGAGGGGTAACATTTACTGCTCCCCCTCCAGTCAGTACAACAGTATGGAAAATGTTTGATTGCCAAGGGGTACAATTTAATATTCCCACTCTAGTCTGTTCAACATTAAAAACAAACAAAATATCTTCAATAAAATAAAATTAGTTTAAAAACAAAGTTAATAAAAATATAAAATAAAAATGTATTTAATATTAAAAATAAAGAAAATAAAAACATATTACAATCTTAAATACATATCACAAATACTACAATTATTATTTTAAATACAAGAAAATTGTTATACAAAAAATATTTTTATTTCAAAATTATTTATTACCAAAAACATTAATTATTACCTACATTTAGTTTAGTTACTTCCCACCGTATAACACCACAAAACTCACAACCTGCAACTAAATTCTTTACACTATTAATATACATATTCATCAATAAACTAATTTTCAATAATTAAATATTAATTATTTATTAATTATAATTAACATACTTCCCACAAGAAATCCCCACAAAGCACACCACCCAACACACTCATAACATTTAACAAAACATGATTTACGCAAATAATATAATGAATTATTAATTGATTAAAATTAACTTACTTCCCACCCCACACCCTTACAAAACCCACAACCCACATCTAAAATAAAAAGAATGTATTAACATAATTATCAATCAAACAAATATTATTAATTAGAAAAAAAAGTATAATCATTAAACTAATTGACTTCCCACCCTTTATCCCAATTATCCCCACAACCCAAACCTAAAATTAAACTTTTAAAAAAATGAATTACACAATTAAAATTCATTTTCAATTAAATAAACTAATAGTATTTAACAACTAATTATGAAGTAATCAAAACTAATTTACTCCCCACCCGTTACCCCTGTAAACCTAAACCCTGCTACTAAAAAACAATGTAATTAAACAATTAACATAATTAATGATCAATTATTTAATTAATATCAATTCTCAACTAATTATTAATTAATAAAAAAAAATGACTTCCTACCCATTTCCTGTATAACCCCACAACCATCATCTAAAATAAATTACACAATTAACATAATTAATGATCAATTAATTAATATTAATTATCAAATATTTATTAATTAAAAATAAATTACTTCCCATCTTTTACACCTATAAACCACAACCCGACCTAAAATAATAACACAATTAACATAATTAATTAATATTAATTATTAACTAATAAAAAATATATTACTTCCTGCCTTTAATCCCTATAAACCCCACAATCCACACATAACATTTACCCCCCAAAAATTAAAAGTACAACTAACATAATTAAATATCAATTAAATAAATATTAATAAATACAAAATAATCATTTATTTATCAAAATTAAATTACATCCCACCCTATTCTCCTATAAATCCACAACCGAGTGTTGACGCCGAGGGCCGGCTCCCGGGTAATTGGCGGCCATATTGGGTGAGGAGGCGGTGGGTGACGTGCTCTAGCAGCGCTTAAATAAGACGACTATGGCTCCGCGCAGCGGACGAGTACTGCGGACACGCCGGACCTGCGCCGGAGTCGTGCCAGAGTCCTGCCCGTCTGCGCCCGTCCACGCTCGGGCGGGGTCAGGGGTCAGGACTCTTGATCACCGACTGATATTTTCCTCTAGAGACTTGAGAGACTTGGATTTGGGTAGACAGGGTCTGGACCCTGCTATTGTGACCAGATTAAAAGAATTGAATATTCTCCACCCTCCCGGGGGCTTTTCCAAAACTGCTCCCCCCTCCTTGAAATTATCCTGTCTAAATACTAGGTCGCTCCAAAAGCATCATCTTGAGGTTTTTACTCTTCTCCAGGACGATGCTATTGATATCTTAACACTCACGGAGACGTGGCTAGGTGAAAATTCCCTGCCAGATATTATAGCTGCCCTTCCTAGCAATTATGACGCGGTATGGCACAACCGCGCGGAAAATGCTCGGGGTGGGGGGGGTCGCAATTCTGTTCAAGAAAAATCTAAAAGCTGTCAAAATCATTGCTGAAACTATAGAAGTCGCAGATATACTTGGAGTAAAGATCATGCTGAACAATTCATGCTTAGTGATCCTCTCTGTGTATCGCCCCCCAAACTCCACGTCAGTTTTTAATGATTTGTTTGCTCCGATTATCTCTGACTTATGTACTAGGTATCAAAAAATCATAGTGACAGGAGATTTTAACATGCACTGGGATAAAGTTCTTAAAGATGTCCCATCTCGCGATCTAGAGAATACCATGTCCTCCCTGGGGATTAGTCAACTTGTGGATGGCCCCACGCATGTTAAGGGGCACATCCTAGACCTCATTTGGACATCGGATCCAAGGGTAAAACTTGGGGACATCTTGCCTTGTGTCTGGTCGGACCACTATTTGGTGAATTGTGAGATCCCGATCGAAAGCCATGTGTCCCAAAAACCCCCTAAATTAAAAAAAGTCCGGCAGTGAACTAAAGTAGATTTTCAAACCTTGACCTGTAGCCTACCCAACCGCATCCAAACTTTCGTTCTAAAGGGGGATTTGGAGCAGGACTATAAAGATCTAATGCAGAATCTGAGTCAGGCAATAGACCAGATAGCCCCGGAGAAAGTACAAAAAGTAAAAGGAATAATAAAAGGCGCCCCATGGTTCACCCCGCTTTTAAGGGACCATAAAAAGAAACTCCGGTGCCTAGAAAGGACCTGGAGGAGAACTAAAGAGGGAACAGATAGGGAACAATACAGAACCTCACTGAAGACATACAAGAAATTGATTATGACAACAAAAGCAGACTTTTATGAATCCCGTATAAGTCAGGCGGACAATATTCAGAAGGAAACATTTAAAATCCTAACCGAACTGACCAAAAAACCAGATACATCGGAAATAACAATAACGGCCGATAGTTTCCAAAACTCCTTTTTTGAGAAGGTGGAAACTATCTTTTTGGAGATCAAGGCTAAGGCCATGAAGGACCCTTGTCCGTTACACGAAGTTCAGTCTTCAACTGGAGTATATCTTGCGAAATTTCCTGAATTAGACCCGCTAAACCTGGAGCAGATTATGAATAACATTAAGTCAGGCTCCCCAGCAGACCTGTGTGCCCCCAGGGTCTTTAGCCTTGCACGTCCTATTTTGGAAAATCATATTATCTCCATTCTCAACAGCTCAATGGAGACCGGCCATTTACCATCAAGTCTTAAGGAGGCACGGGTGAGGCCCTTGTTGAAAAAGCTTGGAGCTGACCCAGCCATCTTAAAAAACTATAGGCCAATATCCTAACTGCCCTATCTGTCCAAGATTCTAGAGCAACATGTGCTGAAATCCCTTTCCTCGTTCCTGGAATCACACCATCTTCTCCAGGAGCGTCAGGCGGGATTTCGGGCACATCACAGCACTGAGTTGGTGATGCTTGCTGTGCTGGATGAACTGAGAGGTATGGCTGACAGTAAAAAACCAAGCGCCCTGATACTTTTAGATCTATCAGCGGCGTTTGATACTGTCAGCCACTCCTTGCTATTGGATATATTGGCTGCTTTTGGGATAAGGGGTCAGGTCCATCAATGGCTCCAATCTTTCTTGACCGGTAGGACCCAGAGGATTCAACTTGGGGATGCCATTTCGAAAGCAGGTGTGATAGAGTGCGGAGTCCCTCAGGGTTCCGCATTGTCCCCACTGCTTTTTAACCTGTACCTCCAGCCGTCGATTGCTTCTCTAGCTGACATGGGCTGCCGTGTATTTAATTATGCTGACGACACCCAGTTATTGCTGAGTATCGATAATACGATCTCAGCACAAACCAGTGCTCAGAACATCCTCAGACATACGGTTGGCTGGATGACGGCCAATCTGCTGAAAATAAATCCGGAAAAAACGGAGGTACTGGTGGTCTCTACTCTAGCATCACCTTGGAGTGACCTCTACTGGCCCAAAGAACTAGGGCCTTCACCAATACCCAGTAATAAGGTGAAAAGCCTTGGAATAAAAATCGACAATGAGCTGTCAATGGCCAGTCAGATCTCCTCAGTAGTGGGGATGTGCACTGGCCTGATTCGACAGCTAAGAACGCTGGCCCCTCTTCTCTCGTGTTCCGCACTTAGGATGGTAGTTTCTCCCACTATTGTCTCGAGGTTGGATTACGGGAACGCCCTTTATCTGGGCCTACCCAAAATTTTGATTAACAAATTGCAGGTGGTCCTAAATGATGCAGCGCGTTTGATCTTCAAGCTACCTAGAAAATCACATGCTACTGCTCTACTCCTCAAGTTACATTGGCTCCCCATTGAACAGAGGGTAGAGTTTAAGAGCCTGTGTACAGCCCACAAGGCCATCTATGGGCTGGCCCCTGCGTATATCAAAGAGCGTCTGGAGGTATATACCCCCAGACGAGCTTTGCGGTCCGCCGACTCTCAGCTTCTAGTCTGCCCCCGCTATAAGTTAAAAACTAAAGGAGGCAGGTCTTTCTCGGTTCTGGTTCCGCAGATTTGGAACAACTTACCAGAAACACTTCGGAAAGAAGCGAATCTGCTGCGCTTTAGGAAGCTGTTAAAAACTTTCTTGTTTAGGGAGGCTCTCGACCCAGCTAAATAGATCATATCTCTGGTCCCTGGACCACTTCATTTCTTATGAATCGTTGTTGCTGGTTTGTTTCCAAGCGCCTTGAGACCTGTTGGTGAGTTGGCGCTATAAAAGACCAAGTTAACAATAACAATAACAACCCACTACAGAACTAAAAAACACAAAATGAGATAAAAATGTATAATAACTACAAATAATTTAACACTTATATTAAAAAACATAAACAACACTTATGAAAAAAATTACATCACATATATTTAAAAGATAACATTCTGTGCCTGTTGATTACCATTAGCACTTGGCAGCTTCTCGTGCGCACAGCGCAACAGCTCTGGAAGCTAGCGCTTCATTTTTAATATTCCTGTTTTGTCCTTCATTATTTTACTGCCTCAATTTTTAGCCCTTGCTTTTAAATTTTAGCCCTTACCTGGACTATAATTGTGTGTACACCGCCGTTTGAGCGGGTCCTTAGTTGCAGCATTCCGCCGATTTCGCCGTTTTCGCAGCCATCTTGGGGGAGGCTGGGACACTCCGCGGGCGCTATTTTGGGTAGCGCTTCAGTGTCCCAGGCAGACTCAGTAACCGCTACATAAGGTGGACATCGGGAGGTGAGTCGGCCTCTAGATAACATTCTGTGCCTGTTGATCACCATTAGCACTTGGCAGCTTTTCGTGCGCACAGCGCGACAGCTCTGGAAGCTAGCACTTCATTTTTAATATTCCTGTTTTGTCCTTCATTATTTTACTGCCTCATTTCTTAGCCCTTGCTTTTAAATTTTAGCGCTTACCTGCACTATAATTGTGTGTACACCGCCGTTTGAGCGGGTCCTTAGTTGCAGCATTCCGCCGTTTTCGCCGTTTTCGCAGCCATCTTGGGGGAGGCTGGGACACTCCACGGGCGCCATTTTGGGTAGCGCGTCAGTGTCCCAGGCAGACTCAGTAACCGCTATATAAACCAGTAATGGAAACGCGCAGCGGGAGCGCCGGAATGCCGCCGGAGTCACGCCAGAGTCCAGCCCGTCTGTGCACGTCCGGGCCCAGACAGGCCTAAGGCCAGGAATCCTGTCCAATACTCCTGCAATAAGGATGACATACTCTCGGGATGACCTTATGGCACTGTGCCCTCCGAAAGTTGCCTCCTGTAATAATGCCCATAAAGGATCTAATTCGCTATCCGGCTGCAGGTGGTGTCAGCTCATTCATCCGGATAAATTTGAATTTGAATTTAATAATATTTATTAAGCGCGCTTTTACCAAGCGGTTTCATGGCGCTTTTCAGATTGCGAACAACAACAGTGGCAGGAGAGATTAGGCAGCAAAAGCTCGGGAGAAAAGCAAGGTTTTAAGACTTTTTTGGAACTCTATGTAGGAAGGTGAAGTGCGAAGTCCCACAGGGGGGGAGTTCCAGAAAGCTGGGGCGAGAACAGCAAATTTTGTTCCACCAGCCTTCTTCTTTTTGAAACGTGGAGTGGTCAGAAGTGCCATGTGGGTGGAGCGGAGTTCTCTACCCGGCATGTAAGGCTTGATGGCAGAGCATATAAACTCCGGAGCGGTGCCCATTTTGGCCTGGAAGGTGAGGCAGCCAAGTTTGAATAAGGCTCTCTCTTTCACAGGCAACCAGTGTAGTGCCTGCAGTAGAGGGGTGGCACGATAAAATTTAGGCAGGCCATGAATCAGGCGAGCAGCCTGGTTCTGCACTAGTTGCAAACGGTGAATAGCATAGGCCGGCGCGCCATTGTAGATTATGTTGCCATAATCAAGGCGTGAGAGCACCATTGCCATCACGATGATTTTTAGAGCCGGGAGGGAAAAGAAGCGGGAGATCTTCCTGATTGTCCTGAGGGAAAAAAAACAAGAGGACACAACAGAGCTAACCTGAGAGTGAACAGAAAGTTGGGAGTTAAGAAGGATACCGAGAGTTTTGACCTTGGGAACAGGGAGTGGGGGAACACCAAGTGAAGGGGGCCAGTGGGACGGAGACCAGGGGCTGCAACCACCTCCGGTCAAGACCAGCTCCATCTTGTCTGGATTGAGTTTGAGGTGGTTGCAGTTCATCCAGTCCTGAATGAACAACATGACAGTTTGGACATTCAGGGCGGATGAGGAAGAATGGGAGAGGTTAAAGATTAGCTGGAGGTCATCGGCGTAATTAAACACCGTGACCTCGAGCTGCTGCAACATAAAAATGAGGGGGTAGATGTATAAATTAAACAAGAGGGGAAAGTGAAGAGCCCTGGGGGACACCACACACTACCTTGCGGGAGGCGGCAGTGAAACCGGCAAGATGGACCGCCTGAGCCCTCTCGCTCAGGAAGGACTCGAGCCACGCGAAGGCTAAGCCCTCTATGCCCGCCGCCCTGACACGGGTGAGAAGGATGGAGTGGTCCACCGTGTCAAAAGCGGCGGACAGATCTAGAAGAATGAGGGCTTGCGGGAGGTAAGAATGCCCTGTCGTTGGGTCTGCTGAACTGTAGATCTCTCCCGAGATACGCGCTAGAAATCAAGCTCCTTATACAAGATTTGGATGTAGACATCCTGTTCCTGACGGAAACTTGGATAACGTCCAGTTCTGATGCAGATATAGTGCAAGCCCTCCCCCAGGCTTTCTTATATACCATCTGGATAGACCTGTGGGGCGAGGGGCCGGCATTGCCATTCTATACAGGGACACATATGTGTGTAGGGCTCAGAACGGTTCAGTGTCGGACTGTGAGAGCTGCCAATTCTCCTTGCGGACATCCCCTACGGTATCGGTGTCAGGTATACTGATCTACCGTCCTCCGGGCTGTGTGGGTAATTTTGTTAGCTCATTAATGGAAACAGTCACTACCCTGGCCTCTTCTACGACTAATTTTATAGTGCTGGGAGACTTTAATCTCCATTTTAATGATCCAGCAGATCCAGTAGCTCGAGACCTGCAGTGCGACTTGAAAGCCTTCGAGCTGTCTTTAATTAATGCTGGGGCCACGCACGATAAGGGACATTTACTCGACCCAATCTTTTCTAACATCCCTCATTTTATGGCCAGTCCTGCGTATCCCCTCCCGTGGTCAGACCACCTTTTGATCCCGGCAATTTGGCAAATTGACTCATTGCCCACGCCTGGCCATCAGGCCTATATGGTGGATAGAGCATGGTCCAGGTTATCGATCGATGACTGGATTTCTAAACTGGACTGCCCTGAATTGGACCCGGTAAAGGAGATGCAAATTTCGACCAGTGGCTGACCACTTCCCTTGATGCCATTCTCCCGACAAAGAGAGTGCCTAAGAGAGAGAAAAGAATTGGCTCTGCCCCATGGTACACTCCCGAGTTACGAACCCTTAAGAAGGGATGTAAGAAGTTGGAGAGGATTTGGAGAAAGGAATGGGAGGCAGCCAGTCGTGAGGAATATCGCTCTGCAATGAGGGGTTATAAATCCGCTCTTCGTCATGCGAAAACCCAATTTTTTGAGGAGCGGATAAGATCTGCCTCCAACTCTTCCAGGGAGACTTTTAGAGTGGTAAAGGAACTTCTTAAAGTTCCTGAGCCCCTGGTAACACATGACAACCCTGGTGAGAAGTGTAAGGAGCTGGCAGACTACTTCCACATGAAAATTGAGAATATATTAAGCGCCCTGCCCCAGCCTCTGTCGTTTCAGCCTGAGCATAAAATGGACACAGTAAAACAGCCAAGAGGAGCACCCACCCACCTAGATACTTTTGGCCCAGTATCAGTGGCTGAAGTCCTCAAGGTATTAGGCTCTATGAAAAGTGGCTCCCCTAGGGATCCGGTCCCTATGAAGTTCCTGAAACAGGTAGCAACTGCTATCGCGGTCCCTGTTACCGACCTAATGAACGCATCCTTTGCCCATGGTGTGGTGCCACCGAGCTGGAAAACAGCAGTGGTAAAGGTGCTATTAAAGAAGCCAAGTCTGGATCCTTTGGACTTGGCAAACTTCAGGCCCATCTCCCTGCTGCCGGGACTTGGTAAAATCGCTGAAAGGTTGGTGAACCAACAACTGTCAGGTTTCCTGGAGGCGAATGGCCTGCTGCGAGATTCACAAACTGGATTCCGGCCAGGCCAGGGCACCGACACCGCTCTTCTGGCAGTCGTGGATGAAGCCAGAAGCATTCTGGATTCAGGAGGGTCAGTGGCAGTGATCCTCCTGGACCTCAGTGCGGCTTTCGACACCGTGAACCATCAGGTGTTGATTCAGCGACTGTCCGATGTTGGTGTGTCAGGGGTCGCTTTGAAGTGGCTTAGGTCATTTCTCAGCGGCCGGACATACCAGGTCTGGGAAGGTAGTGATCGGTCAACACCTATCCCCCTCCAGTGTGGGGTGCCACAGGGCTCTTCCCTCAGCCCTACATTGTTTAATCTATATATGGCCCCCCTGGAGGATGTGGTGGCCCCATTTGACATTAAAATCGTCAGTTATGCGGATGATACGCAGTTGGTGGTCGCCTTATCTCAACTGGTGGAGAACCCCGATTTATTGCACTCCTGTCTGTCGGAAGTCCACACCTGGATGTGTGAGTCAGCTCTTAAGCTGAATGGTTCGAAGACAGAAATAATGCTGTTAGGGAACAAGACCCCCTCACTCCCTTTGACTAGCTGGCCTAGCTGCATGAGAGAGCTCCCGAGCCCGAAAAAGGAGATCAAGAGCTTAGGGGTCTGGTTAGAGCAAGACCTTTCATTTAGGACCCAGGCGAAAAAAACGGCAGGAGTCTGTTTTGGCCTTCTCCGTTCAGCTCGCAAAGTCCTGCCTCTTCTTCCTTTGACATCAAGGAAGTTGCTTATTCAGGGGCTGATTACATCGAGACTAGATTATAGCAATGCTATTTTTCTGGGTGCCCCTGAAGCAACGTTTAATAAACTCCAGCAGATCCAAAATGCTGCTGCAAGGCTGCTTATGGGCGTGCCTAGGATGCAGTCAGCTAAACCGGCCTTAAAGGCACTGCACTGGCTCCCGGTGCGGGAAAGGGTCAAATTTAAGGCTCTCTGCACAGCTCACAAAATCCTGCAGGGGAAGGGCCCTCCCATACTGAGGAACTTAGCGATGCCTTATAAAGCTAATAGAGCGCTGCGCTCTGATCAGAAACATCTTCTCCAAATCCCCAGAGTAAAAAGGGTTCGTACTGGTGGGAGAAGATTCTCGGTCAACACAGCCATGCTGTGGAACGCGCTCCCTTTGAAGTTGCGCTCTGAGACCTGCATTTTGCGGTTTCGCAAATGCCTCAAAACTTATCTGTTTCCTGCTTGATCGCACTGAACTGGCCGTGGGTTAACTGGTGGCGTCTGGACGGATGTATGACGTTATAACGCATACTTTTACTCCGCAGACCATTACAACGCGACTTTTACACCGCATACCGTTACAACGCATAGCGCCTTGGGGCGCTGGATAGTGGTAAGTATAATTTACTATTCTAACTCCAGTCCCCGTGGACCCTAGGGAAGGTGTTGGATAGTAAATTATACTTATTACCTATCCTAGAGCGCCCCCCAGCGCAATGCGTTGTAATGGTATGCGGAGTAATGGTCGCGTTGTAATGGGTCTGCGGAGTAAAAGATCCGTTGTAACGGGTGTATACCGTCTGGACAAGCGCTGGGATGCCCTAGGGTAACTGTGCGCTATATAAAATTTTAAATAAAATAAATAAATAAATATAAATAAAATACATACTAAAATTAATAACACTCATTAAAAAACTGTATTTTAAACAGATCTAATTTTGCAAACAATGTTGATGACTTCTATATTTTAAAAATCAATATTACTTACCTTCAAATCTATATGACATCAATATTTTCATCTCACGATATTTTAAACCCGATATACTTGTACATCGATATTTGCAACTTGAAATTTTGTCTAAACACCACCTTATCCGCCTGTTTCCCTGCTGCACCCTCCTCTTTCTCTACCTAACCCTCCTATATCTTTCATCTCACCCTCCTCTCTTTCTGCCTTATCCTCTTATCTCTCTCTCTCTCTCTCATGGCCCTCGCTAACCTCTCACGATGTAATAACTTGCTCTTGCTCCACTTCACCCTTCTATCTCAACCTCACCCTTCTCTCTCCACCTTACTTTTCTTTCTGTTGGTCCCTCCTCTCACTCTCTGACTCACCCTCCTCTATTTTCTGAACTCTCACTGCTCCCCCCCACACCATCTCCCTTTTTTCTCACTTTCCTCGTTTTTTCCCTATTACCCTCAGGTCTCTCTGCTTCACCTTACCCTCTTGCCACCTCATCCTTCTCTCTCTCCATCTTACCCTGAATTCTCCTCCGGAACCTCTTTTGTCAACCTCACCTTTGCTGCTGCTCCCTATGTGGTAATGATTTTGTGTATGTAAAGGAAAAAGGGGTGTGCAACTGCTTGTGTGGGTGCACAGGTGGGCATAATTGTGCTGGTTCTGATGTCCTGTATCTGTTCCCCACCGGTAGCTCTCCACATTTCGTGGCAGCACTATGGCCTGGATTATATAGATCATACTCATGACCGCACACAAAATCTACAAAGACCTGGGACCATGTGTATTTTAAAAAGGTTTTAAGAAGCTATGCAATTTGTTATAGTTGTAAATATAAGTGAGATAACAATTGAAAGAGCACTCAAAGTTGGCAATTTGAACAACAAAATGAAACCAAACATCAAATGTGGGTCTGTTTCTACTCTTATCTTCCCAGTGTGGCAAGAGAACATCTTCCGAGGTTAACGATTGGACTTGTAGTTTGGTGGCTAGTTTCTCAAACACTGATTTGTGGTTAGTTTCTTTAGAAGGCTGTATCCTAATGGAAAGAAAGAGTAAACATGCAGCTCATATGAGTGCCTTGAAAATGAACTTTCTCTTCTAAATGGTCCCTCTTCTTTCGCATTCTTCTGTTTTCCACAATTATCTCCTATTCCCACCACCCCTTCTTTATCCATCACCCTATCTGCCCATCAATCTCTTCTCCCTCTTGTTCTACCCTATCCACCAGTCTCTTTACATTCCTCCTCCTCCCCCTCCACTTGACATTTGCTCATGACCCTCCGATGTGACCACCTTTCTTTCTAATCTACCCCATCCTTCACTAGCATCATCCTCTACCTTCACCCTTCTGTATTACTCTCCTTAAACTCACGTCTCATCTCCCCAGACTTAGTACACTTTTACACATCCTCCTACTGGGATCAGTCATTTTGATCGCCATTACACTGCTCATCATTACACTTTTTCATCTTTCTTCATCCACCTTTCACCATTTTCTTCACCTACTTTACTTTATGATGCTCATCACTTCAGTTATAGGTTTCTTAGCTGGAGTGCAGAGCCTCCTTGTGCTTGGTTCTTTGACTGAGTTTTATGTCCTGAAATATGTTAAAAAAGACTCAAAGATCTGTTTAATTATCTTGTTTTAAAAATGCTCTACTGAAAACATGCTGTGACAATCACTATTAGTAAACATTGCAATGTGTGAATTTATAAAATATAGTTTCAGTTTATAAACTTTATTTCGTTTGTTAAAAAACCCATAAAAGTTAACCAACATATACGATGGTCGAATAACAACAGCCAGATTTTTAATAGCAGGGACATAGCATACATTTGACACCTGGAAACGACAGTAATTTGATAATAAATAAGTTATTAAAACCGTTAGAACCAGTCCACGACAAATTCATTACAAAAAATAAGATCGACTTCATTTTACAAAGATACGGGAAATTTGGATCACATGTAAAAAATTATTCAGTAGATTAATATGTTTTACGTGATAAATGGAAAACAAACACATGAGTGATTACATTAGTCTCACATGGTTCCGTCTAAGCACCCACACCCATCCTAGGAATTTAGCGGTTCCAACCACTATTGGGCCTTCAACAGAAGATTTTAAAATTCTGAAGGCCTCATGGCTGGATCTAGTGCCCATGTTAGCACATATTGGTTTAAGCCATTTTATTCTAGGTACGGTGTATGCTTGACAGACAAAAAAGACATGGGTCCCTGTTTCCTTTACATGGGGACAAAAGGGACAATCGCTAGACTTTGCTATGCACCATTTAGAGGTGATAGAATGTAAGGGCAGAGTTCCAACCCTGAACTGATGAAATAGTTTTCTGTCACGAGTAGATGTAATAAGATCCCAGTAACCCTCCCATTTGGTTTCATGCTTTGTTTCGATAAAAGCCTTGGTCAGAGAACCATGTGAACAAAGTGAAAACCGCTTCACAGTGATCAGATTCCAATAAGCTGCCTTCAGCTCCATTTTACTAGGAAAGATACTTCCCAGGGGGGTGTCCCACAAGTGTTTCAACCCTAAATCGTATAGCAGGTTTTTTATAGTAGCAAACCAAACAATTTTATGTTTAGCGTCCATATCCCTCACCTCTAGGACTGCCTGGGCATAATGTGCAAGTTTGGGAGTAACCCAAAGCCGCCTCCAGTAGGCTAACAGCCTATATCTGGCCACATCTCTAATTGATTGACAGCCAAGGTCCAGAAGGAGAGGAACTGTCGGTGTGGATTGGGGGAGACCAATGATGGACCTTAGAAATTTATTCTGGCCCAACACTAGTTTGTCCAAATTAGAGTGACCCCACAGCTCAACCCCATATAAAATTGATGCGCCAATTTTGGTGTTATATATCATTAGCACTGGGGCTATTGGTTTGGTATACGAGCGTTTATGCTCTCTAAGCAAGACACCTGTAAGTTGGGCGTGTTTGACCGTGAGACAATCTAGTTGTGCTTTCCAGTTACGTTTTCTATCAATTAGAACCCCTTGGTATGTGAATGTCTCCAGTTGTTCAAGAGACACATTTCTCATCTTAACATCCCCGATGACTTTCTTTGAGTGGTGCAGCACCATGTACTTGGTTTTGTCAACGTTAACTATTAAATAATGGTCTGCAGAGAACTCTTCAAATCTTGTGAGGGCTCGCTGGAGACCCATTCCTGGTTTTTGATATTATGACAGTGTCGTCGGCGAACATTAGGAGAAGGGTTTTATTACCAGCTAAGCACGGAGAATCTGTAGGATATTCTTTAAAATAATTTACCACCCCGTTTATATAGATGGAGAAGAGGGTAGGTGCAAGGACACATCCCTATCTCACCCCCTTCTCCACCAGGAACTTTCCAGTGGTCCGACCTGCTGCGCCATACCTGACCTCGGCATAATTCTCGGTATGAAGTTTAACCACAAGAGCTAAAAGCTCCAGTGGTAAGCCCAGTTTCAAGAGAGTTGACCAAAGCTTGGGACCCGGGACTAGGTCGAACGCTGACTTCAAGTCGACAAAAGCAGCATAAATCGTCCCTTTCCCCAATGTGACTGTTCGCCAATATATTAAAATAAATTTTAAGACCTGGTCCACAGTGCTAATTGATTGGCGGAACCCTGCTTGCAGATTGGAAATGATATTCAAATCCTCCAACCATTCCTGAATTCCACCTATCACCACCCTGGCTATAACTTTCTGAATAGAGTGGTGGAGTGGTGTGGCTCACTGGTTAGAGGCGGCAGACCCGGAAGCAGAGAACGGCCCGGGACCAGGATTCAATTCCCGATGCGGCAGGGTCGTGGACCAGGGTCAGCGGACTCGACAGTTCTTGCCTCGGTACCTACTCTAACCAGGGATCACACTCGGCAACTCTGGGCATTAAGCTTGCCTCATCTCTACAACGGCCCCCCACAGATGCCGGGGATGCCTGGTTTCACCTTGGAGATACCCAGAAGGGACCATCTCACAGGGAAAGCCAGGACGGGTTCCCCAGCGGTCTCCAGCGCCAGGACGCTTACGGGCAGCTGTGCGCTTTACAAGTCCAACACATTTACATTACACATTACACTTACACATACAATCAATCAGGCTTATAGACCTGTAATTGCCAGGGTTTGAGCTATCTCCTTTTTTAAAGACTGGTAGGATGACAGTACCTGCCCATGAGCTCGGGAGAGAAGCACGTTGGGCAATAGCATTAAGTAACAATCAGATGTACTGTGCCCAAGAATCAACATCATAGAGAAATACGTCCGCAGGGATACAGTCAAGCCCCGGGGCTCTACCTCTTGGGACCTGAAGGAGAGCAATCTCTACTTCTTTTTTGGTAAAAGATACTGCAGGGACAGAAGAAGGCATCACAAAAGGCCCTGAATCTATTTGACTGGCTGCAAACTGGCCCTTATAGTGGTCTATCCATAGGTCGGGGGTCACATTGTTAGATGGTATATTGTATTGGTCCCTATTGCCCCACTTAACTATGTGCCAGAAAGCAGTCATGTCCCTACCCAGGAATTTAGCAGATCCCTCCAATGTTCTTCGTCCCAATCCCTCTTGGCTTGAGATTGTGCAACCTTATAGGCCACCCTTTTCTCACGTATCAAAACACCATCCTTGCTTTTTATAGCCGAGGCTAGTTGTGTATAGGCAGAGCGACAAGCAGAGTTATACCAGACAGCAGCCTTCTGGACCATAGGAGTGTGTCTTGGTTTTGAATGTACAGTAAAAAAAAAATTAAGACAAAAAAAAAAAAATTCATGGACCTGTGTAACAGTAGGCAATAGGGGACCCTGTATTTTGCCATCCTGATGAGTGACTATGGCTTCAGCTAGCATACTATTCATCTGATCCAGTTGATCAGCCTTGCTGGCCACAATAGACCATTTAGTCCGACGTGTGTCATTTGTTAAAAATACTTTGGGGGAATATTCCTCTGGTTCCTGTATTAGGTCTATATTGGAGATACTCACCTCCATATAAAAGAGTAAAGGATTATGATCACTCTCCAGACGTGGAATGACCTTCATGTCTTTCAAAAAAAAACAGAGCTCCATAGATAAAAGAAAATAATCAATATGACTAGTGCGCATGCCTGAGACATACGTAGGTAACCCCTTTTTATGTGATATGGAGCGACTGTTGGCAGCTCTCAAATCGTGTTCTAGGCACAATACTTTAAGTTGTAGAGCTGCCCCGGACCATCTCTTAATGGGCTCCAGATCAAGAGGAGGAATTGACCACTTGTCATCCTCCTCTACAGTTGAAAGCATATCGTGAAAATCCAGGGGTTCAAAAGTGCAATTAAAATCACCAGCCATTAGTATATGAATTCCTCCACCGTAATTAGTTAAAAATTCATCAAGAAACGCAACAGTTTGTGTGGCTTTCCCTCCTTGCAGGCCTCTAGAATAAACATTAATTAGGAGGAAGTCGGGAAATACACACTTACTAACCTTAATGATAAGTATATCCTGGGAGTCTGTACATATCTCGTCCAGCCTCCAGTTTAAACTTTGCCTGACCCACATTATTAGTCCTCCTTTAGGGCGACCCCGCTCACCTTGAACGGCTTTTTTATAAAAATTAACATAACCATTGCAAACAACTTGATCTACCGCCCAGGACTCTTGGAAAGACAAAATGTCAAAATCTTCAACAAAAGAGGACCATTAACTTGAGACAGTCTTATTTGCTAGTCCCGCTATATTCCAGGATCCAATCCTTAGCCCTGCAAATTGTGTCGTCGACTCTGGAATGTTTTCAACGAGACTTACGTTATTCCTGGTCGAAGCAGGGTCCAACACTTGGGACTTGTCATTCTCAGTACATGGAAATCCATGTTCATTTGCTATACCAACAATGGGCACATCCGGGTTACTACTTTGTACGGGACCTCCAGCACCAATAATGAGGGACTGGACGGTTTCGGATTGCGATATTACCAGGGAACCCTTTGACACAGAAACAACTGGTAAAAATGATACAACGTTATCTATGGGATTGCCCAGTCAATCGTTATTGTCCAGACCTGAGAATGAACTAAAGGCATTATGTGTTGGTACATTATATTCATATAGACCCTGGGCAGCACAAGTGGCCTGTGAGTCACCCTGTGTGGAGGGCAGTAATGGATTTTTCCTGTAGAAAAAAAACCAGGGGTAAGATACAAATATCTACCTCACTAAAGAGCCTAGAACCAGCTCTTTCTAAAATCGTTTTTACTATGAGAGGAGAGCCAAAGTTCAGCACCACACAATCACCTCTTCAAGCTCTTGGTGACCTGCCAATCCATGAGAGCCTGCGAACCATTTTGAACTCCCTAAATAAGTGGCCTCCCAACACAGTTTTATTATTTAGGTAGAAGAGTGTCTTATTTCTCAATGATGCCCAGTGTTCTTCCTTATCTGATGATAGTCTGGGAACATTAGTCAATACCACAGTGTAGGGAGTGGCTTTGGGCACTAGATTTAGGGCCAGCCAAATCACCCCGGGCATTACCAATGTTCGATTCTACTACTCTCACCGCTACAGGGACTCCTTTTGATGTGCTGGGTAGTGGGAGAGAAGGATCATTGGGTAAGACTGGCCACACTTTGAGAGTGCCCGGGGCCAAGGACAGCGCCTTTTGGGATTGCTACAGATAATGCACTTACTCCACAGGCATTCTGCCCCCCAATTACTTGGTTTGTGGGGATAGGATTGGATACCGATAGACCTTGTTCTATTTTGTCCAGTCTCTGTTCTATTTAAGACAGCTGTAATAATATTGGATTGAGCATTAATAGTAGTTAGTCTTCAATTTTACCCAATAAACTAGCTGTAGAGTCACTTGTCAACCCTCAGGCCTGTACAGTATTCTCAATTGCAATAGGTATACACGATTCTAAACTTCCCTGTGATTTCCCTCGCACCACTCCCCTGGTCTTGGCAATTTTGTTGGCCTGCTGGGTAGTATGAGGCATCCCCCGCTTTTCTTTTCTTTGACACAGGGGCAGAGACAGGGGTCTTACTCTTACCCTTACCCTTGGCTTGGCATAGATGTTGGTTTCGAGTAAGAATTTTAGCTGGAGGTGATGGGGAGGGAGTGGACCCCGTGGTAGAGGATGTAAAATTAGCCGATAAGGCAATAGGAGGCGTGGTATTCAGATTTTGCAAAGGCTCTAGAGCTGGATTAGGGTTTAACAGGGAGCCAGCTACAGGAGCTTCGGACGATACGCAACGAGGTTCTAGGGACAGCCGCCTTTCTGCAAGTATAATTTCATGATTTAAAACAGACGCTGCCCTCGTCAAAAAAGCATCCAGTGTACCTACAACACTAGATCCACCCACTCCCTTGCGGCAGTCTTTACTCATGTTGAAGAAAGAGTGAGGCAACTGCAACAACTTAAATATACAGTAAAACAATAGTTATACTGACACCAAAAAGTCACTAACCATGAACAGGAATATTGTCCAATGAATGCTGAAAGGGGGGTGGCTCAGCCCAGCCTCCTCCGGGCGCGGATGGGCGCGGACAGGCCCGCCCTTGGCCCGTGCGTGTCCCGCCCTGCTGGAGGGCCGTCCCGGCTTTAGAGGCCACCGACGCCCTCAGATGACGCGGGATGCGAGCGCTGCGCGCAGCCCCCTGGGAGGTGTAGGCACGGGGGCTGCGGGCGCAGAGAGTCAGGCTCTGGTGGCAGGAAGACTTTGGGTGCAACAGGAGGATCCTCAGGAAGCCGTTCCCCTCACGGCAGTGGCGAATTGTAGCAGGTAGGGTCTCTGGGCTGAAAGTGCGTCCCATGCTGCGGGAGGGCCGGGCCGGCTTTAGAGGCCACCGACACCCTCCGATGACACGGGATGCTATAGTTAGTTATGAATTTTTGACAAAGCCAATAGGCCTGTTCTATATATATTGATCCGCTAACCCCTTGATAAAGCCAATAGACCCCAGATGTGGATATTTTTGTGTTTTTACCCTTTAACAAAGCCAGTAGCCCTGCCTTTCCCTAAAATTACACAGTTTGGCATCTGCAGGGGGATAAGAGCAGGTTAGAACTCACTTCAAACTCGATGCCGCACATGGAAATGGACATCTTACTTTACATTAAAAAAACACTAGAAGTGCAATGAAATAAGCAAAGGTTAATGGGATGTTATAGTTAGATGAAAATAGCAGTTAAAAAACACAGTTCTAAACCAGCCAAACCATTAAAATTCCACAGTTATAGTTATCTCAAGTAACTACAACTCATGTCCTTGCAACGTGCTGCTAATTACCTACTATATTACATCACTGTGCAATGCAAGGGCGCAAATTATAGTTACTTTCGTGCACAAGTTGTAGTTACTTAAGTTAACTATGTTGCTGGAATATGAATTTACTGTGAAAAAACAAAAGACAAGTGGTGTTTGGCAAAACAGTAACAGTTGGTTCAATTAAATGTTTTGACTGGGAAACATCCACAGAAACGGGTCTGAGGACTTCCTCAACATACATTTGTTCTGAGTGCCAATATATACAGCCTTTGGAGCATCATAAGGCAATTTAGATTGCATTTCAGAGAAAGGAATGTGGGCCTATCATGGGGTGTAAATAAAGCCACCTGATAGTGAAAGCAGGTGGGTCTCGACCTTGAGTGGACACAATGAAGGCCAGTGGATGAAGCGTCCAGATATCCGGTATGGGGAGTGCGTGATCACTGCGTGTACTGTGTGTGCTGTGCTCTGATATGCTGAGTATTGTTAACTTCATGTGGCATCTAACGTTATGGTGTTTTGGGAACGCAGGACCCTCTGGCCATATATGCTTAATTGGGGGCAATCTCCTGGGACCATTGTGGTGTTTCTGCCTATCTGTGGGACTAATCTGTTTTTTTTTTCTGTTCGTGTGTTTGTCCGGCTGGTTACGTGCCGGCCCACCTGTGATCTGTCAATCAGTAGCTACAGACCTAGGTCCCAAGGCCTGCCTGACTACGTAGTTCTTACTCTGGGTTGATGGAGAGGTCATCTCTGGAGATTTTGACAACAGTGACTTGGTCTCGTTTTTGAATATACATGTGTGGTTGCGCAGATTGGCATCAATATTAACAACTATAATTTGTTAAGTTCAGTGTTTTGTTTTGTCTAAAACAATGTATCTTAAGTGACAAAAGATGTGTCTAGCCAAGACCTAATAATGTAAAAGGAATGGTTTTAGTAGTATGGTGCTACAAAAGTAGCTGCAGTCCATGAACACACAAAGCTGCATTTAGAAGAGAGGAGACCGCCATTTCCATAGTGATCAAAAGATGTTTTGCAAGTGAGACTGCTACAAGTGAGGTAATCAGTGTTCTAGAAGACAGCATCTGAAGCGGGCCAAAGAATTATAAGCACTCTGCAAGGAATGTCTCTATTGACTCCGATGACCAGAATTCTTACAATACTGTGACTATCTAGAGTTGTTTGCCTTCATTCTAAATCACTAAAAGTGTAAAGCAGAGACATCGGGTAATCAGGGCTGTTTGTCTGTTTGTATGCTGACTTGAATGAGACTAGGGTTATGGGTGCTATACGACTTGATATGTATGGATTCCTTAGGAAGCCATTAGAGAAAGAAAATGAGTTTGAAATCCAGATGCTCAGTGCTCTGACATCAGAGCACATGAAAGCAGCAAAGAGACCCGAGAGATGCAGAGGTATGCAGGTGTGGCTCTTCTTTTCATCAAATGCAGGGGCGTAACAAAGGCCACCACAGCCCCTGCTATGCGGGGTCCCCAGGCTTACCCATACTGGAGGGGGCCCCCTCAGCCGCTACTGATGTGAGTGTATGGGCCCCCTTCAGCATATCCTGCAGGGGGGCCACCTCACGTTTTGTTGCGCAACTGACCAAACGCTATCTCCAAAAGGGAAGAGGATGTGGTGTAATGGCCAGAGCTGCCTACTTTGGAACTGGGTAACTAGCTTCCAGTCTCTTTGTGAGCTCAACATCCCCTGATTATAGGCACATCATATAAGCTCCCTGTGCTTTAAAAAAAAATGTGTCCTATTGTAATGTAAGTGGTGCTCATGTAAAGCGCTCCAATACCTTCGTGTTGAGTTTGTGCAATATAAAACTGTGGAAACAAAAGTCTGTAGTGGGTCTTTAGGGAAAGTTAGGCATGTTATGCTGATGACTGGCTCTCAAGAAGAGCTGTCAGCATGGAGCTGGCCCTCCATATTCATTATGAGAACAGAGAGGGAAGCTCTAGAATGGAAGTGGGAGGCAATGCGCAAAGTGTGGTATGGGATGATGGCAGGATGCCAAATTTGTTTTTGTAGAGAAGATAGCGCGAGGGGAGACAATGCATTGCAGGTGACCAGGCAGAGATTTTTTTAATTGAAGTTAGGGGAGGGTGAATGCAGGTTATTGCAGAATGTTGTTAGAATGGGTGGCATGAGGCAATGTTTTTTGTATGGGAGTGAGGGTGAGGGGATGGTAATGTTGCTTGTATCCTGTATTCAGTAAGAGTGTGAAGCTAATGACATATAACAATTCTTATTACCAGGCATCGATAATATAATCTCACCCACTTGATGGACGAGGCTACACCCATAGTTGATAAGGCACCCTGCTCTGACAATCCATGTTTTTCTGAGAAAGTAACGATCTCTGAAAGTCATTATATACAAACATACAGACTGTCTTCAACGTTAATTTTTCTCTTAAACCCTTTTGCCCTCTATCTAATCTTCTATTTAATGTAATGGTACAGGCCCGTCTCGAACAGAAACTGTGCGTAGAGGGGCATGGAGTGTGGAGTCTAGTTGCGAACAGATTACAGTACAGATACCAGAACAAGAGGGAGGAGGAAAGGAGTGTGGAGATGGCGGGAGCATAACGTTTGGATTTTCTAGTCACCATACTACTGCACAGGTGGTTCTAGAAATACAAACATATATTTTACATTTAAGCAGCGGGAGATACAATTATTTGCCAAAAATCATACACTTTTGCAGGATTTATACAATTGCTGGGACTAGAAACCAGGGGGCTCTTTACAAGGTTTTACCATAGGGCAGTGCCACAAGCAATCTTGCAAAAGAGAAGGGAAGGAATGCACTGCATCTATCAGATACAGTGCATTCCTGTGCTTTTCCCTTATGCTGGTGCACAATTGGCTGCCATGTGCCTACCCAGGTACCCTTAGACCATGTTGCAAGGGTGCCTGCATTGCATTGTTTTTGTGCAGGAAGGAACATCTTCATGCACAATAACAATCATAGGAGGCGTTTCCCTCTTTCTATATGTGCTCCATTTTGCAGCACACATAGAAAAAGGAACAGGTATTTCTCCTTGATGTGCCTACCTTACGCCTCCCAGGGGAGGCTTAGGCTTTTGACACACTCCATGGTTTACAAAATCTCGTAAATCAGGGAATGTATCAAATGCCTTGGGTGTTACGTGGGAAGACCCACTGTAATTCCCCTGGCATGCCTCCCTATCGCAGGGTGAGGCAATGCAGCAAGTTACCCTGCGTTGTCTCACGCACCCTCAGACTGGAAGCCATCTACCTGACCTTTCGCAAAAAACTGAAAACGCACCTATTCCCGAAATAACTGTTCCTCCTCCCTCCCTCTCCTTACAGGATAAACAATCTCCTTACAGCGCGGGGATGCCCTTGGGTCACCAGGCGCTATACAAATCGCTAAAATAAATAAAATAAAAAATCCATAGCTACAAGGCCTTGTCAAGCCACGCAGGTTGGCCTTCCATGGCCTTGTAGATATGGCCCTGCAGTGTGCGCAGTCGAAACGTCACAAAAAGTGAAATTCCTGCAGTGCACAGCGCCTTATAAAGGAGGCCCTAGATCTCTTAGCAAAAGGTATTTTTAGCCCGTAGACTACATCGCCTCCCATTTGTTTTACATTATGTAATGTAATTATACTAGACTACTTGTCTGTTAGCTGATAACACAGTGGCGTCACATGACAGATTTTTTTTCCTATTTTGTAAGTATTAATGTGTATTTGTTTTTCTTATGTGTTCAAGTTCTATGTTGTCCTTTCATAGTTAATTTTGTTTTGGGTAGAATGCACATTGTTTTTGTAAGAAATGACGTGCCAGGTGTATGAAATTTTCAAATACTAAAAGTGAATCAACTTTTTGTGACTTGAACAGTGTTTTGCTAACCGATATGTAGAAATAGGTCAGTTTACAAAATACTAAATCTTAGTGGGTCATACACCAACCTTAACCTACAGTATCCATATTGATGGGGTAGGTCGTGACTTGCTACTCACTGCAATTGGATGTCATTACATGGGTAGTGGCCTTCTGGGTTCGGCAGACTACCATTTCTTTGAGCACATTTTAATAATTTTTTTTAAAAATGCAGCCTGTTTTACTTAAAGGAAGTGGGGCTAGATATAAAAAACGCATTTTATCATTTTTTTATAGTTTGTTTGAGAGGTGGCCTTAGTCCACACTGCCTACCTCGCAACAACATTTTTTTTTACATTCACAATGGGGAAGAGGTCCAAAGGGGATCCCATTTCTTTTCCAAATAGGTCGTCACACCTACTCAGAAGAAGGTTAACTTTTTTAATTTGTGACAGGATCCCAGTCTTAAAACCTTAATGCACAGCTTGATATTTGGAACACACACCCTAAACTTGGCCCTTACTAAAAGTGATTCATTATGGGATTCTAAACCTATTTTGCTATTCGGTAACCATCACAAAATGGGTTTAGTACAATTTTACGGTCGGAAACTACGTCATTGTTTTCCAATTGCAGACTTTATGATCGCACAATTGCTTTGTACACCAGGCCCTGCTTGATTTGCCTGTTACTTTTGTTTACCATTTTGTTTCAGCTTGGCTTCTGTTAACTATACTTAATAGCTTGCGGTGAATATTATTATTTCATGTAGTATCTCTTGCCTAATTCAGTGCACCCTTGTGTCATTGCCATTTATATTTGATAATGTGTATTCATTATTTGAAATTGTATGTCTTATTCTTTCACTGCTGTTTTTCAGCTGAACATTAGGAGATATGTCTTTTTGTAAGAAATTACCTTATATAAAATTCTGTTTCTTTAGCTTTCTGTTTCATTCTGGTCTTCGTCGATTTTGCAGGGCTGGGCGAAAGTTTTACTCTATGGAATTCCGATGAGTTATCTAAAAACTCCATAGAGTTCCATGTGCGGCAGAATGACTTGATGCCCCCCCCCCCCCGCAGTAGTTCTCTGGGGTGTAAAACAGACAGCTATTCCAGCAATGTGCCAATCAAACGTCTTGTGACAACAATTAAAGCCTGGGTCAGGTTTAACACCAAGTGCCGCAATCAACGGGTTTATGTAAACGTGTACAGTGCACCTGCGCAGAGCCACATGCAAGATTAAAGCAGAAAAGTAGCTGTTTTCGGTGGAACCAGATTGCGGTAATGATCCTTTGCGAACCACAAACTCTGCATCTTGGACCTATTCAGGTTTGAAATTATCGTTCGTTTCCACATTCTTTTTTTTATTTTTTTTTTTAAGTTTGAAGTTTATTGAAATAAAAAGAAGCAAAGACAGAAAATGAAGAAACAATCAAGAGTTATAAGAAACATAAATCATTCTTACATCTTGGCGTAAAATAGTGAAGGTAAACTTATGCATAAACAAATAAAATAAGCAATGAATGTAAGGAATATAGGGAGATGAGGAAACATTTTAAATTATAAAAGTATATAAATAATATGCTAAAACAATAGATGTATTGGAGAACATAATATCAACTAGAAAAAATGCATTCATGGTGGTTTACAAACTTCAACAATACGTATCGGAGATGAGGGAGGAGGCCAAGCAACTTTGGATAAATATTCAGTGAGGGGAAGCCATAAAAGATCACGTTTGATTGCTAAGGAAATGGGAGAAACAAAATTAGTGTCAAGTCTGTGATTAAAGCAAACTGCGTTCCACCAAGCAGTAAAAGAGACATCATTAGCTTGTTTCCAGTGTGATGTAATATGGTGAAAAGCAATAGCTATAAAGAGATCAAGTAATTTTTGTTTGTGATGGGATTCTGCAAAAACAGGAGAGAGGGAACCTAAGAAAACATGTGTAATGGAAAAAGAAACTGTAAAGTTGAAAATCTTTTGCAATTGAGACCAAACTAAGTGCCAGAACCGTAAAATAGGAGGACATTCGAATAACATGTGTTTCAGATCGGCCAGGGGGGATTGGCATGTCCAACAAGTAGATGGAGTGTCTGGGGAGAAGGATGACAGAGTTAATGGAGTGAATAGTGTACGATTATAAATAAAGAATAAGGTTTGTGTAGTATTTGCAGCTCTGGATGTATTGTGAATCTTAGACCAAATTTTTTCCCATAAAATGAGGGACCATGTGTGAGATAAATCTTTTTCCCAAGCCAACTCAACTTTAGATTTTGTACGGTCAGTAGAGGACTGTAGGGATTTATAAATAAATGAAGCAGAAAGAGATTGGTCGATAGCATTAGAAATCGAAAGATGTGTGATAGGGATAGAGTTGGAGGTCGGGAGCGATGAAAGATATTGAGTAAGGGATGGAAGTAGTGATAAATACTGTTTACGGGATGAGGAAGGTAGCGAGAATTGTGTTTGGAGATCCAGAAAAGGAAGAGGTTGATTGTCTGAGAGAAGTTGTGAGATCCATTTTAGACCCAGGGAATGCCAGGTTTTCCAATATAAGGATCGGTTACGGATTTTGAGAAGTTTATTATGCCAGATAGGTTGGGTGTGGGTGGAGGAGGCAGATGGGTAAGAGGATAATAAATATGGACGAAGAAGAGAGCAAGAGTGAGAGATGATCGGAGAGCACAGGGATGATACCTTAGAGGGAAAGGAAAGAACTTCTTCGAATTCATAAGGATGAAGTAGAGAAGATTCTAATGAGAGCCATAGGGGGGAATGTGAGGAAGATCAGAAGAGATCCACCTCATGGCTTGTTTTAAAGAAAATGCGTTGTGATATGATTTAAAGTGAGGGAATTTGACGCCACCAAGGGATTTATCCTTTTTCAAGGAAGAAAGAGCTATCCGAGATTTTTTGCCTTTCCACAAAAATTTTAAAAGAAGGGAGTCTATAGACTTGAAATAATGATCTGGTATACGAATGGGAATCATGGAAACAGAATAGAGAACTAAGGGCGCTAGCATCATTTTGATGGAGTCCAATCGACCCCACCAAGAAAGGAACAGAGGGTTCCAACGATTTATCGATGCATTGATTTTATTAGAGAGAGATTCGAAATTAAATTTAAGAGTGTCCGGAATACGGGGAGCAAACCAGATACCTAGATACTTAATCTTCGTGGGTTGCCAGGAAAAGCCAGAGGAATCAAAGAGATGTTTTTGACATAAGGGGTTTAGGGGCAGAATTTCGCATTTGTCGGTGTTGAGGCGATAACCTGAAACAGTGGAAAAAGAAGAAACTTGATGGAGAAAGGAAGGGAGAGTTGTTTGAGGATTTGAACAATAAAATAAGATATCATCAGCGTATACCGATAATTTAGCTTGTTTTTGAGGACCATATTGAAAACCAGTAATTGTATCATCGAGTCTGACTTTAGTTAAAAAGGGTTCTAAGGCTATAATAAACAGAAGAGGGGATAGGGGGCATCCTTGACGTACCCCTCTTTGAAGAGGAAAGTAGTCGGAAATCATACCATTTGCAAAGATTGAAGCGTGAGGACTAGAATATAGTAAGGATATTAGAGATATAAATTTAGGGGGAAAACCAAACCATCGAAGAGCTTGAAACATAAAATCCCACCCTATTCTATCGAATGCTTTTTCAGCATCTAGGGAAATAGCAGCGAGGGGGATAGAGAGGGAGGGAGCTTTGCTCAAAATATTAAAGAAGACACGAGAGTTGTCTGATGATAGGCGACCTTTAACGAATCCAGACTGTTCAGGGCCTATAAGTTCTGGCAATAAGGGATCTAATCGGAGAGCTATAATTTTGGCGAAGATTTTATAATCAGTGTTTACTAGTGATATAGGGCGATAATTTTTACATAGAGTATGATCTTTATCTGGCTTAGGTATTAAACAAATTAATGCTTCTTGGAAAGTTCCTTGAGAGGATCCGGAAGCCGCAAAGGATTGGAATAACAGATGCAATTTTGGGAGAAGAAGGGAGGAAAAGTGATTGTAGAACTCAATGGTAAAACCATCGGGCCCTGGTGCTTTACCTCTACGAAGAATAGAGATTGCATGAGAGATTTCCGAAGGGGTAATGTCCAAATCTAAGGAATGGAAGTCAAGGTGAGAGGATTCTGGAGGGGGGATGTCTTGAAAGTATGTAAGAAGATCATTAGGGTCGGGAATAGATTCGGGAGTGTAGAGACTTTGGTAGAAGGAAACGAATTGAGCTAATATGTCTTTGTCTTTAAAGAAAGAAACACCAGCTGGGCCTTGTAGGGATTCAATTTTTGTTCTTTCTTTTCGTATTTTGAGATAATTGGCCAGAAGTTTGCCCATTTTGTTCTGTCCACCGTAATAGCGGGAATTACATTTTAGAAGAGAGTTTGAAGCGGCGTTGGTGGTATATTTATTAAAATCAAATTTGGCAGAAATTAGTTCGCGAAGAGAAGATTCAGATTTTGAATTATAGTAAGCATATTCCAATTTCTTAATTTTATCTAAGAATTGAGTTGACTTAGAGATAGATTGTTTTTTCTTTTGTGAAACGAAATTAATGATACATCCTCGTGCAGCTGCTTTAAAGGAGTCCCATATCATGACAAAGGAAGAGTCTGGAAGATGGTTAAGTGTAAAAAATTCAGTAGAAAAATTTGTAAATTGAGTGCAAAAGTTAGAATCAAGGAGTAGAGAGTTATTAAATCTCCAGCGGCCTGAATGAGGGGAGTAGGGGATAAGGTCAATGTCCACAAAGACGGGAGCGTGATCTGAAATTAGAATGGAACCTATGTCTGAATGAATGGCGAGTTGTGCTAATGGTTTGCTGAGGAAGAGATAATCAATACGTGATTGGGAGTGATGAGTGGGGGAATAGAAAGTGTATTCTCTGAGATCTGGGTTACAAAGCCTCCAAATGTCAACTAAAGCATTATTCTGTATAGAGGAGACGAACTGGGAATGCATTTTGGAAGGGACAAATTTAACTTTTGAATTCCTATCTATAAAGGGGTCAGGTACTTGGTTGCAGTCACCGCCAAGGATGACATATTGGTCATTGAGGGTAACAAGTTTATCAGAAATAGCAGGCCAGAACAATTTATCAACACCTGTAGGAGCATAAATATTGAAAATAACTAGTGGAATTTTATCTATAAGAAGATGAACAATAACCCAACGGCCATTAGTGTCGCATTCATGAGATACAATTGAAACATTTAACTTTTTATGACAAAGTATAACTGTACCATTTTTCTTACCTATAGCAGGAGAATAAAAAACATGACCCACCCAACAACGCTTAAGTTTGGTAGCCTCCAATTCTGTAAGGTGGGATTCTTGAAGGAGGGCTACATCTGCTTTAAGTCTGGTTAAATGTGTTAAAACTCTTTGACGTTTAATGGGGTTATTTAACCCCTTAACATTCCAGGTGACTACTCGGAATGTAAATTATTAGGAGAGTGATATAAAAGAGAGGATGTAGTAGAAAAGAAGTTGAGAAAGGTCGAGAAAAATGGTGAGAATGCAAAAACGAATTTATGAGAGAAATAAGTTGAGATAAGAGGAGAGGAATAGTAAGAATGCGAAAAAGAGTTTGTGAGAGAAATAGATCAAGAGAAAAGATCGAGAATAAGACAAGAGAAAGGAAGAAAAAAGAGAAAAGAAAGAAAATAGAGATAAAGAACAGTAGGAAAAATAGAAGAAAGTTAGAAAAAAGTAGAAACATACTAACAAACACAGAAGAAAAGTGAGGGGTGACGACGCCAGAAGAGGACGACATCGACAACAGAAACTCACGCCATTGAACACCTGAGGAACCAGCTTAGGGTCAGTTGAAGGGAGTAAAAATACATCGGGTTGGATAACATGAGGAGAGGATCTGTAATAAGACAAAATGAAAAAGAGGATGTTAGAGAAAACAATAGAGGACCAAATATATAGAAACAGCGCAATATCAAGACATAATGAACCAGGAGTAGGGGTATACAATAGGGTGGAGGAAACAAAGATTAGGTATACTTGGGTAACAAAAAGGTAAACATTTTAAACAAACAGAATAAAATATGAACAATTAAACAGGTCTTGCAGTGTCCATGTTGATGGTTTCATGGTGACGGAGAAATTCTTCAAGGACTTGAGGATCTTCGAAAGTTGTTGTCTTGGCCTTGTAAGTGACTTTGAAGAGGCAGGGATGGAGGAGACCAAATCTGGCACCAAGATCTCGAAGTCGTGGTCGCAAGTCAAGGAACTGTTTCCGGCGGTCAGCTGTTACTTTAGCTACATCCTGAGAAAGATATAAGCGCTGACCTTCCCACATAACTTGTTTCTTAGCTTTTGCTGCTGAAAGAACTTGAAGGAGGTCAGTGTACTGTAAAAACAGCATGATGACTCCGCGGGGTTTGGTGGAAACTTTTGGACCAAGTCTATGTGCACGTTGAATATTGAGTGAAGAAGAAGGAGGAAGATCCAAAATTTTTGGTAAGAAGGTTTGGAAGAAGGCAGTTGGATTGGACCCTTCTGTAAGTTCCGGAAGATTATAAAGGCGTAAGTTATTTCTTCGATTTCTATTTTCCAACTCCTCAGTCTGCCTTCTTAAGAGAGAGACATCCTTCTCCAACACTGAAATCTTTGAACATGAAGTATGAAGAGCCTCCGTGGATTGTTCCACCAAAAGAACCCGCGATTCAAGAGTAGACCATTTATCATGGAGAAATTGCAGTGTTTTGGTAGTCTCAGCCATGAAGGGTTTGAGTGCACGAAGTTCTGCAAGGATTAGATCCATAGATGCCGAGTGCGACGTGTTGTCTGGAGATGGAGGATCCTTTTTCAGACGTTTCGTAGATCCAGGTTGTAAAAGCTTACTGGGGGTAGCAGATTTAGGAATAGCCCCATGACTAACATCCGGTTTAGTGGAAACAGGGTCATCCATGGTTTGCGACATAGAGTCAGAGTCTGAGGAATGACGCGGCATGGTCTTAGGAGCAGTAAGTTTAAGATTGCACAGTTTCCCCATAGAATGCAAGAGAGAAAAACAGCTGTGTTACTCCAGGTTCGAAGAGAAAATGTTCTGTGAAGCAGGCACTATTTGGTGCGAAGATACAAAGAAAAGTATAAAGCGTGTGAAAAGATAGAGCAAAAGTTATCGATATTTCACACAGCTTCTCATCAGGAGTTCTTCCACAGGATTATAGAACTGTGCCACAACAAGTCACCACATAAAACTAAAAAGTCCAAGCCCAAGGACTATTTTAGCACTGAGGAAAAAAAAAAAAAATAAAATAAAATAAAAAAAAATAATTGAACTCAAAAGTCACCGGCCAAGAGGAAAATAGTTGTTTCCAATTCATTTAAAAACAAGCGTTTTTGTAGGCATGGCAGTAGCTTGTTAAAAATATTGCTGTAAAAAAGCGTTGCTCTTGTGGGGTAAGACAGCATGGAAACGTTAGGTAACAGGCACTTGAGGTGGAAAAAAAATGGAAAGACAGGTTCCCGCTGGAGAGCTATGGGGCAAATGCACAATCAGTGAGTGTCATAATCCGCGTTGTGCTGAGGAAGCGCTATGGCGCGTAAAACAAAACATTCTCTGGCTGAAGAAAAAACGCGGTGAAAGTGGAGAAAATGGCGGCCGCCGAAATAGCGAGCCGCGTCACTCACAAAAAGTGCGCTTCTGAACGGAGTTGAGGGACGCAACTAGCATCATTCTGCTCACCTCATGCTCCGATGCTTGTAAAAGTTATTCGTGTCCGTGCAACTCCGGGAAATGTTGCGGAAATCGCTGGTGTCGGCGCTCAAACAGCGGAGCTCCGAAGTTAAGCCGCCATCTTGTGCGGCGCTCAAGCCACGCCCCCTGTGCGGCGCTCAAGCCACGCCCCCGTTTCCACATTCTTAATAATTCCGCCACTTGGAAACATGGCGTTCAATTTCCAGCACAGAAGTCCGTTTAAAGATAAATTTGTTTGCAATGGAATGAGGGGAGATACACAGATGATCTAACTCAAGTCCAAAATAAATCAGAAAACATGACAGCCCCAAAACCATTCTGCAGAGCGATATTACTGCGAGGGCAACTTGGATGATTAGCGATGTACGACCCGATTATGTGGCACAATTATATAAATTATGCATCAACGAATAGGCAAATGACGTGACATTATGCAACATATTCGGTGGCTGTATTATTTTGGTCCAATCGAGCTATGAACAACAATTGTTGTTGAATCTGCAAGTTATATGGGAAGTTTTTTGAAACAATAATCATACAGTAAATGCTCAGTGACATAATCATAGAGTGATATAGGGCATGCTGTTCGACTAGATGTGGAAATTTCATGTGAAAACCTAATTGCATTCACCATAAGGGAGCGGGAGCCCGCTGTGAGCTTTAGCGGAGTGCAGAGACTTCAGATTAAGAGGGTCTTGCCCCTCGTAACCCCTCCATGTGCCTGACGGCATGGTGATTACCAGACAGCGCCTACATTAGCTTGCTTGGGAATACCACTCAAGAGCGCAACGCCCATTGGGCTCAAAGGGCTTCAGCTCCCCTTCCCCCCCCCCCACTCCCGTCATGCGTGTCAGCCCGGACAGCTTCCCGGGCACACACACAGACAGTTTTTGAGCTGCTGTAGGCTGACTGGTCTGGCGTCTGTCTTATCGCAGCCGCACTGGAGTATTTCACAGGTCTTTAACCCCCTAGCTGTAGCCGGAATTCCACGCCTGTGCGGCCCATTCCGATCGTGGGCATGGTTATGACGGCTCCCGGCCGTCATCAGCACAAGCCCACAGTAGCTCATGACAGCCGGAAGCCGTCATCAGCACCGAACGGGTTAAAAGACCATGTACTTGTTAAGGAGGCTTTGTTGTTTTTTCACCCTTTCTTAGAGCCCCTGCATCTCTACTCTGCCCATTGCTGCAAGAATTAGCCCCCGAAATTTTTATTAGCCCCCCCCCAAAATGTGGGTCTATTTGCACTTCTGATGCCACTGACCCAGCATGCATCCATCACTTCACTTTCTAAAGGTGTTCTCTCCCCGTACATATACCCACACAAACCCCTTGACATGTGCCCCTTCAACTTCACAGATGACCTGCTTGTCCCTGCAAGGGTCGCCGGAGCCAGGCCGGGCTTCACCCCCACAGCCTTGAGTTGCTACTGGGTGTCGGCCCTGCTGCCAATACTGGTGTCTGCAGTGGTGTCCTGACTCCTTCCTCGGGGTTTGATGGTATCAGACTAGCAGCTGCTTTTGGGCTCCCTAGCGTCCGCTGTCGATCTAACTACCTTTAAATTCCAGCAGTGGGTGCTTCCACCCTTGTAGACATCATACCCACTCACTGACCTATCAGTGGATGCGCAGTAACAGTCGGTGGTGGGAGTGCTGCTTTGTTTTGTTTATGTATATGTTTACTTACCTGTATTTGGCTGTATTCAGTAGTTTACTACCCCCCACCCTGCCCCTCTCCCGCCCCACGTCATGGCCCGGCAGCACTCCCATCACCGATCGCTACTGTGGTTGCGAGGGCAATCAATCAACAAATTCCATTGCCAATTCGACCAGTGATAAACAGTCAGCAGGCGATGCCTGGTTTTGTTGGATGGAGTGGCAACGCTGCCATATGGGGAAGCTCTGAGCACCAGTAAACTCCACCATACGGTGTAAGCGGGGTTTTGGCCACACTCTGTGGTCGGCAAGCAAACTGCAGTGAAAATTGCCCGTGCAGCGGAGTTGACCACCCAGGCCAAATATTTGTACTTCATTGCTTACCAACAACATCCTCCTTGGCCATTTTATTTCTGTATTTGCATCCTCCAGCCCTCCTCAGATATTACCCTACTACAGGGTTGGATTGGTAACGGGGGCACCCTGGAAATGGCTGAAGGTCCGGTAGCCGAGTTCTCGCTGTGGGCTGCTTTTTTGGGCATCCTGGGGGTTCTCTGTGCTGTTAGGATGCTGCCAGTGGCCCATTGGGTGCCTTAGTGTCCTATCTAGAGGCAGATGGGTGGAGGTGTCACTTGCTGGACTGCCCCATTAATGTATGCTGATTGAGCGGAGACAGGGAGCCTGAGCAGAAGTGGTCGCACATTCATGTGTGGCTCAGCAATATAAACTAATCTGTGCATTTTTTTTTATTTAAGAGAAGTTAATAAAACATGCCCACCACCCCCTTTCTTTTCATAAAACTTCGTTGAAGCAGTGTTTTGCGGAAAGGCAATACGCAAATGTGGGCCACTTTTTTTTGGTGTGCCCGGGCCAATTTTTTAAACCAATCCAACCCTGCCCTACTTCCTTATCTTCATGTAGCACCTCTTGATCACATACTGTAGCTTTTCACATTTGAAGGATTCCCCGGCTGCCTATTGAATCCGTTTGACCATGCCTCAAAATGGTTTAACATTTACTGACCACATCACTCATTCCTTTATGCTGGCCAGTCCGTTGTTTCTTCATCCACATCACAGAAATTCTGATCCTTCTCTTCCCTTCAAGTGTGGTAGCAAAGACCTTCAAGACAGAAGCCCACGTCCGAGCTTGTCCATAAATTCCTAGTGATAAGATATTTTATTTTGCTTGATTAATTAAAATCTTTGCAAATACATTACAAGAAGGTTCCCAATGTACACAGATAAATACAATTAAAAGCAATTAAAACCAGATAGTGAAAGAAAGAACATCAGCTACGTATACAGTTAGCTGTTTTTAAGGAGATTATCATAAACTCTTACGACTAATGTAAGGCTGTTTGACAATAACTACCATAAATCTCCAGTCCGATGGTGCAGCTTGGTGATTGAAGTGCAAGTGCAACTAAAACAGCAGGGTGAATTAATGTTACACTTAAAAAGCATTTTAGCGGGTTTGGGACAACGACAGCGTTTTAAGTCTTTTAGTTACCATCTCAAAAAATGTTGTTAGCCGACAGTTAAGCTGGCATTAATGGGGTTGAAGCAAAGCTTAACTGCCTGCCTACAGGATTGGGTGCCATGATACCTGAAAAAAGGACGTAACAAAGTGCATCTTATATCTTTAAAATGGGGCAGTTGCAGATAATGTGAGTGATGTCTTCCTTCCCACTTCCACATAGACGACAAGTCCGAGTGCCTTTCTTCCTTCCCCATGGTGGAAGGTGGGGTTTGATCGCAATTACCTCCAGGCGCAACCTTAGGAAGTTTTCCTTCCTGCTTATCTTGATTCCGGCGCTCAAGTAGGCTTGGGGTTTTAGCCTTACATAGTCACTAAGCACTATCCAGCCGTGAGCCTTTTTAGTAAGGGTTGCTTTGTCATCTAAAACAGATAGCATAGATGTTGTTCTTCTCACTACTTTCTTAAAAGAAAGATGGTCCGTTGGAACGGCCCAGAGATCAGGTAGGCCCAGAACCTGAATAGAGTCAAACAGATAGTCCCTGGCTGGGCATTTTTCTTGAGTGAGCAAGGCTTTCCATAAGTGAGAGTTTAAAGATCTTTCCTAAGCGCTTCAAATTTTGTGCCAACTTCTGACGTAGGTGCTTCTTCTTTCCACCGTTTGTCTTTGGATCCCAAATTATAACCGGATTTGACCTGTGGAGACATATTTTGGGAGGTGGAAAATTGCTCTGTAGGAGTTGGTATAACGTCTAAAACAGCTGCATCTTTACCTTTTATAGCCTCACTCCCATATGTCAATGTCGGCAGCAGTCTGGCCCTCAGAACCTGTAAAAAGGGGTCAAGCGTAAGTTCGGGGAGCCGTCTCTTCAGTGATTTCAGTGCTAGATATGTTGTAGTCCCCTTTCTTCGCATGGATTCTAACTGAAGTTTGAATGAGCTTTTAAGATCCATTAGGATTCCCAGGTATTTATACCTTTGCACTTGGTCCAAACATCGGCCTTCAAGGAACCAACTATTGATCTTATTTTTGTGGTAGTTGACTGCCATCATTTTAGTCTTCTTGAGATTTATTTTGAGGGAATTCCGAGTAGGAAAACTGCTTGTTGTATTTAGTAAATGCTGAAGGCCAATCGGTGTCCTGCTGATTAAGACCACGTCATCAGCATATATCAAGTTTGACATTAGCTTGTTTCCCAATTTTGGAGCATGGGATACACAGCTATCCAGCTCCCCAGGCAGGTCAGCCAGAAAAAGATTAAAAAGGATCGGGGCAAGGACACACCCCTGCTTGAGGCCTTTTGAGGTCCTGATTCATCTTGAGATGTGTGACCCTGCACCTAGTTTAACCCTGATCCATGTGTCTGTATGCAGCTGTTTTAGCCGGTCCAAAAGGGTGTTTGGTATACCCCACTTATCCAGTTTTACCCAAAGGTTCTGGCGAACGACCTGGTCGAAGGCAGCTGTGTAATCAATAAAACACAGGAAAAGGGGCGTTTTTGAAACTTTGGCTGCATCCTTTAACAACGTTAGAGCCAGTATGTTGGTCGTAGTTCCTTGGCCACTGCCGAACCCAGTTTGATTAATGGGAATAAGCAAGTTGTCCGAGGCCCAAGGCGTTAGTTCGTCCAAGAGTGTTCCGGCGTAGTATTTAGCATCTACGTCGGGAAGGGCAGTCAGTCGGTAATTATTTGGATAATTTCTTTTGCCTTGTTTAAAGATTGGGCTGATAATAGATCCTTTCCAAGATTCCGGAATGGTGACTCTGGTGTTTAAGCCCTTGAAGACTGGTAGTAGAGCCTTGCTCCAAAAGACAGCATCGCGTTTATACAGTGTCGGGGGTATTCCGTTTGGGACGGGAGCTCCCATATCTCTACCCTTGGTTATTAAGCCTTTTATCTGTTTTTCCGTGGGGGCGTATCCTACCTCCATAGTGAGGTCTGTGGAGTCTGAATCCCCTGCCGGCAGGGTCTCCTGTTGCTTATGGATGTTAGTGCTGCTGACCAAGTGAGTTTTGGTTGTACAGTTATGTGACGCTTTTCCCTTGTTAGGGGGTTCGGTATCCATTACCGCGGTGCCTGCTCCCTTATTTGGTTCCCCTCCCTTGTTGTTAAAATGAGCGTAGGGGTAGTCTACCCAGTCAGCCTCTATTATGTTGGAACTGATCCCTGGATCATTCTGTCACTCTAATTTATGAATTGTTTGCCAAAACTTAGCACTTTTGTGTATCTTGGCATCGTGCAATAATTTATCCCACATTTTGTCATTCTTTTGCCTTATTTTTCTCCACATCCTCTTTCTCAATAGTGCCTTTGTTTGTCGAAGAGTAGACCGCAGCTCCAAGTTCCCTGGTGTTTTTCGCAGTTGCCGAACGGTACAGTTTATAGTGTGTTTGAGGCTCTTAGTTTCCGGGGTGGTGGTCATTTTTATTATTTCGTTTTCTGGTTGTCTTAATTTCGTCCCGGTCTTGGCCGCAAAATGACCAGTGAAGGTTTATCAAACAATGACGGTGAGGGCAAGACCAGGTATGCACCAGGGTATATTAAAAAATTATCCACTTAAACAAAGTATAACTGCCATGGCACTCTACTTCCTGTGGTTCACCATCCAAGCCACAAAATTGGCCACAAGTAAAAAGAGGAATGCCCAAATATTGAAAGAGGGTTTTTCCAGTCCAATACTGTAGTCCGTGAATACTTTATTTTCAATATCCAATATTGTCCAACAAATCAAGATGTATCAGATCCAATGTAGAAAGTTCATGATCACAAATCCAATATTTCAAAAAGTTCAAAATGATACAGTCAATGACACAGTCTACGCGTTTCGTCCTACTTGGACATCATCCTCTATTCTTAACATTGCGACGGGTGCAGCTTCAAGCTGCACCCGCCGCAATGTGAAAAATGCATGCACGGCATTTGCGTGCACAAAGCAGCAGGCACCACGCGGTGCCTGCTGCTTTGTGCACGCAAATGCAGGGGGGTACCATAGGTACCCCCCACGTGCACCCCCCACCCCACCTTCACCCAGGGGGCCCGCAACGGGCCCCCGAAGTGAAGGTCCGTATGCTTTTCCACGGCGGAAAAGCCGCCGTGGAAAAGCATACTTACTACTCCATCATAATATGGCTGGCGGTGTCTGACAGACACCGCCAGCCATGTTAATGCTTTTCCGCCGCGGTTGGAAGGCGACCGCGGCGGAAAAGCGGCAGACAGATTCAAAGACTCACCAGCCATCCTAATTTGGCGGTGGGTCTTTCCAGCATCCGCGGCGGTTTTCCCGCATCCTCCGGGCCGGCGGTGGCTTCAGCCGGCCCGGAGGATGCGGGAAATCCGCAATCCTAATGACCCCATAGTTGGTAATGTTGTTAGCTTATCAATTATTGGTGCACAGGTACATTCAAGGTGGATGGTTTGGCGTCCATGCAGCGCTTCTTGTCCCAGCTTGATTAAGTTGTTGAGCTCTGATAGGTTATTATCGATCCCTGACGTAAATTCAGCCAATGACTGAAGGATCGTAAGTTGTAAGTCCATTTTATGCCATTGATATTGTAGAGCTGTGGCTAAATATTGTAATGAGCTTAAAATTGCAGCCCAAATTGAATCAGTGGGTGCAATATTGCTGAAGTTGCTTTTTTCCTGGAGTGGTGCGTTAAGTAGGACAGCAGATGTGTTATTTTGAGCAGGTTTTAGATTATATGAAGCAACAAGCTGCTCCCACTCTTGGGAGGCCAGGAAAGACAAGTCCAGGCTTGATGTATGCGAGTCTTCATAGGGGACATAGTATGGCGTTCTGAAGGCCTAATGGCCAAGGAGCTATGGAGGACCCCTAGGTAGTTTGATGCACTCGATTCGCCTTACTTTGGTTTGTTCTGCTGGAGTGGGGAGCTGTTTTTTGGCAACAACAGGGGGGACATTCCCAGTCGGTCTGGTAGCTGGTTCAGGGGCGAGCCCCCGAATGTGTCAATTCCAGCTCTTGCCCCATCTCCTCTTCAGAGGCATTTTCAACTAGCCTATTCCTAGTGTGCTTGCCAGATGCGCAGATTAAATGTGAACACACAGACCCACATACAGAGGTGGCAAGTTGTTCTCCTGTCTTCAGTGTGCTTTCTTTGGACCCATTATAGACACAACTATATCCCTCAGCCTGGAATCGAGGAATTGGCAGTGAGTTCCAAACTCCCAGAAAACCGTAAGAATGACTGGGAATGTGATTTGACCTATAGGGGGCTTCTGGGGTAAATCCACACATATCTTGCAGTGTGAATTTGGTGATTGGTGCACATGGATCACTCTGCATCCCATCCACCTGTTGTCTTTAATGGAGGAGTCAATGCTTCTAAACAACCCATTGCTGACAGTTGACCATCTGGGAGCAAAAACTGACCCATCAGTCCTCCTGGTCCAAAAATTCGCCTTTAATAGGGTAAAAGGGGCCATAAATGCTTCGATCTATGTGAACGTGGGTGAAAAAGCTTGTGGTTCTGCTACTGTAAGCACAGACGTCCCTTCTTACTGCTAACTCAGATGTTTTTTTAAACCAGGGCTACTCCTTGGAAGGGATTTCAGCTGCACTTTAGCATTTTGCGAAGTTCTCTAAAGATACCGTCTTGCTTGCTGCATATACTAAAGGAATAAACCAGCAAGATCATAGATATTTTAGCAATAACAGTAATAATATTAATAATGATGTGTAGAATTATAGATGGGAAACCGTGAATTAAGGGGATGTTTTTCACTGAGGGATTCTGAGTGACGAAAAGGTCGAGTTGTCTATGATGTCACTTCGAACCCAGAGATGAAAAACATCTCCGTAGTTCACTTTTTACCCATCTATAATTTTATGTTATGAAATCATCTACACTTGATTTCAACTACGACGCATGGGCAGAAGATAATGGGAGAGCTATAGATAACATGCCCTCTCCTCCCTGATGCAAATGTGAAAAATAAATATCCTGCCTGCAAACTTTAATCAGAACCCATTACCTTCCCCTCCTGCAGCTGTGCTTTCTGCTTGCAGTCAAAGCAGACAAGCAGAGCTGCACTGATGGGCTCTCAGGGGGGCCTGTCACCTAGCATGCAAAGTCTGTATGTCATCACAACAGTTGGTAACCAGTTTTGTTATCAATGGTTGTGATGTCATAGCATGGAGTTATGACTTTCAGAAACTGAAATTTAAGGATAACAATATTTATAAACGTCATCTTCACTCATCAGCATCATCATAATAAAACAAACACTTCACATTGTTCTTTTTCGAAGAATCATTATAATAATCATGTTTGTATTGAATTATTGGCATAGAGTTTCCAAAGAATAGGAATTCTCACACTGACTCTCTGTAATCGGTGCTCAGTTTTCACTGCAGCACAGTAGATACACATTATGAAATCCATTGCATTGCTGTGCAGTAGAGGTCACAATAACTTTACAGGAGTGCAACTTTTTGGACTCGTCAGCTGGAAACTGTGACCTCACTAAGCGACACATTGAATTCAGAAAAGGCCTTTAGGCAGCTGTCAGGGGACATAACTGAGTATGTCATAACAACGGCCACAAGAGAGCAGTGTTATCCCTACAAGATGGGGTCGAATGGTGGGAGTCAAATGGCCTATTTATTGAAACTGTCTCTCTGGAAGATGGAGCGTAACCATGCCTAAAGGCCCCTACGTTAGAAAAGACGCCAGGGTTTGATTGGAGCTTGGCAGAAGGGGAAGCCCGCCATAAATTAGAGTGGCTCCTACTCTACCAATCTCACGGTTGCTCTTATTCATGTACAGGCAGGGAAACCTCTGATTGAATACAGGTGGAGTGTCACTAGCTCTGCCAGTGGTCAATCATTGTAGGCAGCCCAAACTCAAAGTTTGCTGCCTTTATTGCAAGAGGAGGCCCACCATATTTGGAGCTGATTTCCTGCTGCAGATTGTTGTCTGCCTGGGTTCCCAATGCAAAACATGACAGGGAGTAATAAACTTCCTCACAACTTTATTTACATTTTTTTAGTTCTCAGAAGTAAACTAATGCTTTCAGGGTTTGTGCGAAATGACTACTTAGGCCCTCTTTTAAAGTTTGGTGTCCCGACTACTTAATTAGGAGTCGGCTAGACATCCGCCTTCAGCAAATGTCCTTTTACTACTCATGCTTAAAGCAGTCCTTAGTCACTGCTTTTAATGAAAAACGTGACTTTCTCGAATTGATTAAAAGAGGTTCTGCCAGATGTCTTTGTTTAACTCACTCTGTTACTCATTCACCCACTCAAACCATCAGCCATATTTGACATGGTAATGACTTTATTCTATTACCCCCTCAACCATTCATCGTCCCAGTCTGTATTCAATAATTTGTATCCATCTCCCCTACCAGGTAGTACGCGCCCTACCTAAAAGAAATGCAAATATTCCCTCCCCTCAACCTCCAACCTCCCTATCACAAGTAACATAAGTGGGAGGTGGACCGACTGCACTACCTCTTTATTTGTCTGCTCCCACTGAAGGTGCCATGCAGCCCCGGATGCAGCAGGTCTGCCTTTATTTGTTCTCCAGGCCCTAGGAAGAAATGGAGCTCAGCTACCCTCGTTCTGTAGTTGACGGGCTTTCAGGTCTATGGGCGCTTCTCCTCATCTTGCCCTCGGGTCAATAGGTATTTGGCTGGGCCAGGCCACTGTGTCTTTCCCTGTGGGCGAGGTCATTTCGCCCATTTGATGCACCTGTGTGAGTCGTCTGCCTGCTCTCTGGTTGATATCCACTTTTCCGGGTTCCACTGCATCACTTACAGGTAGGCGAAATATAATTGGCATGGGTTAGTGATTATTATTCAATAATGACTACATGTAAAATATGATTAAAATTCAATGTACTAAAATCGCATTTGCATTTTTATGATCTATATAATGTCTAATAACTCTACTATAAAAATCAACAATGTTACTACTAACATGTGCAGTGAACATTCAGATTTCTATGCCTAAATGGGTAAATATGTCATGTACTAAATTAAAAGGGTGAGTATTAGTTTTTTATAACAATGCCAATATTACTGTATCTTTATCACAAACTCAAAATATGGTTTCTAGTAAGGCCTAACGGCGGCAGTCTGAAATACAATGGCTATTAAAAGTTATGCAAAGAGAGTAGCTCTAGAGACATTTGAACTACATTGCATACCTTTATGCACAAGATTTCTAAGCGCATTCTGGCATTCTGAATGTTTTGATCCAGTTCTTTAGGTGCTAGAGAGCACACTGCACAGGAATAAAAAATAAAGGAGCAAAAGTTAGATCTTACCTTTAAAATATCAGCACGGAGACACCCTCAGTCATGCTTCTGTAGAATTACTTTGACTTGTGAGGGCCACATGGAATAACTGTATTCAGCCAGGGGACGTGAATTTATGACAATAGCTTTAAGTGTCAAATGCTGAGTTCTGTATTTAGCACTAACTAGCACTGCTGGAAGCAAAATGTCTACAGGGAGTTTTGATTCAGAAAAGGGGGTGGTGATGAACAGAGTGCCTGAATTAAGCAGACCACTCTTACCCAGTCCAAAGATCAGGGCTTGATCCATCACCATTTTTTAGCTCACTGCACCATCCCAGCTCAGAACTTGGCTATATGCAAATTAGTCTGTTCCTGTCCCAGTGCATGATGGGAACAGGGCAAACCAAACTACCAAGCCAATTCTTGTACAGGGAGTTTTGAGCATTTTTTTATCTGAACTCAGCCACAGTGACAGTGCTTATGTTACACCAGTTGTTAGAAGTTCCCTGATACAATTGATTTCAGTGAGTCACCCCAATCTCACTAGTGCAAGCTAAAAGCAGTATTTGTAAAAAAAAAAAAGAAAGGGTCAGAACATATCAGTGTCTTAAAAAAAATGTGTGTGATTTCAACCTTTAGGGGCCAACATTAGACTATGAAAGCAGGTTCTGATATATATATGTACATTTCTAATTGTGTAAATGCAAGTTGTACAGTTAGTCTATTGCCCTTGTAGTAATAATAAAGAAAATAAAGAGGGCTGAATTTAGGTTGAAGGGGGAAGATATTTATTTTCAGCAGCTTTGCTTCTATTTTGGTCGACACCAAATGCTTTGTGTAGAAAACTTGTAGCTACACGTGTTTAGCAAACGCACACTAGAGTGCGACTTGTTCTAAATACAAAAATGTATTTAATAACTGACTGTAATATTGAAGAATATTTTAACAACAATTTTAATTCCTTTATATTAGATTTCCTGAATATTACATTGTAGGATAACACACTACGGGTAATGTAAAATGAAGAACGTAGCAGTTAAAAAGTGATCATTTATAAAAAATTTTATAATAAACTTGGCTCTGATAATGTCTGAGGTTTTCATAGGTCTAGGAAATTTAAGTTCAAACTAATGCTCAATACATGTTATAAAAATATTCAGGATTACTTCTTTAGTAATTTTACAACATTTATTAAATCGAATTCCCATAGTGGTTGCAATGAAATTATGGCTTTGATTAAGCCTTCCTGGAACTAGATTGGACACCACAGAATTTTTTAAAGTAAGATTAGCTAAAGGAAGTATTGCAAATTCTGTTACGAGTAGAGGGGATATCACTTTTTTCTTGAGAAATAATACCTTTGTAGGACACATGCAGGGGTGGGCCTTATTCTACTGAATAACATTATCAAGGAGCACAGCCAAATTCCAGAGAGTAGATAAGAGTGGGTACCAGTTTTATTGTTGCCCAGTGTTTCAAGATAAAGGTATCAGACACGCCTGAGGAGAATGTTATCTTTCCACTAAGGTAGGAGATAAAGGGTTACATTTCGCAATTTTAATATAGATGCGCCCCACAAATTTGGTGGGGATATGGCCCCACTGAAAAAGTTTGGCAACAGTAAATGTTTCAATAAATGGAATTTACTCACAAATACCTGAGAACAGGTTAGAACAGGGCACTTATTGCTGGCAGCTTCAGACAAAAATTTATTCTGGACAATGGAGTTGCTCAAGGGCACATTGTATGTAAGAAAAGAAGAGTGTGCTGTGAGCATTAAACTGGGCCCACAAGAAAAGAGATTATTTTAGTGCCAGCTTCAGAACAGCACGTGTCCATAGCTCAGGGAATAGGTTTTACCTTAGACATCTGGGCCTCATGGTCAAAAAACACCTTCAAGACTAATAAAGAACTAAGGACATTGCATTTTCATTAGAACTTGTGTATATATTGAGAGGTGATGAATGATGGAGTTACACTGCAGTTTCATAAGCGTGAAGGGAATATGGCTTTACAGATGACTGAACACAAGGTTCTAGAACTAGGGACTTGAAAGGTTTGGAAAAAATGCCTTTCCCATAAAGTGATATTAAAAAAAAGAAGATTGGTGAAAACATGCTGTGTTCATCAAGTGACTTTTGGTTCCCTTAGAGCCTGTTGTGCCTAGCACCAACACTATGTTCTCTTTAATACTAGTAGAGGCAGAATATGTTTCTCTTCTCAGTGCTTTTTAGCGTTAAAGCACAAGGTGAAAGCCTCTTTACCTTTGCGCTAAAAGATACCCAGTACACTTCCTTCACTGTGAGTCCCAAGGAAAATGCGCAGGCACTAAAGAGAGACTTTGACCACCTATGCCTGGAAGGTGGTAGCATCGTTTTGCAGTGCGCTGGTGACCTCATTGGGACATCTCCATCACTTGAGGCTTGTGAAATCCTGTGAAAAAGACACTGTATCTCTGCTGAACAGGAGAGAAGGCACAAAGCCTCATGGTCAAAATACCAGTTCTACAAAAATAAATGAGGTGACTTACCCTGGGTTATGTGATTCCAAGGTACACGCTGCCTGTCACCTCACAGAATAAAATTGATTCAGAGCATGCAGCCTCTGTCCACCAAGTAAGGAATGATGCCCTTACTGGGGATATGAATTACTGCCACCACTGGATCCCTGAATGCCGATGCTATGATTAATAAACTTGCAAACTGTTTCAAGAAATTGAAATAAACATTGTATACCGCACCAGAATGAGGACTGCCTGACTACAAACTGCATTTCCATCTCTATTTCAGAGCAAAATGACATTGCAAATGATGTGGTATTGCCAATGGTGTGCTAACACAGCTGGAAAAAAAAGCCTGTGGGTTATTCCTATGTGACTATGCCTTCAGCAGTGACTGGGGGTCGGTAGCTGTGATGGTAGAGAGGACAGCTCTCATTGTATTGGACTATACTTGTATTGTCTAGGTGCCACATTTGGTACAGTTGTTGTTGTCATCAGGAGCGGCACAACATTTTTCTTCTGCCAGGCACAGAGGTTATGACGGCGCCTTGTTGTCTAACTGTAATATCATAATAAAATGCCCACCTGTTAATTTGGCAGCAGTATTACCTGCAATAGTTTATTCTGATGAGACCCCTAAGCATGTTGGTGTTGAGATTGTAGAAACCGGCACAACACCAAGATTAGACACCATTAGAAAAGGCAGACTACATAAGTGGTACACTGATGGTTCCTGCAGCAGACTGATAGACTCTAATTACAGAGCAGGGTATGCTATAGCAAAGGCAGACAACATGGTTGAATGCACAGCTCTGCCATCTGGCGCTTCTACTCAATAAGATGAGCTGTATGCTGTAAAGAGACCAAGCAACCTAGTTGAGGGGAAAACTGTTAATATTTACACTGACTAATGTTATGCTTTGCAATTGTTCATACATTTGGCCAGCTGTGGAAGTATTGTGGATTCATAACAGAAGCAGGGCACCTTATTGAAAATGGCCCTTTCGTAAGGAGCTTGTTAAAAGCAATACTACTACCCAATAGGATAGCGTTAATAAAATGTGAAGCCCTTAATACGAGCAAACCCAGATGTATCACCATTGATGACACAGCAGCAAAAGAGGGTATGTTACAACCAGTGCAGATGGGACTAATGAATAAAAGCATTCCAAAAATACAGCTCATTTAGAGACAATTGTTGCAAGCTGGTGTGAAGGAAGCACAATGGTCTGCATCACCAGATGAACAGAGAGTGTGGGTTGATGCTGGATGTGAGCCGAATAATGAGTGTGGGCCTACCGGGATGAGAGGCCTGTGGCCCCATGCAATATGTTTGATTCCCTTACAAGGTTTGAGCATGGACCCTCTGATATTGCACAAGAGGGGGGCTGCTGTTTTATTTGCCCACAGCTCCCATCAAGGCCTTGTGCTCCTCACACCAGTTCCTAGTGCCAGCCATCTTGCCAGTACTTTTCCACTCACAATTAGGTAAGCACAGTTCCTGCTGGCCTTGTTGGGCTATGTGGGAGGAAGATTATTTGCACTGACTTCAACTCCCATCAGGCCCTGCACTACACACACCGTCCCAGTCAGACCAAACAGCACACCTAGAAATATGCAGTCCACTGGTGTCAGTTCAGTCCACAACCCCTATCAAGGCACTGTGCTCATCAAACCAGTCCCCAGTTTCAGCCATCTTGCTGGTACTTCATTCTATTCACTCTCAGGGACAGCATATTTCTCTGTGTGCTATTTGGTCTGGCTGGGAAGGTTTGTGGAGAGCAGAGCATGCTGGGAGTTGAAGTCAGTGCAAGTACTCTTCCTTCCACATATCCCAAACAAGACCACCAGTAACTCTGCTCACCTCACAGTGATTGGAAAAATACTGGCAAGATGACAGACACTGGGGACTTGCGTTTGCTGTGACCCAAACTGACATCATGGATTTGTGCTTCTCATACAAGTCCCCAATATCACCAATCTTGCTAGTACTCCAGTTCATTCACTCTCAGGGAATGCATGGTCACAGGTGTGCTGCTTGGTCAGGCTGTGAAGGTGTATGGAGGACAGGGCATGATGGTACTTGGAGTCATAGCACATATCCCTACTCACACCGAAAGCAACCCGTTCTTCAGGGCCAATGGCTACCTGACAGTGAATGGAAGTGCCCCAGCAAGATGGCTGACACTGTTACATGGTGTCATGAGTGCTAGGCATTGTTGGGAGTTGCATTCAAGTCCTACATGTCAGCCTCCTTGCCACTACACTCCCCTCACTGTCAGTGAGTCTTTGTATATGAGGAGTAAGATGACATTGGGGGGAGATGGGGTGCAAGTTCCAGCAGCAGAACATTAGCACACACACCTCTGTACCTCAAAGCTCTGAGACACAAAAAGCAAGAACGCAGAATGGGTGAACTCCTCTGTCCATGGAGGACAAAGACAATATACATGATGTGATCAGGCACAAAGCAAAGCAGTAACACACCTATTCCCAGGTGCCCAATGAGATGAGAACTAGGAGCACATCCCTCAAAATACTATCACAAAATGCTCCCATACATACTAGACTCTGAGTGTGTAGGTAGCTACACAAATGTGATGCAAAAGACGTGCAAAAAGCCCAGTACACATGTACAAATCTTGCAACACATCGTAAGAGGAAGAGTACCATGTCATTGTCAAAGCACAGATGTGGAAAATACTAAAATACCTGTGTCATGCACAGGGTGTCACTAAACAGTCAATATCTATGTACATGTAAAGTCAAATATCCCCAGCATGCCCAGTTATGCACAGAGCAGGACATGTTCTGCAAACCCGATCTTGTACAAATTACAATGTCCTCAGAAAACATAGGTCAGCATCTGTGCCAATGGAGGACAATCTATGTATATACACTCATAATGTACAATAGCAAATGTAATTTGTATGATCCGATGAGCTGTTGAAAAGCACAACAAACATTGTGTCTCTCATCTACCCACAAGGCATTCTGGGAACACTGCTGGAACAGAACAGGACACCCAGTCCCTTACTCTGGCTGACCCAGAGCTCTCCGGCGTTGAGGTCTCTCACCCCTCTTCGGATGAGGAACTACCTGGTGCTTCCGGTGTGCATCAGCCTGCAGCACCGGCAGCTGTACCATCTGCATCTCCTGCGACCACTCCTGCAACAGCTGATAACACCCAGATGACCACTACCCACCAGGACACACAAAGCCAAGCAAACAATGAGAGCACAGCAACACAGCACTCTAGAGTTGGCAGACAACGACAACACTGTCAATGAGGAAGGAGGCTCAGTGGTGTCTGTGCCTGTAACAACTGTTCCTGCTTGGGTGAGTAAGGGGGTAAGAGGGGGGTGGGGACAGGTGACATCATGCAGCTGGTGCTGCTGATGAAGTTGACCCACATCTATTCCGGATTATTAATGCCTATTAGGATTGCACCAGAAACTTTGGCCAGGTAGCCAGGATCCTCAGGCTTATGAAAGAGCAGCAGGCTCACCATTATGCAAAACTGGACTCCCACATGTCCAAAATAGACTCCCACATGTCCAAAATAGATTATCTGACCGCAGAGCACAGTGACATACTCACCTGCCTCCGCCAGATTGCCACCAACATGACCACACCTCCTTGTGTGCCCACTACATCTGGTGCATCAACATCCGCAACTGCCACAGGGAGGGATGTGGACTCTGACGGAGTGTCCCCTGCGCCTCTGCATCTTGCACCTGAGGGTTCCCCCCCTGAAAAACGTAAGAGGGGTCGTCCAAAGAAGGACACATGAGAGACAGATGGATCACCGACAGGAAGTGACAACCTGCCACTCGAGGCATTGGATTATGCTGAAGCTGTCTGTTTCCTGACTCCGGGGCTTCCCTGCAGAATCGTAACGAGGGGCTGAAGAGTGTTGCTGTAAACGGGACTGCGAGGGCCAGGCTGCTTAGCGGCGAGTCATCAGCCGCACCTGGCTCCTCTTCCCGCCCCGCCTCTCTCCACCTTATAGCGCCTCGCGGCCCCCGCTCCACGGGTGCCGCTCGAGGCATTGGATTGTGCTGAAGCTGTCTGTTTCCTGACTCCGGGGCTTCCCTGCAGAATCGTGACGAGGGGCTGAAGAGTGTTGCTGTAAACGGGACTGCGAGGGCCAGGCTGCTTAGCGGCGAGTCATCAGCCACACCTGGCTTCTCTTCCCGCCCCGCCTCTCTCCACCTTATAGCGCCTCGAGCCCCCACTCCGCGGGTGCCGCTCGAGGCATTGGATTGTGCTGAAGCTGTCTGTTTCCTGACTCCGGGGCTTCCCTGCAGAATCGTGACGAGGGGCTGAAGAGTGTTGCTGTAAACGGGACTGCGAGGGCCAGGCTGCTTAGCGGCGAGTCATCAGCTGCACCTGGCTCCTCTTCCCGCCCCGCCTCTCTCCATTTCCACTCCTACTTAGCTTCATCCTCCCACGCGCACGGGGGATGCGCGCGGGTGTGCGCCGGGCTAAGCCCGGGCCAAGGGCGGGCCCGTTTGTGCCCGTTCGTGACCAGTAGTGACCGGACCGGACCACCTCCCTTACTTTGATCCTAATCCACCTGTACGTATCATCGGACTCTATGGCTGTCCGGGAAACACGGAGTAAGTCCTCACTTGCTGGAGGATCTATAACTGGAGGTATGGACAAATTCCTCATCAGGGCGAATACTATCATTGACACTGAAATTAATTCTCTTGAGAAACGTTTGTCCAAGGAACTGTTGTCTATTAAAAGATCCTCCTTGGGGACATTAGCTAATGCAAAAACACCTGAAAGACCAATTGATACCGTCTCCACTTTAGTGGCAGACCAACCCCCCCTTCCTGAAGCGGATAATCAGGCTTTAGTGGACCTTGATATCATGGTGAACGAAATTCTGCCTGAAATTGACCTAGTTCTAGATACTAATAATGTTTCCTTTGTTTCTGTACCCGAAGATACTCTTAATAATTCTATGTCTCAGGGGGTGAAGGAAGGGGCTACTACCAAACTGAAAAGACCTTATAACAAGAAAACTGGTAGGAATTCGAAAACAGCAAAGACCCAACACGACCCCCCCCCCCTCTCCCTACGATTTTTCCAACAGTTTCCTCTATTAGAGAGGTATCTATTGAAAGCTTGGCCACCTTATTTAAATCGATTCTATTCCCTCTTGAGGCTAAAATGGAAAGGATAGAACTTAGATTGTCTAACATCGAGAAAACCACTGCTTCTATCCTAGCCAATGTTAACAAACCTAGTAGTTCCAATACCTTACAAATCACTCCCACCATCCCTGTTATTCTACAAGCTAATGTAGTCCAACACTCTACCTGTCTTCCTATAGGTCCCTCAGTAGTACATCAAGATTCCAACCAGTGTAATAATGTCCCCCCACAACCACTCCCTGGACCCCAACCCTGTAATTCCTGTCCACCTGGACCAACGATTGATGGTACAGACGGGTCTCCAATTAAAGTACCTACAGCCCGCTGACCTCGCCTGCCTGATCTCCCACCGGAAGCAGATCGCTATATGGTGGTTTTGGCTGGAGCCCCTGCCCTGGAAACAGGAGAAACTGAAACCTATAGCTCCCTGAAAGGTAGAGTTGTTAAGTGGCTTAACTGGAACAGACCCCTCCCGGCCCATCTTCATAATGAGATTATTATGGTAAGGAGGGTACCCTGGTTAGGTAAGACGGCCAAGTCCATTAACGGGGATTGTATTACGGTCAGCTTCAAAGACCCCAGAACGGTATCCCATATTTGTGCCGGATTTAACAGGTCTTTTGACTCGACCATTCAGACCCTCCCAGTGTCTTTCTTTTTCCCACCTAACTATGCAACCCATGGTAGAGGAGGGCCTGATTGATCAATAGTTGAACGAAGGGGAAGACCAAGAAGCCACGATATGAGACCGGCCATATCGTCCCAGTATACCCCCCAGTACAATCCCTTTTTTGATTGTAATCGGTATAGTTGTCTAGATGGCCTAGAGGGGGTGGATTGACTACTGTCAACATGTGATTTAAGGTCTTCCCAATCTGCGTTGGGTAATGGTTTAGTGGACAAGGAAGTTGTGGTCAATGAAATGTGTCCAGCTGAATGTTTGTTCCCTCCTTTAACACCTAAAATGTCGCCAATAGTTCCACCTCTGCAAACTGTGATAGCGGATTTCCATCAGCCGCCTTATGCCCTGGGTACGTCAGAGGTGTTGTTAACTATTCCGGTTTCCCCAACTAACCTTGTGTTGACTGAGCCAGCATTGGTAACTAGCCCCCCAGGTTTTAAAATCATAAGTTGGAATATCGCCGGTTGGCGGCAGAGGATGTCAGCCCTGGGTTGGAAGGAGTCTATCTCCGGGTTTGACATCCTCTGTTTCCAGGAGACCTGGTCCACGACTGATATTCATCATGATGGTTTTGTCTCTTATAATTGCCCTGCTCAAGAATCCTCCTTGGGAAGGGCAAAAGGTGGATTGTTGATTTTATTGTCTGTGCACTTCTCAGTACGTGTGAGATCCCACCCCACTGTGGGCTCACACTCTCAAATACTTAGGCTGGAACATAAAGGGGGCCGGAACACCTTGTTGATTAATCATTATAACAATTCATTTGACCCAGCGAGTCCCCTTGTTGTAGATCAACTAGAGTCAGCTATAAATAAAATCTGCAATGATACCCACAAGCCATATGACATTATCTGGGGGGGGGGACTTCAATATCAGAACTTGTCCCTACTCATCTACTAATATATGTGGGTATGATGGGGACAATGGGGAGAACCGGGCTCATTTCACCCATACTCTTTATGGTGACTCCCTTAATACCCTCCTGTTAAAACTCGATCTGGTTATCCATCAACCTGCTCTGGATAACGAAGGTAATATTGTTCCGACTTTTACAGGGAGAAATTCTGCATCTGTTATTGACTACTTGTTGATATCAACACAGATGGTCCCCTTTGTACGATCCCCATTATTGTGGATTTTGGAATTAGTGACCACAATGCCATTACTTTGTCAATTCTCATCTGGGGTCCTATGACCCGTCGTGACGGTAGGATTGTTGATGAGATTATACCATGTAGGCAAAATGGCATCCGGATTAAATGGTGTGGAAATAATTCCGATAAATTACTAAGGAAAATTGTGGGCGCAGGTCACGAAGTGCTACTTCGTTGTCTTGAAGTTGATGCCGCCCCAAGTTGTATTATAGCCGACTTCGAAGAACTTGGTAACATAATTAAAAAGTCTCTCACCATCACCAAGGGCATAACCAAGCGGGCCACGTTAGGCTGGTTTGATAAAGCCTGTACTTCTGCGCTACAAGATTTTAAGAGGGCTCTATCTAATCTCCCGAGAGATAGGGATGTTGTAATACTTTTGAGGGCTACTTATAAACACAAGCTGAAGCGTAGGAAACAGGAACTAAGAGAACAAGCCTGGGAGGACCTGACCAAGGCGGCAGCACTACGGGATTGTAAGCTATTCTGGAGCACTGTCAATAGCCCTTTCCTCCAGAAGGAGGAGTTCCCAGTTTTAACCGCCCAAGTTAGCGAGGATAGCTGGGTCCAATATTTTACCGGGATATTTGACCCAACTTGTAAGGCCCAGGATAGCTCTAGTGTTAACTTCACCATATCCAATCAATCATTGGGGATTACCCTTCAAGAAGTCGACATGGCAATTCGAAATAGTAAAGGAGGGAAAGCCCCAGGACCGGATGGGGTGCCGGTCGATCTATACAAAACAGATCTGGCCTTGTGGAGCCCCCTATTGACCCAAGTGTTTAATGCCACAGTTAACGTTACCACCCCTCCTACCTGGAGCGAATCCATAATCCTGCCAATTTATTAGAAGGGAGATAGAGGAGAGGCTAAGAACTACCGCCCTATCTCCCTCCTGGATTCCTCGTTAAAGATCATGAGCAGGGTTTTATTGCTACGCTTGGAGGAGTGGGCTGAAACCAATAATATCCTTGCAGTTTACCAATATGGTTTTAGGATGGGCCTCGGCACTATTGAGCAGTGTATCAACCTAGACCTTATAATAGGAAAATACACCAAAGCAAAACAGGGTTCTTTGTTCCTTTGTTTTGCGGACCTCTCTAGTGCTTTCGATCTGGTTGACCACACCTTGCTGTGGACAACCTTACTCAAAATGGGTGCTCCGGCAGCGAAAAATCCATTTTTTGGCAAGACTTTATAATAATCTATCAGCCCAGATTCGCTATGGTCAAGAGGGAGAGTGCACGAGGAAGATCAGGGTAAAATCTGGCATTAGACAGGGTTGTGTCCTGGCCCCGTTACTTTTTTCCTTGTTTATAAATTCTATGGAGTTTGAACTGAAAAACGTGCAAGCTGATGCCCCGCAAGTCGAGGGACAACCAATCCCGGTGCTGCTTTACGCAGACGATACCGTCTTACTCTCGAGAACCCCCATAGGCCTCCAGAAACGTATGAATAGTTTTTATGATTTTTTACAGCGGAAGAAATTAAAAATCAATAATTCTAAAACCTACATCATGGCATGTGGAAAAAAGGTGAATAATCTTAAATCATTTTATTTTAAGGAAAACCGTATTGAGGTTGTGAATAACATTTGTTATTTGGGCATTACTTTTAATAATGGCGGATCTTGGGCCCCAGAACAACATAATGTTAAAGCTAGGATGGGCAAGGCTTCCCTAAGTGTATTTCGTTTTGCTGCCAAATTAGGAAGCCGCCGCATACCAGATATGTTGAATGTTTATCGACATAGGTGTGCATCTATTGCCCTTTACGGCTCAGGGGTTTGGGGACACAGGCCTCAAAGGGATTTGCAAATATTGGAAAACTTATTTCTTAAGAGACTCCTCTGCCTTCCATCTTCGGCATCCACTGAACTGACCCATAAAGAACTAGGGTTGGAATATATAACCGACTTAACCGGATTGAGGCCCTTAATGGCCTGGAGGTCTATCTGGTCAAAGGATGAAACTGGCTTCACCAGGGGAATAATTCAAGACTGTTTACGCCTGGACAATGTCCACCGGATTCCGTGGCTAAAATATGTAATTTCATCTTTTAAGGAACTTTTTGATCTGGATGTTCATGATGACCCCAGGTGTGCTACTGTTTTACCGAAGCTTGAGGTTAAAGGTGTTTTTTTGAGGCACAAAAATAACAGACGTAAAGAACAATCTAGTGATTATTCTACCCATGCTTTCTATTTTTCAAACAAGGAAGAAGGGATTGGGATTCCTATGTACCTAAAGGTTATCACTAGACAGCCTCACCAATATGTATTAACGAGGCTGAGATTAGGTATTGTGCATAATCTGGTGGCATTTCCGAGGATGAAAATATACTCTGCCCCCCCTTGTCCATGTGACGGAATTACTAAACAAAGCACGTTGCACTTCATGTTAATATGCCCTCTGTATAAATCTTTGCGTATTTTCTACCTCAAACCATTGTTTAAGAAATATTCTGTGTCCACAACTGCTAATGCTATGAGATTTTTATTTGCACTTGCCACCCCGGATATTTGTTTTTTTATCGCAAACTTTATTCTAAAATCAGTATGGGCCAGAAAAAGCATGGTTTTTTAGTGTTGACCCAAATCCTTGCTACTAGTCCATGTTCTTACTTATCCGAGTACTATTATGTATTGTATTCCTCGATTTTGTACTAATTCATAAGTGCCTCCTTTTTATTCTGTATACTTTTATGATGTTTTTATGAACAATCGAATAAAGTTTATAACTTGAACTTGAACTTGACAACCTGCTCCTGATATCCTCCATTGTTTGCCAAGCGTTCACTTTGTTGACTGCCACTGAACGGTCCCTTATTTGGATGGAGGCTCTAAGTTGGCCCTTGTACTCAAATGACTGTGAACGTGCCTCAGAAAAATGAATCTACTGGCACTACCAACTCCTCTCAGCAGTTTCACCATCTTGTTTTGTACAGCACTACCCCATTGTGTGTACATCACCTCATGCACTGAAATAAATCACTTTGCACAGAATACTTGCTTATGTCCTGACTGAAACACAAATGTAAAGATTGAAATCAAGCACAAAAATGCAAATAATGGAATGTCAATGACATTGGCTGAGAAGCTCAGAAATTCACCTACTGGCTTGTGAGTAAATGTAACCTGACACAGCATTTGAGATACACACAACCCGGTCACCACAACCCCCATAGTACATGGTACTGATCCAAATTGACTCTACTGTTGTATTAGAAAACACAATTTCAATGCACAAACAACAATCATTGTCAGATAAACAGATCATCATGGCATATGCACAGTATACAAATGAATGTTGGATGTGTGGAAACAGCCAAGGCACATCTCAATGTGGAGCACAGGTTTATTCCACAGGGACAACCTGGTGTCCTCACACAAAATGAGATCACTTCACACTGTGACAAAAAGCACAAATAAACAAAAATTGAGTGTCAGGTCTGAAGTGAGTGTGTGGCACGGAAACCGGATCCAAATCTAACTTGCAACGCGGCACTGCATCATGGGTCTGGGAGGTCACAAGTCTCCAGCATCAAAAGGACCCTGGGAAGGAGATATATAGAACAGTCAGGAACTTATGAATCATTTACCCACATCTTCAAGACACTTATCAGAATCACAAATTTGTCCCTGTGAACACTAGCTAGGATTCATGTTAGCACTGTACATGTGACCCTACGAACTTACTAGACTATAAACTACTCAGATGATCATGTTAAGTAGCATACACTCACACGCATACAAATATATTGTATACCAAACACACATAATGCTACAAACGTGCTTTGTCACCTCCTCATTGCATACTTACATTCATGTGAAAAGGTTGTTGATAAACTGTCTCCGAAAATCCTCCTCCTCATCCTCCTCCTAATCACTGTCAACATGTCCCCGTCTTGGATACTCCCTTGCTGGTCGCTGCTGGTCCCTATCATCTTGTATGAGCTGTAACTCATTCCTCACTGCCAGGTTGTAGAGCATGCAACACACAGTGATGATCTTACACACCTTCAATGGTGCATATTGGAGGGCTCCTCCTGTATGGTCCAGGCAGTGTAATCTTGCTTTCAGAAGGCTGAATGTCCGCTCAACCACTCGCCTGGTTCTCATTGAAACGAACCTCAGCAGGGGTTGCAGGGTTCCGGAGTGGTGTCAGCAAACACGGTAGGTTGGGGTATCCAGAGTCTCCTACTTTAAACACAGAAAAGACTTCAGTTGTCTGAAAACAGGGTACAACCTGACATACAAGCAACAAACAACATAGATACAAAACATGACCTACCAGCAAAGCATGCACGCTCATGCCGCAGCTGAGACCTCAAATGGGGGATGTCTCTATTTCTCATTATATATGCATTGTGATGATCCCGGGAAATGTGCACAGACATGGGAGATCATCATGTCAGCTAGACATACCACCAGGACATTTATGGAGTGGTAGTGCTTCCGATTCCTGAACGTTTGTTCCCTGGCTTCTGATGGGATCAAAGCCACATGTGTTCCATCAATAGAGCCAATGACATGTGGCATTCGCCCCAATGCCTAAAACTCCTCCTTGATGTCTGTCAACTGTCCTGGTGTTGGGAACTTGATGCTGAGGTCCAGAAAATGTAACAATGCCTTCAACACACCCCGAAGCAGATGACTGAACATTGTATGGGACATCCCACCAGCAGTTGCCACAGTATACTAGAAGGACCCTGTGGCAAAGAAATGTAGGGCCGCCATCACCTTCTTCTTGGCGTTCAGCGCAAGGGGATATGGGCGTGCAGGCTGCAAATGTTATGTCCCAGCCGTAGTGCTCGGTGTAATCACATGGGTCAAGGACAGGTATGCCAAACCAGGCCTTCTGAGACACTGGCCTATCACATACTTGTGTGTGAGGTAACACTTTCCCCATTCAAATGTGAGAATCCATGTGTCAGACTCTGTGACAGTGACTACATGTGTGAATCTTTGAAAGACACAGGTGGCCACTGTTTGAAAGCTGGCTACACATTAAATGTATGTCTTTTGTCTCACATATACAACAGTTTATATGTGTGTATCATCCCTTGAATGTACATACTGGTGGCCTGATCTTCCCTGTGTATGTTGCATTACTTTCAGCTTGAGAGATGTAAATTGTGCATGTAAACACATCTGTTAGTTTACATACTCTGATGGCTAACTATAGCAATGAAAGCTTGTCAAATTGTTCAAATTGTGTCTAACACATAAGGGACATGCATACTTGACACCTACAGGTGTGGACTGAAGCAGTTTAGACAAGATTGGGGCATGGTGCTGACTGTAACCTTGAGATGTACTGGTCCTGTACCGAGTCCGTACAGATGGTGCAGCCAGACAGGCCAGTGGCATAGTGTGCCACATGAAACATTGTGAGGATACAGTCTTTGGACTTTGAAGTGGGTTGAAAATTGATCACATTAGTAATGGTGAGCTGAATAAAATGTGCATGACATCAAGAGTAATCTCCATCACACCCTCCATAGCTGAGACAAGACAGTGGGCCATTCAAGTCTTACCCTGGCTAGGTCTATGACCTTGGGGTATCCAAAGTAAGATTCAGATGTCTTACCTGACAGCAGTGGACCCAAGACACTGGACACATGTGCACAATCACTGTTATCTGTGTGAAATGAGTCATGTTACTTTTGTTGTTTCCCGTTTTTTAATGTCAGTGATGAAACATAGAAGTTCTATGACGTAACCCTTACATGTTTTTAACTTTTCCATACGTTTTTACACGAGGTCTATTATTGTAATTTCACCATTGACTTTTATTACTTGTAAAATTGCTTTATTGAGTCCTATAAATTCGTTGGGGATAAATTTCTAAAAAATTTGATGTGAAAATGTATTTGTTTGCTTTTATGATTTTATCAAAAAAATCGAATAAAGCTATATATTTGATTTGAGTCATGTTATCACTATGGAAGTCTGGCGTATTGCAGGCTGGCCATTTGACCAGTTACGTAAGAGACATAGGTGCACATCATGATGACTCATGTGAATCTCTTTGTCATCCTTGTTCACAGCATCAGCACCAGCTACTGGATTAGGCAGTGCCACGGACCAAGTGTTTAAGGCTAGCCAGACTGGGTACACTGCGGAGAAGGAGGAGGGACCCAGTGTCACAGAGGGTGAAGGGAACCATGCTGAGGGCAGGTCGGGGAATTCAACAACATCAGAAGACCACTCCAGCTCCAGTGCTGACTCCTTTGTGGTGGTGGATGAGCACAACATCGGAGTCTGCCCCCATCACCACCAACGACCTCTCCACCCTCACAGCTGCTCCCATTCTTAGTGTTGGGGTCCGGCCCAGTGTTAGGGAGCATGTCTCCTTCAGGCCAGGGACTTCACCCCCTGCACCAGTCTCCCATGCTGTTAGTCCTGCCTGCACATAGCAGTCTTTGGACACAATTGATGTCATACATGGAGGGCATCCACTCAAACATGTCGGGCCTTTAGAGATCTAATCAGGCCCTGGCCTCCTCACTGACTGCAGTATTGTCCCTCATCCAGCAGTCCCACCCCCTCTTTTCCTATGTCCCATCCACATTCCCGACTATCCTACCTGACCCAAGCACACTCAAACAGGCACATGCACACACAGTAACAGACACATGCAGCATACAAACCCCAAACATAGGTCCAAACACACACACACACTCACACTCAGGGGACTGACAGCACACCCACAGGGGAGAGGCCAAAAAATAAATACATGCACCCACAGTCACTCCACATTCCTCAGCTCAATATGCTTCCACAACCCCTACCCTTGACTATCCTCCAAACCCCTCTTCCTAGCGGGTCTTCATCAGTGACCTTGGAAACCCCCCAACCCAGACCTAAGATACACACCTGCCCGCAAACCCTCTCTTAAGAGGAAGACCCCAAAGTCCACCACCCGTACATCCACCCAATCTCCCAAATCCAAAACACCACCACCAACCCACACTTCCCCTGCAAACTCCACATCCTCCCGGTCCCAGGTCCCCCCTCCCAAAGGGCACACATCAGACACCATCCCAGTTTTTCTTAGCCACCGTTATACCATCCCCAAGATGGTCAAGCCCTCCCCCCTTCCACAAGCACTCCCCCTCTATCTGTTAATGCCACTGTAGTGGACACCCCCACTCAATCTGGCCAGTCCACTGCAGTGGACCCAAAAACAACACCGATCCCAACCCTTCCGAAACCCAAACCAGTTCTCCCTAGTCCTGTCCCTGCTGTGCCTGGCATGCCCCAATAGATGCCCCTCCAAGGGAAGTTGTCTCCATGCAGTTGCAGTGCTGGCAAGCAGTGGAGGGTGATTAGCCCTGACCCCCTCCAGAACTCCAGCAACTCACTGTTGCTTTCTGTGTCCCACAACTTGGTCAGAAGCCAACTGTCATTAATGTGCAAATATTGTCGTGGGTAGACAATGATGTTGTTATGTCATGGACTGCATGTGGTCCATGGAGAATGTGACCTGTTACAGTATGTATCAGAGTCTTCATGGTCTATATTTGCAGGGTGTCATTATCCACGTTATTTTTGGGCAATAGGATGACATGAATTTGCCAATCTACCATGTTTTAATTACACTTTTGCACATTGGTCGGCTGACATTTATAGACATTGTGCACGTCTTTCAAAGTGCAACCGTTTAGGATGGCCATGCAGTATAGGGCTATGATGTACAACAAGTCAGCTGTCTCATCAGTACAACAGGGTACACATGAAGTTTGAATATATGGTGGTGGCTTTGGACACTCCCATGTACACAGACTAATGGTACTGAAGTATTATGTGCCTTGGAAGTGTCGAAAGCATGTCAGAGTTTCTTTTTGACATGGTTGACCCCTGCCAATGACAAGCTTGCCACAGGTGGCTTTCCACCGTAGGGAATTCCCGCCATGGCAGTGTGTTCATCTGTGACATATCCTGAGCCTATGGTGTGTGTAAGGTGAGCAGGAATCTCAGTTTTCAGACCCAGTTGCCTCCGAAGACTCAAGTCCCTTTCAGATGTTCCTGTTTGGCAAGGTTTCTGTGATCTGACTAGTCTAGTACTTTGTCAAACTATTGTGAGTAGTACTAACCAGCTTTTGTCTGGCTACATCATGTTGATTAAGGGTTTTGTTTGTGTGTGCTTTGACTTCATGTATTCATCCACACCCCTCATGTAATTGTGCAAAAGTATCTTGTGTGGGTCGTGATTTGTGCTTGACCAATAATCTTGCTCTTTTCAGCTATGAATGATGCTGTACCTGGTCACACCGGCCTGACCCAGGGGTGCAGTGATGTGTTATTTAGCCCTGTGCAACATGTGTTGAGCATAGTGGGGTGTGGGTGTATCCAGGTGTGTAGTGTGTCCATCTGTCATGCAGGCACCACTGGAGCCTGTGTCACATCCATGCTCTTCATTGGCACACAAGGGAGTAATAGTAAATATGTTGGTGTAACATAGCTGCAGGTGTGTTTAGCAAGGTTGATGTTGCATGTGCTGAGCTTGCACACACTAGGGCAGAAGTGATGGAGACTGGTATATATTGTAGGTATGCTTGGAGTGTAGAATCCTATGTGATGGCAGCAGGGCTACTTGAGATGGTGTCAGGAGGTGTGGGGTGTGACTTCACTTCATTGTCATTTCTTGTGTATGGGACATGGAGTGTAAACATTGTCCCTATGTTGGTGCTGGTCATGCGGGGGTGTGATTCAGAGTATGTTAACTTGATTTAGTGCTTCCACCCTGCACAAGGTATGGTAGAAATGTGTGGATGTGATAGGGAGATATCCAGCCGGAAAAGGTTTTATTGTGGCATGTGATGAGAGCTGGCGTCTGAGGCACTATTGTGCGATTTGACTGTAACAGGGTAGTTCTGGATGAGTGATGTTTGTTGATAAAGTGCATGAGTCCATGGGGAGCTGGTAATGGAAGTCATATGTAGATGTGACACGGCAGCATTGAGAAAAGGTCTGACTAGTCATGTGGAACAGAGTGGATTTGTGAATGTAAAGGTATGTACACCAGTGATGTCATCATGTGTGCTGGATGGTGAAATGTGAGGTGTTGCAGAGTTGTAGTATGTTGTGTTTGAATGTGTGGATGCATGTTTTTTTCAAGTGACAACCCTTTTGACTTGTGCTGTTTTGGGTGAATATACGGTGATGTCCAAATGACTGAGTAAAGATCCATCGCACTATGTATCTGTCTTGTTGTGAGATGTGGTAATGTGTGGAGTGTGCATTTCCGGGTGTGCTGTGATGCTGCACATTGTGGCATGAGTGCAGTACAAGGCATCACTGAGTATGCAGCTGGTGGTGAGAGTGGTCCATCTGACATGTTACGTCTGTCATCTGCTGATGAGGGAATGTGTACTGTACATTGTGTGCATATCATGTATCTGAGATTGGTTGTGTACATAGTGATGGAGAGTGGTTCTGTGAGTGTAGGTGTAGATGTGATGAGGGCCACACCCATGTGGGTTTGTATATCTTGGGTTGTAATGCTATGTGTACTGGGCTGGAGCTCATGGGGCAGACATGCTTCTCCATCTAGATGCACCAAAGGGGGCTTATGATGTGCTTTTGGGTTTGTAAGTTATGGGAGGTAGACATGTAATGGGACCTGGGTGTTGGAGGGATCATTTCTGCATGCGTTGAGTGGATGCAGAACTTATGGTGAAGTTGACATGTGCATATGTGTAGATCATGTGTATGTGAGTGGGCAGTGAGAGTTGTCAGAGCAAATCTGTGGCTGTGTCACATGTCTGCTGGAGCTTGCTGTCTGCCAATCTATGTTCATGTATGCTATTTGTGATAGTCACCGTCAGGACACTTTTGTGTTTAGTACCTATTGGCATCACAGAAGGAGTAGCCTCCACCTAGCCTTGTGTGAGTTGTGTGTGGACATAAGTGGAAAGTTGTACTTTGTAGTCAGTAGTGGACACTGATTGGTCATCAATGCTCATTGATGGTGCCCTTAGATGGAGGTGGTGCTTGCTTCTAATGTTAAGTCATGATGCAGGAACATTGGCTGGAAGAACATTGCTTAGGGGGTTATTGTCCCCTCAAGTGAAAATGCAGGTATGTGTGTTAATATGCCACCTGTGCTCCGACTAGTCCAGATATGCATCCCTGCGCTTCCCAGTAGACTACACACACATGGGTAATAATGGCATTCTGACTTTGACTGTCTGAGGTGTGGGGGTACTAGGGGAGTGGACTCATTGTGATGACATCCCTAGTTGTGCTGAGAACAACAGCCTGCACTGTGAGCAAACCCACATATGACACTGACACATTTCACCCAGTTCCATTGGTGTTCGCATTATCAGCAGTTTTGGAATCTGTCATCTATTTTGGAAAGGGTGGGCCTTTTAGGTGTCAAAGAGTGCTCCCAATCAGTACATTGTACTCTGCCCTGGAGCCCGAGGGCAACATGTCTTATTTGTAGGTCTCCTTGACGGATTTCAGGATTCGAAGACAGTGTTCAAGTGCCAAATGTGGCCAATGCAGATTCCATTCTGCACATGTCCTCCATCCTTACAGGATGTATCCATTTCCCATTAGCTATGTGGATTGTGTTTGTGAGCAATCGATTGAGCCCCCCCGCCGGCGTTGTCACCAGTGCAGGCACATTCTCTTACACATTTGGCTGTGCATTGGAGCCGCCAAACCCTTTTGTTGAATCCTCTATCTGGGGACTCATGTGTCTTCCAAATCTTCTGCTGTACACACGCTGCATCGGCAAATTGGCATTAGTCATTAGCTGCACATACTGTAGCTTTGGTAGCTAGATGCAGAGTTGCTTGAAAGACATGCAACCAAGTTGACAGTGTAATTGTTCTGATCTTGAATTGTGTGCAACGCTTCCAGACTACACATGGTGACTGTCTCCTACATTGTTGTTGGTCCATACTGTTCTCCATAGCAAGTAGGAATGTGGTCGAGACATGTAGTGCTGACAGCTGTGACACAACCACTTCTGGTTTATTGTAGTGGGAGGCTCATGATTCTATTTTGTGTGTCCGTGTACTTGTGTGGCGTCGGGGCCAGTCTCCTCTGGTCTTCAGTGTACACTGACTCATCACAATGTCATCCTTCTGTGAGTAGGTGTACTCCTGTTGCCCTGCAGGGTTTGAGTATGTGTTGTGGTGGACAGATGCTGTGAGTTTGTGTCACATAGATATGTGTGTCTGGCACCTACTGTTCCACCATTAAATGTGTGTTTGTCCTAGTATGTGGCATGCTGAGGGTGACTACCTGATGATGAGATTCTCACATTGGTCATACACAACAGTACATGGACCCATGGTTGTATTAGGATTACAATGATGGCTGGTGAATCATGGATTCAGCTTCATACATCCAGTGATCCACGCTGTCATGGTGGCCTCTGCAATGCCACCTGTCAAGGGAGGTTTTGATGAGGCACGATGCTGCTGATCAAGGGGGTGGAGTATGGACTGGCCAAATGTGACTTGGCTCCAGGCAAGGCCCCTACCTACAATGGGGCCTCCCTGCATCGGACATGCCCTGGGAGTCATGTTTGGGTATGTGAGATGACAGTGCTTCTTGCAAGGCACGTGACACAGTGTACAACAGTGAGTCTTCTCCACAGTCTGGCCTCCATCCTCAATTTGCATCACAGCAGCTCAGCAGATAGGACACTGGCACCACAGTGCTGCGGCCTGGAGGGAACTGTGGAAGTGAGTCAGTCTCTTGATGTGCTTTTTGGTGGTTCCCCATGATTGTCCCACATGTGACTCTGGTGCACCTGATCATCAACCAATGCCTGATTGCCCCTTTTGCCAATCCAAACACTATATGGAATACTTCCTGATTGGACTCAACACACATATGGCTCAGTGGAGTTCAGCCCCCCCATCGTGTGTGTCGGCCCAGGCTAAGTCAACTTCCACACTCACACACATGTTGTGTTTGTTCTGCAGTGGGTGGCTGGTCTGTGGTCTTTGTGCATCTTCTCCCGTGTATTTCGATGTCTTTGAAGGGCTTTGAGTGGATGGTGTGTTTTGTTTCTTTGTCTGCTGGTCCTGGGCCTACATCTCTACTCTGCACATTCCTTAGGTTTGGCAGTTAAAGTTGCTGCCACACTGTGGGACTGGATCTCATAAAAAAGGACTTCAGAATTAAATCCTTTTGCCACTGCTCATACCCCAAATGTGTGTGTTTATGCATTTTGGATGATCACATGTCACATTGCCCAATTGCACATTGCTGGGAGTGTTAGCTCCCAAAGTACAGATTGTCTGCACATAGCTGAGGGTATGTAACCCCCCCAAACAATGTTTGCCTCAACAGTGCTGCAGGTGTTTGGCCCCATCCCCCACTTTGTCACTACATTGCTGGTGGGGTTAGCCCACACCCCCTAATTGCTGTGCCTTGAGGGGAGTTTGAGCATCCCACAAGCCCCTTTTTGTCACTACAGTGCTGGGGGCTAGCCCCCCAAATCCCTCATTGCTGTACCATGTGGGGGGTTGAGCCCCACATGCTCCTTTTTGTCACTACAGTGCTGGGGGTTCAGTCCCCAACCCCCTAATTACTGGACCGTGCTGGGGGATGGAGCCCCACAAGCCCAAATGTGTCACTACGATGCTTGGGGGGTTGGCCCCCATACCACATTATGGGCAAACATTGCTGGGGGTTTGCACCCAAAACCCCAATTTGGCATGACAATGCTGGTAGTGTTTGGCATCCACCCCCTACAGGATAGACAATGGTGGGAGTGATAGGCATCCTCCCCTATGGGGTGGGCAACTGTGGCACTGTTATGCATCCACCCCCCTTAGGGATAGGCAACGCTGGTAGTGTTAGGCATCCACCCCCTATGGGGTGGGCCACAGAGGAAGTGTTAGCCTTCCGCCCCCCATAGGGTAGACAATGGTGGTAGTGTTAGGCATCTACCCCCCTATGGGGTGGGCAACGGTGAGAGTGTTAGGCATCCACCCACTATAATGCAGACAACGGTGGGAGTGATAGGCATCCACCCCTATAAGGGGGGGGCAACACTGGTAGTGTTCGGCATCCACCCCCCTATGGGGTGGAGAACAGTGGGAGTGTTAGGCATCCACCAGCCTTTGGTGTGGACAACGCAGGTAGTGTTAGGCATCCACCACCCACCTTGCCTCTACATTGCTGCAAGAATTTCGTCCAACCCCAATATTGACTGTGGTTTCTCACAAGCTGTGTTTTTTAAGTTACCTATCGCAGGGTAGTAGCTTTTTTGTGTAGGGTAAATGTCTGAGTTACCATCTGTGACAAACGCTTCCGTTGGGGTTGTATGTGTAGAGTATAAGGATGATATGAGCGATAGGATACATGGCTGCACCGTCTCATTTGCAAGGATCGTGTTGCGGTGCAAATCGAAGCTGTAATACTTCCCTTCCGGATGTTGTGACACGCTGGAAGTGGCGACCTGTTTGGTGCATAGGAAGTGCGCATCGTACTTGGCTGGTCAGAATCTGACTGGGAAATGCCTCCGGACAACACCATTCAGAGTTTACAGAGCCTTCTCGTTAGTAAAATGGAGCCTGAATCGCATCAGAGTTGTTCGGAAAGTGATGGATTTTGTGCATTTTACTTTGTCGTTTGGATGGACCAGCTCCCGGGACGAGTCAGTCAGAAGGTAAGGCTATGGATGGCTCTGGCAGGGCCTCCCTGATGGGATCGTAATCAGCCACATAAACTTTAACGGAGTCAAGGGATACAGTATGCTGAAGATGCTGTAACATGTGATGATGATGTGTGGCCAATAGGGACCTTTCTGAGGGTACTCGTCCATGGTCCAGGTGGGGTGATTTCTGCCATGGAGTCAATGTCCCTTGAAGTCCTCTTTGTTCCAGCAAAAGTCCAGTTGCCACTGGAATATTGGTCTCCGATCACAGCAGAACCAGCAGTTCCCTTTGGTGAAGGCTAGGGTCCATCTTGAGTAACAAAACTGCACTCCGAAAGATTCTCCCTGATCCAGCAGGCTTAGGTGCAACTTTGGAGCTTTGGGACTTGGCCATCTGGGGTGCCTGTCGGCAGTCATAGCTGATCAAGCGATTGTGGCTACTGACTAGCCAGAACAGGCTTCTTCGGCTTTTGTGGCCCTGGTGCTGTAACAAGAGTTGAGCCAACTTGCTCCTGGAGTTTACCTCTTGTGTCTGGGGCTCAATAGCAACTTTTCCATAAGCCAGCCACCACAGGACCAGTCCTCTCTTTGCTAGCCCAAGTATCCACAGGTGCAGTCCATTGTTTGGTGCAGCCTCTCTTGCCAGATAAAGGGAACAGCAGCGCAGACCTTCTTTGATCCTGTCTCAATTCCAGATGTGATCTGAGGTCTGGGTGGCAGGTATGCCATACTTATGCCCAGAAAGTGCCCTCTGGGGATGCAGCAGTTACTAGCCAATGGGCTACTAGGACCTTTCCCGCCTGACCACTTCCTGTACTGTGTGGTATTCTGCCCACTCCCCTTATGGAGCTTGGTTTCCCCTGTTTGTCCCTGATGCCAACCTGTCTACCTCAACAAAAGAGCGTCCCCTCTCATGTAAGTTCACCATTTCCCCTTCAAAGGCAGTGCCCCCAAAAGAGCTTGCTTTTTGGGCTCACACCCTGTGTAGCTTCCTGCCATGGGGAGATGATTCCTCTTCCAGTGGCAGACCTCTATAGTCATTCACACATCTACCCAGGAGGGCAAAAGGCTGCCTACTGGCAGCATCTGCAAATAGCCACTGCAAAACGTGCGCAGCAGAGTGGCAACTTCCTAAAAGTTATCCTTCTTGAAAAGTTGCATTAAATTTGACTTGGGCAACAAGTTGAGTTTAATGGGACAATTATGTTGATACCATGAAGTACCATACTTAGTTGTCCCATTCAGAAGTTAGTACAACTGACCTGTCAGCATGTAACCATGTTCTCGCCAATGGGGCACTAGCTTTTCCTCAGTAATAAACAAATTGGGTTTTTACTGTTGAGACATATAAAAATACATGCCCTGCTTTTGAATATACAGCACACCATCGTAGGCCGTCTGTAGGGGTGACTTATATGTATATAAAAAGGGAGGTTATTTTAAATGGCAAAATCGAGTTAGCCATTAGAAACTGCTCTGTCAGTCTGTAGTGACAGAACTGGGAGACATGCTTTCACATTGGCACATTCAGGGTGGCACAATAAGTGCTGCAGCATTGATGGGACAAGTTAACCTACAGGCCCTGGGTACCCCTGGTACCATACACTAGTGACCTATAAGTAAGTAAATTGGGTATAAGCCAATCAAAAATATTCCTTTAAGGGCAGGAGCACTGGCGCTGAGGTCAGATTAGCAGGCCTCGGTGCACTCTTCAGAATAGGAAAAACAATTGCATTAGACCAGAACTTTGGAGATGATCATGCACAATCAGACAGTTTCTTACATGTGTTGCTTGGATGTGAATTTTCTTTAAAGAAATGAATAGACAAGAGGCGATGGCAAAACAGGAACAAGTTGGTTTAGTTAAACACTGCATCTTAGGGCTATTTTTAGGGAACGCAAGTCTTTGGTCAAACGTGTTTTATTGGGGCCAATTGCAGTGAACCTGTTTGTGGTGTAACTATCTTTCTGTGGGATTTATCAAGGTATTCCCTTGGTGTGTATTTATCTTTGGGTTAATAGCCCCCACCTGTGACCTGTTATTCGATAGGCATGGGTGTGCGCCGAAGGGCCTGTCTGAACACGAATCTCTGACTTGGGGTTGATGGGAAAGTCACCTGGGGTAAATCAGACAGAAATTATATGAGTTAATTGGAACTCCTAAAATTAATATGGCAGTCACTGGTGTCATTTCTATCGACGATCTCAATAATATGTGTACAGTTGGCATTGCGTACGCTGGGATTGTCTTTATAGATATTGCAATGTTTTTGCACTCCTAGATCATGACATCGCTTTTACTGGTAACATTGCTCCTGTTAATATCATCGTGTTGTACAGGCATAGATTATGACATACATTGCCATTGTATTTACGAGCACTGATATTGTCATATAGGCACAGGTTATGGCATAGGTTTGTATTTCATTTATCAGTATTGCCGTTTTCGGGCCTGCAATCATCACAGTACTCATTGACATCGTATTTACCCATTCCAACACATGAACCATCCTTTTTTTGTTAATGGTGACTCGCGACTGTGAGTGCACGCTATCCTTTCCCTTATGGTGACTTGTTGAGATGGAGAATATAATTTCCAGAAAGGCGACTTGCACAATGTGTACACAAAAAGTGTTATGCTTTCTGTGACTCCTACTGGGAAAGCACACCGGCTTTTCCTTAACAGTGACTACTAAATGAAGTGCCCCCCACGCTTTCTCACTGCTAGTGCATACGGATGTATGTCAGTACAATGCGATCTTTTAGATCGCGGTACTTAACGACGCGGTTATTACAACGCAAGTCGTTACAACGACTTGCGTTGGAGGGTGCGGATTGAGGAATATTATCATTTTATATTCCAACACCAGTCCACGTAACAGTAGGGAAGGTGTTGGAATATAAAATTACAATATTCCTTAACCAACAGCGCCATCCAGCGCAAGTCGTAGTAGCGACTTGCGTTGTAATGGCAGCGTGGTAAAGGTTGTGCGGTGTAAACACCGTGTTGTAAACGACGTTTACCGTGCATACTGTTTTTGCGCTAATATGTACTATTAAAGTCTTCATCCTCTGTCTAACACGGTTGCTTACAGTAAGTGTGCACCATCCATGCGGTAACAGTGCGCGCACAAAGCCTTACTTTACAGTGACCCTAACTGTGAGTGTATACTATGCCTTCTCTTACAGGGACATCTAGTGCATGCCACCCTCTTGTCTGTAAGTGTTAATCGACCTTGTCGAACTAGGACATCCACTAAAGTTGCCCACAGTCCATTCTTTTCGTAGCCTCTGACAGTAGTCTTTCCATGATTACAGTGTTCTCTAACATCAGTTCACACATTAAATCCTATGAAAGGGCCATTTAAGCGGATGCACACCATCCCTCCGTCACAACTTCGTTCTCTGAATGGTATTGCTAAAATATGGAAGATTCTTCCCTCCGATTGTCCAGAAAAATCTACAATAACTGGATATTTCTAAGACGGACACATCTCTGATGACAAATAATAGCAAATTGAACACACGGGAAGGGGCGTACATGCATGAGCAGATATATCTATCGGAATAACATATTTATCAGAAGAAGTGACTTATGTGGTCCTGACGGTAAACATCCAAATATGTGTTAGTGTGCTGTGCAGCAAGCAAAGAAATAAATAAAGGTGCGTTTGTTTCAATGAGCATATATGGCAAGAATGCAGTGATGTAACAAAATATTAAGGAGCCCCCCAGCAAGATTTGCTGAAGGGGCCCCCCTCACCATGTTCTGCGCCCCTTCCCCTTCAGAAAATCATGATTTCTGTGATATTTACAGTGGTATGAAGTGCTACTTATAAGCCAAGTTAATATTATGCGATTGATTTACAAAGTGGGAGACTGATAGCATGTCCCTTGTTTTAGAAAGATATGAAGGCCCCAAAAATGTTTCTCTCACCAAAAACGGTGATCAATAGGCAAACGTGGATTTCTTAGCCCATAACGTGTGCTATTGGGCCAAATTTATTTTCACTGGCATGTACGTTTCAGAGACTGTCAAACACAGTCTCTGAAAAGTACATGCCAGTGAAAATAAGCATTTTATTTTGTTTTCAGGAATACAGGTAAGATTAAACTATAGCATACTTCATTAAAAAATAATAAGATTATTTTCGGATTTCAAGCATGAGGCAACTTTACAGATAACTTGAATGTAATTTGATTTCTTTCGGAGAATCGTTGTCTTTCATCATTATACCTCTCCACTTATTGGTCAATACAGTCTAAAAGAATATTCTTAATACCTTTACATTTAATTACCAGAGAAAAGACAAGATTCCATTCGAACCAGAAAAGAAAACATGGTCCCAGACGTTGCTGTCTAGGTATATTCTCCTAACGTGCACTCACCAACAAATTGTGTGTTCCTAGGCAAACCATTTCTTCTCTCCATACCTCAGGTCCATTATCTACCAAAAATGCAGTTATACAAAGTTTGCTGTGCTGCCACATAAATCATTGAACTATCTTTCAAGGATTTTAAGCTGTAAGTTATAAACGAAATCACCACCTTCACTCCGCAAACTAGCAGTGCCCTTTATGACATCCTATTCGCTGCTGTTACCCCGACAAAGACTTAATAAGTGTTTATAACAAGCTTCCTGGAAACAATTCTGTTTAAGGAGGAATCCTGAATACATCCTGAACATGAAGAGAGAGTTAAAGACCTGAACATTGAACTCTGCATCAGGCACATTAGCTCTTTGATTCATTTTAATTCACTGTCTCCTGCCCTTATAACCTTTCATGTTATGGTAAATAATATTTTTTAATATGGCTATTTGTGCATTAATTTAGGAGCATTCACACCCTTTATACAGTTGATTGCTTCTCCATCATTCAGCCATAGCAGGACCATTACTTAACACAAGTGTAGTCTGCCTTTTGGCATGTTGTTTCGAGTGTGTGCTTGTGGTGGTGTAACCAACAGTGATGGGCATGCCTGAAGGATATGGTTAGGGACTTCCGAAATGTATCCAGTTCAAATGCTGACTGTTAGCATCTCTCCTCTAACTACCTTCATGTAAAAATACTAATTTATCCTCAGATGACAATGAAGTTTGCAACACCTAACATCTGTTTTTTACAATGTATAATAATAATAATCCACATTTGTAAAGCTCACAATCACCCGTAAGGGTCTCTAGGCGCTGGGGGCCGTCGGGAAGATTAAGCAAGCTATTGCCCAGAGTCACATGGTGCTGGGCTAACCTGCCGCCAGAGCCGGGGATCGAACCCTGATCCCCAGATTCCAGCGTCAGTCGCCCTGGCCTGTATGGGTACAAATGATTAAAAAAATTAAAAGTACTTTGAAATTGACCGATATTAAAGTCTATATTTGGATATAGGCTAAGGTGCTCTCTCTAAAGGATTCTAAGGTTGTGTTTCTCAAGATACATTAGCACAACAAAACTGACCAAAGCCTGATCTGTATTAAATATGACCTTCCTAGGACATTTGGATGAGGTCTCATTCAAGGGTCCTTATAAAAACTGTGCCAAAGAGAGCATATTGCAGAACACCTGGCATGTTAAAAAGATACGTAGTACTGATCAAGAAGAATATATGACGTTATCCCACAGTCATTTAGTCCGCATACCATCACTCCGCATTTTTTACAAATCGGGTGCAATTACTCCGCGATACAATCTCCCCGCACATTTTTACCCTGCATATGACTTTACCACGCATGCCATTACAACGCAAAGGCATGCGTGGTGAAGGCATAACATTTTTAAAACTACTTAACCTAAATATATGTGTTTATATATATATATATATATATATATATATATATATATATTCCAGCACACTTGACTCGGTTGAGTCAAAAAACGGCAAGCACTCAGGCCATCCTGAACCCTAAAATTACCCCCTGCACCCCAAAACCTAAACCCTAAAAATATCTCCTGTACTTCAAAACCCAAACCCACCCTAAAAATGCCCCTGTACTCCAAAAACCAAATACCCCCTAAACCCTAAAAATACCCCATTACCCCAAAACCCAAACCCAGCCCGAACCCTATTAAATCCCCCTGTACACCAAAATCTAAACTCACCCTGAAACCTAAAAATATCTCCTACACCCCAAAACCCAAACCCACCCTAAACCCTAAATATGCACCTGTACCCCAAAACCTAAATACCCCCTAAACCCTAAAAACACCCTGTGCACCCCAAAACCCAAATCCCCCCTGGACCCTAATAAAACTCCCTGTTCGCCAAAATCTATACTCACCCTGAACCCTAAAACTATCTTTCTGCACAATAAAAAAATAAATTAAAAAAAAACTTTAAAAAAAAAACTATGTCCTGCTCCCCAAAACCCAAACCCACCCTAAACCCTAAAAATGTCCCTGTACCCCAATAACTAAATACCCCCTAAACCCTAAAAAATACCATCACCCCTAAACACAAACCCACCCTGAACCCTAATAATTCCCCCTGCAGCCCAAAACCTCAACTCTACCTGAACCCTAAAAATATCTCCTGCACCCCAAAACCCAAACCCACCCTAAACCCAAAAAATGCCCATGTACCTCAATAACTAAATACCCCCTAAACCCTAAAAAATACCATCATCCCAAAACACAAACCCACCCTGAACCCTAATAATTCCCCCTGCACCCCAAAACCTCAACTCTCCCTGAACCCTAAAAATATCTCCTGCACCCCAAAACCTTAATACCCCCTTAACCCTAAAAATACCTGAGCACCCCAAAACCAAAACCAACCCTATATTCTAAAAATATCCTGTGCACCCTATATTCCAAACCCATCAACCCTTAACCCCTTCGATGCTTGTGACGGAACGGTTCCGTCATGAGCGCCGGTTGGGCTGTGCTTATGACGGAACCGTTCCGCCACGGCCCCGCCCATTTTTTAGAACCTTCAGCACAGCGCGAAAATTCGTGCCACGCTGAAGGTGTTAAAATACCCCTGAACCACAAAACATATACCCCTACACCCCCTAACTAAAACCATATACTTACCTTAAACTTAAATATAAAAACAATATGATTTTACCATACATGCTTTTACAACGAATTTCGTTGTAAAAGCATGCGTGGTAAAAGCATATGAAATGTAATGCCATGCGTTATTAAGGAATTGCGGAGTAATGGTACTTTAATTATGAAGGTATGCGGAGTGATGGTATGTGGGATAATAGTTTTGTTGTGAAGGTTGATTACCGATCAAGAAGGGCAGTCCTGCACATCTCTCTCAACAGTAAATGTTGACAGCGGCAATATCCAAAGTAAATTCTTGCATGTAATGAGTAGCAGGTCTTAAACTGCCTCTTGCAAGCTCTGCCTTCCAAATTCTCTTAGATGCACTTCACACATCCTAGCACTCACACAAACACATGCCTACTCATCAACACAAACATCTATGTACACACACAAACGCGCACTATTAATCTCCAACATGGTTTCTCACAAATACTTTCCTTCACACTTTTATCTTACACGCGTGCACATACACAATGAGGTTGACAATCATATACACAAGGAGCTTCAGAGAAACGGAGTCAAGGAAGAAAAGGGAAAGCTGCAGAAGTATACTGACAAATATGTCAGCCTAGTATCTCTTAATAAGAGACAGGAATGAGGGTAAGCGCGTGTAAGCGCATATTTATGTATTAGTGTGGGCTCTGTGCATGACATGATTAGATGGTACTAAGGTATCTTAAGGGACCAAAAGCACAGGGTTTTTGCCACTGTTGGCAAAGATGCATTTTTCCACCACCATCATTGTCACTCATGATATCACAGAAAAATGAAGTAAAACTGATGCAAAGCTTTAACTTGTGAGCATCTGAAGACAAACATTCAGACACTTTTTATGACCCTGTCTCCTATGTGCTGTTAGCGTAACTCATCCAAATACCACAGCATGCTTAATCTTCTCCACGAGATGCTAAAAAGAAAGAGATAGGTTTGTGCGTGCAACTCTGTGACAGGAGCGAGGCATACATATAAATAAACATTCTGTAAAGTCACATCCAGCATTTACACTCAGTTCCTTCATGGCAGAGTGACCTCCTATTAAGCACACTGACAGTTAACTGGCACACTCATTTATTTAGCAACCCTTCAAACACCAATTAGATTAGCCAAGGAACTAATACAATGGAAAAAAGTGGAGGGGGAAACAAATATCAACAGTCAAGGGAACATAATGAAGATGTATTGCAGTGCATGAGTAAGAATCATAGTTAGACCAAAGACGTTCATTAAGAGGAGGCAACTGTAAGAGAGGTGGAGACTGCTGGGAGAGCGTGACCATCATTGACAAGAAAGAATACAGGATGAGTGAAACTTCCAGAAAATAAGAGTGGTCAAATAGCGAGAGACAGCTAGCCGTAATGGATGTATAAGAGGAAAGAGAGACTGGAAGAGGATGCAAGATGATACAGTCTGGAAAAGATAAAGAAAAGGAGATCAAGAAGGACAGTCCATAAAGAAAAGTGGAGATAGAGCATCAGTGAGTAATGGAGGAGCACTCTAAAGACTGTGTATGAGAAAGAGTAAGTGAACGAGTCAGGAATAAAGAGAGAGAAAGACTACTGAGAAAATCAGGACAGTTGGCAAAGAGATAAAGGAAAGAGTGAGAGGAACAGGTTAGAGAGGTAAGGGCAGAAAGGAGGGACATTTATGGGAAAGAGAAGAAAACAAGGGAGGGAAAAAACAGAAAAAGATACAAAAGAGCTAGAAAGAGAATGGGTTATCAAGGGTCAAGAGTGACTACCTCTGTGCAAATACTGTCTAGAGGATACGATTGCCTGAAATGAGGGTCATTCACAGTGCATGAAGGGTACTATATAGAGGAATTAGGAAGACGCACAGAAGAACAGTACATCATAGTAGCAGCTATAGAGAGTAGGAGAGCTCTGTGAGCTTTTACACAAGTTTCAGTGCTTTCCAGCAACATCAGAAACATATATTTTCAAGACGTGAAGTGAACTCATTTAAGAGCAGTTTGAACAGTTGAAAAGCTATCCCATCTTTCACACCCAGCTTTCAACAATTATGGAGGAAAACACATATGTAAAAGGAGCAATGTCCACTAGCCAGAGGATCACTGGGCTTAGAGCTGTAGGCCAGGGCTCTGAGCCATAGGGCCACCCTTCTACAATACCTAAACACTGACAGTCTGAGCTGACAACACCACTGCCAGAGTCACAGGGTCGGAACCTGGCTTAGTTCTCCTCTCCATTCTTAGAGCAGAGCAACATGTGCAATCCACATCCCACATCGTGCTTGAGGTTGGAAATTCTCAACTGCACTGTGTGCTAGTGGTAATGCATGTGCATGTTCATGGCCAGATCTCACTATTTTGGTGAGGGGAGGTCAGAATCTACCTCTGAAAAAACAGTCCCAGCTATGTAAGGAGTCACTTCTACCTAGATTCCATCCGCTGTCAGGCATTGTTAAAACAGTCGCCTTTTTTTCAGTTATTGCAGGGGCCCCAGGGAACAACACCATGTGGGGGCTTCTGGGGTTTCTGTTAAGTCTGGTGTGACCAGGTAGTGAGACATAATGAATGCTTCTGTGGTATGGACCCAATTCCCCCATAGCCCAGTTATTCCATGCCTCCTTTTATTGCATGAAGGTGGAAAGAAAAGGGTTGATGGACACACCTGTTTGGGGGACACCAGCTGGTCCAGCACTAGACTCACTTCTTCTTTAATCCCCAGGAATCATAGCCCTTTAGCAGCTGAAGAATGACAACACGGCCTAGGAGAAGGCTGTTGCAGTACAAGACACATAAAACCCTTTAACTCTTTGCTGCCTGCCACCTCTGTAGTCTGACTAGGATACTAGACTCTTACTGAGGGTGCAGGCTTGATGTGGGATGGTCTACAGTCAAACTCTGAATCCTGCTTTAGTCATTCATCCAGGACTTGTGCAAGAGCTCTTCATCCTCTCCTGCAATTAAAAAAAACCATGGCCTGGCTTCCTGTAGAATCAGTGACTTTCTAAAATGTAACACTGCTGTGTTACTTACATTTCTGCAGAGCAGTGTCAGCCTATCTCACTGTTTCTGCACAAAGAACAGAGCAAGTTGCTGTTTGCTACAATGATATCAGGACAAGTAAGGTGCATGACTGAGGGGTCCTGGTGGCCTCCTGCACCATGGGGGCGGGGGTTTTAAGACCCTTTGCATGCACCCACACACACACACACATACCCACACACAGAGGTCTATCATCTGTCTCTCCTTCTCAGCATTGCTTATTCCTTTAAACTTCCTTTTGACCTTCTTCCTTTTGACCTTCTTCTGGTCATGGCTCTCTTGACTGTTACTTTCTTTCTGCACTCCAGTGCTCGGATTCACAGGTAAATCCTGGGGTGCCTTTCCCTCCAGGCCTCTCTACACGAGCAAAAAACATAAGCTATAAATTGCAACTGTTTTTTTTGCCCTAGATATTCACAACACTGCTACCTGCCCAAAGAAAGGCTGAAGCTAAACATTAACTGGTGTACATTGCTCGCTCCTGTTGGCACTATGCTTCAGCACTCACTTCAGTGTGGAACCCTTCAAGGGTATGGAAGCCCGGGGACCTCCATGCACAGCGGGGGCTGAGGGGGCCTTTGTAATGCCCCTGCAAGAATGTTTATACATATTTAAGCAGAGGGACTGCAGCTGAGGTACAACAAAGACACAACACCTAAATATCAAATTACAATAACACAATACCAATAAAATACAGCACACCTCAAAAAAATAAACACAACTTCAACATGAAATGCACTGCAACCACAACAAAAGCCAATAACATAACAATAAATACACAACCCAACAACAGTACAACAAAACGCATCACTGACATAATATTGAGTACATAAATGTCCCCAGACACAAATATTGATACAAAAATATCAATATCCATAATATCGGCATCCAATCTTTAAAATGTAAAATACAAAAATATCACAAAAATAATATAGATGTTAAAAATTTCGATGTACAAAATACCGTTTTTTATATATAAAAAAATAATGTTAAATAAATTAAATAATAAAATTAACTTAAAAAATGATTTAGATGTAATGTACATTTTAACAGATATAATAAATAAATGTAATTTAAAAATTTAAATATACATATATAAAATGTAATATATAAATGTATATTTACTGTAAAACAATTAATAAACTAATAACTTGAATTTATTTTAATATATATATATTACCTACTGGCAGTCACCAGTAGGTAGTTATAGTTAGAACCTAGTTTCCACAGGAAAAGCAATTTTTGATTTGCTAATAACTTTAGTGTTGTTTGATGAATGTTCGTGAAATTCTCCCCAAAACATGTCTAGCCAGGTCAGCTCCTATCCTGAAAGTTTGGGGGTGATTCGTCAAGCGGAGTCTGAGAAAAAAGGGGGTCCCAAGAAGTGTTTTCTCTATGTTAGTTTTCATAGGAAATTTTATTACAGGCTACAGCCCGAACTGCTGAATGGAATTACACCAAATTTAGCAAAAAGGTAGAGCTTGGTTCAGAAAGCGACCTTTATTTGAAATGGTGTAAATCCATTCAAAAATAAAAGTCTCGATATCTGGGGCAGCGGTGGGTTCGCGCATCCTCCCGACCACGCGCTTCACAATGATTGGCTGCCACGACCCTGAGCTTCACTGTGATTGGCTGCTAACACTCCAAACCAGGAAGTGTTGGGCGCCATTTTGTGACTGGTCTTGTCACAAGCAAACAGTTGAAAAAAGTTTAAAAATGAGGAAAAGGGGGCAGGGTAGAAACAGCCTGACCCCCTAGTCCTGTTCAGGGGTTCCCACAAAGACCCCCAGGCCCAAAAAGTATAAAAAAAATAATTTAAACGTCCGAATGCGTCCTGGGTGTGTGAATCCGGGTGTAATCATTAAAAAAAAAAATTAAGCAGGAGGCTCCCCCACTTCATTTAAATGAACCATGTGTGGGCCAGGTTCCAGGGGGCAATCAGAAAATTATATTGCCGGGGCTGTTGTGAACGTATCTAGAACCCTATTTAAATATTTCCTATTTATGCCCTTATGTGGTTATAACAAATCATATCCTTATAAAGGCATAAGAATCATATCCATATTAAGTCATAGCCAATGCAGTCCAAATACGGCAAGGCTACTCCCATAGACTTCTAGAAAGTACAATGCGTTCTTAAAACAAACCAAGCCTCCAGCAGCCCGGGAATTCCCCCTGCTTCTGTTTTGATTTGTCCAAGAACTCCTGAAGTCCTGAAAGAACTGTGAGTTCTTAGTGACGTCTTATGTCCAACCTTACGTCAAACTCGGCACCTTCCAGGTAAAACTATAACAGCAGCTGCCCTAGCAAAACACACGGTGGTTTGGAGCAGATCAGCTATCTACTTGCCCGACGCCCTGCTGTGGCAAGTGCCGAAGGAAGCCGACCCTCCCATTGACGCACTGAGAGAGACGCTGTCTTTTCTCCTGCCGAGAAATCCAGCTCCAGTGTTTCCAGTCACCCTTGCGGGTTGCTGGGAGATCGAGTCCTGAGAGAGAGATACAAGACCTCCTTCATTCTATAACCAAGGTACGGAGCTGATTAGATTCTTAGAGAATTCTTGATTCAGATTCTTGGCAAAAACTATCTTAACTTAAACTGCAGCTCACTTACTCCTTCCCACGTACTAGGCTTAGGTTAGGTACACCGGGATAGGCGTATCTTAGAAGCACCAGTTGAGTACGTTTAATCATGGTTTTAGCTATGTATATATTTTATCTATTTTAGATACCGTATGGCTTAGAAACCATACCATGCTTTTACAGTATTATTTTATAATACTCCTTTTACTGTACGCACTTTACTTTATGACAAGTATTGCAATTGTGGCAACTCACTTCTCTTGCATGAGAAAGAAGACTGTTCAATAAATAACCACTTTTATTGAAAACGCCCGTCTCTCTATTTTTCTGCGCTTCTGGTGAAACTAAGTATGCACGATTGACTGAGTGAAATAGTTATCTATTGTTTCCGCGACTCTGCAGATATACTCCTTATTCTGGAGGGAGCAAAGTTGTCATGTTTATGCGGTTGTCAGAAACGAATCCCTTCTTGTCTATTCAGGAAAGTTAACACCTTCCTGTTTACTCGAGAAAGTTTCTAGTGACCTCTGCGCTAGCTGGCATTCATAATTAAGTCTAACATATTCAATAGAGACCTAGTCGACCTAAGTCCTACGTCTAAACTATCGTTTGTGTTATTCCAATGCGCAGAGCCTATTGGGAATATAGGAACTACACTACATGGTGCCCAACGTTTGGTAAGGCGATAATTTAACGCTAGACTCTAGAGTAACTCAGTCGTGCTTTTCACACAGACCCTTTTTTCCCGTAAATAATCCAATAGATGTCTGGAGTGGGTGAAAGGGTAATATCCGCCAAAACTTAGTAGGAAGAGATTCCTATGTATTAGTTTTTGGTTTAGTCAAGGTTGAAGGATACAGTGTTCCAAAATATTGTGCACCTAATCTTTGTTTCCTTGAAACTTGCTCTGCAAACTTTCTGTCAGAAAAATGTCGGAAAGTGAAGACGAAAGGGAGAGAGCTAGAATAGCAACTCAACTTTTAGCGGAAGACACAAGTCTTAGGCAAGATGACCCGGATGCTATACTCATCCCAGTCAATGTAAGGAAGAGTGTAACTTACAAACGTATAAATAATGAAGTATCATCAAGAGGTGGTACTGTCATATTTGTGGTAGAGGCCCATGAAAATCGGCAGACAGAGGTATTCTATTCCTGGATACATTTTCCAGCAGCACATGCTGTGACACGCGAGTTCCACTACTACAAAATAGAGGAATCTCCAACTGGATACGTTCCTTTCGAGGACATTGAAATTCCGATAACATACCAAGAGCACCAGCTCTGGTTTAATGGCGCCCTAAAACATCAAAATCACTTCACCAGGCTCGGACCACTAGGTAGACCAGGAGCCACATGGCCGGTTCTAGACGGCTATACACCACATCCTGACATTGAAGGAATGTCAAGCGGAGAACTTTTAGTTCAGCTAAAACAACTAATTAAAATACATAGACAATTGGTCCAATATGTCATGCGGACTTTAACAGTCCAACCAGCAATAACAATTCCACAGCAGACCCCTCACCAGGGGAACACAAATAAAATGACACCACAGACTATACAATCAGTCATTGGCAAATTACCTGCAAAACGGGAACACATTCCATTCTGGTTAGCTCAAAAAATTACTCAGATAGAGGCAGTATTTCCTGATACTACACCTCATGACAAACACATAATTCTGACTATCTGTCTTCCAATGGGGAGCACACCACATGTGGAGGACTGTGACACTTGGGGCACAGTCTTTGCTTCAATATACACAAATTCACATGGTGTTCCGTCTATGGCGGTTATACCAGACGTATTAAGACAGATTCAAAATGAATATGGTCCAGAGCCTGCTTTAACTCTAGGTATGAAATTACTGAAAGACTTTAAGCAAGTCTCGGCTATACAATTAGCCAACATAAAAGGGGAAGCAGCATCTGTGGCCATCCGCCAAAAATTGAAAGAAACAGATATAGCAGAACAACCTTTTGAACTCGCCAGAATAATTGAAAAATCCTATGAAGAATTAGGTAGAGTTAGTTTGGGTGGGAAACCACTAAAACCACAACTAACTGAAAATCGTGAAAAGAGCTTTATTAAAAATAATCTCATTACTCCAAAAAAGAAGTGGGAGGGTAATAAACAAACTACTCCCAGAGAAAAACAGTTCCAGTCCAGAGGAAGGTCTCCCCAATGGAGAAATAGATCTCCAGAACGGGGGGGGCAGGTCTCCACAACGTGAGCCATCTGAAAAAAGATACAACCTTAGAAATAGGGATAATTTAAGAAAACCTGACAGATATCAAGATAATGATACACGTCCCTCTCGATCTTTTCAGACTTCCTCACAGAAATCGGAAAGAAGAGAACATAAAGAAGAGCGCGTCAAGTCCAATGACAAGGAACCTGCTCATCAAAGTAAAACATTACAATTTCCAAAAAAGAAGGTAGCCAGTATTAAAATAAAACATGCCGAGGATTCTGAGGACACAACTCAAGAACGGAGAATGGGCCCAGACAATACTAGACAGCGCAGCAGAAGTGACCATAGCTCGCAAGATCCTGATGAATCTTCAGGAGACAGTGGATACAAATGAATATATTCAGGTGGAAACTGCAGACACCAGAGTTAGTGTGCCCCATAAATTATATGAAATAACATTACGTATAGAGGGGGACAAAACTAGGAAAATAAAAGGTCTCTTTTGGGAGAACCTATCTAAAGGCTATGACATCCTTCTAGCAGAGAAAGACTGGCCACCAGAGTTTGTCAGGGAGTGCCCACATGGCGAAGAAATGATTATGCCTGCCTTCTCAATCACATCACAAATCACAAACGCGGCGATTCAGGCTGCGGGTGTGTGCTGGTGTGTGCTCGTCTCGCTGTTTATTTTAATAAGCTGATTTTAAAAGCTCTGTGTAAATTAATCGTGTTCGTGCAAACCCGCATTGTGTATTATATCTGAGGGAACTTGAGCTTAGCAAAACTTACTTACCTGCTTTTTCTCATCGCTCTTGACCCCGCCACTTCCTGTTCCTGACACCACTTACGCCCTGCCCCTCCACCTTGCAGGTTAACGGTCTAGTGGCTCACTTCCTGGTCTGTATAAAATGGTAGCCTGGCGGAAGCGCAGCGGACGAGCGCAGCGGGCACGCCGACTTCGCGCCGAAGTTGCGCCTAAGTTAAGCCCGTCTGCACCCGTCCGCGGCCGACCGACTTTTTCTCTTAACCTAACAATTCCCACTCGCCCCATCCCTATTACCAATTTCTCAGCTCGGAACTGGAAGAGAGCCAATTTGGTGGGACTACACTCTATACTAGCTTGCACAGCTCCTTCGGCCTCCGCCTCGGTGACCTGCCAGGCCCTTCTTCTTGAACAATGGCTGCTGTCTGCCTGTAATATTGTTGCCCCGCGTAAAACTATAAAAACCATGCTCCCTCATGAAGCCCAGCGGTGGTTCACGGACCAACTAAAGCTGGACAAACTAGCTCTTCGCCAGGCTGAGCGCCGCTGGAGGCGTAATTATGATCAACAACTTAAAACTGAATTCGTGGATTGCCTGAAAGCCTATAAAAAATCTATTGTGTTGGCTAAGACAACCTACTTTTCCTTAAAAATTATGGAGTCTGCCTCTAAGGCAAAGGATATCTTCTCCATAGTAAATGAGCTCTCTCTGCCAGACCGTGTCAATCCCCAACCTTTACCGACACAAGCTTTGTGTGATTCTCTCAATTCTTACTTTTTAGACAAAATCGCTACTATTAAGAACAACATTCCCTCGCCTTCATCCTCTTCCCCCCTTCCTTCACCTCCCAAAAATCAAGACTGCCTGGACGCTTTTCCACCTATTTCCCTCACCGAGTTTCGTTCACTACTACATAAAGTGAGCTCTGGTTCCCCTAACGATTGCTGCCCTGCCCAAATCCTCAAGGAAATCTTCCTGGCCTGCCCTGACCCCCCACTGGCATTACTCAACAATTCGTTGGCAACTGTGGTGGGTCCCAGACTCCTTTAAAAAGGCAGTAGAGATACCGTTATTAAAAAAGACCAACGCCGACCCTACGGTTTTGAGCAACTACTGGCCTATTTCCCTTCTCCCCTATCTTGGTAAAATTCTGGAGACGTATGTCACTCGCTGCCTGAGTGCTTTATTGAGATCTCGTCTTTTTTGGATGCCCAGCAAGCCGGTTTCCGGCCATTACACTCTACCGAGGCAGTCATTGTGGCTGTGATGGATGCCTTGAGAAGGGGCGCCGACAATAACATCTCCCAGGCATTGGTCCTATTGGATCTGTCGGCGGCCTTTGACACGGTCGATCATGCAATACTGATCGACCATGTCAATAATGCTGGCATCCAGGGCGTAGCTCTCGATTGGGTCAGATCTTTTTTGGATAAGCGATCCCAGGCAGTGCACTTGTCTACTTTCTCTGCTTCTTACTCCCCCTTATCTTGCAGAGTCCCACAGGGCTCCGCCCTATCCCCCTTATTATTTAATCTTTATATGCAGCCCCTAATCACCTTTCTTCGCAAATCCTCGGCTACAATTTTCAACTATGCGGATGATTTGCAGTTAATTTTTCCTATTGACACTTCCTTATCCTCTCGCGTTAACTTCCAAACTACCATGCTTGATATATCGGAATGGATGTATCACAGTCAGCTCAAATTAAATCCTACTAAGACCGAGCTGGTGTTGGTAGGCGAGTCAACCAACCCATGGAATGCCAGCTTTTGGCCTCCCTCATTAGGGTCTGCACCTTGTCCCGTCAACTCAGTAAGGAGCCTGGGCGTAGTCATTTCTGGTGATCTATCCATGAGGCCTCATATCAATGCTGTCACATCATCCTGCTTCTTCCATCTGCGTAGGATACGTAAGATCAGTAGGTTCCTCACTAGAGATGCACTCATACTTGTCATCATGGCTCTCGTTACGTCCAGAATTGACTATGCCAACACTCTGTACATGGGAATCCCTGCTTACCATCTTCACAGGTTGCAACTGGTGCAAAATCAGGCAGCCGCCTAATTTACATTCAGCCTAAACATCAGCACGTTTCGCCGCTGCTGCAGAGCCTACATTGGCTCCGGGTGGCCAAACGTTGCACCTTCAAACTTGGTTGTACAATCTTCAAAGCTCTGTCTGATCAAGCTCCTGTCTTTATCTCTTCTTGTCTGAAGCGATATATGCCCCTGAGAGACCTCCGTTCCACTTCACACAATCTTCTAGTTATTCCTAAAATCAAACGTAAAAAGCATGGTGGTATGTGTTTTTCTTTTTTGGCCCTCAAGACTTGGAATTCCTTCCCAACTGCCCTCCAACACTGCCCAACTTATGATTGCTTCCGCAGGATGTTGAAAACTTTCCACTTCCAGTCAGCGTTTGAGTAAACCCCGTCCCTGCCTTCCGCATTTGTTATGAGCGCCATGAAACCGTTTGGTGACCGTGCGCGGTACAAATAATTTAACATAACATAATAACATAACATAACAACATAACATAACATTCCAATTTATAAAAAATACACATTTGCTAGAAAATGGGCAGTGGGCCAAGCCCCTGCATTATATAAAAATCATGTAGGATGGGATGAGGATTCTCCTCACCATAAAATTCAGTTAAAAAATCAACCTACTGCACAGAGGCAGTTTCCTGTTAAGCAAGAAGCTAAAAAACAAGTCAAGGAGATCTTAGATCAACTTGAATATCAGGGGGTGATTGAAACATGCACCTCACAAATGAACAATCCTTTGTTTCCTGTCTCCAAGCCAGACGATTCATATCGTCTAGTTTTGGACTACAGACACCTAAACACCTGTGTAAAACATTTGCAGTACAAAACTCACACAGTGCAGCACGGATGAATAACATCGTACGCAAAAAATATAAAATGACATTAGATATCTCAAATGGTTTCTTCTGTCAAAACATAGCACCAGAAAGCAGGTATTTGACCGCTTTCTCAAATATGGGGGCCCAAAGGCAATTTTGTTGTCTCCCCCAGGGATTCAAGAACAGCCCAGGATTATTTTCAGCAAGGGTAACAGAATTACTACAAATGTATGATGATGAGGCATTATCTTGTCGATGACATCTATCTTACAGACGATGACCTGGAGACACACTTGAAAAGAGTGAACACCATTATACTAGGGTTCGCATCTGAAGGGTACAAATTCAACTTTAAAAAGTCACGAATTGCCCACCTCACTGTCCTATTTTTAGGATATGAATTATCAAGTGAAGGCAAAAGCCTAGCAGACAACTTCTAAGAGAAGTGTGCAGTACTCCAAGCTCCAAAAACGCTGAAAAAGTTACAATCAATTCTAGGTTTCCTGAATTTCGGAAGAACTTACATTCTAAACTATGCAGAGAGGGTTAAACCTCTCTGCAAATTAATAAAACCTGATTTCAGCCCAATCAATTGGACTCAGAATCACACAAACATTTTAAGATCAATACAAACAGATATGTTAACTAAAACAAAACTGCAAACACGCGCAAATGAACGCAACCTTGTGATCCGAGTCATCCCAGGAAGATGCGGATTCACGTACCTGACCTCTAATGAGGGAGAAACGGTACCAATAGCTTATAAATCACACTTGTACACACAAGCAGAAATAAAATTCAGTTCTACTGAAAAAATTCTGACTGCGGTTCAAACTGCTGTAGCAAAAGAAAGAGCCCTAGCCCAAGGGAAGAACATATCTGTTTTAACAGCAGTATCAATCCTTGAGGCAGTAACAAGACCAAGCATTCCGAATGCTAAAGCTTTAGATCCAAAATGGATACAATGGGAAAATTCTCTTTCTGCAACAGACGTGAAACACGCATTTGATCCCAAAATGAAAAAACTAGAAGATCTGGAATACGAACATGAATGTCCTCTGTCAATCGAAATTGACAGAATTGCTCAACACTACATTGTGGAAAAACAAGTTTACAATGCAGCATGCGCGATTGTTAAAAGTCGCTGGCGCTTAGGTAAATTCAGACCGATGGTCACTAAAACTGAATCACTCAGAAACTGTACAGCTCAGCGAGCTGAAATAGGATCTTTAAAGATAGCGCTTGAGAATGCCGATCGCGAATTCCCCACACTAATAGTGTGCGATTCGCATTACTGCATCCAGTCTTACAATAATTACATGCAGACCTGGATTAAGAACGGTTACAAAGATGAGACAGGTGCCACAATAAAGCATAAAAAACTTTGGGAACAAGTAGTTCTTTTACAGAAAGAACTACGAAAGACTCACGTGATACATACGCAGAGTCTTCAACGTGATGCCGTTCACGTTGCAGGGAATTCGTTGGCTAGCAGAGCCAGAACGGCAGCGGTTCAACCGACTTCCGTAGCTACAAAAAAGCGTTCTAAAAAACAAATTGATGGAGAAACCATGCTGGCAGTAAAAGCCTCATTAAAAGGCGACTATGCAGCATTACCTCTCAACTTTCCACTCGACAATACATACATAATTGATGCGAACTCCGTTCCTTTTGCTCGAATACCTGGAGTGGGGGACAAAGTAATTCCAAACAAGAACCGGAGGGCTTACTTGATTCAAGAAGCACACATGGGAATGGGTCTGAGGCTCCAAGAGATCTTGAAATCTCTAATAGAATTACAATCAATTCAATTCAATTTTTCAATTTCAATCTTTATACGGCACTTAAAAAGACACCATAAAAGTACATAGACAATTACATTTTTTTTTATATAAAAAGATTTAAAATAAGTTAAAAACAAGCTAAAATTCATTATATGTGCAAAGAAGCAAGGGAAATTTTCCATGGAAGTCTCAGTTTATGGGGTTATGCAATCGGTTCTTTCTCTTGTGTTCCTTAACCTCATTGCCACCCTAATAAAACTTACTGTACAAAACAATGTGTGAGCATCAGAGGCTTCCTGCAGAAACTTTAGGGCTGCTTTTGCTTGTCTAAATTTAGTTTCTTTCAGGATCCCTACTAAAAATTTGCGTCTGGGCACAGAATAAAAGGGACATAGCAAAACAAAGTGAAGGGTATCCTGCGGAGACCTACCGTCGCAGTAGCAGGTACCCTTCGCCTCCAGTGTTAGAGTGAATCCAGAGGGGACAGAGAGTAGGTGGTGTAACATATTGAGTCTGAACCGAGTCATATAAAATCTGTCCGGGGCATTGTGCATCACAGTGAGGTATGGTTCCATTCCTTGTTTCTTTGTCAGTAAACAGTAGGATAAAATAGTAGGTTTGCACCTTTCCACGTCAGCCCTTTTCGTGAGTGTCCATTCTGTAACAAGTTTTTTTACCATTGTTTTATTCTGACTGTTTAGCGATTCAGGTGCAATGTAGACATTTTTGCAACCAATTGCCTCAAAGGAGTCCTTTACATATTTCAACCATGGAATGTGGTCCTCTCTATCACGTTTCAGACAGTCTTTAAGGATTTGTCTGGTGAGGTCCGCTTCGGGATTAATCCAGATTTTAATCCATGCGAGAAGTGGTCTAATTCTAATTCGATCTTCGATGTAGGGCTCCCCTAATTCCTCATGGGTGATATGGGCTGAAGTACTCTGGGGCAATTTCAAGATTCTTTTGAAGAATTTGTTTTCTTCCACCTGGATCTGCTGAAGGTGTTTATTTGAAAAGCCCCATACTTCTGCTCCATAAACTACTTTGGCACAGCAAACTGATCTGTACTGGTTTAGGATTTGTTCCGGGGACCATCTGCCAAGTCTTCTCCCGTAGCCCATTATGGCCCCTGATGACGCCACCAGTTTCGCCGCGTGTTTATCCATCAAGGGTTTAAAGTTTAAGTGTTCATCAAACAATACGCCTAAATAGCGAGAAAGACTTGACCTGGCCTATCTTGTGTGGCCCGATTTTGTAGGTGAAGTTCCTTTTTTCCCTGCCTCCCGCTGTCATGACATAGGATTTTTCCAGGTTGGCAGATAGGTCAAGTTTAGCCATAAAGTTAACAAATCCATTAATCAGCTTCTGGAGCCCCAGCGGTGTTCTGGCTAACAACACCGCATTGTCCGCATAAAGTAATACGGGCACCGCTCGATGCCCTATTTGGGGTGAATCCACACACAGTTTAAGGAGTTCTTTATCCTTGAGATTGATATATATAGAAAATAAAAAAGACGCTAAAATACAACCCTGCCTCACTCCGCTCATACATAAAAAATGCTCAGTCCTGCTTCCCTCTTGATTATATCGAACTGATGCAGAAGTGTTCCAATGTAAGGCTTTTAGGAGGTCCACTAGCTTTTGTCCACACCTAAGTTTGACAGTAGGGCCCATAATTTTTGACGCATTACTGCATCCAGTCTAACAATAATTACATGCAGACCTGGATTAAGAACGGTTACAAAGATGAGACAGGTGCCACAATAAAGCATAAAAAACTTTGGGAACAAGTAGTTCTTATACAGAAAGAACTACGAAAGACTCACGTGATACATACGCAGAGTCTTCAACGTGATGGCGTTCACGTTGCAGGGAATTCATTGGCTAGCAGAGCCAGAACGGCAGCGGTTCAACCGACTTCCGTAGCTACAAAAAAGCGTTCTAAAAAACAAATAGATGGAGAAACCACGCTGGCAGTAAAAGCCTCATTGAAAGGCGACTATGCAGCATTACCTCTCAACTATCCACTCGACAATACATACATAATTGATGCGAACTCCGTTCCTTTTGCTCGAATACCTGGAGTGGGGGACAAAGTAATTCCAAACAAGAACCGGAGGGCTTACTTGATTCAAGAAGCACACATGGGAATGGGTCTGAGGCTCCAAGAGATCTTGAAATCTCTAATAGAATTACAATCACAATACTGGTGGCCGGGGATGAGCGTGCAAATTTATAACTTTGCAATGGATTGTCAGGACTGCAACAGAGATCGCAGTTGTGAACCGGACCAGACACCTACCCGGACACCTCTATTAGAGAGCATTAGGCTATCTGTACGCAGACATCCAGACGGAAAAATGCGATCCCATATTTATTAAGACGAGATTCATTTAGATGAGACCCCAGCACTCGGCTGATGCCAGAACTGTTATAAAAGATTTGCGAGTCTTTATCGGCACATACGCAATTGGCATGCTACATTCTGACCAGGGTCCTGCGTTTAGCTCTCGAGCTTACAAGGAGGCCATGGCCAGCTTGGTCATTGCATTGCGGTACTCTAGTCCATTCCATCCCAAGGGAAATGCGGTAGTGGAGAGAAAAAAACCATGACATAAAGCAATCTATAACAGCGAGGGTATTAGGTTCGGGTGACGGGTGGGTCAAACATCTAACAAGTGTCCAACGTAGTCTTAATAATCTGCCAAGAAATTCTCTGGGGGGAATCACTCCGTATGAACTTTTGTTTGGTACTAGAATGATAATCGAAGACCTCGATTGTCAGACTTTAGTGGTAGAACAAAAAACCTTTGATATCAAAGATCGTTTGGCTGTTTTACAGGACTTAAATGAAACAAGAAGAAGTCTAAGTAACACAAAGCTAAAGCCAACGGCCACTGAAGAAAAAACACCTGTCCCAGCAAGACCTGTCTGGATTCCAAAGATTGGGGATCTGGTCAGAGAAAAGTTCGTGGTGAAGAAGGAATTTGGGCCTTCTTACAGAAGAGCAGTACCTGTCTTAGCTATCAGCGGAACAAGATCAGTAGTACTACCGCCCCTTGCTGGTAAAAAGGAGAACAGAGTTGTATCAATCGACCTGGTAAAACCACAATCATGTGGCCAATAATAAGTAGTAGGCCGAGTGGACTCACAAGAAGTAGCAGAAGACCAAACCTTGCTACAATTCAAGAGGTTCAAACTGAGAGACTAATCACATTTGATAAACCTGCAGTGAATAAAAAAGGACTATGCAACAAAGCCATGGAACTTGTGCCTCTTGAAACCGAAATTGTAACAGTTCGTCAAGAAACACCAATCTACAATGATGTAGCCTCTGACTACACAAATGCAAAGATTAATGAAAATCCGGACGCAATTCCAACAATTGTCAGAACTACATCTGGCTACTTCATCAATATTGATGACTTTTCTGAAGATCCAAGTGAACATGAACATGAAGAAACGCTAGCAACTAAAACTTTCAAAGAAAAAATTACTGAACTCTTTCATCAACTCAAGGAAACATATCTGATTTCACCATGGATTGAATTATGGATTGTTTTAGGTGTACTTTTCCTCCTACTCCGGCTCATTTTGGTTTTAAGCCTGGGAAAAATGATTGAAGGAAAATATAGTACAATGGACACAGCAAGTCAGAACATCAACTTGGTTCTAAAGCCTCACAGATCTTCTCACATTGAAAAAAGAGAACTATTATCAGTGAACATCACAGCCATTCCTACACCTGGTGGTGTAGCATGGATCACTACTGATTACGACATATATGGCCCGGTTGACCTTTTGAGATATCTACATCAGTTCAAGGTTTCATTAAGTGACTTTTTATCACCAAGTACTTTCTCTGATGATTGGGACTTTGAAAATATTAATAATATGATGTCAGATTTAGAAATGTCAGCAAAATTTACAGAACATGATTATTTAGAAGGCTCATCAAATTATGAAGAAATGTATTGCTTTAATCATTATGGGCATCACTATTTGCATAAATCTGCTAATCCTAGAAATGTTTTTAATTATAATCAATGAAAACATTGTCCAACATCGCCAAAAGGCAGCTCAAAAACATTTTATGAGAAATTCCCATACTTCTCAGGGTTTAACATCACTGATCCAGAAACATTTTATTTTAAAATGTTAAATAAGACAGGAATGAAAAACATGTTGACAAACACTAAATTGATATATTTCACAAAATGTTATGAAAAAATGTCTACATTTGGTTTTGAATTTTGGAAAAACAACATTGAAACAAAAACCATTTGGGGTACAAAAGATTGGTAGGTACAAAGTCTAGAATCATTATTTAGAGCCTGCATGATCCCAGAACAAATAATGTTCCTGAATGACACCATTCAACAAACAACCTGTCTTGGCCTAGCCAAGATAAAGGACTTAAACAAACCGTCTATACCAAAGCCGATACCTGATAGTAATAGCTCTAAAGATGCGGAAATAGATGTATCCCATATTTTAAAACATAACAGAACTAATCCTGATTGGAGAAAATGGTTGATCTGGCCCACAGACACTAATAACTGTCAAGATAGATTCCTGAATAAAAAACAGGGGTTCAAATAGAACAGGCCAGACCCAAGATATTCCCAGAGACAACATCCAGGGATAATTACAACATACAGTGTAGGGAAACTATGCCTCGAATGGCTACAGAAACCCACACTGCCTGAAATTAAGCAACACTTGACTTTGCTTAAAGAAGGTGCTGACTTGCGAGATTTCATATTGGGACCTCGCAAACAGCGTCAGAAACGTTTCATATACGCCGGTATATACGCTGCTTACAACGAAGCTTGGAAAGTAACGCAATTTGAAACTGCTGAAAAAATATGAGAAATTGATCGTATTAATTTGGAAAAATCACTGTCTGTAGTGGACAATGTGTTAACAACTCTGTCCTCCAGAATGTATTCACTGGACAGCATTGTATCATCTGCTATTGATATAATAGAACAGGATATGCTAATGTTACAACATGGCCAGTCCCAATTGCGTTCTACTGTACAGTTAGGCTGGGCGTTGGAAAACCTCCATTCAGGCTACGTGCCATGACGTCTAATCAACACAACGTCATTATTTTCTATCTTTAACCTTACTGATAAACACATCTCTTTGGCACAAAAAGGAGCAGACTATACGGTGCTGAGCATTGAAAAACTTGAAAAATTGCCATTGACAGTCTCCGAAAGACCCGTCATTGAATGGATAATACATGGCACAATTACAATTCCGATTACGACTTTTCAGTTTCAATATTGCCAAAAGCATATACCAGCAGGCCTGTATGAAAGGTTGGGTAAAGGTTACAGCAAGTCGACCTGGAATCTACCTGATACACATAAATGTTACAGTGAGGGGAAAAAAGAGGTGTTTCTTAGTGGTAATAACTGTAAAAATTCACTAAGCGGCACTCTTCTGTGTCAAGGAATTACCTTGCATGGAGCCTGCGAAGGTTCATCAAATAACCTTTCATGCCACCTGCACGGCACCCCAGCTACACAGATAGAGCCTTTTTTCAGACAACTTTCCAACTGCAGTTACATTATAATAAGTGACCGCAGCTGTAGTGGCATGGTGCCAGGAAGAGCCTATCTCGTCAGTGTAACTTCCATGGTCACTTGCTGTATGCAAGTATTGTATCCAAACAACAAACCAGACAAGGAGGCAACGCTATGGCCTTCTCTGAATATCTCTTCTATTCGAATTGATACTTTAAGCAGAATGAAATCCATTCTTTTACAAACAACTGTGCCTTTAACCTCGTCCAAAGAGACAAATGATCTGCAAGTTGCAAGGACAGCGGCAGAGATACATACATTATTATCAACCAATTGCCCCGTGCATTTCGCAGAAATGTTAGGTCAAATTTTAAACATGTCTGATACCAGTGGCATCGCACATGTATTTAAGACAATTCTTTCAGGACTATTTGCACCCTTTGAAGCAGTCCTGAGCATCTTCCCGAATTGCGTGCGCTCTGTGTTTGGCGGCCTGCCTCTCATCTTGGGACTCGTAGCAAGAATTTTATTTTTGTTCCTTCTGCTCCGATATGGCAAATCCAGCCACAAACAAAACTCAGGCTACCATGGAAGAAACGATCCTTGCGATGAGATGCCGAGAAAGAATAACTAAAGTACTCGGTTTAGCTCGGCTAAGAGATCTGAATACCACATGGTTTCTTTTATTCAAACCAATCTGGCAAGATTGCATCCTACCTGTTCTACGATGCCTGCTATGTGGAGAAGAATGCGTGTTAGACGTCTGTCTCACACTACCATCAGCAGTACCTTTGGATATCGGTACTTTGCTTGGTTCGGTAACGGCTCATGCAACGTGTTGTCCTCAGCGGCTACCTATTCTGATGACGCATTCGTTGGGACTTCACATTACGATTAGGTGACGGTGAGGTACGAGATGAAAACGGGACACAGGTACCACCTTCTGTGACCATTGCTGATCTGATCACCGATGACAGCAATGCCTCTCATATTTGCACTATTTGTGCTTTTTCGAACTTGGTCGAACTTTCACCTACTGTTGTAGACGAATTCTTTGCAGCCCTATCTGAGTTAATGTTCTCTCCTAACAACGAGAATAACTTTTGAGCACACAGCGTTCCCTGAACTCTGAATTCGACCTTCAATTTTGAAAACAGAGCTTCTAAAAAACTGTGGAACTATTTTTTGCCCTGAAAGCGAAATTATTTTTCCCTGCTCCCAAAATATTTACTTTTTTTTTGGCACACGATTTCTATTATGAAACTCTAGAGACAATACTTTGATTCAGCCTCTTGCACATATACAATCTTGTATAAATATGTGATGAAATGGTCTCGACCTTCTCTTCTGTATTAAGAGCCATTTCATGAATGTAATTTTTGTGATTCATTCAGCCAATATTTCAATGTACTATACATGCATTATCTGAATGATACCACTGTTTAAAAACATACAGTATATTACTCATTTTTCGTGTATAGACCGTTTCAAGTGCATTTTATGTATTTTGGGGTGGGATGGAAAACACATGCATATTCATATGTTTAGAATTGCTTAGTATTTAGTAATGATGGACATTATACGTGGAGTGGGTGTTGTGAACGTATTTAGGACCCTATTTAAATATTCCCAATTTATGCCCTTATGTGGTTATAACAAATCATATCCTTATAAAGGCATAAGAATCCTATCCATTTTAAGTCATGGCCAATGCAGTCCAAATACGGCAAGGCTACTCCCATAGACTCCTAGAAAGTACAACGCGCTCTTAAAACAAACCAAGCCTCCAGCAGCCCGGGAATTCCCCCTGCTTCTGTTTTGATTTGTCCAAGAACTCCTGGAGTCCTGAAAGAACTGCGAGTTCTTAGTGACGTCTTATGTCCAACCTTACGTCAAACTCAGCACGTTCCAGGTATAAATATACCAGCAGCTGCCCTAACAAAACACACGGTGGTTTGGAGCAGATCAGCTATCTACTTGCCCGACGCCCTGCGGTGGCAAGTGCCGAAGGAAGCCGATCCTCCCATTGACGCACTGAGAGAGACGCTGTCTTTTCTCCTGCAGAGAAATCCAGCTCCAGTGTTTCCAGTCACCCTTGCGGGTTGCTGGGAGATCGAGTCCTGAGAGAGAGATACAAGACCTCATTCATTCTATAACCAAGGTACGGAGCTGATTAGATCCTTAGAGAATTCTTGATTCAGATTCTTGGCAAAAACTATCTTAACTTAAACTGCAGCTCACTTACTCCTTCCCACGTACTAGGCTTAGGTTAGGTACACCGGGGTAGGTGTATCTTAGAAGCACCAGTTGAGTACGTTTAGTCATGGTTTTATCTAAGTATATATTTTATCTATTTTAGATACCGTATGGCTTAGAAACCATACCATGCTTTTACAGTATTATTTTATAATACTCCTTTCACTGTACGCACTTTACTTTATGACAAGTATTGCAATTGTGGCAACTCACTTCTCTTGCATGAGAAAGAAGACTGTTCAATAAATAACCACTTTTATTGAAAACGCCCGCCTTCTATTTCTCTGCGCTACTGGTGAAACTAAGTATGCACGATTGACTGAGTGAAATAGTTATCTATTGTTTCCGCGACTCTGGAGATATACTCCTTATTCTGGAGGGAGCGAAGTTGTCATGTTTATGCGGTTGTCAGAAACGAATCCCTTCTTGTCTATTCAGGAAAGTTAACACCTTCCTGTTTACTCGAGAAAGTTTCTAGTGACCTCTGAGCTAGCTGGCATTCATAATTAAGTCTAACATATTCAATAGAGACCTAGTCGACCTAAGTCCTACGTCTAAACTATCGTTTGTGTTATTCCAATGCGCAGAGCCTATTGGGAATATAGGAACTACACTACAGGGCTTGTGGGTCCTCTGCTGCCCCAGGGACCGCCACCTCCCTGGGGCTATGAAAATTAGGTTCGGGAGTCTCTCCCGTGGCTTCTCCGGCTCAGGGAGGTGATAGGAGCAGCCCAGCTCAGTCCAACTCCACCCCACGCAGGAGGTAAGCGGTGAAGGCGAGCGTGGCAGCCAATAGAGGCGGCTGCGAAGTAAGAGCCCGGGGAGCAGACCGAGGGGCTGCCTGATCAGGTCTTCCAGCTTGCGGTCCCCCTGAGTGCTCCGCTCGCTCTCCCCTCCCCCTCTCCAAGACGAGCGGACTCTGAAAAGACTGGCTTAAATCTTAGATCTCTCGCACAGATCAGCTCAGGTATTCCCTGATATTCCGTGATGTTCCCTGATATTCCCAAGGCTTATCATCAGCGTCTCGTCTGACACCCCCTCTTATTTTTATAGACGCTCTCAAAAGTGGCCAAGTCCCGCGGTCGGCTAACCATCTTACCGACTCCTGTACCGCTTCTCGAGGGAACCAGTAGGTGTTCAATCCAAATCTCAAAAACCCAAGACCACGCAACCACACCATGATACCCATCCTCAGATTGGGGTAGACACGGGAAACTACGTGCTGACACAAAGGATTCTGGGTGCTGTAGTCCACTTTGATGCTGGCGTGCCTGCGGAGCTGGTAGTACAAGTAGTACAGGTCAAACGTAGGTGACATAGTTCAACAAGGAGGTTCCAAAGCACTAAATCACGTCGTACAGAGCCCCAGATACTCTCACCTAAGATTGACGCTCAAAAAGACCCAGCCAAGCACGGAGGTGGAGGTGGAGGTGGACCCTGAAAGTACAGCACAAAGAAGGATAACAAGGAGCATAAGCTCCCAAAAACCCCAGGATCCAGTCAATGGCAATATCCTCCCCCAAGGTCTCATCACTCAATTCTTCCAGGCATCCAGTGGTCCAATAACCTCAGCTGAGGGGCAAGTAGGGTCAGAGACTGCCTCCAAACAGGGAACCCCAGAGACTATAAAGGATCTGAGGGGCCGCCATACTTGTGAGTTCGCTACCACGCAGAGAATTAGGAGTCCCGAGGTTCGTCTCCAGCCCGTCGCCAGGGCTAAAAGCCCGTTAAGGACCACAGCTGACATACATGAGAGACCTACAGCGGGGAAGAATGAGGAGAATGGGAAGGAGGAGCATAAGGAGGCAGTCGCAGCTTTTTCTCCAAAGAGCTCAAGTAAGCGTTTGACTTCATCTGAGACACCCCGGGTAAATCAGAAGGTAATCTCCCCGGAAATGGATGCACTAACAACCTCATTCCTGCAAAAATTAGAACAGTCCATCGAACGAACTCTGGAAGCAACACCAATAAACCCAGGAAGAACTACTGTCCTGAGAACGCCACAAACAGAGGGTTGGAGCCCGCTGGGCCTAGCACAACAGCAGGGCGGTACGAAAGAAGTCACCTTCAAAAGAGTTAAACCTGTCAGCAATAAGAGAAGTACAGGATACAATGGCCAGGGCGTTGCTATGGCAGTCCACAAAGATGGAAGTACAAATTGATCTGCTGCACTCAATTGCCCAGCACCTGGCGTGCCAAGATGAGAAGTTGGCAAAACTAGAGGTCTTATTCGAAGCTCAAAACGCCAACGCGGCCAATACCGACTCCTGTGCCGCCATTATAGAAAAATGAGCAAGTCTACCTGAAGTACTAAAGGACATGTTGGCATTAGCCAAGGGACAAAGAGAGATATTCCCTTTTGATCAAGCTACCCAAAAGTCATCAGCCTTGAAGACGGTGCACCCTGAAATAACTAAATTTTGCAGTGCGGCGAGCAGCCCTTCAAAGAAGATACTGACAGGGCCAAGCAATAACATTACTCTGGAAGTACAAGGGAACGGGGACCCCGAGGTCATGATACTTGACACCACAAGTGATGACTCACTTGACGCTGCCCCTTTGGCAGCGACGGCTGAAGGTGCTTCGGCAGGAGCAAAAGCGCTGCTGTCTAGGAGGGCCAAAAAAAACTAAAGAAACAACTGAAGAAATCCAAAGCCAAAAGCAGACCAATACTACCGGTAATACAAACCACTGGTGCCGTAGACAACAAAAATAGCCCAAAGCCACTTTTTCCCATTTTTAACTTTAAACAGGAAATCAAGGCCACGAAGTCAAGTGATGTACCCCCCGTCCCAGGAGATGCCCAAAGACATCAGAACACCCATCGGGAGGGTCTACACGACAAGGAGGCTCAGCCGAGGAGACCACAGGAGGATGCCAGTACTCAACCCAACGCCCTAGGCCCCTCAGGCTGGGCGCACCTACACCGGATGGAAGCAAACCCCAAATCTAACCAGGCAGAGCTATATGGAGGGTGAAGCGAGGACGGTTTACCAAACGAGGCGCCAGGCAGACAGCTGCCAGTAGACACCTACATAAATCCTCTAAACTCAAATTGCCAGAGGCATATCATCGTGGGAGAACGGCAGACACTCTGCCACCTTCAACATAAAAATCAACCAGCAACTTATGAGGTACTGCTCACTCCCAGATACACAGCCAAAGGCTCCTTTGATATTTTAAATAGGTCTAACATTGTCCGCCTTTTTGGTCATATTGATTCCCTGGCACAAATCACCTTAGACAAGATCGAGTGGGTTAACTTCAAAAGCCTAGGGACGGACACCCATGGTGACTCCACCTTAGTTCGATTCACTCTGCAGCAGGTCCAACAGGCTGTCCTTAAGGAAGCAACACAACTTGCAGAATGGGGCATTGAAGTTACTACCCTTAGCGTACCAAAATACCCACAAGTTCTTACGCCCAAGCAGGGTCAGCAAGAATCCACTTCAGTCCTCAAAGGGACAAGGCCAACAAGCCTAGATGGGGGGACGAAAACATGGAGGACAAGAACCCAGCTAAAAATTAACATCCTGCTTAAAGACACGCAGCGGAGAGTGCAGCGGCCTCAGCAAGGACTGGTCCATACGGAGGACACTAGGACACAGGGCCCCTAACCAAATATATACCCATGGAATTGGAGCACGCTTAAATTCATTTAGAGGTAAAGATCGTAAGTTAACCATCATCTCATGGAACATAGCAGGGCTAAATAACATTTACAGACACACGGCTACACTTGATTACCTCGCACAGGCAGACATACTGTGCATTTAGGAGACCTGGGCGAGGTCAACTACTCCAATTGGCGGCTTCTACGAATATTTTAAATCAGCAACCAAAAGGACGATCTTCGGACGCCCGTCAGGGGGCCTTTCCATCTTTGTAAGTTATGATTGCAAACTTAAGATCACAGAACTAAAAGTGGTGTCACCTGACCTTCAAGCAATCATAATAGAGGGGTTGAAAATGGGGCAAGTGTCCCACCCCCTTTTATTAATTAATTGCTACATCAATCCAACCAAATATCAAACGCATCAGGGTATGGAATCACTTACCAGCACGTTGGAAGATCTACTTATAAGCCTGGAGCACCATGACGTGATAATTGCGGGAGACTTCAACAAAAGAGGCTTGGACTTGATCCCTGTTGCACTCCCAAGCAAGAAGTCAGCCCCACTGATTTCATTCCTCATAAACTTTAACCTGCAATCTACCCATGGGACACAAAAAATGAGTTACCCCGCATGGACTGCCATACCAACCTTCAGGAATGTCTCTACCATAGACTACATTTTCACTAATGAAGGGCTGGCCCATAAACTTTGCGACTTCACCGTGGACGACAGGGATGAAAGCGACCACAGGCCCCTCCGCGCCACATTTAACTTGGCGCGGGAACAGGTGGAAGCACAGGATATAATAGGAGCAACTACAGACGATGAACATCATCTGGTCCTCAAAAGACTAAAAAAGACGACACTTCTTAGCCACAGCTTGCCAGAGTTTGTAGCCAGTAGGGAGGCAGCACTAAAGTCTCAAGATATTAAGAACATCATACACCTCTGGGAATCACTGACCATGGATTTATTGAAGTGCATGGGTAATACCAACCAACCAAGAAGCTGTCAAAGTTACAACAGGCCAAAATGCAAAAAAACCCGGAGTCTGATACAAAGCAAACAAGCGCTAAACAAGGCAATCAAGGCAAAAAAGAAAGGCATTTATCTGCCACAGAAGTCTTCCATCCCTGCCCTGCGAGCCACTCACAAAAAGAAAGTTTGGGAGCTGAAAAGGCAGTGGTCAGAAAAGAACTGGCTCAAAGTGTTTTCTCTAATCAAAGAAAAAGACGACAGCAAGCTATGGCGCTACATTAATAGCCTGACGCCCAGAGCCGAGCGCAAGGAAAACAATGTCGCAGGGAATGTGTGGGAACAATACACAAAGGGGCTGTACACCTGCGGGGTAAATGAGACTAACGCTGGCAGTTTAGCGTGGTCGAAGGCGGCAGCGGAAAACATCAAAACTCAAATCGCGCCGAATAGGGCTAAGTCAACCGGCTAAGTACACAGAGGAGGAGACTCTGAAATATATTAGAGCTATAAGAACAGACGGGGCTCCTGGCACAAGAAGGGTGACCACTCGATCCCGGCTAATTACAGGCTCATAGCCCTTTTTGATATCGAAGCCAAGTTATACGCCCGCCTACTACTAAGGGACCTGGAGGCCTGGGTGGACAAGAATGGCATTCTCCCGCCTACCCAGACTGGATTTAGGGCCAATAGTAGCACCTTGGATAATATTACAGCGCTCTCCTTTCTTGCGAAGCAAGCCAACAAGAGGAACAAGTTGCCCCTGTTTTGTAGTTTCATAGACTATTCCACCGACTTCGATCGAGTAAACAGTAGTCGGTTATGGGCAAAACTTGAAACCTGGGGGCTCCCTCAAGCCTTGCTAAAAGCCATAAAAGCACTCTACGAGGGGACATGGGTCCAGGTGAAACTAAGTCCAACAATCACAACAGCAAGAATTGACACCAACTCTGGACTAAAGCAGGGGTGTGTACTGGCCCCCCTACTTTTCAACCTGTATACAGAAGACATGGGGCAAGCCTTGAAAGATGCTAACTTAGTACCTCCAAGATTGGGAAAGCTGGTCCTGGGAACCCTGCAGTATGCAGATGACACGGTGGTAATGGACCACACCAGGGTGGGGCTCCAAAGAGCTTTGAACAGTCTTGCAACATACAATAAGGAAAATAGTCTTCAGATCAACGAGAGCAAAACAAAGATTGTAATCTTTGGTAAATACCAACAGAAAAAACGAGCAACATGGTCCATGGGGGTGCACCGAATTAGAACAGCCTCATCATACAATTACCTGGGGGTCTGGGTGTCAGAGAGAGCCACCGCAGTCAAACATCTAAAGGAGCTAAAACCAAGAATTGATAAAATAATTCTATCCCTTAGACGTCTAAGCCATCGCCTAGCCAGTCCCACAGTAGAACAGATGTTGACTGTACTTAGGGCAAAACTGATCCCCTCTATTACGTATGGTCACATCGCCTATCCAGGTGCATTTGAGAAAGCGATCAAAGCGGCCTTGGTGAAAGCGTATAAGCTTGTGCTACAGGCCCCAAGCCAGGCAAGGAACAACAGGCTAAGGCTAGAAATAGGCTTGAAATGCCCAGAGCTGGTACTACAGGGGGACCTGTTAAAATACTACATCAGAGTACTGAAAGCACCTGAAAACAATTTAAAACACTTTCTAAAAATCATTTTTGGAGAAGTGGGCTCCCCATGGCACACTAAGGTGGACCTACTGAAAATCGAGAGAAACAGCTTGCCCCTTCAAGAAATTTCACATTCTGCCTGGGCCTTAGCTATCAAGCGCCAAGTCCAGACCATCTCGTACGAGCTCGATTGCTCATCACTCCGATATAATCCACTAACCCTGGCCCTGGACAAGACTTACATTCCTGGCAAACCCCAACCGTATCTGCAAGACCCACTATCACCCCAAGCGAGAAAGAACATTTTGTATCTGCGCCTCTTGGCCCTTGGGATCGTAGATTTTAACCCAAAATGGGCACGAATGGCTTGTGCTATTGCCTGCCGGCTATGCAACTACCGCAGAGAATCCTGGTTACACCTTTTGTGCTGCTCTACAAAGTTGGTCAGCGATCGCCATCATCTGCCGCACCCGGCCCTACGGAACTTAGGCTATAGAACCTGCAGAGAGGCCTCGGACTGGTGCTTTACGGAAACAACGACCTGTCTAGTAGCTAGGGTCGGCAAGTTCACCCATCAAGTCAGAACTGCACTTGACACCCACCAAAAGGCTACTGACCCGAAGGTTCCTGTTATTGAGCCATGAACTCCATCAGGTGCCCCAATCATACAAGCGGTCAGTCCTTTAGGAGCTATTGCTAAGTAATTGGGATTACTAGACCCAGAAACAAAACCAGGGGCGGATAAGGGGCCAGTGAAGTACTCTCCCATTTACATATGGCATCAAGTTGAGATTAACCTTGTTGAGTTCTGATTTAACTGTCCAGACTCTCGAAGGCATAAAGACAAGGAACAAACAAAAGAAGTTTTAACGGACATAATGTAGTAAAAACAGTCATTATGAAATCCTAATGCTGTATATAGGGTTTTACTGCGGGAAGGGTATTCTGGGAGGGGGGGGGATGTCCAGGGGGGACGCTCATGTGTTTTATACTGTAAAGATTTTAAGTAATCGCACAGTCAATAAAGTTTTACAGGCTTTCAGGTTCGGGAGTGCACACGGCCCTTCCGCAACCCACTGTGACCACCACCTCCCCTGGGCTTGTTTTGTAATTGTTGTGGGGCCTCCGAGGCCCCCCAAAGTCCCGGGATTGCCCCCGGGCTTTAATTAAATATGCATGCAGGCCTCGCGGGCCCCCCGAAGCCTCAGGGAACACCACCTCCCTGGGGCTTTGAAAATAGAGGGGGAGCCCCCCTCCTGGAGCCCTTGATGGTCCTGGGGACCACCACCACCTAGGGCCGACTCCTGCAATGTCCGTGGAGCCCACCCCTGGGACATTGTTGTTTGCTATGACAGGGTGGAAGTATGCCTCACTGCCTCACACACTGTCATAGCAAACCCTGGTTTGCTTCGTTGAAGTGAGAGGAGTAAGACCTGCTCTCGCTTCAATGAAGAAAAGCACGGTTGCTTTGGGGGAGGGGAGCTGTATGTTAGCAGCTCCACATGCCCAAAAGCAATGCCGGTTCCCACAGGAGGTGGGGAGCCGGTGGGAGTGTCCTCAGTGAAGAGGCCATGCCCCAGGGGATGGAGTCCGAGGGGCCAGAAGTAGACAAGGGAAGGGGGACCACGAGGCCCCCCTTTGCAATGATTAATAAAAACATTCAATAATTGGGCATGTCCCAGGCGATGGGGTCCTCAGGGCAAATATTAATTAATCAGTGGCGGATGGTGACATTTGAAAGTGGTGAGCGTAACATGATTGTGATACTGCACCACAGCGAACGAGCATAGCAGGCAAGCCCAAACAGCCTAAGGGGAGTTCTGGGTGGTTCCTCCCACCCTCGAGAAACTTTTCAAAAAAGAGTGGACAAATGGTGCATTTTCAAGCAAATCTGAGAAAGCAGGAAGGTTAATAAAGCAATTGTGAAAGTGCAGTTTTTACATTAATAAAGAGATTTCATATAACATAGGTAGCTGCTTATTCAGTAGAACCACAGAGCTTCATAACAGTCTTCGAGATACAATGCATTGCTGAGTAATATCAGAGGAAGCCTTTTTTATTAGTCACAGTGCTGTACCAAGACTCCAACAGGCAATATGGAAACATGAAAAACATTAAAAAGGATCAAGGTGCTGAAAAATAGCCTTGAACATAAGCTTCCCAGCCCAGGGCATGAGCTCAGCAGCACCCACATGTTTAACGGGCATACCTGCCTCGCCGAGGGAACTGGAAACCATACACAGGGGAGTATTGAATGTTTAAAATGCCAGAAACCAGCTCCCCACCTTCAGGCTTCAGGTCACCGGTTTCAGACACTTTTGCCAAGACCCTCATCATTTACATTATTGACTCGGGTGATTTCAGTGGAGAACCAATTCATTATGTGTGCACCCAAAGACCATAATGGAGCCTCTTTTGTTCCCCAGCACACTGGTATGAAATAAATCATTTCATTGTCCTTTATTATCCACCTCATAGTAACCCAGAGTGATCAATACAGTCCCCATCATCCATTACAAGTACGCTTTATTCATCGACATTCGAAAGACCTCCTTTTTTCAATGCATAATTTGAACAGGTTTTTTTAGTTTTATATATCACGAGTGTTAATGGAGAAGACCTATTTAACAGAAAGATTAACATCACATTAACAACTAAGAATCACAACAACTGCAAAATGACATTGACCACCTGAAGCGTTAATTGCAATGGAATACCCATTGTTAGGTTACCCATATGGAAAATAAAAAACTTTTATTGCACGATAATAGCAGTTTCCAGTTATAAAATATAATTGCACTTATTTAATGTTCACCTATAGTGACAATCACAAAGGTCAAGTAACTGTTTAAATCAAGACCAACATTTCACATTCCTTTATCTTGAAACCAATCACAAATGAATTCAGAACGGTTTCATATACAAAGCAACTGATATGAGCATCACCATTACAAAAAATAGGAATTCTTACTTTACATATAGAAAAGAAATATGGATTTTGCGCACACAAAAATAAAACACTAATGCATCGCAAAAATAAACTTTTCTTTTTTTTTTTTAAGTTCAAAACACAGCATAAAATACAAAATGTAATACAGATAATCAAAGAGAGGCATAAGAGGTACACAAATGAAAATTCAAAAAGGGGGGTAATAAAATGGAATCAATAAACACATATACCTAAAGCATGAGAAGAAAAAGCAGGGGATGGAAGAGAAAAGAAAAACAAAAATAAGAGGAGAATGGAGTATGACAAAACCTAAAACTTAAACATTGTATGCAAATACTAAGTGTAAGTAAAGAAAAAATTTGATAAAACAGCAAGCAATAACTAAGCATGAAAAACGTTGTAAATTGAAGTAAAAAGATAAATAAGCAAAATCATGGTGGTTTGTGAACATCATCGGACGGGTTTTGGTGATGAACAATAACAGTTTGAGGAGAGGTAGAGGACTTGGAAAGGTAAGTAGTGAGAGGAATCCATAATATGTCTCGTTTAACAGCTAATGAAACGGGGGTAACATAGTTGGTATCGAGTCTATGGTGAAAACAAATAGCATTCCACCAGGCTGAATAACTAACCTTAGCGGAGTCTTTCCAATTGGAGGTGATGAGATGAAATGCAACGGCCAAAAACAAGTCAAGCAACTTATAGTGAGAAGGGGAAAGTGGTAAGTCAGGGGATAAGGAACCTAAAAGGACATTAGGAAGGGAGAAAGGGAATGAAAAGTCAAAAATTTTGTGTAAGCGAGACCAGACCAGTTGCCAAAAGGAAGCAATGGAGGGACAATGAAGTAAATCTGCATGTTGACAGGAACAGGACCAACCTTTAGGTGAAAGATCTTGGGAAAAGGTGGCTAACTTCTGTGGAGTGAAAAGTAAACAATTGTATAAAAAGTAAAGAGTCTGGGTGGTATTAGCAGCTCTGGACGTTTTGTGTATTTTTGACCACAGCTTATCCCACAGAGAGATAGACCAGGATATTGACAAATCCTGTTCACAGGCCAATTCAGTCTTCGATTTGAGTCGGTGAGGGGAAGTCATAAGACATTTGTAAAAGTGAGAGGCGGGCGGAGAGGAATCTAAAAGTGGACGAATAGAAGAGTAAGAAGAGGGAATCTCAGAAGAAGAAGGAAGGGAATGAAGATATTGAAGAAGAGCAGGAAGTAACAGATCATATTGTTTTCTAAAGGAAGCAGGAAGAAGGAATTGAGATCGAAGGTCTGTAAAAGAAAGAGGAATGTTCTGAGAAAGAAGTTGGGAGATCCAAGATAAACCCTTGGATTGCCAGGATTTCCAATAAAAGGAACGATTCTTAATGCGAAGGAACTTATTATACCAGATAGACTGGGACGACAAAGAAGTGAGAGAGGGATAAGAAGAGGGCAAAAGGGGGGTTAAGAGACGACGGGAATGAGCAATGACAGGAGATTTCAAAAAAGAAACATTGGCAGAAAAAGCAAGAATCTCTAAAAAAGTAAATGGGGAGATGAGAGATTTCTCCAGAGTGAACCAGACAGGAGAGTAAGTGGGACTATCTGTAGATAACCAGCGAGAGGCTTGTTTAAGGATGAAAGATTGGTGGTATGTCTTAAAGTTAGGAAATTTAAGACCTCCAGATTGTTTATCTTTTTTGAGGGAAGACAAGGCGATCCGAGGGGGCTTATTTTTCCAAAGAAATTTTTACCAAGAGTGAATCTAGCCATTTAAAATAGTAACAGGGTATGCGAACGGGAATCATGGATATGAAGTATAAGATGACAGGGGCCAACATCATTTTAATGGAGTCCAAACGACCCCACCATGAAAGAAAAAGGGGATGCCATCTAGTAATAGAATCATTCAGTTTCTTTGTAATATAATCAAAATTAGCCTTCAAGATGTCTGAAATGGAAGGGGAAAACCATAACCCTAAATATTTTATTTTAGTTGACTGCCAAGAAAAACCAGTATGATCAAAATAATGGCGTTGACACAAAACATTAAGAGGTAAAACTTCACATTTGTCACGATTGAGACGGTATCCCGAAACCTGTGAAAAGGCGTCAACTTGGAGCAAGAAGGCAGGAAGAGTGGACTCAGGGTTAGAGCAATAGAAAAGAATATCGTCTGCATAAACCGACAATTTAACTTGATGGGGACCAGGATTAAAACCAGTGATTTGGGCATCTAGCCGGAGTTTGGTAAGGAAAGGTTCTAAAGCCACAATAAACAATAAAGGAGATAAGGGACAACCTTGCCGAACACCTCTGGAGAGGGAGAAATAATCAGAAATGTTTCCATTAGCAAAAATAGAAGCTCTAGGGCCAGAATACAAAAGGGAGATGAGAGAGATCAATTTAGGTGAAAAGCCAATCCAAGTGAGGGCATGAAACATAAAGTTCCAACTGATCCTGTCAAAGGCCTTTTCAGCATCTAATGTGATGGCCGCAAGTGGGTATGTGAGGGAAGAAGCGTTACTAAGGACATTAAAGAAAACTCTAGAATTGTCAGAGGACAAACGTCCCTTCACAAAACCTGATTGTTCAGGACCTATAAGTTCGGGTAAAACGGGATCAATACGCAGGGCGAGTAATTTAGCAAAAATCTTATAATCCGTATTAACAAGTGAAATGGGGCGGTAGTTTTTACAAAAAGAAGGATCTTTATTATCTTTGGGGATGAGGCAGATCATAGCATCTTGAAAAGTACCTTGGGAAGAACCATTCGCAATAAAAGAATTAAATAAAACAAGCATGTGTGGAAGAAGAAATTTCGAAAAATGATCATAGAATTCAATAGAGAAGCCATCAGGGCCAGGAGCCTTACCACGTTTTAAAACTGAGACTGCGTGGGTTATTTCTTGAAGTGAAATATCCGCTTCAAGTGAGGCAAAATCAACATGGGAGGAAGGAGGAGGAGGGATGGAATGAAAGTAAGAGGTTAAATCAGAGGGAAGCGGAAAGGACTCAGGAGTGTAAAGATCTTTGTAAAAAGAGACAAATTGTTGCAAAATGTCATCATCCTTAAAGTGAGATGTACCAGAAGAATCAATTATGGAGGAAATTCGAGTCCTATCACGGCGTGTTTTCAAATAACTAGCTAAAAGTTTACCCATTTTATTTTGGCCGCCATAATAGCGAGCGCTACTTTTTAAGAGATAAGAAGCAGCAGCGTCAGTAGATAATTTATTGAAGGCGACCTTAGCAGTAATAAGTTCTTTTAAAGAGGTGTCTGAGAAGGAATGAAAGTAGGCGTGTTCTAACTGTTTAATTTGAGTCAAAAGTTGGGAGGATTATTTCTCGAACATCCTTTTCTTCTGAGAGACGTAATTAATGATAAAACCTCTAGCGGTTGCTTTGAAAGAGTCCCAAATCATGGTTGGAGAAGAGTCCGGGGTGGAATTGAGAACAAAAAAGTCTGCAATAAAAGAACTGAATTGACCAGAGAATTTAGGGTCTGCAAGAAGGGAATTGTTAAAACGCCATCTGCCAGAAGGGGGAGAAAAAGGGACTAGATTAAAGTCAACAAAAACTGGGTCATGATCAGAGATAAGGATAGAGCCTATTTCTGAAGCAATCGTGCACTGGGTTAAGGATTTACTGAGAAAAAGATAATCAATGCGGGATTGAGTCTTATGGGGAGGGGAAAAGTAACTAAATTCCTGGATATCAGGGTGGCAAAGTCTCCATATGTCAACTAAGGACTTACGACGGGTGGCCGAGGTAAATTGATTGTGCATTTTAGAGTGAACAAATTTAACAGGGGATTTTCTATCAAGAAAGGGATCATGGATTTGATTACAATCACCACCAAAAATGATATAATCATCATCAAGGGAAACCAACTTATCAGAAATAAGCGGCCAAAAAGTGTTATCAACAGTAACTGGAGCATAAACATTAAAGATAACCAAAGGTACATTGTCAATTAGTAATTTAATAAGTACCTAACGACCATCAGAATCTGATTCTTGATGAATAACAGAAACTGTGAATTTTTTATGAACTAAGATAACCACCCCATTCTTTGTCCCTAGAGCTGGGGAAAAGAAAACATTACCAACCCAGAGTCTCGTTAACTTAGAAGCCTCAACATCAGATAGATGGGTCTCTTGTAACATAGCAATATCCGTTTTAAGGTTAGACAGGTGAGATAACACTCGCTGTCTTTTAATAGGATTATTTAATCCTTTAACATTCCACGAGCATACAATATAATAAAACGACCATAACATCAAACAACATATCAGGTAAAAAACATTGAAATGATAAAGCAAAGAGGTAGAGGAAGAAGTAAAGCAAAGAAAGAAAGAAAGTAAGGAGAAGAATGCAGGAAGAACAAGAAAAGACATAAGAAGAAAGGAAGGACCATTAAAGAAAACAAGATAGAACATAAAGAGGATAGACAAGGAAAGAAGTAAAAACTTACAGAAACTGTAGATCAAACGGAGGGAGGGAGGGTGGGAAGCCATACGAGGGAATGACGCTTATCCGAACTCACGGAGGAGATGCGAGGAGGGAAACAGCACCAAACGAGCCAGTAATGAACAATAGGAGAGGTACTAGAAGTGGGTAGACGACCTGTGAAAAGAAGAAATATGTTAATAATATAGAGAAAGAGTAATAACTAGAAAAAATAGAACTAGAAAGCATGGAAAATGGAAGATCTCAGGGAGAGGAAATGCAGAAATAGAAACTAGAAGAGGAAGATAGAATCAAGAAGATGAATTACAAACAACAATAAAAAGACAAGGAGGAAGTGATATGCACATCTCAGAACTAAGCGAAAAAGCCATAAACAAAAATGTAGCAAAAGCTAAAACATATTATGGAGGAGCAGATGAAGATGCAGTATCCATGGAATCAGCATTGAAGGAATAAAGAAAGCTTTTGAGTTTCAGTGGATCTTCATAGGAAATAGTCTTATTATTGACAGTAACTCTAAAGAGACATGGGTGATAGAGACCATATCTAGCACCAATGGAGCGTAACTGGGGTCTCAATGCCAAAAATTCCTTACGACGATCTGCAGTTGATTTAGCATAGTCTTGAACAAAAAACAAAGTATTTCCAGACCAAGTAATTTTCTTCAATGCCCTAGCGGCTGCTAGGACTCTCAATAGATCAGTGTATTCGAGAAAGTAAAGAATCACTCCCCTGGGTCTACTCATGGAAGGAGCAGATGTATGATGCGGCAAAGAACCCAATCGATGCGCTCTCTGGATGTTTAGCGGAGGACCTTCTGGAAGATTCAAAACTTTAGGCAAGAAGGACTTGAAGAAAGAAATTGGATCCGATCCCTCTGAATTTTCCACCAGCCCATAATTACGAAGGTTGTTACGACGGTTTCTATTTTCCAAATTTTCAATTTGTTTGTGTAAGCTGGAGACTTGAGAGCAGAGGGAGTCCATTTTGGAGGCAGAGGCATTCAAAGAGTCAACATTTTGTTCCAACGTTGTAACACGACTTTCCACAGTCAACCATTTGTTAGACAGTTCTTGAAGAGTAGAGGTGGTTGCCTGGAGAGTGGCAGTAGTTTCCTCAACAAAGGGGCGTAAAGCCCTAATTTCCTCAAGGAGCAAATCCATGGTGGCTGAAGAGGTTGATGTAGGAGGAGAAGGTGGGTCCTTCTTTGGTCTCTTGGAGGAAGCTTTGCCACCTAGAGGAGATGGATTATTTGCTGATGTAGAGGTATTCTTAGGAGAGGCAGATTGAGAAGAGGAGGTATTTGATTCTTCCATGGATAAGCATTGATAACGTGAGCTTGTACGAATCAGGAATTTACGAGCAGTGGCCTTAACATGAGAAGCCTCCTTGAGCAGTTTGCCCATAAGTAAAGCCCAGTAAGTGGGAGGAATAAAAACAGTGCCGCGTCGGAAGTATCCGCAGAAAAAAGAAAGATACCAGAGTATCAATAAAATTAGGGTCTTGACAAGGAATAGACCCTCTGCAGGTCAATAGAAATAAATTATTAGCGCCAAAAGACAGAAAGCAAAAGCAGTAACTCCAAATCTGGCCAGGAAACTGCGTAGGTATAGGTCAACTGAAAGGGTCACATTCAGATAAGATAGGCGCAGAGGACGTGCAGACAAAGGCATAGAGAACATCAAGGTGCAGAGAAAAAATCTATAGTGGCGTCAAGTGAGGGCTTCTGAAACAGGAGGAAACACATATTCCTGAGAGAGATTATGAAAGCAACGAAGATAACTTCATCTCCAACCAGTAGAATAGTTTCTCTCAAATATGGTAACCAAAGATGCCTGAAAAACTTTTCTAACGTGTTTTGAGTCAGTACATTCTATTAATATGACGTTCTTGTCATTTGCAGAATGTCAGGTTTAGCTGCCGTTTCTCAGATGAGCTGAATACAGTGTTTGGAAAAATACACCACTTAATAAATCACTGGAGAAAGCATAACAATGCTGGTGTCGGAATGCAGTAGAAAAAGGTGTGATGTCTAATCAAGATGGTTTGTGAATCGCAAATACAGGCACAATACTCAAGTCAAGTCACTGAAAACCAACATGAACACCAGACTGGAGAATGTAAACAATGACTGCTGGATATATCGGCTGAGCCAGAGTTACAAGATCCTTCAAGTGCACTTTGTGACCCTCTTGGGTTCCCCTAGGGCACTCGTCCCAGACATACACAGCCCACAGCAAACACACACTCCCTTGAAAGCTAAAAGCACTGCAACTGAAACAAAGGCGCAGCAGAATATTAACAACCCCACCTAGTGGCACCCACTCACTGAGTTTTTAAGTTACTGCGATGCCAATTAAACCAAGAACAGAAGTTGCGGGTATTGGGAATCCAAATAATTTTGGATTCCGCACAGAAAAATGCCAGAAAGTTTAAAAACGTAGGAAAATCAGGAAATCAGGAAAATCAATACCCCTGGCATTTCGTGGAAATTTGCCTAGAATGTGCACATCTGTGGCACCGCGAGGATTTCCTTACGGTGAAATTTCCCGGTCACTGATCACCAGATGCGCACACACACAAACAGATGCGCACCCCCATGAAAAAAATGTACAATTCCACATACCAAGCGTCTGTAAACACAGAAAAAACAAACAAAGAGATCAAAACACAAAGTAGGCCCAGATCTAAACGCATATGTATATGCACCACCTACAGACAAATCTACATAGATTAGATATTTACACACCCTTTGAACCTCCAAGGTGAGCTGATTTTGGCAGATTGATATATAGACGCTCAGTTTAATATCGAACTGCAGTTTGCGCCCGAATAAAGATTCTGAATGTAGGAGAAAATGCAACACACCTTGGGAGGGAGTGCGAGGGGGGGGGGGGGGTTAAAGCAGACCAAAAAGCTTGATTGTGGAAAAGGCCGCTTTATTAGGAACAGGTGCACATCACAAATAATAAACCTTGGCAAAGCCTTCCAAAACTAAGCCTCACTAAATAAATAATTAAACTAAACCCCGCCCCCCCCACCCCCTCCCCTAAAATGTTATGGCCCTCCCCCACCCAACAATACAACATTTCAAACATTACAACAAATTACATATCATATAAACATAACATCATCATTATAAAATATCATCATCATTATAAACATACGTCATTATAAAACATTACGTCATAAATAACCCAATAACATTCTGAATACCAGGCCCTCCATAACCAATCACCGGCCTGACCCTTCACCCCTGTCAAAACTCCCCAAAACGACTAAACGGTCAACCAATGACCAACTGATCCTTTCTCTGCTGATAAAACCAACCTGACCAATAATCACCAAAATCTGACCCAAACAGCCCTGAAACAACTAGACCCTGCACAGCACCTGTTCCCAGCGACAAGGACAAAGAAAAACCCCCTGCCCACCTGTTCCAAACAAGAAAGCCAAGAAAATGAAAAGGAAAGGGGGAAAAAAGAGGAGGAAAAAAACGAAAAATATATAAATAACTCGTAAGAGGAAAAATATCCACTAAGAGAAAAAGGCTAGGGCGGGAAAATATTTTAAGCTATCTAACCTCCCAGCCACCAGGTCACCAAACCTAAAATGGTGGCTGGGAGGAGGAGTCAAGGAAGTATATAGCCAACCTACCAAAAACTACCAAAAGAAGCCCAAAAGCTTCTAGAAGGTACTGCACCAACCAGAACCCCCCCCACGCGGCCCTCCCAAATCGCCCGGGGGGGGACCTCCCTGCGGTCGCTGCCCCCCCACCAAACCCCCCTTTTGCCAGGTTAAGCTTAGTTGAATTCTTTCATGCAAAAACGGTAACATTCCGAATTTTGACAGGTAGGAACGGGAGGAACACGCAGTATTATGACTAGAGGTAAGCCTAATTCCTAGAAGCGGCAATTGTAACCATGCAATAATACCGTGTGTAGTACTGTTATTTACCGGGTGCGATATTAGTACCCAGAAAGCTCAAGAGTAGTAACAAGCCCTGTTCTTCCTCCGGAACACTTCTTAATATATAAAAAAATGTCCACAGGAACATTTCTGGACCACATAACATCGAGCAAATATTCACGCACACGCCGTCTCCACACTCAGCTAGTGGGCTATTTCTTACCTAATTAATGACTTGCTATATCGCTTCCACTTCTAATTTCCTAGGTGTTCAAGCCAGTAATGCAACGCCACTGTGCAAGGATTCCGTGCATACAAAATGTTCTCTATTCTGGGCTCGTCCAACAACACCCACTCTTTCACCCCCACCGTTTTCACTGTGTCCTTGTTCCTTGTATCCCCTCTCCATCTGTTCTTTTCTCTCGCTGCTTTCCCACTCTTCCCCTCTTTTTTCATTCAATTTCCTTTTTTCGCTCTAGTTTGCTTTCCCACCTTCTCTACAGTCAATATCTGATCAGGCAGCTCGTAGGGTAACGTGCCTGCCGCAGAGATCTGTGTGAAACCTTCGTTCCACAGATTAAATCAGCATTGTTCCCCTCAACTGCCAATATAAATGACACCTTTCGATTAGAGGCTAGTGGTTCATACTGTAGGTGCCAAAAGAGACTTTGTCAATTTCCAACATTGACACTATAACAAAGATAACAAATATTAACCTTTCATATTTTTCTTTCAGAGTCCTCCATCTCCCCCATTCTTTCTATTTCTTCATTAATCTAAGTGCACCTCTCTATCCTCCCTTTTTCTCTGGGTCATCAATGCACCTCCATTTCAATCCCGTAAAATTGCACCTAAAACGTCTACCTTCATGCCCCGCTAAAAAAACTCCTTCAAAACTTCCCTTAATGAGGCAGACTCAATTGGGGCAAACAAGGACTGCTGCCCATACTTTTACTTTTATTATGAATTTGTAATACGTCATAAGCTCGCGCTTCACAAACCAAATAAAGAGATACATCTTACCCTCTGCATTCTTCACTCATTCCTCAATATACCTCAATATATCGAGTTCACGTGCACCTCTTAGGACAATACAACTCCAGGGGTGGTCGGAGCAGGCAGGCACGGTAAGGGTGGGTGAAATAAATGTAAACACTGCTAGGCATGGGATGACTGTCTCAGACAAATAACGCGCTTCGCTCCCTGTAATACCACCACACACAATAAAGGCCACTGGTTTATTCAGGATGCCTCCTGGGAGAATAAAAATAAAGTTACCTACCTTACCACCGGTATTGTGCTGCTCCCGCATTTTTGGAATCTGGAGGAAGTTGGAACACAGGAAGCAGCCAGCAGGGCAGGCAGGTTCCCTCCCCTACAATAAGCCAATCACAACGCTGCGATGGCAGCATTGTGATTGCTGAGGCGCAGGGGAGAGTGCCCCAGCCGGGCCATTTTCTCCTGCATAGAGGAAAAGAGAGAGTGGGCGGTTGTGCTTGAGGGCAGGTGGAGTGGCTAAGCCACTGTTGTGCCCCTCCCTCCCCCAACCAGACACTTCTGCTTTCTCACAGTGCGAGAAGCAGAAACATAAAATGGTAGTTTTTACCATTTTATGTTTCTGCCTTCTCGCACTGCGAGAAAGCAGTGGGCGATGCCCAAACGCCCCAATGGAGGAGCCACCACTGAAATTAATGGAAGTGAACTTTTTTTTAAAAAGACGGCGCTCAACATGGCCTCCTAGTGTGAATGCTCTGGGTGTGTGGCTCTAAGCGTGACCCTCTAGTGTGAAGTCACTGGGTACGCGGCTCTCAGTGCGGAGCCCTGGTGTGACAGGAAGGGCCAACAGCCACATGGTGTTCACTTGAGCTGCACAGAGTTAGTGGTACCTGAAGCACTCAGCGTGTGCGCAGCCAGCGATGATGTGTGGTCCCGGCGGGCGCACTGGTAGCAATGTCTTTTGCCTAATGAATTCTGCCTTAATAAGGCTACGTGCCGATGTCTTATGGTGCACTGAGTTAGTGGCACCTGAAGCATTCAGGCATGCGCAGCCTGTGATGCTGCATGGCTGGGCGGGCCGCACTGGTAGCAAAGTCCTTTGCCTAATGAATTATGCCTTAATAAGGCTACATGGGGATGACTTGTCGTGCACTGAGTTAGTGGCACCTGAACCACTCAGCGTGTGTGCAGCCAGCGATGATGCGTGGTCCAGGCAGGCCTCACTGGATGCAATGTCTGTTGCCTACTGGAATGCGTCATCTGCAATCGCGACTCTATGTAAACTGTCAGCCCTGCTAAACTGCAGTGTAGGCTGGAGGCAGCGGACAGGAAGGGCCAACAGCCATGTGGTGTTCACTTGAGCTGCACAGAGTTAGTGGTACCTGAAGCACTAAGTGTGTGCGCAGCCAGCGATAATGTGTGGTTCGGGCGGGCCGCACTGGATGCAATGTCTGTTGCCTACTGGACTGCGTCATCTGCAATCACAACGCTATCTGAATTGTCAGCCATGCTACCCGCAGTGTAGGCCACGGACAGGAAGGACCAACAGCCACGTGGTGTTCACCCGAGCTGCACAGAGTTAGTGGTACCTGAAGCACTCAGCGTGTGCGCAGCCAGCATTGAAGTGTCGTCTCGGCGGGCGCACTGATAGCAATATCTTTTGCCTAATGAATTCTGCCTTAATAAGGCTACGTGGCGATGTCTTATGGTGCACTGAGTTAGTGGCACCTGAAGCATTCAGGCATGCGCAGCCTGTGATGCTGCATGGCTGGGCGGGCCGCACAGGTAGCAAAGTCCTTTGCCTAATGAATTATGCCTTAATAAGGCTACATGGGGATGACTTGTGGTGCACTGAGTTAGTGGCACCTGAACCACTCAGCTTGTGTGCAGCCAGCGATGATGCGTGGTCCAGGCGGGCCGCACTGGATGCAATGTCTGTTGCATCTGGAATGCGTCATCTGCAATTGCAACTCTATCTGAATTGTCTGCCCTGCTAACTGCAGTGTAGGCCAGAGGCAGCGAACAGGAAGGGCCAACAGCCATGTGGTGTTCACTTGAGCTGTACAGAATTAGTGGTACCTGAAGCACTAATTGTGTGCGCAGCCAGCTATGATGTGTGGTTCGGGCGGGCCGCACTGGATGCAATGTCTGTTGCCTACTGGGCTGCGTCATCTGCAAACGCGACGCTATCTGAATTGTCAGCCCTGCTAACCGCAGTGTAGGCCGGAGGCAGCGGACAGGAAGGGCCAACAGCCATGTGGTGTTCACTTGAGCTGCACAGAGTTAGTGGTACCTGAAGCACATAGCGTGTGGGCAGCCAGCGATGATGTGTGGTCCTGGCGGGCCACACTGGTAGCAATGTCTTTTGCCTAAGGAATTCTGCCTTTTAGAAGGCTATGTGGCGATGTCTTATGGTGCACTGAGTTAATGGCACCGGAAGCATTCAGCGCGTGCGCAGCCTGCGATGATGCATGGACTGGGCGGGCCACACTGGTAGCAATGTCTTGTGCCTAAAGAATTATGCCTTAATAAGGCTACGTGGTGATGACTTGTGGTGCACTGAGTTAGTGGCACCTGAAGCACTCAGCGTGTGCGCAGCCTGCGATGATGCGTGGTCCGGGCGGGCCGCACTGAGAGCAATGTCTCTTGCCTACTGGACTCCATCATCTGTAATCGCGACTCGATCTGAATTGTGAGCCCTGCTGTCCACATTGTACATGGAAGGGGGTAGTCTGTACAGACATAACTCTGTGGTGCTGTGCCACTGGGTTTGTAGGGGGCCTGTGTCGAGGAGGAGGGTGGTCATGGCGATACAAAAGGGGATGATGGACGGAGCGTTTGAGCAAATCAAACACTCACCCCCCAGTCAACTGATCTGGGTTTAATCCATCACCATTCTTTAGCTCACTCAGCCACCCCAGTTCAGACATGGCCATATGCAAATCAGTCTGACCCTGTGCCTCATGGGAACAGTCCAGCCCGAACTGCCAAGCCATGTCTTCCCTGGACCGGAAACAAGCATCCTGGGACCGGTTTCGGATTCATAATCCTCATCAGCCAGGCTACCTTGAATCCAGTGGCCAAGTGAGCAAGGGACTCACGTCTGAGCATACCCTGCCACACTTAGGGCGAACAAAGCGATACAAAAGGGGATGATGGACGGAGCATTTGAGCAAATCAAACACTCACCCCCATCAACTGATCTGGGTTTAATCCATCACCATTCTGAATTGTGAGCCCTGCTGTCCACATTGTACATGGAAGGGGGTAGTCTGTACAGACATAACTCTGTGGTGCTGTGCCACTGGGTTCGCAGGGGGCCTGTGTCGAGGAGGCCGGTGTTCATGGCGGCGGCCTTGTGGCAGGGTGAGGGCTGCCGCTCTGGCACATGTGATGGCCTTCCCAGAAGTGAACCATGCCCAGAGGCCCAGACTATTTATCCACACTCCTACGCTGGAGTGGTGTACATTGGACCAGCCCACTCCGCTTCCGCTTCCACTTACAGGAGGGGACGACACAGCTACATGACCGAGATCTGCCCCAGTGCCTGAGGTAACATGGTTGCGTCCACTGTCCACAACAGTATAAGCACCAGCAGTATATGTTCACATGGAGAGGTCTGTGCTCCTCATAGTGAGGTTTGTCCAGCACATCACCGCTACACTTGGCACTGTGTGCATTGTTATTAATGGGTAACTTGCCTCCTTCACACATACTTGGTTCCCACGTCTCCCAATATTCAGCTATTTTGTGGGTGAGGAGCCATACCGTTGTGGGAAGGTCCGCTGTTCTGTTCTGCGCTGCCTCAGTGGTAGTATGGGTGGTGGTGCGGGGGGAGGTGCTGGGTGTGGTGGCGGTGGGTGTTGTGGCCTTCTTGGGTGTCAGAGCTGCATAATCAGTAGCTCTATGACATGTGTTGGTGTTCAGATGTGGCTCTGGGCTGGGCTCCCTTTCATACTGTAGATAGTTGTCCTGCTTTACACTAGTAAAAGGCAGATATTAAATTCTTACTGCTAACGCGTCTCATTGACTGTTTTTAAATCACATCGCAGATCTGGCTGGTTGTTGAAAATATCGGGAAGTGGTGTTTTTGTGGTGGTTTTCTTTTTGCACGGAAACGCCTATTCTGCATATCATTAGCATTAGTTGTTGCTCTCATTGGTGACGATGCTTTTTGTGGAAGCTATCGCTGGAAAACTGGCGATATCAGCAGTTTTCACCAGGTTGAGAATGGGATGGTAATTCTTTTGCAGCGGTAAAATGCTGATAACTCAGCGATAAGTTCTTGAGAAAACACCCCATCATTTTTTTTTCAGCAGGATTCGTGCACCCAGACGCCCCCAAAAAAATGGTAATAATTTTTTGGCCCTGGGGCTTTTAGTGGGATCCCCTGAGCAGGGTGTTTGTACCCTGCCCACTTTTATTGTTTTTCCATCTTTTTTCTTGTGATTCGCATTTACCTACAACAAAGTCCTAATAACCACCAGGGCTCGTTTTAGAGTCACCATATAACCCAACAGTTGGGATTAGTAGTATTCCTGCAAAACCAACCCCTACCCCAGCCGTTGCTTGATGCCTCTGTGCTCCAGATCCAAGATTGTGGTCACTGAAATGGGGGTGCACCAGGTCATGAAGTCTAGTAGTCGACAGTAGTGGAAAAACAGTACTTTATTAGAAAAACATAAATTAACAACACAAAAACATCAACCAACGTGTGACATTGCCAACGGGGAACATCAACTTGTGGATCGAAATAACTGTAGATCGTCCTGGAAATCCCAAAAGTCTGTATTCAGAAACCTGTTGGATAAATGATGATAATGGTCAACCATTAGTATGGTTACAAACGTAATATGGTGCTATGTATTGCACATGGACACATCGGAATGTTTACAGGTATGATCAATCCTGTACAAAATGACAGTAACAGAAGCTTGTGTGGTCGTAAGCTTTGTAGGAAAGAAAAGGAACATTACAACCACACGAAATTCTGTTACTGTCTCATTATGCAGGATTTATCACACCTGTAAGCATCAGGGTTCATTTCAGCTTGATACACATGCATATTCACTTCACCTAAACTGCGCAGAAACAAATGGAGACTAAGCAAGGGAACCACGCAATGCAGCCTTTCTGCACATGTTGGGGCACCTGACTGCACACATGTACTATTTGTGCCCCCTGCTGACACTGCACCCAATCACTGCAACAGAAACGCCATGCATTCCAACAATGTGGAGGCAAAACTGGACCACCGGGGCCTGTACACTAATGTTGTCGCAAACTTCTCAGGCAGTGTGCATGATTTTATTTTTCACAAGCATCCGAGCCCTGGTCCCCAGAACAGTCCGCTGCCCAGCGATGAATGTCCTACCCTACGCACCCAGACCTCAATGCTCACCTGCCGCCACCGGCGTGTCTCCAAGAGGGCTGGAGCAACCTCCTTAGCTGTCGCAGGATTCCGCAGCACAGGTCCCCAACGCATCCTGCTACACCGTGCTGAGGAGTCATGTCTGTACAGCCAGCTGCCTTTGGCGTACACGCCGTCCAGCCGAACTCACAATTCAAATCGGGTCTTGATTGCCAGGATAGCGTATTGAGGCCACGCATCATCTCAGGCTGCACACCCGCTCAGCTCTGGTGGCACTTACTCGGTGCAGCTCAAGTCATTGCCACGTGGCTGGTTTGGGCCAAAATGCCTTGGCATGCCACCAACTCTGTGCATCTCAAGTCATCGTCAAGTGGCAGGAGGCCAGTGTCTGGCAAAGTGCTTCGGCTGCCACCATCTCTGTGAACCTCAACTCATCATGACGTTGCAAGAGGCCCGTGACGGTCAAAGTGCCTCGGCTGCCACCAATATAATAAGCACACGGATACTCCCCTATAGAGAGTAGAAATGGTGTTGATCATGTGCGCCTGGCCCTTTTTATTGGCAGGGTCACATGTCCTGTGATGCCTGTGCTGCATGGGTGTGGTCTGGGTGTAAAGCAGCCATGAGGAAGTGGCTGTGGCATGCTGACAACTACACCTATGATCAGCAGATCACTACATGGAAGACGTGAGACATGTAGCATTGTAGTTCCCGCCCTGTAAGAGTAGGCGGAGTGGGCTGACTGAAACGCGCATCCTTCACAGCTTTACCAATATGGCGGTTTGAATCCGCACACCCAGTGAGCTAGGTACATGAAGGGTGCGAGACTTCACTTTTTCCTAAAAAAAATATATATATATTAATATTTAAGAAAACAGAAGACATTATATTATTTTTATACCAAACTATTTTTTGGATATTAAAGTTACAAATTATCACCCAAAAAAAAATCTAAATTACTGAAAAAACCATAGCTTTAATGAATATTATTATTCAAAATTAGCATTTAAAAACCTTTGAAATTCACTGAAAAAACCATAGGTTTCAGGCACGTTATAGTTAAAAATTAGCATTTAAAAACCTTAGAAATTCTTTGTACAAACCATAGGTTTCAGGGAGGTTTTAGTTAGTTAGACATTTCACTCGTACAAAACCAGAGAAATTCCACCGTTATAGTTAGTTCAGCTAACTATAACTCGCGCCCCTGCAATGCATTGCTGATGACGTCACAGTTAACATCATTCATGACATGGTCAGTGACATCACTGATGACATCTCAAATAACATAACTGTTAACATCACTGATGACATCATCCACGTGAAAATCTGATCCACCTCCTCACACTCTAATATAACCTTTGATACACCCACTGTAAAATACATACGTCAATTTTTTTACCCCATACCAGTTACTACTTATACACTCACTGATTACTAGGTCTCCAAACATATCCACTCATTCACCCATATAATCACTCATACATGCAGTCACTCATCAATACAACACTATCATATGCAGTCTAAACCTATATAGACACTCACACACCACCACTCATTCAGAGTTACTCACACATCTAGTCAGTCATGCAAAGAATCAATCACACTTTCATTTACTGACCTATACAGTTATACACAGACCGCATCACTTATTCAAACAGAAACAAATACATACGTGCACTCTTCTACAATAACTGATACAAATACACACTCATCCGTACAGCCACTGTCACAATCACTGACTCTCCCGAATAGTCATTTATATACTTCAACTTTCACATACACTGCTTTTTACATCCATAATTACTTGGACATGTACCATTGAGACATCCATTCACTCACCAACACACCCATACACAAACTTACCCACCCAAATAGATGTTTCCACATGCACTCTTGAACCCATACACACAGTGAATCAACCACTCAAACATATATACACAGACTCACACACCTCCCACCCACCAACAGATGCACCCAGGCACCCATACAAATACTCAGGCAACCAATCAATCACACATATAGACACTCATGTAACTACTGACCAACCCATGCAGCAACTTATACAACGACAGACTGATACAGACATTCACACAGTTTAGTCACTAACCCATGCATTTAGTAAGACACCTTTAATCATTCACTTAAACAGTCCGTCATGCACCTACTAAATCCTCCATTCAGACCCACTCATTCTTCAATAGACCTTGCATATATATAATACATATTTAAACTTTAAAGTAAAACATAGTCACTGGATGATGTCATCAGTGATGTCCTCAGTGATGTCATTTGAGATGTCATCAGTGATGTCATCAATGATGTCACTGACCATGTCATGAATGATGTAATACGTGATGTCATTAAGCAGTGCATTGCGGGGGCGTAAGTTATAGTTAGCTGAACTAACTATAATGGGGGAATTTCTCTGGTTTTGTACAAGTGAAATGTCCAACTAAGTATAACATCCCTGAAACCTTTGTTTTTTTCAGTGAATTTCTAAGGCTTTTTAAATGCTAATTTCTAACTATAATGTGCCTGAAACCTATGGTTTTGTCACTGAATATATATATATATATATATACAAATACAAATACATATACACTTATAACATAAAATCTAATTAAAAAACATTATATTAAAAATTAAATTATTAAAATGTATTTTAAAAACTTACATTTTTCACTCCATTGACTGCAACAGTAGGAAAAGTTTTGATTAGCATAGCGGTAACAATTACTATTCCCACTCCAGTGAGTGTAACAGTAGGGAAAGTGCTGGATGGAGGAGGAGAATACATTACTATTCCCTCTCCAGTGAGTGCAACAGTAGGGAAAGTGTTGGATAGTGGAGGGGAAACAATTACTATTCCCACTCCAGTTAGTGAAACAGTAGGGAAAGTGTTGGATAGCGGAGAGGTAAAATTACTATTCTCACTCCAGTTACTGCAACAATAGGGAAAGTGTTGGATAGCGGAGGGATAAAAATTACTATTACCACTCCAGTAAGTTCAACAGTAGGGAACGTGTCGGATAGCGGAGGGGTAAAAATGACTAGTCCCACTCCAGTGAGTGCAACAGTAGGGACAATGTCGGATAGCAGAAGGGTAAAAATAACTATTCCCACTCCAGTGAGTGCAACAGTAGGGAAAGTGTTGGATATCAGAAGGGGTACAAATTACTATTACCACTCCAGTGAGTGCAACAGTAGGGAAAGTGCTGGATAGCAGAGGATTAAAATTAATATTCCCAACAAAGTCAATTCACAATAAAACAGGATCAACATATTAAATACAATACAAAAATTGTTAATAACACAAAAAAAGGGTTATATAAAAATATAAAAAATTACAAAAGATAGAAACATAATATAATGCAAAGAAATCTAAATATTACCTACAAACATTATTTTATAAAAATGTAAAAAAGATTTTACAGACAAATTATTATACTTAATATAAATTATTTCTAATCAAAAACATTAAATATTACACAAAATCAATATCTCTTATTTCTTACCCTATAACATCACACATTTCACAACACACATATACATTTCTAAAAAACTGTACTTCCGTAATTCATATAATTAATTATCAAATAAATTAACATTCTTCATTAAAAAATTAATTAAAACACATACAAGATTAATTTACCCATCAAAAATGACCCCTATAAAACCAAAATACACGCACAAAATAAAAATAAACAACTACCATAGTAAATGAATAATAATGAGCAAATAAATATTAAATTATAAAACTTAAAATACTCTCCACCCTCTACCCCAACACACACCACAACACACACATAAAAATAATTACACAATTTCCATAACTAATTTTACATTATTAAATTATTATCAACTAACAACTTATTAATTAATTGAAAATAATTTACTGACCACCCTTTACCACTATAAACCCCACAACTCACATCTCAAATGAATTACCCAATTACGATAATTATTTATTAAATATTTAATTACCATTGATCAACAATTAATTATTAATTATTTTTAAATAAATTACTTCACACCCTATTGCCCTATAAACCCACACCCCGCTCCTACAAAATTGATACAATTAACAATATTACAAATGACTTGATAATAATTAACAACCAATTAATTAATAATAATGGAATTCCCACAATTAACAGTATAGAATCTAAACTAAATAAATACTAATAAATAAAAATTATTAATTAATTCATTATAATTAAATTACTTCCCACCATATTCTCCTATAAACCCACAACCTGATACTAAAAGAAATAGCACAATTAACATAATTATAAATAAATTAATTATTAAATAATAACACCCAATTAATAATGAATTAATAAAAAAGGAATTACCACAATTAACACTATAAAATCTAAATTAAATACATACTAATACATATAATATTAATTAATTTATTATAATTAAATTACTTTCCACCCTATCCCCCTATAACCCTACAACCCGCTAGAGAACTAATAACCGCAACATTTAATTAACATGAAATGAATCGCTACTAAAAATGTAACACATTTATTTAAAAACAAAAGCAATACATATTTAAAAAAATTAGATCACATACTTTTAAAATACATACTAAGATACATAACACTAATATAAAAAACGATATTTTGAATAACAATATTTTTGCAAACGATATTACTGACTTCAATATTTAAAAAAAAAAGATATTTCTTACCTTAAAGTCGATATTCTGGACCATGACCATATTGCTGTCGATATTCCTGTATCACGATATTTGTAACTCGATATTTTTGTATACCAATATTAAAAACTCGATATTCTGTCTGTGCACCCAACAAATCACAATGTTATCAGCAGAACACTAGAACTAAATACAACACACCAAAACAAAGGACCAACAGAGGAACAGCAACCCCCACACCCACCACGCACAAAAAAGAACAACACAACAAAATAGGACACATTATTATACGGACAAAACAGGACAGCCCTTTCTAATAAGGCACTAATGAAAAACAACATGACGCACCGACACATCAACACAATTAAAAAACCAAACAATACAACACCTGAACAATGCAATTGTGATGTTTTGAGTTATATTGTTGTATTATTTTGTGTGGTGACTGTGTGTTATGTTGTTTTGTTGTTGTGTGTTTTAATTTTGTGTTATTATGCTGCACTTAAGTGTTGTTGAAACGGAGATCTGTTTACGTGTTATTTTTCATAAATTGTTTCTTGGAACTCTTTCTATTCACCTTCAGTTGCGTTGTGGTATTCTTTTCTCTCTTGATACTTCATAACATTTCTTGCCTGAGATTTTGACTAATATCCTGCCTTCTTTTCATTTTCCGCTAGTCATTTTTTGGGCACCGAAGGACTACTAACTGAGAGGCATCTATGAATGTTGATTCACCAAAATCCCTGGGGCAGCGCAAATGACAAATCATTCCCTTTGACCTGTGATTACTTCATGTAAAGTGACAGAACTTAACCTCACTCTTGTCAGCATAAAAGGAAGTTATGTTATATGACCGTTCATGACATCACAGGAAGTGACATCACTGTAATAATAAAGAAGTACAATACATGCAAAATGTAACAATATTTTCAGGATTGTTTAGGATTAATACCTTTTTAGGGCTCGGCCTACATCCCACGAAGTGGGTGTGGCTTCAGAGTCCTTTTGAGAGGTCTTCGAAAATCTAACCTACGAATTCCAGAGAAGCTAGTGAATTTTGTTCGTTATTTATGGCAGCTGCATGGCAATTGGCCCTCGCATGGCTGTGTTTTTACAAGGCAGCACGCAATAGGCCATAGTCTGAAGAGTTTCTCCACTTCCTGCATATTCCGTGCGGACTCGCGCAGCAGAACGCGATAATTCATCAATTACCAGATGTCAGGGGCCGCGGTAATTGAAGCCAGATGCTGGGCGCGCATTCAGCACTCTCCAGTTACTTGCATTTTTTTTTTTGTTTTTTTACAATACGATCGCTTTCGCGATCGGTTGAAGTGCCCCTTGCTTTCAACTTCTTGTTACCAGATGACCGGGCTTCACAAGCATTGTTGTGAAGGTTTGGTAAAGCCATGTGACAGACTCTAGACCCTGTGCTTTCACTGAGTGCATGACTGTGAAAGTCCATTTCTCACTATCATCTTTGTGGACTCAGCTGTGAGGGTTTAACTCACGTGTGTTCTCTGCGTGCATGAGTAGGAAGATGCATCTCATACTACCTCTGAGTGCACCACTGCGAAGGCACACCACGTGTTTGACCCTTGGGTTCGTGGGGTCACAGCAGTGGGGGCCCATGTGACGTGTGTGACCCTTGGGGTTGTGGAGTCCGGGCAGTGAGGGCGCATCTCACGTGTGTGACTCTTGTGCGCACGGCAGCGGCTGCGGAGGCGTTAGTGCACATCCTCGTGAGCTCGGTCTGAGGCGCCGCCCATGCTTGTATTATCTCGTCCCAGCCCGTGTGTGTGTGTTTTGGGAGGGCAGCACTGGAGGGTGGGGGAGCACTATTATCTTTGTGGACTCAGCTGTGAGAGCTTAACTCGCGTGTGTTCTCTGCATGTATGAGTAGGAAGATGCATCTCATACTACCTCTGAGTGCACCACTGCGCAGGCACACCACGTGTTTGACCCTCGGGGTCATGGGGTCACAGCAGTGGGGGCGCATGTGAAGTGTGTGACCCTTGGGGTTGTGGGGTCCGGGCAGTGAGGGCGCATCTCACATGTGTGACTCTTGTGCGCACGACGGCAGCGGCTGCGGAGGCGTTAGTGCACCTCCTCGTGAGCTCGAGCCGTGGTTGTATTATCTCGTCCCAGCCCGTGTGTGTGTGTTTTGGGGGGGCAGCACTGGAGGGTGGGGGAGCTGCGGGACATGAGGCGGTTCTGTGGACAGCAGCGAAACCTGTCAGGTGAACAAACATGAAACCTCTTTGGGGCAGTCTGACGTCACTGTTTTCTTAACTCCAAGTCTTGAAATAATCATGAAGCTGCGATGGTTCCCGCGCTCAGGGGCGTGCGCGCTCCCGCTGCACTGGAGGGGAGCTATTGATCTTTATACGGATTGCCGGAGCATATTGAAATAAATTGAGATTCACTTAAGGAGGCGCGTGCAAGCTGTTAGGACGAATCAACATTTATGAAGTAAGAATCGTTGCGCCAGGGTCTAATACAACTTCCAAAATAATAATTACATAACGCATATCTGCTGTTAAGCACTCTATGTCACACCTGCTAATATTTCTCAATTTATATTACGCAGCTTTTCTGCTTTGGCAGGATTGGAACTCATGACTCAGAGAACGCTCTATTTTGTTAGCGGCGAAAGATAACAGGAAGCTTCAGAACTTAAGCTGAGATACTACCGATACAAACAGCCCTGCACGATGCGTCTTCTTTTGAGACAGAACCCTCCTGCGCGCCACCTGTTATTTCTGAAATCAAAGTTAGGTTTGCTAGCCAGCGCCAAATGTCTAACACCGCTTCGTAGGAAATACAAGGGCATAATATCTGTCTTTGTAGGCCCTGCTATGTGCTAATTTATCTGGCATGCTCTCTCAGGCGAACACAAGCAGAGACACATGAAATAATCAATCTAATTATGTAGCTGTTTTGAGAAATAGAAACAAAGGAAGGTGTTTTTTTGTGTGAGCCACTACAAAGGATTTCACGAAAACCTAACACAGCTGAAGAAAATAAACGAAGTGCTTGTAAGCTGTTACAATATCAGAGCAAATCAACTTTTACAGGTTTCATATGCAGCCTAGGCGCAGGTGCCTTTCTCACTGCCCTCCACCTCTCTAAACTACTTGCCTCAAACCTGATACCTCACCTGTCTCCACCCATCTCCATCCTGCCCTCTCGTGTCCATTCAGGCTCCCTGTATCCCATGCCTCGCCGCTCGCTGTGCCTCAATCCACCCTTCCCTCCCGTATCGCTCTCCCAGTCTCTCGCTCTTATCTCATCCGCGCTGTATCTTCCAGGGCTCCAGCCCTCCTTCCCTCTCGCCCCCTTCTACCCCTCTGCTTCTCTTGCCTCAATCCTACCCCTCCCTAACCGCCTGTCCCACCCCAGCCCCCGCACCGGTCACCACCACCCTTCTCCCTCTATCTCTCTTCAGCACCTTCTCTGCAACCCATTCCCTCGCCACTGATTTTGCTTATCCTCCCTCCCCCCACCTTCTGTGCTATCTACACTGCCCCTTTCCTCGCACCAGTTCCCCGTCCCTGTCTCCCGCCTGCCCTGCTCTTCACCACAAGCTGTATCTTATTCCTCTTTTTCTACCCCTATCTTCTCCAGGATACAAGAGACCATCTACACTATTGCACATTTTCTGCCTCGCACCACCTTTTCTTTCGTATTCTGCCTGTCTGCCCCTCCCCCGCCCGGTTATATTTCTGCGCATGTTTTTCTCCCTATTATAGGCCTGCGCTGAACATTTCCGTCCTGTTCCTCCCTGGCCCCTCCCCTCACTTCCCTATTTGGCCTTCTCTGCTCTCCTGAATGCACAATGTCAGCTCTATTGGGTTCTTTCCCCGCGTGCCGTTCTCCCTTCTAGTTTCCTTGCCCTCTACCGCTCTGCAAAAGGCACCCACCTTTCTGAGTCACTGCCTCTCCACCTGCTAATGCTTTTCTTCTCCTTTTCCAGTTTCCGTGTTCTTCCTTCCCTTTCCACGCCTCAAGCACCCCCTCTCATTCCGATAGCACACCTCTATCTTTCTCGTATGTTTCCTCTCTCCACCTTTTCTCAAATTTCACTTCATTTTTTTATTCTACCTTCTTAATTCCCTTTTATGTTGCTAATGGCCCCATTAGCCCCCGCCCCATTTCAAAACCACTCGTGTCCCTGCCCTTTCCCCTAGTTAACTCTCCCCTCCAGATGCCTCTCCTCTCTGCCCCTGCGTTGTCACCTGCCTCTCCTCTCAGTCCCTGCGTTGTGTCCTGCCTCACCTCTCCCCCCTTGTGTTGTGTCCTGCCTCTCCTCTCTGCCCCTGCATTGTCCTGCTTCTCCTCTCTGCCTCTGCGTTGTCTTGCCTCTCCTCTCTGCCCCTGCGTTGTCCTGCCTCTCCTCTCTGCCCCTGCGCTGTCCTGCCTCTCCTCTCTGCTCCTGCGTTGTGTCCTGCCTCACCTCTTCCCCCCTTGCGTTGTGTCCTGCCTCACCTGTCCCCCCTTGCGTTGTGTCCTGCCTCTCCTCTCGGCCCCTGCGTTGTGTCTTGCCTCTCCTCTCTGCCCCTGCGTTGTGTCTTGCCTCTCCTATCTGCCCCTGCATTGTCCTGCCTCTCCTCTCTGCCCCTGCATTGTCCTGCTTCTCCTCTCTGCCCCTGCGTTGTCCTGCCTCTCCTCTCTGCCCCTGCCTTGCGTCCTGCGTCTCCTCTCTGGCCCTGCGTTGTACTGGCTCTCCTCTCTGGCCCTGCGTTGTCCAGGCTCTCCTCTCTTCCCCTGCGTTGTGTCCGGCCTCTCCTCTCTGCCCCTGCGTTGTCACCTGCCTCACCTCTCTGCCCCTGTGTTGTATCCTGCCTCTCCGCCCCTGCGTTGTATCCTGCCTCTTCGCCCCTGCGTTGTATCCTGCCTCTCCGCCCCTGCGTTGTGTCCTGCCTCTCCGCCCCTGCGTTATGTCCTGCCTCTCTTCCCTGCCCCTGCGTTGTCACCTGCCTCTCCTCTGTGCCCCTGCATTGCGTCCTGCCTCTCCTCTCTGCCCCTGCGTTGTCTCCTGCCTCTCCTCTCTGCCCTTGCGTTGTGTCCTGCATCTCCTCTCTGGCCCTGCGCTGTCCTGCCTCTTCTCTCTGCCCCTGCGTTGTCCTGCCTCTCCTCTCCTCTCAGCCCCTGCGTTGTAGAAGACCGGGCACATGTTACTTGAGGCACACTGGTGTGATGGTGTTAAAGACAGGGGCACTGCTTTCAGAGTCTTTGGCTCCTAAGGGGGACCCCAATCACCTGCCAGCTCTTTCACAGGAGAGCAACATTTCCATGCTCCCCAATCTGACCAAAGCTTCCATTCCAGACAGCAGACCCCAGTGTCTCACAGAGGATCACACAACAACACAGAGACACACACCACACAGACACAAACCACACACACCCCACACACACATCACACACACACATAACACTACATACATAAGACCACACACACAACACACACACAACACCACACACACACAACACCACACACACACACACACCACACCCACACAACACCACACACACACACACACACCACACACACTCACCACCACACACTCACCACCACACACTCACCACCACAAACTCACCACCACACACTCACCAGGCACACACACACACCACCAGCCATCGGTGCACACTTTCAACAGCACACACAACACCAGCCGTCACTGCATGCTTTCACCAGGAACACACACACCACCAGCCGTCAGTGCATGCTTTCACCAAGCACATACAACACCAGCCGTCATTGCACACTTTCACCAGGCACACACACCACCAGCCGTCTGTGAGTGAGAGTGACTGCAGAGTGAGAGTGACAGCATGAGTGACAGCAGAGTGAGAGTGACTGCAGAGTGAGAGTGACTCTGGAGAGTGAGTGTTCCAGAGAGAGCAGGGTATGGTGTGTGCTTACACGTGCACTGACACACAGGAGCTAACACAAAGAACAGGTAAACACGTGTCTTGGGAGCTTCATGGAGGCAGCCGGCCTTCTGTGAGGGGAGCAGCAAGGAGGGGACGCCCCAACCAATCAAGCCCAGCTACTCACAACCTACTGTACGATTACAACACAGGCCAAAGGGCAGAGCTAGGTCTTTTTGTATTACGTAGGGTGAGCAGTGTGTGAGTGTGTAGGGTGAGCAGTGTGTGAGTATGCAAGGTGAGCAGTGTGTGAGAATGCAGGGTTAACAGTGTGTGAGCGTGCAAGGTGAACATTGTGTGAGTGTGTAGGGTGAGCAGTGTGTGAGTGTGCAGGGTGAACTTGTGTGTTTGTAGGGTGAGCAGTGTGTGAGTGTGTAGGGTGAGCAGTGTGTGAGTCTGCAGGGTGAGCAGTGTGAGAGTGTGTAGGGTGAGCAGTGTGTGAGTGTTCAGGGTGAACAGTGTGTGAGTGTGCAGGGTGAACAGTGTGTGAGTGTGCAGGGTGAGCAGTGTGTGAGTGTGCAGGGTGAACAGTGTGTGAGTGTGCAGGGTGAACAGTGTGTGAGTGTGCAGGGTGAGCAGTGTGTGAGAGTGCAGGGTGAAAATTGTGTGAGTGTGTAGGGTGAGCAGTGTGTGAGTGTGTAGGGGCAGTGTGTGAGTGTGCAGGGTACGAAAACTCGAACTAAGTCCACCACACACACACAGAAGACCACACACATAAGACCACACACATAAGACCACACACACACCACCACAAACACTCTCACACCACACTCTCAGCACCACACACTCATGACCACATACTTACCACCACACACTCACCACCACACACGCAACCATACACACAACCACACACACACCACCACCAGCCATCAGTGCACGCTTTCACCGGGCACAAACACCACCAGCCGTCAGTGCACACTTTTACCGGGCACAAACACCACCAGCCGTCAGTGCAGGCTTCCACCAGGCACACCCCACCAGACGTCAGTGCACGCTTTCACCAAACACACACACACCACCAGCCATCAGTGCACACTTTCACCATGCAAACACAACACCAGCCGTCAGTGCACACTTTCACCAGGCACACACACCACCAGCCATCAGTGCACGCTTTCACCAGGCACACATACCACCAGCCATCAGTGCACAATTTCTACAGGCACACACACCACCAGCCATCAGTGCACACATCAATTGTTAACGCATCCACAATTACCTATTTTAGCAATTGCAATATGTGCACTTTACTTTTACACATCTTCATCTAAAGCGCAGCATGCCACCATTGCTACAATTCCAATCCAACACACATAATTCCACTACACACCACATGCATACACTCCATAACACATGGCTAAAAGACATTGCCATTTACAATGCCATTAGCTCTAACTCAAATAAATCCGAGACCTATTGCATTTCCAATGCTTGTTTTAAAAAGATGGCAGAGGAGATGCAAGCTTATTTCGTAGTTAAACACATACCAACAGGGCAGATACCATATTAGGGATGTAGCCTGCATACACCCAGGGTCAGCCATAATTTGGCAGATTCTCATGCTATGCTGTCCCAATTAGAGCCCCCAGTATCCAATTAATCACCACATGAATGTGATGCTCATTGTCACAATTTTTCCCACCTATAGTGATAAAGTTTCACTCAGGGTGTTAAATGTAGGAAGTTGTAACACCACACAAAGGTACATTGAAACATGAAAATATGACACCTAATTATAGTAAAACCTTGGCACTGCAACAGTGACGTTAACACACGCTGGTGTAATGCAGCTTTGCCAAGACACACACATTTTGGATTTCACTAATATCTTTTTTTATTTGTTCACATCATCACAAGGTCTGGGGATTGTCACTCAGTTCCAGCTGAGTAAACAAAGCTGAGTGTGTTCCATGTATTACTAGCTGGCCGCCTCACGGTGGTGCAGTGTTTCATTCCTGACAGGGAAATCACATCTCAAGCCTTGCATCATGTCCTGGTTAAGGCAGGATTCAGTGCATTTAGTCTGAGGCTCAACTGTAATTGGACAGTAACTGTGCAGTCGTAGCTCCTCCATCTGGCACTGATTAAGTGATAAATGGTTTCCACAATGACACATGCTGTTCAGTCACCACTAAATGATGAAACAGTTGTGAGAGGAAATAAGTATGGATAAGTGGAGCATCTCCATTACTTCCAAGGAGAGTATCCGCTGTCTGAGACGTATGATGAGTGAAGCAAGTTGACAGACGGCATTACCAGGCCACGATAAGGAAAAGATCCTGCAAAGTAAGAAAGGCTTTCGAGTGAGCAGGCAGCACCCGCGAATGACTATCAATTGATAATCTCTTTCGCTATTGGCTTATCTCCAGCACTAGCAAGGTTTTACCCTCAAACACATGTAACTTGATGACCGGGGCATTCACAGATTTCATTCGGCAGCTAAACCTGGCACCCACTGGCAATTCACGGATGGACCTGGCAGTGACCACGCTTCAAGAGTGCCCTGCAATGTCTGACTCTTCAACCTGGTATTTGGCTCCTGTACCCAGAGGCGGCTCTTAGCCCATCCACTCATACAGATCCAGCAACTTGAACCAGCAAAGACAGCAGCGTATGCCAACAAATATTTGGCAGTGACTGGGGCACCATCTGAGTGCACCAGTAAAGGGGCATCACTAGACTGTTGTCTGTCACTGAGCCATCATCCCAGAAAAATAGCTCCTCTCCCAACACTTATCAATTATTAAGCATACCAGTGCTCACAGCATGGACTGCTAAATGGTAATATCTACAGTGTTGCTAAGAATTAGACAACGTTTAAAAGCACTTTAAAGTTTAATGTACTTTACCGTTGAAAACATAAAACACAGTGCGCCAGATTATGAACATTTCATTTGCAAACTATGCACCGACTTTTTGAAAATGGACTCAAATTTTGAGAACCAACCTTTGTGCTATTAGGTAGTTTTGCAAAATTCCCATTTGAAGTTGGTCGCGAGCCAAACGACCTCACTAATATTCATGGAGGAAGTTGCAAACTGCAACTCAATGCAATGGTGGCTATCACAGAATAATGGCCTCCAGGGTTTAGCAGACCACAATGACTTCTTTTTTTAATCCTGTCTGTTTTCCTTTAAGGAAACGGGTATGCTTTCTATATAAAACAAAATGTTGTGAAAAGTTTGTTTGAGAGTAGGCAATGGTTCCCTGCACTATTACTGCTCCCCATCAAATGTTTGTTTTTACGTTTGCAAAGGGGGCGGAGTCCCAAGGGAATCCCTTCCCTTTTCTAAAAGGGTTACCACCCCAACTCTGTCATCTGTAAATTGAGATTTTGCTCACTAAACATTGATGCATTACATTGTGAACTGCAATTTAAAAGGGACGCCCTAAACACGCCCCTTCCAAAGAGTGATGTGCTACGTATTTCTAAACCCATTTTGCAATTTGTTAATTTACAATATCGCAAAATTGGTTTAATACATACCAAAAAGTGATTGTGCATTTGCAAATTCTGAACACAAAGTACTTCATACATCTGATCTCAGTCATATCTTCTCCCCCCGGGAAACTCCAGAAAAAACATGTTATTGTTTGGAAGTAGTGTCAACGCATGCATTATTACAATTGCTTGCACATAGTTGAAAAGGTAACACTACCCTAACTCCCCAGAGAAACCTTCACCACTACGGCTTAACCTTATAGTTTACTAAGATTATGTTATGAATGCTGAATGTGACACACTTTAAGTAAGTCTAGGGTTTCTAAATCTATAGCTCCTTTAAAAAGAAAAACTGTAAGGCCCAGAAAGCTGTCTCAAATTGCATACAACGTAGTGGCGGAGCAGGGGACTCATTTTTCAACATTACCACATTACCAGTGAATCACTGCTTAGTTTTACTTACAATAAAATGTCAGTCATAGTGTCACAAACAAGACAATTAAATGATATACCTAAATACGCTGAAAACATAGACATGTCACACAATTGCAATCTCAACACTTAGCAGTTATTGTAAAGTAAGAAGATGACAGCACCTTTTGTGATTGTCTGCAAGGCTACAGTGCACACAAGTCCAAAGAAACAGCTAGGTTCAGTAGCACAGTATGACTGGCAAAGACTACAGACAAAGGTCTAAATAACTCCTCCTTACTTCTATCCAGGCCAACCCTGAGCCTGCAGGTGACGTATGCTCCTGACTGGTGGAGTCTTGGGCCTGGGAGGCATTGAAAGGTGTGTTGCTAGGCAACACTTTTAGAAAACCGTTAGCTGATTGGACATTATAAACAGCTGTGAATTACAACTGGGGCCTGTCCTCAGCAAAAGCGACATGCAGCAACAACTATTGGAATCTGCAAGATGCTTTTATTATCACATGATAAGGTCCTGCTTTACTCTGTTCTTGGTGCAGTCTGAGTCCAGGGATAGCAAGGGCAGCACCATAGGTCACAGGAGCAAGACAGGGGTCGCATCTGCAACCCCTGACGACTCCTAAATGGTGTCCATGGAGGCATCTAGAGTGCAGCTGCATAGCTGGTGTGTAGAAGGCATGTCTGACACCACATGAATCATGGGATACTCTCTACTTTGACCAATGTATCCTGCAAACTACTACAATTACTATAATAAATAGACTTGCTGGTGAAAGAGATTAGCAGGAACTCAATGAACCATATTCAGGCGTGGCTCAATCATAAAAGGATCCCCGCAGAAGTACAGTTTGGCTTCAGAAAAGTTTGGAGTTGCGATGGATATGCTGCCAAATACTACTCTGCTAGTGTGGTAGAGAGCAGCATGTAGCATTATATGCATCCTGGCTCTCATCTGTAATAATTGTGTAGAAATTATAGAATCTCTATCCACTGATGTTGACATCTTTTGCTGCAGCCTCTGTTTCTGACAAAATTTGTGGTACTCTTTCTGTTTTGTGACTTTTACACCCTCTCCTTTTTTGGCATTCTTGTCTGTAAAAGGCCTGGAATGATGGCCTTTTTAATTAGCAGCAGCTACCTGTCCTTAGGATAACCCCATCCCACCGCAGACTAGCGGGGTCGACAAATTTAATCCAGCAGGTTTAATCATTTTTTTTTATTAATAATGCAGTTCTACATTAGTTTCCTTTAGTCAAAAGTATTACTGATGCATTAGCACAATAATACCAAAACAAAATGCTACTAAATCAGTTTATTATGTGGAAACTTTACTTTAAAAACCGAGACCCAGATTCACAAACTAAATTTTCTAGTACGTGAAGTAGTAGTACTACTTGCTTACTACAAAATGCAATTAAAAACTTAGAAGCATAATCTCCACATCCACCTCTTCTTTCTTTCTATCTTCTATCTATAGAGATCCTCACACATGGAAGTTTACCACTTAGGGCCAGACTCCGATGCGTTTGGAAATCTTCCTGACTGAATTGGTTTGGGAATGGTTTCCGACCGACTCGGATCAGGAGAGTCCGACCAGTCGATCACAATGATTCTGGGTGCTTCCAGATAAGATTTAGTTGGACTCCCATTGACTTCAATGGGAGCCTATGTTCTGACAGAATGCATAGGCTCCCATTGAAGAATGGGGTGGCTGGGGAAATCAGGCACCCTGTGGTGGGTACCACCAGGTGCCTATCACACTGTGTATGGCTGGTAAGGGGGGACTCATGGGTACCCCCAATGGCCTGATTGGGAAGGCTCCAGGTGCAGGAGCCCGCTACGGGCTCCCAAAGTCTAATTCTGACTTCTGATTCGAGTCGGACGGCACGATTCGGAAGGGCTGTCCGAATGCATCATCGTAATCGGTCACTTGGGAACACAGCCCTTAGAGACGTACGATTCTGCTCCACACAACTCGGTCATTCCGAATGCCGTCGGGTTAGGTTTGGCATATTCCTAACGCCTAACTCGATGTTCATGTTGTTTTAATAAAACTTATACACTTGAAAAATAAAAATAAAATTAAAAAACTGTTTCTTTTAATACAAATATACAATTGAAGAATAACAATAAAATTCTTTTGAAACAATTTGTTTATACGTTTTATTGAAACAACATGATCAAGTGTTTTTAAAATTCTGTATTAAGATTACTGCAATGTACTGGTGAACAAATAAATAAAAATATATTTCATATTTCTTACTCCTTTCATAAGTTATATGTGACTTGCACTAATTGTACAATCTCAATGTATAGGAAATATGTTTTGTAAATTTGGTAACCTGTTTAAGCCCTGACCCCACACCTATCCCCTTCGACCCGTTGAGAATAGGATTAGAGAAGAGACTATCTTCTGTACAATAGACGATCAGGAAAAGGGAACTTGTTGCTGTTTTAATTCATTCACCCATTCCTTTTCCATAAAAGGGTATCTCCAACTTTATATTGAGAATGTTATATAATATTACTCAAGAGTTAGATCCAAATATAAATTGCATTTATCTGCTTGCATTGCTATTCTTTCGCATCATTATTGCTGTCTTGAAGAGTTGTACCATATACCTTTACTCGGACCATCCACTGGAGATGACAGAATGTGCGGGCCATAGGAGCCAAAGTCGATTAATATGTGTAGATGCAACCTTAACCCCCAGACATGCATGATACTGAAGCAATGTGAGGGTAATACTTTGATGTATATGTGTACTGTCATGGAACACATGCTATTGTCGCCAAAGTGATATACATAGATGCTTGTAGACTGATGTACTTTAAAAAAAAAAAAGATAAAATGCAATAACGATATTTTGCAAACAAATGAATACTTTAAGGGCAGGATCTTGATGTGCACGTTCAGCTGTAAATACACTTTAGGGATTTAGGATACATGCAGCCAGGACAGTGAGCAGGACAATACCCTCCCCTGTGCCTCACAGTCATGTTGCAGTATTGTGAGGTCAAGGAGAGAAGCCCCCCCTCTCTTTTAGGTTCTGCGAGGCCTGGGAGAGGGACCACAATCGGTCCAACGTCACAAGCAATCACATCCACCTCCACCCTCAACCATGCATAATAAGCCAGATGGTTGCCCAACAGGCCTGTGTTTTGCAGTAATCTAGAGACCAGCCTCTGTTCACTGAGCCAGTGAGAACATGGGGACTTGCCTGCCTCTTACGGTAATATTAGTTTTTACAACTTTTTCCAAGCAGAAATAGTTTTTCTTGTGCTGCTTTTAAAGGGCATTCGAGTATCATGCTAGACTGTTCTTTATTATGATGCTTTACTGCCGTGTGCATGCTCTAGTAGCTCTTTCTGAATCTGGTGCTTGTGAAATAACATCTCCGGTAGGAAAATGGCTGCGTTTCACCTGGGTCACATGTTCAACAGTTGTGTGTGTCTGTTTCTGTGGTCCCTTTATTGGGCACAGCCTCTGCCAGTTAGGAGCTCGGGGTGCTATACATGCACCATAGGACCTTCTTCTGCAGGATCAACACCGGATTGTAAGGTCTAGTAAGTATCGTCCTTCACATAGAAAAGGTAATTCATGTTTGGTTTGCAGGGGTCTGAGTGGGAGAGAGCAGGTTTTTAGAGGGCAGAACAATAAAGCAACTGAAATAACTCTACAATTATCCCGTGCATTTCTGAAAATGAATTTGTGGAAAACAAAGTCTGGAGTTGCTCCATAGTAGCGCTGCTTCTGATGGTGCAACATGAGGCAAGAGTCTTCAGGGAATATTCTTCAACTTATTTTTACCGACAGGATAACAACTTTCCTACTGAGCACTACTTTAACTTCCTGAGGACTGCAACAAGTATGTTACATCTTCTGCCCCACCTGAAGAGCAACTAGACCCACTCATGCCATGCTTCTTCCGCCCAGCTGTGCAGCGTGTACAAGACGTCTCATTTTCACAAACTGATTATGCCTTTCACATCTATTGCCAATACTGCACACAGGGATACATACCACATACCACATAGCAAAGTGATGCAACTGTGAGAGCCACATAAAAGGCACCTCTGCCAAGGCTTAGGCAATGCTCAGCTGGCAGCACTGCAAGCACCACTCATCCAGATGTTGGCTATGATGCTTTGGCTCTTCTACAGGCTTTGCACACAAGGCCTTTATTACTGAGTTCCCATCCCTAGTCTTGCAGCCATAATCCAGCAGTACAAGTCCAGCAATACAAGAGCGGGTAAATGTACTCTGGAACTGCCAAATTGTAAGTGTACACCAATAGGCAGTACTAGAACATTTAAGGACTACAGAGGGGCCTGGTTGTCTTGGGCCATAGTGCATGCAGTTTCAAAAAGAAGACAAAGAAGTGCAAAAAAGGCAAAAAAAGGCAAAAGGGTGTTCTCCATCTATGCACCGAGAATGTGGAGCAATATCGCTGTATACATCGGGGCGGCCACAGACCAGCTCCAATTTAGGTAACAGACACATTCTCACCTCTTCAGAAAACACTACCCCATGATGCAATACCAGTCCAAAAACCAGCTGACCCTCCCAACATATGTTGACTGTTTCTATACATTGTTTCTATACGTTTGACCCTGTATACATCTCTTTACTACCTTGCTGTTAAGTTTGCTCTATATAACTACCATGTACATACAGAATAAGGTTCTAACTTGGAAATAAAATATTAACATTTGAGTAAAATTGTAGAATCCTGGACAAAGTTTTCCACCCAGTGTGACTAATATAGGGTATTCACACTTAACACAGCCTTAAAATGCATGTACTTATTTTATGAGGGATAATATTTATATTTGTATTGCTTTACCGATATCCATATCAGGAAAATTGCTTACTGCAAAGTCGCTTCAAGAATGCCAGAGGATAAATAGGAATGTAGTTAGAGGGGTCTCTCGCAGTTCCTTTCTGCCCAGGGCCCCAAAAATCCTGAACCGGCTTGCAGAGCAGCCAGGAAACACTGCCTGTCTAAAATTCCTTGAGCACAGTGTCAAGAATACTTTCACTGGACTATAATACCTAAAGGATAAGAAGAGTTATTGTAGCCCCTTGGTGGAGGTATTCTGAGCTTCCAGAAGTTCTTACCTGTGTGATAGGTAAAAGAAAAAAAAAGGGTGTTAGGGAACATGCCCAATTAAAAAACTAGCTCAAATATCCTTGTGCTTTGCTCACTAAAAGAAATGGGGTTACCTCAAGGGGTATTTTTTTAAAATAAATCTTTAAAATTGCACTCTTACTTTTTGAATGATACCAAATTGTTTTCTGTTTGCTTCTCATCAATTATGTTTGATTCTGTCTTTAGACGAGGATCCAGTTCGGATTTTTATTCATTGGTTTACTCCATATTAATTGGGCTTCTGGTTCCCAAAACCCTGAAAATCAGCAATGCATAAGTCGATGATCATGGTTGGTTTGTCTGGTCCCCCATCCAAAATAGTATGTATATTACAATGTATCCAAAATTCAAAGGATGGAACCCTCTTTGTACTCAAAATATTTAATCATATCTATTAAGAGTTCACAGAGCTTCATTGGCTTCTTAAGCATAAGAGGATCTCTCTCAAAGCCAAGTGTTTCATGCATCAAGTCCATTATGCCTCCTTTCCTACCTTCCTGGCTAAGAAATTTCAGAGGTATGAGCCTCGTGTACACTGACTTCCAGGATGTTGTTGAAAGTCCTCAAAGTTAGTCAGACAAGATTTTGTAGAAGAGCATTTAGAGCTCAAGGACTCATCTTGTGGAAACTCCCTCCCTTTGTCAATCAGAGATGTTAATCACATTAGCTTTAGCGAATTAAATACTTGGTTGTATAACATTCTGTCTAGTATTTCCTGTTTGGCTCTGTTGCTCGTTTGATAGCATCAAGAGACCTATTCCGATAGTCAAAGTTTGTTCACAAGTATTGAACTAAAGAGATAGCGCTAGCATGTTTCCTATTGCTCCATAGAGTACCTCTGGTGAGATGCCTTTCATCAGCATCCTTTAGTTTTGATGTGCAACCACTGACTGAATTCTTACTCTGTTTCAGTACCAGCCTTCCTCTATGTGCAGATGATACCCAGATAACCTTTAGGTTCATCTGCGTCCTCAATTCAGGTGTTGACTTATTACCTTAAGGCTGGAATCAGGAGGTGGCCGAATGTATGTGTAGGCAGATGATTTGACTGCAAACAACATTTCCTTTTGGAATCCCAGTATATAAAACCATCTATCACGAGTATTTGTCTATGGAATGAGGACCTTTTTTCTTCTCTAACTACCTTTACTTTTTTTCTCCCCTGCCATCTCTCATTCCTCTTCCTCTTCTTCCTTTTCTTAATTTCCATCCAGCGCCTCTACCCCCACTTTATCTCTTCTACTTTCCTTAATTCTTCCAACTTCTCATCTTCATTTTGCCACCAATTCTTGTCCTATTTTATTTTTTTCCCCAAAGGTGATGTTACTTTTCCTTTTCATCACCTCTCTTGCGTCCATGCTGTTGGACTCTAGGAGGTCTATTACGATGGCCGGACATAACGGCAAAAGGGACCGCCCGCCATATGTGCGGTGGTCACGTGATTCAGATTAGGTTGCTCCCGCCACACTGGCGGGCACATCCCGCATTATTACATTGCGGCAGGCGTTGCTGTCAGCAGCACCCGCCGCAATGTGAAAAATGCATGTTGTGCATGTGCATGCACAATGTGGCAGGCACCGCGCGGTGCCTGCCACGTTGTGCATGCAAATGCAGGTGGGTACAATAGATACCGCCCATGTTCACCCCCCCCACCCCCCCCCAACACTCCAGGGGCCCACAACAGGCTCCCACATGCAGACACCGCATGCCTTTCCATGGTGGCAACACCGCCGTGGAAAGGCACATCTCCGCCTGCTTGTTGATATGGAGGGCAGTGTCTTGAAGATACCGCCACCATATTAAACCCCTTTTCCGCCCGGTCGACTCGTAGATGGGCGGAAAAACGGCAGACGGTCTTCCCATCTGCTGCGGTGCCCCCCCGCCATAATAATATGGTGGGTGGTAAACATTAGCCAAATAGCGGGTGGATTGCCACCGCCAGGCTGGTGGTGGCCACCACCGGTCCGGCAGCGGCAATCTGCCCGCTATCATAATAGACCCCTAGGTGTTTGATAGTGTATTCTACAATCTTAGGTTTTAATAGTACCCACCTGACTCTGAGTATCTGATATTGTCAGATCTGCCACCTCTAAGACTGTTGCTAATGTCCTGGATGAGATGCAAAACCCCCATGGTCATCTGTTTTAGATTTAGATTTTGGACTTAGATCAGTTGTACCCAACATAGCTCAACACATGAGCTGGAAACCCATTCTGCACTGGGGTTCTGTCATACATTATCTCCTATCCAGTGAGTTCAGCTCGTCTCTGAGTGAACAGTGCCGATATCGTGTGACACGTGGTGGCAGGTCTGTAGTGTCCACTGGTATTTGAGTGTGTGTGTATGCCTGTTGTTCCTAGCTCACTCTACCTCGATGAATCCTCTCTCTCGCTCCACACCTTTCTTTTCTCTCCCTACATATTTATTTCAAGGGTTTCTCTCTTTCAACTGACTCTTTGTTTTCCTCTGCCTCATTATTTTCTCTCTCTCTGAATATCACTCTCTCTCTTGTTCTATGCATGCCTCTGTCTTTCTTCGTACCTCTTTTTTATGCCTCTTCGTATATCTTTCCCCTTTTCTGTGCCTGCCTTCACCTCTCTCTATTTGTAGCTTTCTCAATGTATCTCTCTCACTTCCTCTCAGCACCTCTCCATCTACAGCTGTCTCTTTTCTATCTCCCTTTTTCTTCTAGTGCTTCACTATTTGTTGCAGCAACACATTCTCAGTCATCTGAAATGGTTTCCAAGCACTAAAGAAATAAAGATTTGAATGTGGCTGTGCTGCTCTCCAAAGGGAGGAGCCAAAGAGAAATCAAAACATCACAGACTCATTATCTAAAGTATGGTTTTCTTTGGCAAAACAGAAAGCAGAACCCAAGCTACAGTTTCAAAATGTATATTTTTGACAATCCCACTGGAAAGCCTGAGCCAATATTTGTTTTGCAACATGCTATCAGCATAAACCAACTCCAGGTTGATCCATTGGGTGTTGTTCCACAAACATAACATTTGAAACTGCAAAAAGGAACTTTCTGGGTCAGAAACAGGCAGATTTTTAAATGTTCAGGTACTGTCTGGTACTGAGTACATGCACTTCTTTAATTAGAAAGGCAAAACTCTGTCACTTCTTAGTACTGCTGTAATATATTTAATGGGAGCGGAGTGGTACTTCTCAGAAGCAAACAGCTACTCTATATATTGAGTACCTGCACTTCTGTATTTCCCATTCCAGCGCTGGGAACAACATGAGGTTTCATCTTCAGAAAGAAATGCATTGAATTATGTTTTGCTACTGGTCCTTTTGTGCTTTTGGTTTTTAAGCTGTGTGTGTGGCATGGCTCTGAGCTCTCTGCAGTCTCTTTTGCAGCAGTACTATGACCTACCTGGACTGAGGTTTGGCACATGGTTCTGGTATGCACACACCAATAAAGTGAGGATCAGTGTGCTAGGGTTATGTTAATGGAGTATCATCCATGGTATATATGCTTTCAAGTGTGTGTTCCTTCAATACGTGCTGTTTAATGTAGGTCCTCTTGTGTGATTGCTGAACCTGGTTTGAAGGAAGTGACCCGATTAGGGTCACCCGGTCACTCGCGACCACCTCTCAGCCTTCCTCACAAATGAAGAATCGGTCAGACAGTAGAGAATACAAACCAAAGATATTTTATTAAGGTAGACTTGAATGGAGTCTGGTCTGACCAGCCTCCTTGGATTGCTGCAGAGGGACTGACTTCAGCCAGCGTAAAGATACATTAAGTGCATTTCAAACCAATGAAGACATAGCCCAGAATGCAAAATGTCAGGCTCATACAGCTAAAACAAAGGGGGACAGTAGGATTAGTTTCAACTCTAAGGCTGGGTACACGCTATCTGTAATTGAAGGTTGTCCTGCCCGTACCCACCACTGGGCAGGTGGGAGAAGGCCTCTATCTAGTGTGAAAGGTATGTGCTAATGAGGACAATGTGCTCAGTGAAAGACAGTGTTAAACCTAGAGAAAAAACGAAAGGAGACATTTATCAGCAGGCTAGGGTTAGTTTCAATCACAGTTCAAAATGGTGGCTCAACGTAAAATGGTGCAGCGAATGCTAACTTTACATAAAGTAATATGCAAGCAAAACAAATGCGTAATGTTTACATTTCAATAGACCCTCCTTTTAGTAGAAGCTAACCAATTTGAGTTGAGGAAATAGGGAGATTAAAATCGCATGCATATCACAGATGGGCTTCAGAATTCAGAACAATCCATGTACTCAGCATCAAGGGAAGATGAGTCCTCAAATATACACTCATCTATCTGCATATAGCTTCCTTGTGCGTCTTAATCACAGCATTGGTATCATGGATGGGCGTCTTCTGCTTTGGGGTGAAAACAGTAACACCATAAGAGCAACAGGCCAGAATACAATGTATGCAGAGGCAACATGTGAGAAAAAAACCAGGTACCACAGCTAGGAAAACAAGGATCCTCCAACCCCAGGACGTAAACGTATCCCAAAACCACCCAGATAGAGTCCAGGTGTCATTTTCCTGGTGAATGTCAGATGAGAGCCTTTGCAATTTCTGTATGGCAGCATATACATTGGGGGCATGGTCAGGTATGTACACACAGCAGCTACTGCCAATAATGCAACAGACCCCTCCCCGATCAGCAAGGATGACATCTAACACCATCCGGATTTGTAAGGCAATGAGTCTCGTGGTCTGGAGCTCAGCATGATGTTTGTCAGTGTACCAGCAGTTGTATTAATAACCCCTTCAACAACCCTTGTTAACCGATGGATGCTAAAGCTATTAGACATGGGGCACCAAAAGGGTACTATACCCTTCATGGCATCCTCAAACTGTTGAAAAGTGGTGTCTGATCTATATCCTTGGTATTAATGACCCTTCAGACTCTGGGCAAGTATACACTCCTACACTGCGACTGGTGAACTTTATGGTGATTGGGCGGAGCAACATACATCAGGGGAAGAAGAAAAGATAGGGTACTTCTGCCAGACCATCCCCTAGAAAGTCACACATAAGTTTGGGATCTACAGATGAAATAGACATTTGGGGATAAGATCAAAAGAGGTCTATTGATTGTGCTGAGTGGGTAGGTGAAATTGCATCTACTTCCCACCACCTCTATCTCCCTCTTCCCCTGGACACAAAAGGCAGCTGTTGAGCTGACCACAGAAACCGGTATTGGTTTGTCTTTAGTTACATTACGATCTTGGAAAGATTGGAAATACTCAGAGGTGTTAAACTTCTCGAAATCTTCCATTTCCATTTGAAGCCATGTATTGTTCTTCAAATTATCATATTTGCTCATACAGGAGTCTGGGGACAAAGTACAAGAGATATTTTGACCTGCCATACCTATAGGAGTAAACCCATGATGGAAACGTATATAATCAACCAAAGTGTGTACCATAACAAACAATTCAGACCATCTCTCACAACTTCCTAGGTATGACAAAGGTATGGACGACAAATTACCACTTTTGTGAGCAACTGAGGGGAGCAATCCACAGACCCAAAAATGTGTTGTACTAGACACATCATGAGTGTGATGCAAGATTTATATAAAGCCATTGTTAGACCTGGCACCATTGGCCTGGATCTCCCTTCCATTTTTGCTGTTGCCTCATGTGTATTTGCTGGTATTAGATGCTTTGAGCACTGTGTCACTGCTATCCAGTGCCACAGTGCAAGTGCTTCCTATTGTAAATGTATGTATTAATCAGTGGTTCCATGTTTGGCTATTTGGTTTACTTGTCAGAAACTAATCTAGTGCACTGAGTGTGCCAGGGCGTGTAATCCAAATGCTGCTGGTGGGCCTGCAGCACTGGTTGTGCCACCCACAGAAGCAGCCTTGTAAAATGTGTCTAAGGTCTGGCATTGCAGAGCCTGCGTGCAGTCTGGTACTGTCATGCTGACTGGGCAAGTGCACCTACTTGCCAGTCCCTAAACCTTCCCTTTTCTTCATATCAGTCACCCCTATGGTAGGCCCAAGGGCAGGGTGCATTGTAAGTAAAAGGTAGGACAAGCCCTGATGTGTGTGGCATGTCCTAATAGTGAATTACAGCCATTTTTGTTTTTCACTATTGCAAGGCTACCTGTTCTCCATAGGCCAGAATGGGCTGTTAGAGTTATTACATTTTATAATCCTGTCTCAGAGAACATGGTAGAAATTCGAGTTTAGTATGCCTGAATTAAGAATAATAAAATACATCTTTTAGTAAAGTTTATTTTAATATTCTGTGTTTGCAAATACCACTTTTAGAAAGTAGGTATTTGCTTGTCTAACCATTCAAACCTGCCTCTGCTAGTTTGTGTATTCCTATGTCTGGTTTTGTGAGTGACTGGGCTGGGGAATTCCAGGAGACAGGCTGAGTCACCCAGTAGTGAATAGAGAGATCTGCATCTAGATGGGAGGGAGGAGTGCACCTGAACTCTGAATAGGGCTGTGCGTGCCTTCCACAATGCTGGCTCCATCCCCTGGGGAGCGGCTGATGTCTCTGCCCTGCACACTGAAAGGAGAGAAGGAGTCCTGTAAACAAAGTTCTCCAGGACTGTACTTGCCTTCCACAATGCTGGCTCCACCTCCTGTGGGGTGTCTGATGTGCATGCCTTGCACTGTGAATGGAAAGGAGAAGTCTGGCAAACAGAGTGCTTCAGAACTGGTTTGGACTGGGCAAAGGCCCCTCTCCCCTCAGAGAACAAAGGATTTCTGGGTATAAATATTGGGACCCTGATCCCATGAAATTAGATCACTTTGGACTACTTGAAGAAACTGAGGAGAGACTATTCCCAAGCCTAAGTGCAGCTTGGGGGATTGGCCTGCAGTGGTTGCCTTACTGCCAAAGGAAGGAGAAAGGAACTTTGTGTACTTTGCTTTCAACTTGTGAAGGATCTCCAAGGGCTTGGAAAAGAGCTTGCCTCCTGTTGAAGTCTCAGGGACAACAGACTTCACCCCCCAGCTCCCCAGAGGTCTTTTGGAAGTGTCTGCTGCTGTTTTGGGCCTTCTGAAGAACTGCGTGTTGCAAGGAGCTGGAAGCGCGACTCAACGAGAAGAAGCGTGTTGCCGTCGTTGTGCCTGCCGTCGCAACTCCAGAGAAGGAGGGTGTTGCCGCTGGAACTGTCGCACTGCATCGCAGAGAAGCGTGCCGCAACAAATAGGAAGCATGTCGCCGTTGCTGCTGCTGCCATTGCAACTCCGAAGAAAGAGGGTGTCGCCGCTGGAGCTGTCGCACTGCACCGCATCAGGAGAAGAATCACACAACGAGGTCGGAGTGTGTCGCTGTCGATGTGCCTGCCGTCGCAACTCCGAAGCCGGAGGGTATCACCGCTGGAACTGTCGCATTGCACCGCATCGATCAAGAGCACCTCGCATCCCCGAGAGGCGTGCCGCTGTCGGAACTGCTGCCGTCGCATCTTGGATGTCGCTGCTGTAGTTGTCGCATCGTGCGGAAGCTTCACGCATCGTGGAGAAGAGCGTCGCTGCTGGAGCTGCTGCCGTTGCATCGTAAGGGTGTCGCTGCTGCAGTCCATGCATCGTACCGAGAGTTCCTTGCATCCCAGAGTAGCGTGCCGCATCTGGAAGATCTTCATGTCTTTATTTCTTTGCACCTGACTTTGCTGCATCTCCCATTGCTGCGACATTGCTTGTCGTGGAAGAGCAACGCAACTTAAGGTACATTGATGCAGAGTGTTGCATCTAAGAACTGAACTAAAGCTTAAACCTACCACCTTAAAGTAATCATAGTGTGTATATTTGTCAGATATGGTCTTGTAGTAACTCTATATAAAGTTTACTTATTTTTTATATAAAACCTGTGTGGTGTCCATTTGTAGTGCTGTCACTGGGTTGCTGTATGTGGTCACAACTGCTTAACTTACAACCCCTCTGAAATAAGCCTGGACTGCTTTCGCCACGCAACCTAGAGGGTGAGCAGGGGTTATTTTAGGTGTGTAATCCCCTTTCTCTGACTAGAGGAGAGGGTCCCTATTTGTCACAAGTACCTACCTGTGCCAACTAGAGACCCCCAAATCTAACATTAGTAGGCAGAGTAAGGAATTCTGAATTTGCATTTGTGACTCATGTACAGTGACTGGTGAACACTACTTAGTGAGTGCAGACCATAACAATACCGCATCCTTTTTGGGTAGATTCCTTGTTGATTTTTGGATTGCCTATTTTTGATAGATGCCTAACTCAGTAGAGAGAGCAGAATCCATAGTCTCTCTTGATCTTGAATGGGAAGAAGAGAAGCTAGAAAGCTACAAGGTAACGCAGCTGAAGTACTTATGCAAAAAGTTCAATGTTTCCACCTCTGGGTTCAGAGTGACGGAAGAATTCTACAAGGCACTGAGGGTCTGGGTAAAAGCCAGGAAAACTCCTATGATTGAGGAGGATAATGACGTAGAAGTACAACAGGAAGAACCATTGGGCTCAAGAGGAAGTAAGGCACCTTTCCCTGCAGGTAGCATTGGCTCTAAAAAACGTCTGTCTCCAGAGGACTTGGAGGACAGAGAAAGATCAAGAAGGCATGAAATGGAGATGACCAAGTTCAAGGTGAATAGGCAGCTAGAAATAGAAAATAGAAGGTTAGATCTTGAGGAAAAGAAAAGAAAATACAGTTTGAACAGGAAAAGGTTTTGAGGGAGTTGGAGTTAAAAGCTAACAGTTTAGAAATTACTCCCTCTGGTGGCAGCGTACCATCAGTACATACAGAACGTAGAGTGTATATTCCCAAGGATGTGGTGAAAGAGTTTTACAAAAATGATGATATTGGTCAGTGGTTCAGAGCCCATGAGGTAGCCATGTCTTCCCACCGGGTCCCTGAGAGAGATTGGGGAGAGGGGCTGTGGGGAGGGTTCCTTAGTGAAGGGCGGGATACATTGTTAGACTTGCCTTCTGATGTCCACAATTCATACAGCCACATGAAAGATGCATTGATGTCTAGATATGGTTTGACACCTGAGCTCTATAGGCAGAGGTTCAGGAAATGCAAAAAGTTAGAAAACAGTACTTGGGTTGAACATGTCACTTTCTTTTCCAGAGCATTGGATGGTTGGGCAAAGGGCAGCAAGGTTAATGATTTTCATGGTCTCTTTAATTTGATTGCATGGGAGCACTTGTCTGATAATTGTTTTCCAGAACTGCGCCAGCATCTTATAGATAGCAAGCTGACTAACCCTAGGAAGCTTGCTGAGGAGGCGGACCGCTGGGTCAGTACCAGGATCCACAAGGGTCACATGGGAGACTCAGCCAAAGGTGGGCAGGGTCCCCAGCAGAAGAGTGGGGGGGGACAAGGGTAAACAGAAGAAGTTCCGCAGAGGGCCCCAAAGTAGTCCCCAAGGGAACCCCGTGAAAGGTTCCCAGCCTCCCCCTGAGAGAAAGCAAGGGGCCCGACAGGTAGTCCTGTTCCCCAGGGGCCCCTGAAATGTTACAAGTGTGGTGATCTGGGTCATAAGGTGAATGATCCCAGATACCGCCTGTTTGGTAAACAAGCACCCACTGGTGCTCCGCCCTGGCAGATGGCTAGTGTAGCCTTGGGGGAGGAGATTGATGTCCAAGGTGGGTGGGGTCCTGCACAGATGACCTTAGTCTCTTTAGGAGACAGTGAGATGGTCTCAGAGGCTCAGCCGCCCAGGAACACTAAGAAATATGGGCTGCGAGTGACCATCAATGGCCAAAAGGTGGAGGCTCTTAGAGATACAGGAGCCAGTGTGACAGCTGTCAGGTGTCACCTGGTGTCTCAAGAGCAGATTGTCCCTCATGCATTTTTCTGAGTTTTTAATGCCGACAACACAGAGAGTCATTGTCCAATGGCTCAGGTTCCCTTTGAGTAGGGGGTCTCTGGTACTCTTCAGGTAGCTGTGAGGCCCACCATGCCTGTTAACTGTTTGTTAGGCAATGATTTGGAGAGCTCCCCTTGGGAAAAGGTGGAGAAAACAACTCACTTGATGATGGTTGGACTGCCTGACTGGGCGTGCGTGTCCACCCGGTCAATGTCAGCCAGTAGGGGTTCTCAAGAGGACCTGGAGCCTGAGAGGGAGGCCCAGGAATCTGCCGAAGAGAGAAGTGGCGAGGGGCCCGGGAGGAGGTAGACCCTGAGGGGGATGCCCTGGAGCCTACCGGGGAACAGATAGCTGAACTGGGAGATCTGCCTGAGCTGACCCATTGGCAGCAAGAAGGAGGTCCCTCCAGGGAAGACTTCTGCAAGGAGCAGAGAGAGTGCCCTTCTCTTGTGGGCTTGCGGCAACAGGCTGTAAGCCAGGCAGCAGGTGATCAGTCAGGATCACATTGGATCTACTGGGAGAATGGTCTCCTGTATGGTGAGCCTAAGGTTGCTGAACCTGGGTCAGCCCGTGTACTGGTGGTACCCCAGAAGTTCGGAGCCTTCCTACTGGGGCTGGCTCATGATGTGCCATTAGCAGGACATTTGGGGCAGGACAAGACCTTTGAGAGTCTTGTCACCCACTTTCATTGGCCCAAAATGCGCAAGAGTTCTGATACTCATTGCAGGACTTGTCAGACTTTCCAGGCAAGTGGGAAGAGTGGGAGGAAGCACAAAGTTTCTCTTCAGCCATTCCCTGTGGTCAGTACCCCCTTTGAGCGGGTGTGGATTGACATTGTGGGGCCACTGGACCCCAAGACAGCCAAGGGCAACAGGTTCATCCTGGTCTTGTTGGACCATGCCACCCGGTACCTGGAAGCCATACCTCTGAGGACAGTGACGGCCCCCGTGGTGGGACGAGCACTGATGTGAATTTTCTCTTGAGTGGGATTCCCTCGCGAGGTAGTGTCTGACCGGGGAACCAACTTAATTTCCAAGTATATGAAGTCCCTGTGGCAGGAGTGTGGTGTAACTTACAAGTTGCGAAGTGTGAAGAAAATCTCATAATGGCAACCATTGACGTCAAAGCCTTGTATACTTATATACCGCAGCAACAAGGCCTTGAGGCTATAAAGAAAGCTCTACTGCGAAGTGATTACCCACATGATTTACAGGTGTTCTTAATGGAACTCATGGAGTTCACTCTAATGCATAGTTACTTTGCTTATGAGAATAGATGGTTTGTCCAGAAAAGCGGTACCTCAATGGGTAATTGTGCGGCACCAGCATATGCCAACCTGTACATGGCATCATTCGAAAATGAACACATTTATGATAATCATATATGGAAGGAACACACCAATATGTACGTCCGATTTATAGACGACATATTTGTGGTCTGGAAGGGTACCAGTCAAACACTCCAAGAACAAATAGAGATTCTGGACATCAAGGATGATCGCATAAAATTCACGTGGCAAATCAGTGAAGAACGCATTCAATACTTGAACGTTGAAATAAGTAAAGTGGGTTGCAACTTCACCACAAACCTATGCAGGAAGAAGACTGATAGAAATAACTTGCTCAAATATGAGAGCCATCATCCCCCAGCGCTCAAGACACTTACCCTATTCCCAACTTCTCAGGCTGAAAAGAGTGGTCTCGGAACAAGACCAACTAGAGCAACAAATGTCAATCATGACTAAAAGCATTCAAGAGAGAGGATATCCGGAACAGACCATAGAACAAGCACTACAAAGGACCCAATCTCGAACAAGAGAGGAACTTCTAATCAGCAAAACTCGACCAAAAGAGGATCGCATCACATGCGTCAGTAAGTATTCCAACGTAAGCCACCAATTTAAAGCCATAATCAGAAGACATTGGCCCATGTTGACACTGGAATCAGACTTCAATGGTATATTCTCAAGGGAACCATTGTTCGTGTATACTAGAGCTAAAAACCTGGCAGATTTTCCGAAAACACCTAAGGAATCCAACGAGCAAACGATCTTTCGAGGAACCACACCGTGCCTAAACTGTAGTAACTGCCACAATATAATGAAAAGTAACTTTGTTACCCACCCAATGAAAGGACATAAAATCAGTCTTAAAGTTAATGCGACCTGCGACACCACAAACATAATATACATGTTGAAATGCCCATGTGGATCTGTATATGTAGGTCACACTGAAAGAAAACTTAAGACGCGATTGACCGAACACAAAAGTAATATTCGCACGAACTCATTGAAATCAGCAGTGGCGGTACATTTTTTGGAAAAGAAACACCATATAAGCCAATTACGGGCATGTGTATTGGAAGTGGTCGATAGAAAGGGAGGACCGGTGAATAAGAAAAACTTATTGAAACGTGAAAATTATTGGATTTTTCACTTGAACAGTTTGAAACCTCATGGGTTAAACGACAGGACTGAATTTGCTTGTTATTTATAACCTTATGTATGAATAGTGGCATATCGGTATTAATGGATGTTTTGACATTGGAAGCACACAATGGGAATAGAGCATCTTGCACCATTCCTGCACATGGATACGGGGTGTGACCGGGTTTTACTTAAAGTGATCACTCCTCCGCCAATATTAGATTGTCAATAAAGCTTTGTCATTGGGGGAAAAAAACCCGCCCTCAGAACTAAATCGCGATGTAGACACCCACACGCATGCGCATTCAGGCACCTTAAGATAGGAATCACGCACAGAGCGTAACATGCAGAACGTCACGGGATCAGTGAAGCCGCAACACACAACATGGAGGTGAGAGCGTTGGTAAGCAAGGAAAGCGGCAGGCTTAGCGGCAGTGACCCAGTATAGACGCACGTATATGGCAAGACTAGCAACCCGTTATTAGTCTCACCCTGAGAGGTAGTAATCTTAAATGGAACGGTAGTGGCGAAGTTAATCGGGTTTATAGTCTAGTGGGGTAACAGCGATCAGGAGACATAGCATTTTTTCACACTCGTCATGAGAACGCCTGAGCGGGGAGGGGGAACCTGCCAACAGCAGTTAGAGTATAAGTGTAATTAATCAGGTGTATGTAATCAATAAGTAATGTATACTTAGAGATATTATTGTTTGACTTTCACAGATTTATTCCCTGATGAAGGCGGTTTAACCGCCGAAATGCATTGGATGAAGGTTATACTTTTTTGGAAAGAAATGAAATAACCGTGTGAACTCATCACGAAAACGCAATTCAAATAAAATAAATGTTAAATACGAAATAAACGAGGAGTGAAGAATTATTTCATAAGAGAAAGGCTGGAGGTTCCAGCAACCGTCTTGTGCCTTGGGTGACAGTCGTATATCTCATAGGACTGCAACTTACCTATCTATTGAACACACTCCAAGTGGGGAGTGATACCCAGGAGCACGGATAAAATTGGAAACCATTGTAGAAAGAGGCTGTGCACGAACCAAAACATTCGGTAGTAACTTACAAGTTTACCACGCCTTGCCACCCCCAAGGAAACTGGTTGGTTGAAAGGTTCAACCGGACCCTGAAAGGCATGATAATGGGTCTTGAGGAACCCATGAGGCGTAAGTGGGACATCCCCTTACCGTGCCTACTGTTTGCATACCGGGAGGTGCCACAGAAATCTCTAGGGTTCAGTCCTATTGAGCTTCTCTATGGACACCCGGTCAGAGGACCTCTGAGTCTGGTTAAAGAAGGCTGGGAGCAATCTCCCAGGAAACCTCCCAGGATGTATATAGCTACATGCTGGCCTTCAGGAACCAGACCAGGCGCTTCAGTGAACTCGCTCAGGCGAATCTGGAGGCCAGCCAGGAGGAGATGAAGCGCTGGTATGACCAGAATGCCACTCTGGTAGAGCTTCAGCCTGGAAAGAAGGTGTGGGTCATGGCCCCAGTGGAGCCCTGTGCGCTCCAAGATAAGTGGACCGGACCTTTTGAGGTTGTGGAGCGCAAAAGTCCAGTTACCAACTTGGTGGATTTGCGGTCTGCTAGGAACGCCTTGATGGTCCTAGATGTCAACGGCCTTAAGCCCCACTTAGAGAGGTCTGAAGTGGGCATGCTCTTGGCAACTGAAGCTGGGATGGAGGAGGAGACTCAGCCTCTTCCTGATCTCCTGTCAGCCTCAGAGCAAGATGGGTTAGTGGATTGTGTTAACCTCTCTTTCACCCTGACCCCTGAGCTACCGAATAACTGCCGCGAGTTGCTGGGACAGTTTCCTGATCTGTTCTCCATGGTTCCTGGTGTCACAGATTGGTGCGTCATGATGTGGACACAGGAGACAGCTTACCTGTAAAGCACAAGTCTTACCGGGTAACTGACAGGGTGAGGGCTTGCATTAAAGAGGAGGTCTCAAAAAGCTTGCACTTGGGGTGATTGAGTCATCTAGCAGGCCTTGGGCCAGCCCAGTGGTCTTGGTCCCGAAGGCTGCAGCGCAGGGTGCCACACCCGAACTCCGGTTCTGTGTGGACTACCGAGGACTCAATTCAGTCATAAAGACTCACAAGCATCTCCTCCCCAGAGCTGATGAGCTCATTGATCGGCTAGGGGCTGCACGGTACCTCAGCATGTTTGATTTAACATATGGGTACTAGCAGATCGCCTTGACTGATGGGGCAAAGGAGAGGTCAGCATTCTCCACACCAGATGGGCATTTCCAGTTCCGGGTTATGCCTTTTGGGATGAAGAATGCCCCTGCCACCTTTCAGAGGTTGGTCAACCAGGTGTTGATTGGACTGGAGGAATTCAGTGCCGCCTACCTGGATGACATCGCAGTGTTCAGTTTCAGTTGGTAGGAGCATCTGAACCACCTCTGGGAAGTGTTGATGGCATTGCGGAAAGCAGGCCTCATGATCAAGGCGATTAAGTGCCAGATCGGGCAGGGTTCTGTGCTGTACTTGGGGCACCAAGTTGGGAGCGGCCAGGTGGCGCCCCTACAACCCAAGATTGAAACCATCCTGGCTTGGGAGCCACCCAAAACCCAGACAGAGGTCAGAGCCTTCTTAGGTCTCACCGGGTATTACAGGAGGTTTGTCAAGGGGTATGGCAACATTGTTGCACCCTTGACAGAGCTGACTTCCAGGAAGCAGTCCAAGAAGGTGATCTGGACTGACACCTGTCAGAAAGCTTTTGAGGCCCTGAAAGCTGCCATGTGCACGGGGCCCGTGATCCTGGCACCCAACTTCTCAAGAGAGAATTTATCGTTCAAACAGACGCTTCAGAGCATGGTGTGAGGGCTGTTCTGTCACAGATGAATGAGCAGGGCCTAGATCAACCTCTAGCCTTGATCAGTAGAAGGTTACTTCCCCGGGAACAGAGGTGGAGTGCTATTGAGCGTGAGGCATTTGCTGTGGTCTGGGCACTGAAGAAGCAGAGACCATACCTGTTTGGGACTCACTTCCGGGTTCAGACAGACCACAGGCCCCTCAGATGGTTGATGCAGATGAGGGGTGAGAATCCAAAGCTGTTGAGGTGGTCCATCTCCCTAAAGGGTATGGACTTTATGGTGGAACACCGCCCTGGTACAGAACACGCCAACGCTGATGGTCTGTCCAGATTTTTCTGCCTCAGTGAAGAGAACTCCCAGGATTTGGGGTAGTTCTCCCCACTTTTCAGCTGGAGGGGACACGTGTTAGACCTGGCACCATTGGCGTGGGTCTCCCTTCCATTTTTGCTGTTGCCTCATGTGTTTTTGCTGGTATTGGATGCTTTGGGCACTGTGCCACTGCTATCCAGTGCCACAGTACAAGTGCTCCCTATTGCAAACTGATGTATTAATCAGTGGTTCCATGTTTGGCTATTTGGTTTACTTGTCAGACCCTAGCCTAGTGCACTGAGTGTACCAGGGCGTGTAATCCAAATGCTGCTGGTGGGCCTGCAGCACTGGTTGTGCCACCCACAGAAGCAGCCTTGTAAAATGTGTCTAAGGTCTGCCATTGCAGAGCCTGCGTGCAGTCTGGTACTGTCATGCTGACTGAGCAAGTGCACCCACTTGCCAGTCCCTAAACCTTCCCTTTTCTTCATATCAGTCACCCCTATGGTAGGCCCAAGGGCAGGGTGCATTGTAAGTAAAAGGTAGGACAAGCCCTGATGTGTGTGGCATGTCCTAATAGTGAATTACAGCCATTTTCGTTTTTCACTATTGCAAGGCTACCTGATCTCCATAGGCCAGAATGGGCTGTTAGAGTTATTACATTTTATAATCCTGTCTCAGAGAACATGGTAGAAATTCGAGTTTAGTATGCCTGAACTCAGAATAATAAAATACATCTTTTAGTAATGTTTATTTTAATATTCTGTGTTTGCAAATACCACTTTTAGAAAGTAGGTATTTGCTTGTCTAACCAATTAAACCTGCCTCTGCTAGTTTGTGTATTCCTATGTCTGGTTTTGTGAGTGACAGGGCTGAGGAATTCCAGGAGACAGGCTGAGTCACCCAGTGGTGAATAGAGAGATCTGCATCTAGATGGGAGGGAGGAGTGCACCTGAACTCTGAATTGGGCTGTGCCTGCCTTCCACAATGCTGGCTCTACCCCCTGGGGAGCGGCTGATGTCTCTGCCCTGCACACTGAAAGGAGAGAAGGAGTCCTGTAAACAAAGTGCTCCAGGACTGTACGTGCTTTCCACAATGCTGGCAAATATTGGGACCCTGATCCCATGAAATTAGATCACTTTGGACTACTTGAAGAAACTGAGGAGAGACTATTCCCAAGCCTAAGTGCAGCTTGGGGGATTGGCCTGCAGTGGTTGCCTTACTGTCAAAGGAAGGAGAAAGGAACTTTGTGTACTTTGCTTTCAACTTGTGAAGGATCTCCAAGGGCTTGGAAAAGAGCTTCCCTCCTCCCAGAGTTCTTTTGGAAATGCCTGCTGCTGTTTTGGGCCTTCTGAAGAATTGCGTGTCGCTAGGAGCTGGAAGCGCGACTCAATGAGAAGAAGCGTGTCGCTGTGCCTGCCATCGCATCTCTGGAGAAACGAGGGTGTCGCCGCTGGAACTGTCGCACTGCACCGCATCGGAGAGAAGCATGCCGCAACAAGGAGGAAGCGTGTCACCGTCGCTGCTGCTGCCATCGCAACTCCGAAGAAGGAGGGTGTCGCCGCTGTAGCTGTCGCACTGCACCACATCAAGAGAAGAGTTTCGCAACGAGGTCGGAGCGTGCCGCTGTGCCTGCCGTCGCAACTCCGAAGCCGGAGTGTGTCGCCGCTGGAACTGTCACATTGCACCGCATCGACCAAGAGCACCTCGCATCCTCGAGAAGCGCGCCGCCGTCGGAAATGCTGCCGTCGCATCTTGGATGTCGCATCGAGCGGAAGCTTCACGCATCGTGTAGAAGAGCGTCGCTGCTGGAGCTGTTTCCGTCGCATCGTAAGGGTCCACGTATCCAACCGAGAGTTTCTCACATCCCAGAGAAGCGTGCCGCATCTGGAAGATGTTCACGTCTTTATTTCTTTGCACCTGACTTTGCCGCATTTCCCATCGCTGCGACATTGCTTGTCGTGGAAACACAACCCAACTTAAGGTACATTGACGCAGAGTGTCGCATCTAAGAACTGAACAAAACTAAGCTTAAATCTACCATCTTAAAGTAATCATAGTGTGTATTTTTGTCGTTTATGGTCTTGTGGTGACTCTATATAAAGTTTACTTATTTTTGATATAAAACCTGTGTGGTGTCCATTTGTAGTGTTGTCACTGTGTTACTGTATGTGGTCACAATTGCTTAACTTACAACGCTTCTGAAATAAGCCTTGACTGCTCATGCGCGCAACCTAGAGGGCGAGCAGGGGTTATTTTAGGTGTGTAATCCCCTTTCCCTGACTAGAGGAGAGGGTCCCTATTTGTCACAAGTACCTACCTGTGCCAACTAGAGACCCCAAATCTAACAGCCATTATCTGTGTAAGTCTTTCGGTGCTCCCCTATGTGAGGGGCCAAAGTAACAAACGTCTTCAGGAGGAACAAGTGTTGTCCCAACCAAAGAGTGTACAGGATGCTTTTTCTCCAAGAACCAAGATATTCCCAACACAAATAATAATGCAATTGCAATTATTGATGCAAAAACTATTTCACTTTTTGTAGATCAACCCTGTTCTGGGCGCGGAGATGCAAATGGCTGTTCTTCCTCAGTAATGGGCCGTCCAAACGGATACATTGTGAAGCAAAGAAAAAGGAATGCAATAGAACTGATGACAAAAAGGAGACAAGTGTTCCCAGTGTTCGTCTGAGTCTCACTGGTAGACTCCTATTGTTCATCAACGTTGGCGCTCTTGAGCACCGGTGGTAGAGCTGCTCAGTCCTAGCTTGCGATGAATCCTACATCATCCAGGATAATGTGCCCCCCTCCAAAGGAGCACATTCAATCTATTCTGTCCAATGTCCGAATAATGCACCAATTTCGCCTCTCCCTGAACTAGTGTGGGGGCTATAGGCAAAGTTCACCCTGAATTGCGCAGTCCATGCCTACTAATCTGACTTCTCCTTTGGTGCACTGTTCCTCCGTCGGGGGTGCAAAATTGTACCTAGCTACTCCAGGCACACAGGAGTCAGTAAAAAGGGGCTCAGACACAACACAGAGGGGTCATTGGAAAGGGGCTCTTGAATAGCCTAGATCTCCCGGGGGCACTGCCACATTTAGCACCTCGTCATTATTCTCGGCCTCTGTTTGGGTCCACGTGAGCTTGGCATTCGAAAAGGGGACGAATCGTGGGACTTGTTCCCACTCCGAGTCCCGATACCTTCATTGACCCACTAATTGTAGGGTAAGGGTAGAGGCACTCTGCAGCAGTGTTGTGTATGAATCCAGTTCTTTTGGAAGGCAACCTTTACCGCTGTGTGGGTGGTAAGGAGGACCTGGACTGGGCCCTTCCACCGGGGCTCCAAACTCTTTTTCCGCAGAAAATTATTTATCAAAACAAAATCACCATTCTGAATATCATATCCTGGCCCCTCGGGTACTGGTGACAGGGAGTCTTGGATCTGTTGGTGAATAAAACACAGACTTTTATTTAACTCATACTGTCAGCAAAGGGTACTCAATTTCAGAGAACCTATGCGGACGCGGGAGCCCCAGACATTTGGCAGGCGTCTGAACACAACCTCGTAGGGTGACAATGCTGTTCTCGAATGTGCTGTTGTTCTTGTAGACAAAAGGGCTAATGGTAAAGCATCTGACCACTGCAACCCTGTGGTCTCCTGAACCCTAGCCAATTTCAGTTTGAGAGTACCATTGTACTTCTCAACCAAACCTGTTTACTGGGGGTGATTTGCAGCATGAAACTTCTGTCTGATATATAGTCCCCCACAAACTAGCTGAATAACCTTGATATTGAAATGACTTCTGTTATTACTCCAGATCAAACAGGGCAAGCCGAAGCAAGGAAAGAATTCTTTCAGGATTACTTTTGAAGGGTTGTATGACATTACAATTCATACTTTTATAACTCATGACTTTACAACACAGTTTTTACATCGCAACATCCTTTACATCGCATGATTTTACTTCTCATGTCACTACAACGCATTTTTAGAAACTACCTTTACAACGAATTCCATTACATCGCATTATACATTTACAACGCATACCATTACAAAGCATACCATGCATCGCTTGTAAGGTAAGTGTTGGATAGTGTAAGGGTAATAATTACTATTCTAACTCCAGTGAGTGCAACAGTAGGGTAAGTGTTGGATAGTGTAGGGGTAAAAATTACTATTCTAACTCCTGTGAGTGCAACAGTAGGGTAAGTGTTGGGTAGTGTAAGGGTACTATGCGTTGTAATGGTATGCGTTGTAATGTCTTACGATGTAATGCCTGCATTGTAGTGATATGCGTTGTAATGGTATGCATTGTAGTGACATGCGATGTAATGTCTGCGTTGTAATGACATCGGATGCAAAGGATGGTGCGATGTAAAAACTGCGTTGTAATGGTAGTGCGATGTAAAAGTTGTGTTGTAAAGGTTGTTTGAAGCCGCCATGGCTGCATTTTCTTTCGTGGGATAAGCCTCAACCCATTTACTGAATGCACAAACAACCACCAACACATATTACAAATTATTGACTCGATCCATTTCGATGTAGTCCATTTGAAGGGCCTCGAAAGGGAAAGTGGGAGGTGCAAAATGACCAGGTGGCGGAGGGGGACCTTTTCCAGGATTGTGTATCATGCACACCATGCAGGATTTTACTAAATGAGTGGCGGTCTTTGGAATATTATCATTTTGCCATACAGGGTCTAACAACTTGCAAATGCCTTTAGCGCTGATGTGAACTTGCCCGTGTGCCATTGTGACCATGGGAAAAACATATGCATCTGGTAGCATCCATCTATGTTTCCCTGACTTACCAGTCCAACAACCCTCCTCATCCAAACGTGCTGTGCTTTCCTGTCATATTGCTAATTCCATTATCGTTGCCTCACTCTGTATTTCCTTAACATTCTCCAGTGTATATATACATGGTGACCTCGGGCACCCACCTAGCGGACCTGCTACAAACATTCTTTTCATCTTCGTTCAGGCTGTTTCCTTGGCTGTCTGGTTTGCAAAGGCGTTCCCCATACCCACATTTTCAGTAATTTTCTTATGGGCGCTACACTCCACTATTGTCAATTTCTTGTCAAAGCAGACAAAAACCTATGTATAAGAGGGCCATGGTGGATCTTCATCCCATGGGAAGTTAGGAAACCCTCTCTATTCTCAGAGCTGCCCAAAAATATGTAGGCATACTGGCTGTCAGTATAAATATTGACAGCTAGTCCCTCCCTCAACTCACATGCTCGAATAAGGGCAACAAGCTCTGCAGATTGGGCCGACTGATAGGGAACTCATGACGTCTCAACTACCGTGCGTAGTGTTGTGATTGCTTAGGCGGCAGTTGTAGAGCCATCTGGTAACTTAAAACAAGAGCCATCGACATATAATTCCACTTGAGGGTCAGATAAGGGAATCTCAGTCAGATCTACACGTCCTTTCGTCTCTTCCTCCGTCCGTAAGATACAATCATGTATGTTAATTTCCTCATTCTCAGAAGGGAGGGGTGGTAACATGGCTGGGTTCAGAGTGGCACATCTTTTAATCGTGACATGTTGTGCAAAGAGAGTTAGCTCATAACCGGTCAGACGTGCACTGGTGAGGCTCTGCGTCTTGGCCATATTCAAAAGGGTATCCACAGCATGGGGCACCATGACTGTGAGGTCAGTGTCAAGTACGAGTTCAGCCGATTGTCTTATAGTGACGGCCACAGCTGCGACCACTCTTAGACAGCTCGGGAGGGCTCTTGCAACAGGGTCAAGAAGAGCCAAAAAATAAGCACACAGCCATTGCTTACCTCCAAAGGCCTGTGTTAAAACAGAAAGCGCACACCAGCCATCTCGTCTTGATTTGCCACAACTCTCTATGATATCTAAAAAATTGGGCCGGACCTGGTCCAAACTCCCAGTGGACGAATGGGCAAACAATCTTAATAATTCCATTCCCTTACCCTGCCCCAACCCCATCAAAGCCTACAATGACTTCAATAGCTGGTTGGAATCCTCTTTGGACTCTATCCCTCCTAAGAAAGAATTTTCTCATCATACCGGACATAATAAGAAATGCACTTGAGCTTAGAGGGCTCAAGCAATCTTGTAAGCTGTCCGAACGGAAATGGAGGAAGGATTACTCTGATTCCAGTAAGGCGGACTATAGAGCTGCACTTAGGATGTATAAGAACAAAATAAAAGTGGCTCAATCCAGCTATTACCAGGAAAAGATTGAGTTGGCCTCTAATTCTCCGAGGGAATTTTTTAAAATTTTTAAATCCCTCATTTCCCCTCCTAGCTCCCTCCCTGACCCAACGAATGCGCAAAAGCGCTGTGATGAGATTGCAAACTTTTTTGCCACTAAGGTCGCTAATATTTACTCGCTATTTCCACAAGCGGAGGTTGATGCACAATCCTCTCCCTCCCTTCCATATGCCAAGTTGGAGACTTTTATCCCTCGTTCCTTATCAGACACTGTGCGTCTTCTAGGAAATCTTAAATCTGGATCCCCGGCCGATGTCGCACCCCCTTCGATTCTTAATTCTGTTTCAGAGATTGTCTCCCCAGTTATTTGGGAAGTCATTAATTCTTCGCTTGCGGCCGGAGTGGTTCCCCCACTGTGGAAGGAAGCGAGAATTAAGGCTCTCCTAAAAAAGCCTAATTTAGGTCCGGGGGATTGGGCTAGTTACCGCCCAATCTCTCTACTGCCAGGCATCAGTAAATTGGCTGAAAAGCATGTAAACTCTCTATTGGCTGCCTATGTTGAGAATAATAATGCTCTACATCCCACTAAGACGGGATTTCGTAGTAAGCAGGGCACGGAGAACGCCTTTATTGCTGTGATGGAAGAGGCAAGGAAAATTGTGGATACCGGAGGCTGCCCTGCTATCATTTTATTCTGATCTCAGCGCAGCCTTTGATACGGTAAATCACCGCATTCTGATCCAAAGACTGTGGGATGTGGGGTTGATGGGGACTGCTCTCAAGTGGCTGCAGTCTTTTCTTACTGATAGATCTTTTATGGTCTTCGAAAAGAATGCTCTGTCACAACATACCCCCTACAGTATGGTGTCCCCCAGGGATCCTCTTTAAGTTCCACAATATTCAACATCTATATGCGGCCCCTGGCAGACATTGTGCTTCCTTGGGGGGTCCAGCTGTTCACGTACGCTGACGACACCCAGCTGGTAGTGTCGCTCAGCAACAGTAACATGAGTGATAAGAATCTTACCTTGTGTCTGACCAAAATAACAGAGTGGATGGATCTTTCCTTCCTCAAATTGAATGGATCCAAAACGGAAATTATGCTGCTTGGACATGCAGCCCCCCTAATCTAGACCTGTGGTGGCCTAGTTGTTTCGGTTTACCCCCTTTGCCCAAGAAACAAATTAAGAGTCTGGGTGTATGGCTGGACTCCAACCTTAGCCTTTCCGTACAATCACGCAAAGTGGCTGCTACTTGCTATGGCCTAATCAGACTTATGAGAAAGATTCTGCCACTCCTTCCTTTTGACGCTAGGCGGCTGCTGGTTCAGGCCCTCATTTTGTCAAGTCTTGATTACGCCAATGCGGTCTACCTGGGTGCTCCTAAGGGGACTATTAACGCTTTACAAGTGGTTCAGAATTGTGCTGCTCGACTTCTGTTGAATGTCCAGAGGCGGGCCTCTGCTTGGTCTGCCCTTTCTCAACTGCACTGACTTCCAGTGCAACAAAGAATCTGGTTTAAGGCTATGTGCACTGTCCATAAGTCGATCACCGGTAATGCCCCCCGGTGATCGTGCCTATGCTGAAACCCTATCAAGCTCCAAGGATACTGAGATCAAATAACAAAAATCTTCTGACGGTTCCCAGGATTCGTCGGTCACGCATGGGTGGCCGACGCTTTGCCCTTCATGCTGCAAACTTGTGGAATCGACTCCCCAATTCCATCTGCCTGGAACCTAACCATCTCCTTTTTAGGAAACTACTGAAGACCTCTCTCTTTCCTTGAGTAGTGGCAATCTTCTCTAGCTCCTAAATGCGCTGGGATGCCCCAGGGTAGCTATGCGCTATAGAAATGCGTATTCCTTCATTCATTCATTAGTCAGCTCGGGAAGACTCTTGCGACAGGGTCAAGAAGAGCAGAAAAATAAGCACACAGCCATTGCTTACCTCTAAAGGCCTGTGTTAAAACAGAAAGCTCACAACCAGCCGTCTCGTGTACATACAGCGTGAACGGCTTTGCATAATCAGGTGTACTGAGGACAGGCGCAGAGGAAAGCGCAGCTTTTAATTGCTCAAAAGACTGCTGACATTCAGGTGTCCAAGGCAAGGATTCATGCACATCTTTAATGGTTAGTGTGAGCAGAGGTTTTGTTAATAACGAATAATTAGGGCTCCATTGACAACAATAGGAAGTTATGCCAATAAAAGTGCGCAAATCCTTTTGAGTTTGAGGGATAGGCATTTTAACAATGGTACTGATGCGCTCAGGGGTCAATCTCCTACCTTCAGGCAGTAGGTGGCCTAAGTAGGTGACCTTCTGCCCACAATATTGAAATTTGGAAAGGGAGACTTTATGTCTGTGGTGTGCCAAATGCAATAACAATTTAACCGTACTGTCTTTGCAACCCTTTTCAGTGTCGGAAGTGATGAGAAGGAAGTCTACATATTGGAGCAACACATTTCCTGAAGAAAGCGCCTGGGAGTCCAATTGGGCATTTAAAGCTAGGCTATATGGACTAGGCCTCTCAGTATAGCCCTGAGGAGCTCAACAGAATCTAAAGCTTCTGCCAGCTTGTGTAAAACCGAACAAGTACCTGCTGTCTGGATGGATCGGAATACTGAAGAATGCATTTTTAGGCCAATGACAGAAAAGAATTTAGCAGTAGAAGGAATCATCGTCAAAAGAGCATTAATGTCAGGGACCCCTGGTAACTGGGGAACTACTATTTTATTAAATTTGCTCAAGTCAATCACAAAACGATAAACATCTTCATGATCATCAGAGGAACCCGAAGGTGCCCTCAACAACTCCTGACTGAATCAAGTTCTGTATAATTTGCAACAAGACTCTCTCCCCTGCTTGCGGTATTTTGTACTGAGGAATACGAGGCAAATGCCATTGTCCTTAACTTTGATGGAAACTGAGGATATGTGCAATAGTCCTAAATCCATGTCACCCATTGCCCACAAAGTGGGTGGCACATCCTTATATTGAACAGGGAGGGGCGCATCTTTGGACAGACGCTGTTTAGCACTGACCACATTCAGGCCCATTGTCATGTAAACACCTGCTGGAGAACAATAAATGTTAGCATGAAAACTTCTTTAACAAATCCAATCCAATCAAATTTTCGCTGCAATTGGATGTAAAGAAGAATGGTGAATCCACAGTGAAACGACCTATACTCAGTGTAAGGGGTTTGGAAATGGGGCTCACAACCGGTACACCAGATAATCCTACCAAAACATTATTATGGCCTGACAAAGCTTCCCCGGGGACCAATAAACAAGAAATAGAGCTATTCATTACACCTGTATCCACCCAAAAATCCTTAGCTGAGCCATGCAAATCCGCAGTAACATAAAGACTGCACTGACCTACAGGTATCTAACTGGTCCCTCACTCTGTCCCTCGCTGTCCTAGCTGTGAGACATTCCTGTCACCTCGTCCATGTCATAGTCATCATGACATTACTGTCCCCTCCTATTGTCACTGAAGTATTTACTATCCGGATGATCCTTTGAGACTGTGGCATTCTGAGCCCTGTCCAGTCCACCAGCTCCACGACCCCGTCCACAAGATCCTCGTCCTCTAGGGGCTGCGACTTTCTGCAACAACAGCTGACACTTGCTACGCCAATGTCCCTCCTCCTTATAATACGCACACTGATTCGGCCCTACAGACGTAGTGTTCCAGCTGGTACGCAGAATCTACCGGTCCGAACCAGCTAGGCCTTTACCATTCCCTTTAGAAGCCTGCTGCAACCACACCTTCGTCTTCAAGTCTTTATGCTTTTTCTCCGTCTTCTCCTTGTCTTTATTCTCCCTATGCTCATAATATTGTGCCATGTTCAAAATAACAGAAAGGGAAGAGGTTTACCAAGTACTTTCAGAAGCCTGCAACCGAGTCGGGATCTACGGAAGTAAATTCAATACAAACCTATTAACAATCAATCAGACACCTCCGTGAACAGACAAGTCCTTCCCACTGCAATCCAGAAATAAACCTTCAAATCGAGTGAAAAAAATCTGACATACTCACATCTTTCTTCTAACAACTAGCTGGGGGCTTGTCCCAATCTACCTTTCTCGGCGGGATGAGAGAATGCATATACGTGATAATACGGCCTGGCAAGTATCTCCGCTCTAGGCTTCTCACCAGGCTTCCTCTCCTGATCCCATGCCTTTATTTGATTCCAGGTACCCCCCAATTCCGCAATATGATCTTGCGGGTGCACTTGTCTCCAAATATCGACCGGAACCAACAAACCAAAAAACATTTCAATATTCACAAGAGTCATAACCGTTGAGGATGCAGCCTCAGTCGATTCTTAATAATATGCTGTCGGGTTTTTCCTAGGGTCAGGCAACTGAGTCTTAAGTGATGAAACTTCACTCCTTTTCCATGGAGTGTAAACCCACTGTTGTTGAAACAGGGCCTCTGTCCGTGGTCTAGTCACATTATCATGCTGATCCCACAGCACAGGTATTTTGGAGTGATATATGGGGTAGACTTCCCTCATTGGAAACTGAGTTACTGTCTTCAGGTTCTTCTCAAGCAGCCCACTCAGATAAGCGACCAATGTCGCAACATTACCAAAAACTTGACCAGGTGCCATATCAGCAGCTTAAACATGATCCGTAATGTCATAAATAATCTGTGGTGCTGCATCATTAAAACACTGCACCCACAGTCCAATCAAAGTAGCCGACATGTGCTTAAGTGCATGCTGCTTCACAAAAGGCTCAAAATCTTTCATCACACTCCACACATCATCCACACTGTAAATGGAGTTACGAGCCCACTGGGTGGCCTGATTGGCTACCACCTTTGTCTCTTTATCTCCCACATCAGAACGTATCAATGTCCTCCCCAGTCGCTTCCTGGCTGTCACCCAGTCTCTGTTCTCTAGTCAACAAACTGGCGTTCCACTACTCAATAACATTGGGGGATGGAAGAACAGGGTGGGAGTAGCAACAGAAGTAACAGGCACCAACATCGCTGGCTGCATTGTAGGTGTAAGGGCTGGCGAGGGGGATGGTGAAACAAAAAGCATAGCAGGGAGACTGTCAGCCATCGTAGCCGCAGAAGATGAAGTCAAAGAAAGGACATGAGGAACTGTGGTCAAAACAGAGTGATCGATAGCAGAAGAAACAGAAGCAGCAGAGACAGAAGGAACTGGTGACTGAGGCTGTGGCAGGGCAGGGTATATTCTCTGAGGGGCGTATGGAAGTGGAATTCAAGCATCTGACAATTCCTCCACAAAGGTGTCTTTCCCTTCTCAGGCAACATAAGACTTTTCACATTGTAAATGAAATCTCCTATCTGCACACTCTATTCCTTTTACTATGTTTTCTCTATCATGTAAGAAAGGTTGAAAATGTCCCAAAAAGTCTAATCCTGTCATGGAAATGATCTTAAGGGAATTAATACCCGTTGCAATATTTTAATGGCAAAACCACCACCTACACATATGTAAGAGACCTCAAATGAATAACAATATGCAATTTCATCACTTACTAAAAGTTTATAACTCTTTGGACAAGTGACAGCCTTAAAAACTTTTGGTCAGAGATTTATGACAAAACTAATGTATAAAATTGAAACATAAATTTTCTACACTTCATAAGTATTTAAAAAGTTTTTGACATACAATTTTTAAACAATACATAAAGCATAACTATGAAGAAATACAGTGTAAGACAAAAGATTAAAAAATTGTTCGCGAGAACAACAGTCGACGCGGCGTTTCGGTTAAAAACCGTCTTCAGGACAGTTCTCAAATAAAATGTATATGTATCTCTCTCTCAGGTTTTCCTTCTGAGGTAATGAGTCAAAAAAGGTGTCCTAGTGTGGGTACACCATCAAGACAACCAAATACCCCACTTATTCGGACTGGGTGTATTTGTAATTGATAATATCTTGCTTTCAAATATTTTAATTGTGCACTGCGTCGGAGGTGCCACCGGTTAACTTTTTCTTGATCTCCTTTTGTGAATATAAGGACTTGGTTAATCGCTGTAGCCGCGTGCTAGATGTGCTTCGTCAGCTAGGTTTGTTTGTGAGATGGTCCTCACGATATCTTGATTAAAATAGTCGGCCTCCCTGCTCCTCCGATCGCAGCGTCACGGGGTTCTGTTTGTTACAGTGGCAAAAGTCATGTGCTACAGCTTTCTGAGTCACTGTTTGCATCCTCCCCTTCTGGACCTCTTTCTCTGTATTCATCCGCCTCTGTCTAGCTTCCTTTTGCCATGTTCTGAGGGAATCAAACATTGACTGCCTACTCCTTTTCGCGAACAATTTCTCCTGTAGAAAGTACATTTTCTGTTCATAAAAAATGCCCGTATATTTGTGCCATAACGTACTAAACATAATAGGGCCATGACATGTTTTACGTACCTATTAAAATTCGGAGTGCCTTCTGGAGGTGCTGGCTGACTTTCTTTCAATCGAGCATCAGCAGAACAACAACGAAAGCCCAAACAAAACATCTTACTAAAACAAGGCATTTTCAAAAGAAAACAAGTTCACTACTTATGCCTAGCAGATATTTCCAAATATATTTACCAAAGTCAGTCCTCAGACCTCATCAAATACAAATCAAAGTGGTACCATGTTCATAAAGAACTCAAACAAATTCAAGCACTTGTCCAAAGACGGTCCTTAGACTGTGTCAAATACAGACCAAAATGGCGCCATATCCACAAAGAATCAAAGCAAACTCACGTGGTGCACACAGGTCAAACAAATTTATTCTCCACTGCTGATTCTTTGGACCAAACGGTCAGATCCAAGGGTTTCACCGTTCAGAACCCCAGTCGATATGATCACTGGGCGAGGCACCGACCAGTTAGACAGACGGGGCAGCAGCGAGTTCAAGACTCTCTCGGGCAGGGATCCCTGGTCCGCCTGTCCGACCCGTTGAGAGCCCCGACCCCCTCACCCGTCCGCCGGCGAGGATTGGTCACCCGATGGAGTCCCTGTTCGGGTGCCAACTGTAGAAAGAGACCCGATTTGGTCACCCGGGCCGCTTACGACCGCCTCTCAGCCTTCCTCACAAATGAAGAGTCGGTCAGACAGTTGAGAATACAAACCAAAGATACTTTATTAAGGTACATGTGAGTGGAGTCTGGTCTGACCAGCCTTCTTGGATTGCTGCAGAGGGACTGACTTCAGCCAGCGTAAAGATACATTAAGTACATTTCAAACCAATGAAGGCACCACACAGAATGGAAAATTTCAGGCTCATACAGCTAAAAAAAGGGGTACAGTAGGATAAGTTTCAACTCTAAGGCTGGTAACATTCTATCTGTAATTAAAGGTTGTCCTGCCCGAGCCCACTGCTGGGCTAGTGGGAGAAGTCCTCTATCTAGTGGGGAAGGTATGTGCTAATGAGGACAATGTTCTCAGTGAAAGACATCGTTAAACCTTGGTAAAAAGCGAGAGGCTGTGAGTGGATTCCCCCCCCCCCCGCGGGGGAAAGGGAGCCCGAGGGATCTGTAGCACGGCGCTGCAAACTTTCCCCTGCTGGAGGGGAGGGAGGCGGGAGCCCACCCCTCATTGCCGCCTACTTGCTTGAGATTTTATTATGCAGGTGCCACCCGGCGTCTTTGTTTAATTTAGGATTAAATCGGGTGCCCACCCCACTTGTTAGCGTCCAGAGCGGGTGCCCACCCCGCTTCTACATTTACTTTGGTTCTCGAGGGAGCCTACCCCTCATTTTTCACCCAAAAAGGTCAGCGCCGCAGCCCGATTCGAAACCTGTGGCCGAGAGGAAGTCAGGCAAAGTTTTGCCTGGCGGCAGGCGGGACTTCCAGTTTCCGAGAGGGAAGTCCCGTGCCCGCCGAGGAGAGGAGAGAAGCTGCCGGGAGTCCAGAAGCTGGTGCCTGCCTGTGCGGGGCTCCCATGTCGGAGGGAGAGCCTCACGGACACCAGCCAGCACAGCTTGAAGGCAGAGGGGGCTTGAGGGACATTGCAGGTGCCTGCCCTCTACCGCATGGCTGAGGAGACGGCAACCCGGAGCCTCGCTGGCTCCCCACTGAGCCCCGGTCCCGAGATGGGGGACCGGTTGTAGCCGGGCCGCGCTGGGAAAGGGGTCCTGCCTCCACCCCCGCCGACAAGTGCCCGAGGGACGCGGGGGGAGAGAGGCAGACTCAGAGCAGCCCCGTCAGGCAGCAGTCCACTCCAACATGTGACCCCATGACCTCGAGAGCCTAGAGGGCTCCAACGCTGGGCACGTGCTGGTGCCGAGTCTACGGGGCTCCAACGATGGGGCAATGTTGTTTAGGGGGCCCAGAGGGGCCTGCGCCCCTACCGGTGCAGGCACGAAGGCAGTGGCATTTGCCAGAGCGGCCCCGTATGGCAGCGGGCCCCTCCCACGCTCTGGGGGCATATTTGATGAGTTAAGGAGCCAGTGTGCTCCTGGGGTATGATCGGTTTCACAGAGACTAAGTGGCTCCTATGACGCGGGCCATGGTAATTTTCAGAGCTTATGTGGCTCCAACGTTTTGGCCCCATTGTCTCCAGAGCCTGTGTGGCTCCAGCGTGAGGTACAATTCAGGAGAGAGCCCCTGAGAGGGCCACAGGTAGCACAGAGGTGCCAGGCCTTAAATAGCTGTGCAGCACTTAGTGCCAGCTGCAGCGTTTAGGCCCCATGGGATGGTTCTCAGTTGCCCAGCAAGTAGTGGGCAGCTGCAACGCTTAGGTTTGCGCAGATGGCGCACCCCTGACTGGCGCTGCATTGGCAGCGCGCCCTGACATTCTGGACATAGTGCATTTGAGCCCCTTCTTGGATGGCTAGTTGGCCATGGGGTTTGGTATTTGGATAGGCTGCAAGGCCCTAATGTGAGTTATACTTAGGAGGTAGGGTCTAATGTGTTTAGACTAGTGAGAGATTGCATAATGTGTTTTTGCTGGTGAGGTTGGCGCAGGATATAATTTGCGCCTGATGTGACTGTGCATAATGTAAAGTTATGTTACAGGTTGAGGTGGAGTAAAGTCATTACCAGTGCCTACTGGGTGTAGGTTTATGATATATTTTTACTTGTACCAATTTATGTTAAGTTTTGATTCTGACAGTGGCCCACGTGGACCTGTCCTGCGTAAATAATCCCTTGTGAATATTGCCCGTGCCAGTTGGCACAATGTATATTGTGTGATTACTATCTGATGTGTTTTGAGAATACAAAAGTTATTTTTATATAACCTTGTGTAGAGTTCCTTTGGTGGTGTGCCTGGGATGTTGTTGCGGTGTGCGTGTGCAAATGCTTTACACATTGCCTCTGGGATAAGCCTGACTGCTCGTGCCAAGCTACCAAGGGGGTGAGCAGGGGTTATCTTTGGCGTGTAACTCCCTTGCCCTGAATAGAGTGGTGGTTTCTGCCTGGCTTTGGCGCACGCCTTAGCCAACCAGAAATCCCAGTTCTAACACAATCCAACCCACATAACTCCACTATACGCAGCATACATACACTCCATAACACATTGATGCAAGACATTGTCATTTACTGCGCCAATAGATCTAACTCAAACACGGTCAGACCTACTTAGTTTCTAATGCTTTTTTCTATTGTAGCTCATCTTTGTCTCCAGTAACCCTATATTTCCACCAATTTAATATAGCAAATTTAAAGTTATTATTGTACTTGGGTGAACCCCTTTTCTGTGTGCCCCGAGATGCAGAACTCACCAAAAGAACTCCCTTTCCAGATGTATTATGGGAAACATAAAATACTACAAAGGCCCTCTTAAATCGCCATAACACCCTAGACATTGGTGAATATGTGGAATTCTTTAATTTAGTGATGCCACACCATATTTCAGAGCTTACAGTTCCATTATTACACCTGCAAAAGCTGATGTCGCAATACATTGACTATTTTAAGCATACATGTGCCCACTCTTCTAGATGCGGTCAGTGCATGTTGCTCATACATCCGACAGGTTCACCTTACATGTTGCAGTTATTCTCCTGAGGAGCGGCAAGGGTATGGCCAAAAAGGTATACAGAAGACACTATATAAAATACTGCATTGCTGGACTTTAATCAGGACTGTGTGGTTATTAGCACATATTGCAGGATGAATGAATCACTGAACAGTGGGTGTAACCAGTCATCTGTAGCTATTAGAATACATTTTTGAACCAAATTAAGAGTTATGGTGGGGTACTCTATGTTCAGATATATGCAGTGAGAACCAGAGGCAGTAGAAAACATCAGTTTGCATGCTACAGAAATATGAGAAACCGCGATTATCAAAGATTGAGAGACAGACAACTATCATCTTGTTGCACCAAAGGTGGGTAATTTGGACAGCTATACAAACTATACATGTATATTAACTAAAATTGTGCATAAAATAAGATATCCTTTCAATCACCCACCATTGCTGGTCTATCTAGCCTCTCCTGTTAAATGAGAAACTAATTACTTCCTAAAACTATGCAGCTGTAACTTATTCCTTTAAAAAAAAAGAAAATTCTGATCCAACCTTATCTTTATCTAATCCTGATCTTAATTCTCTAAACTGAATTCTAACACAAGAGGGTGGATTTACTTAGATTTTATGCAATTTTTGTGTCACAAAAGTGATGCAAATTGGCACAAAATCTTTTTTTCCCCGATTTACTATCTAGTGGCAAACTTGTTTAGCGCTGGACATAACGGGAAAGTAATGCAAAGCAGGGCATAGCGCTGCTTTGCATTTCTTAGCGCCAAGTGGGTGAAACATGGGTGGACCATGGGCGGTCCTATGCAACCACCCAAGATTGCTCACACTGAACCCAATTTACTAAACAAAGTTAACAGAGTTTAGCGTGAGAAAACGGCACCCTTTTAAAGTAGGCACAAGGAGGGAGAAATGTCTTCATTTCTTTATCCTTTTACTGGCTTTGCATGTGTGAGACACTGTACAGCACACATACAAAGTGAGTAAAGGCTTCATGTTAGTCTAAGCATAGTATTTTGTTCCCTTCCAGTACACAACCTATTCTAGACTCATGGAGACACCCTTGCACCATGGCACAAAGGGGAGGAGAGTGCCTTATCTTAGTAAATTGGGTGCTCTCCTCCTCTCTCCTTTTCACGCAGCGCAGAATTTGCGGCTGCTGCAATGCGCTATATGAAAAAATGGTCAATCTCCTCGAAGTCATTGCTATCCTAACTGTAACTTTGATCCTGGCCGTAAACACTAAGACAAGCCTTACCTCTTACAATATTTCTTACCCTTTTCCGTTGAAGTAAGTTACGTTGTTGTGACCTAAAACGATTTTTCTTTATGATGACTTTTCTCCTGTGCAGTATCTTCTGAGAGGTATTTATCAAGCTTTCTCTCTTAAGCCATTTGATGTTCGGGTTTCCCTGTGATGATATAACCTGGCCTACTTATCACATTCCAGCATATTCATATCAATCTTTTGAGCGCATGAACTATTGATTCAAGGCTTACCGATAAATGCAAATTACTGATTACAAATAGTGGATGATGGAAGATTAAGGCACCAGGGAACATGGTCTCAAGAAAAGTTGTTCCTGTCTTTCAAAGATTCTCCCTTTCATCCTTTCATCATCATGACCCAGTAATTTTCCATTCTTCCCCTGCATCATTGAGCACAATGAGTAAAACGCTTTCCTTGAAAATAATCTTGAAGCCAAGTCCTTCTAAGGCTGACTCAGCCGTCCATCTTTCAGAGGCCAGCGAACTGAGCACCATTACATTGGATATTACTAACACCTGCTATTTCACAGTGGCTAAAAAGTGCAGTAGTGCTCTATGAGATTTCCAACATTTTTTTCTTTGAGTTTTATATTATTATCATATTGAATATTATCGTTTCACATAAACTCAGAGCTCTGAACATTAACCAAGATTCCAGATTCCAGTTAATGTGTATAGACCGATTACAAAAAAAATAAAAAAGCAGACAAAGCACCGAAAGGGAAAACGGCTTCCTAGGCCAGACATTTTAAATTAAACAATCCTGAAATATGTGCGAAAGTATATTTTTTCAAAGTGAAACTTCTGTGTGGCTAGAAACATCCTGAAGGTTATAATAATACCAAGCAGATCAAATCTGAGCTAAATTGGAGTTGGTATTTTATTCGGACTGGTGTTTATGTAAAAATGTCCAGGGTTGATTGTGTTTGCAGAATACAAATGTGGCTAACGCATCAAATATAACGCCTTCATTATTATACAAATGAAACCTTCCCCTTAATAAGGGCTTTGTTTAAAAAAAAGTTAGCTATGTTCAGTTTAGAAAAATGGCGCCCTTGAAGCGTGGGTGAAGCTAGCCTGTCCAGGTGACAAATGGAGATCATCTTGATCCAGTTCCAAGAGCTTTATGCTCTGTTCTATATACTTAGGAGCATATCAAAACGTCACTACGCACAGCGAGCGCAGCAACCTACCTTGCTGCGCTGCGTGACAGCGGAAAGGCAGGAGTGTGCCCTCTTTAACATAATATGGCACATTCCTTTCTTTTTTGAGGACAGGCACAAAACGTGCTGCCTTACGCCAATGCAGGCCGCCTTGCACCATGGTGCAGGGGTGACTATGTTGTAAGCAGGATTGTTTTTGTGTAGGAAGGGACACCTTCCTGCACAAAAATAATCCCTCGGAGGCATTTTCCTCTGTTTACGTGTGCTGCAGAATGCAGCACACAGGGGAAAAAATGAGGAGAAATAAAGATATTTCTCCTTGATACACCTCCCTTGGGGATGCATAGCATTTTGGCGCATTCCCAGGTCTAACAGTAATGGTAAATCTGGGAATGCGCCTAAATCCATGGGTGTTGCATGGACCCACCCATGCTCTACCCATGGAATGCCTCCCTGGGCCAGAGTAATGTAATGCAGCGATTTGCGCTGTGTTGCGTTGCTTTAGATTTATCAAGCCACTCAGCTATGAGTTGCGTCCCTCCTGGGCCCAGCTGGGTGGCAAAAGAGCGAAGCAACTCATTAATAAGTATGGCCCCTGGTTAAAAATGTTGTCACTAATTATGAGTTGGACATCATTCCTGCCGATTTAGGGTTAAGAGGTACAGAATAGCACCCTCTAATCCTTCTTGTGTTTTAGAACAGAAATTCTTTCTTTGTGGAAAGCTGCACGTAATTGGGACTTAACAGTGAAAAAGAGTGAAGGAGCTGAAATGTTATCGCCATTTTGGGCCCAAACACTGGTATTCGCACAGCGCAGAAGCAGGAACAACTGCCAGAAATAGTAATTCTGCTCACAATGTTCCTGTGCCGCCGAAACCCTCCAGCTTGTAACTAGGCCTTTTTCCTTCACAGTCAGGGGATTGCAGGTACAGTAAATCGATGTTTGTCAGATTTGTCCAGCTGGTCACTGTGCCCATTCTTTTACTTGGGGCAATACCGCACATTGTACTTGGTGTCCAATTTTCCCAGGACTTACTAATCAACAGGGCTAGACTGGGAACGCAAACTGGCCCTGGCAATTGAGCCGAACTGGCCGCGGGGTGTGGGTGTGCGCATGGAACACTGCAGCTGCTTTTGTTACAGGGGATGATATTGCAGCTATGCTGCAAAACTGGTCCCAGGTAACAAAAACTGCCCCCCCACCCTGGCGGCCCACTGGGGAAATACCCGGTGCCAGCTACAGCCACTCTGGCCCTGCTAACCAATCAATGTAGATCTTCCCCACCTCACTTCTCAGGCCCAGGGCCGGTCCTAGCCATGGGCGGTCTGGGCAGCTGCCCAGGGCCTCGCGCTCAGGAAACCCCGCCGCCGGCGCCGCAGTTGTGGGAATAAATAAATGATGGGGGTAATTTGGAAAAGCGCTGCGCAGTGAGCACAGCACTCGCGCAGGGGCCGGGCCGCAGGCCCGCAGGCATAAGTAACTAACTAAGGCAGGGAATCAGGGAACAACACTGTCTACGCATGCACGCAAACCTGACCGTGACGCCTGCACGCACCCCCCACCACCTAGCTTGGTGGTGGTGGTGCGTGCGTGCCCTGGTGGTCACGTGACGCCGGCCTTTATCCTCATGCAGGTGACAGTGGGTCCCAGGGCTGTCAATCTGGCCTCCGCTCAGTGTGACGCACTCAGCATGCGCACACGCCATACATGACCTGGCAGTCAGTCACTACTCGGATCGGGCGGCGGGCCGCGTGGGCAGGGCTGCAGGCAGGAGTCGGACGTCATTGCGGGGCCCCGGCCTAGTCCTCCTCGTTGAGTCCGTCGTTGTTGAGTCTACGTTAAGGTAAGAGACCTGCTTCAGTTCAATCGTATTATATATTATTATACTTAAGTTAAAATGTCAAAAGATCGATGCTGAGAACAATGTGTAAATCTCCGGCATGCATCGTGCAGCTCTGACGGGCTGTGGATTTATGGGGCACCGGGCCTTTCCTCCTTTGTGTAAGCATATGTAGAATTGGGAGGCAGGGAGAGGAAGGAACAGCTCTGTATAGTAAAAGCTTAGCTTTTAATTTACCTCAGAGTGTGATGAAACCAATCATTCTTCCTCCTGCTATCACCCTCACCCACCTAGGTGGAGCGACCGAAGGCAAGATGAGAGCGCAACTCTGGCCGTCTCTCGCACAAAATACCAAATCACTTCTCCCATAGTCATATTGCCTTTTAAGACTCTTTCAAACAAGCGTTCCCCAGTGGTGTAGCATGCTAGTCAGCCAGTAATGTTCTTCGGTGCCTTCTCCGGGACCGGGATCTACTAGATAAATGCAATTAAAATACGGTTAATTGAACACACGACACACCTTCTGGGGTTCTAGATAAATCTTGAAAGGTTTGTATATCCTTCTAATCCTTCTATTCAGTTAGTATTGCCCTACACCACTCTGCAGAGTACTTAATCTTTTCTGAGCAATATCAGCTAGTTCTTTTGGACAGATTGGCTGGGTTTGCTGATTCAGGCTGCAGCGGGCCAGCCTTTGAGATCACTGTGATGCATTTGCCCCCAAGAGTTACCTTGTTTTAATACTTGATTATGTGGCAGCTCTCACCCTCATGTCAGTTTGACAAACTGCTCACATCCTCATGCTTCAGGCCCACTGCATGTGAGGTAGCTCCTGCGCCAGCTCCCTCTCCTTTCTCACTCTGTCCTTCATCACATCCTCGAAAAGCAATACACATGCCAGCCTTTTGCCTAAGATCACGGCTTGTGATCTGTCGGAAACCTTTCCTTATGAAGTGTGATGTTCATCATGCTCAGAACTAAGCCAAGGATCAGAGCTTCCCTGAGTTCATGTAGTCTTAGATATGGATGAAACCTTCTACGTGCTACTGGTCAGTGCTGTGCTGCATGCAGAGCCATGATAGAAACAGAGTTACTCCTGGACCTCAGTGTCCATGGGTCCTGGAGGAGTCTCAAGCAATGGTGGGCCTGCAGCTGTTGATTGTACTTTTGTTTTTTATCTAACAATATCAATAATTGTTTGTTTGATGGGGAGGAAGTGGCTGATAGTTCATAATTCACACGCACATTTATATATTCCCCTAGGATGCATAATGCATCTTCTGCAAGTAAGTGAATGCTTGTTACTAGTGTTTTATGTAGAGTGCAAATAGCCCTTTCCCTACCGTACTGGGTGCATCTGAGCACCATGTGTTTTTAAATATTGTCTTTTATTTCATTTTTACATGATGGTGTCTCAAGGCCACTAATGTCATAAATACACCTCTTTGCTTGTACCTTAAGGTGCGTGAGGAGAAAGATGACAGTGTGTGCCACGTTATTTGCCGTACATTCTCACCAATTAATTTTCTGTGATTGTGAAAATATTTCCATGGCAAATCATTGCAGAAACCCAATAACATAGTAACCTAGTGAGCCTAGGAGCTTTAGTTTGGGGTTTATGGTGTGAGGTGTGTTTTTCTACAGTAAGATGTGGTACATTATGAATAGGGCTCCCGGTTTTATGGTATTTATTTTTTTGGGCATTTCCGTCTGTATTTATCCACATTTATTTGTGGCCAATTTTATCTGTATTTATCCATATTTATTTATGGTTTTGTGGAAAAATGAAGCTGAAATTACTATATTTCCACATTTATTTAACCAGTAAATATGCTGTCATAATTGAATGCCTTTCATGTTTCAATGCTGTAAACACTGGCTGCAAAAGATAAATCAATGCACCTAAAAGGAAATATGCTATTTTAAAAATGAACCTTCTGCATATCTACTTCTGTTAAAGGCTCTTTACTAAAATTCCTTTCTTTTTTAGCCCCGTAACATATCAATCCACAGGCCTGGCAGCCATGGCAGACAGTATTTAGAGTTACTCTAAAACCAACCCAATTTCCGTTTTTGTCCACATTTAAAAATAAATACAGACAAGAAAATAAATGTTTTCTGTCTTTATTTATCTGTCAAAATCAGTAAAAACGGAAAACAGGAAGCCTTAATTATGAACAAGATGAGTCACCAAGGGACGTGTTCCTAGTCAGATACGTCCTGTAGTGTTACTTTTTTCTGCACCTCCTTTTCATGTGTGCTCACCTTCTCCGCCAGTGAGGTCTTCTCTCACTTTGTCTGCATTAGTATTAGTTGAAGTGTGGTGGTGGTGGTGTCTGATCATGATTCTGTGACTTTATGGTGCTTATGCCATTCGATCACCTATTGTGCAATGATTATTACACTGAAGGTGTCTCTATTTTGTATCTCTTGCCTTACTTGATTTGTGCACTTCCATTCCAATGTGTGTTTATTTGGCACTTTTGCTATTTGTGTTTCCTTTGCCCTTAATGAATTTTACAAAAAAATATTCATGTTGACTGTCTTTTTTGTTGTCAATCCCATTGTGGGTGTTTGTAGTGGAAATATCTGCTAAATTAGCTTTTTATGTAGCTTACATTTCGAAGTGTGCCAATATGATTAAGGGATTAGTGTCTTTTGTGGCCACTGAAAGACAAACTATTCAGGGCTGGGAAAGTATGTCGAAAAGGACCAATCTCACTTAGCTCACACCTGTGCCCTTTTATGACTTATAAGAAGATTAGTCACAGGAAAGCCAAAGATCGGGGCACTAAGCTTGAAAAAAAGGAAATGAGGGCTCACGAAAATATCACACAGAAAGGTTGCAGCACACTTCCAATTACTTTCAAAGTGATTATAAGATTTGTCAGCTGAGGTTCACTCCAAATTCTCCATTTCATTTTCTTCAGAGGTGGGTGCAGCTGATAAGTGTTTTGAATACTACCTATGGGGTTGTGTAGTTTGAACAATGGTGCATTCTTGCATTCTTGCAGTAAATATTTACATTGGTTTGTTTCGTTTCTTTCTTTTCCTGTACAACTCATTTTACATTTTTTCTGCAGGGTCAAGCTTTTTAACAAGGAAAAATGGCAAGCCGTGAACGTGACAATGGACGGAAACATGCCTCTGGTGCATTCACGAGGAAAAGGAAGCGGGAACAGATTGAAGAAGATAAAAGTCAGCGGAAAGCACTACTTAAATTTATGAGAAGAGGGATGCACAATGAGAAGGAAAGTAACACCAACACAGCAGTCTTCCAGTCCCAAAATTAGGAGCCAGAGAACCCGCAGGACCAGCACCAAGCATCAACTGCCACTAGTGTACTCCTTCAGTATGACAATGAATTGGCGAAGAGCATCCTGGGTCAAGATCCTAAACACATGACTACTACCACAGCCAGTAGAGTCTCCAGTTTTGAGGAATGTGATCAGGAACATGAGCACCAAGTTACAGAAGTACTACTATCTCAGTTGCAAGAACAGGAATCAGAGGACCAGCAGCAAGAAAATGCCAGTGACACTTCCAAGTTCCAATGAGAGGAACAAAAGAACTCTGATGTGCAACACCAAGTTAATGTCACAATTAATAAGAACCAGTATAGTCAGCGGCTGGACATTGTAAAAGTGGCAGAGACTGGTAGTGATGAAACTACTAGCGAAACTGCTGAAAAGTTTTACCAACACATTGATGATGACCCAGGAAAATGGCCTACTACTCAAGATGATAGAATCCGTTGCTACCTAGTAGAAAGAGGACCTACCCAGGCTGGACGTAATGCATGTGATTTCCCACGTGACTCCCAAAATCGATCCTTCAAACCTACTTATTTCAAAAGGGAAATGAGTAACGGTCAGCAAATTAACCGTGAGTGGCTGGTGTATTCAACATACAAAAATGCTGTTTTTTGTTTCTGCTGCAAATTGTTTACCACTTCTTTCACTAACACTCAGCTTGTGAACAGCGGTTTGTCTGATTGGCACCATCTTGGTCAGCGTTTACATGATCATGAAAATTCTCCGGAGCACCTAAAAAATATTAGAGAGTGGAAGGAGCTTGAACTTCAAATGCGGAAGGAATGCACTATTGATAAGCAAAACCTTGCTCAAATCCAGCAGGATAAGATGCATTGGCGAAATGTCTTGGAGAGGCTCCTAGCAATTACACAGTACCTAGCAATACATAACTTGGCATTCCGCGCAGTGTTGACCAGCTGAACCAACCCCACAATGGCAACTTCCTAGGGCTTGTAGAACTTTTAGGCAAATTTGACTCGGTTATGATGGAACATGTTCGCAGAGTTACCACAAAGGAGATTCATACACATTATCTTGGCAAACACATTCAAAATGAATTGATTGAGCTGATGTCTGACATGATTCTCAAGGAAATCCTACAGCGTGTCCGAAGAGCCAAATATTACTCAGTTCTTCTTGACTGTACTCCTGATTTGAGTCATACCGAACAGATGACATTTATTGTGAGATTCGTCAGTTCTACAAATGGATGTGTGACTATTGAGGAACATTTCATTGGATTCATTCCCCTGGAAGAGCAAACTGGACTGGCTCTTACTGATGCATTGTTGCAGAAACTGAAGGCACTCAAACTACCCCTTGCTGATTGTCGTGGGCAAGGTTATGACAATGGTGCAAATATGCGTGGACAATACAGTGGTGTGCAAGCTCGAATCTTAAAAGAGAACAGACGGGCTTTTTTTACACAGTGTGCCTGTCACAATTGGAACCTGGTCTTGGGAGATGCTGCAGCTTCATCTACATATGCTGCCAACTTCTTTGGTATTACTCAACGACTTTACATATTGTTCTCTGCATCAATAAAAAGGTGGAATGTATTAACCAGAGCTGGAGTGACCCTTACCCTCAAAAACCTCTCTGCTACTCGGTGGAAATGCCGTCTGTAAAGCGTCAAAGCGGTCTGATTTCAGATGAGTTTAATACTTGAAGCACTTCTGCAGGTGTCTGAAATGGATAAAGATCTGAAAACCAGAAGAGAAGCAACATCACTAGCATCAGCGCTTCAATCATATGAATTCCTTCTATGTTTGATGGTATGATATTTTAATGAGAATCAACATAGTCAGTAAACTGATGCAGAGTGAGAACATGCAGCTTGATGTAGCTGTGAAACAAGTTCAGGAACTACTTGCTTTCTTAACAAAGTATCGCCATGAAGGATTTACAGCTGCATTGATATCAGCAAATGAACTTGCAGATGAATTGGAAATTGCAAAAGAATTCAAATGTGATCGAAGAATATCTAAGAAAAAGAAAATGCTTGGATATGAGGGAGCTGACATGCCAATCACGGACCCAAAAGAGCAATTTAGGATCAACTTTTTTATTACTCTTGTTGATACAGCAATCGTGTGCATTGACAGAAAAATCACCAAAAGCAATTTGGCTTTCTTTATAATATTTCCAGCTTAAAAGACATGAACAGTGGAGACCTACAAAAGCACTGCAATGATCTACATCATGTTCTGTCAGACAGCTCAGCTGATGGTGTTATATCTTCTGACATAGATGGGATTCAACTGTTTCAGGAGATTTCCTTTCTTGCTCAAGTCCTTCCTGAAAAACATAACTTGATGGACGCTCTTCAGTATACTTATTTTAACAGATTGGAGGACATCTATCCAAACTGTGTTGTTGCCCTAAGAATTCTGCTTCCAATTCCAGTCACAGTAGCATCTGCGGAACGCAGTTTCTCACGCCTCAAATTGATAAAGAATTTTTTACGCTCAACTATGTCTCAGGAACAACTATCAGGATTGGCCCTTCTTTCAATTGAAGGAGATACTGCAGCAACATTGGACTACAGCGAAATGATTGATGCCTTTAGCAGAAGAAAGGCTAGGAAGATCGCATTTTAGCATGTAGTGCTAAACACACAACAGATATTGATTTGTCACAACAAATGTACTTATTAAATATTGTCCTGTCAGAATGAACTCATTGGGCTCTATACTGTGTTATTTTTCAGAGTTCAACTTAATGTATCCTGTTTTGTTCCTCCTTCAGATTCGGCTGTGAAATGTATACTGCTGTTTTCTTGACCCTCTGGTTCCTTTGGAATTTGGGGGCATGTCCAACTGATCATTCAAGGAGACGGCAAGTGTTACACTCATGGATATTTGCTCACCTGTTTTCCATTCCCTCTACTTTTTGTCCATGTTACTGATATCCACATTAGTTTGCTTCACTGATGCCAAATAACTAAGATCAAAAGTCCTGCGAAGTCACTTTCTGTGATGTCACTTGGAAGGGCCTCACATCTTCCCTTTCGCCCGGGGCCTCAGAAGGCCTAGGACTGGCACTGCTCAGGCCTAGGACTGTGGAGCACGTTTCAGCCAGCACAGAATCAACAACTGGCATGTTACAGGTTTTGAAAATGAATTAAATCCTCTTCTGTGCAACTCATAAAGCTGTGAAATTACGGCACCAGCTGAAAATGTGTGGCGCTAAGAGGGCCATTACAGATGTCAGAGTGACCTGGAAACTACTCGCATCTCCTACTCCTACAGGACTTGTAATATGAGGAATATTAAGTTGTGAAATATTCTGAATGATTGTCTACTCAGCCTTCACCAAGTGCACCTACCACTGTGGCAATATTGTTGGTAAGCATTACAATGGCTCTTATGTCATGGATGCAAGCCGGTGAATACTGTTAACGTAAGTTCCCTCCAAAATATTCAAGAATGCCGCCTCATCTGATTCCACACAGTGGCACTATCTCTTGCCGTTTCAGATATTAGGAATGGGCCAAAGTAGATTCATATTACCAGAAAGTAACAACGTTCCGATGAATGTTCCTCGTCGCCAAGAGTGACACCAGGCGGCCGTAGAAAAATCTCAAAGTTGGCTGAACCTACAGTCTTCAAAAAGCATCCTTTGGCCCCTCTTCCTCCCCTAGCGTGAGTGTTGCCCGGTGGTGGCAGTGTCCACCCATGTTCTGCTATTACCAATGTGTGCTGTTGATTAAATTGATATGAGCTGTTGATGTCAGATGAAATTCAAAATGGCACTGTAAACGATTGCGTTATCCTTGCTGTTTCTTTTTCTCTCCCCAAAACCCTTTTTCCTATCCTCTCCCCACAATTTGTAAAATAGAAGCATCGCTCTTCTGATCGGTGCTTAAGTTTAGAAACCTATACTGGCACATTTAAACTTGTCTCATACTTGGTGGTTGAAGATTTTTATTTAAGAAAATAATATGGAAATTGTAAGAAAGATTTTATTAACATGACATGAATGAATTAAGCCCTCTTCTGCCAAACTCATAAAGCTGTGAATGTACTGGACCAGCAGAAATTTTGCGTCTCTAAGAGGGCCATTACAGGTGTCAGAGTGACCTGTAAGCCACTCTCAGCTCGTGACTAAATGGACAGGACCTGTAATATGATGCCCTGTGTCCAGATGACATTAAACACCAGGGGGCATATTTACAAGGGAATATTGCCACCAGAATGTCCCTTTTAACGACGTTCTGGTATGATATCTCCTTCTCCTTATTTACAAAGTGGCATTAAGCCAATTAGCGTGGCTTAGTGATGCCTTGTAAAGAAGACCCATTTTCACGCTTCGCTTAGCGTGAAAGGGGCGTGCAAAGGATATTGCAGTGGACGTTCCTCTGCAACACCCATTGCTTTTTGATGCTGCCCCATATTTACAAAGATGTGGCTGCACCAAAAACTAAGGCCAGGTAAAACCTGGTCTTAGTATGGCGATACGAGTTTTGATCTTTCCATGTGCGCATAATTCTGCAGCACACATAGAAAGAGCAAATCGCCTTTCAAGATTGTTTATGTGCAAAAAGGTGTACCTTCCTCGCACATAAACAATTGTCCCAGCAGCACAGGCATTCTTGCAACATGGCGCTAGGGGGCTTTTGCTTGTGCTATGCAGCTTTATTAGTACCAGCGCTAGGGGAACCACAAGGTTGCTCTGTATTTTTGTAAATAGGGCACATCCCCCTGTTTTAAAAATGTTGGAGTGCGACGTTACCAATTTTGGCATAACACAGTGCTCCAACATTTTGTTGTAAATATGCCCCCAGGTATCAGAAATGCGGATACCTGGTATTTAATATTGTGGGGAAAACAGAGCATCGAAAAATGACCACAATATCACCCAATTTAAAAACACAACATGCACCATTGGTTATAACATTGATAGGTAGAGAATCGAAAGCAATTTCATATGTGCAATATTGCCTAATATAGACACACATTATTGAATCTAATCCAGTGCTCCTTCCATTGCCATGCCTCTTGGTCACATTCCTCCAATTCACATACTACTCTGAGTGTACAACTTTGAGCTCCACTGCAGACTTGTTAAAATGGGCACCTTTGAATAGTAGATGTAAGTTCCCTAAAGCCATTCCTGAATGACGTTGATATCAATTTGTTAGATGATTTACTATGATGCTAAACTAATCTTGGTAACACTGGCACTTTGTCCTTGAGCCCCAAACGGTACAGGTATACAATGTACTATTTGAAGTGGGGAAAACAGACAGATGCTTCGTGAGTATCTTTCATACTTAGCTGGAAAGAATCAATGTTGGGAACAGGCACAACCTGCCAGAGACCTTTTCCCAGAATGTACTGTACTATTGGACGTAGAGGCTTTTATTAGGTGCCAGACTAGTACAATACATATGTAGATCATTACAGTAGCAAATATCATGATTATTGTGGAAACAAGAAATAAACAGAACATAAATAATAAGATGTTGTTTGTGAAGTTTCAGCTTCCTACGAAGGCTCTCCTAATTAGAGGTTGCATGTAAAGGTCTGTCATCGAGAGAGGAGCATACAAATGTTTCCAGGTCGCTTGTTGCCCGACCAAATATACTCACTGAATATAAGGTGGTCTCTCACAGACAGAGCCTGGCCGTGTGGGCAGACGGCATCCTGACCATACCAAGCGTACATGCAATAATGTACTTCACCTGTAATTGTATTGTTAATTTCAGTAAAACCATCAATATGAGCGTTGGTATGGAAAAATATCACTGTGGCTGACATTCAGGTTTGAACCTCTAGTCACTCACATGGCCTGTGTTATGGGGTTATCAGATTTGGAGTCACTCCTGCTGTGAACGACTTCTTTCTCAAGGAAGGATAGCACAGAGGAGAAGGCATTTCAAAAGGAAACAGACCCCCAACCTAAACATCAAAGACTCCGATTCTGAATCACGTTTGTTTTCTAGAAATGTCCCAAAGAAGGGGAGTTCGAGGCTTTTAAAGCTGTCAGCTGTCAAGCAGCCAGTCAAAAAAGAGAAGCTCTGCAAGAAGTCTGCCTGTGACCTGGACTGGGGCCCAAGGCCTGTCAGTCTGTCAGCTGTGTGATGGGACATCACCCAGGGACATCACAATTACCTTCATCAGGAGCCTGGAGCACCAGCACCTGTCTGATTGCAAAGACAAGTGGGTCCTTTGAGGGAGAGGAGAGCATTGGAGGGGTCGGGCCCAGTGGGGAACCCTGGCGATTTGATTCCTGTAGCAAAGTTTGAAGAGACGGCTGCTGCACTGACTGGGTTGTTGGCCATGTATTGCGAAAAGGCAGTGGCCCCCTTATGTAATAGTAGGACCACCATGAAGTGTGCTGTCAGCATTGCTGCACTGAAAGCGTCATTGACTGTGTACAGGATGTAAGTTGGTAACCCCGTTTGCCAAGTAGGGCCTCTGTGAAGAGTGCTACCTTGTTGATCAGCCGATAGCCCTCGTGTGGAGCTAAGTCAGCGACCCTGTATGTCAAGTAGGGCCACTGTGAAGATTGTACCTGTGCCACTCAGGTACAGCATGTGTACTGACCCCATCTGCCAGGAGGGCCACAGGGACAGGGCAAGGAGGGTGGTTTGGTCGAGATCGTCGGTAGAGGAAGGAGGTCACTGTGGTGACACGAGCGGGCCAAAACAGTGACTGAGGAGTCGCACCAAGAGCGATGTACCACCCCCTACCTGTGGAGATGATCTCAAAGGAAGTTACCAGCATTGGCCAAGCAATGAGAGCCACCCCTTGGCTGCTGCCTCTGCAAGACCACGTGCGAGAAACATGAGGACACCTGAACACAGCCCTCCTGGGCTGTGTGTTAAAGACTTACCGGAGTGCAGAGCATGTGAAGGGGGTGTGCTCAAAGACTCTGATTGCTCAGTTCCTGCTGGTACATATAAGACTGATTTATGGGCCAGACGGCCAAGGGGAAAGTGTCTGGCAGATAGCGCTTTGGCGCTGGAACACTTTTGATTTTAGTATAGAGTCACAGTGGGATTCCTGAGACTTGGACTACCAGGGCTTTACCTGATTTTCCTCTGTAGTAAATGGGGGATAACCACTACTGATAGCGAGAGGGGAGTGGGACTCAGGGAACTGCCCTTGAAACACTGGAGCCCTGACATCAGGGAACTGTATGTGTTGTTTGTGAGTGTCTTATTTTTCTTTGTCTTCATATATAAATACTCCTTTTTTCATAAATCAAGTATTTCACTGGACAATCATTTATTGCTGCTGCTGAGGGTATTTTAAGTTGTGAGCCTATGAATACTCCTATGTGTCTACTCCCCACCCAAGAAGGATTGGACTGCTCGACTTACACTACCGCTGAGAGTCAAGTAGGAGAGGAGTTGGCCTAACAGCTAAGGCGCTCGACCTCGGACCTGGGGATCTGGGTTCGAGCCTCGGTAACGACGCCAAAAAACTCCTGTGATTCTGGGCAAATCACTTAATCTCCCCGTGCCTAAAATGAAAGTGTGTCCTCATGTAACGTAACTGGTGCTATGTAAAGCGCACTGATACCTGATTCGGTTCGGGTCTAGTTCGCGCTATATAAAACTCTGCAAAAAAATAAGGGAAAAAAAAGTGCTGAAGTGGTACTTGGCCCAGTTGTTCAAGATCCATAATAGGTCGGGTTCCGGAACATCAAGAGTAAAAGACATCAACCCCCATGGTTGGGCTCAGTAGTTTCTGCTTGTCCCATCGCCCCATAATGGGGTTCTGACAATGAGAGATACATTAGGAATTGGCAGGTAGCCTTTAGGTATGTAGGGTCAACAGAGGGCTTTTTTAAAAAAAAGTGTTACTCAAGGTTGCTTAATATCAGCAAGAATACGTCCCGCTCTGTCGATTGATTGATAAACTATGTGAAAAGGGGGCAAATACTTCCTCTTTTTTCTTTATGAATTTTGAGGGGTATGGGTCAGTTTTGCATGTGGGGAGATTTATTGTGTTTAACATATGCATATTCTTGTCTACAGACGTATATGTGTGATGACTACTATGAAAAGAAACGGAAAATCCTACTGGGTATGGTACACTAACTCATTCTATCTCCAGGTGCCAGTGAGTTTTGTTTTTCAGCTTACACACCAGTGTGTTATAAGAGCCTCAGATGGTTCAACATAAACCTGCCCTGCCAAAACCACTCAGTGACAAACAATCTCTACTTAGGGTCATGCAATACTATAGAGTCTGTGATGTGACGTTCTTCAGGGTGTGACTGGTGAACCAAAAGTAGCCCTGTCAAAAATGTTCAAAGCATCCCACTCCCTACATATTCTAGTGCTCTTAATCATTCTCCTTCTCTTTTCCCGAACAATTTTTCTCTACCTTCCCTACCCTTCCTATTGAATCCCCTTCCAAGGCTGCTGCAATTCATCTCAGAGATCTGGAGAAAGTGGCAGAGGCACCAGGAGTAGGCATGAGTTTTCAAAACTGGCTTCCAAAGGCTCCAGTCCACTTGAGAACAACCTGGTGGAAAAGGCCAGACTGGCCCTGATTTCCCTGAAGTGTCTGTCAAACTTACCATGCGAGCTTTCCGTCATTCTTTTATTCCCTGAGTTGTTGTATGTTCGAGCCCTCTTGGAATCTTCTGCATAGGTATTACTTCCTGTAACATGGAATGGGGACTCATTACTTAAGAAATGCATTCCCCAGTAGCTTCCCTTGCAGGTTGTGGTGTCATGCTTTTTGGATTTCACATCAGTAGGCTGGTGGAAAACATGCTGCTCCGAAGCTCACCAGCTGTTATCTTATACTTCTCCCTATTCCTTTTTTAAGAAGCCCCATTAACTCCTCTTTTTCAATATGACATCAGACTTTTCTATGTGCCCAATGTTTAATTTGTAAACAAGTAGGTCTGGCATATGAATACACATGTGTTGTGTGCCATTGAGGGATTTAGGTACTAACTAAGTAATCACACATGCACTTGGTCACAACTCTTTGCAGTAATGCATCCATTCATCAATCCCCTGAATCATATTTCCATTCACTGTCTGACACAACTGCAATAAAACACTCAAGCCTGACAACATATGCAAGATAAATTAAAAGAATGCAAGTAGAGAAAAGAAAACATGCTGCTATCTAAACATGGCAACAGATGTTTGCAATAACTGAACTAAATATAGCAAAAACAAAACTAAACATAGGAACAGGTGTCCGTCTTTTAAAGGTATTGTAGATAGTTTATTACAACATTGGAACGTTGAGCGCTCCATTGGAGACAATGCAGAATTCAGGCTTCTAATGGCTGGTAGTAGCCTGGAGAGAAACATTCCAATGCTTTATTCATTTCACAAATGTTGATCTGAACAAAGGCCTCTCAGAGCCCAAGGGGATTTAAACCCCCTAAGGCTCTGGGAGGCCTTAATTTTTACAAATTAGAATATTCTGTCCTCTTGGGGCAGAATGTTCTAATAGCCTTAGAGCCCTCCGTAGAAGGCTCTACCAGCCATTAAAAGACTGCTCCCTTGTTAAAGGCCCTCGCCTTTAACTCTGGAGCAGGACTCCAAGGGTCTGCTTCCTATGTTCACCCCCACTTGTTGCTGTGATTCTGTGGTTTTTCGACTTTAATGTGGCTGTGGGCCTGCAAATCAGACCCGCAGCCCAGCTGTTCTCTCTCTAAATTGATACCATGTACTTTAGGTACATACCAGATTGGGTATTGGGTCACCTCTGTGAGCCCCTGTATAGTGTACCATAGGTACCCAGGGCATAGGTGCATCCAAGGCCTACCAGGGGCTGCAGCATGTATTATGCCACCCCTGGCTGGCCCTCCAAACTGGCACCACAGGCTGATCACTCAGCTTGGGTAAAGTGGTGTAATCACCCCTTACTTAGATATAGTATAGCTATATCTACCTTATATATAGACACATATGCACCTATAAGTCACTCCTATGGTAGGCCTTGACAACCCTGGAGGCAGAGTGCTTGTATTTATGTGAGAGGGTGCCCTAGCATGAGCTGAGCCCCTCTGCAGCTTTCGGGACCATCTCCTTATAGCTGTTCTATGATACAGCCACACCATATACTCTTAAGTGCATTATAATCCTCGCAGTTAATGCTAACTTTGGTTTGGCTTTATCAAAACATGTCGTGTAAGGTGTCAAACACTTTGGAATACTACCCCCGCCAATTCTGGTGGCAGAGGTAGCATTCCACCCTTCTAGAGGGAAAAGACATGGATGTTACTGCTTTACCCGGTTAAAGTTAAACAGAGCCCCAGCATCACAAAATTAATGCTGCTGCCACAGACACAAGTCTGACCTCCTGCTGCTGGATGAAACTCCGGCGGGGAGACCTGGACAATAGGTTTCATGTCCAGGGAGGTGCCAGCACCTCCCCAGATAGGCAGATGTTTATTGGGACAGGGAGGGCTGCATCAGCCGATGCTTTTTGAGACACTGCCTGGGGCACACAAGGTGCTCAATGCATACCCGGTTCAAATCAGTTGCTGGGGCACTCCAGCCTCACTCTGGCGTGCAACTGGACAAAAGGAAAGGGGTGTAACCACTCCCTTCCCAGGTCCACCCATAGGAGGGACCTAGGCAGGGAATCCAGCCCCTTAGTTTAGTATAAGTATAGGAGCTATGTCCCCAGGACTTTAGATTATTCTGGAAAGAAACTTTGATACAGAACTCTTGGACCTTCGACATTCTATTCTGACTACAAGATGGAAGACATCTCCCTTGTGGTCAAGGAGTGACCGCCCTGTGCAAACAGACACCAACACTAACTTGCCGGTCTGCTTTGTCGATGCTGCCGCCGGAACCCGAAGACTCAGCAACACAGGAACTAGACTCTCAGCCTTCTCTAACTCCGACCCACATCCACAGCACTGCTGAGACCTGTGGCGGACACGAGAGACATGGGACCAGACACCCTGGACATCCTGCATTTTGCTAACTGCTCGACAACCGAGGTACCCTTGCAATTGTGCATTGCGGAACTAGAAGCCCTAGACCAAAACACCATTTGCACTGAAGCTCAGCCCTTCACACTCCACGAGTGCCGCGTGGGGCCTGCTCTTGCATTTCAGCTCAACACGTCTTTCCTGTTCCTTGCCTGCTTGCTTGTGAGACCCCTGAATACTTTTCTTTTGAACTAATCTACTTTCCTGATTGCTCCAGGCTTGCTCCAGCTTCCCTTCAAAGGAGAAGCGCAACAGACCTTGCTGGTCTACAACAGAGCCAATCTTGTTATCCTGCGTGGGTTGCGGTCGCCAATCCAGATATCAATACCGCAGTCAACTAGATCCTTTGTGGGAAAGCTCAAATCCAGCGCCTGGTCATCGTCGATGCCTCCTGGACTTTGTGGCTGAAGAGACAAACTCACCTTGTTCACCTTCAAGTACGCGACATCACCTGGTTCTTTCATGTTTCCTTCCTGGTCACTGGCTAGTGACCCAGACTCTGACCCCTCTGCTTTCAGGTTCTTCACATCACCAATCCACCCTTGGATCCACCCGGATACTTTTCCTCTGGTCGCCTGCAGCATTTCTTTGCAGATCTCCGTAGAAAACTACGACGAAACTCGACACGAAAAGACACCTATGCACCCGGCTTGCCTGGGTGAGGTAACAAGAGTACTCCGGTGCTCCCGTGGGTCTTCACTCTCGAAGTGTCCTAGTTTAAAAGGGTTCCATCCTAGTCAATCCGGAAGAGTCCTTAAACAGTAACTTTGTAACTTCTTTGTTTGCCATTATAAGTCAATGGTAACTAGCGACTGTGTTTAGACACTGCACGCGCCTCCTGTGGGCCTCCTACTTCCTAACCTTTGGTTGTTTAGTGTAGTCCCAGCGATTCTACAGGCCGTAGGCCTGCTGTCTAACTCTCACATGGTTCTTATACCACTTCCTTAGTGTATGGTTCGTGAGGCCCCTAGGGCTAAGGCATAACTGTATATGTGCAGCTTATTGTAAGCTAATTGAGTAACTTGTGATGTACTTTGACCTCTGACCTCATAAAGAGTGCAGAGGAGTTGTGTTAGAAATAAATACATAAATATTTGATATATACCTTGTGTGGTGTCCTTTCATTTGGTACTCAAGGGATTATAATTGGTAAAACAACTTGCTTCACATGCTCTCTGAAGTCTTAGCCTATGACTGCTGGTCCATGCTACCACTAGGATAGCTTGTCTATAAGGTTGACTTTACAACCACCATCAATAAGGGTTGATTAGACTGGTGCAAGGTGCCCACTAGAATAGTGGACATCAAATGCCAGGCTAACTTCTCACAGAGCCCGTTACGTCAGGCTCCAAGGCTATATTGTTGCTTTATAGCTCAAGCAAGGCTGTGAACATGAACCAACAAGCAGTCTTTTTAGAGGAAGCACACAATTTTGGCCCAATCATATCCTTTTTTTTTTTTAAACAGTTCTTTATTGAAGTTTTTTACATTTTTGATCAGCCCACCCCGCCGCCCCCCTCACCCCACCCCCATACAGGCAATTTAAATGAAATATACATACATTCGATGTGGTAAATAAAAGGAAATACGGTTTCGAGAAAACAATAATATTTCTGTTAGAGTAATTAAAGACATTACTAATCGGGACCTTCTATCCAATGTGTAAGAGGGTACCATGTTTCTAGTCCTTTCTTTTTCTTGTTCATACCGTTCCTACTGTAAATAGCTATTTCCAGGCTATATGTTGCTAGCAATCGTGCCCGCCATTGCTGAAATGTTGGTGGATGTACTGCCATAGAGACAAACAGAAGTCCCTTCAATTTAACGGGTCGACTATCCCTATCTACACCCAATATTATTTCAGCTGTTAATCTCTATTCTTGTCTCAAAGATTCCTGAAAGAAAAGTAGAGATTTCTCGTCTGATGGTGCTAAGTGTCCGACATGTGGCGAACATGTGTATTAAATCTACTTCCGGCATCGCACATCTAGGGCACAGTGTCCCTTTACCTGTACTCCATTTGGCTTTTCTATACGGGGTATAGTACAGTTGAAAAAAGGTTTTATAAAATTGGGCTTGCAATTTAGTGGACAATAATAGCGATTGTAAAAGTTTGAATGCTTTCTGTATTGAAGTCACTGAAGTTCCTAATTTGTTCTGCCAGTAATGGGTATGATTATCCAAGTCGTCGGGAAAACCAGTAATTACATTTTTATATATTTCCCCAATTTTGACTCTGTTGCTTTGAACCACTGTTTCGATTAACTGAATTTTCTGGAATGCCACACTGCCACCCCCCTTTTTCATAATAAAATCCCTAATTTGTAGGTATTTGAAAAAATCGCGATATTCTAGACCAAATTTATTTTTTAAAGATTCATAGGAACTAAAGCCTGTTGAGTCATAGAGTGAGCCAATTTGAGAAATGCCCGACCTGACCCACCGTGTCATACAAGTGTCAGTGAAGATCTCTGGGAGGTTATTATTTCTATGGAAGGTTGTGTAATAAGAGATCCTACCGATCCCCAAAAGTTTAAGAACATGGTTCCAGGCAATATAGATACCTTTAAGGGTTTTGAAGCGAACTTTTTTAAAATGACAATCATAAGTTAATCGCCACAAATGTTCACCCGCTTCTTTACCAAGGATAAGTTCCTGTGGAGTTGGAACCGACCTCTCTAAATTAGGCTCCTGATTTGAAGTTAACAGCAATCTGCTATATTTGAGACTTGTAGCCCACTAATAAACTTTAAAGTTAGGTAACGCAAGACCTCCTCTATCTTTTGGTAGGGTGATGTATCTATAAGCTCTGCGTGTTCTGCCGTACCCCCAAATAAAACTAGCAAAAATACTGTCTATTTCTTTAAATATCAGTGGGTCAAAGTTTAAACAAATTGTTCTAAAAAATATAAAAATTTAGGAAAAAATAGCATTTTAATTAGATTGCATCTTCCGATAATTGTTAGATGTAAATTATGCAATCTACTTAAGCTTCTTTCTGTTTGTTTCAAGAGTGGATTCAGGTTAAGTTTAACCAGATTGTTTAAGTTTGAGGTAATATTAACTCCTAGATACAGTGCGTTATCAACCACCCTTTCATCACAATAATTGCTTTTGCTGTTAATTATAATCTGGGTTTTGTTTTAATTTAGTTTGTACCCGGAAATTTCTCCGAAAATGTGTGCTTCTTCTTCCATTATGTTGACTGCTTCGTTTGGATTAGCTGTGACTATCGCAATGTCGTCCGCGTATGCCAGGGTCTTGGTTTCTCCATTGAGGGTCTTTATTGGTGTTATAGATGGATTGGTTTCTAACCTAAAGATGAATGGGTCTATAAATATAGCGAATAGCAGAGGGGAGTATGGGCAACCCTGCCTTGTCCCTCTAGTCACTTTGATGGTGTCTGAAATGTCCCCATTTATCATGACCACTGCTTCTGGATTGACATACATCATGCGAACAGCATTAATGAATTGGTCCCCGATCCCCCTCTTTGACATAGCAGTCCATAGATATTGCCAGGAGACCCTATCGAATGCTTTTTCTGTGTCTAGCAGTATTAGTGCCATAGGGTCTCCTGTTACTTTTGCTATGTCAAAGAGTGTAATTACCCTCTGAAAGTGATCGGCGGTTGATCTGCCCGGGACGAATCCATGTTGCCTGATTGATATAATTTTGTGAATTACTGGGGCGAGTCTGCTAGCTAGCAATTTGGAATATTTTTTAGAGTCATTATTTATTAATGTAATTGGACGGTAGGCCTCTAATTCTTTTTTTTTTTCTGTCCTCATAACCTCCGATTGGACTAGTGCCATATAGGAATCGACGGAGAATGACTGACTCAGTTGAGAACTGGTAGGGACACATATCTTGAAGGCCATCTATCCCACAGTCTTCCATCGAACTCCCAGGAGGCACTAAATCCTACTCTGCCATCCCACAGCAGATCACGGAGTAGTTTTGGCAGCCATATAGGGGGCCGGACATAAACCGGATAACAGCTGTTCCAATGGTGCTAAAGACAAAGAGCACCTTAGGATATCAATCATTGGACTCGGGGAAAAAAAAAAAAAAAACGAATATATCACTGAGACCACTTTATCAGATGCCAAAATGCCCTTTTTCTGCGATTTCCAGATCTAGCCAAATCGATGACTGATGTCCGCAATACAGAGTCTTGCCAGTCTCTAAAGGAAGGAGGTGACAGGTCCTTCCATTTCCTGCAGATCTCTCTTCTTGCGAGCAGGATGGAATAAAAAACTAAACATTTAGGTAGATGTAGTACTCCTTCCAACACTCCAAAGATGATCAAGGACAGATCCAATTTGACAAGATTTCCTAAAGACTCAGTGAGGCAGTTACTGATATTCTGCCAAAAGGTTGTTAGTATCGGGCATTCCCAGAACATATGTGCATCTGTAGCAGTGACTTGACCGCATTTAGCACAAGACACTGTCTGACCTCCTGTAAATTTAGAAAGCCTAGAGGGGGAGTAATATGCTCTATAAAGGGTAAAGACATGATTTCTGCGAAGCCATGATGGCTTAACGATGCTCCACAAAAGCTGGAAAGAAGATTTCCAAAGTGTTTGTAAGTTCACATCCCCCAGAACAGAACCCCATACTGACTCTGGTAAAACGAAGTCTCCATCTACCTCGTCCATTATAGAGTTGTACCATCTAGATATTTCTTTCTTTTCTGGCCCTCTACTTAGTAGATCGGAGATAAAGGGGCTATGACCACCCAGTTTGAACTTATTTTTATTAGCTGGGGACGTTTTATAGGCTGCTGTCCAACTATAAATCTGGATATATTTGAAGCGTGAAAGGTTAGGACCAATCTTGGCTTGCAAATATTCCCATGAGAATAAATCTCCCTCATAAAAAAGGTCCCCCCAAACCTCCATGCCCGCCTCCCTCAAAGGGACTGCCAGGGTGTCATCAAGCCAAACCGGGCTTTCGGGTAGGCCCCTAATTCTGTTGGGTCTTTATTCTTTTTTGGGAATACAATGATTTTAGCCCAGGCCCAGGATTCCGGTGGCCGCCCACCCTGAAAGACATGATTCACAAGGTTGGTTACAATTTCTTTCAATTGCTTGCTGAATCTAGTATAAAATTCCACAGGAATTCCATCTAGGCCAGTTGCCTTACCAGAAGGGAGGCTATTTATTGATAGGAGGATTTCTACCCACTGTGGTGCCCCTGCAAGCCTATCTTTATCGGTTTGAGGTAGCTGAGTCCCTGTAACTAGATCCAAATATTCATCAATTTTAGACTGACTATTACATGTCTCGGTATATAGGTCCACATAGTACCTCTGGAATGCATCCCTGATCTCTCTGGGGTCTTGTGTAAGGCCGTTGATAGGGTCTCTAATCTCTTTGATTGTGTTTTCGATGTTCTGCTGTCTTGTGAGGACTGCTAGTTGATGTCCTACCTTCTCACTTAATTCATACATTTTTTCCTTATTCAATGTAGCTTTACAGATTGCTTTTGTGGTAAGGGTTTCTGTTATTAAGTTTCTTGCTATGGCGACGTCTCTTACAGCCCCTTCTATATTAGTTCCGCCCTGAACGGCCCTCACCAGATCTTCTTCCTTTCTTGCAAGATTATCCTGTAGGTTTTTTTAATTTTGTTTTGCTTCTTTATTACTTTTTATTGAGAATCTGAGAGTTTCTCTCTTATTCCCGCTTTGATTGTATCCCAGACCACTTCCAGGGGAGCACTACCCCAATTATGCTCTAGAAATTCTGGAATCCAGTTTTCTATAAGCTTGCAGTATTTTTCATTGATCAATAAAGCCCTTTCAAATGTCCAATTACTGCGGTCTGATTGTATCTTACCGGTATCGATACTTACAATTAGGGGATTGTGATCGGATAAAACCCTTGGTAATCGGTCTATAGAGCAATTGGATATGATAGTGTGTGATGCAAATATATAATCCAGTCTGGCAAATTTAAGATGAGGGTGGGAAAAAAAGGTGTAGCCGGGATTGGTTGGGAGTTTCATCTCCCAACAGTCATTTATCCCATGTGCATTGCAAAGCTCCTCAAGGGCTCTACCCTGATAGATAAAGTTGTGCCCAGACGACCAATTAGATGGAAGGTTTAGATTAAAGTCGCTTCAAACAATCATCCGGACTGGCCAGTGTGCTAATTCATTAGATAAGAATTCCAAGAGATCGGGGTCGTCTGTGACACACCCATACACTGAACAGATCGTACGTTTTTTCCCCATACCAAATTGGCACTCCGTGATGGCCATCGACCAAGTTTATCGGAAGCTGATCTCGTAAATCGGAGCCCCCCACCCCGTGCCAGGATAGCCACCCCTCGTATTTTATATGCCTGGGTTGTTGCTATGACTACTCTATATCCAAGGGTTTTCAGTATATGTCTTTGGGACCCCTCAACATGAGTTTCTTGGAGACAGACGATTTCTGCCCCGATTGATTTGAGACCTATTGCTATTCTTTGTCTTTTTTTTGGATCGTTAAGCCCACAGATATTGATGGTCAATATTTTTAATTTAGCCATTCGTACAAATAAATTCTGCTTTGTATAGCTTTGGGCCTTCTCTCAAACTAAAGTTCGCATCTATTCCTTGTTTATAGTCTGGGATTTTTATCTTTATTATAGACCAAGCCATAGCTTCTGCCCTGGTTCCTTGCCTGTATGTCCACCCCCTCCCCCCTTCCCAAAAAAAACCTCCACTCGGCCCCACCCCCCCACCCCTTGGCCCCACCCGCCCTCCTCCACCATCCAACGAGGCTACCTGGTTCTGAAGGAACCAGGTTGTGGGCATCTGGGTAATCAGCAAGCCTCTAGCTGCTCCATGCCCCGACCCCTGTATCAGCTGGGAGAAGAGGAGGAATTATTCTCTGCCTTAAATTTCCAAAGAAATCCTGCATGTATACACATTATTAATAGTATTGCTGTTGTTTATCAGTCTTTAACATCCCCCCCCCCTCTTCCTCCCTTCTTATCTTGACCTGCTAATCATACCGCTGGTGGTTTGGATAAGTTAATGTATGAATATAGTCTATTTGCTCTGGGGTTTTTTAAGTTTGTCTCTGTCTTTGCTTGATTCTGTGATCTCCTCTAGATATACTTGTGCCTGGACTTCGCTAGTGAAGCTTCTAGTGACGCCATTAAAGATGATCATTAATCGTGCAGGGTTCTGTAAATATACAGTGGCGCCAATCTGTTCAAAGGGGATAAAAAGTTGCCTCATCCTCCATCTCCGTTCCACCGTTGCATGAGCGAAGTCAGGTGTGCTAAAGAACATAAAGCCTTTATGTTCTCTTTTACGAGTGGGTCGTGCCAGATCGAAGATAGCTTCGCATAAGAGAAAATTACCCAAATATACCAGCATTGCTCTTGGGTATTGTGCTGGTGTGTGCAACCGTTTAGGGAGGGTCAGTGGAAAACGATGAGCGCGCTGGATCTCTTTGTAACAATCCCAAGCATTTAGTTCAGGGAATGATTCTTTAAGAAGAAATGTCATATAGCCCCTTGGGTCGTTCCCCTCTGCCCCCTCGGGAATTCCAGGAAAGCGTAGATTATTGCGCCTAGCTCTGTTTTCCTGGTCTTCGACCTTTAGCATCAGGTCTTTCACGATTCCCTCTTGTTTGTTTCCCTGTGTTTGCAAGGCGGAAACATCTTTCTCAAGGTTCTCGGTGCATAGTTCTACCGAAGCCATTCTATCCGAAATTTCAAGACACGTTTGGCCCACTTTGTTAATTGCTCCTTGGAGTTTCTGGATGGCGACGTGGTTCTTCTTGTTATCCTGTTTAACGTCTTCTTGGAATTTCCTGATCGACTTTAACACATCGCACAGGGAGGGTTCTGCTTGATTTCCCCCGATGCCAGATTGATTATAGTCAGTCTTTTTGGGATCTCCCAACAGACAAGGATTCGGGTCAGACAGTGATGTGACTTGTGGAGATGAATTCCTCAATCTGTGATCAATCCGATCTGTATTGCTCCCTTGATCAGTGGTGTCCTCATGAATTAGTTTGTTTAGTCTCTTTTGTCTTCTTTTCCAGTTTTTTTCTTGCGGTGTTATCCTTAAAGGACTCATTCATCTTCTTAGAGTTTGGGTCTGAAAAATCGGAAGATTCAGCACTTGTCCGCTCAAGTCTTTGTCTCTGTGCCTCGCTTGAGGTAGACACCCCAGTCTCGTAGATTGCAGACTCTGCCTCTGACTGAGACTCGTCGGGTGGTACTTGTGCTTGTACTTGGGGTTGAGTTCTCTTGCTTAGAGATAGGGCATTTGTGGGTGCAGTTTGAGCAAGATTAATATCCTCCCCTCCGCCTCCTTTAGAAGCATCACTGTCTGATAAAGGTTCTATAATGCCTGTGTCTTGATCCGGGCCTTGCTCCTTATCCGGGGCATCTGACTCTGCACCAGTGGTCAAACTTGGAGGTTGAAAAGTGGTTAAAGCTGTGTGTCCAGCTGTCTGCTCAACTTCTTTTGCAGGTGGCGAACCGGCCATTCCACTTTTGGCCGCAGGGTGCACACCACGAGTTCCCGGTATTTTTGTCTTGTTGCTTGAGTTTCTATCATGCCCATCCTCCCCTTCTAGATCCAATACTTCTTTGACTATTGGGCTGAAGATGTTTGAAATCCGTGGTTGAGCATCATTTGACTGTCCGCTAGTTTTGGCTGCCGACTTTAGGTTTTTTATTGTCTGCAGTCTCCATGCCTTTTTAGCTAATAGTTCCATTCTCCCAGATGATGGCAAGCTGTCAGAACCCACATCTATGTCTCTGTCCTTATCATTATCTTTGTCTTTGTCCTTAACTTTATCTCTATCAGTGTTCTTATCTCTACCCCTCTCTTTTTCTTTTACTTTATCTTTGTCTTTATCTTTGTCGCCTTTGTTTTTGGACCCCCTTGTTTCAGGCCGCCTCGTCGCGCTTAGCGGGCCTTGTGTGGTTTGGAAGCCTTGATTGCCTTGATTGCCCTGTGGGTTTCCTGTACCCTGTGGGTTCATGAATATTGTCTCACTCGGCTCGCACCCAGCCCCCCTCTCTCCTGCCATGCTTACTATTGCGGTCTTGTCTTTATCCAGCGCTGACCTCTGTTGTGATCTTTCACTCCCTCGGTCGAAAGCGCGATCACAGAAGCAAGAACAAACAGCCTTCACCTTTGCTTTGGTTGACCACACTGACCGACGCCTCTTGAAGCTCTTTGGCCACGACCACTGCCCCCTGCAGATCAGTCGGGTCACAATACAGAGGAGCGCTACGCCGGAGGAACCGGTAGCAGAGCAGGTAGCAGAGCAGGCAGAGCAGGCAGCATCAACCGCGTCGGAGACTGACCGGCATCTCTCTGGCAATGGAGTAACGCGGGCCAGTGGAGGAGGGCTGGGAGAGCAGTGGAGCGTCGAGCCGTCTTGTCCGTGGATCCCCCTCGAGGTAGTGAAGAAGGCTACCTGGTCCGTGGTTTCGCGGATCACTTCTACCGTCTCCAGACTGGCGTGGGCCCGCTGCCCGCCGCTCACAGAAGAAAAGAAAAGAAAAGAAAAAGAAGAAGAAGATATTCGCCGAGTGATGGCCCCCTTTTTTTTCTTTTGCCTCTTGCAGTTTCAGGGCTATATCGGAGTATCGCACAGCAGCATGTCAGACCCGCAATCAGCCAAGCACGAAGGAGTCGAAGGAATCGACGTTGGAGGATATCCCTTGCACACCGCGATGTACAGGTACAGCTCCTCAGCTCCTCAATCGGCAACCCACATTTTCACTGCTACGGCACGCCAGGCAGAATTGCTTGGTCTTGTCTTATATGTTTCGAAATGTCACAGAAATCTCACAAATACTGCCAGGTATTAAAAACGTCTAAATCCTTGAGCAAAGCAGAGCGGAGCACTTTAACTGTCACCAGCGCAACCCCGTATCAAGAAATCCATAATCCATAAGTCCTCCAATGGGTCTGGGGACACCGGGGGACAGAGGGGTCAGAACTCACGGAGCAGAGCCTTTAGCTCCCGATCACACTGACGCCATCTTGCCTCTCACCCGGCCAAATCATATCCTATACTCGGCTGATCCAACATGTGGGTGAAGCCTAAGGCCGTCTCTCTGTAGGACTTTGAAAAGCAGCCGCGGCCCGTGGAGGGAGTTACGGTGGGGCGAGGAGGGGGAGGGGCGGGTTGGAGGGTGCTAAAAACCGGCATATGGATAATTGCAGGTAAGTAAACAATTTAATTAATAAAATGAATTTTGTAGCGCACACTGCATCGCATTTTGCAATGCAAGGCGGACTACCAAATTCGTTTTATTAATTAAATTGTTTACTTACCTGCAATTATCCATATGCCGAGTTTTAGCACACTCCACCCTGCCCACGCCCTCGCCGCCGTCCCCCGCATCCGAAGAGCCACCACGGGAGGAAGGTCCTTCCTCTACCTGGCAGCCAAGACTTGGAACTCCCTTCCGACCCACCTCCGCCTGACCCAAGACCACCTCGCCTTCAGGAAGCAGCTCAAGACCTGGCTGTTCGAGCACTAGCGGACCCCCTCCCCCCAGCGCCTTGAGACCCTCCGGGTGAGTAGTGCGCTATATAAATGCTTTGATTGATTGATTGATTGATTGATTTGATCCTCCTCCCCGCCTCCCTGCCCCACCGTAACTCCCTCCACGGGCCGTGGCTGTTGAAAAGATATTTTTTGTTAATCACATAAGCTCAACCATAGTTCCACTGTTAAGCCAGACCTAATAATCCATGTATATTACTGTAGCCCTGGACTCTCGAATACAAAACTTCACTCTGAAGTCTAAAGTTAATGACTACCCTCCGACCTTCTGTGTTGGTGCCGGAGAAAAGTAAACACCATAAATTATTGAGTTATTTAAGAAACTTCAATAGCATTACAATGCCATGTGTGTTCCCCTGAAAGTTCAAGCTCAGGCAGAGGGCCAAAAGAACAAAATATTCACTGCTTTGTGGGGGGCTTGTACTTTTTTTGTGCAAGCACACAACTTCTGGCCAATTAAAACATGTACTCCTGTCTATCAACATATGGGAGGAGCCAAGTCCCTTCTCCTGGTAATGCTTCTTAAAGTCTAATTTTTAGGTTGATAACATGTCTGTTGAGCCATAGATAAAAATGGGGCCTAAAGTTTTGTTCAAAAGCCCTGGGCCAATGCTATCAAAGGTTGGGGTGTGAATACTAAAGTTGACAAATCGTAATTCCACCTCATGCCTTTTTTATCCACCGGACACTCCCTGTCTCTTTATCTCATCCTTGAAGGCTATTTTTAATTCCTGGTTTCTAGGTTAAGCCTGCGTGAATTCACTTGTGTTTAATATATCTTAAAAGGGGGCTCTTATCAGTTCCCAGTGCTGAATTACTGTGTTCATTCACTTTTGCATGGAACTTTTCATTTTGTTAACTTCCCCTGTCTGCACGCATTTCTGATACTACTGCTAAAGCTGTTGACAGTGTTTAATTCCATGTCAAGATAAGATCTCATCCCATGGATAAGGCAGATAGCTTCTAACAGTATGATGGAATGCTTTCTTTTTATTACTTATTTGTATACAGCAGATGCTTAAGCCTTTGAACATTTGTGGCATTTCCTATTCATGCCTCAGTACCTTTCTTTGCATTTTGTAGGCATTACCGGATAGATTTTTTTCAACTTAATCTATTTGGTCATTATGAATCTGATCAAATTCTAAATGTTGTAAATACATTGCAAGTTAAAAAATAAATTTAATATACAAGAGCTATGCTACATTTTACTACTAAACAGGCAGCTACAAGTGCAGTTACTTGCAGAAAACAGGATCATGATTTGAATGGTGCAGCAGATGCAGTAGCACCGGGCCTAAAAGTTGACAGACTCCTCTAAACACATAATATTGCTATATTTGACTTCTAAACAGGCAGTCACAATTGCAGTTGCCTTGCAGTGAAATGACTTGATTTGAATGGTGCAGCAGGTTCAGTGGCAGAGGGGCCCAAAGCTCTAGGGACCCCACTAAACCCAGATTATTGCCAAAAATGTAAAACTAAACAGGCAGTCACACGTGCAGTTAACTTGCAGACAACAGGGCCATGACTTCAATGCAGTGACATCAGGACCAAAAGCTCTATGGTCCCCACTAAACACCTACAATTGCTACATTTTCCTAGAAAAGTCAGTCACCTTGCAGACAACTGGGTCATGATTTGAATGGTGCAGCAGGTGCAGTGGCACTGGGGCCAAAAGTTGTCACAACTCCACTAAACACCAAATATTGCTAAATTTTGCTACTAAACAGGCAGTCACAAGTGCAGTTATCCAGCAGGCACTAGGACCATGATTTAAATGGTGCAGCAGGCGCAGTGGTACCGGGGCCAAAAGTTGTCAGAACTCCTCTGAACACCAACTATTGCTAAATGTAACAACTAAATAAGCAGTTACAAGTGCAGTTACCTTGCAGGCATTAGGGTTATGATTTCAATGGTGCAGCCGGTGCTATGACACCGGGGTCCAAAGCTCTAGGAATCCTTCCAAAAACCAAATATTGCAATATTTTACTACTAAACAGGCAGTCACAAGTGCAATTACTTTATGGGCTATAGGGTCATAATTTGAATGGTGCAGCAGGTTCCATAAGCACCAAATATTGCTATATTTTACTACTAAACGGGCAGTCTCTAATGCAGTCATCTTGCAGGCACTAGGGACATGATTTCAATTGTGCAACAGGTGCAGTGACACAGGGCCCAAAAGTTGTCAGAACCTCTTACATATATTATTGCTATTACATCAATTTATTCTATTATCTCCCTCTTTCATTTCATTTATCTAAATATTACTATTACTTACCCACACTATACCACTAGTAACAACACAATATATTGCCTTTTTGTACATAAACATGTCATAACACTTTAACAGACTCTCTATAAATTATATGTACAACTACTTAGTAAGCTACAACTGACATCAAAAAACTGCTTATTATTAACGAAATAGGTGAAACCTAATGCATTTACCAATGCTTGTTCTCTTTGTTGCTGTTTTTTGGTCTTTCTCTTCCTCCTTATTTTCGCTTTTTTTGTTTTTCTCTCCTTTGCTTTGGATCGAAGTCTTTTGAGGTAAAATACGTGCTGGTCCCCAAAAATAAGTATCTGTGTGCCCCACTTGTACCTACTGGCTCATCTAAAGCACTTAGTGTGCATCTCCTTGCCATCAATCTGTATTATGAATGTGAGTGCGTACTCACTGCATCTGTACAATGTAATGGCCTAGAGACTCTTTCGTACAGTCATACATGGCCCCGCGCAACAAAATATTTTTCATTTTAATCTCAGCCTGCGTAGACTCACACAGACTAGCCACATACATACACACATTTCACCTGAAGTACACTAGTTCCCTCTTTGTGCATTAGTCATTTTCCAAATTTGACAGTGTGGATTTTTACCAGATACTTTTATGACACACATGCGACTAATTACTTATGAAAGGAGTTTTAATGCTGTAAGATTTACAAGTCCTAATATATAGGGATATCTGTGGTATGTTTCTCTCTGGGGATATTCTACCACAAAAGGAGAAACACTAAGGGCCAGGGTGTTTGTATGATATCAGGAGGATAAAGCATTGTAGATCACTTCTTTGTGCTACTCAAGGAAGATCAAATGTTTAACACATTGGGGCATATTACCAACAAATAGCGATATTTATCGCTAAGTAGGGTTAGCGGCAATAATTTTATCGCCGTGTAGCGACGATTTTTATCGCTTAGGAGCCTTGATATTATCAAGGTTTATCTCCTAAGCGATAAAAATCGGCCGAAATGCATGAATATCGCTGAAAAGTCAGCGATATTCATGCATTACCGAGCAAATGCTCTTAGCCATGTTATCCACCTCCCATTGGATAACATGGCTAAGAACTGCTCAGGGCAGGAGAAATTCGCGCTTAGCGCGAATATCTCCAAAAGTTGTTAATAGGAGCTAGCGATGTTAGCGACTGGAAACAGTCTTGGCACGCCCACTTTGCATGTCATTAGTGATAAATTTCTCTGATATGCAAAGCGGGGCCCAAGATGGTGGCTTTCTCCTACGAGCTGTCGCTAACTGGTGTTAGCGACAGCTAGGTAATAGGGAGATAATTTTATCTACGCTTTCTTGGCTTTCCAAGCCAAAAAAGCGGAGATAAATACCTTGATAATATGCCCCATTGTTACTTGCAAGAGTTTGTTTTTCTGATATTTATTCATGCAGTAGCGATAACGAAAATCTTTTTTAGCCATGCTGAATTATTTTGTTAGCTACAAGAACACTCCTTAGTGTGAAAGAAATGTAATGGTACACTTCTGATTAATTTCATGCATGCGCTGGTTTCCTCATACCATATTGTGTAGAGTTTCTCTTTTGCGATAATTCACATATAAGGTTATGAAGTTAGTAAGCATTCACTATGTATTTTGTTTATATTTTTCCTGCCTAGAACAGGGAGTTAACCACATTCCCTCGTCTATGCATATATACCGTAGGCGCTGGAAGTAGGGTCGAGGGGGATGCTTTGTTTGTAAACATTTTTCCTAGAACTCCTCTCCTTCCATTCAAATCTAGTTTTTCCAGGCTCGACAACTTTGTGTACAATTTCAGTATATTTTCACTGGATAGGGCAAGTCCTGCTCTGAATGTTTTCTGTACTTGTAGATCCTCTTTAATCATCTCCAGTTCTCTGTAGTTCCACATATTTATTATTTCCAGCTCAAAGTAATAATTGGACTGGGTGAACCCCTTTTTCTGTGTGCCCAGAGATGCAGAAAGGGAGAAAAGTCATGATAAAGAAAAATCATTTTAGGCTACAAAAAACATGCTAAATTAGGTTTTATTTTCAGATTAGTTGAAAAACATGATTTTTCTTTATCATGACTTTCCTCCTTCATGGTATCTCCGTAGTTTTAATTCTTAATATTAATTTTGCTATTCCGGGTTCCCTTTACGAATAAAATCTGGTCTAGTTATCATATTTCCAGATATCACAAGTCTTGGGGCTCTTTGCTGGAAGGAGCGAAGTATCCAGATCAATATTTGGAGCACATGAACTATCGATTCATGGGTCAGCCGATAAATGCAAATTACTGTTTACAAATAGTGGCTGGTGGAAGATTAAGGCACCAGGTAGCAGGGTTTCAATAAAAAGTTGTTCTTTTCTTTCAAACATTCTCCCTATTATTCTTTCATGATCATGACCCATTTATTCCCCTTTCTTCCCCTGCATGATTAACCACAGTGAGTAAAACGCTTGCTTTGGAAATATGTGATAATCTTGAAGTCATGCTTTCAAAACCTTTTAAGGCGGTCTCAGCCGTCCACCCTTCAGAGGCCAGTGAACTGAGTGGGTTTTGTGTTATTATCATTAATATTATTATCATTTCACTTAAACTCAAGGCTGTGAACATGGGCCAAGATACCAGATTCAAGTTGATGTGTATGGGACCTTTGTTTCTAAAAAAAAGCAGACAAAACACCGAAAGGCCAAGCGGTTTCCTGGGCCACACATTTTAAATTTAACAATAATGAAAAATGTGCAACAGTGTATTTTTGCAAAGTATACCTTCTGTGTAGATATACACATCCTGAAGGTTATGATAATGCCAAGCAGAACAAATCTGAGCTAAATTGGAGTTGGTATTTTATTCACAGGTGTTTATGTAAAAATGTCCAGGGTTGATTGTGTTTGCGGAATACAAATGTGGCGACACCTCTAATATAACACCTTCATAATTATACAAATGAAACCTATCACTTAATAAGCTCTTTGTTTAAAAAAAGTTAGCTATGCTTATTTTAGAAAAATTGCGTCCTTGAAGCGTGGGTGAAGCTAGCCTGTCCAGGTGACAAATGGAGATCATCTGAAGACAGTTCCTGGAGCTTTACACTCTTCTCTATACACTTGGTTAAAGATTTTGGCACCAATTATGAGTTGGACATCACTTCCGCTGATTCAGGTTTACCAGGTACAGAATTGCACCCGCTAGTCCTACTTGTGTTTTAGAAAATAAATTCCTCCTTCTGTGAGGAAACGGGCAAGCGATTGGGATTAAACAATCAAAAAGATTGCAGGAGCTATATATAAGCTGCCATTTTGGGCCCAAAAACCTATATTTGCACGGTGCAGAGACAGCAAACAATGCCAGAAAAGGAAGTTCTGGTGCCAGTGTTCCCGCGCCACCAACACCCTGCAACTTGTAATTGGTCATTTTTCCTTCATAGTTAGACAATTACAAGTACACTAAATCGATATCCATCAGATTTATGCAGCCATTCACAGTGCCTAGTTTTCTACTCCGGGAAATACTGCAAATTGCACTTTGCTTCCAGTTTTAATAGTACTTACTAACCAATCAATGTGGATCTTCTCCACCTCACTCCTCAGGCCGAGGGCTGTGGAGCAAGTTTCAGCCAGCACTTAATCAACTGGCATGTTACAACTTCCATATGCAAATAAATTAAACCCTCTTCTGCCCAACTCATAAAGCTATGAAAGTACTGCACCAGCTGACATTTTGTGGCTCTAAGAGGACCATTATAGATGTCAGAGTGACCTGGAAACTACCTGCATCTCCTGACTTCATTAACAGGACTTGTAATGTGAGGAATATTAAGTTGTAAAAGAATCTGAATGATTGTCTACTCAGTCTTCATCAATGCTTTTTCTCTAGCGACAATGTCTAGATTACATGTTTCTCACAATATTAAATACCAGATATCAGAAATTTGTATACTTGGTATTTAATATTGTGGGGGCAAACAGGGCTTTCGAAATATAACCACAATATTGCACAATTTAAAAAACAAGATGCACAATTGGTAATACACTTGGTAAATAGAGAATAGACAACAATTTCATACGTTCAATATTGCCTAATATATATACACAAGTTATTGACTATATTCCATTGTGCCTTCCACTATGCCTCCTGGTCACACTCCTCCAGTCCACAATAAGCCTTTTTAGGTTTCGTAACCTGGCGAGGGGCGAAGCCCCTCCCAGATCGAAATCTGTTGTTTTTAATAGTGAGGTTAGGACAGCCTCTGTTTCCAATTGGCTAGCTCCATAAATGGAGGCTAGCCATTGGGAGGCAGAGGCTGTCAATCGCGCTTTCTCTTGAAAACGCGATTCGGGGGCGTTTCTGGTGCTTTTTTTAAGCCCCGCCCCTTTGTCCCGGGCCGCGCTGCGATTGGCTACCGGCCCGGGACACCCCCGTGACGTCATTCCCGGGCCGCGCTGTGATTGGCTGCCGGCCCGGGACACCCCCGTGACGTCAGCCAATCACAGCGCGGCCCGGGACCTGACTTGTTTGTTTGTTCTCTCCTTTATGAGGTAAGTTGTGCCCCTCCCGCCCGCTGTCCGTGTCTTTGCCCCCTCCCGCCCGCTGTCCGTGTGTTTTTCACCCCCCTCCCGCCCGCTGTCCGTGTCTTTGCCCCCTCCCGCCCGCTGTCCGTGTCTTTTTCACCTCCCGCCCGCTGTCCGTGTCTTTGCCCCCTCCCGCCCGCTGTCCGTGTGTTTTTCACCCCCCTCCCGCCCGCTGTCAGTGTCTTTGCCCCCTCCCGCCCGCTGTCCGTGTCTTTGCCCCCTCCCGCCCGCTGTCCGTGTGTTTTTCACCCCCCTCCCGCCCGCTGTCAGTGTCTTTGCCCCCTCTCGCCCGCTGTCCGTGTCTTTTTCACCTCTCGCCCGCTGTCCGTGTCTTTTTCACCTCTCGCCCGCTGTCCGTGTCTTTGCCCCCTCCCGCCCGCTGTCCGTGTCTTTGCCCCCTCCCGCCCGCTGTCCGTGTGTTTTTCACCCCCCTCCCGCCCGCTGTCCGTGTCTTTGCCCCCTCCCGCCCGCTGTCCGTGTCTTTTTCACCTCTCGCCCGCTGTCCGTGTCTTTTTCACCTCTCGCCCGCTGTCCGTGTCTTTGCCCCCTCCCGCCCGCTGTCCGTGTCTTTGCCCCCTCCCGCCCGCTGTCCGTGTCTTTTTCACCTCTCGCCCGCTGTCCGTGTCTTTGCCCCCTCCCGCCCGCTGTCCGTGTCTTTGCCCCCTCCCGCCCGCTGTCAGTGTCTTTGCCCCCTCCCGCCCGCTGTCAGTGTCTTTGCCCCCTCCCGCCCGCTGTCCGTGTCTTTGCCCCCTCCCGCCCGCTGTCCGTGTGTTTTTCACCCCCCTCCCGCCCGCTGTCAGTGTCTTTGCCCCCTCCCGCCCGCTGTCCGTGTCTTTGCCCCCTCCCGCCCGCTGTCCGTGTCTTTTTCACCTCTCGCCCGCTGTCCGTGTCTTTTTCACCTCTCGCCCGCTGTCCGTGTCTTTTTCACCTCTCGCCCGCTGTCCGTGTCTTTGCCCCCTCCCGCCCGCTGTCCGTGTGTTTTTCACCCCCCTCCCGCCCGCTGTCCGTGTCTTTGCCCCCTCCCGCCCGCTGTCCGTGTCTTTGCCCCCTCCCGCCCGCTGTCCGTGTGTTTTTCACCCCCCTCCCGCCCGCTGTCCGTGTCTTTTTCACCTCTCGCCCGCTGTCCGTGTCTTTTTCACCTCTCGCCCGCTGTCCGTGTCTTTGCCCCCTCCCGCCCGCTGTCCGTGTCTTTGCCCCCTCCCGCCCGCTGTCCGTGTGTTTTTCACCCCCCTCCCGCCCGCTGTCCGTGTCTTTGCCCCCTCCCGCCCGCTGTCCGTGTCTTTGCCCCCTCCCGCCCGCTGTCCGTGTCTTTTTCACCCCCCTCCCGCCCGCTGTCCGTGTGTTTTTCACCCCCCTGCTAAGCCCTGTTCATACACCTTTTTATCCCATTGTCTTTTGGTTTACCCTTAATTTATGAATTCTTTATTCTATTACCTTATTTGCTATTATCCTCCCTTCTTATTTTTATTTTCCTTATCTTTACATGCAATGTCACTGTTACCCACCTATCCATCTCACCACTCTAGCCACTTAGTCCGTCGTATATTTTTACCTCCGCCGCAACTTTTTCTCGTTAGTCCATCTTTCTTTTTTATTGCGCACACCCTAACCTATCACATGCGAGTTTATTAAATATATTACCGGCGATCGGCTCGTCACCTAACCTTCCAGGGGAATCACTCTTCACCTTCACGTACCCCGAATTCTAGCGAACAACGTTTTCTACTTCATGTAAGTGAAACCTCGAGTTAACATTCACGGCTACGCTAAGGAGCTCCGCTCCATTAGTGCACTTTGTTAAAGTCGATCTCCATCCCGTTTTTTTAGAATCACGTTAAAGCTGGCCCGTTTCGAGCCTACACCGTGAGTGTTCATCTAGCAGCTTCTTTATTAAACACCGCTACTATTAACCCACACGTTTGGTTTTTTTGCATGGTAGCTTTGTATTTTCACATGGTAGCTTTATTTTCTGACGCTTTACTTACGTTTCGATTTATGTCTTTGAGCACTTCACTCACCGCCAACTAAAACGGATATCACCCTGTACCCGGTGTTCACTATCCTGTGTTTTTCACCATCACTTCTTAGCACATATCACTCGTTTGCATCGTCCTCACATTTGTTTTGATTTTAGGCACCTCACTGTCAGTAAACCTTGAATGCACATACCCTCCATTTACGTCATAGTAATGGATATCCCATTCTTCTTCATCCCTTGTAGATACCCCTTGATAAAGGGCTCCGCCTGAAATGCATAGGGAGTGGAATTAATTAACCCACATGCAAGACGCTTGTGAACATTAAATGAACCTGATATGATGTGAATATCAAAAAAACTTTTTCTTCATGAAATAAAATGCAAAGAAACTATCATAAACTTGATTGGAGTCTAACTGTTTAGAACCCCACGGTGTGCCTCCATCCAGGGATGCACTCACATTAATGCGTGCACACAACTCCTTTGTACCTCTCAGCGTCATTGGACGGTGACGCCACCTGGGAGAGCACCCCACCCACCTACCAAACTTAAGCCTAAACTACTGATTATCCTAGTAGTGCACCTCCCAACCTTTGATTGATTTGCCCCCCTCCCGCCCGCTGTCCGTGTCTTTCTTTTCGCCCCCTCCAGCCCGCTGTCCGTGTCTTTGTTTTCGCCTGTACCTCTGGTGATGCAAAGGAGGAGTGTACTAACATGGGTAGCACTACACAAGAACATGGGAAATGACAAACTAATGGTAACTTCCAATCTAAGAAATGTGTTTGTAATTGGTGATTCTTGTTAATTAAGACCATCTTTAGTTTGTAGGTTTCGTTTGGGTGGAAGTCTTAAAGCAGCACATGCGGTTTATGTGCGGCGAACTGGTTGCACCTATTCAATGGACAGTTTTTCACCCCTGGACAGTTGTTGCTGGACACTTGCAAAACAGTGGTCTCCAGTCTGATTCACGTTTATGGAGAGAGTTGCTCGGAGCTGTCTAAAACTGCCTTACCTTTTGTGCTTTTTGCTTTCTAATGTAAGAAGTTGATTCGGTGTTCGGATGTGCGGGCAGTGCAAAATGTTTTGTTTGTTCGTTTTTTCCCCTCAAAGCACATTTCTGTAACGGGGAGGCTAGTGTTGGTAGCAGGTTTAAGGGAAATTCTGGTGCTCAGAAAATGCACGACAGGACCTTTTAGTATCAGTTTTCAAACGACTTGAAAACATAGCGTCTGAATTTGTCCTCACTTTTTTTTTACTCCAGAGGCTGCCTCCCCCAGTGGGAGTGTTGCCCGCTTCCCTCGCTGCTGTGCTGTGTTTTCATCCTCCTTTGAAGCAGGTCTCTCTGGGGGTTTCTCGGGTGACTGTCTTTTGGCCAGTCTTAGATGGTAAAGCTATTGGAACTTGTGCATTCTGTTTTTATTCACGTTTAACATGCCTGTTTTTCAGATCTCCTGGTCCCCTCGTTGTTTTCCGAGTCTTACTGAAACGTTATTTTTATGTGCAGCACTTAGATGCGTTTGTAATCAAACCAGACTTTCAAAATTCCCATGCGTGGGCATTTTCTTGCCTTACTTGTATGGAATTGTATATAGAAACGTGCAAGAAACTGGTATGAATTTAAAGGCCCGGTGTCCCTTATTCTGGCGTTTTTGAAGTGTGCACTGCCTATGTTTAATACTATGTGCTGCCCTGTGTTCTCACCGTAGCACGAGCCTCGGGGTGTAAACAGGCGGTCACAGGAGGAAGAAATACTGCTGGGTAGGTGCTCCGGACTCCTTTAAATAGAAATGAATCTCCCCCCAACCCTGGTGTCCGGTGTAAATACGTTCTCTTAAAGTGCCTGGTAGGTTCACGAGATTCATGTGGATGAACCAAAACTTGGGGATACATGTAACATGGTATGAAAAATGTATCGTGATATTCTGTCAATGCAAGTAGGAGGGCGGCGGTGGTACTGTTTATCAAGTAATGAGCATGGGCGGGAGGTTTTTAGGTTTCGGGTGTGTGTGTGTGTGACTGCTCCTGGGTGTGTGTGTGTGTGTGACTGCTCCTGGGGGTGTGTGTGTGTGACTGCTCTTGGGTGTGTGTGTATGTGACTGCTCCAGAGTATGTGCGTGTGTATGTGACTGCTCCAGAGTGTGTGTGTGTGTGTGTGTGTATGTGACTGCTCCAGTGTGTGTGTGTGTGTGACTGCTCCAGTGTGTGTGTGTGTGTGTGTGTGTGTGTGACTGCTCCAGTGTGTGTGTGTGACTGCTCCAGTGTGTGTGTGTGTGTGTGTGTGACTGCTCCAGTGTGTGTGACTGCTCCAGTGTGTGTGACTGCTCCAGTGTGTGTGTGTGACTGCTCCAGTGTGTGTGTGTGTGTGGTAGTAATTGCTGTCTGCTGAGGTCGTCCGTAGGGTACAATAGTTCTCACATTTGGGAGAGGTTAAACTATTGGCAATGTAAACTTCTCCAAAGGCGAAACCGTTGCATTGTAAATGCTTGTTATTTGATTGTCTCAACATTGCGCTCCTCTGTGCCCTTGTTGAAATGGGAACATTTGAAAAATAGATGTAAGTTCCCTAAAGCCATTCCTGAACCAAAATAGTGTAGTTTGACTTGACATCCTTTTACCTTATATGTTCATAAGGAAGCTTGTGGGACGCACACCTTGATGCACACAATCTATGTCATGCATTCCTAAACCAATGTCAGAAACTCCAATTTTTTATAAGATTTAGTATATAAGGACTACTGTTTGACGACTTGTCAGCAGAGGTCCTTCGTCCTGATTATTGCCCGGAATTCATGCCAGACATGGTCTCACCTACTGCCAGCACACTTCGCAGATGTTACATCTCACCATAAACTTGTAAAGCCGAGTGCTGGAGGAAGACAAGACTAGTACCGCAGCCTGTGTTTCCCCTTGGCATGGAACACTGTCTTCTTTCCTCCACTGAAAAAGACATCCTTTGTTCTCAATAAGGTATGCAGTGTGTCTCTTCTCCCTAAGAAACTCCAGACTACAAGTTGCTCTGCCTTCCATGTTCACCCAGTATAGTGCACAGCAGTAGGCATTAGAGTGCTAGATTAAATTTTAAAACATGCTAAAATAATTCATTTTATTCTTGTTATTTATGACGTATCTTCTTGCTGTTTTTATAATATTCCGTGTAGTTATTTTAGATGTACTAAGAAACAGATTGTTCCTGTAGTAATAAATACTTTTAATTTGAAAGAGTTCATTGTTCTTAGCGCAGTTTGTGTGATACCGTGAATAATGAAATAAGGTTTGTGATTGTTAGTAACCCAAAAGTGATAGTTCTAAGTCAATCACACATTGAATAGCTTCTTGCGGGGCTACAAAACCTGTCTTTCACATTTATTGAATAAGGTCACTCATGTCACCCGGGAGTGGGAAAGCATACCTTGTAGAGTTATGCCAAAGTTGTAACTTACACAATAGTTGGCGCCCAATGTGGGACCCGTATCGTACAGTTACACCTTGAGAAGTTTTTCACCTTTCACATACAGGTGAACCATTATAAAAATCGCTGCGGAGACGTCCGTTGTAATCATGGTTACCTCCTACTCGGGATAGGAAGCATTTATCTCTGTAGGTTTGTCAAGCTTGACTCATAAGCGGTTATTTCCCATTCTCCGGGGCTTTCTAATTCTTCAATTGAATCCATTCATTATGGTGGCACCTATTGTGGTAGGAGTCAATTGCAGGGAAGCAGTCATTTAACATCGGTAAGCTTGAAGTGTCCACGATGTGGGGTGGGGAGGCTGCAGTTACTTTTATAATAGTTGCTCATTCAGCCTATGCCTTTGAGACATTTTACTCATGGGTGGAGTTCGAGCCTTTTTCAAAAATACACAGTGGCAATTCCACAGATACTCTATAGGGCTTACCAAGATTTGGAATTCCCTTTAACATATCAAGAAATACAGCGTTGATTCGGTAGTCAGTTGCCACATACGCACAGAAATGTCAGATTAGGGCCTCTGAGCAATGATGGGGTTACATGGCCAGTCTTAGCAGGCTATGCTCCTGTTCCCCACCCTGACAGACTAATTGTAGCTGAGGTGGCGGAGGCGTTAAATTATACAGCAGCCTTATACAGAAGACTTGTACAATTAGTACAATGTGCTTTGAGCTCCAGACCTGCTGTTGCAGCAGGGCCTGCTGCTCCCTCACAGATACATAACATGAATCCCCAGACTAATAACACCATCATGGGAAAATAACACAAAAAGCGTGATGAAATAGCTTTCTGGATTGCTCGTAAAACCAATAAACTACAAGCAGTGTATCCATACACAACCCCTAATATAATCACAGAATACTGACTATGTATCTCCCTCTTGGAATGGTTCCTTCAGCAGAAGAGAGTAACACCAAGGGAGGCATCTTAGCATGCATTTACACCAGTACACCTGTTACACCTTCATTGACTGTCCTCCCTGATGTACTTGATGTATGAAACAGGTACATAACGAGCACAGACATGCACCAGCTCTGGACTTAGGAATTAAATTAATTGGAATATTCTCCAGTTTCCTCTATCATCCTAGGTAACATTAAGGGAAGGCTCAAGTTCTGGCTATGTATCAGAGACTGGAAGCAGTTCCAGTTCAAGATCATGAATGGAACTACCAAAAATGTATATTTAAATAATTGCAGAAGTTGATATCACTGTAGGTGGAGAGACCTTGAGTGCTCGACCTGTTAAGCAACACTTAAAACCTAAACATTATACTGAGAGTTCATTTAAAGAGAAATCTGCAATGGATGGGAAGAAAAAACAGAAAGATAAAAGACAGACTGGATCACCCACTTCTAGGGAATCCGGCAAGGATGGTTATAACTTAAGAGACTGATAACTTTATTTTAAAACCTGACCAGTATCTATATTCTGTTAGCCACACTTCACATTCTTTTCAGGACACTGAAGATAAAAGAAGAGAAGGGGGGGCAGTCTGAGAACTGAAGAAAAGAGGTGCACAGTAGGAAAAATGAATAAGGGTGTGAGACCAGTGTCAGCATAAAGAGGGAGGAGAAAGGATAGGACTCCAAAGCCCCAGTGAAAAAGAAGAATGCAACAGGACTTTCTATAAACTGCAAATCCAGCTGCGAGTCCTCCTGCGAAACAGGACTTCGACTAGAGCTTTCCTTGACAATGCCACCAAAGTCACAATAGTAGATCAGATGCTTCCAAGGTTTCTGGATGTGTATCCAACTGATGACTTTATATAGAATTTATTTGACCAGAGTACAAAGGGTGGTGACCATATTAACATCACATGGTTACAAAATTGATTAAAAAAATTGGAAGATTGCCTAGCTTACAGTGACCGTATTAGAGGACAAGGTTTTAGCTCCGCAATTCCTTCAGAAGTGCACTCCTATGCAGTCTCTCAAAACACACTGAAAAAGTTGCAATCCTTCCTGGGATTTCTTAACTTAGGACATACATATTTGCCTCACTATACTGAGAGAGTGAAGCCCACATTTTATTCCAAACAATGGCTGAACAAGCATTCTGATATCTTGCATGCTCTAGAAGCAGACATGTTTGAGACTAAATATTTACAAACTAGGGAAAAGAAAACCAGGTTAGTTACCAGAGTCATACTCAGTCACTATGGTTACACCTGTGCGACCAACAACGAAGGACAGAGCGTCCTCTTTGCTTACAAGTCTCCCTTCTATTCCCTGGCTGAAGCACAGTTTGCTTCCTTTTAAAAAAAAATGTTTTATTGGGATACCAAACACAAAAAAGAGAAAAGACATAATATAACATACAACATAATAAGAAGCTGTGGCTGATACCCCATACTTTTTTTTTTTTACATTTTCACCCCCCACCCCGGGTGGATCCATAGTCCTACAAGTAAGAAAGAAAATAAGGGCTTTATACATAAACATACCAGAAACAAGAATAATCATACCGTCTTAACTAACCAATTAGTTAAAGACAACCACATTTTCTCCACTTTCTCCCTCGCCCGCCTCCCCTTCCTTTTACACACCGCAATCTCCCAGTTATATATAGATAATATTTTTCTAAACCAGACATGTTCCGTCAGGGGATCTGCATCAAGCTATACCGTAGCTTAACACAGACGAAAAGTTGCCATTGCAATGAAAACAATTTTTCTGTCAGTTTCTTCCATGACTTGATTAGATATTCCCAACATTATAACCTGCGGAGTCAATGCTACTATGTAGCCCAATATGGACCCCAATCGTTCTTCAATTTTAGATAAAGCTTGGGAGAGACCAGGGCAGGTGAATGTACAGGAATTTATATAGCGCAAATCACCAAGCAGGTAGCAAACATATGTGCACTGTCCGCAGCCAACAACCCGCAGCGTGTTCAATGTATACCTGTTGTCCCCCCACCGGTGTATATGTGCGGGGGTTACATAAAGATCTCACCAGGTTTTAAAATATTGCACTTGCAAATTCGCCGAGATACATGATGTTTGGCTGAACAATAGAGAGTCCTCACACTCCCCCTGTCCAGCCTGCAATACTGTTTGCCATCTATCAAAATCCCTTGGGATCACCCCCCATTTTATCATCAATTAATTTATAGACAGCAGCAGTAGCCACGTGATTACCATTGAGCAAATCAAATAACGGGATTCGATTCCGATTCGGACATCTTTTATCAAAGAAAACCAGAGTTTGTAAATATTTTTAAATATCCCTATTCTCGATACCAAATGGTTCTTTAAGAGCATCAAAGGAAAGAAGGTTAATCCCACAAAAATAATCCCCTATATAATGAATCCCTCTATTCTCCCATCTTCTGAAATATACATCCTGGAAGATTCCCGGAAGTTAGCATTATTAGCTAAGGGGGAATACCGATGGAGTCGCCCAATATCGAGCCTCTTCCTGACCGCAGTCAAGATTTTATAGGCCCCTAACAAGACCTTGAACTTAACCCGCTTAAAATATGCAAAGTCGATTTGCCTCAGTAAGAGGGCCCTTGCTTGTACCCCATATATTAATTGAAAAATTGACATTTCTGACCCACCCGAATTGCCCTTTATTCCAACTCCTCCAGATACTTCAATGCAATAGCCCAATACTACATTTGGAAATTAGGGACAGACCAGCCACCCCGATCTCTCGGTAGAGTCATGAACCTGAGTGCTCCTCTTGGGCGCTGCCCCACCCATAAGAACCAGGACACTACCTGATCAAATTTACAAAACCAAATCTTACTAAATTCCAAAGGAATAGCTCTAAAATAGTATAATATTTTGGCCAAAAAAATCATTTTGATAACATTGCATCTTCCAATAAGCGTCAAATGGAGATTGCTCATCCTTTTAGTAAATAGTTTCATATTGCGTAATAATGGAGCAAGGTTCAGCTCTACAATGTCAGTAGGGTTAGAGCTTATCTCAACCCCTAAATACCTGGCCTTTGCTACAATACGGCGATCCACAAGGTCTACCTTTTCGTTAATTACTATTTGCGTTTTGCTTTCATTTAAATAATAGCCTGAAACTCTGCCGCATTGTGATGTTAGCCTACCTATTTCCTCCAACCCCTGCTGTGGTGCAGATGTGGTGACAGCTAAATCATCCGCATACCCTAAGAGTTTAACATCCCCCCCTCGAGCAGAGACTGGGGGTATTGACTGGTTCTCCTGTATCAATCTTATTAATGGATCGATATAGATCGCAAAGAGTAAGGGAGAGCACGGGCACCCTTGTCTAGTGCCACGCCTTATGTTAATCTCTCCTGATTGTGTTCTCATCAATGCCATCTTGGCGATTGGATCCTTATACATACTTTTAACGGCTCATATAAAGCCCTCCACAATACCATAATATTTCATAGCCACCCATAAAAAAGGCTAGGAGACCATATCAAAAGCCTTTTCAGCATCCAATAAAATTAAGGCCATAGGGTCTCCTGTCACCTTGGTGTAATCAAATAGAGTTATTGTTCTACGAATATGGTCTATGGTTTCCCGGCCGGGGACGAAGCCGTGTTGCTGATGAGACACCATTTTTTTAAATACAGACGCTAGTCTATTGGCCAGAATCTTCGAATATATTTTAACATCGTTATTAATCAATGTAATAGGCCGATAGGCCCCTATATCTGTAGCCAATTTCCCTTTCTTTAAATAAATGGCACTTTTTGCATACCTCCATGACACAGGGGGAGATTCCCCCCTCTGAATCTGTCCAAACATCTCCAACATAGTTGGCGCAAGCTGTATTTGAAATGTTTTATAAAATTCTCCCAGAAGGAAATCCGGCCCAGCCGCTTTCCTAGATGGAACAGAATCTAGTGCATCAATAACCTCCCCAAGAGCGATCGGGGCATCCAACATTTTTCTCTCTGCCAAGGACAGAGGTTCAATTTTAACCTCATCAAGATATCCAGTAATCTCATCCTGTAATCCCGATGCATCTCTACTATCTTCCGAATATAACCTCTGGTAGAATTTTTCAAAGACTGCAAGAATTAATTCAGAATTCATCACAAAACCGATTTCTGGATCATTTACCCCCATAATTCGCATTTGTATTTCTTTCTCCCCCATATTCGCACAACTAATGTATGCCCCACTTTTTCATTGCTCTCATAAAGTTTGGTGCACCAGTCAAAATATCTGGCTGCGGCTTTAGCTGAGGAGATCTCCACAATGGCGGCTCTGGCAATTAGAACCCTAGTTTGAGCCAGATCAATATCCCCCTCTCAGATATAGCCTGAACCAGATTTAGGTCTGCATTAATCAGCGCCTAATATAGATCATTTAGCTTATTTTCTGAACCCTCAACCCAAACTGCGTGGTCTCCCCTCTGGCCCCTGCCTTCAAGGTGTCCCACACATTCTGCAAGCTAGTACTACCTTAAAAAATCTAGTGATCCACAGCCCCATGTGCTCTACATACAGATTATCACTTAGCAAAGCCCTATTAAAAGTACAGATAACATTTTTTTTTTACATTTAATGGGCACTTCCAAAACCAGGGGGTTATGGTTGGACATGACCTTAGGGAATTTTTCAATTTTACAGCCCTGCATCAAACTTTGGGAAATAAAAAAATAATCTAATCTTGAATGAGATTGGTGTGGGGCTGAGTAATATGTAAATCCCAAGTTGTTGCTTAGTATTGCTGCCCAAACATCCACTAGCCCATGAAGCTCCTTTAGTTGGCAAAGAGATCTATAGACTTTTGGCTTGCGCCCTTGATATATCAGTTCCGGATGATTCGATATTGCGCAGCCCAAGTTTATATTTAAATCGCCGCACATTACAACTGGCAGCGGCCATCCCACCAATTCAATTCTCAACCAATCATACAATTCCGGATCGTCTGACCCAGGCCCATATATAGAACATAAGGTAAACAGGCTGTTGTCTATTGAGCACTGGGTTATCGCCCATCTACCATATTTATCTGAGATGGAATGTGTAAAGTTGGCCATCCCCCGGGGAGCAAATATCGCCACCTCCCTAGTCTTAGTCTCCTGCAATTGAAACCCATCTAGCTCCATGATCTTGTTTCCACTAGCTTCGATGTGAGTCTCCTGGAGGCAGATTATATCTGCCTTCAGAATTCAGACATCCTCTTTTATCCTGCACCGCTTTGCTGCATCATTTAAACCACAAATATTGATAGTTGCTATCCTAACACTCCCTATGCATTATATGGAGTACTACAGAGAGCAAACACCACAAATATAGCCATATCTTAGAAAGGAGAGAGAGAGAAAAAAAAAGAAACAAACAGAGACACAATTTCAAGCTTTCCTCACAACACCCAATTCCCTTGCCCTTAAAATGGATCCTGCCACCCCCACCCCCCAATACCCTTCACTGCTGCAAAAAAGGTCTCCAGACCCTTGTGATGCCTCACACGGTAGTGCACCCCTATTGCTCATTGACCTGCCTGAGAGAGCCCGAGTTAAGCCAAGCCAAGTCCACCCTCCCCCTATCCACTGTTGCACAAGACCCCCTACAAGCCCAGCTATTAACGAAAGAAAAAGAACCAAAAAGAAAACCTTCAAGAAAGAAAGAGAGGAGGACGGGCACGCTGCCCATATCCCGAACCCACCATCTCTTCTTTCCTATTCCCTACTGCAATACCACCTTGTCTATTCACCAGATATCTCTTTGAGATAATTCCCCACCTGATTCTCAGAGACAAACACCCTAGCCCGCCCATGATGTATAACTTTCAATCGAGCAGGGTTCATCAAGTAGACTTCACACCCCAGTTTCTGAAAAGGAGAGATCATCTGCCTCAAACGCCATCTTCTCTCAACAATTGTATGGCAGAAGTAGGGTCACACAAAGAGGGTCTGACCTTCCGCTACCTTCTTAGCATCGGGACGGGCTTTCTCAAATATTGCTTGCCACAATAGAAAATTCCCCAAAAAAATTAGGATTGCTCATGGTCTTTGGTCTGACCCAGGGTTATTCTATGCCATCAGAGGAAATCGATGAACACGCTGAATCTCAGCTTCCCAGTTCCAGTGCGAAAGGTCCGGAAAAGCAGACTTAAAAAGCTTGATTACAAAGCCACATATAGCCTCTCCTTCTGCTTTCTCCTCTATACCCAACAAGCGCTGATTATTTCGTCGCTGTCGATTCTCCGACTCCTCAAGCTTCCATAAAATGTCAGCCATTCTAGCATCGTTGGCAGATGTCTTTTGCTCAGTGCTCTCCAGTTCCGGCCTCAAGCCCCACTACCCGCTCCTCCAGCACCATTGTTCGCACCATAACTTCGGTACAGGCTTTCGTGGTTTTCCTAATTGCTCCCTGACTTTTTTTTGTTGCCAGTTGCGCTCTTTTATGCTCCTGGTGGGCCTTGATTTGCATGGCCTTCAGAGTCGCGTAGATCAAAGACATTGAGGGAACCAACTCTCCCTTTGGCCCTGCAGTATGGGGGTTCTCTTTGAATCCTTTCTCTCCCTCAGCCCCTTCGCCTCCGGGGTTAGTATTTGAATATTCCGATTGGAGATGGATATTGGAGTCAGAGTGACTACTCTGTCGCTGGGAGCTGTGGTGTTTTTCCCCGTGGTACGACTGGAGGCTTGCCTGAGTGTATCAGCCGTTGTGGGAGCGCTATCTGTATCACTATTATCTGCAGATCCATCTACATCTGAATTCTCCAGCTCGCTATCTACTATTGAGTCTGATTCCTCAGCCATTGAAAAGAAGTTTTCCCCTTCCGGGGTCCCTGGTATTTTATCCCCCTCTCCTTGTTGCCCATCAGGGCAGGGATAGGGGTCAAAATTTGGTCCCCCAATCTGTGTCTCTAGTTGCATTCCTGGCTGCATCTCCATAGGTAGCTCTGCTAGAGATGATACGGGTGATGTTATGGCCAACTGGAGGTCTGTACCATCTAGCCCTATAGAAGCTCTGTCGATCCTGGGAGCAACATTGCCTGGATTACTTGTTGCTGGGTTACTTACTGCCAGAAGGATATTGCGAGAGTCCACCGTGGTGCCCGTGATGACATTAGTAGTAGCAATAGTAGCGGTAGTGGTGGTAGTATCTAATAAGGCAGCAGAAGAAACAGTTAAAACAGCTTTTTTACTCCTTAGCTGGATAGGTCTTCGTTCTGGGTTAGATTTTGCCTCAGAGCTCGATTTCCCACTTGCCGATTTCCCAGTAAACATACCTGGGACAGTCAGGGTCTTTTTTTTCGCTCCCCCATCAGATTGAGCCTGTTCCATATCAGGGTTTCCATTGCTTTCTGTAGCCTTCTCTGTGGCCTCTGTTGTTTCGTCTCCCCCATGCCTGAAAGCAGAGGCACAGTCCTGACCTTTCGCCGACTCCAACTTCTTTGTGGTGAGAGAGCCTTTCAGGTTTGCTCCACCATCCTTAGGAGTGGCTCGGGGGGTGCCATCATACTCCTGCAAAAGTAATCCATCAACGGTTGTGAAGGCAGCGCAAAGCTCAGCGTCCACTGCAGAATCGGCAGTTGTCCCGCTCCACTCCGCGCAGCGTGGAGGCGGAGTTCCGTCAGATGCTGCCAGAGCCGGCACAGACCAGGAAAGACCATGCAACTGGGTGAGCAGAGACTCGAGGAATCAAGGAAACGCGGGTCAAAGTGTCAATACAGCAAACAGCAAACAGCTAGGTAAGGGAGCAGCTTAGCTCGGCTTCATATCGTCCAGCAAAAAGCCAAGCAGTCAGGGAGCAGCTTCTGTGCACCTCACGCGGCCGCCATCTTGCCCTCTCTTTTGAGACACAGTTTGCTTCCATTGAAGCAATTCAGGCAGTCAAACAAACAGCTATCTTAATTTAGCGCCATTGGAAGATAAGCTTCCATTGGTCCATGTGAGGCACACCTTCGGCCATCAGTGAGATGGTATTCACACCAAAGGGGACTATGCAGCAGACCTAGCAGCAAAGGCTGCAATTCAGACTGTCAGAGTAGCAGCCTTAACCAGATCTCAAATAAAGATCAACATAGATATTTTAGCAGCAATAAATGTAACCAAGCAAGCTGGGAAACCTCCTGCTGATTTTCCTCCCAAATACTCCTTTACCCTTAATTCAAATAACATTCCTGTAGTCAGGATACCAGGAGTGGGAGACAGACTAATACATAATAGTCTGTCTAGAATAGAGTTAATCAAAGAAGCTCATGAGGGGCTGGCCTCTGCACATGCAGGAATAAACACAATCATAGCAATGCTACGTCAGTGCTGCTGGTGGCCTAGTTTATATAAACAGTTTTCAACAGTTTAAATTTTCTTTTGTCAAAAGACCCCTGCCAACTCCTCTCATGATCTCAAATATCCCTTTCTGGGTGATTTATTTGGACCACATTGGTTCCCTTCATTCAGCTTACAAATACACCAAATTCACTGGAAAATCAAGCCTCTAAGAGGCTCTAGGATTGGGATCACTTTTTTTAGTGTATATCCCTGCATTAGTCCGCCTCTGACGTGCTACAGCAGCGGGGAAGCTTCTACTTACTCTGCACAAAATTCAGAGTAGCTTGCTGACTGAGCAATGCCCATTTTTCTTGTCCTGGGAATCGACTCCCCCACCTTCTTTGCTGATGTGGGTGAGGAGGTCCGACTGCTCCTCACCTAACCCTGATCACCCACGATCTGGGCCAATCATCATTTTTCTGTATGAGCCCATCATTTTGTGCCAACCATCCTCACCCAACCATAACACTATTGCTCATTCCAGGGTAGCATGGATTGCCACAATTGTGTTGGGGGAGCGCTGTAGCTGGTTCCCATAGAGCGTCATCATAAATCGGTGTGAGAAGTTTGCCTGATATATGATGCTCACTAGTTCTAGTGATCACCTTGTATCATGCCAAGCAACCCTTATGGTGGAGGTTGTAAAGTCAACCTTATAGACAAGCTATCCTAGGGGTAGCATGGACTAAGCAGTCTTAGGCTAAACTCTGTAAAGGCATGTGAAGCAAGCTGTTTTACCATACACAATCCCCTTGAATACCAAATGAAAGGACACCACACAGATATATATTGAAAATATATATAGATTTATTTCTACAAATATCCCCTATACTCTTTATGAGCACAGAAGCAAATGCGTTAAAACAAAACACAGTTTAAATATACAAAGGTGCACAAATATGGATGAGCCCTAGGGGCCACCTAAACCATATACTAAAATAGTGGTATAAGAACCACTATGGGGAAAGTGAAGAGGCCTAGGGCCTGGGGAATCGCTGGAGCTGTTCAGGACTAACAGTGATGAAGTCGGAAAAGGCCCGCGGGACTCGGGTGCAGTGCTTAAAGTGCACGCATACACCAATGCAATGTCAATGGTGCATAAAAGTTACAAAGTTAGTTATTAAGGAACCTTCCGAGTGACCTAGGAGGATGAAACTTTAGACACGGACCTTAGAGGTGTGTACCAGTGTGGGAACACCGGCGTTGCTGAGTTACCTCACCCACAGGAAGCGGGTGCATAGGGTCGAAGTAGTGTCGGGTTTCGTCACGCAGGTCGATGGTGCTTGGAGCTGAAGATGCTGCAGGCGGCTCGATGTGAAGAGTTCCGGTGGATCCAAGGGTGGATCTGAAGAGGTGAAGACCTGAAAGCAGAGGGGACAATGTTCAAAAGTCACTAGCCAGTGACTACCGTGGAACCAGGATGGAACCAGGCGATGTCGGGTGCAAACAGGCGATGTCATGAAGATTGTCTCTGCAGCCACGTGGACACGAAGAGGTCAAGGACGTCCAGGAGTCGATCACGAACTGTCCCACAATGGCTCTCGCTGATGGCGGTGTCGGCAACTTGATTGGAGCAAACAGGCCTTGGCAAAAGCAAGTCACGCAGGAATCGTTTCAAGCTTCTCACTCGGACCAGCAAGGTCAGAGCGGGTGCTCCTTTTCAGGGGAGCAAGGGCCAGTCTGGAGCAACCAGACCAGCGGTGTAAGTTGTAGTTTTTGTCGCCAAGATGGACACTAGCCACGTGGCAAGTGACCGGGATGGCGCATCGAGTGGCAAAGTGCAAAAGGGCCTCACGCAGATCGTGGAGATGCTGGGGGGCTGATCTTCGGTGCAAATGCTGCTCGGTGTTGGGGCTTCTCAAACCCCAAAGCACAGCATCGAGGGTGCCTCGGGTGCTGTGCAGTCAGCTCTTCGGGGGTCTTCCAAGATGTCCGGTCCCACGTCTCTCGGTGCCTCCACGGGTCTCTTCTTTTCAGGGACTGTGGATCGAAATGTCTGGGAGTCTGGGTCTTGTCAGGCTTTGGGCTCAGGCTCCGGCGGGAGGCGGCGGCAAAGCAGACGTCGAGTTGCTGGTTGGTGCCTGTATTCACAGGGTGGTCACTCCTTGGCCACAAGGGAGATTCTCTTCAGTCTTCTGTGCAGCAGAATGTCGAAGTCCAGTCTTCTTCTTAGTTTCAAGTCGAGTTCAGGATGATCTGAAGTCTAAGGACACAGCTCCTACTCTTATTCCAAATCTGGGGGCCGGATCACCTACTAGGTCCCTCCTCTGGGTGGGACCAGGAAGGGGGGTGGTTACACCCCCTTTCCTTTTTTTTTAAAATTTTTTTTTATTTATTTTCACCTGGTATAAGATTACAAAGTTTTCGACAAAGTTGCCATTCAACCAATATATACAAAATTAAACATGAATTGATCAATCTATTCACTTTGTCAGAAGTAACTTAACATAAATTCAAAGACATAAATGAACATATAATATAATTATCTTTAGTACATCAGTTCATTTCTAGGTTCCCCCAAATTTTCTCAAATTTTTGGAGCGATCCGACACCCCTGAGTTCTGCAAGTGTACATTCCATAATTTTTATTTCATTAACCAGGTACCACCATTCCAAAGCGTTAGGTGGATTGGGGTTGATCCAGGCCCTGGCTAAAGTTAATTTGGCACAGGAAAGTAAAATTGATAGTAGTATATAATGTGGTTGATTTGTCAGATATGGACCTAATATTACCATGGATGCAGTTATTGGTGAGCTAAAAATGTTTTTTGTGATTAGAATCTTTCCCACTTCTTCCCAGAATTTCCCTAATTTCGGACATGAAAACAGCATATGGACAAGATCTGCCGCATACTCGTCACATTTCGGGCATTTAGTTTTTTCTCTTGTGATGTTATTCGAGGACCATTTAGAAAATCTTTCTGGGGTATAATATAGCATATATATAGTTCTATATTGTTGTAGTCGCAAACTGGATGATCTTACATAGTCATGAATGTTAGTGTAAGATGTACTTTTTTGTTTTCCAGTTAAATTAGTTCCGAGTTTAAAGTTCCATTTATTTGCTAATGTATCATTATCGTCGGAGCTTAGACCTATAAAGAATTTATATGCCGAGCTAATTATTGATTTCTCTTTTTTCGAATTTAATAGGTCCCATATACCCCCACTCGACAAAGTATTAATTCTGTTCTTTCGTATTAAAAAGTCATATATTTGCATATATTTAAATCTATGTGTATCAGAAAGACCATATAATTGCTTTAAAGTTAGAAAATTCAGTATACCTCGAGAGTTATAAAGATCGCCTAAAACCAAAATTCCTTTCCGTTGCCATTCACGAGATATCCCGTCACTAAATATACTAGGCAGTCCGGGATTTTCCCATAAGATTAATTGTGAGTGAAATATAGTGGTTTTACAATGTGTAGATATGTCCTTCCATATCCTTACTATATCTCTTATAGTCTTAAATTTAACCCTTTTGTAAAAGTTTGGGTCTGTAATATGGAGAAAAAATTGTTTAGCATCTCCCTTTAATGATAAGTAATGATAGAAAAGTAGGTCCTCTTCATTTAGTAGCGATCGAATACGTCTTATAAAAGAAGCCCAGAAGTATAATCTCACGTCAGGAAAGTTAAGACCACCAGATCCTATTTGATTTTTCAGCATTTTTAACGATCTCCTAGCCTTCTTATACCCCCAGATAAAATTGCAGAAGATCCTATCTAGTTGTTTGAAAAAAAGTCTATTCTGTGCCAGAGGAATTGATCTAAATAAGTATAAGTATTTTGGTATTATTTTCATTTTTATCAGATTTATTCTACCAATTAAATTTAATGGAAGTCGGTGCCATTTTTTTAAATTTAACGTGGTTGTTTTCATTAAATTTTTATAATTGATGTTATTAAGTTCTTTGATGTTTGAAGTAATTTTAATTCCAAGATATGTCGCGGTCTTGCATATTTCAGGTATTGGTTGAGGGGGAGCAAAGTTGGCTATTATTTGAGTTTTATGAGCATTTAATTTATAGCCTGATACATTGCCAAATTTTGATGCTTCAAATTTAATAGCTTTTAGAGATTCAGTTGTTTCGGTAGAGTATATGGCAATGTCGTCCGCGTACGCAGTAATTTTTAAGTTTTGACTGCCAGTCTTAAAGGGTATTATTCCTGCCTGAGTATCCAAAGCCTTTAAAAACGGTTCTAATGAAAGGGCAAACAATAGAGGTGATAAGGGACACCCTTGACGTGTGCCCCTCTTGATTGGAAAACATTGTGATGTAAGACCGCCATAGCTGGTATATGCTATTGGATTGTCATAGAGTGCCCGAATTCCATTTACAATTTTTCCACCAAATCCCATTGATCCCATTACGTGCCATAAATAGTCCCACCCCACCCGATCGAACGCCTTTTCGGCATCAAGCATTATCATAGCCAGGGGGGTAGCCTCTATTTCTGCTATATCGAACGCAGTTATTGCTGTGTTGACATGGGCTGATGTATCTCTCCCTGTTATAAACCCATGTTGTTGCGTGTTTACAATTTTAGACATTAGTGGTGCTAATCTTCTGGCCAGACATTTTGCAAAAATCTTTGCATCAACATTAATCAGGGAGATTGGCCTATATGAGCCCATCTCCTCTTTAGGTTTACCCTTTTTATGAAAAAAGATGATTTTTGCTTTGTTCCAAGAGCGGGGAGCTGACCCGGTTCTACCGATATAGGTAATTACTTCTAAAAGAAAAGGTGTTAGCTCCTCCAAACATAGTTTGTAAATTTCCAAAGGGATGGTGTCCTCACCAGCAGATTTTCCTAGTGGCAATGATTTTATGGCCCCTTTTAATTCTTCAGTAGTTATTTCTGAGATCAATTCCTCTGTCTCATTTCTTGTTAGCTTATTTGTTAAATTTTCTTTTAGATAGTTTTCAATTATTTTATCATTAGGCATATTCTCTGGTGTATATAAGATTTCATAATATTTGGCAAATTGTTGAATTATATCCTCTGGCTGATTATATCTCTTGTTATCAACCCCCATAATTTGGGAAATCATAGATTGTGCTCTATCCTCTGCTACTTTAAATGCTAAAATTTTTCCAATTTTATCGCCGCCTTCATATTGTGAAAATTTATATTTATGAACTTGTGCACTTCTTTTTTTTAAAAGAGTTTCTTTGGTTTTACATTTTAACTGGCTAAGATTTGCACTAATATCCAGGGTTGGGAGGTTATCTTTTAAAGCTTTTACAAGTTTTATCTCCTCAGCTACAATATCGGAAGTCAGAGTTAATTTATGATTGCGTCTTTCAAAATTTTGTTTTAAGATAAAGGTTTGTGTAAACCCTCGAATGCTGGCTTTACACGTATCCCACACTGTTAAACATGAAGCTGTGTTTCTGTTGAGAATCAAGAATTCTGTGATGTGTTGTTTTAATTGTGAAATAAAATTCGTATCTGATACTAAATTCCTGGGAAAGGTAAAAGCTCTTGGAGGTTTATGTTTCAGAGGCAAAGCAAATTCAATCATAATAGGATTGTGGTCAGATGTAATACGTGGATATATTACCATATTTGTGGATCTCAGCAGAGTGTCTGATATAAAGGCCATATCTAAGTGTGAACATAGCCTGTGGGGAGCTGAGTAAAATGTATAGCCTGGAGAGTTTGGGTATAGTGAACTCCATACATCTTTAACATTATGTAAATTACATAGATCTAAAATGGATGCTCTATTTTTAGGCATTCGTTTATAATTGCCCGGGCGTGTTGTATCCGTCTGACAGTTCAGAATACAATTAAAATCACCCATAATTATTACTTCTCCCTCCCAATCCAATAACGCTATGTTTAGTTGTTCAAATATTCTAGGATCTTCTTTGTTCGGTCCATATATAACACATGCTACTAATTTCATATTATCGAAACAAAGTTGGACGATTGCCCATCTTCCCCATTTGTCACCCTGTGTTTTAGTTATTTCTGCCTTGAACCTTTTGTCTTTTAATATAGCTACCCCTCTTATAGAGGACGTAGCTGCAGAGCTAGTTATCATCTCAAAACCCAGTTGACTTAACAGCTTCTTATCTTTGTCTATGATATGAGTTTCTGACAGAAATACTAAATGAGGATTATATAGCTTTAATTCTTCAGCCACTAACTGTCTCTTGCGTTTGTTGTTCAGCCCTGAAACATTCCAAGCCAGACATCTAATGTTATGCATCTCTAATAGGAAAGATATTGTCAATATTCAGCATTATTATATTTAGTTCAAAATAAAAGATACATTTTAGTAACAAAAGACTCTCATCAAGCTTTTCTACCAGGTTGAAAATATATTTTTTTCTTTCTTCCCCAACCCTCCCTCCACCTTCCCCCATCACCCACACCCCCACCCACCCCAGCCTGCGAAGACCCACCCGCTCCTCCCTCCCCCTACCTACTGCTGCCGCTGACAAGGCAGCGCCTGCGGCCGGAACCATGAACCCCCCCCCACCTTCCACCAGAAATGCCAACTAGTGTTGTTATTATACTTCATCGAGATTGGTGACTAAATGTGTTACCAAAAAAAAAAAAAAAGGAGCAAAGGTTAAGTATTTTAGTGCTAGAAAATGTCCGTGTCCGTGCCCCAACCTATAACCCAACCTATATCCTATAAACTATAACCTACACCTTAATATTTGATTGCTATCTGTATAAGGTTTCTGAATCTCCTTGCATGAGGACATCTGATGACAACTGAAAACTGAAAACGTCTGAGGCATTCCTTGCTTCTTTCCAGCCTTGAGCTCTTGTTAATTCTTGTTGAGACTGGCCACATATTCCTGCGCCTCACATACTTCACTAAAGAAGTTTGTGCGCCCTTTCATGATTACTTTAAGTCGGGCAGGTTCTTGTAAATATGCTGAGCCTCCCAGCTTATTGATAGGGTCTATTAGTTTGCGCATTTCCCATCTTTTGTCCATCGTGGGTTTACTAAGATCTGACCGAGCAGAGATGGTAAGATTATCAATAATTATTGGGGAATTAGGCTTAGCTTTTTGCCAGACCGCTTGTCGAAGCAGAAAGTTACCGAAATACATCAGGATTGGGCGTGGGAATTTGTTGCTCTGGCGCTTTTGAACAAGTGGAAGTGTGGGAGAGGTGTGGCGCCGTGGCCAGGGCGACTGACGCTGGAATCTGGGGACCACGGTTCGATCCCCGGCTCCGGCGGCAGGTTAGCCCAGCACCATGTGACTCTGGGCAATAGCTTGCTTAATCTTCCCGACGGCCCCCAGCGCCTAGAGACCCTTACGGGTGATTGTGCGCTTTACAAATGTGGACTTTACTTTATGTGCACGCTGCACTTGGGAATCCCAGTCTGAGAGATCCGGGAATGCTCGAGGTAGTAATTTCACTAGAAAGGCCCTCGGGTCGGATCCCTCCAGTCCTTCCGGGATTCCATAAAGTTTGAGGTTGGATCTTCTTTGACGATTCTCCAGGTCGTCAACTTTCGCTTGAAGTCTAGTTAGCTCAGCATCATGACGTTCCACAGTGGTATCTAGTCGTTGTGTTCCCTCTTCAACTAAGACTGTACGTTGCTGGAGCTCTATTATCTCCTGTGTGATACCCTTTAATATAGAGGCTATATCAGTTATTGAGTTTTGCAGTCTTATATTATCATTTTTCAGCTGCTGATAGTGTAGCTCTGATTCTGCCCTTTGATTTATCAGGAGTTTTAATATAGTGTCTAATTGGGAGTGATCAGTACCTCCTGGCTTAGTAGCTTCAGTTGAATTTGCCTTCATCCTTTCAACTGATAGTTTATTTAGTTCAATATCTGTATCCGCGGATACCGGTAAAGCAGATAAAGCAGGTGATAGAGCAGATGTTGTTGCCTTTGCCGCTGATAGAGAATCTTTTTCTTCTTTTGTGGACTCTTCGGTAAGAGCATGGTTACAAATTTGCAGTACATCGTTATCTTCAGGGCTGTCTGTAGGACTCCCCCCAGAAAGCCTTAAAGTCATAGTCTTAACTAACCCTTTAGCCTCAATCCACTTCCTTAGCGGACTTTTTTCACTGGCCATTCTTTTTGAGTTCAAAGAAGCTGTTCCTTTCTTCTTGTAGGTTGTCTTTGCTTTACCTCTACGTCTCTTCAGGGGTGGCTTACTCAGAGTCTTGTCCATGGCCTTATCCTGTTCCTCTTCTGTATCATAGTCACAGTCTTCAGAGGAAAGATGTTCATCAGCTAGCTCTAATATATGTTGTGAGCCATGATTGTTCATTAAATTTGTAGCATGTCCATCGCATGCTTCCAGAGTCTCCTCATCTTTATCGGTTAAATCCTCCGTCCTCGAAAATATAGCCAAATCTGAGACTGAATTAATTGAATTTAATAGTTGACACCCCCTTTCCTTTGTCCAGTTTTGCGCCAGGACTGGGGCTGGAGAGCCTCAGGACCGGTTTGAACTGGCCTATGCACAGGGACACCTTGTGTGCCCCAGGCATGTCTGATTCTATTCAGCCCAGTCCTACCCAATACACAAAATCCTGTCTGGGGTGGTGCTAGCACCTCCCAAGGCAGGAAACCCTTTGTCCAAGCTGCCCTCGCTGGAAGGACTCCCAGCAGCAGGAGGTCAGACTTGTGTCTGTGGTGGCAGCATCCATTTTGTGATGCTGAGGCTCTGTTTAACTTTAACCGGGGTTCAGGCTAGGTACACTTGTCCTGTCCCTCTAGAAGGGTGGAATGCTACCCCCGTCGCCAGAACTGGTGAGGGGGTAGTATTCCAATTCGTATGACACCTTACTCGACATGTTTTGATAAAGCCAAACCAAAGATAGCATTTAACCGCGAGGTTCATAATGCACTTAAGAGTATATGGTATGGCAGTATCATGGAACAGCTAAAGGACATGGTTCCGAAAGCTGCAGACAGGCTCAGCTCATGCCAGAGCACCATCTCACATATTTCCAAGCACTCTGCCTCCAGGATTGATGAGGCCTTCCATAGGAGTGGCTGATAGGAACATATGTGCCCATTTTAGGTTAGGCATAGGCATACTACACCTAAGTAAGGGGTGGTTACACTGACTTACCCCAGTTGAGTGATCAGCCAGTTGTGTCAAAGATGGAGGCCAGGCCAGGGGTGGCACAATACGTGCTGCAGCCCCTGGTAGGCCTTGGAAGCACCTATGCCCTGGGTACCTGGGTACACTGTTACAGGGGCCAATAAGGTGAACCAGTTCCAATTTCGTAATGCACCTAAAGTACATTGGCAATAATTTAGAGAGAGAAAAGCAGGCTGTGGGTCTGATTAGCAGGCCCACAGCCACATTAAGTCATAAACCAGTGAAGCAAAAAGCAAATATTTGGGGTGACCATAGGATAGCAGACCCTACTCTCCTACACAACCCCCCCCCCAACGCAGGGACATTAGACTAACCTTGACCAGTTGTGTCTTTATGTTCTAAGTGGAAGTACCTGGAGAGACCATCTGCATTACCATGGTCAGTCCCTGGGCGGTGCTCCACTGTAAAGTCCATCCCCTGTAGGGAAATGGACCACCTGAGCAGTTTGGGGTTTTCACCCTTCATCTGATTAAGCCATAAGAGGGGCTTATGGTCGGTCTGAATCTTGAAGTGAGTGCCAAACAAGTATGGGCTCAACTTCTTCAGGGCCCAAACCACAGCAAAGGCCTCCCTCTCAATGGCTGACCAAAGTTTCTCTCTGGGGGTCAGCCTTCTGCTAATAAAAGCAATGGGCTGGTCTTGACCATCTACATTAAGTTGTGAAAGCACAGCTCCCACTCCCAACTCAGAAGCATCTGTTTGGACAATGAACTCTCTTGAGTAGTCAGGACTCTTCAGGATAGGTGCAGAGCACATGGCCTTCTTCAGGTCATCAAATGCCTTTTGACAGTATTCTGTCCACTGAACCTTTTTGGGCATCTTCTTCGATGTCAGATCATTAAGAGGAGTCACAATGGACCCATAGTTCTTAACAAACTTCCTGTAGTACCCAGTCAGGCCCAAGAACGCTCTGACCCGAGTCTGGGTAGTTGGAGGGGACCAGTCCTTTATGGTCTGGATCTTACTCTCCAGTGGTTGAACTTGGCCTCCATCTACAAGGTGGCCCATGTATACAAGCTTACTCTGCCCTATCTGGCACTTGGTTGCCTTGATAGTGAGGCCTGCCTTTTGCAGAGCCTCTAGCACTTCCTTCAGGTGGACCAGGTGGACCAGGTGATCCTCCCAGGTGGAGCTAAAGACAGCAATATCATCCAGATATGCTGCGCAAAAGTCATCCAACCCAGTAAGGACTTGATTCAACAACCTTTGGAAGGTGGCAGGTGCATTTTTCAAACCAAAGGGCATTACCACAAATTGATAATGCCCACCTGGGGTAGAAAATGCTGTCTTGGCTTTAGACTCCTCAGCTAACCTGATTTGCCAGTGGCCAGCTGTCAAGTCAAATGTGCTCAAATACTTGGCAGAAGCCAATTTGTCAATGAGCTCATCTGCCCTTGGAATAGGGTGTGCATCTGTCCTGGTGACAGCATTGAGTCCTCTGTAATCCACACAGAACCTCATCTCTCTCTTCCCATCTTTGGTGTGAGGTTTGGGGACCAGAACCACTGGGCTAGCCCAGGGGCTCTCTGAAGGCTCAATGACACCTAATTCCAGCATCTTTTGCACCTCCGTCTTGATACAATCTCTGACATGGTCAGGTTGCCTGTAAATTTTGTTCTTTACAGGAAGACTATCACCACATGGGTACACCAGTTAGTCTGATTGGGTGTCAGGGAGAACATATGTCGATATGACTGCAAAACCTGTCTACAGTCATGTTGCTGATGTTCAGTGAGGCTGCCATCTAAGGCCACACCATCAACTGATCCATCCTCAGGGTTCTGAGTCAGCAGGTCTGGGAGAGGGTCACTCTCTTCCTCCTGCCCCTCATCTGTAGCCATGAGCAAGCCCATGTCTGCCCTGTCAACATATGCTTTCAGGCTGTTAACATGGAGCACCCTGTGGGGCTCCTGGGAGTTCCTAGGTCCACCAAGTAGGTAACCTCTCCCTTTTTCTCAAAGATTGTATGGGGTCCAGACCATTTGTCTTGGAGTGCTGCTGGGGCCACTGGCTCCAACACCCATACCTTCTGTCCAGGCTGGTACTCAGTCAGGACAGCCTTTTGGTCATGCCAGGCTTTTTGTAATTCCTGGCTAGCCTCAAGGTTTTTGGATGCCTTCTCCATATACTCAGCCATCCTGGAGCGGAGACCAAGTACATAGTCCACTATGTCTTGCTTGGACTTTTTGAGAGGTAACTCCCATCCTTCCCTCACCAGACATAGGGGTCCTCTTACAGGGTGCCCAAACAACAACTCAAAGGGGCTGAAGCCAACCCCCTTTTGTGGGACCTCTCTGTAAGCAAACAGAAGGCAGGGCAGAAGGATATCCCATATTCGCCTGAGCTTTTCAGGTAATCCTTTGATCATGCCCTTGAGGGTCTTGTTGAATCTTTCAACAAGCCCATTGCATTGTGGATGATAGGGAGTGGTGAACTTGTAGTTGACACCACATTCCTTCCACATAGCTGTTAAGTATCCTGACATGAAGTTGGCACCTCTATCAGATACTACCTCCTTAGGAAACCCCACTCTGGAGAAAATTCCAAGTAAGGCCCTGGCCACAACAGGAGCTGTTGTGGTCCTAAGTGGAATTGCCTCTGGGTACCTGGTGGCATGGTCCACCACCACCAGTATGAATCTGTGCCCAGATGCTGTAGGGGGATCCATTGGACCAACAATGTCAATCCCCACTCTTTCAAAGGGCACCCCCACCACAGGTAGTGGTATCAGGGGGGCCTTTGTGGTACCACCTGCTTTGCCACTTGCTTGGCAGGTTACACAGGAGCGACAAAACTCCTTTGTATCTTCTGACATGTGAGGCCAGTGAAAATGACAGACAAGTCTGTCCCAAGTTTTGTTCTGGCCTAGGTGTCCTGCTAAGGGAATATCATGTGCCAAGGTAAGAAGGAAGCCCCTAAATTGCAGAGGTATGACCAACCTCCTGGTTGTACCAGGCTTGGGGTCTCTACCCTCTGAATAAAGGAGCCCATCGTCCCAATAAACTTTATGGGTACCTTGAGCATTCCCAGCAGCCTCAGCAGCAGCCTGCTGTCTGAGGGGTTCAAGAGAAGGACAGGTTAACTGAGCCTGCCCCAAGTCTGCCCTAGAAGGTCCCCCTGCCCCCAGAAACTCAACCTGATCAGGTTCAAGCTCTTCAGGGACAGTTCCTTCAGGGGTCTCAAGATCATCTTCCTGTGAAGGCTGATCCTCACTTGAAGGCAGTTGGGAAGGCACAGCCTTTACCCTCCTGTTCTTCTTCTTGGAAGGTGCTTGGTCCATTGTTCCAGGATCCAAGACCTGAGGTTCAGAGAGGCACTTTTTGGCCTGTGACCTGGTCACAGCAAGGACATGTGATGATATCCCTAACATCTCTGCATGAGTCCTGTACTCAACTTCCGACCATAGAGAGTTCTCCAGGTCATTGCCCAACAAACATTCTACTGGGAGATCAGCACTAACCACAACTCTTTTTAGGCTAGTTACCCCTCCCCAGGAAAAGTTAACAAGTGCCACACTATGTGTAGTAGTGACATTGCTGGCATTGGTCACCAGGTAATTATCACCTGGCAGGTATTGTCCAGGGTCCACAAAGCTAGGTGTCACCATGGTGACACTGGCACGTGTGTCCCTGTATGCTTGAGCCACTTTATCATTAATCAAAGGCGTCTGCCTGTACTTGCCCAGATTACTGGGACTGACAGTAGTGGACAAATCAATCTCCACATCACAGATCAAGACAGCCTGTGTAGGGGTTCTGACTAGGCCAGAATCTCCCTCAGTTCCCAAGGTGATACCAACTACCCCCTTAGTCTGTGGACCAACACTGCTGACTGTACTATTGGGTGCAGGTGCCTTAGGGGCTGCAGTGTTGGGGGCTCCACCCTTTTTACACTCACTTGTCCAGTGAGAGGTGTTTTTACAAAAACTACACCAGGGTTTTCTTTGACCTTCTTTCTTCTTCTTCTTGGAAGTTTGGGACCCACCCTCAGTATTAGTTTGGGGCCCTGTTGAAGACTTCTGGTCTTTAGCTTTCTGCTCCCCACCCTTCTGGTCTGTTTTCTTCCGGTCACCACCCTGGTTCTGGTTCTGGTTCTTTTGCTTAACTCTGGTTCTAACCCATTTGTCTGCCCTCTTTCCCAATTCTTGGGGAGAGGTTAGATCTGAGTCAACCAAATGTTGATGCAACTGCTGGTTCTGACAGTTATTTAAAATCTGTTCTCTCAGAAGCAAATTGTACAATCCTTCATAGTCTGTAACCTTACTTCCCAGCAACCAGCCCTCCAGAGCCTTAGTGGCACATTCAACAAATTCAGACCAGTCCTGAGTCTGTGTCTTCTGGGTATCTCTGAACATTAACCTGTACTGTTCAGTGGTTAAGCCTAACCCATCAATCAGAGCACTCTTCAGGACCAGGTAGTTTCTAGAATCCCCATCACTAACTGTGAGGAGTCTGTCTCGGCCTCTAGCTTCAAAGGAGAGCCACAAGATTGCTTCCCACTGCTCCTGAGGGATCTGCGGTACTCTGCAGGCTCTCTCAAGTGCAGTCATCCATTTGTGGATGTCATCCCCACTCTTGTAAGGGGGCACAATCTTACTCAGGTTTCTATTGTCATAGGACCTGTCTTTATCCTTTTGGATAGTGATGCCACCAGTGGATCCTAATCCACTCTCTCTAGGCTGTCTTGCTCTAGCAAGCTTCTCTTTGGCCAGGGCAACTTCTAATTCTTGCTTCTGGATCCTAAGTTCAGCCTCTCTCATTTTGGCCTCATGTTCCCTTTTCTGAGGGCTAGACAGCTCCCTTCTGGAGTGTCCATGAGAACCTCTAGAAGTTTGGGAGGCATTGGACTCACCTGAGTGATTCCTTCTCCTCCTTTGCTCCTGGTTAAGTCCACTTGGGGGTCTGAATGGGTTGGACCCACTTTCAGTCCCAAATGTGCTTAAGTTAGCCAGGTTAAGCCTGCTGACTAGCACCTGACTATTTCTCTCATCATCAGACCCCCTTTCCTCCTCCTCCTCCTCTTCTTCCTCATCCTCTGGCTGAGTATCTCCGGTGACCTGGTCTTCCTCATCTATCTGGATGACAGGGGCAGGGGTATCAGTGTTGTCATCTTCAGTGAGAGAGCCTCCCTCTCCAGTCCCTGAGGGGCCTGGTTTGGACGTCTTTAGAGCTTCAGACTGGTCGAAAAGCTTTCTGAGGTGACTTGCTGTAGGGCTAGGACCCGTTTTGATTCCTCTTAAGGAACACAGCTGCCTCAGTTCTTTAAAAGTAAAGATAGCAAATTTGGATGGTGCCCTTGGAGGGTCACTCTCAACAGAGATAGGTCCAGTGGATCCCTCTGCTCCAGACATTGCTCTAGTGTGGGTGGATATGTTGCAATCTACCTACACTGGTGTTTTCCTCCTAAACCTATCTAGTAGTTGTAGTCAGGGTGTGCTACTCCCTATCCTCTACAACAACTAAGTTCAGTAGAACTTAAGTATACTAGTCTTGTTTTAGTGTACCTATCAGGTACCTGTATGATCTTTCAAATGATACTCTCAAAGATTGTAATGGTAAAACAACAGCAAGCTCAAATCCCAATCCGCTGCTCACCAATGTGAGAAGTTGGCCTGATATATGATGCTCACTAGTTCTAGTGTTCACCTTGTATCATGCCAAGCAACCCTTATGGTGGAGGTTGTCAAGTCAACCTTATAGACAAGCTATCCTAGGGGTAGCACAGACTAAGCAGTCTTAGGCTAAACTCTGTAAAGGCATGTGAAGCAAGCTATTTTACCATACACAATCCCCTTGAATACCAAATGAAAGGACACCACACAGATATATATTGAAAATATATATAGATTTATTTCTACAAATATCCCCTATACTCTTTATGAGCACAGAAGCAAATGCGTTAAAACAAAACACAGTTTAAATATACAAAAGTTGCACAAATATGTATGAGCCCTAGGGGCCACCTAAACCATATACTAAAATAGTGGTATAAGAACCACTATGGGGAAAGTGAAGAGGCCTAGGGCCTGGGGAATAGCTGGAGCTGTTCAGGACTAACAGTGATGAAGTCGGGAAAGGCCCGCGGGACTCGGGTGCAGTGCTTAAAGTGCACGCATACACCAATGCAATGTCAATGGTGCATAAAAGTTACAAAGTTAGTTTTTAAGGAACCTTCCGAGTGACCTAGGAGGATGAAACTTTAGAGATGGACCCTAGAGGTGTGTACCAGTGTGGGAACACCGGCGTTGCTGAGTTACCTCACCCACAGGAAGCGGGTGCATAGGGTCGAAGTAGTGTCGGGTTTCGTCACGCAGGTCAATGGTGCTTGGAGCTGAAGATGCTGCAGGCGGCTCGATGTGAACAGTTCCAGTGGATCCAAGGGTGGATCTGAAGAGGTGAAGACCTGAAAGCAGAGGGGACAATGTTCAAAAGTCACTAGCCAGTGACTACCGTGGAACCAGGATGGAACCAGGCGATGTCGGGTGCAAACAGGCGATGTTGTGAAGATTGTCTCTGCAGCCACGTGGACACGAAGAGGTCAAGGACGTCCAGGAGTCGATCACGAGCTGTCCCACGATAGTTCTCGCTGATGGCGGTGTCGGCAACTTGATTGGAGCAAACAGGCCTTGGCAAAAGCAAGTCACGCAGGAATCGTTTCAAGCTTCTCACTCGGACCAGCAAGGTCAGAGCGGGTGCTCCTTTTCAGGGGAGCAAGGGCCAGTCTGGAGCAACCAGACCAGCAGTGTACGTTGTAGTTTTCGTCGCCAAGATGGCCACTAGCCGCGTGGCAAGTGACCGGGATGGCGTGTCGAGTGGCAAAGTGCAAAAGGGCCCCACGCAGATCGTGGAGATGCTGGGGGGCTGATCTTTGGTGCATATGCTGCTCGGTGTTGGGGCTTCTTAAACCCCAAAGCACAGCATCGAGGGTTCCTTGGGTGCTGCGCAGTCAGCTCTTTGGGGTCTTCCAAGATGTCCGGTCCCACGTCTCTCGGTGCCTCCACGGGTCTCTTCTTTTCAGGGACTGTGGATCGGGCTCTGAGATGTCTGGGAGTCTGGGTCTTGTCAGGCTCTGGCCTCGGGCTCCGGCGGGAGGCAGCGGCAAAGCAGACGTCGAGTTGCTGGTTGGTGCCTGAAGTCACAGGGTGGTCACTCCTTGGCCACAAGGGAGATTCTCTTCAGTCTTCTGTGCAGCAGAATGTCGAAGTCCAGTCTTCTTCTTAGTTTCAAGTCGAGTTCAGGATGATCTGAAGTCTAAGGACACAGCTCCTACTCTTATTCCAAATCTGGGGGCCGGATCACCTACTAGGTCCCTCCTCTGGGTGGGACCAGGAAGGGGGGTGGTTACATCCCCTTTCCTTTGTCCAGTTTCATGCCAGGACTGGGGCTGGAGAGCCCCAGGACCGGTTTGAACTGGCCTATGCACAGGGACACCTTGTGTGCCCCAGGCATGTCTGATTCTATTCAGCCCTGTCCTACCCAATACACAAAATCCTGTCTGGGGTGGTGCTAGCACCTCCCAAGGCAGGAAACCCTTTGTCCAAGCTGCCCTCGCTGGAAGGACTCCCAACAGCAGGAGGTCAGACTTGTGTCTGTGGTGGCAGCATCCATTTTGTGATGCTGAGGCTCTGTTTAACTTTAACCGGGGTTCAGGCTAGGTACATGTCGTGTCCCTCTAGAAGGGTGGAATGCTACCCCCGTCGCCAGAACTGGCGAGGGGGTAGTATTCCAATTCGTATGACACCTTACTCGACATGTTTTGATAAAGCCAAACCAAAGATAGCATTTAACCGCGAGGTTCATAATGCACTTAAGAGTATATGGTATGGCAGTATCATGGAACAGCTAAAGGACATGGTTCCGAAAGCTGCAGACAGGCTCAGCTCATGCCAGAGCACCATCTCACATATTTCCAAGCACTCTGCCTCCAGGATTGATGAGGCCTTCCATAGGAGTGGCTGATAGGAACATATGTGCCCATTTTAGGTTAGGCATAGGCATACTACACCTAAGTAAGGGGTGGTTACACCGACTTACCCCAGCTGAGTGATCAGCCAGTTGTGTCAAAGATGGAGGCCAGGCCAGGGGTGGCACAATACGTGCTGCAGCCCCTGGTAGGCCTTGGAAGCACCTATGCCCTGGGTACCTGGGTACACTGTTACAGGGGCCAATAAGGTGAACCAGTTCCAATTTCTTTATGCACCTAAAGTACATTGGCAATAATTTAGAGAGAGAACAGCTGGCTGTGGGTCTGATTAGCAGGCCCACAGCCACATTAAGTCATAAACCAGTGAAGCAAAAAGCAAAAATTTGGGGTGACCATAGGATAGTAGACCCATCTCTCCTACAATCGGTACGTCCACACTCCATCCCTGGACTGGAGAATTGGGGAACGGTGAAGGAAAAGAGGACTAAAGCCATAATTCAGTGACCACATTGGGAGAGTCATTTTGGGCATTTTGAATGACTGATGAAGTGATATCCACACTGGCATCCATCTTAGAGCGGGGCCTTCGACAAACATTCCTCACTGTGTTGGCTCTGGAGGAAGGAGCCCGCCATCTCTGTGGAAGTGGGTTAGGAGATCGACTGTCCCTGGTTACAGCCACTACTTTTCTCCCCTAACTGATCCAGAGCCAATGAATTCTCATGGTACTGCAGATGTGTCTCTGGTAGAGTCACCACTTCTGTTCTCATTTCTCCCCCACTCGTCTGAGATCTGGGGTCGAATTGACTATTTGGGATTTTGCCACCATCTCATGGAAGTGCAGTCCTCTCTCTGACTCTGACCAACCCCCAATGACCTGAGTTATCACATTGCGGCTGAGCCCCGCAGCGTCACTGCTCTGCCACTGGCCTCAATCCTTCCCGTCTAGTCCGTGTGCTATGACCAATCGATGGTGGAAGATGGAGCCCTCCATCCTGGCCTAATCGGGTGCCGGGTGTCTGAGTACCCCTCATCTGACCCCAGATCTTGCTGCTGTTACTCACCCCAGCTTGTCATATGACCTGTGAGGTCTGGAGCTTCAGCCGTGCCTCCTGCGCTGTTCTTGTGACAATTGATGCCATGATGTGCACAGCCAGTATTTTAAACCTTTTCGCCATCAGCATCAACAGTTTTCTAATAGGACGTTTTCTAATAGGAACACCTTACGAATAGGGACACATTTTGAGGTGTTTAAGTAAAGCCTCTGTGAAGCTGAGGAAAAGCAGAAAGAGGGTGCTTAGTATGAGAGAAAGGGCAGTGACTATCCAGCCTCAGAGAGAGAAGACTAAGAGGAGTCTCCCTGTTCATCTGGAATTGTTGTAGCAAGTGTCTCAAAGTATTCGTCTCCACCTATCACATCTATTGATGAAACTGCACCTACATCTTGCCCACATATAAGAGGTGCCACTGCTGCCCTTTGCAGCCTCTCACTGGTGCCATTTTCACATGATGCCTCCCTCCACTCGCCTGCTTGATGAATAAGGTTGCTCTACCACCAGGATAAAACGTGTACGAACATGACTATGACACCCCGACCCCAACTTTACTAAGGTGAGCCCCCAATCTCCTGAGGCAGCTACCTGATAATGTATTGCTTTCTTTTGTGCTGTTCCTTCCCCCTAGGGCACACATGGATAACTGTCCCATTCACTTGGACTTTTTAATCGATACCTACCCCATGGAATCCAGATTTGCCATGCTATCTTTGCTCTTTGATGTCTCTTTCTGTGGTGGTTTTAATGTTGTGTGATCTGCACATGCCTGCCTCTGCAAATACCCCTGCTCACCCCTCCATTTTGGCCTGATAGTATCCAAATATTACTCTCTCCTTTCACAAAATCGAGGACAACCTGGCCATGCTTTCTTTTATTTTGTTGATTTACTGACTACAAAAAGCAAAAAAAGAGCCCTTATCTACTGCTTATCTACACTGGAAAAAGGACCTCAATCCCCCCACCATGATGACACCCACAAACTAAAAAGTGACATTGGACTCGGCCCTCACAAAACCAGGAACTGAACAAGGATTCTCCTGCCGAAAACCTCCACCTGGAAACTACTAAGAAGGCGTCCATCTTAGAATAGAGCTCTGGTTTGTTACATTTGTTACTGTTACATAATACTTCTCGCCATCCGTCCCCTAACAGAACCTTATCCTCCCACAGTCATTTCTTCTTCAGTCTCATTAACTGGCAGTTCCGTCACATTGGTCTGCATCTGTTTCTTTGCTACTTTGTTTCTTTGTGTTCGTTGTTTTGTTTTTAGCCAGCTCCTGATTTAGCGGTTCCTCTATCCCTTCAAAAATTGGGCACACTATCTATCCCATTTTCATATTGACAATTCAACTGTTTTAGGCGCTTTAGAGTATATTTCTAGAATTACTTTATTCACATCTTTGACATGCTTTTTGGAAGTGATAATATGTTGGAACTGATCCTTTCCTACTATGCCCCATTCCTAACTACACTGTAAGCTGTCACGTGTCCTGTTTTCCCACGCCCGTAAGCCTGTCCCTTATTGCCTCTTACCCCTCCACTCAACATAAATCATTCCAAGGGCGAAAGCTGAACTCTCTACTATCCCCTACAAGAAAATATTCATTTTCAATTAACTACCCTCCCAACCTTTCCAAAAACCCAATGACAAACACAAAATCCTTTACCTCTGATAATCGACCCTCACTTTTGCCACATTAAGAGTACCCAATGGAATGACCTCATCTTCTCAACCAATCGACATGCCAATTGAAGGAATGTCTTCTCTCAATACCACTAGCACCAAAAAAATTTCCTCATGGCCATAAACTCACAATTGCATCCTCCACGATATTCAACAGTAATGCCACCATTTCCATTCAAACCCACCATATTCATTCAATCCTTAGATCATAATCTGGAACTTTTCAGTGTTTTTTTCTCCTACCTCAAGAACACACTTGACACGACCCCTCCCCCACCTACCTCCTTGGTACTCCACTCAAATTTCTCCCTTTCTGAGAACCTCATTTCCCCAACCCACCTCTCTCCCCTTTCTCCCCTGGTTGTCACACACCTTTCCACGGACACTACTGCTGTTCCACACACCCCATCCCCCATTGACACCAATGCTCTCCAGCATCCACACCAATCTGACAACACTATCTCTCACCCCCCACTCCCACACCCCCGTCTACAGGACCAACTCATTCTCCACCCCTACTCTACCAACCACTACCAAGCCTCCAACAATTCAAGGTGCTCCCTCCACACATATTATCACCCGCCTGGAGAAAACCACACATTCATTGATCAGATCATGGAGATTATCACCACCAACAACAAAGTGCACACTAACCAGATTTACCTTGTTAATTTCAATATCCACAAAACAATTCCAATGACCCTTCATAACCAGTTTTTTAAAATGTATCTGTATTGATTTTTTGGGGAATGTACGACACAGCATATACAGCTTTGTTCACATCTGGTATTACAAAGCATTAGGGGTTTGATCATCTGGGAGTGCAGACTCAACATAACTGTAATCAAATTTGTTTTTCTGATTCAGCTCTGCATGTTCCTGAAAGCTGGGAAGATGGTGACTTTAGTACGGTAAACCGTTTGTGGATGCCATTTTTAGGGAAAAATATGACATTTTTATCTAAAGCACTTTTTCCCTTTTTTTTTTAAACTCTAAATTTTGCTATGTTTTGCATATTTTCTCAGTCCCCCACCAGGGAATCCACAATCCCTGGGTACCTTGAGAACCTGTAGTATGTCAGAAAAAAGGACTTTAATTTGGCGTGCATAACCTTATATGGAAAAAAGTTATGGAGCCCTGAGCTTAAACTACCCCAAATAGGCAAAGTAGGGCTCAGCATGGGGGAGAGCGGGAGGCCCAACAGTTAAGGGGTTAAGACACTTTAATAGCATTGCAATGTCTGGTGTGCTCCCCTCACAGTTGAAGCTCAGGCATCTGGATCAATAAACAAACTGATCACATGTTTGTGGAGGGCCAGTACTTTTTTTGAGGAAGCACTCAACTTCTGACCAACTAAAACATGTGCTCCTCGCTATAAACATATGGTCATGATTGGTGTGTGAATTCTTGATTCTACCTCATGCCTCTTTTATCCCCCATCGGACATTCCCTGTCTCTCAATCTCATCCTTAAAGGCTTTTTTCTTATTGTTGGTGTTTTTTGGTCTTTCTTGGTCTTTCTTGCCCTTTTTTGTGTTTTCTCTCCCTTACTTTGGATCAAAGTCTGTTGAGGTAAAATATGTGCTGGTCCCCACAAATTAGTATATATGGGCCCACCTGTACCAAATTGGCTCAAATTAAGCACTGAGTTTCCTCTCCTTTATTATCATCAATCTGTAATCTGACCGTGAGAGTGTACACACTGCATCTGTACAATGCAATGGTCTAGAGACTCTTTCGTACAGTCATGTGCAGCCCCCACCCAACCAAAAAGTTGCCATTTTAATCTCGGCCTGTCTAGACTCACACAGACCAGCCACATTCACTTATTTCCTCTGAAGTACACTAGTTTCCTCTTTGTGCATTAGTCGTGTTCCAAATTTCACAGTGTGCAATTTGAGCTGACACTTTTATGGCACACATGCAACGAATTACTGATGAAAGGAGTTTTAATGCTGTAAGATTTATAGACCATAATACATGGGGAGTTCTGTGGTATGTTTCTCTCGGGGATCTTCTACCACAAACGGAGAAACATAAGGGCCAAGAGGTGGGTATGTCATCAGGACGTTAAAACATTGTAGATCATATATTTGGCCAGCTCAGGGAAAAGCATATATTTAACTTTATTTTTATTTGCAAGAGTTTATGTTTTTCTGATATTTATTAACGCAGCAGCGCTACTTCAAAATTATTTTTATCACATGCTGCATTTTGTTGTTAACTAGGTGGTGTTTAGGCACAAATCCTTAGAATAAAAGAGATGCAAATGTAGACTTCTCGTTTATTTCTTGCATGCACCACTTTCCACATACAATATGTGTCCAGAGTTCTGTTTTGCGAAAATCCGCTTATAAGGTCACGAAGCTAGTGGACATTCTCTATGTACTTTGTTTATATTTTTCATCCATAGGAAAAGGAGTTAACCACGTGAACTCGTCCATGGTTCATATACGTGGTGACCTGCGCACATACTGCACCACATACCATAGGCGCTGGAAGCAGGAGTTAAGGGGATGCTGCAGCTCCCCCAGAAATAACCCTGCTGGAGTAATGAAGGTGAGTGAGCAACATAGATGCCTTAAAATTAATCTTTTACCTTGTCACATTTGTGATGCTTTCAAAGACAGAGGTCAAATGTTAGGCTATATCTTCTGACACATTGTTACTTATCTTTTTACATGGAGATTGGTGTTTACTCTTCTTTATCTTTCTGTGAAGTCATCTTGCTAGTGCGAATGGAAAAGCTGTAAGGTGTTATTTTTGTAACACACGACAAAAGTGTAATACCTACAAATGAACTGTACGTATTTTCAAATTGTATCAGCAGTTAAAAACACAAATGAAGGGCTTTTAGTAACTATGAAGTGTGATGGAAACAAAGATTTTAATTTGGTCAAAAAAATGATTATGCTTTACCTGGTGATGTGCAAATGATACATATTTGCTGAAATCTGAAGTTCAAACATTATCATTTGTGTAATATATAGTTTTATCAATAAAATAGTATCCCTTTGCAAATATAGGGGGCATTTCAGTGGAGAATGTGCTGTCAATAAATGACAGGGCGCCAACACACCATACACTAGCAGTACATTTGTGTCAGTGTGCTCCAAAATGCACAACCAGCTACATACTACATACACTCTTACCATGAATGGGTGTGGGTCATTTGCTTCACTTGTTCTTAGTGTGAAAAGGTTTTTTGCAATCCCTATGATTTCAGTGCTGTAACATTAATGGCAGCCCCCCCCCCCAATTCTCAAAACTGTTCGAGCATCAGTGCCACATACGCCTGCTTTTTCAACTTGCAAGTTCAAAAGTATATAGGAGTTGGGGAGATATTGTAGATGTTTGTGAATTTCCACAACCCTTCAACTTTTTGGATGCTCACCTAATTTTTTTGTGTGTGCTTTTACAAGAACACCCAATAGGTGTCACCTACTACTGTGGAGCAAGAGTCAGAAAACATACCTGTATGCAACAAAGTACTCCACTAATGTCTTTGCAATTAATGTTCCAGTATTACCGCCTGATTCACACAGTCATTTACAGATGTAAACAAAAGTTTATGGCTGAAAATGGCTCCATTTACATCTGTCTTCTATGTGTAAAAGGATACTCATTAGATGTAAATGGTTTTACCATTGAGCAATTTTACACCATGAATGTCTCCAACCATGTAGTAGAACTTCACAGTATGGGAGAGGGGAGTGTGTGGATGAAGGTGTGGTTTGCTTTGAGAGTTGTAAACGTCCACAAACATGGGAGCTTTCTGGCATTGATAAATCCTGGAAATGCTTGGATACATGCTCCAGCTCTTTTTAAATGGAGAAACCCTCCTTCCCCTAAATGTTAATTTGAATAGGTTTGTCTACCCTGTGGAGAAAAAACAAATAGAAACAAATTACTGTTGCACAATGGCCGGCATTTCCTAAATGTGGAGTTGTACCCTCTTTGGGGAAATAGCAGAAGTCACATGATGTTGCCAGTAGGACACCTGGAAAGCTGCAAATGGTGAAGCATTTCCAAAAATGCTACTGGCAAAGTTTGCAAATTCCTAAAAGTAATATATTTACACAAGTGTACAGAGAGAGAGAGAAAAAGAACCTTAATTCAGTTATTCCTAACAATAAAGTGCATAACTTGAATACAATGGTACATTAAAACACAATGCAAATATATAAAGCCACTGTTCTCGAGTCGCTTGATTAGTTAAAAGCATTTAGCTTATTACATATAGTGGCATATAACTCGTACAAAATTTTCATTTGGATTTCCCTCCCCAACTAGTTAGTCGAAGTCATTAAGTAAAATGCCTTTGCGTGGGACAATTCACAAGTTCCAGAGACTCCCCTTCCTTTTTAGGGCTGGCAAAGCGAGAGCCCATTTGAAGGGGGTTTAAAAATGGACCTGCAAATTCCACACGCTCGTGCGTGTGCTTTTCTCTTTTGTGATGGGATGTGCTTTTGCCTGTTTGTTTTTCAGACACCGACCACGCAATAGGCCAAAGGCGGGCGCGTTGCTCTGCCCATGGCCTATTGGTGTCAGTTACCCGCACAGGGTAACATTTGGTTTGCATTATCGTGCGCAGACGCGTGCACGATAATGCAAAACACATGCTGCGCGTGCCCACCACTCGCGTGCTTGCCGCCGTCTCCACTCCCGATGTGTCCGAGGTTCGGGAAGTGCTGGCCAACATCTGTTTTCAATTATTTAGATCCTCTTTCAGCTCTCAGGCTGTTAGTTTTTTAATTAGTTAGCTGAACAATTTGTGTGCGGGCCGCTTTTGCGGTCCTCTGATTTCTGGCTGCCGTGTATTACCGCGAGGCAGGAACAGCCCATGGGCGCACAGGGAGCGGCAGAGCTGCAGTAGCCAGGCCAGCTAAGCAGGCACGGAGCTCAGAGGCGCATGGGGTAACTCCAGGTCTTCAGCCCGCCCCTGCACAGCGCCTTGTTAATAAAGCTGTATGAGTAATAAAGGGGTGTGCCCTAGTAACTCATGGACCTGGGTCGATAGGTAAGTACAAAGTTGAGGTGGTCCGAGAAGAAAATATATTTTACAATTATCATGTACTGGTATATAATATAATCTTACACACCACAATAGTCATTAGGTACATATATTCAGCACAATAAAAGTGTAGTATGCAGTATTCAAAGGAATTGTGTTTATTCCATATTGATGCAGTACTTATGCTTTTAGCTGCATACCATTATTTGTAAAACATCTGCATATCATTTATGTAATTTGTACATTCATTACACAATAGTTGCTCTCAGTGAGGATAGGAAAAGGGGAGTGAAAGGTAAGTGTGGGACGTGGTAAAGGTGGTGTGACAGTGTATCATCACATAAAAATAATAACGCCTTTACAATTAAGGTACTAGCAATGTTCCCAAAATACATCACACATAGGTTAGAAAAAAATTGTTCATTTGTTCCTATGGCGTGTAGGGTTCGGCGTAGTCTACGTTTCGACCCCGAGAAAAATGGAAGGGTTATTCTTCCCTCATGTTGGGGTCTTCATCAGGACAAGATGGAGAGCATGGTGTGAGGCGGACGGCATGTCTGGCGTCACGTCTTGGGCTTGAATTTGCTCCTATTAGTTTCGAAATTTTAATCCAGCGTCTTAAGTGTAGTACGTGGGGTCTTCATGTAGTGTACTTCAACATGTGCTGCATATCGTTCTTCTCTCTCGTGGGGCTGCAGCGACTGGCAAACCTCGGCTGGATCGTGATTGTGGCTGCTCACTGGATTGAAATTTCGAAACTAATAGGAGCAAATCCAAGCCCAAGACGTGACACCAGACATGCCGTCCGCCTCACACCATGCTCTCCATATTGTCCTGATGAAGACCCCAACATGAGGGAAGAATAACCCTTCCATTTTTCTCGGGGTCGAAACGTAGACTACGCCGAACCCTACACGCCATAGGAACAAATGAACAAGTTTTTTCTAACCTATGTGTGATGTATTTTGGGAACATTGCTAGTACCTTAATTGTAAAGGCGTTATTATTTTTATGTGATGATACACTGTCACACCACCTTTACCACGTCCCACACTTAACTTTCACTCCCCTTTTCCTATCCTCACTGAGGGCAACTATTGTGTAATGAATGTACAAATTACATAAATGATATGCAGATGTTTTACAAATAATGGTATGCAGCTAAAAGCATAAGTACTGCATCAATATGGAATAAACACAATTCCTTTGAATACTGCATACTACACTTTTATTGCGCTGAATATATGTACCTAATGACTATTGTGGTGTGTAAGATTATATTATATACCAGTACATGATAATTGTTAAATATATTTTCTACTCGGACCACCTCAACTTTGTACTTGTTAATAAAGCTGGGGATCTGTTCCATGAGTAAGCTCACGAAGGACAGTGCCCGCTGGTAACATGGGTGCCCGTGAGTTGGCGAATCTAAACTTAGAAACTTTCCTTGTTATTCACTGAACTCATTCTCAGCCAAGGTTTCAAACCCGGAAGCATCAGCCCTCGAGAAGCGGGTTCACTCCCTCCCTGCAGCTCAATCTATCCTGGGCCTGGGAGGCTGCCTCGGTGGGTGGTAACATACTTCAGCCCTGGTGACACAGCTCATCGGCTCAAAGCACCTGTGGCAGAGATCGGAGTATGCTGCCTCAATGAATGTAGAGACTCTTACAGATCTGTGTATAAGAGGCGCTTGGTCACAGGCTCCACCAGTATTGAGACAGGCCAGCGGCTCAAAGCACCTGTGGCAGAGATCAGAGTGTACCTTGGAGTAAGAGAGCTGCTGGGGAACAGCAGCCTGCTGGGAGAGGGGTGTAACCAGCAGGGAAGTGTATCCTACGGGCCACATGTCAGATCGGAATAAGACAACTCACTCGGTTACTGCACCTGTAGCAGAGACCTGTGTTTGCACAGTTCCCACTAAGCTGACTCGGTTGGTTAATGCACCTACGACAGAGAGGGAGCTCATTGGTTAACACTCATGCGCTATATCGTGCAGAGGTCCCTGTGGTCCCTGTAAGTAACCTAGCTGAGTGGGTTCATGCGCCTACTGCAGAGAGCTCCATGCCACATGCTCCAGTCCTAGAGATAGTTCTCGGTGTTAACACACCTGCTGCTCTGATCTCTTGCTCTCCATCTGTTCAAACTCTGCAGGTCCACTTGAGTGCGAATGAGATAGCTCAGCGGTTTATGCCCCTGGTGCTGAGATCGCTTTGTAACAGCAGACACACTACGCTACACCATAGCTTAAACACATCATTCTCCCACAAGGTTTCAAACCCAGAAGCATCAGCCCTTGAGAAGCGGGTTCACTCCCTCCCTGCAGCTCAATCTATCCTGGGCCTGGGAGGCTGCTTTGGTGGGTGGTCACAGACGTTAGCTCTAGTGAGACAGATCAGCGGCTCAAACCACCTGTGGCAGAGATCGGAGTATGCTGCCTCGGTGAATGTAGCGCCTCTTACCGATCTGTGAGTAAGAGGCGCTTGGTCACAGGCTGCACCAGTATCTTTGTGGCTTGAGATCGATACAGATATGCATGGGAGTTAGACGAGAGCAGGGATACGGCAGGTAGAAATAAACAACAAGAAACTTTTTGTTGTATTCGATATATGTTGTCTAAAGGTTCAAAAGAGGGCTGTTGAACATGTACCGACCTTCTTTTAAGGGAACAAGCATTTTTTTCTCATTATTTCTAGGATTGTTTGTGAAATTCTAATATGTTCTAGCTCCACACTAGTGACAGTTCTACGAGACAGTAAGAGTAACTAAGTCAGTGGGTTGCCACAACGGATTGAATTGTGGGTGAATGCTCTTGGTGTTTTATAGGTGACACCAGGGTGCTGTACTGAATCGCTTGTGCAACTTGTAGGAGAATAGTCATGGCCATTGCCCTGCATAATGACGTATGCAAAGAATTTAGAAGTGGCGAGTGTAATTGCATTATAGCGCCTGGGCAATATCACCACTCTGTTATGAGTTTTCTGGGACGGAAGAAGGGGAATAGTGTGGAATTTCTGTTACTGTATGGAAATTGACCTAATTTCCATTGTTCAGACCTGTTTTCCCTACACAAATTCCTACAGGCAATATAATCTGGAAAATGTTGTTTTGGAGGGAAATAATAAGGGTGCTAAATTAGAACACAATTTGTAATCTTAATTCAGGTGCAAACATTGCACTGGAGTCCGGATTTAACACACTTTCCAGAATCACAAGGAGAGCCTGCATAGTGTAGCTGTGTTATGTTGGATGTTTGTGCTATGTTTCTTCTACCATATTGTTGGATGCTGTGCATGTGGCATGTGGTTAAAGATGCTTCCTGTTGTCTAAGCGAGCGTTTGAGCTATTGGCTTTGCAAATGAGAATGCATTGTATTTCTGTGTTTTGAAAAGCTGCGAAGGTGCTCTTTGTACATATAGTCCTTGCTTACGAGATGCAAAGCTGGCAACAACTGCGCCTCTTTTACTGCCAGCCTTGCTTCTCGTAAGCACGTACTAGAAGTACAAAGTGCGTATTCAAGCACCACTTTCAGCTTTTCATTCTGCATGAATAAAAGGCATTGTCATTTACAAGGCCAATCGCTCAAACTCTCGCAAATGTGCTCTATGAAGCGCTCTGATACCCTCGGGTCCAGCCAGCGCTATACAAAACTTCAATTAAAAAAAAAATGCGAGACCTATTGCATTGCAAATGCTTGTTTAAAGTGCAGTGTGCATTTGAAGCCAAACTGGACTTCCAAACACTCATCTTCGCATAGGACAGTTCACAAGTTCCAGGAACTCCCCTTCCTCTTTATAGTGCAATGCGCTTTTGGAGTCTAAATGGACTTTCAAATACTCCTCCAATGTTGTGCTGCTCCCTTGATCCTTGGTTTTCATGAGTACCTAGGCTTAATCTGACCTCGTTTTAAAATAACATGTTCATTACATGCAGTTGTTTTTCTTAAAATAGTTCCTTGAGGTCTTTACTGATCACTAATCTATTTCCTTTTCAACACTGCAGAGTTTTAAAGTTTCACTCCTCGGCATGCCATAGGAATCAAGACACCGCCCAACCAGCTGTTAACTGCTTGCCGGCAGATGGGGATATTCAGATTAATGAAAGCAAAATGGTTTGTTTCACTTGCACACTGTTTTGTGCTTATTAAACCAGTTGTGGCGTGCTCTAGGGTGTACCCTCCTTCAAGGTACTAGTAAATCAAATGTCAAGCGTGACCCTTAATTGAGTGACGTCCCCTAGTCACAGCAAAGTCCCAAATCTTGGGTTAACAAATTCAAAAAGTTCCAAAGAAAACGGTTCAAATTAGGTGAAGATTCAAAATGCGTTTATTCGCATTATAACGTTTGTGGAATTAATTCACAACAGCATTCAAAATAATCCAGTCTTTGAATTAGTACTTCATTTTCCAAATCAATATTTTGTTGTCCAATGCATTTCGGCTAGGGTAGCCTTCATGCAATAGCAGAAAGGAATTGGCAATAGCAGAAAGAATTCAAGTTTATTTATCAGACAATTGAAAATTTGTATTTGTTACAATTCATTTTGTTTTCTTTTCCTTACTGCAAATAGCTTCATTGCTTAATACTACATAACGACTGATGCTTCTCGTATGACCGTATTTGTATATTTATGTACACTAAATGATTGGATGTCATTTTGTTATATGTATTTATGTATTTTTGTTAAAATTCTTTGTCAAATGTTTTTGTATAAATTGTATGTACGTAGTGTTTTTCTCATGCAATCAATGCTTTAACTTAATGAGATTTATATGAAAAAGTAAATGGTTTAAATAAATTCGACCATACAAATCATAACAAGGATTTGGTTTGTTGCTCAAAATATAGCTATCAAAAATCGCAGGGCCAGCATTTCTCTTTTTATAAATTATTCTATGGTCCAGCTGACCCTGTGTCCCGGGACCTAACTCCTTATTTTCTGCAAATGGGAAATTCGGCAGCACCTTCCTATGCAAACCTGTACATGGAGAGCTTCGAGACTAAATACATATTGAACCAAGAACCATGGAGATCTAACACCAAATTAATCCTGAGATATATAGATGACATGTTCATCATATGGACTGGATCAGAACTTGAACTCAAAGCAGCCATCCATGAACTCAATAGACGTGATGAGCGCATCCAATTTACATCGGAAATCGATGCCAACATGATTACATTTTTGGATGTAGAAATACAGAGAAAGGGATCACAGTTCATTACAGACGTTTACCGTAAAATGACAGATCGAAACAACCTATTACATCACAACAGCTTTCACAATAACTCTTTGAAAATACATCTACCATACTCGCAGATGATCAGGGTAAAAAGGATTGTGTCATCCCCTGAGACACTAGAAACGAGAATACAAGAGATGGAATTAAGATACAAAAACAGAGGTTATCCACAGAACATATTGGATGAAGCTAAACAGAGATGTGCCCTAAGCAAAAGGAATGATTTATTAATTCAAACACCTAAAAAGGAAAACACCAGAATGGTTGTTGTGTCAAAATACTCGACCAAGAGTAAAACATTCAAGAGTATAATCAAACGACACTGGTCAATACTGTCACAAGAAATTGACTTTAACAATATCTTCAAAGAGACACCATTATTTGCCTACCAAAGGGGAATGAACTTGGGAAACATGATCAAACGAAGGTTGGATGATACAGAACAAACATTCCATGGCACATTACCTTGCCACAATTGCAGCCACTGTAATTGTATCATCAGAGGGAACATCATCACCCATCCGAGTAAAGGATACAAAATAAAACTACGTGTGTCAGCTACTTGTGACTCTATGAACGTTATATATCTGTTGAAATGTCCTTGTGGTCAGGGCTACGTGGGAAAAACTGAGAGAAAAATCAAAACAAGATTATACGAACACAAATCAAACATTCGCAACAAACAATTGAAATCAACTGTTGCTTCCCACTTTTGTGAGGCTTCTCATAACATTAGCCAACTGAGGTTCACGGTCCTAGAAATAGTGAAAAAACGAGAGGGAATTGACAACCACAAGAACCTGTTGCAACGTGAGAACTTTTGGATTTTCAAATTGGAAACTTTAAAACCCACCGGGATGAATGACCGGATTGAGTTTAATTGTTACTTATGATGAACACTATTAAGTACCATATGATACTGAGCATGATGTTTCTTCTTTTGATTGCCACATTTGAACATTTTGTATTGAACACATATTATTCATGTGTAGAATGATGATTTACCTTTATTATTATTATCATTGTTATTTTGTTTAACTTTCCTCACACAATTGAGATGAGTAGAATGTATTTCCTTTTGAATCCCCGAAAAGCCAGAGTCATTTTAGTCTGTTTTCACTTTTCATTAACTCCAGGAGGTTTAACATAGATTTCTCACAGACTTGCGATTATATCCACCTCCTCTAAGCTTACATAATTACCTTTGCATATTACCAAGTGTTACACACAATACACCACGTTTAGGTATATTCCTTGCCATAAGTTATCTAGGATCCGTTTTTTCGTTTTTAAACCATTTCAATATGGCCGCTATAACACGATAAGCATAAGTCCACTTTCACTGTTTACCAAACAGAGGACCAACTGTTTCCGACATGCCGGTTGAATATACCGTGTTTGCCCGTGAGCGGGGATTCTAACTAAGAGATCACACATTGCTTCACGAAGTGAGTATTAAAATCCTTTCGGGTTCAATGAGAAGAGGGCGCACGCATTTCGAAAGTTCACTGTGGTGGAGGGTTAAAATCATCGTTTTTTCGTTTTTTTAGTTTTGGCTACATGTACATTTCATTCATTCAATTGATAAATGCAACTTTACCTGATAATTTGAGATTCATTTGAGAATGTATTTGAGAATGCACTTGAGAATTGGTCCCTGATGTACACTGATTGTGATCATTTAATTTGTAGAATCCGGTCCCCGATGAAGGCTACCCTAGCCGAAATGCATTGGACAACAAAATATTGATTTGGAAAATGAAGTACTAATTCAAAGACTGGATTATTTTGAATGCTGTTGTGAATTAATTCCACCAACGTTATAATGCGAATAAACGCATTTTGAATCTTCACCTAATTTGAACCGTTTTCTTTGGAACTTTTTGAATTTGTTAACCCAAGATTTGGGACTTTGCTGTGACTAGGGGACGTCACTCAATTAAGGGTCACGCTTGACATTTGATTTACTAGTACCTTGAAGGAGGGTACACCCTAGAGCACGCCACAACTGGTTTAATAAGCACAAAACAGTGTGCAAGCGAAACAAACCATTTTGCTTTCATAATTCTCCTGATCCATTCGCTTAGCACCTACAACAAAATGCAATATGATGAAATATTGAATATCACTGATCAACGAGCTGAAACATTTGCTTTCACAGCCAGCGAAGCGAGTCGTATTTATTCTTTGATCCAAGAGGATACATCAGAGACTACTTCCCCCAAAAACAAGGAACAAAATATCAGGCAATTACTTTACCTTTCGAAAAAGGCAATCAATCAAAGACTCCATGCCAGCACACTGGTGAAATATCACCGAGCACTTCGAATTCCTCGTGGTTTGAGGATAGCTCTCAAGCCCTCACTTTGTAAAAATTCACTGAAATTCAAAGACAAGTGGTTCGCCATCCTGAATAAATGTTCTTTGGACCTCATCCTATTAATTATAGAAGAATTGTCAACTATCTTAGAGGAGTTACAAAAAGAAATTGAAACTGTAACCGAGGAACTGAGTAAGAACACACCTCCAGAGGATTGGAAAAAGAATTTGGACGATATCAATGTCCAATTGAACAAACACACACAGGAGGTCAACGACAGGAAAATCAGAAAACTTCGACGTGATACCGTGGACTACAAGCTCGGGGAGGTATACACCTGGGCAGAGGTGTATGCCCGCCGTAGACAAAACAAACCATACACTCAAAGCACAGATACGTCATCAACTGGCAGTGACCAATCAACAAGACCAAAAACCACCGGCCGACCCCGGCAACAACAACCACAACAAGAACAATTCCCAGAAAGTTCGGGATCTGGTCAAAATTTGACACAAAGAAATAGCGAGGAGCCTTTTTTAGAGGAGGGCCAACGAGAAAAAGAAGACCCAGGAGGGGCAAAGGGAAGATAAACAGATCCACCAAATACCAGGAGTGTAGCGGCAGAAAGGAAGAAGGACAAACCCAAGAAAACCATGACCTAAATAACTTGGTGATTAACATCTCTGATGTTAAATTGGATTACATTTCCATGGAGACGTTACAGAAAGGGATGGCTTTTGTACCAACAACCGAAACAGATAGACTTGAATTGGAGGTCAGCTTTTATAAACTGATGAGGAAATTACGCTTGAGACATTTTTTTGATAATGTAGTGACCGACAAAAGTGGAACAAAAACGGATCAACTGTTGGGACTAACTCCACATAGCACATATGAGTCACCCATGTCACATAAGACATTAGATACGTTTGAAAATCTTGTGAAAATGGAACTATCAAAATTGAGTTATAAAAGAAACTCCAGGCGAAACAATCTCACAAAGAAACAAATGGATGTTCTTCAGAAAATAGCTAAGAACCCACACATCATTTGTCAGAAAGCTGATAAAGGAGGAGCCATAGTTATAATGAACATTTCACACTATGAACAAGAGGTGGAGAATCACCTAGGAGACGAACAGGTCTACCAACTTTTGGATCATAATCCAACTGATCAATTTGTAAAGGATCTCAATGAGATCATTAACAAAGCATATAACGATGGAGTGATCAATGACAGGACAAGGAAATTCTTGATTACAAACAATCCTAGAAGCCCGGTAATACATATGTTACCTAAAATACATAAGGATCTGGAACACCCTCCTTTTCGACCCATTGTGTCAACAGTCGGAAGCATACATCAAACAATAGGTCAACTGTTGGACAGATATCTACAACACAGTGTGGTGAGGATGAAAACATTTACGAAGGACACAACCCACTTTTTAGAGAAATTGAGAATGGTAAAAATCGAGGAAGACGAACAAATTACACTATGTAGTATGGATGTTAAATCTTTGTACACATCGATACCTCATCACGATGGTATTGAGGCAATTGAACAGACCTTGCTTAACACAGATATAGATCTGGATTTTAAAGTTTTCCTGATGGAACTACTCCATTTCACCCTCTTCTACAGTTATTTCAAATGGAAGGATAAGTTTTACCTACACCTGACTGGGACTGCCATGGGAAATTCGGCAGCACCTTCCTATGCAAACCTGTACATGGAGAGCTTCGAGACTAAATACATATTGAACCAAGAACCATGGAGATCTAACACCAAATTAATCCTGAGATATATAGATGACATGTTCATCATATGGACTGGATCAGAACTTGAACTCAAAGGAGCCATCCATGAACTCAATAGACGTGATGAGCGCATCCAATTTACATCGGAAATCGATGCCAACATGATTACATTTTTGGATGTAGAAATACAGAGAAAGGGATCACAGTTCATTACAGACGTTTACCGTAAAATGACAGATCGAAACAACCTATTACATCACAACAGCTTTCACAATAACTCTTTGAAAATACATCTACCATACTCGCAGATGATCAGGGTAAAAAGGATTGTGTCATCCCCTGAGACACTAGAAACGAGAATACAAGAGATGGAATTAAGATTCAAAAACAGAGGTTATCCACAGAACATATTGGATGAAGCTAAACAGAGATGTGCCCTAAGCAAAAGGAATGATTTATTAATTCAAACACCTAAAAAGGAAAACACCAGAATGGTTGTTGTGTCAAAATACTCGACCAAGAGTAAAACATTCAAGAGTATAATCAAACGACACTGGTCAATACTGTCACAAGAAATTGACTTTAACAATATCTTCAAAGAGACACCATTATTTGCCTACCAAGGGGGAATGAACTTGGGAAACATGATCAAACGAAGGTTGGATGATACAGAACAAACATTCCATGGCACATTACCTTGCCACAATTGCAGCCACTGTAATTGTATCATCAGAGGGAACATCATCACCCATCCGAGTAAAGGATACAAAATAAAACTACGTGTGTCAGCTACTTGTGACTCTATGAACGTTATATATCTGTTGAAATGTCCTTGTGGTCAGGGCTACGTGGGAAAAACTGAGAGAAAAATCAAAACAAGATTATACGAACACAAATCAAACATTCGCAACAAACAATTGAAATCAACTGTTGCTTCCCACTCATGTGAGGATTCTCATAACATTAGCCAACTGAGGTTCACGGTCCTAGAAATAGTGAAAAAACGAGAGGGAATTTACAACCACAAGAACCTGTTGCAACGTGAGAACTTTTGGATTTTCAAATTGGAAACTTTAAAACCCACCGGGATGAATGACCGGATTGAGTTTAATTGTTACTTATGATGAACACTATTAAGTACCATATGATACTGAGCATGATGTTTCTTCTTTTGATTGCCACATTTGAACATTTTGTATTGAACACATATTATTCATGTGTAGAATGATGATTTACCTTTATTATTATTATCATTGTTATTTTGTTTAACTTTCCTCACACAATTGAGATGAGTAGAATGTATTTCCTTTTGAATCCCCGAAAAGCCAGAGTCATTTTAGTCTGTTTTCACTTTTCATTAACTCCAGGAGGTTTAACATAGATTTCTCACAGACTTGCGATTATATCCACCTCCTCTAAGCTTACATAATTACCTTTGCATATTACCAAGTGTTACACACAATACACCATGTTTAGGTATATTCCTTGCCATAAGTTACCTAGGATCCGTTTTTTCGTTTTTAAACCATTTCAATATGGCCGCTATAACACGATAAGCATAAGTCCACTTTCACTGTTTACCAAACAGAGGACCAACTGTTTCCGACATGCCGGTTGAATATACCGTGTTTGCCCGTGAGCGGGGATTCTAACTAAGAGATCACACATTGCTTCACGAAGTGAGTATTAAAATCCTTTCGGGTTCAATGAGAAGAGGGCGCACGCATTTCGAAAGTTCACTGTGGTGGAGGGTTAAAATCATCGTTTTTTCGTTTTTTTTGTTTTGGCTACATGTACATTTCATTCATTCAATTGATAAATGCAACTTTACCTGATAATTTGAGATTCATTTGAGAATGTATTTGAGAATGCACTTGAGAATTGGTCCCTGATGTACACTGATTGTGATAATTTAATTTGTAGAATCCGGTCCCCGATGAAGGCTACCCTAGCCGAAATGCATTGGACAACAAAATATTGATTTGGAAAATGAAGTACTAATTCAAAGACTGGATTATTTTGAATGCTGTTGTGAATTAATTCCACAAACGTTATAATGCGAATAAACGCATTTTGAATCTTCACCTAATTTGAACCGTTTTCTTTGGAACTTTTTGAATTTGTTAACCCAAGATTTGGGACATTGCTGTGACTAGGGGACGTCACTCAATTAAGGGTCACGCTTGACATTTGATATTCAGATTAAAAAAGATTGGTTTGAGAAGTATCTTCCTTTTGTTCATTAGCGTTGGACACCTTAACCTACTGCTTTGTACGCTTCTATTTGTAGCTGGTGAAGTATGTCTATATCCTTGCCACACAGGATTTCCAGTCCATATACTAAGAAAGGTGTGAATTGTGCTGCCATTACGGCCAGGAGATGACTGTGAGAGGGGCAACTCAGTTTCTTTTTAAATAGCCTAAAAGCAGAAATTAAAGACTGCGCTTTAGCTTGAACTGCTGCACAGTTCTGTGTGAAAGACAGCTGGCTCCCCAGGTTAATGCCCAAATACTTGTATGAATGGGCTGACTCCATCTGCTTTACTTTGTTGAACCACTTGTATCACTGGTACTTAGTATCCACTAGGTGCACAACTTTGGCTTTGATAACATTTAGTTTGAGTCCCTGGTGTTCGATGTAGCTTACTAGGGCTTGATAGATCTTTGCAAGATGATCGGTGTTTGGCTCAAATAATCTCATCTGCATTTATCAAGCATACAATTTTCTCATTTGCCAAAGTTGGTGGATGGCTGTCGACTTGTGTCATGTGGTTATTTGGATCAGCTAGATATCAATTGAGAAAACGGGGGGCTAGGACTCATCCCAGTTTCAGACCGTTCTTGGTGTTAATGTTTGGGTGACTCTGCTGCCATCTCCTATTTTCACCTGTGTTTATGTCTCGCTGTACAATGCAATGATAGCATTTAGCGTTTTCCCTAGGATTCCCCATTTGTCCAGTTTGGCCCAGAGAAAATCCTGTGGCACTCGAGCGATGGCAGCTTTGAGGTCTATAAAGCAGGCGAACAAGTGGGTTTTCCACCTAATGCGTTGTCCATTACGATGGCAAATGTAACTAGATTTGTGGTAGTTCCCATACTGGGCCAAAACCCCATTTGGGGTTTTGGAATCAGTTTTTGCCCCTCAGCTCATGCGTGAAGATCTTGTAAAATGCAGGATGCATACATTTTTGTTTCCACATCGATTAAGGCTATCAACCTATAGTTGTGCAGTGATGTGAAAGATCAATTTTTATATATTGGGTAGGAAAAATTCCCTTTCCAGGATTTTGGTATGCTGTGGCAGTTGGTGGCAAATCATACTGTGTGGCGTGCAAAAAATATACACATAACAAATATACATAATACACATAACATATACACATATACACTCACATACATATATATACATATCACATATACACAATACACATGACAAATACACAATACTATACACATTAACATAAATGTACACATGAAAAAATAACATACCTTACACTACCATTCAATGTTCTGCAGCACGTCCTCCGAGCGCGAAGCCCAAAGCAAACTCTCACATCCAGTCAAGACGCTGTTCTAAAGTGTCTTGATTGGCTAAAGCGTGCTGTCTCCATGCTCCAAAAGCCACGGTAGGCCTGTGCCTGTTCTACAACCCAGCTGTCCAAGACAGCCGGGTTGGAGAGTTTTGAATTGCGCATGTTGGTTTGGCCGTAGCAAGGTCGCCGGCCAAACCAAACTGCGCAATACAATCTTAAGTACCCACTCTCTGCCGCTGCCAATCATTTGCAACAGTGGTGCACTGGCATCGCTTGGAGGAACCGCCACTGTAGGTATGTTGTTCCAGATGCAAATTTGGTTGAAGAGAGTACTTAGGTACCTGATCCCAAAACCCCATGTCATATTTAAATAGAGCATTGGGATTGGGATGTCTGTTTAGGGCGGCTGCTCCCTCTGACCTTAATTTTTTTATGATCGTTTCTAGTCGCTTTAATGTCTCCGCCATACGTGGCTAATGTGCCACTGGGCCTGATGCTTCCACTCTCTCTCCTTCCACTGCTTGGGTTGCGACACCTTATAGATCCTTCTCGCTCTTTTCCTTGTCCATTTGCGATGTCCTTCCTTATTCTTCCAGGCTTATTTGATGTTCATTTCTCATTTTTTTAGAGTGGAATTCCTTTTGCTACATCGTCTCATTGTTATCCTGGTTTGGGTTATGACAACACCTCTAGCTGTTTATGGGACTGGTGTACTCTCTCTAGATTTCCTCTTAGATCAGTGCAATTTGGTGTTGCTCCTGGCCCTTGGCTACACCGTTTATGTTGCCTCAAAACTCTCTGCTGTTAGGAAATTTGCTGGACCAAATAGCTTTTTCCATAGCTCTTCTTTGAGCCTCCTTTTTGCCTTCAATCTTGTTTATAGATTTACCTCATCAACTTCAGTTGGGTTTTGTCCAGTGTACAGGAGTATGAGTAGAGGTGTAAATGTATAATGTTTGTGAATTGGGCCCTGATTGTGGAGTGCTTCACTCTTTCCGTGTATATGGTTAACCTGCTAAATACAGCAAGAATACATTTATAATAGTGGTAGAAGCTTTATGGTTTCTTAGAGGGATAGCTCCCAAAAGGGCATATATGTCAATACTGTATTTAGTATAAATGGTGCTAAAGTTTCAAAAATACTGAACATTGGTGTTAGGATGAATGCCAATCAATCACAGTGTAAATTAGAATGTGGCAAAGGGATGCTTATTGTATTAATCACAAAGTAAGTGCAGCGCAACTAACAGACCCCTGAATGCTAAATCTCAAGTCTTTATTTATAAATATGTTATAGTTATTTGTATGTTACTTTGGCCCTTGTAATGCACAAAGTGTAAACCATTACAGATTGCAAAAGAGAGTAGAAAGTAGGTTGACTTTCTTCTCTCCTTAAAAAAATTAATGGAAATGTAATAATTCTTTCCAACCAATTCTTGAGTGCAAACAAGCCCTATGTTATCACAGTGTAATACAAACATTTTTATGTTAGCAGTGAGGAGAATATGTGACCTAGTGTCTCGAGCTGCTGACCTTGGAACATAGGCAACCAGGTTGGAATCCCATCCATGGCTCATCATTCTGTGATTCTGGGCAAATGACTTAAGGTCCCGGTGACTAAATAAAGCAAAAACCACAAAATGTGAAAAGTAGTCTGGGTCTGTCGCAAAGCACTCCAACGCCATTGGACCAGGTTTTTCCAATAAAAAGTGCAAAGAAAATGCTTTGTACTGCTTTCGTTTAGCAAAGGTGAGGATTTTTTAGGTGGTAATAGAACTTGGTAATGAAAAATTAATTAGATGTAATATTATTAAACATACCATCACTGACACACAAAGGATCCCTAAGGCTTTTAACAACTACTTCCACTAATACTTCTCGTGGAGCTGTTGCTGTGGGCATACCCCATTTCTTAAACTATTTCTTTTGCCAAACCTTTGCTTGCCTCCAATACTTTGTGGAACCCAAGGATACTCATTGTATGGCCCCTGGGTCCCTTGCAGCCCTCCTGACCTTAACATGCCCCACTACCTGGTGAATAGCAGCACAGGGCTGCTGTTTTCTTGACTGAGCACTAGCATTTAGTAGGATGTTAAACAAAATGGCAAGCATTAATTTACACATTAGATGAAGTAAAGGAAAAGAAGCACAGAAAGTGTCCAGCACCACTTATCTTTAGGAACATCTTTAAGTTTAAAGACATCCTGCAACACATTTGGATGAATATAATTAAGTGTCATAAAATATATAAAAAACTGTATTTCTCTAACATACGGAAGTGTTTCACATTACTACATAAGATTATATCACTGCATTGAGAGGGATTTATTAGAAGTGATCATCAACTTCAATCATTCATGCCTATCCCATCTCTGATAACAATGCCATTAATGAACCAAGAGGCAAGTCATTTATTAGGTGACCCTCTATGTGGCCTAGGTTGTTGTATGTATGTGACAACAATGTAGTGTCTTCAATCAAAGACAAGAAGATTTTTGTAAATGAACATCCTGAACTCATCTATAACATATGTAATAATGAACAACAAGGAGGCAAGGTGATATAACACAATTGCCTAGGATCGCACAATTTGGTCAAGTGGGAGAGCTGGGATTGATCTCAGGTATTATGATTTCATATTCAACCACTAGATGGTTATCATTTTCTCAGTACCAATGTGGTGAAGTATAAGTACCAACTCCCCAGTACAGGACTTCTTGTTTCAAGCCCATACCTTTCTTATTACACCACATTTTAGAGAGTGGACTATGAGCTTGGATGTTTTCTCTCCTTAGGTGAAATCAAATGATTGTTGGGTTACAGTCCTTTTTTGACATACTTACCACCAGTGTATTGTTTGATTTATATTATTCCCATCACTGCAAAAAAAGGAGCAGAGAAATGTGCTAGAAACGTAATTGCCCAATAGCACAAACTTTGTCACAAAAGGGGTCTGGGATCATTAATGTCTTCTCTTTCCATATTCTCCAGCTTGCTCATCACACAGAAACTGGGGTGTCATTGGTTCCAAAGGTGAGACTCAGGAGCTAGTCTCACCAAAGAAATGCCCCTGTGCTTGGAACCTGTCCAGACTTTCAATACAGAGTTCGCAAACAACATATTTTGGTAAAGTGGTAACACCAGTATTAAATGTTAAGTCTCATAGAGTCGTTGCTAAAAGCTTCACCTGTTCCACATCAAGCAGGGGAGAATGGGTTTTTGTGGCAGCCCGTGAATTGCACACATTGTTGTGGGTGTCTTTGTCAAGTATTTTTTTATCACTTACTACCTTTGCTGTGCTTGTTTCTAAGCACTCCTAATGTTTAGCAAATACAAATCAAAGGCTTAAGGAGATTGTGAGGCCTAATATTCTATTATATTCCAATTCAAAAATCGAGTTATTTCCTTTGTACACTAGACTTGCCAAATATCTAGATAGCAAGCAGAGAACGCCTACGCTAGGGTCTGGTAGAGGAATAGCAACTAAGATACATCATAGCACAATATTGTCAAATCTGTGACTCTTCCGGTAACTTACAGTCCACTCCACATCATGTAAATGCTTCTCTCTCCCTATGCCTACATTGGTCCCTCTCCTCTGATCCCACCCTGCTGGCATGAATGCAACTCTTGGTAACCCTACAGACAACATTTTGTAGTTTCTGAGAAAATGTTTGTGAATACCCATAGTCTAGCCATTCCTCGAAATGTAGCTCTTCTTCTCTGTAACTTTCAGTGACTGTCCCATGTTACTCTGTGATTGGTTGTTCGGTGCTCAGTTTAGTATTTGTAATCCAACTTTTGGAAATGCAGTTTTACTGATCGTTTCTGAATGTACTACGAAATGTGTCACATTTAACATGTACTTTTATGGGAGTTTGTCTTTTACAAATCTTCAGCCGAAGACATTATGAAGTGTACTCTAAATCGGCTGATCATTCATCGGAAGAGCAATACAACATGCTCTGAGATAAGGGGTGTAATTGGTTCAGTCATTATACTTAGCCTAGGATGATGATCTTTTTTTATTTATTCCTTTGTCGAGACTGCTACTTTCCATTCCTGTGTTTTGACTTAGTGCTGTAACAATGCAATGTACATGCAATGTTCGGATTAAATTGACGTACGAATGATCTAGAAAAAGGCTGGAATGTAAAGTGACTTCTCTGTGGCTATAGCGAACCATGCAAGGCAAACATCTTGGGAAAAAATAATTTCAATCTGATTGAATGCAAACATACATTCAATACGTGAAGTGCGCTGGGCCAAGGTTCATGTGCAACTCTACAATACCCTATTTACTACACTTACAACTTAAATGGCTCTTTGCATGAGAGCACGTGCTCTATTGGGTTTTATGTAGCACATTAACTACTTACATTGTAACACTGATGTACAGCTGTGTGGAGTACTATTAAAGCCTGTTTACTGTCTTGTACTGTAACATTTATATAGTGCTTACTAACCTATATAAGGCACTGAAGCAGTGGCCTATATGGGCAGAAGTCTACACGGTGTGGGGTGTGCGATGGGAAGGGTATTGTTCTGTTTTGATCAAGTGTAGTTAGTGTTTCCATATCAATCATTATGACCACCAAGGTGTGGTTATCAAGTTATGGGACGCAGCACTTAGCAGTGCGGTGGGTCGAAGAGGTGTGAGAGATAAACGCACAGGTTATGGTTTCTTTGTGCTTCCACCCAGCCGTGGCACTATACGACTACCCGAGCAACTGAACTTAAGTATTACAGTTGTGTACAACACATGACAACAGGTCCTGAAAAGAGCACAGCTCGTTGAGGGTGTAGCCTAACAACATTGCATGGCTATGAAGATGGAATGCTTATCACTGGAGGTTAGGTTGTACTTTTCCATGAGATAGTTCTGGTCAGTGGTAGGCTACGTTTGTTTTATGGAAAATTAACATCTGGCGAGGCCGAGTTATGGACATAAATCATCCCTTGCTCTGGGTTTTAAGTATAAGACATTCCGAAAAGAAAAACATACTGGAATGTTTATCCAGTGAATTGTGAGAAATATGTCTGTACTTTTGAGCCAAGTGGTAACAGGGGGAGAATGATTGTGTTTAATGACCTGAGGCTGTGTGTGTTTAACATGACGATGTTTGCGGTCCGACTTGGAAGTGAGGACATGTCCATTCAACTCCTTTATTATTTTTATGATATTTATTTTGCCCAATAAAATGGGCTTCTTGTCACATGGTGTCTTCATGTAGGAGAATGTTAACTTGCATGAAGAGGTCCCCATACTTGGGTGCCCTCAAGTTGAAATTGTTTGCCCATGTAAAGACTGCACACTCACCCCAGCAGCAAAATTGTGAAACGTTATAGTTCTATCAAGAGGTACTGGAATTTTCGCATTAAACCTACCATAGCTCACTAATTCATGTTGATATTTTTGCACTGAAAGTTTACCTTCCTTGCTACGAATTGCCAGTAGTTGCCATGTAAATGTTTAGTAGCCCTACTGAGAAGTGCCACTACTTCTCTATCAAAAGTTTAGTAGTCATGCTGAGAAGTGACAAATGAAAAGGAGCATACAATTATATAATTAATATAGCTCACTTAAAAACAGTAGGACAAGTCTCATGCAATGCTATATCCACAATTCACTTCCAATTAAATTCCTCAGGAGTCTTGTACGTGAATTCAAATCTACTTTATTGAAGATTTTTTTACATTTGCACAACAGCCCGGCCAACGTGTTGGTTTTAGACTGTTTATGACTTCTAAGCGGGGGAGTCACGAAAAGTTGAGCTTAGACAAAACATATCATAATATAATAATACACTAATGCGACATCTAATGGCCCACCCTGTTATTGCAAAATTCCTGCTGAGAATTGCTTGGGCTGTGCTTTTAAATATTTTGTAAATCTATTGATAACTGTTGTACTCTCTATTGACTTAACAGCCCACCATAGAATACGCCAGTACTATTGCATTAACGGGGGTTCTATAATATTATTCTTTTAATGGTATTGAACCCCTGCTGTGACATGCTTGCCATTATTAAAATATTGCAGTTTTTAAGCACACCTGTGTTTTGTCCCAATCGAATTCTAGCAGTCTGACTGGCAGGAGTGGGTAATGTCCCATTCAATGAATACCAGCATAATCAGAAGCGTGGACTGAAGTAAATATTACATTACTGCTGAGAAGAAGAAGGTAACATCAGCTCAGCTGAGATTCCAGTCCAGGACCTGCAGGTTGGTCACAGTTTGCTGCAGAAGGAACATTAAAAAAACACTGAGCCATCTCACAGGAATTGCAATCGAGGGCCTGGAATGACTAAACTTAGATGTTACACAATGCAGCAAGAGTAGTTGTGCTTTGTTGCATCAAAGGGAGCGAGCAGAATTAAGGGCCATAATTATGACCTGATTTGCATCGCACTTGCACCACGCAACATGGTGCTAGTGCGATACAAACCTTAGGTCATATTTTTGAAGCCAAGCAAAGGGAATTTGCATGACTTTGAGTGGCTCAAAAAATTTGGAGTAACGCAGCGCAGTGCAAATCACTATGTTGTGTTACTCTGCCCTGGGTAGTTATTCCATGGATTTTGCGTGGATATTCCCACGCAACTCCCATGGGGTTTGACACATTCCCAGATTTACAAGACCTTGTAAACCTGGGAATGTGCCAAAAAGATACACCTCCCCAGTCCCCAGGGGAGGCGTAACAAGGACAAATATGCTTATTTCTCCTCGTTTTTTCCTCTTGCATTGTGTGCTGCATTCTGCAGAACACATAGAAAAAGGAAAAAGTATTTTTGTGTGCAGGAAGGTGGCCCTTCCTGCAAAAAAACAATCATCCCCACAACACAGGCACACTTGCACCACGTTACAAGGGTGCCCGCTTTGGTGCTAGGCTGACAAAATGGTGCCAGCACAAGGGAAAAGGTACGGAATACTCCGTATTGGTTTAATATGGCACATTCCTGCCCTTTTCCTGTGACACAGGGCAGCACAGCAAGGTGACTTTCTTCAGTGCCCTGCGCCACTGGCTTCATTAATATGGCCATAAGATACTAAGATATGGCACAGCTCTGTTCTCTTGGAGCGCTGGCACACGTCTGGCTGCCTAGTGCCAATGCAGGTAACCTTGTGCTATGCAGAACAGCTGGAAGGTACCTCAAAAAAACTGGTAGGGTTGGTGCAGTACAGCCACATGAAGTCATTATGGCTAAGTACTGAGAGAAGATGGACTGAAACCAGAGAAGACAACTCAGGTAGCCAATCATTCTCCATCATACATGCCCACGAAGGCTAGAAAAAAGTTCATAGTGTGCACATTTACTCTTTGTGCTTGTTGCTGAGACAGCTGAAACTTGCTAGCACTGTTCCTTTAAACACTACGCAGTTCCTTTGAGGAGTGCTGGAAGTGCCCTTCTATACATATAGCAGTCAAGCTGAATAGTAAGCTGTTGTCCTTCAAAAAAAAAGTATGCCAGCCATGCGGAAACATCGGGTACTGTGTCATCAACTGGATATCACAGGATGTTGTTTGGCCAGGACAGCTTATGTTAGAAAATCTCTGTATTTGCTTAAGAGTTCAGGAAGGTGGCCAAGTGTCGATGGCCATAAAGCCAGGAGCTTAATGCAGGGGCCTTATTCCTTCAAGTGAGCCCCATTCTGACCAAGGCCTGTGAAAATCCACCAGACATGGGAGTCTTATGGGGGCCTTGCTACCTTCTACAGTAATTCAGCGTGGTGGGGGGCATCATTTGCGTTACACCACTGCATCCAGCAGCATGTCTGGTCAGGTACATGGGGCCACTGCTAAGTAACCGTGCAACCGCTGAACTGCACAGCTCTTCACTATGGCTGGAATAGTTTCAGATACAGTGAAGAGTCACAGATTTGGCCAATTCTTTACAAAAAAAACACTTATCTAAATTTGTGAGCCGCTATAAATCAGGTACTTTCCAACCTCACTCACATAGTCCAAAGTAGAACTTTTGGACTTTGAAGTTGTAAGAAATTGGGGTATTGGTTGAGGGAGGCAAATCCCCACCTCAAGTAATCATCACAATCCTTGTGACTAAATTATGCTGAGATCAACCCCTGGCAGCTATGGCACAGAGCAGACAGGCTTAACTTGGAGGTAATCTGTAAAGTATTTATTGAATACCTGTAATAAAGTAAAAATGTAAAACAATAAAATCCAAAAATGAATTAGAAAAAAGAGAAACATTTAATAGAGAAAATGCCACCAAAATAACAAAAGTCCAAACGTTTTAAGAAGAAATAACTCCTAAAAGCACAAAGTGACGATGATTGTTAATAGTCACGATAAAACAGGACCCATGCACAATGTCATGCTGATCACAATGGAGCACAGTTCGGATACACTAGCCATGTTCATCCTGGTAAAAGATTTTGCCTTCTGAGTTTAGTCCTTTATGTCCAATCCACCACAGGTGTACATTTCTAAAGACCACCAAGGCCTCAGGGGGGCACTTAGAAATAGATGGCAGGTGGAGGCCAACAGGAGAGTCCAGTTCAGGTCCAGTTGGCACAGGTCAGCTGGGAAGTTGCATAAAACGGACTCTTATAGGTTGTTGTTTCCCTGTAGCTTTAACAGTATGTCACCCAATGACCCTACAAGTTCACTTCTGTGTCCTGGGTTCAAGAGAGAGAGCTTGTCCAGTCCTTCAGACCTCTTCTAAAGTTGCATACAGCAGCTTCAATCGTTGTCTGGTCTTCCCCCCTGTTCATCAGTGTTCTGAAGAGGGTGTCTGAAGATGCTACATTTAAGCCAAGCATTGCTAGTGCATGGGAATGCACCTTGGGTATGCCCCAATCACTTTGGTTGTTTTAAGATGGCTGAAGTCTTTGGTCAAACTACACTCGGGCTCTAAGGGCTGGGAGTGTGCATAGGGAGTGTACTATATTAATCCTAGTGTCCTCCCACATCAACCTCAGAGATAGAAATCTGACGTAACAAATCTGAGTTTTCAGCAAACAGACATGGTATATTCATGAACTGCTTTGGCATCCTGTCTTTGTCCTTCGCCCTTTGAATTGCACTGCACACATTGTATGTAAACCCAGCAGAGATGTCAAACAGATTGTAACACTATAATGTCAAAAAGAGGCCAACTGTGATTAGGGCATAACTGGCTGAGGGACAAAAAGCAGGATCCTGCCCATGTGCCAGCTAACATTTGCCTGTGACTGGGGAGGCCACTTTGAACAGTGTCCCAAGTAGCATATGAAAGCCCCAGTAGACCTGTCAAACAGGATGTGACATTTAATTTCAACCCCTTATCTTATCCTCCCCCTGCATATTCTGTCAGGTTCAGATGGGCCATCTCTGCCCATTCAGGTCAGCCTATTGTTTGCTCCTGGGAGTAGTTATATGCCCCATAATACTAATTATTAGCAGGCAGAAGTTGGAGAACAAAATGCAGTTGTAATTTCCAGGGTCTTCAAGCAGGGTAGCAATAAGTTTCTAAAAGTTACTTTTCATATTATCTAGAAACAATCTGACTTTGCCATTGAATTGGACTGTAAATAGCTATTACAATTGTTGTTAAATTATTTTTCTAGATAGTTGCATTCCTGAGATACAGTATTAGTATTTAATATTGCATCCCTGTGTTTTCCTATGGAATCCTCCTATAGTGAAAATAGCTTTGAGGTGCTAGTTAAGTCAAGAACAAGCTTAACATTAAACCTTTACATGTCCTACTTTCAAATACCATGCACCCTACCTTATGGGCAATAAGGCTACTTAGGGGTAACTTTTAAATATGTTAAAGGAAGGTTTAGGTCTGTCAAAATGTATTTTGACAGGTTGAATTTGCAAACCTGCACAGCAATGCTACAAATGGCAGGCCTGCAGTGATATTTAGATTGTCCCTGTAGTGGATGGCATAATGAGTGCTCTAGTCCACTTGTGATAATTAACTTACCATGTGTAAGTCTTGGTACCATCTACTAGGGACTTATAGGTAAGTGAAATATGGCATTCAGGTGTGTACCAATTTTACCATGCTGAAAGCAGGAGCACAAGCACTTTACCACTGGTTAGTAGGGGTAAAGTGCACAGAGTTTGGTAGCCAGCAAAAATAGGGTTCAGCAAAAAGGCAAAAAAAATGTGAGGTGACCCTGCAAAAAGGCCACATTTCCATCAAAAGTCTGTATAAATATGCAGAAAATAGTTTGTTCATCTGTTGCAATTCTAGATTGCTATGCATGTCGGTGTGCTTCTTTCATATAGTACAGAATCCATCCCTAATTGTTTGATTGAATAGTTTTCTTACTTTTTCTAAGGGATTTGCAACAGTAGTAATATAATTTCATTTTTTGTGTTTTTGTGTGTTTTTTCTATTGTTCTAACTGTTGGCTGAATTTGATACTAAGTGCTATTTTGCTATGTTCCAAAGGATTGTGTTATGGTCTACTACTGGCAAATTAGCATCTTTAATGGCTAATGTGTATCTGTTTGCTTGAAATTCTTTATTATGGACTCTAACGTTGGTGATTTGATCATGTGTTTGAATTTAACTATAAACATTTTAAATTATATTAAACCAGTGTTCCTTTTGTTTCCTTCTGTTGTCTCTTACTCTGTTTGTTTACTGATTTGGAGAGCAGACAACCTTTTTTTTGTTTGATCTGTTTATTGAATTTTTTTATATGATCATAGGACAACATCAGCATAGTAAAATCACAGGGGTGTTCACAACGTAGTGAGCAATGAAATGAGGCAGGCTTAAGTACCCTTGAGCAGGGTGATATACCTCAAAAGGTCTAGATACTGTGTAACCATGACATTCTATGGCAATGACATCAAACATGTTTACAACTATTAAACTGTGAGCAACCAGTTAGCTCAGAGGAAACAGGATTTAATATGTGAGGCAGCAGGGTAGGGACTGGGATTAAAAGTGTAACAGGAGTTTGCTGCTTCTCCCAACTGTCCCAAATTGCCCTTGGTGAGTCTTCATATTCACATTTAATATCGGATGTCACCCACTACACAGCAAGGATTGAGTGGGACCAGGTCTCCATGGATGGTGGTTCACTGGACTTCCAACCCTTCGTGATGAGGTGTTTGGTTACTATAAAGCTGCGGTCTAAAAGGAATGTGGTGGCTCTGTGTTTCTTATTTCTTGGAAATACACCTAATAAACAGACCTCTCATGTACATGTGAAATGCTGATCAGTACAGGCAAACAGATGGTGTGTAACTGAAACCCAATTGTGTTGCAGTAAGGGGCATGACCATAGCATGTGTAGTACATCAGCCAGAGGCTGGTCACAACAGGGACAAACCACATCCGATCTGTAGAAATAACAATACGTTTTCTCAGGGGTGAGATATGCTCTGTGTATGATATAGTGCTGTGTCAATCAGAACCTCGCATTTCGGGGGATGTTTGTGAGACTTGCTAAGTTCATGTTCCATTCATTAGCGTTTAAAGGGTGAGTCAGATCCGCCTCCTAATTCCGACCCAGTGAAGTCAATGGCTCAGAAGCTTTCAGGCGAAGCACGTCTACAAACCAACGGGTGGGATGTCATAACATGGAGATCTTGGATTGCAAGGTGAGTTTGTGATTCTTTTGTAATGTCGCCCTAGTGGCGTTGCCGTGTATCTACCCATGAAGTGTGACTAATAAAGCTCCCCAGGGGGAGTCCTTCTTCCTGACTTTGTGTTTTATGTGGCATGAATATACCATCTTGGTACAGGTCCCATAGAGTATGAAAGCCCGCTGTGTGCCATGCCAAGAGCTCTGACGTTGGGGTCCCTCTATTACATCTGGGCATGCCTACAAATATAATTGTGGGGGCATAAGGTGCAATGTGTTTATCGAGGAATAGGGTGTGGCTGAAGCAGCGGTACGCCACTTGTGATGACATAGGATGGGGTCAGGGCATCCTAAAGCAGGGATGAAATAGATGAAGAACAGCATCCAGATTATAAGCAGGGCCATCTGATGCTGTATCTGAGAGGTGTGTTCCCGACATCCAGCGAGCCACCCACTGCAGCGGGTATACTAAATAATAATGTTCCAGGTCAGGCACTGCCAGTCCTCCCTGGTCTGATGGTAAGTATCATTTTGAAAGTGCCACCCTGCAGAGAGATTGATTCCATATCCAGTTCTCGTAGCATGTGTTCTAAAGGGGGAAAAAGGATGGGGCATACATAGCGGCATATTAGTGAAATAGTAAAGGAAACATAGGAGCACCACCATCTTCACAAGAACTATTCTCCTGGCGACTGATAGAGTGAGTGTCTCCCAGAATGACATCTAGGACATTAAGGATGTGACTGCTCGTGTAAGGTTACCATCAAGCAGGTCCTGATATGTGTGGTAAATTCATAGGTCCAAATAACGTAACATAGTTGATTGCCAGGTGACAGGAGTTAGATTGATCATCAATGCTGGGCCAGGCAGGCTGGGAGCAAAGGGGAACAGCAAGACTTACCCCAATTAATGTGTAACCCAGATAGATGTGTGAACCAAGTGAGGCCAGGTATTTTGTCCCAGACTGTGTGTATATTTATGACATTTAGCAGCAGATCATCTGTGTATAGTCATTTAGCATGAACACCATCACCCATTGGTATACCGCAGGACTCCGCTGAAGATTGCATGACCAGAGCCAATGGCTATATCTCTAAAGAAAAGAGATGGGGAGAAGCTGGCAGCCCTGCCTAGTGGCCTTTCAAATCTGTATCAGTGCAGAGATGAGTCCTCCCAGCCTAACCCTTGAGGTTGGTCTGTCGTAGTGGAGTTTCACCATGTGGAGATTTCGGGGTCCGATGACATAGCACGGGGAGGACCTCAAAAAGGTAGGGCCACTCAAGAGTATCAAAAGCCTTCTCGAAATAAATGACCAGGCATCCCAAGTATGGCCAGGTGTGGAGGGCATATTGCATGAGTCAGAAGAGGCAGCGCAAATTAAAAGAGGTAGTGCGCGCCAGGACAAACCCTTTCTGGTCTGCATGTATCAGAGAGAGTACTAGTGGTGCCATTCTCTCTGCTAATATTTTATAATCTGCATTTGGCAGTGCCAGCTAATGATAAGAGCCCAGACTTGGCCTTTGGTAAGGAGATAAGTGTGGCCTCACATAGAGAATTAGGGAGGTGAGAGGACAGGAGTGCCTTGTCATACAGCTTCTGAAGATGCAGAGCTACAAAATCCACATAAGATTTATATAATTTGTTATGTTATGTTATGTTAAAATAAGTTTATATAGCACACGGCTACTCTAAAAGAGTGTCCCGGCGCTTTCCACGGCAGCTCAGTATAAAATAACATAACAGAGAAAAACAGATACAAGAAAAACAGAAAGGCCCACCCAAAGAATACTAAAGATTAAAAAGCCAAGTCTTCAGGCTCTTCCTAAACTGAAGCAGATTGGGGGTACTGCGTAGCGCCAGTGGAAGAGAATTCCACAACAGGGATGCCTTGCAACTGAAGGAGCGGCCCCCAGTACGGGCCTTCCTCACACGCGGAACCACGGCAGTGAAAAGAGATTTGGACCGCAGTGAGCGGACTGGGCGATAGAAGGCCAACCTGCGCCGTAGGTACCCGGCCCCTGAGCCAAAAAGTGCTTTGTGCATCAGCGTCAGGGATTTAAACATAATCCGCTTCCGGATAGGCAACCAGTGTAGCGTCTGCAGCAGCTGTGTGGAAAAACAGCCGGACATGGCACCTTTCTGATGGTGAGAGTGCACATCACATACCGAATCTCCGCAAGCGTGATGGGAGCATCGATGTCCAAACAGTGAATCAAGGTAAATTTGGGAAAGGGTAGCTCAGATAAGAAGGAGTTGATAATCTGATCTAGAGGCAATTAATGTCAACTGGCACAGGGAAGCATACCTGAGGACCATTTCCGTGTGAATCTCGCACTGTGTGTAACATATCAGGCCTCCAGGGTACTGTAGTGCGGTTGTTGGTTGCATTGGTTGCTCTTGTTGGTTCAGCTGAGAAAGAAGGGATCCTGAGCGGTACGCAGTCAGGTGCATTCTGGCTGATTGTGCCTCCTAATTTAGACATCTTAAGCATTCCAACAGGTCTGTGTGAGTTTTCTGTACTTCTGCTAGAACAGACATGCGTAAGGGTTCAGTAATAGAGTGAATTTCAATCGCCAGTAGGTCTCACTCTATCTTGGATAGCTCATCCTCAACCTCCCCAGGCCCAGACTTCATCCTCTAAGCGCTACTTTTAGTGCATCTCGTTCTATAAGGGCTGAGTACCCATATTGTGATCAAAGTACTCAACAATAGCAGAATTTAGGGATGCAAGAAAAAGGGAGTCCTCTAGAATAGCCGATTGTAGGCACCAAGTTAGAATCAAGGGGAACCCGTGTCCCATGTGATATGTGCACACTATGGATTGTGGTCCGAGTGAGTACGGCCCAAATAGTCAGTATGGGCAATGGATGGTTGTAGGTCGGGAGTGCAGAATATCAGATCTATTGTAACATGTAGTTAATGTGGATGAGAATAGAAATAATACACCTGTGTAGCGGGTTTACAGGACCTCCATATATCTGCTAAACACCATTGATACAGCCAGTCTTTCAGCGTCGATGCATTAGTGGAGGCGACTGTACGTTGTAGAGAAGGATAGGAGCAGTCCAGGCTTGTGTCCAGGAGACTGTTAAAGTCACCTCTTATCAACCATGGGAGGCCACACCACCTAGAGAGGATCTGGGAAACTGACCATAGAAAGGAGCTCTGATCAGTATTAGGTGCATAGATATTGCCTAACAGGGATCAATATAATATAATATAATATAATATAATATAATATAATATAATATAATATAATATAATATATAATATAATATAATATAATATAATAACACCCAGCAAACCTGCCCCTATTGAATAAGTACCTACCCTCAGCATCTGTCACAACCTCTTGCCAGTAAGGGATCCACCGGGCGAACCTGGACGAGTACTTCTTGGGCATAATAGAAGTAATTTGCAGCAAAAACCCACCCTTTCCACTTGTGTTGCAATGTGATGGCTTCTGAAAGCGTTAAATGTGACTCTTGCAGAAAAGCGATGTGGCAGAGCAGCGCTTGAGATATGAATATACTGTAAAGCGTTGAGACGGGATGTGCATACCTCAAACATTCCATGTGATATTGTTCGGATGTGTTATATTACCGAAGGGTGAAAGAGTGTATTATATTGAAGTCTAAGAGTGTACTCAGGAATACATGGAAGGGTGGGGTTGGGATTCCATGAAAGGCGAGTGTAGTAGAACCAATACAACAGAAACCTTGAACCTGGTGCCAGCATTGATTATCATCAATACCAAAAGGATGGACCTTAAGGTAGGCTTCCCAAACCAAGACACAAACTATTCCAAAAAGAGTTAACTGGTAAAAATTGTGGGTGTGGTAAATTGAGGCTTCGCTGTGCATTTAGAGTATCATCCCCTAACAGTGCAATAATAAGGTGGGACCACCAGGAGCATCTTGACTTCAGCCCATCTACAACTCCTGAATGGACATGCTGCCCCAAAGGGGGATGAGGAGCCCACCATCAATATGTCTGGTCCTGCAAAACTTGGATAGGTCACATCTGTGTTCAGTAGATCATGATAGGTAGGAAAGTGAAATAATTAGTAAGCCAGATGTATTACACAGCATACAGCAGGATTAGATCAAATAATGTCATCTGACATATGCAGAGTGTCATCTGGCATGATCGTCGAGTTGGTATCCGATGGGCACACTGCAGAGAACCCCTTGTCCCCCAATAAGCAGGGAGACAGTGCATCCTGATCAGAACCAGAAACAGCATCACTGATCCATGCGGCCTCCTGGACAGCCTGTCGGCGCTCTGGTATGATCTGTTCCAGATTCAGGCTGGCTTCTGGGCCAAGTGATGGCGTTTCCTACGCCAATGATGTGATCCCGATGGACTCCTTGTGATCCCTTGTCCCCACCCACCCGGCTTGGTTGGGGACCGGAAAAATGTCCAGAGGCCTCCAACCAGCCCAAGGGATCTTGTGGCCATCTCGTCTTGTCAGCAGTTACCACACACTCCTGTGCCGGCAAAGTAAAGAGTATTTCATATCCAGTGTGCAGAGTTGTTGTTTTACTGCTAAGAATGTACTGCGTTGGTGTTGCACTCCTATGGTGTAGTCCGGAAAGAACATTACGCGAGCATTGTCCAGCCTGATCTCCTGTAGTTTCCTGGTTTCACACAGTATGGAGTCTCTGTGGGAGTAGTTTAGTACTTTAAAGATGAATGGTCGGTGTCTGGCATCAGGGGCGCATCTCTGTCAGGGAATTTGGTGTGCCCTTTCAACAGTGAAGTAAGATGACAGGGAGAATTCCGGCAGCAGATCCCTGAGCCATCGTTCAATGAAGGCAACCGCATCAGAGCCCTAAGCACCCTTGGGTAGGTCAATCAGGTGGACATTATTGCATCTCAAGCGACCCTCTTCATCCTCCACTCTAGATTCCAGGCTCTGAATCCTAGTGCCTTATTCATGCATCTGTTGTTCTAATATTTTAGCTGTGGGTTGTATTTCTGAGAGAGTTTGTTCTGTGGTCGACACTGGATTGACCAATTTCCTATGATCAGCATGGAGTAGTGTGAGATCTCCTACCACATTCTCGAATTTAGATGCTAGAGAAACTCTAGAAGGTTCCATAGCAGCTAACACCACATTGAATCTGACTGCGGGGGTGAAGGCTGGCTCACGTGATTTGACCGATCAGCTCCCACAGTTGACGAGGAACGGGAGGAGGTCCTGGAGGTGGTGTTCTGAGTACAGCCCATCTCAGTAATACCTCGCAGCAGGAGAGCCACTTTAGGGTCTGGCGATAATCTGCCCTGTGGTGTAATAAAGAAATGTGATGTGATCCCAAGTAACATGAGCCTCTGTAGTTCTGAAGGAGAGCCCAGGTACACTCCCAACAAGGAACAAGTATCCATTTCTCCTGTCTCTGGGCCTGTGTGATAGGCCCTTTCCCAGGCTTCAGATGCAGGCAAGGATTCACATCGAGCCGTCAGCTCTCTATACCCCGCAGTTCAAGTCATTGCAGGCGGAGGGCAATTGTTTTCAATGGGCTGGGACGTGCCCGTAGGCAGACCAACAGTGGGTGGCAACTTCACGGTGGGTCTCATGAGCCATGATGTTGCCCGCAGCAGGCCCTAAGTCCACACCAGTTCAAGCCAGCGATCTCACCTCTTGTGTGCTCAGGGCACATCTCAGTCCACATGGCCCAAAGCACCACATCGTCTACTGCGTCCACTCTCAGCCCCTTACCAGTCCTGCGAGCTGTCAGCAGGTTCCCAAGTCGGCTGCCCCCAGCCACGACATCCAGCTCCCCCGTCTCCTCATGCAGCCTCTTCCAGGTCATTCATCCTTGGTGCCCACTGCTTCACAGGAATGCAGAGGTGGGTGCTTGGACAGTCCAACAAGGTCCGTTTAGTGAGTGAAGTCCCCCTGGGGGGTAATAAAGTATCAGTGAATAGGGATGGGTGGCAGAGCGTTAAAAAGCGGCTGCTATCTTGGCCCTGGAAGCCACGTCCCTGAGAGCAGACATCCTTTAACTGCTCTACAAAATACTTCTCTAAAGTCTCTTACAACGAGATGAGTTCTAAATTATCCGATTTATTTCACAAATTCCTTATAATCGATACAGAATGTGCTACCACTACATACAAACATCAGTGATATTAATTACAAGACAGACAGGTGAAAATGCAACCAGATTAGCATCTATAATGGCCAGTCCGTAAGGCGTTTGCATGAAGTGAGTGACAATTGCTTCTAATGCTGATGTTTTCAGTGTGTTTGAATTTCTCTGTACTTTATGCAGTTTATGGATGTTGAATTAAGATTTCATAGATTATTGGTAACAGCTGTCTGACATCTGGGGTTTGCTGGGATATGTTAACATAGAGAAACATTGGGTTAGTGATAGGTATACTTGTTGCCATATTATAAATGTCTGTATGCCTTTATGGTCAACCCCATATGTTGAATAGGTGATTGTACTGTTTGCCTGTCCTGAATGAATGCAAATCTCTCTTGTCAGTCTATCATGGAGTAGAAAGTGCTTAACACATATTTCATCATTCTACGCTGCCACAGCTGTCATTTGCATTACCATTACTGTTTGTGATTTAAGTTAGCTATATATTTGTAAGCTGAGTACAAAATCCCCCAAAATGAATGTATCTCTTTGTTTGGGAACCAACTCTGTTTCTTATTATAGCCGAGAATTCATGTGACCTTAAAGGACTATTTTGTCCTGTACTCAGAAGTTGGCAGGTTCAGCATGAAGAGGAAAAATATATTGAACGTTGTGACACGAGGAACCGGATTTGTCCTCATAAAATGAACATGGCTTCTCAAGCAGGTAATTCGATGTTCATGTCAACATATGAGAGGCCTCCCTCTTTGAAGGGATGCAGTGTGGGCAAGGGACTCTTTTCATATACCCTTCCTACATTTGTTCAATATCACTCATCTATGAGATAACATCCCACCTGAGGTGTCATTTGGAAACAGGAGCAGCTCCATAAGCAGGTGAGACAGGAGTCTGATGGGGAACCACATTTGTCCTTGGCACCAGCTCTCCAGTATGTATGAATGCACCATATTTAAAGCGAGCAAAGTTCACAGTGGGGGACTTTCTCAGTGCTGTGCACAGTCCTGACAGTACAGCAGGAACTGCTGATTATGGCTGCAGCCTTTTCAATGCCTTCTGTTTTAGTGAGCTATAAGGGTTACAGGTAGGTCCCACTGCAGGAGGTCTTCCTGCTGGCTAAGGGTGTGTAGCTTGAGTCCACAACAACAACCCTCTGAACTCTGCCAGAGTTTCCCTACGCTGTAACTCTGCCAGACCAGGGGGGAGGGCCTACAAAATTGTTGTGTATACTCAGGCTCACTTTGGGCAGCTGGACTCACCAAGCAGAGATTCTGTGGCATACCATAGATGTGTGCAGGCCTGATCTCCTCCTGGACTTAGCAGTGCAGGTGACACTAATGGAGCGTGTTCAGTCCTTTCTTGTAGTGTAGTTCCTATTATCCCAATAGGCTCTGCGCATTGGAATAATATCTTCAATAGTATAGACGTAGGACAGAGGTTAACTAGGTCTTCTACTGTCGATATTAGACTTAAGTTTTGTGTGCCAGCTAGCTCAGAGTTCACTAGAAACTTTCTCGAATAGGCGAGGAGGAGTTTAACCTCCCTGGATAGACAAGAAGGGATTTAGTTTCTGACAACCATAGAACATGACAACTTTGCTCTCCCTAATCAAGAGTATATCTCCAGAGTCGTGTGAAAACAAAAGACAACTATTTTACTCAGTAAGTACGTGCATACTTAGTTCCACCATATTGTAGAGAAAGAAGAGATGGGCGTGTTCAATAAAAAGTGTTATTTATTGATCAGTCTCTTTTTCTCATACAAGAGAAATGAATCGCTACAGTTGCAATACTTAAGGTTAAGTAAAGTGCATACAGTAAAAGCAGGATTATAAAATAATACTGTAAAAGCATTGATATGGTTTCTTAGCCATATGATACTTTAAAATGGATAAAAGATATACATACATATATACATTGACTAATCGTACTCAACTGGTGCTTCTAACTACGCCTACCCCGGTGTACCTGACCTAAGCCTAATACGTGGGAGGGAGTAAGTAAGTAGCAGTTTAAGTTAAGTTTGTTTTGCCAAGAATCTGACTCAAGAATTCTCTGTAAGGGGTTAGTCAGTTCAGTACCTGGGATTTAGAAGGCAGGAGGGCTGGTATCTCTGTCTCAGGACTCGGTATCCCAGTCACCCGCAAGGGCAAGTTGGAAACGCTGGAAGCTGGATTTCTCGGCAGGAGAAAAGGCAGCGTCTCTCTCTGCGCGTCAAGAGGGAGGGGCAGCGTCTGTGGGCTTCCTGCATCAGCTGGGCTCTCCGGCAAGTAGTCACTGCTCCAAGCTCATCACCACCGTGTCTTTACTTAGGGCAGCATCGATATATTTATACCTGAAAGGTGCCGGGTTTGACGTAAGGATGGACATAAGACGTCAATAAAAGATGTCATTAAGAACTGGTTGTTCTTACATTCTTTACAGGAGTTCTCGAACGAAATCAAAACAATAGCAGCGGGGATTTCCCAGGTTTGCTGGAGGCTTGGTTTGTTTAGAGAACTCGGTGTGATTTCTAGGGGGCTGGAGGAATAGTGCTTGCTTAATGTGACAGCATGCGCTATGACTAATTTATGAAACTGGTTTCTGTGCCGTTGTATGGATATTAGTGATTTATAACCGGACAAGGGTCAGAAATTGGAGTATCGATACAGGTCCCTAGATAAACATACTACACCCACTCCACGAATTCATGTCCATATTTACTAACCTAATCAATAGTAAACATAACTAATAGTGCATGTGTATACCGAACCACCCCAAAATAATTTTTTTGCATTTGAAAATAGGCATATTCGAAATACACGAAAATGAGTATAGGTACTGTATGCATTCAAGCAGTGTAATCATTCAAAAAAAGGATGCACAATTTATCTCAGCATGAATGATTTGCGAAAATAACACATGAAATGGCTTTTAATACAGAAGAAAAAGTGCGAGACCACTCCATCACATATAAACACAATTACTTGTAAATACGCTAGAGGCTGAGGTAATGTATTGTCTCTAGAGTTCCTAAAAATAGAAGCTCTGTTCTCTTAGAATAGTTCTACTTTAAGCAGAAGATAAGTGCCAAAAAGTAAATATTTTGGATTTTGGGAAAAAGGTTTTCGTTTTCAGGGGAAGAAGGAAAAAATTGTCAGTAGCTTTGTTTTTAAAACCGAAGGCCAAATTCAGAGTTCAGGGAACGCTGTGTGCACGTTTGCTTATAGTCACTCTCTCTGTTCTGGTGAATACATCATTTCAGACAGACTCTCGAAAAAACAGTCTACCGCTTCTGGTGAAAGTTCGACCAAGTTGGAAAATGTCGCTACCATGCAGTCATGCGCATGTTCGCTTTCAGTGATGTTTAGATCAGCACTGCTTACAGAAGGTCGTACCTGGTTGATGCTGCTCTCATCCTGTACTTCACTACCCTTCAATCGTAGTGGTGAAGTCTCCACGAATGCCGTGATCAGGATAGGTAGCCGCTGGGGACAGCACAATGCATGAGCCTTTACTGGACCCAACAAAGTATCTGCATCCAATGGTACTTCTGATTGTAGTGTAAGACATGCGTCCAACACGCATTCCTCGCCGCATAGCATGCATCTCAATACAGGTAAGACACAATTCTGCCATATGGGTCTGAACGAAAGAAACCAGGTGATATTCAGATCTCTTAGCCGGGCTAATCCAAGGACTTTAGTTATGCGGTCCCGATAGCGTATAGCTAGGATCGTTTCTTCCATTGTTGCTGGAGTCTTGTCTGTGACATGGCTTGCCATAACGAAGCAGGAGTAGCAAAAATAAGATGCCTGCTACGAGTCCCAACAGGAGTGGAAGTCCGCCAAAGACAGAATGGACAAAATTGGGAAATATTCCCAGGGCTGCTTTGAATGGAGTTAACAGTCCCGAAAAACAGTCTTAAATACACTCGCGATACCATTTGTATCAGAAATATTTAAGTTTCACTTAGTATTTCTGCGAAGTGTAGGGGGCAATTTGTTGATAACAATGCATGTATCTCTCCCGTTGTCCTTGCAACTTGGAGATCATACGTTTCTTTTGATGACGTCAAGTGAACTGGCGTCTGTAGGAGCACAGTCTTCATTCTGCTTAAATATCAATTCGAATAGAAGAGATTTTCAAACTGGGCCAAATTTTTCCCTCCCTGTCTGGAGTGTCATTCGGAAACAATACTCGCTCACAGCAAGTGACCATGGAGCTCACGCTTACTAGATAAGGTTTTCCTGGCAGTAAGCCACAACATCTGTGATCTACAATTAGAATGTAACTCCCGTTAGAAAGTCTTCTAAAGAATGGTTCTATTTTTGTTGCAGGTGTGCCGAGCTGGTGACATGAAAGGTTATTTGAAGCCCCTTCACAGGCCCCATGTAAACTTATACCCTGACATAGAAGTATACCACTTAGTGATTTTTCACAATTATTACCACTAAGAAATACACTTTGTCCTTTATTACTGTAACATGTGTGTGTATAAGGTAAGTTCCATGTTGACTTAATGTATCCTTTACCCAACCTTTCATACTGGCCTGCCTGTATATATTTTTGGCAGTATCGAAACTGGAAAGTCGTTATCGGAATAGTTATAATCCCATGTATTATCCATTCAATGACAGGTCGTTCTGACATTGTCAATGGTAATCTCTCAAGTTTTTCAATGCTCAGAATTGTATACTCTGCACCCTTTTGTGCCAAGCTGATTTGTGTATCAGTAAGGTTAAAGATAGTGAATAGTGACGTTGTGTTGATTAAACGCCAAGGCACGTAGCCTGAACACAGATTTTGTAACGTCCAGCCAAGCTGTACAATAGAACGCAGTTGTGACTGACCGTGTTGAAACATCAGTAAGTCTTGCTCTATTATATCGATTGCAGATGATACAATACTGTCCAGTGAATATATTCTGGAAGACAGAGTCATTAACCCATTATCTACAACAGAAAGCGATTTTTCCAAATTAAGACGGTCAATTTCCCGTATTTTTTCTGCTGTCTCAATTTGAGCTACTTTCCAAGCTACGTTGTAAGCTGCATATATAGAGGCCGCTATGAAACGTTTTTGACGCTGTTTGCGTGGTCCCTTAATGAAATCACGCAAGTCAGCACCTTCTTTAAGTAAAGTCAAGTGTTGCTTAATTTCAACCAGTGTGGATGTCTGTAGCCATTCAAGGCAGAGTTTCCCTACACTGTAAGTAGTTGCTATCCCTGGATGTTGTCTCTGGGAGTATCTAAGGTCTGGCCTGGTCAATGTGAACCCCTGTTTTTTGTGCAGGAATCTATCTTGACAGTTATTTGTGTCTGTGGGCCAGATCAACCATTTTTTCCAATCAGGATGTGTTCTGTTTTGGTTCAAAATATGGGATACGTCTATCTCAACATCTGTAGTGCTATTACTGTCGGGTGTTGGTTTTGGAATAGACGGTTTGTTTAAGTCTTTAATTTTGGCTAGGCCAAGACAGGTTGTCTGTTGAATTGTATCATTCAAAAATATAATTTGTTCTGGGATCATGCAGGCTCTAAATAATGATTCTATACCTTGCACTTGCCAATCTTTTGTACCCCAGATCGTTTTTGTTTCAATATTATTGTTCCAGAAATTAAAACCAAATGTTTTCATTTTTTCAAAAAATGTCTCTGAATAGATTAATTTTGTGTTTGTAAGCATGTTTTTCATTCCTGTCTTATTTAACAGTTTAAAATAAAACGTTTCTGCATCACTTGTGTTAAACCCTGAGAAGTATGAACATTTTTCATAAAATGTTTTTGAACTTCCTTTTGGTGGAGTTGCACAATGTTCCCATTGGTTATATTTTAAAACATTTCTAGGTTGAGCTGATTTATGGAGATAATGGTTACCATAGTGGTTATAACAATACATCTGGTCATAATTAGATGAACCTTGTGAATAATCATGTCCTGTAAATTTAGCTGACATCATTAGATCTGACATCATATCATTAATACTGTCAAAGTCCCAATCATCAGCGAATGTGCTTGGTTTTACAAAGTCACTCAATGAAATCTTGAATTGATGAGGATACTTCAGGAGCTCGACCGGACCATAGATTTCGTAATCAGTTTTGTCCCATGCTACCCCACCTGATATAGGATTTGCTGTGAAGTTCACTGAAGAAAGTTCTCTTTTCTCGATGTGTGAAGACTTGTGTGGTTTCAGGACCAAGTTGATATTCTGACTTGCTGTGTCCATTTTAACATACTTTCCCTCAATGAAATGACCCAAGTATAGTACCAGGATGAGCCAAAGTATGAGGACAAATACACCTTGTGCCACCCAAAATTCAATCCATGGAGAAATCAGATAGGTTTCTTGTAGTTGATGAAAGAGTTCCTTTGCTTTGTCTTTAAAAGTCTTTGATGGTGTCGGCAGTTCCTCAGGTTCGCTCGGATCCTCAGAAAAATCATCGAAGTTGATGAAATAGCCTGATGCTGTTCTGTCAATTGTTTCAATTGCTTCTGGATTCCTTTTTGTTTTTGGAATTTGCTCTGTATTATTAGCATAGTCTGTGGTTACATCATTGTAGACTGGTGTTTCTTGATGCATTATTCTGATTTGTGTTTCAAGAGGTTTAAGTTCCATGGCTTTGTTGCATAGTCCTTGTTGATTCACTGTAGGTTTATCAAATGTGATTAGTCTCTCAGTTTGAACCTCTGTATTTGTAGCAAACTTTGGTGTTCTACTACTTCTTGGGAGTCCACTTGGCCTACTACTTATTATCGGCCACATGATTGTGGTTTAACCAGGTCGATGGATACAACTCGGTTCTCCTTTTTACCAGCAAGGGGCGGTAATACCAATGATCTTGTCCCGTTGACAGACAAGACAGGTACTGCTTTTCTGTAAGAAGGCCCAAATTCCTTCTTTACAGCGATCTTCTCTCTGACCAGATCCCCGATTTTTGGAATCCAGACAGGTCTTGCTGGGACAGGCTGACCTGATAGGACCCTGAGGCCGAAGCCGGGGTTTTCTGCTGTCTAAACTGCTTTTATTCCTTGTGACTGCACACTCGTTTTCTGTGTTTTTAAAACTTGTGACCTTGTGACTGTACACTCGTTTTTCTGTGTTTTTTACAAAACTGCACTTTGTTTAGAGAGCGAGCGCCTGAAAGGGAAGATCAATATCCCTCTTCAGCGTCTAGCTCCCACGTGACTTGGGGCCACGCCCATCGCTTTTAGCCACGCCCACCCAGGAAGTACAAAACGCCGGGCTGAGCAAGCAGCCGGTGCTGACCTGATAGGACCCTGAGGCGGAAGCCGGGGTTTTCTGCTGTCTAAACTGCTTTTATTCCTTGTGACTGCACACTCGTTTTCTGTGTTTTTAAAACTTGTGACCTTGTGACTGTACACTCGTTTTTCTGTGTTTTTTAAAAAACTGCACTTTGTTTAGAGAGCGAGCGCCTGAAAGGGAAGATCAATATCCCTCTTCAGCGTCTAGCTCCCACGTGACTTGGGGCCACGCCCATCGCTTTTAGACACGCCCACTCCTCCTTCACCTCATTACCATGCCCACAACTCGACAGCGCAGCGGTCGAGCGCAGCGGGCACACCTTCAGCACGCCGAAGACACGCCAAAGACTAGCCCGTCTGTGCCCGTCGGGCCCAGACGGGCTTAGGGCATACCACTCTGCTTAACCCTTCTAGCCCTCGGACCCCCTTCCACAGGTATTCGCGGGACACACTGCTTGCTCTACGCACGGCCAGACATCCCAGCTGCTGCTATTATTGGATTGAGGGTTCCGCATTTAAACATTGTCTTGCCTGTCGCCCGCATAACACTTGCAAGGACCTTGACTCACTGACTATGGCTCTGCTTAATTGCAGATCACTGCCTTGTCATGCCACGGAGGTTCACTCCCTCCTTTTGGACCATAGTCTGGATGTCCTATTCCTGACGGAAACGTGGCTGACTATAGGTTCCGACCCCGACATTGTCAACGCTCTCCCCCCGGGATACCTCATGTTCCATCTTGATAGGCCGGGTGGGAGAGGGGGTGGAGTGGCCATTGTCTACAGAGACATATTCTTATGCAAAGCAGCAGACTGCGGCATCAACAACGCTGAAAGTTGTCAGTTTACCCTTCGCGTTTCCTTTACTGTCTCAATATCTGGCCTCCTGGTGTATCGGCCTCCCGCTACGCTAGGGAACTTCGTGGATTCTTTCATGGAGGCTGTTATCCCACAGGCTGCTGCCTCTTCCAATTTTGTCATTCTTGGGGATTTTAACTTTCATTTTGACGACCCCAATGACGTAGTAGCAAGGGATTTTTTAAGTTCGCTCGGGGCACTGGACTTACATCTCGTTAATATGGGAACTACTCATATTAGAGGTCATCAGCTTGACGCGGTTTTTGCTAACTCTGCGAACCTACAGGCTCTCCAGATGTTGGCTCTCCCCTGGACCGATCACCATCTTATTCCGTTTAGCTGGTTGCTGGGGAACCGTAGAGACCCCGCACCAAGACAATATACTGTGGAACGACTCTGGTCGAAGCTCCCGGTGGACAGTTGGGCGGAAGAACTAGCTAGAACCTGCCCTCACCCCGTAGATGACCCTAACATCGCTGATCAGCTCCTGGGCGAATGGCTGACTAACTCTTTGGACTTATTGATCCCGAATAAAAGGAGGCTTGTCAGGGAGAGAAGAATTGGCTCTGCCCCCTGGTATACCCCCGAACTTAGGTGCATCAGAACCTCTTGTAAAAGGCTTGAACGTGCTTGGAGGAGAGAGCAGATGGAAGAAAGCCGGGCCAATTACAAAAGGGAGTTGAGGAAATACAAAAGCGCACTGAAGGACGCTAAAAAGATTTTCTTTAGCGACAGGATTGAGAGAGCAAGCAATTCTTCTGGAGAATCGTTTAAAATCTTCAAGGAACTTTTGAAAGCCCCAGTCCCTCCAGTGCTGCATGATAATCCCAAAGAAAAATGTGAGGAACTGGCCAGCTTCTTCCATTCAAAAATAGAGAAAATCTTATCCTCCCTACCCACTATTCCTCAAAGCCATGAACCGGTTACTAGCCTCACAGGTCGCCCGATTGAGCTAGCATCTTTGGGCCCCTTCTCGGAAGAGGAGGTGATAAAAGTCCTGTTGGAGATGAAGAGCGGCTCCCCGAGTGACCCAGTTCCCATAAAACATCTTAAGCTCGTGGCTAACACCTTGTCAACTCCTCTGACTGATCTCTTGAACCTTTCACTCGCCCAGGGCATAGTGCCCCAGAGATGGAAAAAGGCTGTGGTGAAAGCCCTATTGAAAAACCAGGACTAGATTCATCCAACTTGACCAACTTCAGGCCAATTTCACTTCTGCCTGGATTTTCTAAAATTGCAGAGAAGTTGGTCAACCGTCAGCTCTCTCACCATCTTGAGTCTAACCACCTGCTAGGAGATTCCCAGACTGGTTTCCGCCCCGGCCATGGAACAGACACTGCCTTGTTGGCAGTAGTGGAGGAGGCAAGGAGCACTCTAGATTCAGGAGGGTCAGTGGCAGTGATCCTCCTGGACTTGAGTGCTGCCTTTGACACCGTGAGTCATCAGGTGCTCCTCCAACGTCTGTCAGAGGTAGGTGTCTCAGGGACGGCCCTGAAATGGTTGGGATCTTTTCTCTCTGACCGTTTCTACCAAGTCTGGGAAGGGTCAGAGCAATCTGCCCTAATCCCTCTTCAATGTGGAGTCCCGCAGGGCTCATCGCTGAGCCCTACCCTATTTAATATATATATGACTCCACTTGAAAGAGTGGTCGCCCCTTCAGGGGTGAAGATCATCAGTTACGCTGATGATACTCAGCTGGTGGTGGGCCTCACTCAGCTGGCGGAACAACCTGAGGTGTTACACGACTGCCTTGCCAATGTTTATCGTTGGATGTCTATCTCCGCCCTAAAGCTTAATGGAGGTAAAACCGAGCTGATGCTCCTGGGCAATTCCAGCCCCTCCACTATTGCGAGCTGCTGGCCCAGGTCTCTTGGTGACCCACCATCCCCCAAGAAGGAGATCAAGTCCTTGGGAGTATGGTTGGAAGAAGATCTGTCCTTCAGGACTCATGCCAGGAAGACCGCAGGGGTTTGCTTTGGTTTACTGAGATCAGCCCGAAAGGTGCTACCTCTGCTCCCTGATCCAGCAAGGAAGCTGTTGATACGTGGCCTGATTCTATCGAGGCTCGATTATGGGAATGCGTTGTTTCTCGGTGCCCCCGAGGCGACCTTCAAAACCCTCCAACAGGTGCAAAACGCAGCTGCAAGAGTCCTTATGGATGTTCCCAGAAGGCAATCTGCTGCTCCGGCCCTTAAAGCGCTTCACTGGCTCCCCGTGAAGGAGCGGGTGAAATTTAAAGCGCTATGTACAGCCCACAAAATTTTACATGGCAAAGGCCCCCCCATCCTTGTTAACATGGCCCGTCCTTACAAACCCCCACGTCTGCTGCGCTCGGACCAAAAACACCTTTTGCAGTTAGCGAGAGTAAGAAGAGCTCGTTCTGGGGGCAGGCGCTTCTCTGTGCAAGTGGCCTCTCTTTGGAACTCTCTGCCCCTCAAGATTCGCTCAGAGCCCCAGATCCTACCATTCAGGAAACTTCTTAAGACCCACTTGTTTCCATAGTAGTGATTAGCTGAGTCTCTCCTTCTGGTCTGTTGCGCCGGGATGCCCCCGGGTAAGCTGAGCGCATTATAAATTTCATATTATTATTATTATTATTACAGGTGGTTTCTCTTCAGTGGCTGTTGGCTGTTGCTTCAACTTTATGTTGCTCAGGTCTTTTCTTTTTTCGTTTAAGTCCTGTAAAATAGCCAAACGATCTTTCATATCAAAGCATTTTTCTTTAACCACTGAAGTTTGACTATCGAGGTCCTGGATTAACATTCTAGTCCCAAACAATAGTTCGTACGGACTGAGACCTCTCAGAGAATTTCTTGGCAGATTATTAAGACTACGTTGGACACTTATTAAATGTTTGACCCACCCAGCTCCCGAACCTACTACCTTTGCGGTTATAGATTGCTTTATGTCACGGTTTTTTCTTTCCACAATTCCGTTTCCCTCAGGATGAAAGGGACAAGAGTACCGCAATGCAATGCCCATGCTGTTCATGGCCTCTTTGTAAGCTCGAGAGCTAAACGCAGGACCCTGGTCAGAATGTAGCATGCCAAATGCGTATGTGCCGATAAAGACTCGCAAATCTTTTATAACAGTTCTGGCGTCAGTCGAGCGCTGGGGCCACATCCAAATGAATCTCGTGCATGAATCCACTGCGACCATGATATATTTATAGTTACCGTCCCTTTGTAAGGGACCACAGTGGTCCAGGTAAACACAGGCTAATGGTTTATCTGAGATTAGAAGGGGCGTCTGTGCTGGTCGTTTCACTGTTAATACCTTCATTCTTTGACATATTTCACATTCTAGAACATAGTTCCTAGTTTGTCTTCTCATTTGTGGCCACCAGTATCTCTGTTTTAATAACGATACTGTGGCTGAAACGCCAGCATGTACAGAAGCAAGCCCTTCGTGTGCCGCTATAATGAGTCCTAACCTATACTCCATGTTTGGAATTGCCCTATCCCCCACTCCAGGGATTCGAGCAAATGGAACGTTATTCGCATCAGTTATGTATGAGTACTTTACTGGAAAGCCTTTCGGGAGTGTTTTTATTGCATTTTTTTCTGTAGCGCTGACAGCCTGCAATATTTCGTTGTCTATTTTTGTTTTTGACCGGGCGATGGCAGCTACGGAAGCCGTTAGGACAGCTGACTTTGCTGCTTCATCAGCCAATGAATTCCCTGCAACGTGAACGCCATCACGTTGATGACTCAGTGTATGTATCACGTGAGTCTTTTGTAGTTCCTTTTGTAAAAGAACTACTTGTTCCCAAGGCGTTTTATGCTTGATTGTGCCACCTTTTGAATCTTTAAAACCGTTCTGAACCCAGATCTGCAAGTATTCATTGTAAGATTGAACGCAATAATATGAATCGCACACTATGAGTGTGGGGAATTCGCGATCCGTATTTTCAAGCGCCATCTTAAATGCTAGTAGTTCAGCTCGCTGAGCTGTACAGTCTCCTAGGGATTGCGTTTTAGTGACCAGTGGTTTAAATTTTCCTTCGTGCCAGCGACCTTTAACAATCGCGCACGCAGCACTGTAAGCTTGTTTACCCCCAACCGCGGGTTGTGCTGATCCGTCCGTATATATTATACAGCCGTAATGTTCTAGAGGCAGGATTTCGGTCGGCAGAGTACATTCAAATTCATATTGGAGAAATTCTTGTGTTTTTAAATTAGGATCAAATTCGTATACCACGTCTGTTGCTGCAAGAGAATTAGCCCACTGAATCCATCTCGGATGTAGTGCTTTAGCATTCGGAATGCTTGTCTTTGTTACCGCCTCCCGGGCTGGTATTGGTGTTACGATGATTATTCGTTTACCTTGTGCTAGGGCTCTTTCTTTCGCTACAGCAGTCTGTACCGCGGTTAGAATGTTTTCCGTTTGGCTAAATTTCATTTCAGCTTTTGTGTACAGATGTGATTTGTATGCTATTGGTACTGTTTCTCCCTCATTAGAGGTTAGGTATGTGAATCCGCATCTTCCTGGGATGACTCGAATCACAAGGTTGAGTGTGTTATGGCGTGTTTGCAGTTTTGTTTTAACTAACATGTCTGTTTGTAAAGATCTCAAAATTTCTGTGTGTTTTTGAGTCCAATTGATCGTTTTAAAATCTGGTCTTATTAGGTCATAGAGAGGTTTAACTCTCTCTGCATAATTTAGAATGTAAGTTCTTCCGCAATTCAGGAAACCTAGAATTGATTGTAAGTTTTTCAGCGTTCTTGGTGCTTGGATTACAGCGCAATTCTCTAAGAAATTGTCAGCCAGGCTTTTGCCTTCACTTGATAATTCATATCCTAAAAACAGGACAGTTAGATGGGCAATTCTTGACTTTTTGAAGTTGAATTTGTAACCCTCTGCTGCGAACCCAAGTATTATGGTGTTCACTCTTTTCAAGTGAGTATCCAAGTCATCATCTGTTAGATAGATGTCATTGACATAAGATAATGCCTCATCATCATATATTTGTAGTAACTCTGTTACTCTCGCTGAGAATAATCCTGGGCTGTTCTTGAACCCCTGTGGCAAACGACAGAAATTTTCTGTGAGCCATTTATTGAGAAAGCGGTCAAATACCTGCTTTCTGGTGCTATATTTTGACAAAAGAATCCATTATAGATGTCTAATGTTGTTTTGTATTTTTTGCGCACTATGCTATTCATTAGTGCTGCACTGTGTGAGTTTTGTACTGCAAAAGTTTTGCAACATGAGTTTAGGTGTCTGTAGTCCAAAACTAGACGATATGAATTGTCTGGCTTGGAGACAGGAAACAAAGGATTGTTCATTTGTGAGGGGCAAGTTTCAATCACCCCCTGGTATTCAAGTTGATCTAAGATCTCCCTGACCTGTTTTTTAGCTTCTTGCTTAATCGGGTACTGCCTTTGTGCAGTTGGTTGAGATTTTAACTGGATTTTGTGAGGAGGTGAGTCCTAATCCCATCCTACGTGGTTTTTATATAATGCAGGAGCTTGGGCTACTGCCCACTTTCTTGCAAGTGTATATTTTCTATGTATTGGAACGTGATTTGAGAAGGCAGGCATAATCATTTCTTCGCCATGAGGGCACTCCCTGACAAACTCTGGTGGCCAGTCTTTTTCAGCTAAAAGGATGTCATAGCCTTTGGAGAGGTTATCCCAAAATAGACCCCTTATTTTCCTAGTCTTATCTCCCTCTATACGTAATGTTATTTCATATATTTTATGAGGTTTGCTAACTCTGGTATCTGCAGTTTCCACCTGAATGTATTCATTCGTGTCCACTGTCTCCAGATGATTCATCAGGATCTTGCGAGCTATGCTCACTTCTGCTGCGCTGTCTAGCATAGTCTGAGCCCACTCTCCGTTTTTCAGCTGTGTCCTCAAGATCCTCGACATGTTTGATTACTTTAATACTGGCTACCTTCTTCTTTGGAAATTGTAACTTTTTATTTTGATGAGCAGGTTCCTTGTCTTTGGACTTGACGTGCTCTTCCCTGTGTTCTGACCGTCCTCTTCTTTCCGATTTCTGCGAGGAAGTCTGAAAAGATCGAGATGGACGTGTATCAATATCTTGATATCTATCAGGTTTCTTCAAATTATCTCTATTTCTAAGGTTGTATTTTTTCTCAGAGGGCTCCCTCTGGGGAGACTTGTGTCCTTGGTCCGGAGATATTTCTCTCCACCGAGGAGACCTTCCTCTGGACTGGAATCTTTTTTCTTTGGGAGTGGATTGTTTATTTCCATCCCAACTCTTTTTTGGAGTGTTTAGATTATTTTTAATAAATACCTTTTCAGGATTTTCAGTTAGTTGGGGTTTCACTGGTTTTCCACCCAAACTATCTCTTCCTAGTTCTTCATAGGATTTTTCTATGATTCTGGCAAGTTCAAATGGTTGTTCTGCTATATCTGTTTCTTTCAGTCTTTGGCGGATCGCCACAGTTGCTGCTTCCCCCTTTATGTTGGCTAGTAATATTGCCGAGACCCGCTTGAAGTCTTTTAGTAATTTCATACCCAGAGTTAAAGCAGGTTCTGGACCGTATTCATTATGAATCTGTTTTAGCACCTCTGGTATTACCGCCATGGACGGAACACCATGTGTTTTTGTGTAAATGGAAGCAAAGACTGTACCCCAAGTGTCACAGTCCTCCACATGTGGTGCGATCCCCATTGGAAGACAGATAGTCAGAATTCTGTGTTTCTCAGTAGGGGTAGTATCCGGAAATACTGCCTCTATTTAAGTGATTTTCTGTGCTAACCAGAATGGAATTTGTTCCCGTTTAATGGGTACTTTGCCTAGACAGGACTGTATGTTCTGTGGTGTTATTTTATTTGTGTTCCCCTGATGAGGGGTCAGCTGTGGAATTTTAATAGCTGGTTGGACTGTTGAAGTCCGCATTACATATTGGACTAATTGTCTATGTATTTTAATCAGTTGTTTTAGCTGTACTAAAAGTTCTGGTATTGACATTTTTTCAATGTCTGGATGTGGTGTGTAGCTGGCTAGAATCGGCCACGTTGCTCCTGGTCTACCTAGTGGACCGAGCCTGGTGATGTGATCATTATGTTTTAGGGCGCCTTTAAACCAGAGCAGGTGCTCTTGGTATTTTAATGGGATTTCCACCTCCTCGAAAGGAGTGTACTCATCCGGTGGTTCCTCTATTTTGTAATAGTGGAACTCCTTTGTTACAGCGTTTGCTGCTGGAAAGTTTATCCATGAATAGAATACCTCTGTCTGCCGATATTCGTGTGCCTCAATTACAAATATGACTGTACCACCTCTCGATGTCAGTCCATTTTCTATAAGTTTTAAAGTTATAGTTTTTCTTATGCTGACCGGGATAAGTATTGCATCCGGGTCTTGCTGTAAGAGACTTGTGTCATCCGCTAGGAGTTGAGCTGCTATTCTAGCTGTCTCCCTTTCTTCTTCATTGTCTGACATTTTACTGAGAAGAAGATTTTTTGTTGCAGATCAGGTTTTCACGGAAACAAAGATTAGGTGCACAATATTTTTGGAACACTGTATCCTTCAACGTTGAATAAACCAAAAACCGTACATAGGAGTCTCCTCCTACTAAGTTTGGCGGATTTTAACCTTTGACCCACTCCAGACGTCTTTGGAGTATTTATGGGAGAAAGGGTCTGTGCGAAAAGCACGACTGAGTTACTCTAATGTCTTGCGTTAGATTTATCGCCTTTCCAAACCGTTGGGCGCCATGTAGTGTAGTTCCTATTATCCCAATAGGCTCTGCGCATTGGAATAATATCTTCAATAGTATAGACGTAGGACAGAGGTTAACTAGGTCTTCTACTGTCGATATTAGACTTAAGTTTTGTGTGCCAGCTAGCTCAGAGTTCACTAGAAACTTTCTCGAATAGGCGAGGAGGAGTTTAACCTCCCTGGATAGACAAGAAGGGATTTAGTTTCTGACAACCATAGAACATGACAACTTTGCTCTCCCTAATCAAGAGTATATCTCCAGAGTCGTGTGAAAACAAAAGACAACTATTTTACTCAGTCAGTACGTGCATACTTAGTTCCACCAGATTGTAGAGAAAGAAGAGATGGGCATGTTCAATAAAAGGTGTTATTTATTGATCAGTCTCTTTTTCTCATACAAGAGAAATGAATCGCTACAGTTGCAATACTTAAGGTTAAGTAAAGTGCATACAGTAAAATCAGGATTATAAAATAATACTGTAAAAGCATTGATATGGTTTCTTAGCCATATGATACTTTAAAATGGATAAAAGATATACATACATATATACATTGACTAATCGTACTCAACTGGTGCTTCTAACTACGCCTACCCCGGTGTACCTGACCTAAGCCTAATACGTGGGAGGGAGTAAGTAAGTAGCAGTTTAAGTTAAGTTTGTTTTGCCAAGAATCTGACTCAAGAATTCTCTGTAAGGGGTTAGTCAGTTCAGTACCTGGGATTTAGAAGGCAGGAGGGCTGGTATCTCTGTCTCAGGACTCGGTATTCCAGTCACCCGCAAGGGCAAGTTGGAAACGCTGGAAGCTGGATTTCTCGGCAGGAGAAAAGGCAGCATCTCTCTCAGCGCGTCAAGAGGGAGGGGCAACGTCCGTGGGCTTCCTGCATCACCTGGGCTCTCCGGCAAGTAGTCACTGCTCCAAGCTCATCACCACCGTGTCTTTACTTAGGGCAGCGTCGGTATATTTATACCTGAAAGGTGCCGGGTTTGACGTAAGGATGGACATAAGACGTCAATAAAAGATGTCATTAAGAACTGGTCGTTCTTACATTCTTTACAGGAGTTCTCGAACGAAATCAAAACAATAGCAGCGGGGATTTCCCAGGTTTGCTGGAGGCTTGGTTTGTTTAGAGAACTCGGTGTGCTTTCTAGGGGGCTGGAGGAATAGTGCTTGCTTAATGTGACAGCATGCGCTATGACTAATTTATGAAACTGGTTTCTGTGCCGTTGTATAGATATTAGTGATTTATAACCGGACAAGGGTCAGAAATTGGAGTATCGATACAGGTCCCTAGATAAACATACTACAATCTCTTTTACTTCCAGATAGCATTGCTAGACTCTTACATTTGCAATCTCCTGCAGGAACACTTCTGGTGCTTTTCTCTCGATAGCAAGGGTAGGTTCCCCTTCTTAGGAGAGATCCTTTGTTTCCAGCAGGAGTCTTTGGGACAGTTGAGGTACCCCTCATCTGCGTGGGAAGCTGGCAATCAGAGTCACCAATACTGGATCACAGAAGTTTCTCCAACACCCTGCAGGATGTTGCCAGTGCTGGTGAGAAGTCCTGGAACTCTGTTGTGCAGTTTTTATACAATGGTTCAGAAGAGAGTATGTGGATTAGAGTATGTGGATTCTAAAGATACGGTTCTGTAACTGGTTTAAGACATCTCTGCTCCCTTTTTCCTTTTCCTACTAGACATGTTACCCACAGTCTTTCCTTTGTGTGCCAGCTGGAAGGAAACCTGAGGCTAGGTGCTCCTGGATCAGAGAAACCCAAAATATGGGCACCAACAGTAAAGAAGCTTTTACACTTTACACACATCAATCTAATGATACTTCAGGGGGACCAATGACATGACATGGTCAAAGAATATCTCTGCACTTCAGAGGCAACCTCTGTCTCCTGTCCTATCATACCCTACTGTCAGGCTTATTACAAAAGCTTCAGGAATGCAATGGAAGAGTAATTATATATACATACATTTCTCATGTAGCTGCCCACCTTCATCCTTTATTTTGTACACCTTCCCCATGGAGAAAATACAAAATTGTTTCTTCTGTGATTCCAGTCAAGCATAAACCACAATCCATGTTTATTCTGGTACCCAGGAATCCACACACAATTGGATGCATCATGGGGCTGGCTTTCCAATTTAGGCCGGGTAGGCCAGTAGGCATCTTTCCCTGCACATGTTGCAGATATAAATGCCTGTCCTCCCTTATCAACACTGTCAGTCATCTGCAGTCCAGTGAGCAGATGCTAGTTGATTTTAATTATGGTGGTGCACATGGTGTACCTCTCTTGCTCTGTAAGATCCTCTCTGGGTTGCAATCCAAGATACATTGGGTCCTTAGCGTACATATATAATTCTCAACTCAACAGCACCCACCTCTTTTTTAGGTACTCTCCATTAGATTTCCCTAGCCATCTCTCTGCAGAGAAAGTACTTTACACCCCTCCTTGCGAACTATTTACATTAGTGGGGGAATTGAATTCTACATTAGTTCCAATGAAATTTATGCAGTCATATAAAACTTTCCTGCATAGCATGGCATTACCTGCTTGACTGGAACATTGATGCATTTGGGGAAAACCATCCTTTTATGACTTCCACTCACACAGAAGATGGTCGTTCTGACTTCATGAGAGATATTTTGTTATTTAACTCTGTATCCGATTATATTGGCTGCTTAGTAGAGAGGATGGTTCATTTTATTCTCTACTAAGGACATTCATTATCATAAAAAGAGTTATGAGCAGAGAGAGCAGTCTCTACCCACAGCCTATTTTGCACATGTGTTACTCTGGGGAGATGTCTGAGCTGACCTGGCAGTCTATTTATATCTTAGTCTGTATGCTTGTCATCCAAGAGAAATGTCTCTGTACCGAGCTTAATTCCTTTCTGCACCATAGTTGCACATCAGTCATTCAACAGAGATGTCTCAGCACAGAGGCCAGTCCATACCAAAGCACTAGTATGCATAATCATCATCCAAGAGAGAGATCTAAGGATAGGGGCTAGTCCCTCCCTTCACCCTACTACACACACCGTCATCCCAGCAAGAGGTTTCAGTGGAGAGACCAGTACCTCCCCACACCCTACTATGCACATCTGTGATCCGAGAGATGTCCCAGCGTAGAGGTCAGTTTCTTTTGATACTCTAGTACTCACACTCTTCATCCAAGAGAGAGTTCCTAGTATTGAGCCAGTCCTTCCCCAAACTGTATTGCGCATTCTTTTTGTCCTGGGGAGAAGTCTTAGTGGAATGGCTAGTCCCTATTATAACCTACTATATATTGCTGCCATACTAGGAAAAGATGGGACTAAAGTGTTTTTTTTTTCTAAAATCCTAGGAGAAAGAAGTAAAAGTTGCAAGTTCGGTAATAAAGGAAAGTATACATTATGTGACTTAAACATTCTATACAAACTCGCAAGATCGAAAAGTGCGATCTCATGAGATGCTCGCAAACGTTATCGCCTGACTCTCATGAGAGGCTTGCGAGAATCACCCGTACTATGGATGGGAGAATCATTGCTCTCGCATGTGTCTCACGAGAGCCATCAATAAGGAAAAAAGTATAGGGTAGCTCTGAAAAGAGCTTTTTCAAGCAACATTTTGAACAACTGTATTTTGTTGTTGTTTAACACATAACTTTTTTGTGTTGTGTTTTTTTTTTAAATGGGATAGAACAACAACAAGAAACTAGGAGTAAAAGAGAAACACCATCTCCTACAAAACAAAGAGGAGAAAAATTAAGAAAAAAATTGTTTAAAAAAGAAAACTACTGCCGAGGTGGACATTTATGATCTTGGACAAACCTGTACTGTGTAACCCTGCTTGTCGCAGAAGAATACATAATCTGCTTGCATAAACAGCAAAAAGGAGCTTTGTTCAGCAAAACAAAGTTGTTATCTGCTTGAGCGGTGAGTACCTGGGCGGGCACAGTGTCACCAGTTTGAAACTATGGGGTACCCCCTGATCAGTTATCAAACTCTGCAGCACGAGCTAACTCAGCCCGAGCAAGGCATTCAAGATGCATATCTCTCAGACGTCGCCACATCCCAGTGGCATTCATAGAATATTGCTTGTTCCAGCTACCCTTGCTGAACTCTTTTTTTGCATATGTTACAAATTACATCTATGCACAACACTTTCTTCCCACAAAGTCTCATCTAAAAAAATTGTCAGATCAAGGATTCCCTAGGTGGACAGGGTGGCTGACTTGCATGAACTGGAGTAGGGTTCTCATCTGAATCAGATGATGACATTCTGATCCCAGAAAATCAGCAAAGTCAGAGAGGTAGCCAAAAAAGTGTAATCACGGAAAAACCCAAAAGGCAAATGATGCAGCAACGAAGGAATCTTTCTTTGCTAAATAAAGATATTCATATGAACCAATCACAATCCTTCCTTAAGATGTCTTCTCTCTCCCGGGTATTTTGCGGATGTCTCATGAGAGGACTGCGAGATTGTAAAAAACAGATAACTTTCTTAATATCTTAAATGCAACAATACATCAAATGTTTTTCTACTTTAAACAACACTTCTCATGTCTTAATTTCTTCAAAACTGCAAAAATAAAGTATTATGACCTCAATTCCAATTGTGTGATCTCGTGATAGGATATGAGACCAAGACAGGAAGTACAGCCCCCTCGTAGTCCACGCAGGGGATTGTGTGTTCGACTTCCGCAATCATCTCACGAGAGTCATAAGTTTGTAAAAAAAATAATTATTGCAATATACATACTGTTCTGTCTTTATTATTATTAAACATCAGCATTTATTAGTAACTGACCAGGTTAAAAACAACTCTGTACAACAGATTAGAACAAAATGTATAACTCTTAGATCTTGCAAGCTTCCAGCGAGAGCGATCACACGCCTTAAAAATAGATGTTCATAGTGAAAACACATACAGTATAGGAAAAACTGATCAGGGTCTCTTTTGGAATATAGATATGAAGTTTATGTAAAGATACATACAAAGACTTTGAAAAGTATGCTTGTAATATTTCTAGATATATGGGTTAGAAAAACTAAGAAGTTTAACATTCCCAGCACAAACATTGTTGGAGTAGCTAGTGTCTATATATTTTTAAATATGTTTTAATTTTTAAAAAACCATAGCAATTTACTGAAAAAAACAATGGTTACAGTAACATTATAGTTCGGTGTAATAATAATATGAGTTTTCAATTAAAAACACCTTAGAAATTTCTTGGAAAAAAACACAGGCCAAGGTAACATTATAGTAATGTTAACGTTTTGAACAAAAAAAACCCACAGAAAATCAGCAGTCATAGTAAGCAACACTAGCTATAACTTGTGCCCCTGCCATGCACTGTTTTTCACCTCACATATGACATCACTCATGCCATGTTCCATGACATCATTTGTGACATCACTGATAACATCTCAAAGGACATCATTTATGACATCATGGATTTGGTGGAAATCCGTTCTGTAGTTTTGGAGTTATTAAAGAATAAATACATTTGTTTATCTAGAGACAAGAATACTCTTTGGATCTGATATATCTCATGCTGAGATCTGATTAGCTGCCACTACTTCAGCCAGGAAGTGTTGGCAGCCATCTTGGGACTTGGACTTGTCCCAGTTCAAAGAAAAAAGGCCAAAAAAAGAAGGGGGCTGGGTAGGTGGTAGGGTCAGTGGGCCAAAAATATATATTTTTTCAATTTTACTGTGAACTCGCGGAGGAACCACACAATATTGAAAAAGTTGCTGTTCTTTAACCCTTGGGTGGGGCAGGTCCCAGGGGGTAAATTAGATTTATACTAAGGGGAGGGGTAGAGTACCTAGCCCCTAACCCCAGGCTGAGTTTGGCCCCAGGGCCCACCCTTAAAAGAAATGGGAAAGGGGTCCACCCTTCCAGGTCATATTCTGCCCCGGGGACCCATCCCCGGGGCCATGACCGTGGATAGGAAAGGGAGGGACACCCCTCCTGGATCCATTAATGACCCTGGGGACGCCATCCTCCAGGGCCAGGCTCCTGCCATGTCCCCAGTAGCCCAGGACATAGCATGTTTGCTGTCACTTTGCAGGAGCAATTTTAAAGCTCATGCCAAGTGAGAGCAAACACTAAGTCCAATTACAGTGGGTGGGAGCATGTAAAATGCTCACACCCGCTGGGAGCAGAGTTTTGATCTGTTTGAAAACAAAGGAAAAAATTGCCCCTGCACACAGGGATAAAAATATTTTGCTGCTCACTGTGTTAGGGAGAAATGCCGGCTCTCGCAAAGGGCGAGGGGGCATTGGGGCTCCCCTGGCAGCCCCCAACAAAAAGACACTGAGTGCCCTGAGTGGGGTCAGAGCACCCACCATTGATTGGCTGAGCCCCAGGGTTGGGACCCCTGGGGAAGAAATCGTCCCTAGGAGGGGGCCACACAGCTCCCTCCCCAAATTTTAATTATATAGGCCCCTTCTCACTATGTGGTGGCTGCCCTGGGTGGGCTACAGGGCACCCACAATTTATTGGACAAGCCCTGGGGTTGGGCTCTCCATGGCAAAGATTGGCCTGGGGAGGGGGTCTGCGGGTCCCCCTCCCCTTTTAAATATTCAGCGGGTGGGCTCCAGGGCACTCATCATTTACTGGCTGTTCCCCAGGTCTAATATTGGCCAGGGAGGGGGGCTTCGTGACCTCCTTATAAATATGGCTGGGCCCCAGGAAATGGGGTCCCCTAACCAGACATTATTCCAGGAAGAGGGCTACTTGTCCCCTCCCCATTTACATTAAGGATAGACCCTGGGAGATGGGGTTCCTTGGGCCGAAATAAGGCCTGGGAGGAAGGCCTCTTATCCCCCACCCGAAACAAAATATGGCGGGCGCTGATGGATTGGGTCCTCGGGCAGGGAGGCAGGGCAGTATAACCCCTCCCAGGTTGGTTACATGTGGGGGGTTGGGTATATGCAGGGGTTGGTCTTTAGTGGTTCGACCCATTAAAGTCATGGATGCCTTCACCCTGCTGGATTCTGTAATAAGGGATTTAAATATGAAACCCATTCAAAGTCCATGCAGAAATCCCAACGCCTGGTTGGACAAAGCATGTAGTCTTCTTGCCAGTCATAGGCTATGTATGATTCGAAACATATGATAGGTTGGTGCCCAGTTTGATGTACTTGACTTCCTGTGGAACAAAATCCCAAATTCCAATTTCGTGTTCGATGTGGTATGCTGTATTTATTAGTTGCTGGAAATAAATTAAACAAACAGCTGACACGTGTTTCACCCATGTGGCCAGCAGTCCAAGGGCTTTCTCAAGTCTGGTTTTTGGCAAACAAATATAGTATTGTACAAAACACATGGAAAGAGATGACATATGTGAGAACACATTCGAGAGATATAAGGTGGTGAGATACGATGAGAAGGGAAGGAAAAACGGTCAATATAGTGGGGTCGTGATGGGTAAAGACAGCATGAGATAGCAGGTTTAGGAATCAGTGACAGTTAAGGGTAATATAGCTCAGTCAAGTCAAGTCAAAAATATCATTACAACAGTATTTACAATATTTTAGAAAACAATATATTTTACAACAATATTTAAATAAGCTAAAAATTATATACTTATTTTCAATATTTATCTCCACAATATTTTTGGCATCACGCTATTCCTATAATGACATTTCTGTATCACAAGAGTTTTTCTGATATTCTCTCCAACCACTGAATTATTCATAGAAAAATAGAGGAATGATCCTCTGGTGCGTATCAGGTTTTTTATGCGATAGAATCATTTTCATAAAAGGGTGCTGCTTACACAGGGCCTGGGGAATTTCCGTTGACTATAGAAGTAATCAGTGGTGGCTGGTCATATTTTGCATTTGTGGGGTATTAGTGTGGCTTAAGACTTGCCCTGAATTTAGGACATTGGAAGCCGGATTTACCTCAAATGGAGAATAGGCACAGGCAGCCTTCTTCAACAGGGCCAATTCTCCCAGGCTTTGGCAGTGTTGTAACAATACCCTACAGCCCCCGCTAGGCAGGGGGACAAGCTCCAGGGGCACCCTCCAGCACTGTGCACGGATGGCAAGTCCCTGGCCTGAAAGCTCCTGACTGGTTTCGGAGCATGGGGGCCCCATCTTCAAGTATAATGCTGGGGGGCAAAAGGTTAATTGTGCTACTGAGCCTTGGTCATGTCCTCTCTGCAGATCCGGCAGAATGAGAGGCGCAGCAGCAGGAGAAAATAAAACCAGGGGGCATATTACCAACAACTAGCGATAATTATCGCTATGTTGGTTTAGCGGCGATATTTTTATTGCCGAGCTGCGGCGATTTTTATCGCTTACGAGCCTTGATATTATCAAGGTTTATCTCCTAAGCGATAAAAATCGGCCGAAATGCATGAATATCGCTGATAAGTCAGCGATATTCATGCATTACCGAGCTAATGTTCTTAGCCATGTTATCCACCTGCCATTGGATAACATGGCTAAGAACTGCTCAGGTGCGGGTGTTAGCTTTTGGAGATATTCGCGCTTAGCGCGAATATCTCCAAAAGTTGGTAATAGGAGATAGCGATGTTAGCGACTGTTTCCAGTCGCTAACATCTTGGCACGCCCACTTTGCATGTCATTAGTGATAAATATCACTGACATGCAAAGCGGGGCCCAAGATGGTCGCTATCTCCTACTAGCTGTCGCTAACTGGTGTTAGCGACAGCTAGGTAATAGGGAGATAATTTTATCTCCGCTTTCTTGGCTTTTAATGCCAAAAAAGCGGAGATAAACCCCCTTGATAATATGCCCCCAGGTTCTTTTTTAAAAATGTACACTGTGCATGCTCTTCTAAAACAAGCACAGTGTATCTGTTTACTACATGTAACCTGAAATCCCAAAGTCATTAGAATTCATGACTTTAATGTTGTCAGGTCACATCGTTGCAGACTTTCCCACCCTAGGCTTCCTACATAGGCAGCATAAAGGATTGATAGGGAGTCACAGGCTGAAAGCTAAAGGGTACAGGGCTGTATTAAAAAGTCAAGCTTGCTGAGCATTAACTATGGGTGCAATTATGAAGGATAGCACACACACGTATTTGTCCCTGTGCATGTGAAAAGTGTCTGGCGGCCTGACTCTCGCTCAAGCGAGGGTCAGACATTGCCAGCCAGCTATGCTTTACTAATTTTCTAATTACTATTATAACAATATAATAATCATTAGAAAATGAGTGTGTTTATTATACAGGAAAATAGGTGGGCCCTGCCCCACAGCCCAAAGAAACTAGCTGCCCCTGGGACCAAAGTGTTAAATTCTGCCTGTTTCACTACACATGTAACTGTTGCTTACATTTCTAGCAGCGGCTGACATGAAACACACCTGTTTACACAAGAACATTGTGCAGCCCTGCCTTCGAGAAAAGCATAAATATTAACGGTCCGTGCTAAACTGAAATGTGCGGCAGCTAAATAGGTAGCCCCTAAAGAAATATCTTTCATATGTAGGATGAAGACGTTAATATATTTACCAATAAAAAAGCAGCTTTTACTGTCTCCCTGCCTACTGACTTACATGTCACCGAATGTGTCTGACTTGCCTGACTTTCAGATACCTTTGTTTTGCATCTTTCGCTGCGGATCCAGTTCAGAAACTAAGGGAAACATTACGATGGCAGATGGACCTGATTCCGCCTGCCATCGTGGTGGTGGGAATCTCGACCGCCCATCATGCATGTGGCAGTCGTGCACACCCAATTAGGAGGAGACCACCACCATGATTGTCACATTTTGCACTTTAACATTGCGGGGGGGGTTAGCTGACTGCAGCACCCGCCGCAATGTTAAAAATGTATGTTGTGCATTTCACTGCACTACATGACAGGCACCACACGGTGCCTGCCACTTGGTGCAGTGAAATGTAGGGGGTACCCAGTGCACAAACACCACCCCCACACACAAAGGGGACCCGCAGCAGTCCCTCAAAACTAATCCCCGCCAGTATTCTTATTTGGCGGACAGTACTTGCTAGGCACCACCACCATTTTATGGATGCAGACCACTCTGCTAGGCAATTGTAATGATTGCCTGTGACGGTTCCGTGGTGGACAGTCTTTGCTTCCGCCACGTTCGCTGTCTGGATCCCCCGCCATCGTAATGTGGCTGGGGACAAATTGTGGTCCGATGGTGAAAGGCCATCATAATGACTCCCTAGGTTCTCACTTTATATCACTCAAGTAATTGAGATACAGTCATTTCTCTCCAGCAGTTACGGACATCGAAGGCATGCGAAATACAGAAAAACTGTTTTCATAAGGATGTCCTTTTGAATGATCTATGACATGAAATAGGCGTTCCCACACTTGTTTCCACATGATTAATTCCATGCCTTTTTGCAGTGATTAGTTCCTCCAGGTTTGACCTGAAGATTGTGCCCTTGGCATGAACTGCAGTAGTGGCTACTGGCTTCTGTCAAAATTAGTATTTAGAAGCAATGTGGAATGAGGTACAAAGTCATAAATATGCACACACAGGCTTACTATCATATGCAAATTTACATTGACAACTCAGGAAATGTTCTAAACGTTTCCAGATCATACCAATAAACCATTGCCAGTCACATATTTCCTGGTTTAATACTGAAAACATTTTGAGAATTGTGCATTATTGAATGTATTTATTTATTTATTTTGGCAGTTTTGTATAGCGTGAACAAGACCCTTGCGGGTATCAGAGCGCTTTCCAGAGCAAATATAGGTAATGGCATGTACATATAAATACAATGAATTATGTGAATACAGTACTGGGAATAATTAGAGATTAGCGCATAACTACAGGCGTGTTTAGGACCAGTTCAAGTGAATTTGGACATGAGAATCGATTTCACTTCTTTTTTTAAAAAGGCCGCAGATGGTTTAAGTCTCGTTTCTGGGAGTAAGACGTTCCATATCTTGGGGGCCATTCCTGAGAAGGTACAATTGTATGTTTTTTTCTTGGAGAAACGTTGTGGTTTAAGAAGAAGGTTGTTAGAGCTCCTGGTGGACCTGTTCCCACCTGATAGTACTAGTTTCTCCGCTAGGTGCCTCGGGTTTTGTGATGTAATGCCTTATGTGTCATACAGGTGATTTAAACTGGATTCTGGCTTTAAAAGGTAGCCAGTTGAGGGCATGAATTTCAGGGGAAATGTGGCAGTTTCGTTTGGTGCCTGTGACGAGTCTGGCGGCTGTATTGATTGAGGCTCTGAGAGGAGCGGTCGTTGATTTGGGAAGTCCACAGAGACCTACACTGCCATAGCCAACTCTGGGAATTACTAGAGTTTGAACTGCCTGTTTGAAGTCATTTGCGAGTATGAAAGATTTCAATTTTCTCAGTGTGTTTATCTGAAAATTTGCTCCTTTTGTTGCAGCGCTGATGTGCTTCAGCATGTTTACCTTATTATCCAGGGTTATTCCTAGAGATTTAGTGGAATCCATGATGAGAGGTTGACAGTCGAGTGCAGTTAGGTGCTTCATCCACTCGCTGATGATAGTTGTTTGGTTGAGAAGAGCGATTAAGAGGAATTCTGTTTTTAGTGTGTTTAGTTTTAAATGGTTCTTAGCTAGCCAGGTCTGTGTTTTTTGGAGCGTTGAGTTAAGGGACTTGATGTCTTCAAGAGATTGAACCTTAATGTAGAGTTGTGTGTCGTCGGCGTACAAGTGATATTGGATATTTGTGGAGTTGAGAAGCTCTGTGAGTGGTTCCATAAACAGATTGAAGAGTGTTGGTGAGAGGGAAAATCCCTTGGGTACTCCCCAAGTGATTAGATTAGTTGATCTTGAATCTTTGTGTTCTGTTTTGCAGGAAGGAAGTGAACCAGTTTAACATTGTTCCAGATAGCCCCATTCTATGCTTCAGGAGGTCAAGTTGGTTGTCGTGTTTGACTGTATCGAAGGCTGAAGAAAGGTCAAGTAGGATAAGCAAGCAGGCTTTGTTTTGATCCAGTATTTGTAATGCGTCATCAATTATGTAGGTCATGGCTGATTGGGTTCTGTGCCCTGATCGAAAGCCTGATTGGAATCGGTCAAGCAGGTTGAAATGGTCTATGTGGTTACTAAGCTGCATGTGGAAACATTTTTCGTGTAATTTGGCCAGAGTTGTGATGTTGGATATTGGGCGATAGTTATTCAGGTCATATGGGTCTGCTGATACTTTCTTAAGGATGGGGGATACCTGACCAGCTTTGAGGATGTCAGGGATGGTTCCTTGCATGAGAGAGGAATTTTTTATCCTAGTCCATAGGGGCACTAGCAGTGGCATGAAGGTCTTTAGGTGGGATGCTGGGAGGGGGTCTGTAAAATTATTGGAAGGATTCATACTAGTGAGCGTGTTTAGGATAGTTTCTTCACTGTAGAGGTTAAAGGTAGTCCAGGAGGCATTGCTCTTGTGGTCGAGTATTGTGGAGCAGTTAAGCGGGGTCCCTGATGTGGTATGTGAGGAGATTGTGTGTGTATCGGTAAGGGATAATAGATCGTTAAGTAGGTCTGTCTTTAATTTTTCAGTCTTTGTTGTGAAAAAGGAGGCAAGATCCTCACAATTGGGGAGGGTTTCCAGATTGGCTTGGGGGGAGTGGGGGACACCCTTAGACTGAGCTTTGATTATTTCGAACAGTTTTTTTGGGGGGCGATTCTTAGCTTGGTCTAGTTAGACGCGTATGAATTCCACTTTTGAGCATCTAATCCTTCTGTATTAGCCATTTCTGGTGCTTCTTAGTAATTTGAGGTGGGCAGTGGATGGGGCGGCTCTCCATTGTCTTTCAATTGCTCTTAATGATCTTCTGTGTTCATTTAGTCTACCATCATACCAGGGGTTTGAGTTCTTTGGTGGACTCTTTTTAATTGTAGCGGGGCTAAGGTGTCAAGTACCCAGTTCATAGAGTGGAAGTAGTGATTTGTCAGGTCTTGTACATCCTTTGATCCATCAGGTGGGGGCATGATGATGTGACTAGCAGATGTGAGATCGCCCGGATTGATGTTTTCTAGGTTCCTCTTCCAGATTTTCATTCTCGTGGGTTGGACAGAGAGTAGTTTAACTACTTTCTTGATATGGAAAGTGATAATGTGATGGTCGGACCAATCGCACGGGAGAATCGATTCTAGTTGGGTAGCATCTGCTTTGGAAATTACTAGATCAAGGATTGAGCCTTTTTCGTGGGTGGAGCTGTCACAGATTTGGGACAAATTGGAGGATAAAAAAGAAAATGAGGATAAAAAGAAAAAAGGGCAAACCCATTTGCTAACATTTTTGTTTTTTCGGATTCATGCATTGAAGATGCTCCTTCCCTTACACACTCGCATATTTTGGGATATTCTTTTTTCTTCCTATTCCTGGAAAGGGGATTATTACTCCATTTGTTATGGTTAATTATTTTAGGAAACAGGAGCTTGTTAATACCAATAGAAGCAAACCCCTTCCGGTGGAAGAGATTCGCTTACTCGGGACCCTTTGAGAAGCATCTATGATAGTAAAAAGATTTCTGAGTCCAAACACGGTCTTTCATGAATTTCAGATTTTTTTTGCGCTCACAAAAGAAGGAATTTACATGTAAAAAATCAATCTCATATACACAAATAGCTTTGTGAATTGAAACCTGCTGTTTTGCCTCTCACAGCCTCTGTTTTTGTTTGTAGTACTTTGCCCACTTTCTCCTCCTCATTTCTGCCACTTTACCTATCTCTTCCTGTTAAAGTTTATCTCTGGCTGACTGCCTTTACCTAATTTTTAGGTCGAGCCTAGACAGCACCTGTGCTGTCTGGAAGATCTGTTGTCTGCTTCCGCCTTTGCTTAGGGACTTTTTTTTCTGTTCAACTGCCTCTATTTAACTGTCTTGATAGAAAACGACCAGTAGAGTACAGTAAAATATCAGAATTGGTTTCTGCTTGTTCAACTGCCTCTAATTAACTGTCTTGATCGAAAACGACCAGATGAGGTCAGTAAAATACCAGAATTGCTTTCTATTTAGGGACTTTCTTTTTTGATTTTTCTGGAAACAGCCTCTATTTAACTTTCTTGATAGAAAACGGCCAGCAGAGATCAGTAAAATACCAGGATCACTTTAGCATTCCCTAGATTCCAGTCCATAGAAACTTGTATTCAATGAGCACCCATAGACAGTAATATTTTTATCAAATCTTGTATTTTCAGTGATACGACCACCCAAGGGGATAATTTATATTAAAAACAGAGATTTGGACAATGCCATTTCCTGCTGATAGGCAGTATTTCTTTCCTTGTGTTCCCATACCTGGCATGTTCCAAAAGCGAGATGATTGCATTGCAAATGCTTGTTTTTCATGCCTCTGTTTCTTAGTCAGTTTACCATCACCTGTCTGTAGCTGCCTCTGTGCTACCTGTTTATCAATCAACAGTGATTACTTGGCTGAGCCATCAGAGGTCATATCAAGAATACGTTTGCTGGCACCGGTGCTTAATTTGTAAAATAATAAGTGCCAGGGCCCTGACCAGGAAGCGACTGCATTTTGCACCACACATTGGTGGGAGTGGGGCTGGTTTGGGCAGTTATGAAGAGCATTTGGTCTATGAAGCAGACAGCGATGAACTCAAAGAAGGTGAACTGAGGGAATGGGATTGTGGAGAAGATGGGGGAAATTATATGCAAATCTATGGGGATCCAAGGGGAGTATTGGGACAAACCAGTGTTCTAAGTCTATTGCAGAAGTCAAGAGCAGACCGAACAATTGAACATGAAAAATCGAATGACGGACAGCAGCAAGATGACCCTGAGGAGTTTCGCAAAGGCTTGTCAGAATTGCCAGAATGTAAGGCGAAGTGGTGGGAAGCATGGCAACAATCAGAAAAGAAAAACTACAGACAGCGACAAGGTCTATTGGTGTTAGGGGGAGGGAGGTTTGGGTAAGGATCTATCTGAGGTTGGGCACCAGGGCAAATCAACAGGGACAGTCGTAATGGGGGAGATCAGTGGTAAACATACTAAGAAGGTAGCTGATGATGTAGAAGATGACCAAGAAGAAAAGGAGGAGGATACAAATATGCATAAGAAACTTCCTTACATGGGTATTGGTATGCCTTTAGGTACTTATTTATCAGACAAGAAGTAGGATATGGAGACATGAATTTGTTGATGTCATTGAGCTTTTGCATCGAGATAATCAAGCCAAAGTAGGCTCGAAGAAAGAAGAGTGGGAATTAGCCAAGAGACCTTGAGTTCCCAAAACAATTGAGAATTTGACATCCGCTTTTCTCATTTATGCAATCATCTATTGTGAAAAGCATCAGGATAGAGCGGTGGCTATGTTTAAATACATGTATATAGTAAGAAAGGCACAAATGTATTTTGGCGGCTCATATTGGCTAAGTTACGATGAAGAGTTTATAGCTAAGATGAGTGTTTTTAATGATACACCATGGGGTGACGTTGACTCAGAGTTGTGGTTACAATGAATGGCTTCTTCTCATCCGCCAGCTACAACACATCCAGCGAGTGGTTTACCCGTCACTTACTGGCCCTTTCAGTATCGTCCCGCCCAGTTTGGGGCGGGGTTTTTTGAGAGGGGTCAATCACAAGTTTCAGGGGCTTGCTGGAACTTTAACAGAGGTTTTTACAACAGACAATTCTGCCATTAAAAGCATGAGTGCTCACAATGTGGGGGAAACATCCACTTACTCAATGTTTTGCGGGTCAGATGTTTGGTGAACAAGGAAGGGGACAGAGGGAAAGAGGTCAGTCATCTCAATTTGCTGCAGAGGGTCCATACACCAATTAAGCTTATCTCTCAAGCGGACTCCAGTGTATACCATGCATCAGTGAATGATGCACTGAAGTTGGTCAGTTCAGCTGGAAGAACTGCAGAATTGGCTAAAAGTGATATACAGTCAGCTTTTCTTCTTTTGCCCAATCATCCTTCTGATTTTGAACTTTTAGGTATGCAGTTAAATGGTGCATTCTATGTAGATAAGGTGCTTCCTATGGGCTGTTCAGTGTCATGTGCTCTATTTGAGACATTTAACACTTTCTTGCAGTGGCATTTTACACACATTAGTGGTCATAATCTTGTTTGTCACTACCTGGACGACTTTATGTGCATTGGTGTAAGGAATACTGAAAAATACCAAAAAGCTTTGCACAATTTCCAGGTTATGGCCCATGATCTTGGTGTACCATTGGCACCGGAAAAAACTGAAGGTCCAAGCACAAGGTTGACTTTTTTGGGAATTGAAATTGACACAATGGAGTGGCATTGTTTGTCTGGGAAGAGGTATTCAAGAATAGACCAGTCCTTTTCAATGTAGACAATTTGGCTGTGGTTGAGTTGATTAACCCCTTGGCCGTGGCGGTAATTCCACCGCATCGCTGGGGGGTGGGGGGGCCGCGCGGCGCCGACATGCTGGTGATGGAACCACTCCGTCACCAGCCACGTGTTGGCTGTGCTAATGATGGAGTGGTTCCATCACGGCCCCGCCCACCTAATAGAACGCGCCGCGCAGGCGCAAAATCAATGCCGTGCAGGCACGGCGGCCGGGCCGTGACGGAACCACTCCGTCATTAGCACAGCCCACCCGTGGCTGGTGACGGATTGGTTCCGTCACCAGCATAGAAGGGGTTAACAAGCAAAAGGCATAGGATTTGAGAGTTTTATGGCTGTTATGTGCCTTTATTCTAAAATGTTTGCAACTTAACATTGTTTTTAAAGCGAGACACATTCCTGGAGTCAATAACAGTATAGCGGATGCTCTGTCTCGTTTTCAGTGGAAGAAATTTTAAATCTGGCACCTGGGGTGTAAATCAATAAGACTCAGACCCCACTGTGTGTTTGGGCCTGGGGAGAGTGAGAATAATCGAACTGGTAGAGTACTCACTTTCAGCATCCCCACGAAGAAGTTATCAACAAGCTTGGAAAGAATTCATAAGTTATGGTAAGACGGTTGTGCAGGTTGGGAGGATGGTCAATGAAGAACAGTTGTTATTAGGTTTCGTGTTACAGTTGATAAATAGAGGTCTACTATTTCAGGCAAATTAGCAGGAATTTTTTTTATGGGCAGTTATGGTGGGGTAGAGACCCAGTGGGGGGAGTGCTGGTGAAAAAAGTTCTTAAAGGATTATGTAGGGAACAGTCTGGTAAAAAATGGTTGCAAGAACAAGAGACTTCTAAGTTGTTACAACAAATGTTGTTACAGTTGCCTTCTTGCTGTTATGATGAGTTTTGAGTGTTGCAAATTTAGATTATGCATTTTGTGGTTGATTTTTGGGGCTTTTAGAGCAGTAGTGATGAAGTTTTTCTAGAACAAAAAAGAACAAAAAAGATTAAAGATATGGTTGAGGGCATCCAAGACAGATCAATTAGGCTGGGGTAAATGGGTTTTCTTGAACAACAGTGGGGTGGAGGGTTGTTGTCCTGTAGTGGAATGGGATATTTTTCAAACTTCTAGGTTTTTCACACCCGGGGATATTTTTTGCCACACTAATGGATAAACGATTTCTATTGCACAGCTATTAGCAGTAATAAGGAAGGTGATCAGCAGGTTGGGTAAGAATCCTATGCTTTTCAGCACACACTCTTTTCAAATTGGGGCAGCGATGGAGGCTGCAAGTCTGGGTTGGTCATAGTCAGATATACGTTTAATTGGGAGATGGAAGTCAAAATATTGCAAATAGTATGTTAGAAGATAATTAGTTGCATTTTTGTTCTTGTATTATTGCTAATATTTGTTTTTCTACCTAGGTTGTGTACAAGGGCTTTTATATTGAAAAAAGAAAACTTGGATAGTGGGACCTTCCTTCATAAAATGGGCAGCTGTATTCGCTGAACAGCAGATTTATGGCAGATCTCTTGGACTTCCAAGTGTTAGTCATGAGGTGGTATGGAAAGGAAAAGGGGGAATGCACGGGGGAGTCTGTTTCCTGCATTGTCTCTTATGTGCTCTAGCGGGGGTTCCCCTGATGTGCTGATCATTTATCTAGGTAAAATCGATTTGGTAACCTTATCAGGTCTGACCTTAATAAAGCAAATGAAACTGGATTTGGCTGTTATAAAAAATAACTGGGGTGGTACAACTGTAATTTGGCCGGAATGTATAACTCATCATCATTGGTGAGGCGCACAACTCCGTGCAGCAATGGAGAAAGTGAGATGTAAACTCAATAGAGCTATGAGAGTTTTTTGTGGCACTGCGGGGTTTACAGTTTTATCTAACTGTAATATAAAAAATACAGAGGGGCATCTTTTTCGGGATGATGGAGATCATTTGTCTCAAATGGGGCAAGCGTATTATTTACTGGAATTGAGAGATTTGATCGCAAAAATATGGAATGAAAATATATGGTGCTCCAGCAAACTTTTCACACCGTTTCTCATTGGTGGGAACCGGAAAACTCTTCGGTTTTCCTGGGTGATGGATGTTCTGGGGGGTGGACAGTCTCGAGCTGACTTATACATCTCTTAAGGGGGGAGGAGGGGAATACTGAACACAGGGAAAGGAAAGGAAAATGATGGGGGTTTCTTTAACATGAGTTCAGTTCTTTCGAGGATGCTTGATCAACATTGGGGGTTATGTTTTGAAGCTATGTTAAGCTGATTTTGGAGAATTACTTATGATCTATTTGTAATGTTGTGGTATTTAAAGTTATGCTATGCACCTGTCTTAATAAAGTGGCCCGTTTTGCTAATACAAAAGTTGTGGGCCATAAGTTATTGTGCAATGGGGTACCCAGGGGGAGCATGGCGCGAGCCTTTTTCCCTCTGGATATTTTCGCACAATGGAACGGGCCACCCAGGTGCGATTTAGGGATCATTAAGGAAGGCTGGGGCGCATGAGGGAATCTATTTATAGAGGTATGGCGGGCGGGAAAAGACACTTGGGTCGGTGGTGGGGCAGGTAATCATTTGTTCATTGTCCCACCCACCCCAATAATGTATTTGTTTTTCCAGGCAATCATTTTCTTCATAGCCCTTAGGTCGTGATAAATCTACAGTTACATTTTTCTGCCACTATAAGACAGGTTAGACTTCCCCATGTAGAATAAGTAGGTGGCTGTTCTGGGGGGGTGGACAGTCTCGAGCGGGCTTATCCATCCCTCAAGGGGGGGGGATATAGAACACGGGAAAGGAAAGGAAATTTATGGGGGGTTCTTTAACTTGAGTTTAGTCCTTTTGAGGATGCTTGATCAACATTGGGTGGTTATCTTTTGAAGCTATGTTAAGCTGATTTTGGGGATTGACTCATGATCTATTTGTAATGTTGTGTTATTTAAAGTGATGCCCTGCACCTGTCTTAATAAAGTGGCCTTTTTTTGCAAATAACGAAGCTGTGGGTCATGAGTCACCGTATTTTCTGGCGTATAAGACTTCTTTTTAACCCTTGAAAATCTTTTCAAAAGTCGGGGGTCGTCTTATACGCCGGGGTCATTTTATGAGCAAGCGAATATAGCCCAAACCTTATATTTTAAAGGAAAAGTAAGGGGTCGTCTTATTCGCCCAGTCGCCTTATACGCCAGAAAATACGGTACTGTGCGAAAATACATAGAAACTTTGTTTTTAAAAAGGTTTGTTTTTACCTGCAGTCTTTGTATCGTCAAGAGCTTGCTGTGTTTTTTGCATCAAAAAGGAAGTGTCTCTGCTTCTCTTATATGTACCGCAGTGTTGTGCCTCTTCGGAATGAAAGGAAGACGATGGGAGCCTCTTCGAGACAAAAGGAAGAAGACGGGAACATCCAGTTAAGCACGCCAGGAAGGATGAGAAGTCGGCACGAGTGTCCTGAAGAGTTGCCAATCTGGAGTCAGAGCCCCCAATTCAGAGTCAGGTAAGTGGAGCCAAAAAAGAGACGAGGTTAAGCCCTGAATGTCAGCTGCAGTGGTTTGGGTACCCTCTGTTGCAGGTGCTGTTTCCACGTGCATACTTTCAGCGGTTGGTGCAGGTTGTAAAACGATGCTGCACATTAGTTACTGCAGCGAGAGGTCACGTACAAAAAAGTAAATTTTCTTGTATTTTTGTTCTAAGTACAGTCAATGCGAGCAGGAAATCCACATACACCTTTACAATGCCAAAGCAGTTTTCTATCATGACGTGTCATTATGTGTACTGTTTCCTTACCACTGTCGCCAGGGATGATGAACGGAACAAACATTTTGGGGCAGATTTACAAGAAAGTGACGCATCTGTATAGATGCGTCACTTTTCCTGCACCACCATGCAAAACCCTTGCGTCACCATGGATGCGCCGTATTTACAATATGGCGCACCATGGTGCAAGAATTGACAGATGCGTCAGAAATTCTGAGGCATCTGTTGACGAAAAAGTCGCGCATTGCTGAAGTCGTGTCGTAAGCACAATGCAACTCCAGGAATGCATGTTGCGGCCTATTCTCAATACACTGCATCACTCCTAACGCCTGCTTCAAGCAGGTGAGGTAACGGGTTTTTAGGAAACCGTTTGGTGCCAGGGGATAACACCCGAAGACCTCTGAGTTCTCCCTGTTCCGGACCACAGAAACACGGAGTCTTCTAGTCGAGTCAGAGATCAAGTTTTATTGGCAGCTACCAAGTAACAGGTGTCCTAGAAGCACGACAAACACGGGTCATGTGTTCTCAGGAGACTGTTCGTTTTTACAGAACCAGCCTTCTCCTTATATACAGAAATAATAGCTGCAAGCAAGAATTCTTGAGTTTATGATATGGCTATACACATATTTCTACAATAATACAAAAGAGCGAAGTCATGTAGGCAAGCCCGTTTTTTTGATGTCCAATTCGTGATAGATTACCTAGCCAGGCCCGGAACTCCCATCAGATATCGGTGAAGCCCTAATAAAAGAAGGCACCTCCTAGTCATAAAACTGGCCATAAACAGGGAGCGTGGACAGGTGTGTATGTGTGTAGAAAACATGATCTGTACGCGGTGAATGGTTTGTTGTATGTTGTGCATTGATGCTATCGTGTTTGGCCACTGGGCGAGGAGCTGCCCAAACAGGTTCGGCTGGAGGCGATGGAGTCAGTTGGGACAGGTCAGGGGGGAGTCAGGGAAGCGGCGACGTGTCCTTTTAGATCAAGCTCGACCTTTAATTGACTTATCATGAGGGCAAGACACAAGATGGATACCGTTTTCAAAATGGAGTCTGAGGGGTCGGGACGGAAACTACGATTCAGGGGTGTTAGCATGTCTCGATCATGACGCAAATGCATAGGAATGATGTCCTAATCATTATCGGTTCGTCAACACCAAATTCGTCATGGTACGTTGATGTTTCGGGACACGGGTATCGGACCTCGATACCGGGACAACAGTAGGGTCCAGAATTTCAGAACCACAGACCCTCCTTTTGCCCTCATATAAGGCAATAATTCATGTTAATCCGAGTCTAAATCTGTATGAAGGAATTCGTGGAGATGCTGCTGTAGCATCATTCTGTTGCTCAGTTTGTCCCTTGACACAGGCTTCCGTACACATGAGGTAGCACAAAGGCCACATAGTGCAGGAGCGCACTGTACACACAGACAGAACATAAACAGAAGTGCTAAGATCATCCCAATGAAGATCAGTGTTTTCCATCCCCAGGTAGCGATCAGTTCCCAGAACCACCCTAGTAAGGACCAGTCCCCTTTTTCTACGTGAAGGGAACCAGATATCTCGTGTAGCTTAGAGATGGCCTGGTACACTGTCGGTGCGTTATCAGGGATGAAAATGCAACAACTGGATTGGATCACTCTACACACACCACCACGATCGGCGAGTATGATATCTAGGGCAACTCGGTTCTGAAGGGTCATAAGTCGATCCGACTGAAGTTCGGTCGTCAAATTGCCAAGGGCTCCGGCCGTTGTAATCACGGCGGATTCAACTATCCTCGATAACTGGCGAATATTCCTGCTGTTCACCATAGGCCCCCAAAATGGCAGAAAACCCTTTGCGAAGTCAGCGAATTCCTGACCCGCGGTGTCGTCTTTACTCACGACCCCTCTAGCTGTCCTTGTCCGATGGTAATCTGCTCTGGCCGTGTAGGTGGGAGGCAGCAGAAATGAGATAAAACATGTACCTGAGAAGTCAGGGGGCAACCAGGTGTAGGCTTGGTCATGGCAGACGAAATACGTGCCTTTGGCTGCTAATAGTATAGGGGAAGTTCGGAAAGCGAACACATAGGTTTCCGTGCATATACTCTTTCCTAATTGTGCTTTGGGATCCCTGCCGATACCTTGTAAACATAAGTGACCTCGGTTGGGTACTATCCAAACTGGGCGGGATTTCTTTGCTGTCTGGCTCTTACTCAGGTAAACCCCATATTTAGTTACGTTCCAACGAGTGTACGGAGTGAGTTCATCTTTGGGAATCGTAAGATAGGTGTCGAACTCTCTACTCATATTTCTTATCCCTGCTACTAGTGCCTTGTTACTGGAATCACTCTCAGTAGAACGGGTCGGGTATGGTTCTAGGGCGTATAGGAACATGGTCTGGAAAGCCCACAGAGAACCATAATAACTGAATGGCAGGATGAAGTATGGGATACCCTTATCCGTTGTGTGTGGCATGAGTCCACATATCCAACAGTTCGATGTGTTCATTATGGACTGGTGTTGGTGTAGAAGTTGAATGAATGAGTTATTTACAAATTCGAGTCTTCTGGCAGACTCGTGTTCAGGTAGAGGGTGAAAGTAGTGTGGAGAGATAGTAGGAGGAGGCGGTGGCCGGGTGTCATTTGAAAAAGTAACTTGGAATACGAATAGAGTATAACCAGTCAAAAACATCGTTATGCTACACAACATAAAAATACACGTTATCAAAAACCTTCTTTTGGCCAGTACAGTGCATAATTGTCTTTCAAAGTTCGTGAGTCTGGTAGGTCTCTTTACCCTAGGAAACTCCATCCTCTAGTTGCTGCCCGCGGTGGTAGGTTGGTTCTGCCAGGGAGTGCGCTCTGTTCAGTCCGGGGTAACTCCCTTGGACCAACCAGAACCGTTGACCTAAACGTCCCCAGTTGCACTCCCCAGACTTCAACCGCGACCCTAGCAGCAGAACCGGATGGCGGTTCGAAAATTAAAAATGAGCAAGTTTCCTGAGAGTGAGAGAGCTGAAAAAATCAAAAATAGTTCTTGGGGGAAGGGAAATCACATTAGTTTGCTTTTTTATTAGTCTCTTTGTCTTGACCTTAGATTATATTGTTGTTTCCCAGGTACGGTGTGGTCTTCAAACAATGTCTTAGGTTCTGAAGTGTCCAACTGCATTGACGATGGCACAAGTCCTTGTAAAATATGATCACTCTCCTTTTCGGTACCAGTTTCTTTTAAACGTGCATCGCTGAAAGGGATGAAGCGAGGTATGGATTCTGTCTCGGAGTCGGCAATTCCTTCGTTGACCCACCGGTCGTATGGAAGGGGCAGAGGGACCCGTTTACAATGGGTCCCGTGCACCCAGTTCTTTTTGCCTTCCACCCGAACAGCTGATCTCGTGGAAAGAAGTACCAGGTATGGTCCGGTCCACCTCGGCTGTCCGTTGTTTGTGCGCTGGAAATTCCGCACCAAGACCCACGTGCCGGGTGCGATGGAGTGACCTGGATCGTCAGAGGCTGGCGGAGAGGAACTGTGAACCTGTTGGTGTAAAACACGCAATTTAGTTGTTAATTCGCACAAATAGTCAAGCAGTACGGGGTGCTCTATTTCGCTGAGTTTCTTTGGCCTTGGCACGCCCCAGACGTTGGCTGGGCGGCCAAACACTATCTCATGGGGGCTAAGTCCTAACCTGGAATGGACGGTCATTCTGGTTGACAAGAGTGCTAGGGGCAAGGCGTCAGGCCATTTAAGACCTGTACAGGCTTGGATCTTGGCTAATTTGAGCTTTAAAGTGCCATTGTAGCATTCTACTAATCCAGCTGATTGGGGGTGATTCGTAGAGTGAAACTTTTGTTGTATGCCTAAACACTCACACACTCTCTTCATCACGCGTCCTACGAATTCACTTCCATTATCACTCCAGACGATTCTAGGCATGCCGAATCTCGGGAAGAACTCTTTGACAAGGGTTTTGGCAGTTGACAAGGCAGTATTGTCCTTAAGGGGGTATGCTTCCACCCACCTGGAGAAAGCGCAAACAACAACGAGCACATACTTCAGATTGTTGCATCTCTCCATGTGAATGAAATCGAGCTGCAAAACCTCGAACGGATACGTTGGAGGCGCAAAATGACCAGCTGGAGTTGGGGTTCCCCTACCGGGATTGTACTTCAAACACACCATACAGTTTCTGACCACATTCTCTGCATATTTCGGGATATTGCTATTTTGCCATACTGGGGCCAATACTTTACAGATTCCTTTCGAACTGATGTGCGCAAATCCATGAGCCATTGTTACTACTGCAAGTACATAGGCATTAGGTAATAGCAATCGCTGGTGTTCTGACAATTCGACCCAACAACCATTCGCATCTAACCTACCTTTACTTTCTCTCCATTCATTCACCTCTTTCTCAGTTGCCTCGGCTTGTATAGATTTCACGCTTTCAATGGTGTCCTCACACATTCCCACATCAGTAATCCATCTAGCGGGACCTACAACATACATCCGACTCATTGTGTTCCTTGCAGTCTCTTTCGCAACCTCGTCTGCAAATGCATTCCCGCGGCCAACATCATCCTGAATCTTTTTGTGTGCACTGCATTTTACAATTGCAACTTGTAGTTGCAAGGTCAGTGACTCGAGGAGTTCATTAACTAACTGACCATGTTGTATCTTTGCACCATGTGACGTAAGAAACCCACGTTCACGCCACAATCTCCCAAAACTGTGAGCCACACCAAAGGCGTATTGGCTGTCAGTGTACACATTCACTCGCTTTCCTTTCGCTAACACACATGCTCTGGTAAGCGCAATTAGCTCTGCAGCTTGTGCAGAATTATGGGAAATGCGCGCGGTCTCTATAATGGTGTGTAATGTCGTTACGGCATATGCTGCAGTCGTATCACCATTCGGCAGCTTGAAACATGAACCATCAACCCATAAAGTATCGTTGCATTCAGGAAGGGGAGTGTCCTGTAAGTCTACTCTCCCTTTTGTCTCGTCTTCTGTCCTGAAACAGCAGTCATGGCTATCAATCTTGTCTGTTTCTGTCGGAATGGGTAATAACGTTGCGGGATTCAGTGCATCGCACCTCTTTATGTGGATGTGACTTGCTAGCAGTGTAAGTTCGTAACTGGATAGTCGAGCGCTAGTAAGGTGTTGTGTCTTCGTCCTGTTTAGTAAAATGTCTACTGCATGCGGAACCATAACGATCAGAGTATTGTTCATGACTAATCCAGCGGATTGTCGGATGCAGACAGCTGCTGCGGCGGTAGCCCTCAGACAACCTGGTAGGGCTTTAGCCACAGGGTCTAGAGTTGCCGAAAAATACGCGCATGGGTGCTGTCTGTCCCCAAAATGTTGTGTTAAAACTGATAATGCACAACCTTCCTTCTCATGGACATATAATGTAAAAGGCTTACTGTAGTTGGGGTTTCCCAACACAGGAGCCGAACATAATGCATCACGCAACTTGTGGAAACTCGTCTGGCAATCTTCAGACCAAGACATAGGATTTGGCTTGTCTTTGCAGAGTAGTGCCAGCAAGGGTTTAGCTAGTAGTGAGAAATTCGGTATCCATTGTCTACAGTACGATGTAATGCCCAAGAAGGCTCGAACCTCTCTCTGTGTCCTTGGGGCACTCAGTTCTGCAATTGCCTGTATTCTTTCTGGTGTCAGTCTCCTTCCCTCCTTCGACAAGATGTGACCTAAGTAGGTTACTTCTTGTCGGCAAAATTGTAGTTTGGAAAGAGAGACTTTGTGCTTCATGTCACATAAGTTACGTAATAATGATAACGTAGCTTTCTTGCAAATCTCTTCAGTGTCTGCAGCGATCAGCAGATCGTCTACGTACTGAATCAGAGTTGAACCATTCGGTAGAATAATCGTGTCTAGTTGTGTTTTCAGGGCCTGACTGAATATTGATGGGCTTTCGCAGTAGCCTTGAGGAGCGCACTTGAAGCGGAAGCTTCGTCCTCCTAAATTGAATCCAAAAATATCTCTACTCTCCTCGGCAATCGGGATGCTGAAGAAAGCGTTCTTCAGGTCGATCACCGAGAAGCAATTTGCTGAAGCTGGAACCATCGTCAATAAAGCAGTAATGTCGGGGACAACTGGAAACTGTGGGATAACTATCTTGTTCACTTCTCTGAGGTCGATCAAGAACCTGTACACAGGCGGTTGTAAAGGATCAGTACGCTTTAAGATGGGCAGGACTGGACTGTTACAAACATTTCCTGTTGTTTCTTCGATGACGTCTTTATCAATCAGGTCATAAACAATCGTCAATAATGCATTTTCGCATTCGCTAGATATTTTGTATTGGGGAATACGTGGCAACCTAACGTTGGCTTTCAATGTTATGACATACGGTGCTATCTCCAAACGACCTACATCATTAGAGCCATTAGCCCAAAGTATATCAGGAAGTGATGACAATTCAGTCGGAATATTGTCCTTTGACAAATACATTGGAGAAATGACTTTCTTACCTAAAGTAAGTTGTACTCCCAAGGGGGAACAGTACAAAGTCGCATATAACCTTTTTAGCAAATCCAAACCTAACAAATTTTCACCACAACCTGTTGTAAGAATGAGGGGTGCTTCTAATTCGCACGGGCCAATAGAAAGAGATATAGGACTGGAGATCGGGTTTCTAACAGGGGCGCCAGAGAAACCTACTGAAACATTCATTTCGCCAGACAAAGGTGCGCCAGGAAGTTTCGAGTGCATGATAGAACTTTTTGTAGCACCAGTATCCAGCAGAAATGGCTCTGACACTCCTGAGGTAATTACCTTGACATAAGGTCCATTCTGATCTACTGGAACTGAAACAATTCCCTCTCTTTGTCCATGGCTGTCCTAGCAATCGTTACCCTCATTTTCGTGTTCGGTGTAATAGTCGTCAGCATAGTACTGAGCTGACCTGGACGACGCATTATTCTGTTGGTCAAAGCTGTTCATCGAATTCTGAGGCGGAAAGGAAGTTGTATTCTGGGTGAAATTTCCACGGCCCCTACCTCTAGGGGCATGTTGAACACCTCTTCCCCTTACACCTGAAGCCCCGCTCGAACGTCGCGCAAGAGCCGGACAATTACCTTTAAAGTGACCCTCTTCCTTGCAATACGCACATTGATTCGGGCCATAAGCAATACGCTGATGGGAAAACTCGTTTCCTTGCGCGTTTCTCGAATACTGCTGTTGTTGTTGATAATTGGGCTGACTAGCCGTACGAGGCGGATAGGCTTGCTGGAGAAGAACTTTAGTTTTTAAATCTTTTGTCTTTTTGTCGACTTTATCTAGCTCGTCTTTGCGCCTATTTTCGTAGTACTGGACGGTAGCTAAAATTTGCGCTGACGTAGAGACAGCCCAAGCACTCTCTGAATCTTTCAGTTTATTACACAGTTCAGGGATCAAATTATGTACGAATTTGTCTACAAACAATCTTTGACCACCCTCGGTAGCCATATCCTGACCACTATGATCGGTGAAAGTCTCCTCAAATCTTGTGAAAAAGTCAGACACATTCTCATCTTTCTTCTGCTTGCACGCAGATAGCTTGTCCCAGTTTACGCGTACTTCAGGCATTATCGTTTTCATGTACGGGATAATTCTACCGGGAAGTTCAGCTATTAACGGCTCAGGTTTAGAACCACCTATTTGTCTAGCATCTATAGCGGCAATGTTCGCCCATGAGTCACCTAGTTCTTGGTCATGGTTCGTATGACGTATTTTGCTCCATAGAGGATGTGGAACAACGTTCCCAAACAACATGTCGATATCCGCTAAATTCATTATACATGAGCTTGCAGTTTGTGATAACTCCTTATAATACCCAGTCGGGTTTTTACGAGGATCAGGCAGTGTCTGCTTGAGTGCTAAGACATCGGATCTTTTCCAGGGGACATGTATCCATACACGCTGGAAATGAGGCAGAATTGGTGGATTCGCATTCGCATCACCTTCCCTCCAAACCGGAGGAACCTCTCTCATGGGGTACTGTCTCGCTCTTTTTCCACCTGGTGCATCGTCTTCGTGACATGATCTAGAGACGTTTCCCTTACTCCTATAAGAGAGCAATAACTCTATCGCTTTCTCAACATCTGCACCTATAATCATACCTTCATAGAACTTAAAGCGTGTACGCCATAGTTCGTTCATTGTGTATTTGGGATAATTTGTCTTCACATCTTCGCCCAGATATACACACATTTCTTCGAATACGTATCTCTGAGTGGGTGCATTCCATTGACGGAAAACTTCCATAACAGACTGAACATCATATCTAACAGTATCCGTAATCCATTTACGGGCTAGTTCATTCAGCACTTTTCTTTCCTCGTAATCAGGCAGTTGACTACGTAACTGTCTATCTTCTGTTTTAGGGGTCGTTTTAGGCGACCCGAAGAAAGGTGAAAGCAGACCAGTGACGGTACCTGTCACTCTTTGTCTAATAGAAGGAGAACCTTGCGGAGGAGCAAGTGCATCGGAAAAACAGGCTGAGGCAAAGAAGAAGTAGAGGCAATAGCAGAGGAAGTTGAAGTAGGAGCAGACGTAGTATCATAGACAATAGCTGGAGCTGTAGGCAAAGTCGTAGAAGTAGATGGAGTAGGTAGCAAAGATGGCGGCCCTTGAGAAGGCTGCGCCGGAGAAGTAGAAACCAGCTGAAGAGGAGCTGGCGTTCGTGCAAGAGCTGGGTTACGTGCGCCGGGGCGCGGTATAGTAAAATGCTTTGGCGTTGTAGTAGCGTCTAACGCATACGGTGGAGGTGAGCTTAATAAGTGGGACATTAATGGATCTTTCTCGGATCTCTCCTCTTGACCTTGTCCCTTATTTGGTAACATCGGGTAGCATTTATCTACTGCTAGTTTCTTGCTCCTAAGTATTTGTTCATTTTCTTGCTCTTCCTCGTTATCCCTGTATGCAACGGCAGCTTGCACCATTGACATTCCTCTTTTATTCCTTTTTGCTAATTTTATTTCTTTCTGTTTGGCTTCTTTGCGCCATAAGCGGAAAGAGTCAAACATCGCCGGGCGGGCTTTTCTCTTAAATAATTTGACCTCTAGGTTATCTAATATTTCTGAGTCGAAACTACCATATTGGGGCCATTTTAAAACACCATCCTTGCGGGTGTATTTTATCCACACTTCATTATATGTGATAGGACCTACGCCGTGCTTTACATATAACTCATATGTTGGAGTTCCAATCGGAGGAACCGGACAGGAATCCTCTAATCGGGAGTCCTTACTATAACCAAGACAAAACAAGTTTCCAAATCTGCTAAAACCAGGCATCTTTGCTCACTAGTCTAGCTTCAAACTTCAAAGGATTATCTGTTACGATATTTCTCGTGAATACACAAGTCCTTCGGCTTTGGGGCTTGCAAGTACCAAATCAAAGCGTATCTCAAGGATACCAAAAACTAAGGACAAACTAAGGACTGGGAGACGCTCCACTTATACTTAACTGAAGTATTTGAAGATCGGTGACGTCGCTAGAAGACTCGTCTATCGTTTCGCTCTACCAAGGATCACTGGGTCCAAAACAAGGCGATAGTCAGGGCAGCAGTCCTTCGTAGCCGTCGGGACGCGGGGAACCTCGCAGCAAAGACCTTCGGAACCACGTCGACATACAGGGGTCGCTGAAGTGGCTGGCCGTCCTCTGGAATTTTCACACGAAGCTCCTCACGAACATCTGGCTTGGACCGTCGCCGCTTGATACCGCCCCGAGTTGGGCGCCAACTGAGGTAACGGGTTTTTAGGAACCCGTTTGGTGCCAGGGGATAACACCCGGAGACCTCTGAGTTCTCCCTGTTCCGGACCACAGAAACACGGAGTCTTCTAGTCGAGTCAGAGATCAAGTTTTATTGGCAGCTACCAAGTAACAGGTGTCCTAGAAGCACGACAAACACGGGTCATGTGTTCTCAGGAGACTGTTCGTTTTTACAGAACCAGCCTTCTCCTTATTTACAGAAATAATAGCTGCAAGCAAGAATTCTTGAGTTTATGATATGGCTATACACATATTTCTACAATAATACAAAAGAGCGAAGTCATGTAGGCAAGCCCGTTTTTTTGATGTCCAATTCGTGATAGATTACCTAGCCAGGCCCGGAACTCCCATCAGATATCGGTGAAGCCCCAATAAAAGAAGGCACCTCCTAGTCATAAAACTGGCCATAAACAGGGAGCGTGGACAGGTGTGTATGTGTGTAGAAAACATGATCTGTACGCGGTGAATGGTTTGTGGTATGTTGTGCATTGATGCTATCGTGTTTGGCCACTGGGCGAGGAGCTGCCCAAACAGGTTCGGCTGGAGGCGATGGAGTCAGTTGGGACAGGTCAGGGGGGAGTCAGGGAAGCGGCGACGTGTCCTTTTAGATCAAGCTCGACCTTTAATTGACTTATCATGAGGGCAAGACACAAGATGGATACCGTTTACAAAATGGAGTCTGAGGGGTCGGGACGGAAACTACGATTCAGGGGTGTTAGCATGTCTCGATCATGACGCAAATGCATAGGAATGATGTCCTAATCATTATCGGTTCGTCGACACCAAATTCGTCATGGTACGTTGATGTTTCGGGACACGGGTATCGGACCTCGATACCGGGACAACAGTAGGGTCCAGAATTTCAGAACCACACAGGCGTTAGGTTTTAACGCAGTGGCGTCCTAAAAGTCACGCAGTGAATTCTTGGAGATTTCACTGCATCACTTTTACGAGGCTTTCCTGCGTGGGGACGCCTACCCTGCATACATTATACCTAACGCAGGTATAATGTCAGGCAGGGCTTTACAACGTGATCTCCCTAGATGCATAACTTTGTAAATGGGCCGCAACTTTTATGCCGCTGCTGCCTCACAAAAGTGACACAAGGGGTTTGTAAATCTGACCCTTAGTACATAACCACTGCCACCAGGGATTATTCAGATACAGCAACAATCAGACCAACTACAATGATATGATATGATAAAAATTATTTATACAGCGCACGTACACCAACGGTTTCTTCGCGCTACAAGGATAGGCTAGGAACATGCAATGAGATGTGATCCATTAAATGTAGGCTTGGAAAAAGAGCAAGGTCTTCAAAGCCCTCCTAAATTGAGGATAGGAGGGGATTAGACGGAGAGCAGGAGGGAGTGAATTCCAGAAGAGAGGAGCCTGTGAACAAAATCGCAGGCCACCATGTTTCCTGCGTCTAAAGGTGCATGTTGACAACAGGTTTGAGCATGAGGATCGAAGGACCCGGGAGGGAACATAACGGTGGATCCGAGAGGTGATGAAGACAGGGCCTTGCAGAGAGAGCGCCTTGTGAATCAAGCAACCCAGTTTGAAACAGCTACGCTGGGCCACAGGAAGCCAATGGAGGCTCTTAAGGAGAGGTGTAGTGTGACTAGACCTAGGCTGGCCAAAGACGAGTCTAGCTGCTTGATTCTGGATAAGTTGGAGTTGATGCGTTTGGTAGGCATCTCCTGTTACACTAAATAACTGGCCGAAGCTTAGCCTTGATATGGTTCGCAAACTACTTAATACTATTAAATCAGGCTCGCCCAAAGACCCACTGCCATGCTCAGTTCTAAAAAAACTCAGCAGTGAGGCCCTGGCCATAATCACCAATCTTCTTAATGCATCCTTGCAGGAAGAATCTGTGCCTGATGAGTGGAAGCACGCGATGATTCATCCGCTGCTAAAGAAAACGGGAGCGGACCCCAATTTGCCATGTAACTTCCGGCCCATCTCACTGCTGCCCACCTTTGCAAAAATACTAGAAAAACATGTTCATAGGTCTCTTACTGACTTCATAACTACTCATGATCTGCTACCCCCACATCAATCAGGATTTCGCTCAGGCTTCTCCACAGAGACGACCTTGCTAGGCGTAACTGAAAACATCCGTCTTATGTTGGACCGAGGAGAAACTGTGGCCCTGGTGCTGCTCGACCTCAGTGCAGCATTTGACACTGTGTCACATGCCATCCTTGCCCAAACACTTCATTCCATAGGCATTCGTGGCGCGGCCATTAATTGGATTAAATCTCTGCTGGAACAGCGTACATTCTAAGTCTTTTCACAATCCGCTTGCTCTGACATCATGACCTTCAAACATGGAGTACCGCAGGGCTCTATTTTGAGCCCGCTACTTTTTAACATTTATATGAGTCCGCTTGCCAAAATAGTAGAAGAGACTGGACTACTCATGTTCTCCTACGCTGATGATTCTCAGCTTCTCTTCTCTCTGTCTTCCTCGGAACCTGATAATCCCTCTTCACTAAAACTTGGATTAAGTAAGATTGCAGAGTGGATGTGTAAAAACTTTCTTAAACTCAACGGTGAGAAGACCGAGTTAATTGTTCTGGGGAAGAACAAAGAGCATTGGGGTCCCCAACATTGGCCAGCTGAAATGGGTACTCCCCCGGTTCCAGTCAAATTTGCTCATAATCTAGGTGTCATCATTGATGATTCGCTCAATCTTAACCAGCAAGCTGTGAAGACTTCGGCCATATGCTTTTCAATATTAAAGTGGTTAAAAAAATCTGCTGGATGCTGCCCAAACATACTCAGAAAACAGTTATCAATGCCTTAATAACCTCTAGGCTTGATTATGGTAATGCGTTATACTTAGGGGCTGGCTAACAAGGCTACAATCCGAAGACTGCAGACAGTGCAAAAAGCAGCAGCAAGACTACTGTGGAAAATTCCCATCTCCACATCTACCTCCAAGTTAATCCGGGAGCTGCACTGGCTGAAAATTGAGAACCGGATCAAGTTTAAATCCCTATGCTTTATGCATAAGATCTCCACAAAAAATGCCCCAAAGTATCTACAAAAGCTTGTATGTCCCTATCGTCCATCTCAAACCCTTCGATCAGCCACGGCTAACCATTTTGTGATTCCTAAAATTAGTCTGTCACGCATGGGCGGCAAATCCTTTTCGTTTCTTGGACCCTCACTTTGGAACACTCTACCACAGACACTACGGTATGAGACAAGTTACACAAAATTCAGGAAAGCCTTAAAAACCTGGCTGTTTAACATCTAAAAGGCCTGACTTAAATCAAACTACTGGATCCTTAGCGCCGGGAAACCCTTTGTTGGGTAGCTGTTGCGCTATATAAATGAACTAAATAAATAAAAAATAGGCAGGTATTCCAACATACAGTGCATTCGCATAGTCAATCTGGGATATGGCCAATCCCAGAATGACTTGAACAAGGGCGTCTTGCGAAAGAAATCTGCTAATTTTCCTGATGCGACGTAGGTGGAAAATGCAGACTGATACCACTGATTTAATTTGGGCCCTCATGGAAAGATCACTGCTAATAGTGACTCTGAGACTTTTTACAGAGTTGACGGGGGATGGAGGGCAACCCAGGGAGCGTGGCCAAAAGTTGGTGTTCCAGGGGTTTCCTGGTGGCCCTGTCAATATATGTATTAACTGCGGGGAAGATAAATAACATGGGTTGAAGGGTTCTGTGCATTCAGTGTTCATAACAACGACGTCGCAATAGCTCCTGTTGGAACTATTTGTTTTTACAAGTACTATTTTTGAAGTAACTGTTCTAAAAGTCATATTTGGATTCATGTATGTTGGATTTTTGTCATTTTAGTCCTGTTTCATTTAGATAAAGATACTTTTTGTTCTGAACTGGTGTGGTGTCCAATAGTGGTGTTTTTACTGTGTTACTGTGTGGTTGGGTAAAAATACTTTACAGATTGCCTTTGGGATATACCTGTCTGCTTGGGCCAAGCTACCAAGGGGGTGAGCAGGGGCTATCTAAAGTTTCTAACTCCCTTACCCTGACTAGAAGCAAGGGTCCCTACTTGGACAAAGGTGCATACATCTGCCAATTAGAGACCCCCATTTCTAACAGCAAGGCCTATTGAAAACCCAGAAGTGTGGAATAATAAAATGAGCTGCCAGCGTTGCATACAGTTCCAAGTAATTAAACCAAACATCCCTGACAAAGAAAACTGCATTGGAGTCCATCTGCAATCATAACATGGAGGGAAGTTCCTACAGTCCTCAATAGAGAAGAAACAACCAGTAAATTAAAGCACAGTAGGGAATGCCTAGGGAGGCCCAAGACCAGATCATAGGTCAGACACTTTTAGATACTGCCCTGCCTATACAAGTGCCAGGGGGGGAAAGAAAATTACACTCACAACTCACATTTCAGTAGGAAGTAATAGAAAGACCAAAAAGCAACTGTCAAGCTGAACAGTAAAAATGGAATCTAGAAAAACATAGCATATCAGTAAACATATTCTTCAAAGGAAGAGTGAGCAACACAGCCAAAGACTCAGACTGCAAAGAACTGAACTCAAGTCCTAAGCCTACCTGAGAGTTTCCGGTAGGCTGGTCAGCCTACACGAAACAAGGTCCTCAAGAAATCTCAGCCCACAGGGAGGCACAAAAAATAAATAGTTGAAGCAAACCTTTCACCTACAAATGAAAGAGAAGGGATAAAATACCTTGTGAAAAATAGTGCTGCATCTGGTACCAACAATACTATGCATCACTTAGTCGGAAAAGAAAGAGAAGGCAAAAGCTAACCCAGACAGCTGAAGATCTGGAGAGGGTACCTGGAATCTATCTAAGAGAAATAGCACCCAGGATGGTACTCAGCATAAAGTGGACCCAATGGAATGTTTAACAATGACCACAGAGACCTCAGAGCCAAGGAATGCATAGGCTACAAGTCCAGACGTAAGGTACTTTCTTAAAAGTACTAATTGTTAGCAGGCTAACAAAACTTAGTATTTCAAATCGGGAATCCCTCTCAATACTAACCAGGCCAGACAATGTGCACCTTCTAATACTAGACCAGTATAGATGGAAGGAAGACAACCCATGGCAACATCCAAAGAAACAAAAATGCCTTAAGACTAGCTTGAGTGATCTCTTAACCTACAACTGGCTCAAAGTTATCCAGATTTAATGTACTTTTTTATCATCCTCAGATGAGGAAAGACTGGAAGATCCTTTCTATATTAGAGCCCGTTACGCTCTAGTTACCCACAGTTCTTATACAGAGGATGTCCCCGTCCTCCTAATCCATCTTTACAACAAATATAAAGATAGCATTGAAAAGGGTAGCCAACACTAATCTGATCTTCCCATTAGGTGTTCCTGAGATTGACCATATCAAGGCATAAGGATTATAACAAGGACTTCCTTATACACCTCAAAGTGTAAAAAATCGTTATACTATAAAAAGGAAAGGCTTATTTTCAAGTAAATAATATCAGCAGATGACAACACAGTGAGGCCTTCAAAACAAAAGATAATTTAAAGCCCACAGGTCTAAGTCAGATCATTTACAAAATCAAAGGAACTCGCGCACACAACACAAACCAGGAAGTAGGCAGGAAGAATATAGGTACTTTAGCCAGAAACATGGAACTGGGGCAGGCGTAGCATGGTCAGAGACTGCCTTTCAGAACTCCAGGCACAGCGACCCGGAAGCGCAGCAAGGAAGGCCAGCTGCAAAATACACACAGAAGATACCATGCCCCTGGCGGGGAACACAGAATCTACAGACAACCCCAAGCCCTGTGCAGAAGGCTTCCAAAATTATTTGCAGGATAAGAATGTAAAAAGAAATTTGAAGAAGTTTAGGAAATGTTAGGTAAGGGGATATGGCGCATCCAGGTAGACACAGCATCATCTGCAGAAACCGACACAAAATCAGAAAGATCTTGGGTTCTCCCACCCCTTTATGACCCTCGTGAGAAAATCAGCCTAGGTGGAAGGTTGAAAAGAAAGTGGAAAAATGCCTCTTTCTGTATTTTATTCTAGGTCACGTATTTTATTGGATGAAGTGGGCACACTTCAATTAGAGTTTGTAGAGCCACCGGAGGCTTGAGCCATATGCCAGGTTTTGGGTCTTACTACACCCTCATCCCAAAACGAGTCGAGAATTAATGCCGTTTCTGCCTCCTTCTGCCGCCCTTATCTCGTTGTGCAATCCCCCCCTGTCCCTTCTGCAGCAGAAGTACTGCTCAGTGGGGCCATTACACAGAGGGCAGACAGTGAAGAGCAGTAGAGCCCATCTGCACAGCCAGCCCCCTCCCGCTGAGGGAAAATATAAATGCAAAAGGATTTGACAATGTGAGTTCTGCCACACTTTTATTGATGGTAAGAGGTGTCATAACTTTGTATCACCAACGTTGACTGTTTTGCTGAACGTGTACTTGCTTTTGCTGCGGTGTTGAGCTGCTCCTAAAGTCAGCCCCTTGTCACATCAGGTGAAACTGGTGACATCATTAGGAGTAAACAGCCATCCATTAACTTTGTCATTTTGTCCATAAAGGTTACTTTTATCAACTTGATTTAATATGTAATACAGTACATTTTTTAAGAGCGTACTGGTATCGCTCCTTAAAGAAAGAAACATGAAGCACTAGCATTTGAAGTACAATGCAAAATGGTTAGGCTTCTAGTGGTGGGATTGCACAATTCAGCACCAGGAAAAAGTGTGATCAATCCTGCCTTCTTCACCTGATCAAATTTTGTTATCCTAGCTATTTACTTAAAATACATCACTTCATGGTGCATGCTGTACAAAATATTTACATGTACGTGGCTTAATAGACTATGGGCCATATGTACAAGGACTGGCGATAACTACCGTTAATGCTAATTAGCTGCAGTTTTCTTACCGCCGTATTCCTCTGAAAACTATTGCCATGTTAGCGGTGTATTCATAAGCCATCGCTACATGGCAATAGTTTATCATCGCAGAGGAAATTGTCGACGTTAACAACAGCATTACGGTGATAAAAATCTTGCCACTAACATGAAAAAAGTGTCAGCAGGCCAGTCAGCGGCCAGGAACTGCTAATTAGTGTGACACCATTTTTTTCACGTTATGCAGGAAAATCGACTACAAAACGCCTGCGAAGTATCACAAACAGAAAAACACTATATATATCCATACTAATATTATAAAGAGAGAGCCCAAACCTTTGAGGCGGGTAATCTCAGTAACCACAGCACCAATCACAACATCCAATACAGCGTTGAAAAGGGCAGTTGCAGCAGAAGGACAAAGGCTATGCAGACGGCCACCATATTTTTTTACATTTTTTTTCTGAGTTTTATATAGCGCAAACTTGACCCGAACTGAATCAGGTATCAGAGTGCTTTACATAGCACCAGTTACCTTACATGAGGACACACATTCATTTTTGCATGGGGAAATTAAGTGATTTGCCCACAATCACAGGATGTTTGGCGTCGTTACCAAGACTCGAACCCAGATCCCCAGGTCCGAGGTTGAGCGCCTTAGCCGTTAGGCCAACTCCTCTATACATTTAAAAGGTAAAAGAACCGTGCCAGCAAAGTAGTACCTTGTGGGCGTGTCTGCGTTGTGCTGTGGGCATGGCTGGGGGCGTGACTAACGCTGGGGGCGTGTGGTATGGCCATCACATTGTGGGATGTGGGCTTGTGCTGGTGGCGTTACAAATGCTGGGGGCGTGTGTCCGCCTTTAATGCCATGTGAGTCATACATACAAGCGCAAATTACATTGCTGCGCAGCATCAAGGGGCACGCTGGGGGCGTGAGAAACGCTGGGGCCGTGTGTCCGGCCTTCTTGCCATGTGAACGCAATTGCGCCGCATCAAGGGGCACACTGGGGGCGCGAGAAACGCTGGGGGCATGTGCTACGTTCCACCCTTCATGCCATGTGGGTCGTACATTATTCAGAAGATCGTCTGCTGTGGCCGTGTGCTGGGGGCGTGACAAACGCGTTCACCTGGAGGCCTGGTAAGTAACGTTACTGCAGCCTCTCCTGCACGCTGTTACTGAACTCTCTCATTTAACAAAATTACACGCGCCTGCTTCCATCAACCAGGGCTCTAGCCGGGCTCAGGCGGTGGATCAGTACACTAATTACACGCGCCTGATAACATCAACCAGGAATCCAGCTGGGCCTCAAGCGGGGGAACACGCGCCTGCTAACATCAAACAGGCCTGCATCTGGGCCTCAAGCGGGGGAACACGCAAATGAGCGTGTCTGCGGGGACAATTACTGCAGCCTCTCCTACTCGCTGTCACTCAAATCTCTCATTAAACGGATTTACCCGCGGCTGATAACTCTCTCATTCAACGACATTACACGCGCCTGATAACATCAACCAGGGCTGTATCCGGGCTCAGGTGGTGGATCACTACACCAATTACACGCGCCTGCTAACATCAACCAGGGCTGCAGCTGGGCCTTCTCCGTCCCTATTCTAATGAAACAAAAAATGCTGTCTACCGCGAGATTTTAAAATAAATTGCCCTTGCCAAATACACACATTACACACATTCTATTTCATACCCGGACAACGTCGGGACGGGCTGCTAGTATATATATATATATATATTCACTGAAAAAAACACAGTTTTCAGGGGTGTTATAGTTAGTTGGACATTTCACTCGTACAAAATCATTGAAATTCCCCCGTTATAGTTAGTTGTACTAACTATAACTCACGTGATGTCATCAGTGATGTCATCAGTGATGTTACTGACCATGTCATGAATGATGTAATATGTGACATCATCAGCAGTGGATTGCGGGCGCGTGAGTAACGGGGGAATTTCAATGGTTTTGTATGAGTGAAATGTCCAACTAACTATAATACCCCAGAAACCTGTGGTTTTTTCATTGAATTTCTGAGGTTTTTTAAATGCTAATTCCTAACTATAACATGTCTGAAACCTATGTTTTTTTCAGTGAATTTCAAAGGTTTTTTAAATGCTAATTCCTAACTGTAACATGTCTGAAACCTATGGTTTTTTCAATGAATTTTAAAAGTTTTGTAAATGACTATTTTTAAATATATTTATTCTTATATTTATTTTTTTGATACTGATTTACAATTTTTTTTTAAAACTATTTATTTTTTAGATATTTCATTTTTTAAATCACATTACATTGTGTGCCCTCCCCCCCCCCCCCTTCCTTTTACTTTTTTTGGGCCTTGGGGTCCCCATCCCCTAGAGCCTGACCCGCAAATCTAACTTTTTTTTTTTGTAGGGAGGGGATTCCTATAGAAGGAAATACAAGTTACTTGTAAGTATGCTTAGAACTACTTTTCAGGGTCAGTGTTGGGCTAAAATTTGCAGCACAGGCTTCTCTCCTGATAACATGTGAGTAAATTGGAATTCATTGTTCGGATGATTTTAGGTGAATGTCTTAAAGTTCCAAAACTCCGCACTTAGAAGAATTTGCAAGTGAAACCACTAAATGTTAGTCTATGAAAGAAAATTCAGGTAAATAGTGTTATCGTTACCTTTTCTTACTCAGGGGTGCATCCTGGATCCAGCACTTCTGCATCTCCTCTAAACAGTTGAAAGAATGCAAATTACCAAAGACACGCGGAAGCCCACATTTCTCTTTTTTTTAAAATATCACTAGAATGCGCGGATCATACGTGCACCCCGTGATTTTACCAAAATAAAAAAATAATTGGGGCTCTGGGGGTCCTTGTGGGACCCCCTGAGCAGACCTAGAGGATCAGGGTGTGTTTACCCTCCCTCTTTTCACGTTTTAAACACACATTTCACATGCTTCTTCAGCCTCCCTTCTACCGGGGCATAAAATGGCTGCCAACAGTTTCTAGTTTCAAATGTTGACAACCACTTGTCAGCCAATTAGCATTCAGCGTGTGATCGAGAGGGTACCCTTATGGTGCGATGACAATAAGTGGAGTATCTGTTTTCAATTTTGTTTATGGGAAGGGGGCCGCGTGGCCCCACTCACGTGGCCAATTCCAGGGACCTGGGACCCCATACCTCGGGGCATGGCTAATTGTATATTTTTATTTTATGGAGGAGGGCTACATAGCCCCCGTCCTGAAGCCACTTCAAGGTCCCGGGGACCCCATTCCCCGGAAACTGCCTTTTAATTTTTTTTATTTTGGCCGTCACTATTGAGGACCGTGGGAAGGTCTCCAATTCCCCCACTGTCCCGCCGGCTCCCCGCCTCCTGCAGGAGCCGGTGTTCAAACAACATCTGAACCCCATCTGTGTATTTAACCCATAGGAGTTGCCTTCACTTTGCGCATGCATGTTTGTGGTAGCGTATGCGTGTTAATGTTACGCATGAACACAATACGTCCCACCGTCTGGCTAAGTACCCCTAACATATTTCATTTTAATTGCGCATGCTCAATTACAACATGCCCAATCACAGCTCTCACACCCAGTGACATCATGCTCAACCAATCATCGTTCTGCAAAGCATTTATAACCTGCCAACCTTCTCGAACTTTTACTATTCCGCAGTCACAGCCATTGATACTGTTCGTACCCACTTCTTCGTAGGTGAGCACTTTTTTTAAGAGTAATTAAATTAATTAATCTGAACGATCTTTAAATACCACGTAAATGCAAATGTTTGTTCGATTTGAAAGAAAAACACCATTGCGATTGGCAAGAAACAACGGACTGTTTACAAGACTGTGGCCAGTCATCGATGGCTTTTCCGCACTGATGAAGGCAGAAGCCAGAAACGCGTCTGCGGATATGACAAAGCCCACTAATGCCCCGAGTGTGCACCGGAGTTACCCTGTGTTTATTGATCTTTTAAGCAGTACCACCTCCGCTTTTCGGTTGCATCCGCCGTGAGTTTGGCTGGCCCTGGGTGGAATGGTGTTTTTTCTGTTAATTTGGGCTTCCGGAAACGCCGCTAACAGATACTGTCGACCGAGTGAGGTTGTTGCTTATACAAAGCAGGAGTGTCTCTCTAATACGTGGGGCACTCACAGGTGTGGAGCGGCAGGCGAGGGGACACAGGACCACAGGAAATGCAGCTGTCATTTAATTTTAACGATGGGTGCTCCATGAAGATTGCGATTGGCAAGAAACAACGGGAATGAAGACGCCCCATTGCTGGTCCCTCATTGGCCAAGGATACACCTATTAAATGGCAGGACTGTTTAAAAGACTGTGGCCAATCATCGATGGCTTTTCCGCACTGATGAAGGCAGAAGCCAGAAACGCGTCTGCGGATATGACAAAGCCCACTAATGCCCCGAGTGTGCACCGGAGTTGCCCTATGTTTATTGATCTTTTTAGCGGTTCCACCTCCACTTTTCGGTTGCACCCACCGTGAGTTCGGCTGGCCCAGGGTGGAATGATGTTTTTTCTGTTAATTTGGGCTGCCGGAAACGCCGCTAACAGATACTGTCGACCGAGTGAGGTCATTGCTTATACAAAGCAGGAGTGTCTCTCTAATACGTGTGGCACTCACAGTTGTGGAGCAGCAGGCGAGGGGACACAGGACCACAGGAAATGCAGCTGTCATTTAATTTTAACGATGGGTGCGCCATGAACATTGCGATTGGCAAGAAACAACGGGAATGAAGACGCCCCATTGCTGGCCCCTCATTGGCAAGGATACACCTATTAAATGGCAGGACTGTTTAAAAGACTGTGGCCAATCATCGATGGCTTTTCCGCACTGATGAAGGAAGAAGCAGGAAACGCGTCTGCGGATATGACAAAGCCCACTAATGCCCCGAGTGTGCACCGGAGTTGCCCTGTGTTTATTGATCTTTTAAGCGGTTCCACCTCCGCTTTTCGGTTGCACCCGCCGTGAGTTTGGCTGGCCCTGCATGGAATGGTGTTTTTTATGTTAATTTGGGCTTCCGGAAACGCCGCTAACAGATACTGTCGACCGAGTGAGGTCGTTGCCTATACAAAGCAGGAGTGTCTCTCTAATACGTGGGGCATTCACAGGTGTGGAGCGGCAGGCGAGGGGACACAGGACCACAGGAAATGCAGCTGTCATTTAATTTTAACGATGGGTGCGCCATGAGCATTGCGATTGGCAAGAAACAACGGGAATGAAGACGCCCCATTGCTGGCCGCTCATTGGCCAAGGATACACCTATTAAATGGCAGGACTGTTTAAAAGACTGTGGCCAATCATCGATGGCTTTTCCGCACTGATGAAGGCAGAAGCCAGAAACGCGTCTGCGGATATGACAAAGCCCACTAATGCCTCGAGTGTGCACCGGAGTTGCCCTGTGTTTATTGATCTTATAAGAGGTTCCACCTCCGCTTTTCGGTTGCACCCGCCGTGAGCTCGGCTGGCCCTGGGTGGAATGGTGTTTTTTCTGTTAATTTGGGCTGCCGGAAACGCTGCTAACAGGTACTGTCGACCGAGTGAGGTCGTTGCTTATACAAAGCAGGAGTGTCTCTCTAATACGTGGGGCACTCACAGTTGTGGAGCAGCAGGCGAGGGGACACAGGACCACAGGAAATGCAGCTGTCATTTAATTTTAACGATGGGTGCGCCATGAACATTGCGATTGGCAAGAAACAACGGGAATGAAGACGCCCCATTGCTGGCCCCTCATTGGCAAGGATACACCTATTAAATGGCAGGACTGTTTAAAAGACTGTGGCCAATCATCGATGGCTTTTCCGCACTGATGAAGGAAGAAGCAGGAAACGCGTCTGCGGATATGACAAAGCCCACTAATGCCCCGAGTGTGCACCGGAGTTGCCCTGTGTTTATTGATCTTTTAAGCGGTTCCACCTCCGCTTTTCGGTTGCACCCGCCGTGAGTTTGGCTGGCCCTGCGTGGAATGGTGTTTTTTATGTTAATTTGGGCTTCCGGAAACGCCGCTAACAGATACTGTCGACCGAGTGAGGTCGTTGCCTATACAAAGCAGGAGTGTCTCTCTAATACGTGGGGCATTCACAGGTGTGGAGCGGCAGGCGAGGGGACACAGGACCACAGGAAATGCAGCTGTCATTTAATTTTAACGATGGGTGCGCCATGAGCATTGCGATTGGCAAGAAACAACGGGAATGAAGACGCCCCATTGCTGGCCGCTCATTGGCCAAGGATACACCTATTAAATGGCAGGACTGTTTAAAAGACTGTGGCCAATCATCGATGGCTTTTCCGCACTGATGAAGGCAGAAGCCAGAAACGCGTCTGCGGATATGACAAAGCCCACTAATGCCTCGAGTGTGCACCGGAGTTGCCCTGTGTTTATTGATCTTATAAGAGGTTCCACCTCCGCTTTTCGGTTGCACCCGCCGTGAGCTCGGCTGGCCCTGGGTGGAATGGTGTTTTTTCTGTTAATTTGGGCTGCCGGAAACGCTGCTAACAGGTACTGTCGACCGAGTGAGGTCGTTGCTTATACAAAGCAGGAGTGTCTCTCTAATACGTGGGGCACTCACAGTTGTGGAGCAGCAGGCGAGGGGACACAGGACCACAGGAAATGCAGCTGTCATTTAATTTTAACGATGGGTGCGCCATGAACATTGCGATTGGCAAGAAACAACGGGAATGAAGACGCCCCATTGCTGGCCGCTCATTGGCCAAGGATACACCTATAAAATGGCAGGACTGTTTAAAAGACTGTGGCGAATCATCGATGGCTTTTCCGCACTGATGAAGGCAGGAGCCAGAAACGCGTCTGCCGATATGACAAAGCCCACTAATGCCCCGAGTGTGCACCGGAGTTGCCCTGTGTTTATTGATCTTTTAAGTGGTTCCACCTCCGCTTTTTGGTTGCACCCGCCGTGAGCTCGGCTGGCCTTGGGTGGAATGGTGTTTTTTCTGTTAATTTGGGCTGCCGGAAACGCCGCTAACAGGTACTGTCGACCGAGTGATGTCGTTGCTTATACAAAGCAGGAGTGTCTCTCTAATACGTGGGGCACTCACAGTTGTGGAGCAGCAGGCGAGGGGACACAGGACCACAGGAAATGCAGCTGTCATTTAATTTTAATGATGGGTGCGCCATGAACATTGCGATTGGCAAGAAACAACGGGAATGAAGACACCCCATTGCTGGCCACTCATTGGCCAAGGATACACCTATTAAATGGCAGGACTGTTTAAAAGACTGTGGCCAATCATCGATGGCTTTTCCGCACTGATGAAGGCAGAAGCCAGAAATGCGTCTGCGGATATGACAAAGCCCACAAATGCCCCGAGTGTGCACCTGAGTTGCCCTGTGTTTATTGATCTTTTAAGCGGTTCCACCTCCGCTTTTCGGTTGCACCCGCCGTGAGCTCGGCTGGCCCTGGGTGGAATGGTGTTTTTTTCTGTTAATTTGGGCTGCCGGAAACGCCGCTAACAGGTACTGTCGACCGAGTGAGGTCGTTGCTTATACAAAGCAGGAGTGTCTCTCTAATACGTGGGGCACTCACAGGTGTGGAGCGGCAGGCGAGGGGACACAAGACCACAGGAAATGCAGCTGTCATTTAATTTTAACGATGGGTGCGCCATGAACATTGCGATTGGCAAGAAACAACGGGAATGAAGACGCCCCATTGCTGGCCGCTCATTGGCCAAGGATATACCTATTAAATGGCAGGACTGTTTAAAAGACTGTGGCCAATCATCGATGGCTTTTCCGCACTGATGAAGGCAGAAGCCAGAAACGCGTCTGCGGATATGACAAAGCCCACTAATGCCCCAGGTGTGCACCGGAGTTGCCCTGTGTTTATTGATCTTTTAAGCGGTTCCACCTCCGCTTTTCGGTTGCACCCGCCGTGAGCTCGGCTGGCCCTGGGTGGAATGGTGTTTTTTCTGTTAATTTGGGCTGCCGGAAACGCCGCTAACAGATACTGTCGACCGAGTGAGGTCGTTGCTTATACAAAGCAGGAGTGTCTCTCTAATACGTGTGGCACTCACAGTTGTGGAGCAGCAGGCGAGGGGACACAGGACCACAGGAAATGCAGCTGTCATTTAATTTTAACGATGGGTGCGCCATGAACATTGCGATTGGCAAGAAACAACGGGAATGAAGACGCCCCATTGCTGGCCACTCATTGGCCAAGGATACACCTATTAAATGGCAGGACTGTTTAAAAGACTGTGGCCAATCATCGATGGCTTTTCCGCACTGATGAAGGCAGAAGCCAGAAATGCGTCTGCGGATATGACAAAGCCCACAAATGCCCCGAGTGTGCACCTGAGTTGCCCTGTGTTTATTGATCTTTTAAGCGGTTCCACCTCCGCTTTTCGGTTGCACCCGCCGTGAGCTCGGCTGGCCCTGGGTGGAATGGTGTTTTTTTCTGTTAATTTGGGCTGCCGGAAACGCCGCTAACAGGTACTGTCGACCGAGTGAGGTCGTTGCTTATACAAAGCAGGAGTGTCTCTCTAATACGTGGGGCACTCACAGGTGTGGAGCGGCAGGCGAGGGGACACAAGACCACAGGAAATGCAGCTGTCATTTAATTTTAACGATGGGTGCGCCATGAACATTGCGATTGGCAAGAAACAACGGGAATGAAGACGCCCCATTGCTGGCCGCTCATTGGCCAAGGATATACCTATTAAATGGCAGGACTGTTTAAAAGACTGTGGCCAATCATCGATGGCTTTTCCGCACTGATGAAGGCAGAAGCCAGAAACGCGTCTGCAGATATGACAAAGCCCACTAATGCCCCAGGTGTGCACCGGAGTTGCCCTGTGTTTATTGATCTTTTAAGCGGTTCCACCTCCGCTTTTCGGTTGCACCCGCCGTGAGCTCGGCTGGCCCTGGGTGGAATGGTGTTTTTTCTGTTAATTTGGGCTGCCGGAAACGCCGCTAACAGATACTGTCGACCGAGTGAGGTCGTTGCTTATACAAAGCAGGAGTGTCTCTCTAATACGTGTGGCACTCACAGTTGTGGAGCAGCAGGCGAGGGGACACAGGACCACAGGAAATGCAGCTGTCATTTAATTTTAACGATGGGTGCGCCATGAACATTGCGATTGGCAAGAAACAACGGGAATGAAGACGCCCCATTGCTGGCCACTCATTGGCCAAGGATACACCTATTAAATGGCAGGACTGTTTAAAAGACTGTGGCCAATCATCGATGGCTTTTCCGCACTGATGAAGGCAGAAGCCAGAAATGCGTCTGCGGATATGACAAAGCCCACAAATGACCCGAGTGTGCACCGGAGTTGCCCTGTGTTTATTGATCTTTTAAGCGGTTCCACCTCCGCTTTTCGGTTGCACCCGCCGTGAGCTCGGAAGGCCCTGGGTGGAATGGTGTTTTTTCTGTTAATTTGGGCTGCCGGAAACGCCGCTAACAGGTACTGTCGACCGAGTGAGGTCGTTGCTTATACAAAGCAGGAGTGTCTCTCTAATATGTGGGGCACTCACAGGTGTGGAGCGGCAGGCGAGGGGACACAAGACCACAGGAAATGCAGCTGTCATTTAATTTTAACGATGGGTGCGCCATGAACATTGCGATTGTCAAGAAACAACGGGAATGAAGTCGCCCCATTGCTGGCCGCTCATTGGCCAAGGATATACCTATTAAATGGAAGGACTGTTTAAAAGACTGTGGCCAATCATCGATGGCTTTTCCGCACTGATGAAGGCAGAAGCCAGAAACGCGTCTGCGGATATGACAAAGCCCACTAATGCCCCGAGTGTGCACCGTAGTTGCCCTGTGTTTCTTGATCTTTTAAGCGGTTCCACCTCCGCTTTTCGGTTGCACCCGCAGTGAGTTTGGCTGGCCTTAGGTGGAATGGTGTTTTTTCTGTTAATTTGGGCTTCCGGAAACGCCGCTAACAGATACTGTCGACCGAGTGAGGTCGTTGCTTATGCAAAGCAGGAGTGTCTCTCTAATACGTGGGGCACTCACAGGTGTGGAGCGGCAAGCGAGGGGACACAGGACCACAGGAAATGCAGCTGTCATTTAATTTTAACGATGGGTGCGCCATGAACATTGCGATTGGCAAGAAACAACGGGAATGAAGACGCCCCATTGCTGGCCACTCATTGGCCAAGGATACACCTATTAAATGGCAGGACTGTTTAAAAGACTGTGGCCAATCATCGATGGCTTTTCCGCACTGATGAAGGCAGAAGCCAGAAACGCGTCTGCGGATATGACAAAGCCCACTAATGCCCCGAGTGTGCACCGGAGTTGCCCTGTGTTTATTGATCTTTTAAGCGGTTCCACCTCCGCTTTTCGGTTGCACCCGCCGTGAGCTCGGCTGGCCCTGGGTGGAATGGTGTTTTTTTCTGTTAATTTGGGCTGCCGGAAACGCCGCTAACAGGTACTGTCGACCGAGTGAGGTCGTTGCTTATACAAAGCAGTAGTGTCTCTCTAATATGTGGGGCACTCACAGGTGTGGAGCGGCAGGCGAGGGGACACAGGATCACAGGAAATGCAGCTGTCATTTAATTTTAATGATGGGTGCGCCATGAACATTGCGATTGGCAAGAAACAACGGGAATGAAGACGCCCCATTGCTGGCCGCTCATTGGCCAAGGATACACCTATTAAATGGCAGGACTGTTTAAAAGGCTGTGGCCAATCATCAATGGCTTTTCCGCACTGATGAAGGCAGAAGCCAGAAACGCGTCTGCGGATATGACAAAGCCCACTAATGCCCCCAGTGTGCACTGGAGTTGCCCTGTATATATATATATATATATATATATATATATATATATAGATATATATATATATATATATATATATATATATATCTATATCTATATATATATATATATATATATATATATATATCACACCAATTGCTGACCTTAGTAACAAAGTCAGCGGTACACATGCTCTGGGCACAAAAAAGGATTTGTTCAGGCTTAATTCAAAACGCTCTCCTGCAGTCCGTGAAACGCTATGGAAGACACGTTTCTGGCCGGAATGGCAGTCATCAGTGCCAATCCCAAAGGCTGTTGATTTCTCGTGGACTTCAGAGACCACTCACAGGGAAGTAGTCTCTTAACTCCTCCTCCCACAGGCAGGTGTGTTAATCGCGCTAGGAATCCCAGGCCCACTGCATGATGGTAATTGCAGTCCTTACGAGGTTCCTCATGCAGTGATATGGAACGCTGAACAGTGATATTGTCCCCAAATTCTAGGCGCGTGGCTGCACTCCACCACAGAAGTCCTGGATGTGTTGATCCCACTGAAACCTTTTCTTGTGCCCTTATCAGGCAGCACAATGCCGCCTCCTCTCTCCCCTCGCATACATACCTTTGCTTGGCGCCTCGTACTTCCACCACTGTTTGCTGATTTTGCGGAGCTCCATAACGAGAGGGCGTGCCCCCTGCCGGTATCAGCAGAAACCAGCTACACATCACACCAATTGCTGATATGTATATATATATATATAGAATAACCATAGAGGAAGCTGGACCCAGTACTGCAGGAGATAACAACCCCCCAAACTGTCAGGAGGACCAGCCAGAGTCCCAGGAGAAGGGCAAGGGGAAGAAGTAGAGGAAGACCCGGTTCAGCCAGCAGGAAAACCAGGTCTTGATTGCTGAGGTGACAGAAACAACACCTTTGTCAGCGCCACTGTGTCATTGGGGACCAAAAATGCAATATGGCAGACCTTCGCAGCCGAGGTGAATGCTGTCGGAGAGGTGAGGAGGACAATGAACGTCTGTAAGAAGCGCTGGCATGCAGCTTAGTACAAGACCAAGGAGAAACTGTTGGCCAATCGCAAGGCAGTACTGCAGACCGGAGGTGGGAGTCCAGCACCACAGGAGGAGCTGGATGTGTTGGAGGAACAGGAGTCCACAGTCATCAGCGAGGAGTCAGTGGTTGAAATCCAGGGACAGGACACTGCTCAACATGACCACCTACTTTAGCAAAACTTTTTTAAAATCTGTTGTCTCACTTACAACGCCCTTAGCAAAAAAGGCATTAAATCCAGCCCCAGTAGGAGGCTGAGATCCACCACTCATGGATTACTATGAGTCCCTAGAATCCGTCTGATTCAGACGGGTGGTCGAGCATTCTCTTATCTAGCTCCCAGATACTGGAACCAGCTCCCACCGGCCTTATGAGCTATTGCAAATTATGGTACCTTCAGGAAACAGCTGAAAGCCTTCCTCTTCAATGACTAGATCTGTCTGACTCCCTCCACCTGTAGATACATTTGCTAGTCAGTGCCGAGATGCTCCAGGGTGATTTGAGCGCCTAATAAATTCTAACCTAACCTAACCTAACCAAAACAGGGTGAGTAACAACCAGGAACTGGGGGGACGGTGGTGGATGTGCCCAATGTCACTCATGCACAATTAAATATCTCTCAGTGCACACCCACAATGACTGCAGATCTTGTCCCAGATATCCTTGTCCCTGGAGACTTGGAAATCTGCACAGAAAAGTAATTCTAAATATAGTCAAAGATTTATATCAGGCCACAAAACGAGGGCAACATGAAAGAACAAAGGGGCACATTGATTGGATCTGATTCACTAATCTTGCAGCTATACTTGTCAATACCTAGTTCTAGCACATTTGAGGCAGTTTTGATTGACAGAGCACTGAACGCCGAGCTAAGCCATACGCTGCGCCGAGACGCCTAACGGTTGCTGTTGAGTAACTGGAGCAGTGAGTACTGGTGTTGGCAGTGGAGTTTGCGCCACTGGTACCACTGGGATGGTAGCCGGTGTAGGCGGTGTAGCCGGGTTCCCACCGTCATCCGTCCACTGCTGTTGTTCCTGACGAAGGCTGCTGTGAATCCTTAAGCCCTGGAGGCAGGGCTGGAGGCAGATTCTTGTGGTGTCCGGGTTTTGATCATTGGTACTCCTGATGCTGTTGGGTGTCGACCTCCTCTTGCTCAAAATATACTTTCCACCAGGTTAGTTTAAACGTGGAGTGGAGCAGCTGGAGCAAGCAGAGGGGCGCAAATCACCTAAAGCAGCAAGGAGCGAGGGGAGCCCCAGTTCTTATCTTGAAAGGACCCCTTTACAGCCTTGTTTCTTTCTTGGCTACATCGGCCTGGCGAGTGTGGCCACTGACAATCAGCGGCCGCTAAGCATGTCCTATGGGTGTATTGCAGAGTTGGCCTGGGTAGCTCTGGGTGTAGCCTGTGATCACCCGATTGGTCCCACTCGCACCAAACCTTTTAAAGAGTATTTGGCACACAGACTTTGGAGGAGCAGAGGGGGTGAAGGAGCCCCTGGATACAGCCAGCCCTTGTCAGGATAGTAAAGTGCAGTATCTGTGTAAAGCTCCAGAGTTTTTTTAAATTTTTTATATCGGACTAGCAGCCCGGCCCGATGTTGTCCGGGTATGAAATAGAATGTGTTTAATGTGTGTATTTGGCAAGGGCAATTTATTTTAAAATCTCGCGGTAGACAACATTTTTTGTTTCATTAGAATAGGGATGGAGAAGGCCCAGCTGCAGCCCTGGTTGATGTTAGCAGGCGTGTGTAATGTCATTAAATGAGAGAGTTATCAGCCGCGGGTAAATCTGTTTAATGAGAGAGTTGAGTGACAGCGAGTAGGAGAGGCTGCAGTAATTGTCCCCGCAGACACGCTCATTTGCGTGTTCCCCCGCTTGAGGCCCAGATGCAGGCCTATTTGATGTTAGCAGGCGCGTGTTCCCCCGCTTGAGGCCCAGCTGCGGCCCTGGTTGATGTTATCAGGCGCGTGTAATTAGTGTACTGATCCGCCGCCTGAGCCCGGCTAGAGCCCTGGTTGATGGAAGCAGGCGCGTGTAATTTCGTTAAATGAGAGAGTTCAGTAACAGCGTGCAGAAGAGACTGCAGTAACGTTACTTACCAGGCCTCCAGGTGAACGCGTTTGTCACGCCCCCAGCACACGGCCACAGCAGACGATCTTCTGAATAATGTACGACCCACATGGCATGAAGGGTGGAACGTAGCACACGCCCCCAGCGTTTCTCATGCCCCCAGTATGCCCCTTGACGCGGAGCAGCAATGTAATTGGCGCTTGCATGTATGACTCACATGGCATGAAAGGCGGACACACGCCCCCAACATTTGTCATGCCCCCAGCACAAGCCCACATCCCACAATGTGATGGCCATACCACACGCCCCCAGCGTTAGTCACGCCCCCAGCCCACGCCCACAGCACAACACAGACACGCCCACAAGGGACTACTTTGCTGGCACAGTTCTTTTATCTTTTAAATGTATAGAGGAGTTGGCCTAACGGCTAAGGCGCTCGACCTCGGACCTGGGGATCTGGGTTCGAGTCTTGGTAACGACGCCAAACATCCTGTGATTCTGGGCAAATCACTTAATCTCCCCATGCGAAAATGAATGTGTGTCCTCATGTAACGTAACTGGTGCTATGTAATACACTCTGATACCTGATTCAGTTTGGGTCAAGTTTGCGCTATATAAAACTCTGCGAAAAAAAATAAAAAAAATATGGTGGCCGTCTGCATAGCTTCTGCTGCAACTGCCCTTTCCAACGCTGTATTGGGTGTTGTGATTGGTGCTGTGGTTACTGAGATTACCCACCTCAAAGGTTTGGGCTCCCTCTTTATAATATTATTATGGATTGGCCTCCAAGAAAGGCGAGGAGGTGGATGTATCCAATAACTAAGAAGTCACCACGGACACTACGGTCTCTGGTAAGCCGCAGCTTACGCTATTCCCCCAAAGTGGGAGAGGGAAGAAGTAAGAGCTCCTATTAGGGGTAAGTGCAGCTGCGGGGTAAAAAGAAATCACATAGTGAACTGTAGGAAGCTGCAACGATTGACAAAAGTCCGGGACCAATCCTTTGTGGGGGTGAACTGCTATTATGGTTGCAGGTCAGGGAACGTAACAGCTACTTCCCTTTCCTCTCTCTCTGGCACTGGTGCTACTCTACTTGGACAAACTTAACCTCAGCCATTCCTCCAGATCATTCGCCTCTAAAACCAACCTGTCTAAACCAGTTTTGCTTTAATTATCACTTCCCAAGTTGTACATAGCCCGGCTCTTAGACATTATTCCAGCTTCATAAATACTACTGCTAAATCAAGAATCTCAGGAATTAAGATTTTTTTTTCTGAATTTCAAATAGTGAACCAGGCTACTAGAAAACAGTAAAACAGACAAAAGAAGCGGACAGCGATCAACACAAGAAAGCAGCGGCATGGATTATAAAAAGCTACGCTCTTGAACAGTACACATGAAAAAGCTGGGCACAACGCAATTATCAACAAAAAATATACGTAAGGTAGCATTTACGAAAGCTAAAGCAGTGGAACCTGCAATTACAAGCTTCTTTACGAAGCTCCACCCAGCTATTCAGGCAAGCCATTAAGAGTTTTCTACAAACCAAAATGAACTAGTAGCAGACATGTAGCTCATGAAAGTATACAGTGAATCAGACAAGGAAGCAGCCTTCGACAGTAAGCAGACCCAAGTCCAGGTAAATGGCACAGAGCCAGAGCCTTCTGGCCTTACTGGATACCTTGAAATCAATTAACCTACAAAAACAAATTCCCCAGGCCGCTGAAATAGATCAACTGGAAGCCCCTTCACAAACCCTGTCCCTACGAATATCAGCCACTAACTTCACCCTTCCAGACATTGAACATCAGCTGCAACACTACTCTGTTTCTGGAGAACCTCTAAAAGAGACAATGCACCTGCTCTCTAGCACACCAAGCAATCTCATTGACATAACACAAAATGCCTCGCAATCTCCTGAATTCCCGCCTTTTATTTTGCGACAATCACCGAACAGGCAAGATCTAATTTCAAACACTATCTTGACCCTGGAGAGAATTATGGAATCTATATTACAACTGGTAGAAAACCATATGGAAAATACAGACCTGATACTGGAGACCCAAACAGGTATACTGCAATACCTTGTGGATAAAACAAAAAACTGTAAAAAACAACTCCTCCACAATGCCCAAACCTTATCTAACCCTGCGGTTGACAAAGACAGAGAAGACAAGTGTCTCTACACTCCCAAAGTGCCCAGTACTCTACCTATCCCAAAAAACACAGAGAGCAACTCAGACAACAAATCAAAAAAAAATTATTAGCATTGAAAAAACGTATTCACTACACAAGTTTTTTGTGGAACCCACACCAAGGAACACTCCCCAGAGGATCCTAAATACAAGCCCTTTTATGTTTCCAATTTTTGCTCAAAAGGCACAAAAGATATTGAATTCCACAACCTCAAAAACACACAAGGCGCCAGAGGGGATAGTCAACGTAAACCAAAATAAAATGAACAAATACACCCAATCACTCCACAAATTGAAAACGGGAAAAAACTCTGGTAGCAACTAACAAAAACAATATTAAGAGGAAGAAAGTAAAGCAAAAAATTACAAAAAGGTCATCAAGGAAAACCCTTTTTGGGTAGCTGTTTGCGCCATATAAGTTCAAAAAATAAAATAAATAAATGAATAAGGAAAGTTAAGTTTCCCCAAGCAAATTACATAGAGCAGGTAGAAGAAGAAGAAAATAGCGGCATTTCTAAAGCTATAAATGCTATCCAACTTGTAGAACAGCAACCTAGTGCATCAAAAAGTGAAGAAGATAACACATTTTTTTATCCTCTTGCACCAAGTTTTAAAACAAATCTGTCTGGACAACGTAAAACACACGTGGAACCTGAGACTTCAGGATAGCAGGGAACAACCAGTATCAACCGTCTTGGAATTTACAGACTTCGAGAGCAACAATGAACCATTAAATTGCAGGAGAATAGTTGATCTATTACAAAAAATGTATTCTCTTCAAACACTCACCTTAAAACTAGTTTCTTTCCCAAATACTCTAACTTCATCCGTGACAACTGTAGAATTCTGGTCCAATGGTATACCTTCCATAATAATAACAGAAAGTGACATTCTTCATAAAAAAAGCTTCAATATCATTGAAGTAAAAGAAACTGATCAGTTTGATAAATACTCAAAAGGATCACTAATAGACGAGGCTTACCAGTATAAACAAAATCAGCAATCGAAAGGCAATAATATAACGGATGGCCTTCTAAAGATTTCACTTAAAAACGGAGTGCGCAGAATTTGGAACTGCGTAGACGCCAATAAGACCCCACAAGCTGAGGAAAAAAACTGGGCGTGGGTTGCAGGTGCCTTAAACAGCAATAAACTGGGCAAGGATTCAAGACTTCCCTTTTAGCAATACACTAAAAATGATATTGTGGAATATGGCTGGAAAAACCTCAGAGAAGCTATCTTTTATCTTTGAAGGAACCCCTTCCATAATGTTCCTGCAAGAAACATGGACTACAACTCCTTTCTATCAAACAGACACTTTTGTATTTGTCAACTCAGTGGTAGCAGGAAGAAGGGGGCATGCAAGAGGAGACCCCAGCGGTCCTGCTAAAAGAAGATTTTGATTGGGACCCAGAGGAAATAGATCTCTCCTCGTCAAATGTACGATGTGCCAATATTAGGGACCGAACTAAAAGCACGGAGCCTGCACGAGAATTACTACTCTTCAATATATATATATCCCACCTGGCCACTCAAAAATTCCCTAATAGAAACATAATTCGTGAAAATCAGCCAAACCCTGGAGTCCAAGCGGTTTCCACCTATGATTATAGCAGGGGATTTTAATGGAAACATTTCAAATATACTATTAAACAGCGGGGGGTCTACAGCACAAGAGGAAGCATCGCTATTCCCTTCTCTCATATTTCCATCTAAGATAAGGGCAGACAAACTAGGCAAACTGCTCTAATCTCATATTGCAGCAATAAATGGCGCAAACCTGAATGGAAGAGTAGAAGGAGACATCCCAGCAGCATTTACCAGAATAGACAAACATAGCTCTTCTATTCTAGAATTTGTTATCTGTAGCATAGATCTCTACATGAAAGTTAGGTCTCTAAATATCCAATATACACATGAAAGTGATCACGTATATTTGATTCTGGAAATTGACATTTTAATGCAATCTTCCTTTTCATGGTCCCTAAGCTCTTTTAAGGGACAGGCAAACACACACCCAAAAAAATGGTAGGATTTTTTGGAATACAAATGCAATAAATAAAATGAACATGGTAATTTTAACATTTCTCTCAAACCCCATAACCAGATACGAAGACATTGTACAATCAGTTGCGGTGACCCTCCACTTAAATATAATCGGTAAGGCCAAAATCAAGACCAATCACTATGGAAAGCGATCTGATAATTTGTCAGCACACTTAAATAATCTGATCAGAAAGCAATTCTCAATTTTCTGTGCCATAAGACAAAGAGAAAAAAAGCTGAACAATGTTTTTCAACTAAACAAAGAAAAAGAAAAGCAGGCTTAAAAGGATATATATTCTGGGTCGACATTCAAAATGCAGTAGAAAGCAGAAATAACAAGGCATTCTGGAATATGGTAACCACACAAAATGGAACAAGAAAGTTAATTCAAGCATCGCCCGTCGCTTCATCTGAATGGGAAACACATATTCTAAACTTATATTAGTCAAATATCCAAATACAAGCCTTGCCTAGTCATCTTTCCTGACAAAAGGGCCAACCAGTACAAAACACATAAACTATTTACCAAAGCAAATCGCTACTTTCATTAAAACTGCAAGATCATCAGCAGCAATGGGTCCAGACAACATTCTGATTAAAGTTCTTCAATCAAGTCCTGAAGACTGGAGCAATCTCTTGACACATGTCTTCCAACACTGTTTAGCCACCGGGAACGTTCCTAAATCTTGGCAAGGGAGTATAGTGGCTCCCCTCTTGAAAGAAGGCTCTAGATTAAATCCAGCTCTCCCTGATGCCACAGGCAAGATTTTAGCAGCATGTGTATTGGACAATTTAAAAGACTGGCCATTTTCAAACAATGTGATTCCTGTGACAGGCTGGATTCCGCCCAAACTATTCGGTCATGAACAATATTGCTATTATTCAAACTGTCCTTGATAAATACGTAGTCCTAAAATCACAAATAATCTACTGCGCATTTATTGATTATTCAACCTCTTTTGACAGTGTAGACAGACCAAAGCTGTGGGAAAAGCTAGTGAGTTTAGGGATACCCCACGACCGCCTAACAATAATTATACCTCTGCACACAGCAACGTGGTGTAGAGTTAAAACGGGGGAAGAAAGGGGCCTTACTAGTCAGATCCCCACAATGAATGGCCTGAAACAAGGGTGTCTTCTTGCCCCTTTGTTGTTCTCTATCTATATAAACAACCTCCCAGTATACCTTTCTCCTAAACTAGCACAAAGTGACATCCGCAGCCTAATGTATGTGGGCAACATTGTCATACTCGAGCACACCCCTATCGGTTTACAAAGATATTTGGAAGAATTAGATATTCAAAAGATAACTTTCTGGTTCCTAATATCTCCAAAGCAAAAATTCTACCTTTTAGAGGTAGAAGGAAATTACCATCTTTTTCTTGGTTCCTGGGAGGTAAACCGATAGAGACAGTGAATGAATATGTTTATTTGGGTCGGATATTTTTTCATACAACCTCCAAAATGGTTCCCATTTTTAACATCTCGGGCGGAAGGCAGACTCCCATATTGGGGCACTACAGAGATTTTACTGCTTCACAGGGAACAGGTATTTTAAATCTTTGCTGGAGGTTTATAGTATGAAGATTCCACCCATCTTGTCTTACGGCTTGGAATAGACATAGATTAAAACCTGGCGACCAAGAGATGGTAAAAGAAGGGTCTATTGTACGAAACATGTTAAAAGTTAACAAATCAGTCCCCACCGAAGCTAAATGTCTTGAGATTTCCTCAACAAGTTCATACGCTAGAGCTATTTCTAATCTTCTACGGTGGGCCTTAAACCTTATACACGCTACTCCCGGCTCCTTAAGACACACGTTAAATCAAGAGACCTTTGGATAAGACTCAGCACTATATACCTTTAATAGGAATCTTAAAATAGCCCTCGAGGTATCTCAATGTACTGTCGCACTATTGAAGGTTTGGTCCTCAGCCCATTTGAAAATCTTTTTAAAACATACAACAACACAAATACATTTTGCACTAGATAGGGAGCACTCTTTCCAATTAAAGTACTTTAGAAGGTTTGCAGAAACAATAGTATATAAAACTCCTGAACAGTATATACAATTCCAACTAGAACACAGACTAAGGCGATGTATTTGTCTTTCACGACTAGGAATTTTTCCCTTAAAACTTTTAACACAGTTAAAACAACTGATTAAAATACACAGACAACTAGTCCAATATGTAATGCGGACTTCAACAGTCCAACCAGCTATTAAAATTCCACAGCTGACCCCTCATCAGGGGAACACAAATAAAATCACACCACAGAACATACAGTCCTGTCTAGGTAAAGTACCCATTAAACGGGAACAAATTTCATTCTGGTTAGCACAAAAAATCACTCAAATAGAGGCGGTATTTCCAGATACCACACCTGTGGAGAAACACAGAATTCTGACTATCTGTCTCCCAATGGGGATCGCACCACATGTGGAGGACTGTGACACTTGGGGTACAGTCTTTGCTTCCATTTACACAAAAACACATGGTGTTCCGTCCATGGCAGTAATACCAGAGGTGCTAAAACAGATTCAAAATGAATACGGTTCAGAACCTGCTTTAACTCTGGGTATGAAATTACTGAAAGACTTCAAGCAGATCTCGGCAATTTTACTAGCAAACATAAAAGGGGAAGCAGCAAATGTGGCGATCCGCCAAAGATTGAAGGAAACAGATATAGCAGACCAACCATTTGAACTTGCCAGAATCATAGAAAAATCCTATGAAGAACTAGGAAGAGATATTTTGGGTGGGAAACCAGTGAAACCCCAACTAATAGAAAATCCTGAAAAGGTATTTATTAAAAATAATCTAAACACTTCAAAAAAGAACTGGGATGGAAATAAACAATCCACTCCCAAAGAGAAAAGATTCCAGTCCAGAGGAAGGTCTCCTCGGCGGAGAGAAAGATCTCCGGACCAAGGACACAAGTCTCTCCAGAGGGAGCCCTCTGAGAAAAAATACAACCTTAGAAATAGGGATAATCTGAAGAAACCTGATAGATATCAAGATATTGATACACGTCCCTCTCGATCTTTTCAGACTTCCTCGCAGAAATCGGAACGAAGAGGACGGTCAGAACACAGGGAAGAGCTCGTCAAGTCCAAAGACAAAGAACCTGCTCATCAAAGTAAAAAGTTACAATTTCCAAAGAAGAAGGTAGCCAGCATTAAAATAATAAAACATGCCGAGGATCCTGAGGACTCAGCTGAAAAACGGAGAATGGGCTCAGACAATGCTAGACAGCGCAGCAGAAGTGAGCAGAGCTCGCAAGATCCTGATAAATCATCTGGAGACAGTGGACACGAATGAATACATTCAAGTGGAAACTGCAGATACCAGAGTTAGCAAACCTCATAAAATATATGAAATAACCTTACGTATAGAGGGAGATAAGACTAGGAAAATAAGGGGTCTATTTTGGGATAATCTCTCCAAGGGCTATGACATCCTTCTAGCTGAAAAAGACTGGCCACCTGAGTTTGTCAGGGAGTGCCCTCATGGCGAAGGAATGATTATGCCTGCCTTCTCAAATCATATCCCAATTCATAAAACATATACACTTGCAAGAAAGTGGGCAGTAGCCCAGGCTCCTGCATTATATAAAAATCATGTGGGATGAGATGAGGACTCTCCTCCTCACAAAATCCAGTTAAAATCTCAACCAACTGCACAGAGGCAGTACCCAATTAAGCAAGAAGCTAAAAAACAGGTCAGGGAGATCTTAGATCAACTTGAATACCAGGGGGTGATTGAAACATGCACCTCACAAATGAACAATCCTTTGTTTCCTGTCTCCAAACCAGATGATTCATATCGTCTAGTTTTGGACTACAGACACCTTAACTCATGCTGCAAAACGTTTGCAGTACAAAACTCACACAGTGCCGCACTTATGAATAGCATAGTGCGCAAAAAATACAAAACAACATTAGACATATCTAATGGATTCTTTTGTCAAAATATAGCACCTGAAAGCAGATATTTGACCGCTTTCTCAATAAATGGCTCGCAGAAAATGTCTGTCATTTGCCCCAAGGGTTCAAGAACAGCCCAGGGTTATTCTCAGCGAGAGTAACAGAATTACTACAAATGTATGATGATGAGGCATTATCTTATGTCGATGACATCTATCTAACAGACGATGACTTGGATACTCACTTGAAAAGAGTGAACACCATAATACTTGGGTTCGCAGCAGAGGGTTACAAATTCAACTTCAAGAAGTCAAGAATTGCCCATCTGACTGTCCTATTCTTAGGATATGAATTATCAAGTGAAGGCAAAAGCCTGGCTGACAATTTCCTAGAGAAATGTGCTGTAATCCAAGCACCTAGAACATTGAGAAACTTGCAATCAATTCTAGGTTTCCTGAATTTCGGAAGAACTTACATTATAAACTATGCAGAGAGGGTTAAACCTCTCTATGATCTAATAAAACCAGATTTTAAAAGAATCAATTGGACTCAAAAACACACAGAAATTTTGAGATCTTTACAAACAGACATGTTAGTTAAAACAAAACTGCAAACACGCAATAACACACACAACCTTGTGATTCGAGTCCTCCCAGGAAGATGCGGATTCACATACCTGACCCCAAATGAGGGAGAGAAGGTACCAATAGCATACAAATCACACTTGTACACAGAAACTGAAAAAACATTCAGCATTAAGGAAAACATTGTTCACGCGGTTCAAACAGCTGTAGCAAGAGAAAGATACCAAGCTGACGGCAGACAAATTACAGTCAGAACAGCAGAATCAGCCTTTGAGGCATTAACAACCCCATGTAATTTACCCACTATGGCATTGAATCCTATATGGATACAATGGGAAGATTCTATTGCTACAGACAAAGTGAAATACTATTTTGATCCAGAATTGACAAAATTAAAAAATCTAGAATATAAAAGAGAATATCCTCTGCCAATCGACATTCTGCCCGTACGACAGTACGCCTGTGTAATACATACAGACGGACAGGCTCAGCCCTCAGTTTGGGGTGAACAAGCTTATAACGTAACATGCGAGATTACAAAAGACGTGTGGCGCGGAGGTAAATTAAGACCTCTGTTTTCAAAAACACACTCAGTGGAAAATAATTCAGAACAACAAACTGACATAATAGCGTTAAAAATGGCGCTAGATAATGCCGATCGCGAATTCCCGACACTAATAGTGAGCGATTCGTATTACTGCGTCAAATCATACAATAACGACTTGCAGAAATGGGTTGAAAACGGGTACAAAGATGACACAGGTGCCACAATAAAGCAAAAATCGCTTTGGGAACAAATAGTTTTTTACAGAAAGAACTACCAAAGACTCACGTGATACGCTCACTGAGTCATCAGCGTGATGGCGTTCACGTTGCAGGGAATTCATTGGCTGAGACAGCCACAGCGGAACCAACTAAATCGGCTTCCGTAGCTACAAAAAAGCGTTCAGTAAAATACATTGACAGGGAAACAATGCTAGCGGTAAAAACGTCATCAAAAGGTGACTGCTCGGCGCTACCCCTCATGTATCCACTCAATTATACATACATAATCGATGCAAACTCCGTTCCTTTTGCTCGAATCCCTGGAGTGGGGGATAGAGTGATTCCAAACATGGACAGGAGAGGCTTGTTAATAGCAGACGCACATATGGGTGCGGGTCTTAGACACCTGACACTTAAGGATTCTCTAGAAGAATTACAATCAACATACTGGTGGCCAGGAATGAGCCTGCAACATCATATATTTGCAAAGAATTGCCCAGACTGCAACAGAGATCGCAGTGGTGAACGAAACGGTGTATTCCCATGGCTTTTTGCTCAATAAAAGATTAGGCTATAAACATGAAATACCCAGTATAAATAATGCGTCATATTAACATGTAGAGACTATTTTTCACTTAAAATGTAGACCCCAGCTCTCGGCTGACGTCTGAACTGTTATACAAAGATTTGCGAGTCTATAATGGCATATACGCAATTTGCATGCTACATTCTGACCACGGTCCTGCTTTTAGCTCTCGAGCTTATCAGACGCACATGACCAGCATGGGCATAGCATTGCGGTACTCTTGTCACCTCCTTCCTGAGGGAAATGGGATGGTGTAAAGAAAAAACCAGGGCATAGAGCAATCTATAACAGCAAAGGTATTAGGTTCAGGAGCTGGGTGGGTCAAACATTTAATAAGTGTCCAACGTAGTCTTAATAATCTGCCAAGAAATTCTCTGAGAGGTCTCAGTCCGTACGAACTATTGTTTGGGACTAGAATGCTAATCCAGGACCTTGATAGTCAAACTTCAGTGGTTAAAGAAAAATGCTTTGATATCAAAGATCGTTTGGCTATTTTACAAGACTTAAACAAAAAGAGAAAAGACCTGAGCAACATAAAGTGGAAGCAACAGCCAACAGCCACTGAAGAGAAACCACCTGTCCCAGCAAGGCCTGTCCGGATTCCAAAAATCGGGGATCTGGTCAGAGAGAAGATCGCGGTGAAGAAGGAATTTGGGCCTTCTTACAGAAAAGCAGTTCCTGTCTTGTCTGTCAACGGAACAAGATCAGTAGTACTACCGCCCCTTGCTGGTAAAAAGGAGAACCGAGTTGTAACCATCGACCTGGTTAAACCACAATCATGTGGCCGATAACAAGTAGTAGGCCAAGTGGACTCCCAAGAAGTAGTAGAACACCAAAGTTTGCTACAAATACAGAGGTTCAAACTGAAAGACTAATCACAATTGATAAACCTACAGTAAAACAACAAGGACTATGCAACAAAGCCATGGAACTTAAACCTCTTGAAACCCAAATTAAAATCTTAAATCAAGAAACACCAGTCTATAATGATGTAACCACAGACTATGCTAATGAAACAAAGAAAATTCCAAAAACAAAAAGGAATCCAGAAGCAATTGAAACAATTGACAGAACAGCATCAGGCTACTTCATCAACTTCGATGATTTTTCTGAAGATCCAAGTGAACCTGAGGAACAGCCGACAACAAAAACTTTTAAAGACAAAGCAAAGGAACTCTTTCATCAACTAAAAGAAACCTATCCGATTTCTCCATGGATTGAACTTTGGGTGGCACTAGGAGTATTCATCCTCATAATTTGGCTCATCATGGTACTATGCCTGGGACATTTCATTGAGGGAAAATATGTTACAATGGACCCAGCAAGTCAGAACATCAACTTGGTCCTGAAACCACACAAGTCTTCACACATAGAGAAAAGAGAACTTTCTTCAGTAAACTTCACAGCCAATCCTATACCCGGTGGGGCAGCATGGGACAAAACTGATTACGAAATCTATGGTCCGGTTGAGCTTCTGAAGTATCCTCATCAATTTAAGATTTCATTAAGTGACTTTGTAAAACCAAGCACATTTGCTGATGATTGGGACTTTGAAAGTATTAATGATATGATGTCTGATCTAGTAATGTCAGCTAAATTTTCAGAACATGATTATTTGCAAGGTTCATCTAATTACGATCAAATGTTTTGTTATAACCATTATGGTAACCATTATCTGCATAAATCTGCTCAACCTAGAAATGTTTTAAAAATTTAACCAATGGGAACATTGTGCGACTCCACCAAAAGGCAGTTCAAAGACATATTTTGATAAATATTCATACTTTTCTGGGTTCAACACAAGTAATGCAGAATCATTTTATTTCAAATTGTTAAATAAGACAGGAGTGAAAACCATGCTTACAAACACAAAATTAATGTATTCAGACTCATTTTTTGAAAAAATGAATACCTTCGGTTTTGATTTCTGGAACAATAACATTGAAACAAAAACGATCTGGGGCACAAAAGATTGGCAAGTGCAAGGTATAGAATCATTATTTAGAGCCTGCATGCTCCCAGAACAAATTATATTTTTGAATGATACAATTCAACCGACATCCTGTCTTGGCCTAGCCAAAATTAAAGACTTAAATAAACCGTCTATTCCAAAACCAACACCTACCAATAATAGCACAACGGATGTTGAGATAGACGTAGCCCATATTTTAAACCAAAACAGAACACATACTGATTGGAAAAAATGGTTGATCTGGCCCACAGACACAAATAACTGTCAAAACAGATTCCTGAACAAAATACAGGGGTTTAAATCGACCAGGCCAGACCCAAGATACTCCCAGAGACAACATCCAGGGATTGTAACTACTTATAGTGTGGGGAAGGTCTGCCTTCAATGGCTACATACATCCACACTGTCAGAAATTAAGCAACACTTAACTTTACTTAAAGAAGGTGCTGACTTGCGTGATTTCATCATGGGACCACGCAAACAGCGTCAAAAACGTTTCGTAGCGGCCTCTATATATACAGCTTACAACGAAGCTTGGAAAGTAACTCAAATTGAGACAGCAGAAAAAATACGGGAAATTGACCGTGTTAATTTGGAAAAATCACTTTCTGTTGTGGACAATGGGTTAATGACTCTGTCTTCCAGAATATATTCACTGGACAGTATTGTATCTTCTGCAATCGATATAATAGAACAAGACTTACTGATGTTGCAACACGGTCAGTCTCAATTGCGTTCTATTGTACAGCTTGGCTGGACGTTACAAAATCTGCGTTCAGGCTATGTGCCTTGGCCTCTAATCAACACAACGTCACTGTTTAATATCTTTAACCTTACTGATAAACAAATCAGTTTGGCACAAAAGGGTGCTGACTATACAATTCTGAGCATTGAAAAACTTGAGAGATTAACGTGGACAATGTCAGAACGACCTGTCATTGAATGGATAATACATGGGATAATAAATATTCCGATAACAACTTTCCAGTCTCATGTGATATGAAGGGTGTGGACGTAATCTGTGGAACACTGCCCACACATCCATTTTCATGATGGATAGGAGTTGTAATGTCAATGGCTGCTCAAGGCCATGTTCCTAAATTGTGTTGTAAATGGGCAACAATGTACTGTCCAGCTCTGTGAGTCACACATAAGATGTTAAACTTCACAAAAGAATGACCCTAGCCTAGGCCAAAACTCCTATCTGCCATCCTGCAATCCATGCAAGTTTACTGTGCTCAAATCGAAAGGATCCTGACACTATCCGTCCAGCTAAGTTTCATGTTATGATCACACGTACACATTCAAATGATTGTTCTGTGATTGAATACGTTGTATACAAGGTAAAAAGCAACACTCCACCAAATCACTTTAAACATAAGTGCAACCAGAGTTCAAAAACAGTAAACAGTTATCAATATACAATATCAAGTAACAAAATTAACTACTGTAAACTAAAAGTAAGCACTACTACAACTAACCTAATCTTAATTAACTGAAACAAAGTGAATGCTAATCTAAACTATCTAATTTAATTAATCCTAAACACCCAACAACATATCTAAGACATCAACCCTCCTCCCACCCTTAAAGCACATCAGGAGACAGGGCAAATACATGTTAGCTAAACATAAACTAATTACACAGATTTCATACATAAATATACATATTTTTTATTTTTTAAACCAATAAATACATCAACCTCCCACCCAATGGAAAGGGAAACTTATTCACAAATACTACAAGAGAATAAATAACTACAACTATGTTAAAATTGAATACTACCTATTCCTACACTACAACTACACTACCTAACACTTTAATTACTTACCTATCATTGACTAATAATAATAAACAACATTGGGGAACAGAGAAAAGGGGGATGGGTCTCTAACTGAAAGCTCAAAATGGGAGACCCAGGGCAGCCTTAAAGTTCTGCAGATGGGTGGTATGCTCTGCCATTTCACGTTCTATTCGTGCCACTCTGATGTTCATATCCATGATTGTACGACCGTCCTGCATGGTAAATGGCACTACCTGATCTTATGATGCAGCTGGCATTGTTCCTTGTCTGTGGGGCTGTGAGGGGGCACCAGATTGTGTGCCGGATCCAGAGGCAAGTACTTGTCAGTGTGGTGTCTCGGGGGGATGTGCAGATCCCTGTCCACTTCGGGACCCACGCCTGTCGCCAGAAGGGCCAGAATGGCCTGTGTGTCACTCTGCCTGCATCGGAGGCCTACATCAGGCACCGACTTCCACCTCCCAGCTGCCCAGTCAGCTCGATGCCTCCTTGCCATGGTGTGGTATCCCATGGCCACCCTGTGTATGTGATGATACAGGTCCTTCCTGACCTGGAACGCGTGGGCCTCCTCTGGTGTCATGTTGTCTGTCAAATAGGAGCAGTGACAAAATGTGAGTCCTGATGACTATGTTAATGTTCTCCATTTAACACAGAAACTCAAGCTCAGTGAAACATGGGAGCCTACACTCTAACGAAAGATTGTGAAGTTCAAAAGTGACATGGACAATGCAATGTAGAATTAAGGATCAGTTACAACATGCTGGCGATACTGACATGACAGTGCATGGCATGTGACATGTAGTGTCACAATCCAATGAGACTGTCAGTGTGAATTTATTGGGCTGTCACATACCCTGATTGAGGGGCACATGAACAAGGAATTGGAGGAGAGAGGCATTAGCCCTCCGGGTGTAGCGCCTCACTCCTCCACTTCTGCAACACAGGGATGCACCATATGTGCAATACTCTGGTGAAGCCCTGCGTGTCCCCTGGTGATGGAGTGGAGTTTATCAACTCTGCGCCAACACAGGCACCCTTGCACAAGAGTGCAAGGGTGTCTGTGTCAGGGGATGCTTGTTTATGTGTAGGAAGGTGTCCCTTCTCGCTCATGAACAATCCTGGAAAAGCCCTACTGTCACTTTCATTTGTGCTGCATCAAGCAGCACACATGGAAAAACAACATTAGGTGGCTGAACACTGACTTGTAAATGAGGCGCAGCCCCTCTCGCCACTACAACTTCACAATAGGTGACGTAGTGGAGGGGAGTGGGAAAAACGTTGTTTAACAAGCATTTTTGGCTCCGCTAAAACTTTTACAAAGCAGGACTTTACACCGCATACAGTTACAAAGCATTCGCCAAAGTAAAGCCCCCATGGCGTTAGAATAGAAGTTGTGTTGTAATAGCGAATGCATTGTAATGAATAGCACTGTAAAGCCCTGCGTTGTGAAAGGCACTGCTGAGTAAAAACTGCCGAGTAAAAGCATGCATGGTAAAAGCATGCAGGGTAACGTCACATAGTTGGCGAGACAGGCTTGTACATTTGCCCCTGAGTCTACATGGGGAATGAACCTAAGGAGACCAGCTTGACAACACCATTGCAGTGCCCAAACATGCCAATTACATACATAGGGACATTCCATGTCTGGTCATACTCAACACCAACACCACTCACATGTCTCCTCTCCTGTCTGTACGATCTCTAATCCACATGAATGTGCTGTTGTGACAGAACCCAATATTTCTTGCATGACTATCACTGACTGGGGATGTGCAAAGTTACATCTGGAAGACATATGCATTGCTCCGTCTTCACTTACTAATTTGTACACCGTACACACTTCCACGAAACACCATCAAACTAGAGTCAAGGTACATGTGATACACACCCATACTGCATCCTCCTAAGTACACGATTTGACCTAGACATTCATCACATCTCACAATGACAATAATTAATGGGTGAACTCTCCAGTGGCCCCTGAAGGCATTGATATCCTCCTGTGTGATGAGTGGTCTGCAGCTGTGAGACATGAACAGATACATGTGTTGGTAACAGACGTAAATTCACACATGTGTCCTATTAATCTTTCAATTCATCACCATCAATGTCCATGCTCTGTAACTGTACTGTTGCAGTTCCTGTTGCAAACATGATTGTGTTTAGATTGCCTGTTATTCCAACAAGACATGTTAATGCAGAGTTTGTCAAAACAAGACAATCATGCATGCACATTTGCACATTTTGCACACACTACTTGTGTGACACATTCCCAAGGCCCCGTTTCTCCCAACAACATCATCTTCTCCGTTCTCTGTAGACAATATCATCACTGCAGATCGAAAATGGGTGTGTCACAACTATTGATGGTGTATGACTATTAGATCTGGATATCTCTAGTCGGCAATGGTACTCCCCTTTGTCAAAATAGGGACCCTTACTTCTAAGTCAGGATAAGGGGATTACACTCCTAAATAACCCCTGCTCACCCCCTTGTTAGCTTGGCACAAGCAGAAAGGCTTATCTCAGAGGCAGTGTGTTAAGCATTTGTGAATATACTCAGTAATACAGTGAAAACACTGCAGATGGACACAACACAGGTTTTATAAAAATAAGTATTCTTTATATAGACTTAACACAATACCACAAACGACAAAAATCCACAATACTGTACTTAAGATTGACTTAAAGATGGTAAAAGTTACTTAGTTCAAGTTGATGATAAATGCGACAAAGTTCTCAACAAAGTACCTGGATGCGTAACGCAAAGTGAACAAAAGGCTCGCAAAAGGAGAGATGCGTCGGTTCCGTGATCTGGGGCAAATGATGCGTCGTGCCTCAATGATTGCGCAGAGTAGGGAATCCATCTTGATCCCTACTGGTGCAAGGCTGATGCGTAGGTTCTCGGCTTGCAGTACGGTTGCGATGCGCAAGATGGCTCATCGATGCGATGATCCTGGTGTGATGCGAGAAGATGGCACCTTTGATGCGATGATGCAATGACGCTGCGATGATGATGCGTAGGCGCCCTGGCAGCCTTGCGACGACTCTGTATTTTGGAGCCGCGACAGGCCCTGCGACACACTTCTCTGGCGGTGTGATGATTTCAGCTGCGGCGGCGACATGCTTCTTCTCGTTGCATCGCACTTCCAGCTCCCAGCGACAAGCAGGCTTCTGCAGTTAGAATTCCCAGCAAGGAAATTCAGGGGGGAGCTGGAGATGAAGTCTTTTGTCCCTGTGACTTCAGCAGGAGGCATGCAAAAATTCAAACCCTTGGAGAATCTGTAAATGATGAAAGTCCTTAAAATGTTCCTTCTCCTTTCCCTTGGCAATAAATAAACCACTGCAGGCCAACCCAGCAAACAGCACACTGGCAGAGGGGCATTCGAAACTCCTGCAGCTTCCTTGGTTCTTCTCCTTGGCAAAAGGCTTCTTGTTCCTAGAAGTGATCTAAAGTTCTTGGGACTGGATACCAATATTTATACCCCAAAATCCTTTGTTCTGGTCAGGTAGAGAGGCCTCTGCCGCGTCAAAACCAGTTCCTGAGCACTCTGTTTACAGGACTCCTTCTTTCCTTTCACAGTGCAGAGCAGAAACATCAGACGCCCACAGGAGGTGGCGCCAGCATTGTGGAGGGAAGGCCCAGCCCTATTCAGATCCCAGGTGCAACTCCTCCCTCCCATCTAGATGCACATCTCCCTATACACCACTGGGCTGACTCATTCTGTCCCCTGAATAGCAGTGGCACAGTGCCCAAAGCATAAAACCAGCAAAAACATATAAAAAACAGAGGAGGGAATCCGACAAAATGGAATGGAGACTCAGGCCAATGATATCAGGTCTAACAATAACACTCTGGTGATGTCCTATAATAAATGTCCAATGTTTTCTATCTCATACAACGTTACATAAAACTTAAGTACAAGGGCAGCGTACATAGGAGGCAACGCCAAAAGTAAAGGTGAGTGAAAGCTGATCCTAACTTAGCAAAACTAAGACAAATGCATTATTCCTCATCCTTTTAGTTTTTTTCCATGTGTGATGCCTTGTGCAGCACACGTGGAATAAGCAAAATGCCTTGGATTGTCAATGTACAGGAAGGTCACCCTTCCTCTACATGAATATTCTTTACCCTGCACACAGACACCCTTGCACTAGGGTGCAAGGGTGCAAGTGTTGGCACTACACTGCTAATTGTTGCACCAGCGCGGGGGGAAACGCAAACCTAAACCATATGCTTGTAAACATGGTGCAGTGTTGCAATTCTGAAGTGGCAAAGTTGGGTGTGAAGGCATAATGTCTAACGCCTCACTCCACTACTTTCTTGAACATATACCCCATTGTGTTACAGACAGTATTTTTATTTGTTACAAAAGTGTCCTTTAACTATTTTGAGGTTGTACTTACCACCTTGTTGTCCAATACGGACTCCCAGGTGGTCCAACATGTCACCCTCACGGCCCACGCAATCCTGCCATCGTTGCTTCAATTGTCGGACAGTCCTGTCCACACCGAAGACCCACAGCATCTGTCTCCTCACATGCTCCGACCTCACCTGCTGCACAAATACGGCATATCCCTGCAGGATCCGACCCCCATTTTCAACCATTGCAGGAAACTGGCTCTATATATACTACACGAAAATGAGGTATAGTGTGTATAGAGTCCAAGGGACCCCAGAGGTAGGCAGAGGTTAAAGTTAGATAGAACCTTACTCTCTAATTGTGGTAGAGTGGTCCAGCAGTAAGGCAGTATCAGAGGACAGTGTTAAGCATTTGATGTACATACTCAGTCAGCAAATAAATTCAGACACTCAAGGACTGAACTCTAGACCAATTGTTTTTGCATAAAACATATACTGTTGTTTTACTCTTTAGAACCAAGCAAGCCTGGCACAGGTAAGCATTAAATGCTTTACAGTAATCAGTTTCTGAACGTAGAACAGTTTGAAAATTCAATAGGAATTGTACTTTGTTTGATTTACAGGGGCTGCAGTAGGTTGCAACACTTAGCAAATACAGTACATTGAAATGAATAAGCTTTTTCAGTAAATTACAATTAAGTTACTTTGTACGTTACTTTTCTTACTCAGTGCTGGACACCTGGATTCAGCACTGGGCCATTTCCTGTAAACAGGTAAGTAAATATGTTTTGGTTATTCGCACGATTTTTAAAGAATATCTTTAGATTTCACAACTCCACACATAAACTTTTTTAGGAAAAAAAGTCAAGGTTAGCCTATGGAGGAAAAGTAGGTTATCAGTTCAAAGGTAAGTTATCGTCTGTCGGAGTTAAGGTTCTGGGGTTAGACTCAGGGGTCCCCCAGGGTCAGTGATGCACTTTTGTTTTACCCTCAGCGGCACTAAGGCGGCCAGGTGCAGAGTATTGAGGCCCAATGCTATCCAATGGGGGATAGGGGGCCTCCGGTTGGTGGCTTCTGACAAGCAGGCCACTTGGCTGTGGGAGCAAAGCTCCTGGACTTTAGCTCAGGGCAAATGGGGAAGCAAGCCTGCACAAAAGTTGCACCCTCTGCGGCACTGGGACGGCAGGGTGCAGAGTGCTGTTTTGGTGCCCTATTGTTTTCAATGGGGATTTTCGTTTTTGGTTTTTAGCTGCAGGCTCGGTCCAGGAAGACTCCTGGGCAGGTACGTTGGAGTGCTCAGGGACATAGGTGCACCTCAGGTTCCCTTTTCCAGGGTGCAGGGCGGCTGGATGCAGGGGTGTCTTTTGAGGTCGGATTTCACCTTACCAGGCCACTCGCGGTTGGGGTTTTCCATGCAGAGGCTGCAGGAGGCGTCAGGAGTCCTGGAGGGGTCAACCCACAGTAGATTTAGACTCTGGAGATCTGGTGGCCCTCGCTGGGACCGGTAAGCCACTCAAACTCGGGCCGTAGGCGACTTGTACAGTGGTAGTTCCAGGCTTCGGGTTTCTTTGTCCTCAGCGGGCTCAGAGTCTGTTTTCTGAGTTTCTTTTTTTTAACAGGGCTGCTTTTCACAGGAAAACTGGTCTTTGTTGAAGGCATTTAGTCCTCCCAGGGGTTCTGGAGGTCACTGGCCGCAAGAAAAGATGATTTTTGGTGCAGGATCTCTGGAAACTGCAAACGGGCCGGTAGGGCTGGGGCCAAGTCAGTTGTTCTCTGCAGTCTCCTCTGCTGGGCGTCTTCTTTCATCCTTTTTCTTCTTAAGTTGCGGGAATCTGCTTTCTTGGTTTAGGGCTGCCCCCTAAATATTGTATTTAGGGGTTTCGGGTCAGTAGCCAATGGGTTACTGACCTTAGGGTGACTACACCCTGGGTGTGCTCACCCCACGTAGGGGAGTGAGCACAATCCCTAATCCTGAATTGGGGAGTGCCTGCCACCAGCAAGAAACCCATTACAGGCCATCACAGATGTGGGAACTGTGTGGCCTGTTCCAGCACGATGGAAGGCAGTGAGTTTTGTCACGCAGGGACCAAATGGAAACATTTTGAATTTTCAAATTGTAAGACCAAGAACGTTGTATATGTGATACAATGTCCATGCGCAATGATATACATTGGCAAAACATGCCAAAAGGTCAATTTGCGCATTAGCCAGCACAGGTCAAGGATTAAAAATAGGGTCTTGACAGCACCCATGGTCGAACATTATGTGGCGAAAAACCATAATGAAAACGATTTCAAGTGGTCCATTCTGTTCACGTGGAAACCATCTAATCATGCAGTAAATGTTAAAAAAGTGCTTTTACAGAAAGAAGCATATTTGATTCCTAAATTCAACAGTACACAAGTAGGGCTAAATAGCCTTTCTGAGATAGCGAGACTGTAGACCAGAACTTTCTCCCCTAGAGAATAATATGTCCAGGAGTTGCCTTTGCCTCCTCCACAACCATAACAACCTGTGACACACACCTCCTCTTGCACACCATTGTGAGTGTGTTGCAACTTAAAATCTCCTACATACTGTGGCCGTGCTAAATGAATGAGGGCCAAGCCGGCTTTATTCCTCTACAGACAATGCTTGAGAAATATTCCTCGAGATTGCTCTCTGCGCCCTGCTAACATTCCAAATTGGCTACCAGCCACTCGATGCTAAGTGTACAGGTAGCTCATAAATTCTACACCAGTGCCGCTTTACTTGATTTACAAGGAGTAAGTGCTACAATTATTTTTTTGGGATTACTATTGTTAAATCACGAAACATTGACACGTATAGATTACACGCACCGATACACGTCCTTATACGTGGATCAAATAAGAGACTACATCCCCAATAATGCAACCGCTTGAGTTTATATGGTTAGCAAGCGCAAACACACACGATCGCCATTTTTTGATGCAACCGCGGAGGGAGCTGAACAACTGGAGTGAGAGGTAGATGCGCTCTTTATCATTATAAACACAGCTACTAAGAAAGCAGACCGCTGTGTAAATGATTAATCACCCGTCCACGTTATTCCAACAGAAACGCCATCGTTGACGTTCGAGCTGCACGGACAATTCATCGCGCTACATTGAAGGTATGCGCTGCCTAAAGCCTTTCCAGATAGATGTAATCAATCTGATTTGGTAATAGAAACCAATACAAGTATTATCTGCTTTTCATAGCCACATTCGGGTCACATAACATCTGATAGTGTACACCGTAGACGCCCAATCATTCTAACAACGCAAGCCTCCAAGCAACGACCCAATAAGGAATGTCAGACACCACTTTTGAATGAGGCACAATGCAACAGAGTAGTAAATGTATGGAATTGACAGCAGCCATTTCTCTTAAAAGAATGGTGTGTTGCAGGTAAAGTGAAGTGACGATCAAACGGTCAAGGAGGACTCAAATGGCCGCAGCTATATAAGCAAACACCGTGTCTCCTGATGCTCCCCATTTTTTGAAATCATTTGGTAGGTCTTCATTCGATGCACATCAACTGAGTGTCACCAGAATAGAGTCAAGTCTTGAAATTTGTAAATAAAACTTTATTGTTTTTCACATCTTTCATAGATACTATGATAACGCCCTGAAGAGATCCCAGGCATTCAGTCCTGGAATCGAAACGCGTCAGCATTTCACAAGGAGGATTTGTTTTGCCATTCAAAGCATTACACCAGCAATTGCTGGTACAAATAGGTGTCAGTTATTGACTTAACTCCTTTTTCTTGAACTCATTTAAGCATATCTCAGTGGAGTGTTTAATTTCAAGTCACATAATCATATCATGCACGATTTTGTATGACTGTTTTGTGTTTTATTTAGGATGTTAGCAAATACGTCTTCCTAAGTTTTTTGATATTGTCACTTTTTGTTTGTAAATCACGATGTCTAATACTGTAAATATATGGATGTATAGTGCCATTTTTTGCTGAGAAAAAAATGTTTCCTAAATTTTTTTTAAATATACATAAATAATTGGTATCAATAAACACCTGGTCAAACTTGACAAAGGCTTTTTTGACCTGTTGAATTTTTTGTAAAAATATTGGTGTGTAGGCAATCTTGTTGTTGTTCTCATTTGAATAGGGTCCAGCCCCTTTGGACCTAACCCTCTAGGTTTTCACCAGCAAGATGGAGAGCACTGAAGAGAGGGCTTCACCTCACCGTCCCCACTTGAGGGGTGGAGTTAGTAGAGGTGGGCACACCTTCTGGGCTGGCTAGTTTTCCCACCTGCCTTCCTGCCGAAAAGGAGGGGAGACAGGAACGGGGCCTGCTCCTACTAGCAGGAGGGGCTGGGGGTCGCATTACAAAGGCTGCCAGGCCTTTGAAGCTCCCCTGCCACAGATGGCTCTTCCTGGCCTGGAGGAGGTGTGAACACCTGCACCCAGGAAAGGCTTTGTTTCTAGGCTCAGGGAGCGCAGGCTCCCCCATTAGGGGTCCAGAAACATGTCTCGTGGTGGCAGGCTGGTGTGTACCAGTCAGGGAACCCACCAGAAACTGGTCATTTTTCGGGGTGCATCTCTAAGATGCCCTCTGTGCATTTTTTATTAAATCTCACACTGGCATCAGTGTGAGTTTAATGTGCTGAGAGGTTTGATACCAAACTACCCAGTTTTTAGTGTAGCCATTATCGTGCTGTGGAGTTCGTAATGACAAGCTCCCTGCACCATATACTCTTAATGGCAGCACTGCACTTACAATGTCTAAGAATGGACATAGACACTGTAGGGGTACAGAGCTCATCCACCTGCACCCTCACCACTGGCAAAGGGCACCCAGCTAGAGGGGTGACTGATCTATGCCAGGGCAGTGGGTTGTAGGCATGGAACACAGGGATGTGTGCCATGTGGACTCTTCACTTTGGTCTGCACCAAAACACGCAGACTGCACAGGCACTGTGTGTGTAAAGGTACAGGGCCCCTAAGGGTGGCAAATAAGTGCTGCAGCCCTTAGAGGTCTTCCCTAATTACAGTGCCTGGGGTACCTTTGGTACCATTTACCAGGGGTTGACCTATGGCCAGAGATGCCAATTGGGTTACTTTCGGGGAAAGAACACAGGCCCCGGGTACCTTATTGGCAGGGACCCAGGGCACACCAAGAAAAAGTGCATCAGTAGTCTGGCAAACAGTGGGGGGTTACTGCAAAAGAAACCCACGTTCCTACAACCATCAAGGGCAGATAGTACTTCACTAGCCATAGGAAGCCCCCAATGCCCCCTCCGACATCTTGCCCTCCCTACCCACACCCACCATCTCCCAGCACACACCTAAACCCACTCCTAAAAAATAAAACCCTAATATGTAGCCCAACTACTATTAAGAATGTAAATTACCCCTTGGACAAACACCAGATAAGATTTAGTACAAGACACAAAAACACGTAAGGACAAGTACACAAGACTTCACAGGGACACTAGGGACAGTTCACAGGACACAGCAACACTCTCAAATCCAAAATCAACAGCACAAAACACCAAACACCTCCAACACTCTCCACAGTCACCAGCAGTGTGCTCAAAAGAGAAAGTGAAAGTGCACAGTACTCCTCCAGGCAACAGGACGCATTCTGACATCACTTCCTGTGTGTTTGCAGCACGTTTTTTGACTATGCGGTGAGATTCTGCAAGCAAATTGGCTTTAGCAGTAATATTTTGTGTTGTTACATGTATTTAGATATAATTTTCCATCGCAGTTATGAATAAATTGTCGCGTTATTGTTAAGGTGGAAAAAATGTAGACGCCAAGTGCAAGTTGTTACTCAGATGAACAGTATTTGATAGAATTTCCTATCTGACCCCAAAAACACACCCTAAAATTCAACTCTGACCCCAAAACACATACCCTCCCACAAACTTTCAAGTCACCATTACTAACCGCAAAGATTTTGACTTTCACTTGTAAGATAAATGTACTTATGCAGAGAATGTACATGCACACAAGGTTTTGGTGCTGTGATATTTTATTGCACAAACTATGCTTATTTGCATTTTGCACAGAAAAGAAAAAAGGGATGTGATATTTTGATGTGCCTATATCAAGAAATTATTAATAATTCTCTCCCGTCGTGCTGTTCCTGCAGCAGAAGTTGGGGTGTGTGCATCATCCGCCTTGTCTTCTTGGTCATCCTCAGGATAGTCATGTTCATCCGGCACTTCGATCCATGGCGCATTGGTGCTGAATCATATGTTGTGCAACACACAGCATGCCAGGATCAGGGCTGTACAGCAGTCTGCCGCCTGAGATGTTGAGGCACCGGAACTGTGACTTAAGCACAACAAATGTTCCCTCAACAATGGACCTGGTGCGTCCAAGGGCAACATTGTAATGTCTCTGAGTGTTTGTGGCTCTGAGGGGTGTTATCAGCCATGGAGAGAGTGCATATCTTTGTTCACCTGTGAAATATAATGGAGAGATGTGTCCATTAGTATTGTGCCTGCTGTGTTTGTAGAGTTTCTATTTTGGGGTATGTGATTTGTGCTACTTTGGTAATTCGGGTTTGTCATGTGTAGCTTCAGACACTTGACCAGCATCAATGCAAATTACATTGCCTCCCAGCTGCTCGTCCCTCCCCCCTCCCCTATTTGATGGCGGCTGCTGAGAGTTTGTGCCGCTGGCACAATATAGGTGCGCAAATGGCAAGCCTGTCTGCGCCTATCCGTGACCCGATCCCGACCAGAACCAAGGACCCAGGATCTCCTCATATCTACCACTACGACTCATCCGCCGTCCTCGCATTCAACCCTGGAAGAAAGAACAACTGCCAACAGGCCATGCTGAATACGACCCACAGCAAGTTCTCCTGCCGACACTGCCGCCAGACCTTCACCACTGCCATGCCCGCCAACACTGCCAATGCCCTAAGAAGCATCCTCCTCCTCGCTCCCTGCACAGACACACCATGAAAACCTTGAACATCCGGGACACACTCTCACCTGACATCACCTTCTTTACAGACACCTGGACCACAACCTCCTCTGCCCCTGACATCGCCCTCGCAATCCCAGACGGATACAAGATCCAGAGGGAGGTCCACCCCAACCACCCAGGAGGAGTCCTTGCAATCCCACACAAAAACTCCCTCCGCCTCTCCACCGCAAGCGACACCTTACCAGCCGCCGAACACCTGCACTTCTAGGTCCAGACCAGGCCCAACTCCACACTCTGTGGCACACTCACCTACAGCCCCCTGGACCCCAGGACTGCTTCGCCAATACCATCACAGACCTCATAGCACCCCACACCATCTCCTCCATGGACTACATACTCATCAGAGACCTGAACTTCCACCTCAACAACACCAACGACCCCAACTCCACTACCCTCCGGGAAAAGCTGGCCAACATCGGACTGAAACAACTCTTCACCACACCAATGTACAAGGCAGGACACAACCCATCTTCTCAAGAGGAAACAGCGTCCATGTCAGCCACACCACGCAATACCAATGGAACAACCACCACTGCGTAACTTCCTCTGCGACAAACCCAAGCCGGCCAAACCCGCATCCTGTGCCCCATGAAAGAACTGGAGCAGAGTCACCAAGGAGCAGCTCAAATCCACCCTGAACCGCAACACCCCACCGTGTATCCAACGCCAACTGCGCTGCCCGTGAATTCCACACATGGATCTCCAACTGCGCAGACAAACTCACCCTGCTACTCAACTCCAACAGGCATCTTCCCAGAAAAGCTGTCTCATTCACCACCGACTTCCAAGAATCCAGTGCACCTGCAGACACCTGGAGAAGAACTGGAGAAACAGCAAGACACCCGAAAACGTCACCATCTACAAGAACACATGACGAAATATCACCAACACATCTGTACTATTAAAAGGATCTTCATCCACAACAAAATCGCCTCCAACTCCACCAACTCAAAAGAACTCTTCAATGTCATCCAGGAATTCACCAAGCCCCCAGCTAAGCCATGGACAATGCCATTCTCGGGCCATCTCAATCCGACTGCCGCAGCAACCACAGCACCGAGACCACCCTACTTGCCACCACTGAAGACATCAGCATCCTCCTCGACCAAGGCCACACCGCAGCCTTGGTTCTACTCGACCTGTCAACAGCATTCCACACCATCTCCCACCGCAAACTAGCGGGTAGTCTACGTGATGCCGGTCACAGCTGCCAGCAGAAAGCCTCGGCTTTCTGCTGGCAGCTATGACGCCGGATTGCTGGACCGTGGGGGCGCGCCCGATCCTATCGGATCCTGTGCATCTCGGCCTGCTTCTGTATGCCACCCTGCGGGCACTCAGCTCAGGCCTTCCTATACCTGGAAGGGATAACGGCATACACCTCCAGTTGGCATTGTATAGTCCTGCCAGCGCTCTCAACAAATGCTGGGTCTACCACGTCCCTGGCTGCCGACCGTGGACACTTTACATTACTCTCCCCGATGGCCACTCCTTTCAGTACACTTGTAGGAGGAACGTGTCCACTTGATGCCGCAATTCCGAAGGGGCCAATCTTATACTTCATTTAGGTGAGTGGCCACATGTGTTACTACTCTGCTGCCTGCTTGCTGCAACCTATGGCTTTGTTTTACTTTATTTTAACACACAAAAAGCTTCTAACTAAACGCCACTTGCACTCTGTATTTTTCCATATGCAATTAGTACCATAATGCTGTGCTATACATTTGTTGGACAACATGCAGACAAGTGGCGCTGTGACAATCCTACCAGGGTAAGTCAGACTATAAGTGACTATTGTTTTTATACACTTGTGCTCTCTCCTAGATTGCCTGCTGCACTTATGACACCGCGAGTGTCAACAAGACTGGTAATATTCAGGTTACTACACCGCATGATCAGTCACTAAGTGTAGATCACAACAATTTTCTAGTTCTAGGTCCTGAAGAATTGCAGCTTGATACCAGATGGGACATACAAGGTAAGGAACATGTTGACGACATGAGATTTTTTTTTTGAGCAGCTGCCTTTAACATCACTATAGACAGTCGCCACCACTTTCTTTTTAACCAATGTGGGAGACAGGATTAAGAAATGAGTTGCCCTGATCCTTCCTCATCTTGTTTTAACTTACTTTTTAAGACACAACCTTTCATTACACTTCTACACTCTAGGGTCCCTTACACGCACTCACCGTTACTTCAAGGATTAAAAGATCTCCGCCTAAGAGCCCCCACTGAGGGTGACCGTCGGGTATTGCAGCGCTGTCCCTACAAGGAGCATGCGCAATGATGAAGCATGACACCCCGCTTGCTGGCTGTGTGAGGACCCTAAATCCGGAAGGAGGAATTCCCCAGCCTTCTTTCTGATAGACAGTCATCTGCACATTTCTCCCTAGTCACTTCTGGTCTCTTTGGGAACTGCATACTCCGTTTTTTGAACCTGTTACATTGGGCACGTATGCTGGACCTCTGACCAAAGCCCTCCCTCCATTGTCTCCTCTTTTGATAAACAAGACCAATATCGCCGCCAGCAAGAAACATCTGGCCTAATTTCCACAAGTGTGTGACATATATTCACCTTGTGGACTATTTCTGGATCCATTGCCCTTTCTGATGGCAGTAGTATATTGGACGTTGGACTCCAAAAAATGTGTCATCTACAACTATGGTTTCATCCCCCAGACTGACTCCTCCATCTTTTGGTTTCCCTGTTTTATTTTTTTCACAATGTTTAATTCTTCTTGTTCATTTAAATAAATGTACTAGTCTGGAAATCATTGATTACTGTAGTGTGTTTCAAATCTAGAACACCATATATGTACTCCCATCTGATCCTAACAATTCTACAACTTTTGTTGGTGTAAGAAACAATATTTTGCATGTGCACAATGTTTAGCTCAGCTTAACAACTTAGTCTCAACAAAACATACGAACAAATGTGTTGTCAAATGCCATCTTTAATCCCTCTCAAAAACAATGGGCTGTCATGCTGCCAGTAACGAACCATATCACACATTACACCAATAGTTTGTGCCAGTGAACACACTTAAAGTCCCAGACCACACCTGCATGGAAGGAAGGGACACATCTGACAAATTACAATTGATTGGGCCATATAGCATTGATCAATGTCATCAGCTGGAGCCATATAACCTACCTCACAGAAGGAATTCCACATCAATTACACCAATAGACAAACACATTGCATTACTACACTTTTGATATCAAACCATCAGTCCAATACACTGTTCCACAATCTGGTGGAATATTACCACCACATGTCAATGATGTTCCACTAATGGTATGTCTCACAATGATGAGATACATCAATAGCTACATATACGTTACCCACAATGAGGATTTAGGCATTTTGAAGGGAGCTTTGAATGAATAGGCTCCATTACCACATGTGGCTTGAATTTGTGACACACATATTGCATTAAGTCCAACACATAACAAGGAACAAGTCCAATGGATTCCTCAGAACTCCCATCCAATCACTGTGTAAGCTGTCTTGGTAAAGGATTTGTCCACCCAATGTCTGTGTGTGTCCATCCCAGGAACAAGCCATGCCACCTTTGTACTTCCAACAGCAACATAGGCCCGCAGATGTCACAACTCTGAAATATCCAAATTAAGTTAACAAGGTGAAGGTGCCTACAACAGAACATCACAAATAGAGTACATTACAAACCATACATATACAATAATTCATATAGTCAGTATCTGGAGAATAGAGTCTTGGTCAGAAATCTGAGATAAACAATGCTAAAGAAACTAAAGTCCCATGTGTCAAAACCTTGTTTTTAAACACCTTTGCTTACTAGTTCGCCAAGCTTGCCCTTCCTTCCATTTTAGCTTAACATACTTATTTCATCATAACTAAAAGAGTTGCTGTAACAGTTACAGTAATGTAAGGTCAAGAAATACACTCAGAAGAAGATGTTTGTTGATGAGATCCTGACACAAGTCCCCTCCTTCTTCTTCACTACTATCATCTTCATTTGACATGTCATGGTCCTCACTTGGTGGCTTGCCATGGTCTCCTTCCTTTGCAATGTAAGGGATGTTCCGTCTTTGAGCGATGCTGTGGGGCATGCAGCAGGACACAGCAATTTGGCATACTTTCCCAGGTTAGTGGAGGAGGGCTCAATATGTCCTGTCCAGACATCTAAATCTGACCTTTAGGAGCCAAAAAAGCCTGCTCCACTAACCACTGTGTTCTTCCATCAGCATCACTGAAGCAGACTTCCCTGGCGCTTTTTGGATTCCTCTATGGTGTCAACAACCTTGGTCGGTTGGGATACTCTGAGCTGCCTAGATGGAAGTCACACATAAGTGCAACAATGAGTCACGCAGTTTAAGATTATAATACTTGACATTACCCAAACAGAGTTAGGACAGTTCATACTTATCTACAAGCCAGGCCCTCTCTGGTAGGAGCTGTGATGTCAGCTGGGGTATAGTGCTGTTCCATATTACAAAAGAATCATGGGCAGATCTTGGGAACTGGGCACAGATGTTTGAGATGTACAAAGAAATCCGTTAGTCAGACAACTTGCACGTTGATGGGGTGGAAGTGCTTCCTGTTACAGTAACGTTGTTCCCTGTTGTATGGCGGAATCAAAGCTGTATGGGCGCCAGCAATGGATCCAATCACATGTGGCATGCAAGCAAATCGATAAAACTCTGCCTTTACATGTGCCAAATCCTCACGCTTGAAGAGCTGGATGGAGTTGTCAATGTGCCGCTTCGAAGAAGAAAGGACTACTCCTATCACACCACTGAACACTGGTTGTGACATACCACCAGATATTGTCAATGTGTACTGGAATGAAAGGTGGCAACAATGAAGTGCTGCCATTAGTTACAATATTGGTGCGATACATGTTGGATTTGTGCTGGGAGGCATGAGGTGAGGCTCCTACTGATGACATAATTCATTGATTGTTTCTTCCATAGTCTGTATTATGGAAATGGTTGATACTGGCGGCTGCTTTCTTCTCCCTCTCCAAAGGTACATGTGTGTGTGGTGAAGACATATCAGTGCAATGGTCACAGTAACATATGTGCAATTCAATAAAAACATCATGTGACACAACATGACTGGTGAACTATTTACTATACATATGTAATATGTTAGTGGTCTCCTGTCCAACATCCCTCAATAATCCCCATTGTGCACTTTACATGTGTTTGTAGCATTGATGTGCAAATATTGCCTTACAAAGGTGATATTTGCACCTTTTTATTTGACATTTATTGGACAAAATACCGTCAACGGTGGTATGCACTGCACCAAGCTAATCTAGCGATAATTCCCAGTAACACACAACACTGAGGCTGAGTGTCTAGGAAATTACATGCCTATGGATTGCTTCCCATGTCAATATGTAACCCTTTCATATGAGTGGTGTTGAAAAATCCCTACTTTCAACCGTTGACATGACGGCTGCCTGGCCTCGCTCTTAGGACAATCCCAACTGTGACGTCGCTGGTGGGAGTCTTACATGCAATGAGCGCTTCATCTCAGGACGTACACAGTGATAGGCTGATGTTGTTGATTTGTGATGGTAGTGGGCCAATGATTGTGTCTGTATCCTTTGATTACCACACACATGTAGGCCGCAATTTAAAAAATAACTCACTTGCCTACAGACAGTGCTGCCACCAACACCTCCTCCACTTCAGCTTCTGTTTGCCACCTCTGGGAGCAATCCTGGCAGGCCAAAACATGGAGAAGGCCACTGCCGTCTCTGCAAAAGAACTGGAAATGCTGAAAGATGAGGTCTTCTCATGGTATGGCCAGCTCTATGACTAACCAGAGGAACAGGTGAGTTACTGACAACAGTTTATTACTCTGTGTAACTCAAACTTTCCCATGTCCACATGCTACATTGTGCCCCTGGGTTACATTATACGTATATATGGTGTTGTATCAATTGTGGCTCACTACATAGGACAATCATGTTAGTGATTGTTGAGCACTATACATTGTGGATGTGACATGACTATTGTTTGAGGAAAATATGAAAAGTCCTGAAGTTCATGTTGAATGTGTGTTGACATCTATTCATTCATACATTTAATGGTCCCTGTGATAAAGTTTCAACTCTGGTGATGCCAAATATGAAAATGTGTGCATATCCTTAGCAGCAGGAGGACTGTATGTACTTTGGCAAGACCAGAGGAGGATGATGTCAGCAATGTTTCCAGCTACACATATCACTCAGCCTTGATGTGTGCTCTCATAAAAGTTGTCTGGGAGGTAGCAATATATGACAGACCCCTTCAGAGTGCCACCCAGCATTGAGTTTCTTTAGTGGATGTCCACAAGTTGACCTTTGTGATTGGAATATGTTGGTAATGTCCTGGACATGGGACATTTGTATGCTCAGCCTGCAGAGACCAAGGCCTGTCAATAAACTGTGTCCAGCCAGAAGCTTGTCCCAGAACGGAGCAGGATGTTTGTGGCAGTACAACTGATGGTAAGAGCTGTGTCCATGTAGTCCTATTTTTTAATTTGTGTCGACCCCAATCATACCCTAGCTCGGTCCCACATAGATAAACGTTTGCATGGTGAGTGAGGAAACCCCTTGACCAAATACTTCTGTCCAGTGCAGATGTAGTTCAAAGTGTTTAATGTTACAAACACAGGCGCATTACTACCAGTGATCTGTTAACAATGTGCAACAATAGATGCTTGCACAGTACAGGCACAAATACAAATATCACACATTCACAGTCCAGATCATTGCTTAATTGAGATGAGATGTTGGTTAGATGAATCAGCAGCTACCATACATTCAACCAAGCCAGAGTGGACCTACTATGGTATGTTGATGGCATTATTGTGACAGTCTCACATATTACAAAAGGTGTCCAGTGAGGCTAGTACATGGCACACATACCCAATAAGCTGTAGAATTGTGTAGCATCAAGGAGTAGACATGTCCACACCATCCCAGTGAGCATCCACTCACTGGCACACATGGCAGGTTAGTCATGGTTGTTTCTCCGTTAACGCACCAAAGGCCTAAGTCTAAGCACAGCACTCACCAGTGCGGGGAAGCCCTCAGGTTTCCATGCGCTTTACAAACCATAAACATAAAAATGAGTGAAAGTCTGTAGTCCATACCCTTGTATACGTCTCTATGGACCATAGGCCTAAAATCAATGTTCCTGTCTTAACAGATGGATATCAAATTTTGTCTAAATTTTTGCAGTCTTCTAAAGCCCACAATCAGTTTCAGTGTATTTATTTTTGCATAGTTACTAAAAACCATTGCAATGCATTAAAACAATCAATAAAACATTGATAAACATTGATAAAACCATGAATACACACAATAAAGGGAAGTGCAGTGCATACATGTCTAGTGATAGCACCTGGCAGGTGTCAAGCGAATAAACTTTGGTACATCTTTGAACACTCTCTTCTTATTTCTATGGTATGAAAGTCAGCTTGCTACATGCAATGAAGTGCAGTGCAACGTATACATGTTTGAAAGTAAAACCTAACAGGCATGGGGCAGCCAGAATGTGACTCATTGTGACACATTTTGTTGTTGCAGCGAAGTTATTTTGAAAAGAGCAGCTTTTTCATTTGAAAAGCGGCATTTTCCCATTCAGCCTGATGCCAGGTCTTTTGCCAGGTGCTCACAGTTCAAGAAAAAAGATAACGGGAGAAGAGAGGAAAGAGAAAGGGGGAAGGAAGAAGATAGAAGGGTTCTCAGATTCCATCCCTGACATAATATACTATGGAGTCAATCAGGCTTCAGCTATTATTTAGATTGATTGTATTTGTCAAAACGCCATGTGTGGGTTTTAGACCCATTTGGGATGTTACTTTAATGATATTATGTACTTGATGATTTTCCTTTGAGAGTCTCCTGGAATCCGGTTCTTTGCTTTGATGAAGTTACAAACAAGACATTGCCAATCAAAAATAGGGGTCTCAGCAAGAAGCCCTATTGCCGAGTTCTTTACCTATGCACACTACGCAGTGCACAGTTTTCAGCTGGTAGCCTGACCACCTCTGCAGTCGGAAGCTTGTGGCATTTTGTGTTCGGCCAGCATGCAAATGTTAACACTCTGCAGTTTAATTGAGTGAGCCCCGGATCAAAGAAGGACAGCACTCCTGGCCTCCTAGAGCAAACACTTTCTGTTTGAAGGGGGCCTTTAACAGCTGTATCCTTTCTTGCAGTAGCTCCTTGCAGGTAGAGATTAAGTGCAGAATGTCTCCTGTTCCTATGTCACACAAGCTGCAAGAGGTTTGGGTTGGCTCCCTACACCAGGGTGGGAGGTTCTGGGCGCATGGGAGGAGGCCCAGTCGATGCCTAAGAAATTAAATTTTTTGTGATTTGGGATAGCCCTGATTGAAATATTTTTGAGATGCAAGCGTTTAGGGTCATTCAGGTGTGGGATCGGCTGAGAAGGTAGCCTTGTCCTCCACCAGTGAGAGTTGTTTTACAGACTTCCAAACCAGTTTCTTGAAGGTTGAATGATGGAGCTGTGTATTCCAAAGGTCAGAGAGCCCAACAGTTTCCAGAGATTCCTGTAGCCAGCTACTTGCTAGAGAGGTATCCTTCTGCTGGAATTCTTGCCATAGAAGTTGGTTTGAGGTATTTGGGGTGGAGGATCTCATCTTGTTCCAGCAGATGATGTAAGGGCCATTCCTGACAAAGATTGTTTTAGTAAGCCAAACTCCAGCCTTACTTCAGCTGGCGAGGTGTAGTTTGGGAGACTGAAAATGGTTCTGTTTAACTAAGGTGCTATCCAGTAGTTTGGCGTCTCTGCCCCGCATTGCTTCGCTGCCTTAGTTTATAGTGGGGAGTAGTTTGGCCTGTGTGACTTGTAGTCAGTTGTTGGTTCTAATTGTATTCTGCCCAGATGCCATCTCCTTTGCTGACTCCTTTTGTTGTTCATAGTCATTGTCCTTGTTTTCCTGAAGTTGATTTTTAGGTTGTTCTCTGTGGTGTCATTCTGCAGTTCATTGAGAAGGTGTTGCAAGCAAACCTGGGTGTGACTGAGAGGGACTACGTCATTGGCATACATGATATTTGTCAGTTTTTTGCCTCCTAGCCTGGTTGCATGTGAGTTGCAGATGTTGAGTGTTTGCTGGGGGTCAGCCATGAATAGGTTGGACAGGGTAGGTGCAAGTCGCAGCCCTGCTTCAGACCTTTGATTGTGGGCACTCTTCTGGAGAGGTGAGTTCCCTCTCCCCATTCCACCTGTACCCAGGTATCTGTGTGGAGAAGTGACAAGATCTTTAGAACAGCTTGTGTAATTCCCCAACATGCCAGCTTCCCCACAGTCTTCCCTTTTCGACGTTATTAAAGGCAGCGCTGAAGTTGATGAAGCATAGATGTAATGGAAGGTTGGCAGTCTTAGCTACATCAATAAGTAGAGAGATTGCAAGGATATTTGTTGCTGTGCCTGACGTTTTGTAGAAATATGTCTCATTTAGCGGTATTACCTTATTGGTATCTGCACAGACTGTAATGTCCTTTAGAATGGTGCCCCCATTTTTTTTGCCTCATTGTCGATCAGTGCCACCAAATGATAATTGCCCAGTAGGGCCTTGAAGCCATTCTTGTAGATTGGTACAATAGTCGAATCCTTCCATGAATCTGGTATTCTACTTAATGATCTGACTTCATAGAATAGGGATTGCAAGATGTTTGCCCAGCCATCTGCCTTCTGTTTAAACAGTGGAGGTGAAATACCGTTCGGACCCGGAGCCTCTTCTCATCTCCCTTTTGCAATCTGCTTCTTTATTAAAAGTGTCATTGAGACACTGGCCTCGTGCTCATATGTGTAATCGTAATCAGTATCAGGCATGATTGGCGCAGGTACCTCCTTTAAGTCTCCTCCGGAGAGTTTCCTTGGTTGCAGTCTGTTTAACTCGATTGTTTGATCGCCCCTAGTTTGATGATTGAAATGCTCTGTTAAATATTTTGCCCAGGTTTCTTCTGAGATATGTGATGAGATGCCCTCATGATGAGAGTGGATTATGGCGTTCATAGTTTTCCAAAAGCAAACGCTATCATTGTGGTTTACGTTGTGGAGGAGCCTTGCCCAAGTTGCTTCTTCTTGCTCTTCATTGATTCCCCATTTCAGTTTTTTAAGTGAGTTTCTCTGTTGTCACAGGAGGAGTCGAAGGCTTGAGGTCCCTGACTGTCTTCTCAGACATCTTAGATTGCAATTTACTGATATTTTTGAGAAGCTTTAGTTGGTACCTTCGAGTTTTGGAGATCCTGTTTCTCTGGCTGGGTGCCTGGCGGTGATCTTTTTTAGATGACCAGGCACAGAGATTTAAAAATATAGGCCACGAGGTTTTGTCAGGTTTCATTGTATCTGAAATTACTGTACATGTAGCTTGCCCCTTAGGTACTTCATGTGAGTGGGGTATATTTGTGATTTTGGGACATCAACAGGCATAATGGTACTCAGTAGATTATTACTGTGTGTATTGCGGTGTCTGTATATCTCAGCATGTTGTGTGCTCACTATTGGAGTCAGCTTGTGGCAGATGTAATGCACTTGTGTGACATCAAAACAAATGTACATTAACTTTGACTTACACAATTTTTGCTTCCTCTGTTGTATCTATGCAGGTCAATGCCCATCAGAAGCGTGACATCTGGAAGGCCATTGCAAAGAAGGTATGAACCCTGGGGTCTACAAGCGGTGTAGCATCCATTGCCACAAGAAGTGGGAGGACCTGAGATGCTGGATCCAGCAAAATCATGGAGGTCAAGCTTGGGCTGTCTTCCCAACATGTGTGGGCCGCACCTTGGCCCCCCTAATGACCTGCATACTTGTGTGGCCTATCCAAGGCCAACAGAGCTACAAGGGGTTAGTCATGGACAAGAGTTGTACAAGTGGTCTTAACTTTTTTTTCAGCTCACAGGCAAGATTGTCATCATCTGAACTAAGACAGACCCATATTGAAATGTACAAGAGACGAAGACAAGTGTGTAGGTCTAGTGGTAGGTGAATAATGATGTATTTTGCCTATTGTCTATCTCAGCCTGCTACACAGAAGTGACCAGTCACCTATCTCTGGACATGACATGGGCTGTCACATGGCTGAATAAAGTGATGGTTTATCATTTTATTTATTTATTTATTTGCAGAGTTTTATGTAACACTGGCTTGACCCGGAGGTATCAGAGCACTTTACATGAGGATCGCGAATTACAAGTTACAAAATTACATCAGTTACAGGAGCCAAGTATAACAAAGGAGAAAAACAGTAAATTCACAATAACATGGTATTTAGCACATTGCGTAGCCAAAACACATGTAAAATGGGGCATGGAAGGTAGGGGGAATGGTAAAAAGGGGTAAGAAATGCATAATCAGGTCAGGCAGACTGGCAAGAGGGAAATTACTTACAAAACAGTCGCAGTGTAAGACATACAAACCATTTGGGGACCAACAATCATAAACATCACGTGAATCTGTGATAGTATAAGATGGGAGCGGAGTAGGAGACCAAAGGGGGACGACTTGAGGAAAAGAACAGACAAACGAACAAGGAGTAGTCCAGCAACAATGAGGATAGGTCGAAACCGCCAAGATGGATGATTCAGGCCATGGGAACCGACAGTATCAACCCAAAATGGTGGAACACACAAAAATCCAACACAAAAACCACAAGGCAGCAGACTCGAAGGCTTCACGCAGGGTCTGATGGGGGAGGCAGCCACATGACCACAGAGGAAGGAGGGCAGGACACCGCTGATCACAAAGCAGGTCATCAACGTACACACACCTGAGGCTCCAGGGGCAGCAGCATCACCATTCAGAATGCCGCAAAGACAGGGGAAAGTCAGATTCTTATACCATGTTGAATAAAACTGCTGCCCTCTGCCCCCACCAGGCCACTTGTCTACATTGTGGAATGAATGATGCTCATTCCTTTCTGTGTGTCATGTGATGGCAATCCTATCACATGTGACATAGTATGACGTGCACCTTTGATGCAGTGACTGGACAACACATTCCATTGGTAAGTTGGATATGTGTGATAACAAAGGGGTTCCTACATCATTTGTGCAATTAGTAATATGGCATACATGTTGATCTGTGAACCTTTTCCTGTAGTTGCATTATCAGCAACCCTGTGTTCTACTTGATGTACCTGCATTCATAGGTTGATGTCTGAATCTAACAGACTGTGTGTGTGGGTCACTGAGATTATTTTGTGAGTTAATTGTGAAATTAAACAGCCAATGTTTTACCACAGCCAGGACCGTGTACACATTGATGAATGTGTGACACACACCCTGATTCATTACTCATACTTTTATGGGATTGTCTAAATGCGAGGCTATGAAAGACATGATAGGCATTGTAATATGCTAAGACATAGGGAACAAACGTACACTACATGTTGATTTCACAGATAGTCACTGTGACACATGAGCATTGAATGGCAAATTGACTTTGGCAAATGGTAAGTTTTAATGGAGTGGTCAGACACTCCAAAGATGGAAGGGGGATCCATTTAGGGCAATTTGAGAACTTCTGCTGTGGGTATTTGTTTGCTGATCAACCAAATGAGCCAAAGTGTAGAAGGTGGGGACCAATACCATTAGACACATCTGTATGACAAGGAGTAGACTTCACTCATGGTCTTGTAGCTGTGTGGGGTCATGGCATCACTGTGAGCAACTGTTTACAGATTATGTTTCATGCATTCATGTGTTCAGGCTAATATTGGAGCATTTTGTAAAACCTGGAGCTGGTGTAATCTGTACACCGTTGAAATGTGTAGTGTTAACATCTTGTGGTCAGGTGTGTTACCGCAGATGCAATAAACTGATTTCTATTTACATTACAGCTTCATCTCAGGCAAGCAAAGGAGAGAAGGCCAACACCGGCGGGAAAACAGCTGGCCATAGTGTTTCGGGTTATGGTACTTCTGTCACAGAGGGGCCCAGTGGCTGAGAGGGTGCGAGGAGTGCCATGGAAGAGGCTTGCTCAAAGTTCATCTGAGTCATCAGAGTCATCCTCCAGTGGACACTCTTAGGTGGTGGCAGACCCATAGGAGATCTACCACCATCTTCCTTGTCCACCACCCCATGTTCCCTCTCTATCCTCTCATTTGCTCCCCAACCCGTTGGCCATGCCCGGCCCCCTAGGAGTGGGACCAATCTCTTCCATTTCAGTCACATCAATCCCTGCTCCTAGCCTCCGCCACATTGTACTCAGTGAAGAGGCTATTAACTGCCTGAGGAACATCTCTGTGGGTTAGACTGCACTGCTGAATGCTATCCACATGTAAGGCAGCCATCTGCAGCAGACGGTGGCCTACTTGAAAGGCATTCACGGTGCCATGTCTGCCCTACAGAGATTTATTCAGGCTCTGGCCTCCTTACTGACTGCTGCTTCCCTACCTCCCAAACTTGTGTTCGCCCCCTGCCTCTTACCCATCCCAAAACCCTATTACCAAACATGTCCAAGCACACACACACATATGCATGCACCCACCCATGCAGACCCAATTAGCACATCCACACACAAGCACAAACATCACAAAAAAGGCAAGCAAGCATCCAAACATACAGACCCTGCACCAACCACCATACTCTAACCCCGCAATCTTCACATCCCCACAGAGGACAAGGAGACCACACATGCATTCACACACCGCAAACGCACTATCACACCCACACTCACCACAGACACACCCATACCCACATGCACACCCCCCAGCATCCATAGACACACCCACAGTCAGCACATCCCCATTCACAACACCCATACCCAGCACATGCACTGCAGCAACATCCATAGACACACCGCCCACACTACATTCCTAAAAAACTCAGATGCAAACAATCGAGCACCCAACATATACCAGATAAACTAGACATACCAATACTAGCAGCACATACACCTGACAGGCATGCACCTGCAGCAGACCCAAGCACATCACTCAAAGTCACTTCCTCTCCCTCGAACTCCCCACTCCTCCCCAGACCCCCACCCAAGTTTCCTACAGAAGACCATTCCTTTGTCCTTGCCGTCACTGCTACCAAACTTCTTACCACCCCTACTAAGAAGCTTCCTCCTCCTACCACAGCCAAGACCACAGCTTCCACCTTTAAATTCACCCCATTCCTGATCCATCCACCCTTCCACTTCCCAGTGTACCCCTTCGAAATGTCTCTCCACCCCTTTCGACTGTAAACCCCCCACTCCTAAAGGTCAGTCCACCCCTTCCTCTTCCAAAGTCCCACCTTTACAATCCAATGACACCCCTTCCAAACCCAAAATGCCCCCTTTCCAAATAAGATGATTGAGGTGCCTGATATGCCCAATTGATGCCCCTTTCTGAGGAGGTTCCCTGGCAGTGTTTTGCAGGGCAAGTTTAGTGGCACAGCACTGTGCTGGACCACAGAATGTGGACATGGATTGTCCATTGCCTTTGGTTAACTCCATAATGAGTTTGAGAAATAAAACGTTTGTTTGTTTTAGAACACATTAATCCTGCCATTACTTTTTGATGTTAATGTATACTTTGTGATGTGTGACTACAGTTGTGTTTTTTTCACCCTGATTGCTGATCCATTTGAAGGGGTTTGTCTAATCTGACATTGGAACTAGTGCTGGAGTTACACAGGAGAATGGTAACTTTTCCAGTGATGGATATGTGTGAATAATTCCAAATGGGGCTGACATTGCATGGGGTGAGATATCATATGGTAAGTATTTCTGCTTGTCTTGGGCAATGTGAACATCATTTAGCTTGCAGCACTCACTATGATGTAGATTGGATATGCGTTTGGTGTGTCAGTTAGTTATTTGTTTATCCACACATGGATATGTGTTTGGTGTGTCAGTTAGTTATTTGTTTATCCACACATGGAAGGTGGTGAAGAGTCATACCTTTTTACACTTTTTATGGGCATATGTCCTTTTTAGTGTGATTAGCATACACCTACTTTATATATTTGTGTGATAAATGCTGTTACTGCTGTGTTTGTTTTCCAGACTCGTGCTCACACATTCCCCACATATGCATGGCACTTGGTAATGCTATTGGTTGTCCCTGATATACTTCAAGCCACAGATCCTGTGTACATAGAGGTTTTGAGGCATGTGCAAAGTGGACTGGTGTAAAAGGGCCCAGCCTTTCAGTGGTACCCCTGGTAGAGGCAAGCCTATTCTGCAGAGAGTGTTTACATTGCGACCTTTGTGTGCTACTCACACCAATTTTTTGACATCCCATTGACATCACATTTACCTTTTTATGTGAGTGATGTGTGAGTCTAATACCGATATTCAGCAGAGAGGGTGTTTTTAAATTTCATGACATATCATCCAGAAGTCTCTTTGATATGACAACAGGACTTAGCAAGTGGTATCTCTGAGGGTGTCATGGAGATGAATAGCTGGGATATTGATGGGGAGGTGCTGTTATGTTACATCAATCAATGCACACATCAGTGTCCCTGATTCTTAATTTTATACACATGTTCAAATTGGTGATGTGGGCCTGTGCCGTGTCAGTGACCTGCCCAAAGAGGACCTCACAGAGCAGTGCTTGGATCATACATTCCCATTTATTGGGACATTGGCCCACATGACATGTTTGGACCAGGGACCCCATACACCTTCTCATGTCCATGCCAAACTATCTATTTGCTGAGGAGTGAATGGGAATGGGTAAGTATAGGGTTTATCATAGGTTGCATCCACAACAGTGTTGGTTGTCATGGAGCAGCAGCTGCAGGACATTGAGGGCAGGCTCCAGGGCAGTATGGGACGTGTGAAGGTGAGTAAAGGTGAGTTAGTGCGTTATATGCTTCCCTTTCCCCCAGGTCAGGTGTGGAGGCTTAACCACCACAGTCACGTCAGCGGTAAGGCACATAGTAATTGGACAGGCGGTTGCAACTGGTGGATTACCCTCTGACAGATGCATTGGCCTACCCCCGCCGCAGACGCGGTTGGGAGTTACTGGCACTGGCGGCGATACTGTGACGTTCTTTTGTCTATGGTAGTGCATGCATCGTAATAGGGAAGTCGGACCACCAACTTGGCAGCAGTGATTATGACGCCATTTTGATGGTGGTCGAGTTACTGCCAAACTTGTAATCAGGCCCTAAGAGTCATGTGAGTTATGTGGATTCCGTGGGGGGCCTGAGTTCCTGTTATACATGAACAACATTATAGTTTATTAAATCAAACACAGAATGTTCTATACAGCGCACATGCTGAATTCATGTATTTCGAGGTCAATACAATTGCATAAGACCACACAGTTTGGTTAAGTGGGGAAGCCGGGATTTATCCTAGGTTTTCTGGTTTCACATTGTGTAGCTCAGTCACTAGATGTATATGCTTTGTTTCAGTTACACCAACCTCACCTGCACCATACTGGCATCAATACGGCCCTCGGTCACATCACAGATCAAACTTTATGGCCCCAGGGGAAATATTTGTGAGGACACATGTACTAAAATGACACACTCCCACAAGTCTTATCCTATGTCTACATTATGTTTCTTGTATGATTTACATGTTCATCGCTCAACTTGTGCACAGGTTCTTAGAGCAAAGCCAGAATATTGTCTCTGCTGCGGCTCAGCTCTAATAATTTGCTGGCTTGCCCTACTCTAACTTCAATCAGTAAGTACTGGGGTAAGGTAGGGCAGAAAAGGTCATTTCTAGCTTGTTTGGAGAATAGGGCCCTTAGTGAGTAACTGAAAACCAGTGTGTACACTCATTGCAAAATAGCTCAAAAGAGCTGTGTGCATTTTCTGAGGATTGGAGCTCATCCTTTGCAGAATAAAATTCACCACACCAATCTCTTCTGATGAATTATGATTCATAATACTAACTATTAAGAATAATGACGAGCTAGTTCCTGTCTTAAGACACACTTGTTACATAGTTTCCGTGAATAATTGTTACTCTTTCAGGGTTGGTACCCATATTTTTGTGTGAAAGAATGGTTTAAGATTTCTAGAATTCGAACCTGTGGGTTTTGGTCTGGGAAGCAGAGCAATTACATCAACCTTGTCACTGCAATATGTGCGCCGTTCCACAGAGGGAATGAGAAATCCACATGCATGTCATCTGTGTGCTGATGGCATTACATTTCACACCTCAATGCTTCAGACCGCTACCATCTGTTTGTGGCTTTATTAAATTAGTACAAAGCCTTTGAGGCGGGTCTGCCATTCATCGGGTGCCCATCCAAAGCAGCTCAGCATGACAAAGTAATTTCACAAGCAAACTCACATGTCCCTCATCATCGTATGAATTACATGAACCCCAAGGCCTTGACCAAAATGGTCGCCAGATCTGAAACTGATCATGAAGAGATGTACAAATTTCACGGTCTACTGCGTCAAGCAATGGAGCATGGAGAGCGAACATAAGGCAGGAGGAAAGGAATCCTTAAATTGTTCTGACAATACAGTTACTTTTGGGGAAGACATTAAAGAATAAACATTTTGCAAAGAAAATAAATCTTAAAATACATATCAAAGTATTTATTCAAAATGAAATGTAAACTCTCTAACCTGGCCCTCCCTGCCTTAAATGTAGTGCGCATGGACGCTTCAGGGCATATTTACAAGGAATCTCCATAGGGCAGCGCCTTAAGTCATTTTACTGTGCTGCCCTACGCCAATTTAAAAGGGCTTGAATGCACTGTATTTACAGTATGCACTGTACTGCACATTTTGTGCAGGAAGGAACACCTTCCTGCTCACAAAACTAACATTGGAGGAGTTTTCCTCATTCCACGTGTGCTGCGGGATGCAGCACACATGGAAAGAGGAAAAAATGAGTTATGACTGCTCTAGGTAAGCGCAAGGTTTTAGGCCTGCCCAGGTTTACAAGATATTGTAAATGTTGGGCAGCGTCAAAGTGCATGGGTGTTGCATGGAACCACCTAGAGCAACACATATGGAATGCCTCTTTGCCACAGAGTAAGGCCGCAGGGTAAGGCAAGGCAGCGACTTGTACTGCTTTGCCTTACTCCAAGCCCTGTGCACCACCAGAAATTCACTTTTAGCGATGATCCATTAGTGGACAGGGCTTGACCATATCTACAAGGCTGCGTAAAGCCACCCTGCATGGCTTTTCATGGCCTTATAGATATGGAGTAAGGCAAAGAATGCGCAAGTCTCTGTCTTGCCTTACTCTGTGGCAAAGAGTTGTTCCATGGGTGTTGTTGTGGGTGTTCCCAAACAAAACCAATAGACGTTGACGCAGCCCCATATTTACAATAGCTCATAAAAATGGAGCGCACCAGAAAATGTGTGCCTCCCTAGAGCAGGCATGACGAGGAGAATTGCTTACATTGCTTCTTGTTTTTACCTCTTTCTATGCTGTGCTTCATCCTACAGCACACATGGAATGAGGAAAGCGGTCCTCTTTCCACGTGTGCTGCATTCCATGCACCATGGTGCAAGGGTGCCTTTGTTGGTGCATGGCTGCTAATTGTGTGCCAGCGCTGGATGAAAGGACAAGAATGCACCATATAGAAAAGTAACTTTCTAGCGGAGAACTTGTAAATATGCCCCTTTAAGTTAACGCACATTTTCGCAAATATAGTTGCTATGTGGACCTCAACAGTCATAATGCATAGATACCTAGGTGCCCACAACAAATCAAGTACATAATGTGGAATAAACTAGTTTTAAATTCCCCTTTAATCTATGGAGTAGATCATGTGCCTTGGTTGTCTTTTTATGCCCTAATTTCAACTTTTGGAGCAATCATAGTGACAGCAACTGGGGCACTGACCTCAACTGTGTCTTCCTCACAGTAAGAGAAGAGGCATGAAAAGGAAATGCTGCCACTTACAAACACTGCCAGTGTAATTATATTATATGGAAATGCCCTTTTGATATAGTCCATTTCATGAGAGCGTTTCTTCTGCTTGAATGTGCCGAATAGTTGGAGCCGGCTCCAAGATACACCCCTACTGTTGGGTTTCCAACCTGCAATGTATGAGCCACTTTTTACAAATCCTTGGAATCAAGTTAAGACCATTAACTTGCACCACAAATCTATGCATTAGTGAAGGTAACCAATCATTGACTGTCTACACCTAGAACAATCCTACTGCTCCTCCAATGTGATCTTCATGAGGATCTAACAGGACATTTGTAGATGAGAGCTTGATTTTCTGTAATCGACACTGTGTGACTTTAAAAGCCTATGTATTTTACTCTCTTTATATTTCTTACTCAGTTTTTACAGTTTGGATATTAATCTGAAACCTCCAAATTATATGTTAATCTAATAACCTATTGGACATGATAATGACAAATTCATTGAAAGACTTTTTTTGCAACACTCTGTCTTCCTGTTTATGTCCCCGTTGCAGGATAACCAACGCATCTGCAGTCGACTAAGGCAATTTTTATCTCACTTACCAATGTTGTGGTGCTGGACAAAGTGAAGGGTTAACCCATGAATGGTTAAACTATGAGACCTATGTGATGCCCTCTATATGTGTTATCAGAGGGAATCGAGGTTGTTTTAGATTTCCCTTTCTTTCTTTCTGTTTCTATTATTTTTTTATTTTTTTATTTAGGCAGGAGGATGTACACTACTTATATGGTATTCACCAAGCATTGGAGTGCAGCAATGCACTTTACAAACACGAGGGGATTACATGACGAGGCTTAAGTCTCCTTACTTTTAATGGAAAGGATTCTATGAGCCCTATGATCAGTTATTTTGTGCAACAGCAAGGTTGGTTTGCAAAACTTTCACTGGTTTTGCACAACAACTACTTTGTGACTCGACCCCCCTGCCTGGTACATCAGGTCCCAAATTCATAACATATAAAATTGTATCATTTAGATACCACTGGGATTTTAAAAACAGTAAGGAAGGGGAATTGAAGAAAATGGGTTTAACTATTCCAGTGCAAGTCAATAGGAGTACCCAGAGACATGGATTCTTATGGAACTCAAAGCATGTTATTGCCAGTAAGTAAACGTTTTGAAATGTTGAAAAAAGCCTGTGTGTGATGTTTCAGTCATACATGGTCTTCAGCCAGGCCACACCATCTGTGTACGCAGGTATATAGGGCTTATGCCGTCGGAGTCCGAAATGAAGATATCTCCGCTCTTAGGGATCCATTAGGATGGCGGGCGGATTGCCCCCGCCAGGCTGGCGGTAGCCTCCGCCAGCCTGGCAGGGGCAATCCGCCCGCCATCCTTCCCTGTTTTCCCCCCCGCCGTATTAGAATGGCGGGGGGACCACAGCGGAGCAAAACACCGCCCGCCACTTTTCCACCCTGGTCGCATTGCCGAGTCGTAATTAGCCCCTAAAACACAAGGCATACCAAACACACTCTTTCTCTCAACTAACCTGCGCCCACTTTTGCCTCAGTGTAATCCTACCAAACTGTGAGAGTCCATTGATGAAGTACTGATGAGAGGTTCTTCATCTGCTAGTTGTGAATCTAGCAGGCTTCTCTATTCTGTAACCCTATTAAAAACAATGCAAATGCATGTTTTCCTGGTTGGACTAAGGTGCCCAAGTCAAGGCAAGAACCTTTCTTAGATGTTTTGTGAGGATAAGCTTATACATTCCTTTTGGGATCAGTTTGAGACAAGCATTCATTGGAAGCTGACTAACTTAAAGTAACAATCTATAACCTCATCAAAAAGTATAATTTAAAAACAAAATGAATCTGGATTAGGTTTGCCAAAAGTTAGATTTTTCTTAAGAATTGTCACTTCTACCATGAAAATTTCAATTTATACATTTTACTTAATATATCTGTCGAGCGTATGGACAAAATATGGGAAAGTTGATATTGTGCTACAGGAATATTGTTGAGGAATATTGTGATGCCCAAAATATCATGGACATATATATCGAAGGTAAGAATATTGTTCTAAGTGTTGTTTTTAATATCTTTAACAAAATATTGTTGTAGTAATATTGTTTTGTAGGTTAATTTTGCATGGTATTTGTGCTTTGTTTATGACTTGTTTTATGTCAATTTTATAAAAAAATTGATTTCTATATTTGTTTATGATAAGAGTTATTTTGTCATTTTATTTTGTTGTATTTTTTAATTTAGTAGTTAAATGAATGTTACAATTTCTAGGAGTGGGATGTTAGGTTTATAGGGGGAAAGTGTGGAAAGATTTTCAATTTTTGTTTGTTTTATTATTTTTCAAATATTTTGAATATTGTTTAAAAATAAAATTGCAAAAATATATTTTTTAATTGTGTTGGATTTTTTACATTTTTAAATTGTGTGAGAATTATTTGTTAAGAAAGGTAAGTTGAAATGTTTTAACATTTTTATATTTGGAATATTGATTATGTATTATTGATACATTTATGTTTTGTTATATTAAATATATTTGCTGTATGTTATTTGTAAATAATGTTTTTAAATAGCTGATACAACTTATTTAACAATTTCTTTTTAGTTTTGAATTTTATATAGTTTCTTTGGGTTTGATTTATAAGGCTTTATAGAAAATAATGTACATTTTTGGGGTGGGTTTGAGTTGGATAACTGTTGTTAATTTTTAAATTAATTATTCAAAGTAAAATATAATTTTGAATGTTTATTTTATATGTTCATTTCTTTATGATGTTATATCTTGTTATTTTATGGTAGATTGTTTATTAACATAAATATAATTTTAAAAAATGTGTACAATTAGTTTATTTAATTTATAAAAACAGATCATCATATTTTAATGAAATGTTATTAATTAATATGGCCGTCATTACAATGGGGGTCGGAAGAGCGTCCGACCATCGTATCGGGATGGAGACCACACGACATGTAGTAGGCGCTCCACCTGCCCTATTACAATCCAACCGCCATGAGGGGGGTGGGACTAGGAAAAAAGGAGGGGTTGTGCCCAAATTACCCTCATGGACATGAGCACATGACATCAAAAAGATGTATACAAATACAAAGGAGCACAGAGGGATCGATTCAATATTTATTTGTAATCAAGGTTAAATTAAAAGCCTTGATATATCCAAAAAATGAATTTTATAAAGTAATGAATACACAAATTATAGTCACATATATAGCTATATCAAACAACTAGGTGGAGCACAAAAAACGAGCAACAAGTAATTATATACAGCGAGAGTACCTTCACTTGAACTCAATCTTTCCATATAATACAATATACAACATATACATCACATATATATATATTTACACACGAATTTCAAAACAACACAGCCCTACAAAAAACAAACAAAAAGACCAAAAAATGACACAAAAAACATTTATATATCTATGTGCGCATTGAATTGCAATGCTACACTACCAGGTAGTCCTATGTAACAGCGCCTGGGGAAATTAATTACCCCAAAATGATTATTGAAACCGGCGCTTATGCTACAGTCTAGCACAAATTAACAGTTGAAACGGACTCCTCCACAGAATGTCGATGCAGTCGCGGTCGCGTTTCAGCCACACGTATCTATGGGCTTTCTCAGGACAGAAGGGCCAAATTACACTAAAATTTAAGAAACATTATTTACAATATATACACAACAAACAGTTCTGCCAAGAACACACTGTCCCATCGGTTACTAATGTAGTGCCTTGAAAACAAGAGCAGAAGGGAAAAGTGGAGAGAAAAGAAGAAAAAAAGGGGAAAATAAGGGGGGGGGAGGGAAAAAAAGCATGAGAAAGGTTTAGCAAAAGAGGAGGAAAAAAGAAAAGAAAAAGAGGAAGAAACCCCAAACCAAAGTGAACATGTAGTTCATGAACACCACCACCTGTGTAAATACTCAAGAGTTGGTGACACACTGCACCTGGAGAAATAAGAGTGGCATAAAAGACCCCGTGAAATTATCACCAAATACCCACGCATCCCAGGACGGGGTAGTGCCAGACCGACAGGTCAGGGGAATCTTATAAATACTCACGGGATCCAACAATAAATTACGGACCCTGTGCACCGAGGCTGGAATATCCAAGGTTGGGGTACACCCCACGGGGGGTACCTGCACATGTAAAAAAGGGGGGGGGGATAAATCTGTAATGACCGGGTATATATCGAAAAGTGCATAGGATAAAAGCACCCAAAAAAAGACAAGGGTGAACAGGCATCGAGTCAAAGGAAGCGTTAAGGGCCGCTGTTTCCACGCATACCTATGGGTTGGTGCCCACTTCAAATGCCCACTCGGTCGGGAATAACACAGCAGAGGAAGGGATCAATTCTTCTCTCTCTGAAACGTAAAATAAAAATAAAAGCACTTAACGGGGACAAATTCTGAGAAGTTGATGGAATTACTGCTGCTCGATTATCTTCATGAGGCGCAGTGAAAATGCACTGCAGTATATGCCGCCCCACTATGCAAAGGGTCCCACCGAGAGATCCACCCACGAATATTAAAGAGCCCCGCATACTCAAATAAAGCAGCACAGCTCCGCAAAGCGAAGCTCTGGCCGAGCTATCTATCATGCGGTGGAAGACTCATTATCTACATGTTAACAAAAACGCGGGGATGACTGACCGTACCTTACGGCTGAAGTCCACACGGCTGAATGTTTTCAGGATGCGTCGGGAACAAGGTTTACCGGCATGACGTGTGCCCGCTGGGGAAATCTTCTTAAAGATCTACTACACTAACGTGTTGACCTCACACGTCTCGGCCTGTGGATCGCTTGCAATAAAAGGCGGACTAACGTATACCACCGTATCCATCAAAACGGAAAACGTATCGAAGTTCTTACCACGTATTCCACCATCTTGCAGATGGAAGAGACACTGGGAACCTTGTAGTATAAAGGGCTGCCGATTTACAGCCTCAAAGGGTGCCATACACATGGAAATAAATCCCATACAATCTCACCTGGTCCCCACAGAGAGGAACGGGGGAGAGAGGAAAAACAAGGAGAAAAAATGGAAAAGGCAGCAAGAAAAAAACAAGGGGAAAAAAAGGGGAAAGAACGGGGGGAAAAAAGAGAGGGGGAGAAAAGGAAACAAAGAACGGCACTGAGATGTTACCGCTCATAGTCCCATATTTACTAAAACCACACCCAAAGTGAACACTTGTATAATAGTGCTGCCAATGTTCAAACTGGCAAACACATCTTGGCACTGCATATGAACCCAGGGATTACTCTCCAGGTCTCCTTTATTGTGCACCTGGATAGCCACTAGCACTGACCAAAACAGGTCTTCCTCACTGTGCCCTGCTTCAATAAAGTGTTCTACTAGCGGTGCACCTGCAGTTTTACAACGTATACGGGACTTGTGTTGAATAATCCTCATTTTCACTGCTTATGTAGTTTGGCCGATGTACGCACGGTCACACGGGCAAAACACCACGTACACCACATTTTTTGTGTTGCAATTCGTGAATGAACGCATGGTGTGTGTCTTGCCATTGATCACAACCGATTTCAAATCCTGCGAGTGATGACATGCCGTGCATTTCATACACCGATAGTGTCCCACCAAAGGTGGGAGGCCTAGCAGACCCCGTGTGTCTTTCTTCGGTGAGGGGTCTCTACTCGCACGTACAAAGTGTTGTTTTAGATTTTTTCCTTTCCTGAAGGAAAATAAGGGCTTCATGATATTAAATTGTTCGATCAATCTCCAATTTTTAAGGATGATTTGTTTTACTTTGTTCGCTTTGGTTAGTACACATGTCATTTTATCGTTATCCAATCTCTCTTTTGGTGTTAGTCTCTCGAGGGGTATACCACGCCCTTTTCAGGGCAGCTCTAACTAGTTTTTTTGGGTACCCTCTGCAACATAGTTTATTCTGCAAAATTTCTGCATTTTCAAAATAATCACTTTTATTGGAGCAATTACGACGAATTCGTAAAAATTGCCCAAAGGGCAAATTCTCTTTTAAGCTCCTTGGATGGCCACTGGTGAATTCTAATAAGGTGTTGCGATCAGTGGGTTTAGTAAATAAATTAACCTCTAGATGACCATCCTTACAAAAGATCCACAGATCCAGGAAATTGATTTTCCCATTACTGAAACTGATTGTAAATTTCAGATCCGGGGTACATGTATTGAGCCATTTGTGAAAGTGATCCAGCTCATCACTGTTGCCATTACAGACCAGAAATATGTCATCGATGAAACGGACCCACCTCGACACGTGGTGCCGAAATGGGGTCGCCTCATCGAAGACATACCTGCTCTCAAACTGGTCCATCACTAGATTAGCGATTTCGGGGGCAAAGCAACACCCCATGGCTACTCCCTTTAGTTGCAAAAAAAGTTCACCCTTAAATGCAAAGTAACTATTCTTTAGACAGATTTTCGCTAAGTCTAGAATAAACTGCGTGGGTACCTGGTGTGGTCACTCCTTTTGTTCAGCACTAACTCCATAACTAGTAAAGCTTCATCCTGCGGGATGTTGGTCTACAAGCTTTCGATGTCGAAGGAGACCAGGGGTGGGAAACATACCTTTTTCAATTGTGGCTTGTTCTGGGGTTAGAAAAGGGCCACAGCACAAGCCACAATTCAAAAAGACATGTTTTTAAACATCCATGAACGCTGTGCCAGGCATCACATGGTGAATGAATGTGCGTGGGGGTATAGGTAACTTCATAGTGCCCCACGGGGCCCTGTTTGGGGCCCCTAAAGTTCATTTCAAACAGCCTGTACATGGCGGTCAGACCGCCATGTACAGGCTGTTGGAAAAAGGCATCCTACTCCCTACAGTGGTGCCTGCAGAGGCACTGCGCTCTTTGTAGGGAATAGGAGACCGGCCACCGCCCCAACGGGATCGTTGATCCTGTCAGACGTGGTGGTCTTTCCCCCTTAGAGCCAAGCTCCGACTGCCCGCATCCTAATGCGGTGGTTGGACCTATGGGCTGGATGTCGGTGGGACTGCCACAAATGGCTTGTCGGTGGCAGACCTACTGCCATCATAATCAGGCCCTTAGTTTTAAACTAACCCATGTTTCTGGTTTTTGGATAAAATTAAATTTTTGTCTTTAATTATTATTAAATAATTCATTTGAGAAAACAATTTTAATTTCAAAGGTTGTAATTTACAAATAAATATTAAATAATATTTGAGTTGGTTGCTTTATAATTGCTATGGTATACTTTTATTTAAGTTGATTTAATGAAACTGACTTTTTTTTAAAATAATTTTAATATATCAATTTTTAGTTAAGGGGTTTAGAATTTACTATTTATTTTGTTCTTTTTGTAATGTTTTCTTCTATAATTTTAATTCAAATGTAGGGTGGTTATGGCAAAATGTCTAAATCATGTTTTTATATTTATTTGTTTGTTATGTGTAGATAATATTTTTATTGTTTTTTATGTTAGATTTTCAAATTGTCCTAGTTTGTTTTCCATTCTTTTCTGTAATTCTGTAAATTAATTCTGAGTTAATATGGACATTAAATATAAATGTTGTATTGAATGTATATTAAAATATTTGTTACAATGGATTCAGAAGTTTTAAATCGGATCTCTTTATTGCTCAACACCTGCCCCTAAATTCAATAGATGGAAGAGGGAATAGTAAATCTAATCCTTTTAATGTGCAACTTCCTCAAAGCGGTTTACGTTGGAGTGGGAATAGGAAATATAACCACTTTTGTGTTCTGCACCATCACCAAAATGGTTTAGATTGGAGTGGGAATCATAAATTTGACCCCTTTTGTTTCCGACACCTTTCCCAAAGTGGTTTATATTGGAGTGGGAATAGTAAATCTAACCCCTTTAATATCCAGCATGTTCATCAAAATGGTTATGATTGGAGTGGGAATAGTAAATATAACCACTTTAGTGTACAACACTTGCTCCAAAATTAATTGTTCAGGAGAGGGAAAGTAAATGTAATCAAATTACTTTCCAACACCTCTTCCAAAATGGTTTAGAGCCTAATTTAGAGTTTGGTGGACAGGTTACTCTGTCACAAACGTGACAGATATCCTGTGCGCCGTATTACAAGTGCCCTAGGATATAATGCACTTGTAATAGGGCAGAAGGGATATCCATCACATTTGTCACAGAGCAACCTGGTCCGCCAAACTCTAAATCAGCCCCTTAGATTGAAGTGGGAATAATAAATCTAACCCCTTTATAATCCAACACTTTTTTCCCAAAAAGGGGTTTAGATTGGAATGTAATTGGTAAATTTCACCCTTTTAGTGCCCAGCACCTTCCTCAAATTGGTTAACATTGCAGTGTGAACACTTTTCCTCAAAAGTATTTAGAATGAAGTGGCAGTAGTAAACATGAGCCTTTAAATGTCCAGCACCTTTCCCAAAAATGCATTAGAATGTAGTGTCAGTAGTAGTTGTAACACCTTTATTGTCCAACATAGAACAAAATACATCATATTTTCTTAGGCTGTGTATTTTTAGATAAAGTAAACAACAAATATCATGGTTTTCACAATGTAATTTTTTCATATTTTATTTAATGTATATTTTTACATTTATTTTAACATATATACTTTTTTCAATTAAAAAACATTTCCCTATTATAGTGGGACAACATTTATTAACCTTTCGATGTAAATTAAGACATGCAATGTATGTTTTAAATGGTTTTAACAATTTGTATTTGTAACCATTTAAAAAATAATTGCATAAGTATTTTTAATGTATATATTTGTACTTTTTTTAGTATACAATAAATAGAACTATAATATACTAAGCTATGTTCTCTGGTAACATTTAAATAGTTTTTTACATATTTATTAATATTTTGTTGGAACATTTTAAAGTATTTTTTTACATTTTTATAACATTGTTATAATTTTTTTTAACATTTTCAAATAACTGTGAGTAATATTTCTAATGTTTTCTATTGGGGGTCGTCTTTTTTTAATTTGCATTTAGCGATAATTCTTTTACCGCAACCCATATTTTGTAGTCTATTGCAGTCATTTTAGCTCAGAGTTTTTGTGCCTGAGCTATGGTTACCTGCTGCTGTTAGACAGACAAAACAAGAGTTTCTAAAAGTTTTTCTTTAGCGTTTTAGGGGCAGAGATGTGAGCGTATGACATTAGTTTGGGTTATAGTCTTAGGGCCTGATTATGTGGTTTGTGGCCACACTGCCATACCACAGCGCCGGCAGTCCGAAGAAGATCGATGAGCCGGAGGTCTTGCGCCTGCCATATTAAGATGCATGCAGCCTGAATGGCTGACCGTTGTTGACGGATTGGTTCCTGCCTGTGTCACGGCGGACTGCAATGTTGTCGAGTCGTACTCCAATGCCATCAGGACCATGACTTCTCGCTGACCAGATTGCGATAGCACTGTTGTACTGGCTGTCCCCTAGAAGCGGAACCCCGCTGGAGATAGGTTGCCGTGGGACTCTCTCAGCAAAGCACTAGGACAATGCTCATTGAATGAATACAAAAACAACACAACTGATATCCATTGGCCAAGTGGACACCTGCAAATCACACCATAACATACACCCTATGCCAGACCATGATCCTTTGCCTCTCCACTGCAGCACAGCAAGACAGAGCAGTAATTTTGGCCACCCATGGCTTCCCTTTTTCCCGATCCCATTTAACATTCTCCACACACTTTATTTGTATTTCTTAATAATATCCCTTGGTGTTTTTTGTTAGTCATTGTCACCCACTTTAATTTAGATTCATGTTGCATTAAAAAATAAAACAATGTACGTTTTTCAGAGGCTGAGTTGTCAGTCATGGTGGATGAACTCATAATAGTAGAGCCACAAATGCTTGCAGTCAAAGTACAACATACTCCCTGTACAACATAACATGATGCGTGATTATCTGTATTGTACACAACTAGGCATTGTAATGGTCAAATGTATATGTTACATCTCCACTGTTTTGCCTTCAATGTTTGGGCGATATCGTGATCATTTCTTAATCCAAAATTCAATATATACGCACATCTAATGAGTCGCTTATTTCTAGTACATGTATTGCATGTCTCTAAATGTCTTGTTAACAAGCTCAATACCTCAGAAATATATCAAAATGGTAATCTCTACCTATTTTTTCCCAGGTCTCTACTTATTGTGCCACAAAACATTTGGATGTAGATACCACTCTTTCACCAATAACAATGGTCTCTATTCCACAACAGGTCGATCCGTCACAGCACCTGCCCAGAGCCTGGCCACTGAACAGACTCCCATTCCACCTCCGGATGAAGCCCTCAGTAATGACAACACTCCTGGACCTGTGGACATTTAAGTTGATTCTGGCCTATCTGGTCAGCCTGGGCAGACTGCAACAGTGAGTCTCACTGTACCAACCCCTCCTACCCCAGCAGGAACACCTCAGCCAACACCTGTCCCCCCAACGTGTGTACCTAGCACAGTCACTACCATATTGTGCCCCCTAAGGCCTGAACTCTGAGATGAGAATCACCAGCCCAGTCACAGAGGAACCCTGACCCAGTGGGAGAATGCAGTCTGAGCCAAGGGCACAGACCCATGGGGGTTGGGTTCATGGGAGGGTACTGTGTGCCTGCTGAGTGAAGCCACTGGGGCCACTCACATCCAGGCCACCATCAACCAAGGCTTAGGTGCCTATCATGAGTCCCAAGACGTGATGGGCCAGGGGTTTTCCTGGGGATGAAGCAGCTGCAGAGGGACATGCAGCAGGCGCTAGCCACCCACAACACCAATATGGGCAAGTTCATTGGGATGCTGCAGGACATCAACACAACCCTCTACAGGGATTTTCCACCACCATCAGCTCTTTCTGTGGTCCAACTACAGCCGGGCCATTTACATCTGAGGCAGCCACATGAAGGGAGGCTCTGTCAGAGGAAGACACACCTGCAGGCACCCCAGTCTCTGCAGCAGTGGATCCCCCACGTGGTCGCAGGCGGGGACATCTGTGCTAAAATCCTGAAGGTGCCGGTGACAAGACACAAACTACAGCCAGCAAGAAACCTCAATCTTAATTTCATCCAGTGTGTGCAACACATTCACTCTGTGGACTATTTTTGGACACTTTTCTGTGATGGGAGTAGTATTTTGGACTTTTGACTTCAGACAATGTGGCATCTACAACTAGGATTTCCTTCACCATGACTGCCTACTTTACTTTTTTATGGTTGTTTTTGCACAAAGTATCTCTTCACCTTTATCACTTTAATAAATACACAAGTCACAAATTCATTGTCTGCTGTAGTAAATCTCACATCTACCAATGTATATATGTACTTCCATGTGAACTTTACCATGCTAAAACAACCTACATGGTTAAGCAGTTCCAGTCATAGGCTGTCATGATGTCAGAAACACAACAAATCATTCATTACTCAAATATTTTGTGTCAGTGATCACATTTGTAGGTGCAGACCTTAACAATATGGAAGGAGGGGATACATCAGGTAATTTCCTATTGAATAGGCAAAATAAAATTGGTCTATATCATCAGCTGGAGCCATATTGCCAAACTCACAAAAGGAATCCCACATTGTTTAAACCAATAGACAGAGATGGCAGCACAACTTTTTCTGGTCACAGGGTCATTCCAATCCAGTGTTGATGCATTTGGTGGGATGTCACAAACAAATGTCAGTGATGTGCCGCAAGCACTTTAGCCTACAATGAGGACACACATCAACAGCTACATACAGTTTATACACAATGAGGTTTTATCCAATGTGAAGGAAGACCAGCATGATTTGGGCCCCTTTTGTTGGAGAACATGAGCGCAGTCATATTGCAATTGGCCCACCACACAACAAGGAACAAGTCCAATGGATTGCTCTTAATTTCCATTCCCAGGAACAATCCATGTCCACTTCACACATCCGAACAGCATCATATACCTGCTAAAGCCACAACTCTGAAATGTCCAAATGAAGATGCCATGGTGAAATTACCTAATACACACCAAAACAAAGAGATTAGTTATGAAACCATATAGATGACAACATTCACATTGTCTATTTCTGGAGAACACAGTCAATGACAAAAATCTAAGCTAAACAAAGCAGCACTAACAGAAATAACATATGTCAACACCTTCCTCCACAAATACCTTTCAAGAGAATTTGCCAGAGCTTTAGCTTCCTAATACTTTTCCTAAACATACTCCTCACCTCGGCACATCAAGAGTTGCTTTAGTAGTCAAAGTCATGACATCTCACTACATACTTACACTCATGAGAAGAAGTTGTTGAGATCTTGATGCAAGTCAGCTCTATCCTCTTCACCACTATTATCATCATTTGGCATTTCAGGACCCTCACCCCGTGGCATTTCATCGTCTCCATCCTCTGCGATATAGGGGATGTTCCATCACAGGGCGATGTTGTGGAGCATGCAGCAGGCCATGGTGATATGATACACTTTCTAAGGAGAGTAGAGGAGGGCTCCTCAAGTATTTTCCAGATATCTGAATCTGGTCTTCATGAGCCCAAAAGCCCACTCCTCTGGCTGCCGTGTTCTTCCATGGGCCTCATTGAAGCGGCTTCCCCTACCATTGTTGCATTCCTCAGCAGTGCCAACAGCCATGGACGGTTGGGATACGCTATGCTTCTCCTAGTGGGAAGACAGATATGAGTGCAACAATTAGTTACACACTTTCTGATAATAGTACCTGACATCACCCACACATGGTTAGGGCAGATCAAACTTACCAACAAGCCAGGTCCTCTTAGGTAGTAATTGTGGCATCAGCTGAGGTATGGTGCTGTTCCACAGTATGAAGGAATCATGGGCTGATCCTGGCAACCGGGCACAGATGTACAAATCCTGTAAGTAGACAACATGCACGTTGATAGACTGGAAGTTCTTCCTGTTGCGGTAAACTTGTTCCTTGACTTGAGATGCTACAAAGGCAATATGGGTACGAACAATGGCTTCAACCACATGTGGGATGCGACCAAATCAATATAAGTCAACCTTCACATTGGCTAAATCCTTACATCTGGGTAACTGGTTGTGACTGTCAATGTGTCTCATCTTTGCTGAAAGCACATTTTGCAGTACACCACTGAACACTGGTTGTGACATACCACCAGATATAGCCAAACTATATTGAAATCATCTGTGGCCAGAGAATACATTAATGTCATAAGTTTCACAATAGGTGGGATAAATGTGGGATTAGTGTTTTGAGGAAGGAGATCAGGCTCCAATTGATGACATACATCCTGTATTGTTTATCTATTCAAACAAAACTTTTGATGACATCCCTTTCTTCCATGGTCTGAAGTTCTGCAAATGGGCGGTACCCTGGAGGATGTCGTCTACTCCCTCTCTCAGGGTACCAAAGTGTTAAGTGAAAACTATTCTGAACATTGATCACAGTGTCCAGAACAACATATAGGAAGAGTAAGCCAAAAGGCATGTGACAACACATAACTGCTTCAGAAGGTATTACACTTACATCACATAATAATTGTCTACTGTCCAACATACACCTATATTCCCCATTGTGCTCTTTACATGAGTCTGTAACAGAAACGTGCACATTATACATCCAACTATGTATAATGAGTCCCTTAATATTGTAAAGTTTGAATTGTTCTCACAAAGTACTGTCACTGTAAGTGTTCAGTGCACCCTGGTAATATAGTATTTATGCACAATAACGCAGTACACTGATGTTTGTGTAAAGCAAATTATAGAGCAAAGAGTAACACATCATGTAAACATGTTACAACACATTTGCAATGGTGGTGATGTACCAATACTGTAGTTCTAACTGCGAAAATGGCGAATGCCTGAGCTCGCATATAGGACATTCTGAACCTCCAGCAGGCGGCAGAAGTCAACCACATGTTGGGTGGTTTCATCAAGGGTAGACGCAGCCATAGGCTAACATTGGTGATTTTGATGGATGTGGCCCATTGGCTGTGTCGGGCCACCCTGATGACTGCATACGTGGCGTACATGTAAGCCGTGGTTTGAAGAATAACACACTTTACTCCAGACACTGCTGCTATCAACACCTCCTCCAGTTTAGCTGTGTTTGACAACTTTTGGAGCAATCATGCCAGGCCAAGCAGGGCTGAAGGCCCCTGCCTTCTCTCCAGGGGAGCTGGAGATACTTGTTGAATAGATCCTTCCACTGTATAGCCAGCTCTATGGCTCACCCGAGGAGCAGGAAAATATCTCACATAGATGTTTTACTATGTTTACCTCCATCCTTTCCATTCCCACAGGCTTCAATGTGCCTCTGTGTCCCAGACTGAACTCAGATTACCGTTGTAACATTTTGTGGTCCCTACATATGACAATCATGTCATCGATTATGTATTTAGTCTACTTTGTTTACTTAAGATTACCATTGTGATGTGTGTTGTGTGATAAGCCCTAGATCCTACTTGTGCTTCATGCATGTATACATTTCATGGTGTCTATGATATTTTTGCTAATCAGATCATGGTACATCTGTAAGGAAATGTGTAGGCTTTACAGCATGAGCTGTGTATGTATTCTGTAAGAAGTGCTTCTCACGTGAGTTCTTTGTTTGAAGTAGAGGCAGGCAAGAAATGTATTAGAGGCAGGCATCCTGTCTCCCAAGCCCCCTTTTATCATCGGGGGTCAGAGGACAGAGCAGTTCTCCCTTCAACGTGGCACTCCCTCGCTAACGGGTGAGCATGCAAAGCACACAAGGACAACAACGGAGTGGGAGGTTGTGAAGACCCGCCCACAATGTGAACACACAATGCACAGCGATCAAATGGCCGTAGGATCGCTCTGACGAGGTCAGCTTGTCTGTACTGTTGATCCACATAGGCGAGAGGTAAAAGACCCATTAGGGATCTTCATCTATTCATAACGGGTCCCACTTCGAACTAGAGCTCACTAAGAAAAATGGCATAGTCTGAAGAATTGTCGAAGGGTGTTATTTATTTTTCCTTTCTGCCCAAGATACCACTTGCCTGCAGATCGCCCCCCGCATACCCAAAATTCACTTGCATTTTTAATGGCGCAAGGGGGCATTGCAGGGATCCCATTTTGGACTTTATAACAATGACTTATACCAGATCCCCTTTGATGGCAAAATGGCACTCATTCGGACACTAATAGAAATAGGACTAATCACTACACACTGAAAAGACAGAAAGAGACAGGGGACTTTGCCTCACAACTCATCTCAGAAAGGAAGAAAGGACCAATTACAACACATCGCATATATAGAGGGACATAGGACTTTGCCCCATAGCTGACCTATTCACAGAAAGAGTGATAGGACTACCTCTCAGAGCTTAAGATATCCTCTAAAAATCAGGTGGCCATTTTGGATTGACCTCTGTGTCTATGGGAATGGGTTACTCCCGAGCAGACACTGGCAACATCCAGTGTTACTCAGGCTCCCATGTACACAGGTGAGAGTCTTACCTAACCCTATCACTACTACCCAGTTCCTACACTATAGTTGCACCTACACTGACCTGGCCTTGTCAGTGGCTCCCTTTTGCCCTCACCACCCATCACAACTGTCCACCCTCATTCCCCCTCTCATTACCTCTCTCCCCACCACAGCACTTTACATAATCGTATCCCTGCTTACACAGGACTGACCGCTTTACAGGCCAAAATGCACGACTGCTCATAACTCCTCCCACTTCACGCCTGTCATCACCCCTCTAGCACTAGCTCACTACCCCTACCTTTCTACCCCCTCAGATAAGCATCAATTTCATGATGGAGCGCTCAGGTCAACATACATATACCATTAAGTACCCTCCTAACCTCTCAAAAAAAGCAGCCAAACTCTTTAAACATACTCTGCTAAAATCACAACCCGAGACCCCAATCTCAGACCCCTACTTCTCTACAAACAAGGGCTTTGTAACTAACAACATCATTTTTTACACTAAGAGAAGAGCCCAATGGAGGAAAGCTTTATAGACCCTGTTCTCAGTATCCTCGTCCAGGAAAAAAGCACATGGTCTAAAGATCTCCATCATCCGCTCTCCATTCTATAGAGCAGCAGCAGCAATCACCATTTATCATAATGGGATTATCCTCATACAATCATCAGACCGCAATCTATTCTTATTCGATAACATCTTTCCTTTCATCAAAGTCCTTTGACCCTATCCCTCCACCCCAAGCACTCCTAATTCCATAATGCCCCTATGTCCACTCCTGAATCCCCCTCAAGGCATTAATCTCTTATGGGCAAATCTTTTCAAACTCCCATCCCTGTGCCAGCAGGCATCCTAGGTTTTGAGAACACCCCCAACTCCTACATCACACAACCCACACCTATTATCCAATGAAGTAACATCTCTTACTATCGGCCCCCGAACACCAAGAACACCCCCATACCCCTTAACCCCACATCCACACAATACATACCTCTCCGCCTTAGGCTATTTCTCCCCCCCTCCGGATAGCCATACAGGTATATCTCACCACGCGGACTCAGATCCCTGTTACCCACCAAGCCCCATCCCAAACCCATCCACCCCTCCCCGACCCCCAGACCAAACAATTAGCACATCTCCCACACCAGACCCTAGACTCGATGAGATCCTACTTTCACTACAACATGTCAAAGATGACCTCCAAACGCTACAGGACTTGATTTTGCATCAACCTAAGATCAGACGACATGCTGAAGATGCAAATTGGAACCTTCACAGTAACAGCCCCCGATACCCGTACTAGTTGCAATCACGATCACCAAATCATCCGCCCCCAATATGGAGAACAGGTCCTTACCCAATGCTACAACCCGACCGGTCCGTAGGAAGAATCCTCTATCGGCCAAGGACATACACTCCCTTCTCCTCTCTTACGATCTCCCTTTTCCCAGTCAGAACACAGAGCAGTCGAGCAATCTGAATAAACTCTCCTCAATCCAAACCATCCACTCCAATACACACAGGGCCCCTAATCACAAAACTAGAGGTATAATCTTAGAGAATCTTATGCAAGTGCTGCTGGCACAGGAACCTCCAACCACCACCAAGCCACGTATCAAATGCATTTTACTAAACTGTAGATCAGCTTCAAAACATGCAGCTGACTTAGCTGATCTTATACTCACTCACGAACCTGACCTCATAATTTTGACCGAAACATGGTTAAATGAGTCGTCAGCCTATCTTCAACATACTGGTACCCCCCAATCATGACATCACCAGACTAAACAGACTCATTAAAACAGGAGGCAGTATTGCCTGCATTCACCGGAACAGTCTATCAGTGAACCGCTCACTTTCACCGGTTCTATCTTCATGTGAATACCTCTGTTTATCACAAGTAATAACAAACCAATCTGTTCAGTGCACACATTCTACTACTTGCCAGGTGACAACCTCACCTTCATCGAACAAATCATCCCTACAGATCCTGGTCAACAAAATACTCAAATATTCCTCGGAGATCTCAATCTCCATTGGAACGACTTTAACGACCCAGTAGTAAATAGCCAAAAACCATTCCTCTCTGACCTTGACCTTAATCTGCAATAGCCTCATACATGACAAAGGCTCAATCCTTGATTTGGTTATTGCCAACCCAGAGGCCATTCAGCTTAACACGATCCTCCCCTGTGATTGGTCTGATCACCATTACATCTCTTTCTTCATCAAGGAATCAGTTAAACTTCGCTCAGCACAATCTACAAGACTTAAAATATGGAAGAGGAACCTATAAAACTCCATCACGGACCTACCCACATCTGCCAGTGTCAACCTTCTGCTCCCCCGGAAGGCCTATCTGATGTTCAAGCTTTGACAAGCCACTACTTTAACTCTATGACCACAATATTAGACACAACCGCTCTGTTACCACTGGAGAGGCTCTCCACAAAAGGCTATAAACCCTGGTAGGATGGTAGAATCAATGAGGACAGATGAGCCCTAAGACTAGTAGAACGGCGATAGAGATCATCACCATCCCCTGACCACCTCAAACTGCTTAGAGCCACCAGAAACTCCTACTAAAGAAAGATTAGACAATCAAAAGCAAACATTTTCAAAAATCAGTGAGACCAAGCCAAGAATCGACACAAAAAACAATTTGAACTAGTCAATACTCAATCTATTGGTTTATTCCCAACCCAGCCCCCCCCCCCCCAAGCTGGGGAATGCCCTCCACCCAGCTGCGAAGAATTTTCCTCCTTCTACATGAAGAAGACAGAATACTTGAAGACGGACCTACTTAATGCTTAGTAGCTCAGAATGACACGCAGGACACATCATTTACCACTCCAGCAACCCAAATCATTTGCACATCTAAGCTTGCCCTCAAAAATAACGCTGCATGGTCCTCCTTCACAACTTACAGTGAAGATGTAATACTAAAAGCGCTCCCGTCCTTGAACCCCTCCAACCACTTCTCAGACCCTCTTCCCGCAAATTACCTAAAATACTTCATACCGCTGTTACTGCCACTTTGGACAAAGATTATTAATGCTTTCTCTACTCCAAGGAATCATTCCTGAAAATTCTTAAATCGGGGCAATTGTCCCCCATCCTAAAAAAATGCTACGGCGGACCCCACAGACTTAAATAATTCCCGTCACTTTTCAACATCCCAATTCTGGCTAAACTCCTAGAAAAATGTGTACTCATCCAGATGGACAACCACATTGCCCATTTCAACCTCCTCAATAAATATCAATTTGACTTCCATGCAGGGCACAGTACTGAATTGGCCATGACCCACATAGTAGATGACGCACTAAAAATCCTAGACCAGAACGAAGCCTGCCTGCTAATCCTGCTTGACTTATCTTCGGCATTTGACACCGTCAAACATGATAATTTCCTAGACCACTTGAAATATAGAATGGGCATATCAGGGTCAGTACTAAATTGGTTCACCTTTTTCCTCCAAAATACATCCCAAAGTTTCAAGGCCAATCAATCCCTGTCCATAGCCGTCCCAGTCACATTTGGAGTCCCGCAGGGCTCTTCCATCTCGCCTACACTGTTCAACCTAGCATGGGACCGCTCACTGAGATTCTCAGCTCATCAAATATCCACTATCACATGTACACAGATGAAATGCACCTATATTGAAAAATCTCTGGAGGCAGTAGCGGCCCGTGGTGGGAGTGCTGCCGGGTGCTGATGTGAGGCAGGGGAGGGGCAGGATGGGGGGTAGTAAACTACAGATTACGGCCGATTAAAGGCCGATTCCTCCCTGCACCATTGTGCAAACGCGCCCTGTGGCGCATTTTAAGTTGGGGGATTATTTCCTCTTCAATCCTGAGGGTTCCTGGGGGCCAACTAGCCCACGAGGTCATTCCAGTTAGCGCCACAGGACTGCTTTGCAGAGAGGTGGTCCAAGGCACTGCCCTTTTTACAACTCTCAGCAACGCAGCTCTGTGGTGCTTACTGGAGATACCTGATGGGCTAGTTGGCCACTAGGGACCCTCAGGATTCATTATGTGTGAGAGCAATTGTTTGCCTTTCTGTGATGTTATTTATCCTACTATTTCATTTGTTGAAGATTGCAATTTCAAGTTTCTTTTTCAGTTTTTAGTTCAACTGTGGGTCGGGTGTCTTGTTTTCTGTTGGGGAAAGGTTTATTTTGGTAGTATTTTAAACACCTAGGCTTGAATCATGTGTAGCGGTTATAAGGTTTTAGTTTTTAAATATATCGGATACTTAATTCTATAAATATCTTGATTTTACTTACTTATAGAATGCTTCTGTCCAGGTATTCGAGTGTGGAGTTTAATTAAGCATTGTGCAGTGCTTTGATGTTTCTGCAGTTCTAGATTTTTCACATTATTTTGGGATACCAGGAGAGTATTGGTCTCTTGAAGTTTTAGACTTGGCATCTTTTGGCATGTTTAAATTTGTCTTTTTGCTTTCTTACCTCCCAGTTTTGACTCTGTTTTTGCTGGTTTAATGTCTCTGCACACTTTCTCACTGCTGTTTAATGTTAAAGGGCCAGTGCTCCTGTTGTCAATTGGTGTTATGGATTGGTGATTCCATGATTGGTCATTTGATTTACTAGTCAGTCCCTAGTACAGTGCAGTGTGTGTGCCAAGGGCCGTTAAATCAAATTATGCTAGTGGGCTTGCAGCAACTGTTGTGCCACTCACACAAGCAGCCCTTCAAAGGTAACTCAGACCTGCCACTGCAGGGTCTGCGCGCAGTTTGTAACTGCCATGTCGACTTGGCAAGAGCACCCACTTGCCAGGAGCTACCCTTCCCTTTTCTTACATATTAGTAACCCATAAGGTAAGCCCAAGGTACCCCTCTGGGCATGGTGCAGCGTATGTGAAAGTTAAGACATGGCCTGATGTGTGTGGCATGTCCGGATAGTGAAATACTACCAATTTCGTTTCTCACTATTGAAAGGCTGTCTGGCCCATAGGAAAGCATGGGAATTCATTTATAACATCTTATAACTATAACTTCTCATTGGGACCAGGTAGGAAAATAAAGTTTAGTATGCCTGAACTCAGAATCTAAAGCTGCATCTTTATGTAAAGGTGATTTTTACAGTCTGTGTTTGAAAATACTACTTTGAGAAAGTGAGTATTTTCTTGCCTAGCCATCCTGTGTGCCTCTACTAGGATGTGGATTGACTGTCTGCCTTTGGAGTAACAGGGGCTGGGGATGTACAGTGGCTCTAGAGAGTCTGATTGGTCAGGGCTCGGCTGAATAGACCTGGGCTGCATTTAGAGTAGTGGGAGGAGATTTCCTTGCACCTGAATGGGCCTGGTCTCCCTTCCACCATGCTGTATCCACCCCCTGCCAGGAAGCTGGGACAGAGAGGACAGAACTGGTTTGGACTAAGCACAGACACTCTCTGCCTGAGAGGTCAAAAGGAATTTGGGGTATAAATATTGGGGACCAGACCCCAGAACTTTAGAACTCTTTTGGAACCATGAAGACTGCCAAGAAGAAGAGCTGTAGAAGCTGTGAGGAGAGACTACCACTTTGCTGTGTTCTTTCCTGTGTTTGCCTGTAGTGGCTGCTTCCTTCTAGGCCAGTGAAAGGACTGGACTGAATTTTCTGCAACTTCCTTTGTGTGAGTTTCTCTAAGGGCTTGTGATAGAGCTTGCCCCTGTTCAAGAAGTCTCAGGAACAACAACGACTTCAAGTTATTATTATTATTATTATTATTATTATTAATTAAATGTATAGGGCTCACAGCTACCCGGAGTTTTCCCGGCGCACAGGACAGAAAGCAGGCGGGAAAGAACAATCTAGTTACTGATTGAAAAGCCAGGTCTTAAGGCCTTTGCGGACGTTTTTGGCAAATTTCGTGGCGAAGTGGGGAAGGAAGAGAGTTCCACAATGCTGGGGCCAAGTACGAGAAAGAGCGTCCACCAATGCGTGAGAGTCTGAATCTAGGGACTATGAAGTTGGCTTGGGACGTAGAACGTAGTAGACGTGAAGGAAGATAAGCCTGGGCTAACGAGCACAGATAGTGTGGAGCAGTGCCCATCTTAATCTTATGCATATAGCATAAAGCCTTGAACTTCGTCCGTTGTTCAATCTTAAGCCAATGGAGATCACGCAAAATGCCTGTGACGGAGGAAGTTTTCTGTACCTGGCAAAGTAGCCTGGCTGCAGAATTCTGCACCACCTGCAGTTTACGTATTAGCTCCCTATTAGCTCCTAGATAACAGACGTTGCCATAGTCAAGCCTTGACATGATCAAGGCTTGGATGACTGTTCTCCGCGAAGATTCAGGCATCATCCATAAAATCTTACGGAGCCATTTGAGGATCATAAAGCAAGTAGAAGTGGTCTTTTCTACTTGCTGCTTCATCGTCAGCTGGTCATCAATCATTATGCCCAAATTGCGTACCGACTGTACTGGTTTGGGAGGTTCACCCATTTCAGGAAGCCAATGGTGCGGGCCCCAGAGATCTTTCTCCCTCCCCATGATCAGAACCTCCGTCTTTCCTCCGTTTAGCTTTCACCAGTTGGTGTGCATCCAGTTAGCGATTTTATGTAGCCCTAGCTGAAGGGAAGAAATACTAGGTTTATCTTTGGCAGATAGAGAAAAGAGAAGCTGGGTATCATCTGCATAGGAGAAGATTGACAGCCCAGCCTCTTCGCAATGGAAGCTAAAGGGCTGACATAAAGATTGAATAGCAAGGGGCTCAAAATAGATCCCTGATGCACTCCATGCGGAGATGCATAGGTCCTGGAGCAAGCCGATGGAGAGAAGACCTGAAAAGTCCTGTTAGTGAGAAAGCTTTTGATCCACTCAAGAGGTGATCCTATAATTCCCATTTCCTGGAGTACTTTTAAAAGGGTAGAGTGAGATATCGTATCAGCGGCGGCACTCAAATCTAACAGAATGAGTGCCACTGTTTCCCCTTTATCCAGAAGCAGGCGTATAGTTTCGGTAACTCCTAAAAGAGTAGATTCAGTAGAGTGGCCGGCTCTAAAGCCCGATTGGGATCCGTGGAGGATGTTATTAAATTCCACGAATCGTGTTAGCTGTTCATTGCCATGTTTTTCAAGAATTTTTGAAAAAGCAGGGAGTAGGGAAATTGGACGAAAATTAGAAGGCTCAGTCGGATCCGCATTAGGTTTCTTAAGAAGAGGAAGAACCATTGTGTGTTTCCATTCTTTAGGTAGAGTCGCTTCTCTTAGTGAGGCATTAAGTAGATCCATAATGATCCTTAATGAGGAGCAGTTCAGTTTTTGAAAAATATTGACTGGAAAAGAATCATTGGGGGAGCCTGATTTAAGACTGTTTAAAATGGAGCTAAAAGATGAAGGGTCTAAGAGTTGCCAATTTTCAATTTTACTAGTGAATGCAGAATCGGAAATCCCGACTGGGCTAAGGCAGTCAGAAGTGGGGAATGAGTACTTTAAGTGCTGTTCTTTTCTAGTATTAGACGACTTAAGTTCTGCATGGATCTTTTCTACCTTTTCAATGAAGAACTCACAATTTCATCAAGTAACGGGGGTATTGGTTGGCAAGATGCTCCTGAGAGATCCCCAACTATCTTAAACAGAGCTTTAGCATTGTTTAGTGCCAATGCGATAGATTTGTTCACGTATTCCGCACGCGCCGCTTTACATATATAATTATATTCTCTCTTTGCGGTTTTATAGCATTGCTTAGATTCTGAGGCATAATCCTTCCTCCAGCATCTCTCTAACGCCTTACATTTAGTTTTTTCAATTTTAAGTTGTTCGGTAAATCAAATGGCTGAAGGGCGATGATTGTTTAATTTCTTCAATGAGATCGGGAGGCAGGTGTTTACGGCTGTCGTTAGCCAAGTGTAAATAGTGGCTGTGTCAGAGATTTGAATGGGAGACAAGTCAGGAGTATTGCCTAGCTTTAGGTGTGGGAGTGACCGAATGGTCAGACCGCAGATCAAGCAACAGCTTGAACTTAACTAAAAAATGGTCAGATCAAAGTAAATGCAGAGCTGTTTGGCTGTGCATATTGGGTAAGTTAGAAAATATGGGTCAAGCAGATGGCCACCCCTGTGAGTAGGCCCTGAATTACAAAGTAGTAGATTTATAGCTTTTAGGTCAGAAATCAGGCTGGAGCCAATCTTACATGTAGGATCATTAAGATGTATATTAAGGTCCCCCACAATAGTAAAGTTGACTGCGTTAAGTAAAAAAGGGGCAATGATATCAGGAAAGTGTGCTGCCCATTGCCCTGCAGCACCCAGAGGGCGGTATACCAGGAAGCCGGTCAGTGTGAACTCAGGATTAAGGAGTAATCTGAAGAATCCTGCTTCACAGCCTTTGCAAGGTAAGGTCTCCCATTTACACACATAGTTCTTCTGCCATCAGCACTGGCTACTGTGTGTTTTGTGCTGCAACAGAAGAGAAAGAAATTTTACGCCATCTACGATGCCACTGCCAACTCCGTGTCCTGAAGGCACAGCAGAGGGCACCGACGCAATGCTGCATTGCAACCATGGTCTCACCAATGACGCCACCTGATGCCGTAACCGCACCGCTGCTTGCAACGCAACCTGTGGGCACGGGACTCCGCACCCCATCGCTTCACACCATCGCCTTGGTATCCCTGACAACGAAGCTCCACGCCGACATTGGCGCCACTGTTTATACCATGGTTCGACGGCATGGCAAGTTACACGATGCACCGTCATCATCCCGCACCGCAGCCTTGGCCTACTGACGCCGGCACAATGGATTCTAGTTTGTCAGCTGATGACAGTGCTTCAGCAACAACGATGCTGCTGCTTGCACTGTGACCTGCCAGCACTGTGGCGAGCACCTTATCATTTCGCACCGCAGTGCTGGTCTCACTGATGACGCTGGACGACTGTCACTGAGCCGCTGCCTGTACCATGACCTGAGGGCACCACACGCTGCACTGCTGCACTGTGCACCGCAGCCCTGACGCCCACCGACACCAGTGCTCCAATTTCAACCGCATGGAGTTCGATCTACAACGTGTGTGACTTCAAGGGCCCGATGACTCATGCATGGACCTCCTGAACTGATGCATGCAGACGCCGGCCCTCCAGGGCTTATCAAGAGTTTGCCACTGCTCTACAATTCTAAAGGTACTGCTTTGTGGGTCTTCCCGATACCATAGACGGCCCGCGATGCAGCAGTCAGCCAGAACTGTTTGGATTTGTTGTTCACAATACTGTGATAGACCCAGACAGAGCTATCGACTTCAAGGAACTATATTTCAAGTCTATTTCGATGACTGAAGATTTCTAAGTACTGTATTGTGGATTTTTATAGTTTTGGGGTTTTGTTTTGAGTATATAAAAATATTGGATATTTTTCTAAACAGGTGTGGTGTCCTTTTGTAGTGCTTTCACTGTGTTACTGTTGGTTACTTGCAAATGCTTTACACACTGCCTCTAAGATAAGCCTGACTTCTTGATCTTGGCTACCAAGGGGGTGAGCAGGAGTGTACCACCCTTATCCTGACTAGAAGGAAGGGTCCCTACTTCAACAAAGGTGCAAACCCTTGCCAACTAGAGACCTGCATTTCTAACATGAAGGTTTTGTCTTTCTTCTGTTCCTTAAATATTTTTTTTTAATGAACTTAGGGCCTGGAATAGATCTTGATGGTCTTACTGCCGTCCCTCCATGGTGATGGTCCCAAGTGCTCCACCAAGTTGTCGGTCTTTCCCCCGTGGAATTTAGATGCATGCTGGCTGACTTGCTGTCCGTGTCGAAAGAGTATTTCATGCTGCGGTAGCAGCTCACCGCTTTCGATGTGGCGCACCTGATGTCCATTGGCTAAATGGTGGCTAAACGCCTGCATACCACACTATAAAACACACTTTGTTTCAGACCACAATCCTTTGCCATTCCACTGCACCACAACATTCCAAAAGCGACTACTGGTCAGAGAAATTACAAAAAGGGGGTGGTGATGGACAGAGTATCTGAGTTAATCAGAACACTCCTACCCAGTCAACAGATCAGGGCTTGATCCATCACCGTTTTTTAGCTCACTGCACCATCCCAGTTCAGAACCTGGCTATATGCAAATTAGTCTGTCCCTGGCCCAGTGCATCATGGGAACAGGGCAGACCAAAATACCAAGCCAATTCTTCACTGGAAAGGAAACAAGCTTCCGGGGACCGGTTTCTGGTATTACAGCCGTCTTCGGCCCGGCTTGCTTGAATCCTGATGGTGCAATGAGCAAGGGACTCATGTCTGAGCATACCCTTCCACACTCATGGTGGCCAAAATAATTACAAAAAGGGGGTGGTGATGGACAGAGTATCTGAGTTAATCAGAACACTCCTACCCAGTCAACAGATCAGGGCTTGATCCATCACCGTTTTTTAGCTCACTGCACCATCCCAGTTCAGAACCTGGCTATATGCATATTAGTCTGTCCCTGGCCCAGTGCATCATGGGAACAGGGAAGACCAAACTACCAAGCCAATTCTTCACTGGAAAGGAAACAAGCTTCCGGGGACCGGTTTCTGGCATTACAGCCGTCTTCGGCCCGGCTTGCTTGAATCCTGATTGTGCAATGAGCAAGGGACTCATGTCTGAGCATACCCTTCCACACTCATGGTGGCCAAAATAATTACAAAAAGGGGGTGTGATGGACAGAGTATCTGAGTTAATCAGAACACTCCTACCCAGTCAACAGATCAGGGCTTGATCCATCACCGTTTTTTAGCTCACTGCACCATCCCAGTTCAGAACCTGGCTATATGCAAATTAGTCTGTCCCTGGCCCAGTGCATCATGGGAACAGGGCAGACCAAACTACCAAGCCAATTCTTCACTGGAAAGGAAACAAGCTTCCGGGGACCGGTTTCTGGCATTACAGCCGTCTTCGGCCCGGCTTGCTTGAATCCTGATGGTGCAATGAGCAAGGGACTCATGTCTGAGCATACCCTTCCACACTCATGGTGGCCAAAATAATTACAAAAAGGGGGTGGTGATGGACAGAGTATCTGAGTTAATCAGAACACTCCTACCCAGTCAACAGATCAGGGCTTGATCCATCACCGTTTTTTAGCTCACTGCACCATCCCAGTTCAGAACCTGGCTATATGCAAATTAGTCTGTCCCTGGCCCAGTGCAGCATGGGAATAGGGCAGACCAAACTACCAAGCCAATTCTTCACTGGAAAGGAAACAAGCTTCCGGGGACCGGTTTCTGGCATTACAGCCGTCTTCGGCCCGGCTTGCTTAAATCCTGATGGTGCAATGAGCAAGGGACTCATGTCTGAGCATACCCTGCCACACTCATGGTGGCCAAAATAATTGCAAAAAGGGGGTGGTGATGGACAGAGTATCTGAGTTAATCAGAACACTCCTACCCAGTCAACAGATCAGGGCTTGATCCATCACCGTTTTTTAGCTCACTGCACCATCCCAGTTCAGAACCTGGCTATATGCAAATGAGTCTGTCCCTGGCCCAGTGCATCATGGGAACAGGGCAGACCAAACTACCAAGCCAATTCTTTACTGGAAAGGAAACAAGCTTCCAGGGACCGGTTTCTGGCATTACAGCGGTCTTCGGCCCGGCTTGCTTGAATCCTGATGGTGCAATGAGCAAGGGACTCATGCCTGAGCATACCCTTCCACACTCATGGTGGCCAAAATAATTACAAAAAGGGGGTGGTGATGGACAGAGTATCTGAGTTAATCAGAACACTCCTACCCAGTTAACAGATCAGGGCTTGATCCATCACCGTTTTTTAGCTCACTGCACCATCCCAGTTCAGAACCTGGCTATATGCAAATGAGTCTGTCCCTGGCCCAGTGCATCATGGGAACAGGGCAGACCAAACTACCAAGCCAATTCTTCACTGGAAAGGAAACAAGCTTCCGGGGACCGGTTTCTGGCATTACAGCTGTCTTCGGCCCGGCTTGCTTGAATCCTGACGGTGCAATGAGCAAGGGACTCATGTCTGAGCACACCCTTCCACACTCATGGTGGCCAAAATAATTACAAAAAGGGGGTGGTGATGGACAGAGTATCTGAGTTAATCAGAACACTCCTACCCAGTCAGCAGATCAGGGCTTGATCCATCACCGTTTTTTAGCTCACTGCACCATCCCAGTTCAGAACCTGGCTATATGCTAATTAGTCTGTCCCTGGCCCAGTGCATCATGGAAACAGGGCAGACCAAACTACCAAGCCAATTCTTCACTGGAAAGGAAAGAAGCTTCCGGGGACCGGTTTCTGGCATTACAGCCGTCTTCGGCCCGGCTTGCTTGAATCCTGATGGTGCAATGAGCAAGGGACTCATGTCTGAGCATACCCTTCCACACTCATGGTGGCCAAAATAATTACAAAAAGGGGGTGGTGATGGACAGAGTATCTGAGTTAATCAGAACACTCCTACCCAGTCAACAGATCAGGGCTTGATCCATCACCGTTTTTTAGCTCACTGCACCATCCCAGTTCAGAACCTGGCTATATGCAAATTAGTCAGTCCCTGGCCCAGTGCAGCATGGGAACAGGGCAGACCAAACTACCAAGCCAATTCTTCACTGGAAAGGAAACAAGCTTCCGGGGACCAGTTTCTGGCATTACAGCCGTCTTCGGCCCGGCTTGCTTGAATCCTGATGGTGCAATGAGCAAGGGACTCATGTCTGAGCATACCCTTCCACACTCATGGTGGCCAAAATAATTACAAAAAGGGGGTGGTGATGGACAGAGTATCTGAGTTAATCAGAACACTCCTACCCAGTCAACAGATCAGGGCTTGATCCATCACAGTTTTTTAGCTCACTGCACCATCCCAGTTCAGAACCTGGCTATATGCAAATTAGTCTGTCCCTGGCCCAGTGCAGCATGGGAATAGGGCAGACCAAACTACCAAGCCAATTCTTCACTGGAAAGGAAACAAGCTTCCGGGACCGGATTCTGGCATTACAGCCGTCTTCGGCCCGGCTTGCTTAAATCCTGATGGTGCAATGAGCAAGGGACTCATGTCTGAGCATACCCTTCCACACTCATGGTGGCCAAAATAATTACAAAAAGGGGGTGGTGATGGACAGAGTATCTGAGTTAATCAGAACACTCCTACCCAGTCAACAGATCAGGGCTTGATCCATCACCGTTTTTTAGCTCACTGCACCATCCCAGTTCAGAACCTGGCTATATGCAAATGAGTCTGTCCCTGGCCCAGTGCATCATGGGAACAGGGCAGACCAAACTACCAAGCCAATTCTTTACTGGAAAGGAAACAAGCTTCCAGGGACCGGTTTCTGGCATTACAGCCGTCTTCGGCCCGGCTTGCTTGAATCCTGATGGTGCAATGAGCAAGGGACTCATGTCTGAGCATACCCTTCCACACTCATGGTGGCCAAAATAATTACAAAAAGGGGGTGGTGATGGACAGAGTATCTGAGTTAATCAGAACACTCCTACCCAGTCAACAGATCAGGGCTTGATCCATCACCGTTTTTTTATCTCACTGCACCATCGCAGTTCAGAACCTGGCTATATGCAAATTAGTCTGTCCCTGGCCCAGTGCAACATGGGAACAGGGCAGACCAAACTACCAAGCCAATTCTTCACTGGAAAGGAAACAAGCTTCCGGGGACCGGTTTCTGGCATTACAGCCGTCTTCGGCCCGGCTTGCTTGAATCCTGACGGTGCAATGAGCAAGGGACTCATGTCTGAGCATACCCTTCCACACTCATGGTGGCCAAAATAATTACAAAAAGGGGGTGGTGATGGACAGAGTATCTGAGTTAATCAGAACACTCCTACCCAGTCAGCAGATCAGGGCTTGATCCATCACCGTTTTTTAGCTCACTGCACCATCCCAGTTCAGAACCTGGCTATATGCTAATTAGTCTGTCCCTGGCCCAGTGCATCATGGAAACAGGGCAGACCAAACTACCAAGCCAATTCTTCACTGGAAAGGAAACAAGCTTCCGGGGACCGGTTTCTGGCATTACAGCCGCCTTCGGCCCGGCTTGCTTGAATCCTGATGCTGCAATGAGCAAAGGACTCATGTCTGAGCATACCCTTCCACACTCATGGTGGCCAAAATAATTACAAAAAGGGGGTGGTGATGGACAGAGTATCTGAGTTAATCAGAACACTCCTACCCAGTCAACAGATCAGGGCTTGATCCATCACCGTTTTTTAGCTCACTGCACCATCCCAGTTCAGAACCTGGCTATATGCAAATTAGTCTGTCTCTGGCCCAGTGCATCATGGGAACAGGGCAGACCAAACTACCAAGCCAATTCTTCACTGGAAATGAAACAAGCTTCCGGGGACCGGTTTCTGGCATTACAGCCGTCTTCAGCCCGGCTTGCTTGAATCCTGATGGTGCAATGAGCAAGGGACTCATGTCTGAGCATACCCTTCCACACTCATGGTGGCCAAAATAATTACAAAAAGGGGGTGGTGATGGACAGAGTATCTGAGTTAATCAGAACACTCCTACCCAGTCAACAGATCAGGGCTTGATCCATCACCGTTTTTTAGCTCACTACACCATCCCAGTTCAGAACCTGGCTATATGCAAATTAGTCTGTCCCTGGCCCAGTGCATCATGGGAACAGGGCAGACCAAACTACCAAGCCAATTCTTCACTGGAAAGGAAACAAGCTTCCGGGGACCGGTTTCTGGCATTGCAGCCGTCTTCGGCCCGGCTTGCTTGAATCCTGATGGTGCAATGAGCAAGGGACTCATGTCTGAGCATACCCTTCCTTAATGCCAGAAACCGGTCCCCGGAAGCTTGTTTCCTTTCCAGTAAAGAATTGGCTAGGTAGTTTGGTCTGCCCTGTTCCCATGATGCACTGGGCCAGGGACAGACTGATTTGCATGTAGCCAGGTTCTGAACTGGGATGGTGCAGTGAGCTAAAAAATGGTGATGGATCAAGCCCTGATCTTTTGACTGGGTAGGAGTGTTCTGCTTAATTCAGATACTCTGTCCATCACCACCCCCTTTTTGAATCGTACTGGTCAGAGAAGGCATGGTTTTGGTTGTTCACATTCCCACTCTCCAGTCACTTTTTTCACCTCACATTCATTTTCTTGGTGTGATTTATTTTGTTGTCTTGAATCATTATTTTCCTTTGGGATTATGTCAGGGAGACACATCCACGTTTTAAAGAGGGAGAGTTGTCAGTCATGGTGGATGAAATCATTAGAGTAGAGCTGCAATTGTTTGGAGCCCAAGTCCAAAATACAACTTTAAGTAAGAAAAGGCAAATGTATGCTAGAATAGTTGACAGAGTAAATGCTGTAGCTGACAACCTGTGCACACAGGAGGACATTAGGAAGAGGTGGAACATCCTGCAGGGCAGGGTGCATTCCCTGGCTTCCAAGTGTCACCTGTAGGCCCAGAGGACTGGTGGTGGTTCTCCCAGGTCCCCAGTACAATTGTATCCCTCTGAGGATACGATCTTGCCGATCTTACATCCTGAAGGTTTGTCAGGAATACCTGGTGGAGTGGAGTCTGGTAAGTTACACTGTACTAAGTTTCACTAAACGTCTATGTCCTGTTTGTTCTCAAAGCAAAACCAAAGGGGATGATGGACAAAGTGTTGTACATTGCAAGCACTCACCCTCAGTCAACTGATCTGGGTTTAATCCATCATCATTCTTTAGCTCACTCAGCCACCCCAGTTCAGACATGGCCATATGCAAATCAGTGTGACCCTGTGCCTCATGGGAACAGTCCAGCCTGAACTGCCAAGCCATGCCTTCCCTGGATCGGAAACAAGCATCCTGGGACCGGTTTCTGGCTAACCAGCCGTCAGCAGCCAGGCTAGCTTGAATCCAATTGCAAAGTGAGCAAGGGACCCACGTCTGGGCATACCCTGCCAACATAGGGCGAATAAAACAAAACCAAATGGGATGATGGACGGAGTGTTGAACATTGCAAGCACTCACCCCCAGTCAACTGATCTGGGTTTGATCCATCATCGTTCTTTAGCTCACTACAACACCCCAGTTCAGACATGGCCATATGCAAATCAGTCTGACTCTGTGCCACATGGGAACAGTACAGCCCGAACTGCCAAGCCATGTCTTCCCTAGATTGGAAACAAGCATCCTGGGACCGGTTTCTGGCTAATCAGCCATCACCAGCCAGGCTAGCTTGAATCCAGTGGCAAAGGGAGCAAGGGACCCATGTCTGGGCATACCATGCCAAGTTAGGGCGAACAAAGCAAAACCAAAGGGGATGATGGACGGAGTGTTGAACATTGCAAGCACTGTTTGTTCTCAACTCAGCTGTTGCCAATTTGTTCTGCACACATTTCCCTAAAATATCAGTATCAGAAAATGTTGATTGTTTGTGTGAATGTATTGTGTTACTTCTAAGATTACAGGTGTCAAACTCCATTACATGTCACATGATGGTATGGTGACTGTAAGTGTTAGTACACAAAATAACCTATTTCCCATATGTGTGTCATATTGGAAGTGTCTGTCCATTTCAACTGTATATTTTCCACAGGTATGTTCCGCTAACCATTTTGGATGTGTTGGGAAGTTGTCTTTGAAATTCATACAAATGCTATGATGCCCTGTTTCTGTTTTGTTGAAAGAACACTGCTATGTCATATTGCTCATTCTCTCTTGTCTAACATATTTCCACATATAATGAAATGTCATGTACTGATCTATCCCTATTCAATGCTCTCATTTGAAAATGGTTTGTGTTGTTTTCTTAATGATGTCCTGTTCTTCTCAACCAATTGGATTAATGTCATGAGTTTCACAAATCAACCTTTGTTGACAGTTGTACAGTATGAAAATTACTATGCTGAGCATATGTGGTAATTGAAAAAATTTACTCTGCATTGTTTACATGATGACTAATGCCAAACATCCATCCAATTTGTATAAATGTCTGTTTTGAAGTCAGCTAGGCCTTGGATTTGTCAATTATATATTTCACCTCTCCGCTGTGTTGGGTTGAATGGTTGGGAGATGTTAGGTATATTTCCTAATCACTTTATGAACATTTCAGGACATCTTATTACCTGCTTATCTGAAGTTCTACTATTTGAAATTGCAAACAGTTAAGGTAATATTTTTAGTTCCACTGAAAGCTATAATCATAATAATCTCTACCTTTTTTTCTTCGAAGTATCTACATTGTTTGTCTCAAAAGATTTGGATGTATAATCCATACTTTTACTAATACAAAGGTTCTCAATTTTTAAATAGATCCAACTGCCAGAACATGTGGTCAGGAATCTGCTACTGAAGAGACCTCCACTTCAGCCCAGATTACACTCCTGGTAATCTGGATGACAACGTGGATCCTGGTCTATCCTGTCAGCCTGAGCATCCGGTTCCGTGAGTCTCAATGGGTCCAAAGCAATACCTCCCTTCCCAGCTGTAACACCTCAGCTAACCAAAGCCTCCCCTTCCTGTGTTCCTACCTCTGTTAAACCGATCGTATGAGCCCCAGTCCTAGCTAATGTTAAGACCACAGCACCACCAGCTCCATCTCAGCCCAGTGGGATGGGGCGCACTGGGCCAAGGCACAGGGTAGTGGGTTAGGAGTCATGGGAGGGATTCTCTGGGCCAGCATAGTGAGGCCACTGTGATCAATCTCACTCAGACCACCATCGTCCAAGTCTAGATAGCCTATTATCAGTCCCAAGACATGATGGGCCAAATACTAATTGAGCTCCGGGAGATTAATCAGTTGCAGAGGGGGCTCAATTATCATATGGAGGTTCACAGGTCCAATATGGGCTCTCTGGCTGGGGTGCTGGAGGATACTTACACCCATGTGTGCAAGGTTTTCTCAGCATCGTTCACCCTTTCTTGTGGTCCTACAACATCTGGCCCATCTGCATCTCTCACAGCCTCAGGAAAGAAGGCCCTGCCACAGGAAGAACCACCTGCAGCCGCCTGAGGCCCTGCAAACATGGATCTCCACTTATCCGCAGGAGGGGATGTCCAGCCAGATTATCAGGAGGTGAGAATGGCAAGACCTCTACCACCACTAGCTAGAAACCCTGACCCTAATTTCCTCCAGTGTATGACTAGCATTCACTATTTCTGGACACATTTACCTTTCTGATGCCAGCTATAGTTTGGATATTTGACTTCAAACTATTTTGGCTCTTCGACTATGGTTTCATTGAACATGACGGACTTCTTCACTTTTTGGTTTGGTTTTTCATTTTCATCCTGAAAATGGGATATCTTGTGAACACCAGATCTTTGATCAAGAATAAGGTAGAATTCAGGGATTCTGTGTCCCTTCGTAAGCCTGACTGGGTATTCATCACAGAAGCCTGGGCCATAGATTGCTCTGGGCCTGACTTGGTGGAAGCCACCCAGTCCAGGAATGCTCTTTCTAGACTTGATAGGGAAGGGAGGACAGGGGGTGGTTTAGGAGTGCTGTATAAATACATCTACTCGTGCTTCACTGAGGCCCTTACCACTCCCACAGATCCCTATCAGGCCCTATATTTCTCTTTGAAGGTCCTACCTGAAAGTTTAATTGGAGTAGTGACCTATCGGCCTCCTGGACCCAGAGCGATGTTCAATCTGGATTTCAGTAATCGAATAGAGCTCCATCTGACAAGATCAAATATAACTCTCCTGGGTGATTTTAATTTTCATTTAGAGAAGACCCTGTGTACAGAAACGTAGGTTTTCTTGGATACTATGGACTCTTGTGGCCTTCCCGAGCTGGTTAGGAGCCCCAATCATAGAGCAGGACACATTATAGATGCCATTTTTTTCTAATGATCCTAGAATTAAGGTGAAGGATTCTATCACACTTTGTTGGTCTGATCATTATTCCATTCCATTCCATCAGCAAACTGTAGGATCTCACCCAGAGCTTAATATCAAACACCGAGGGGAGATGAAGAGAAACCTTAGGCTCATCAACAAGGAGGACCTTCTTAACAGACTTAGCAATTTGGATGCCTCCTTCATTCGGATGTCAATTCAAACTATTATATCTTTTCCAATTGGCTTTCGGCAACTTTGGATTCTCTTGCTCCCCTTATAGAGCACTATTCGGCTCCTTGGTTCTCGGAAAGACTGAGAAAGCTTAGACAAGTATGCCGACACCAGGAAAGGAAATAGCACCGTGATCTTATATCTGATGGAAGATATTTGCACAAACTTAGACTGAGAGAATAAAAATTAGCTATTAATGAGGAAAAGGTATCATATTATTCTAGGATGACAGAATACCTAAAGTCCCCAAGGGCACTTTTCATTGTGATTAATTCCCTCCTGGCCTCCACTGCAAGTGCTAACACTGACGTTTCACAACGCCCTTCTGAAAAAACCCAAGGCGGACCCCAAGGACCTCAAGAACTTCTGGCCCATCTCCCTGCTCCCGTTCCCGGCAAAAGTGACAGAGAAGATTGTCAACAAACTGCTAATCCGATACCTCGAAGACAACAACATCCTGGACCCTTCCCAATCCGGCTTCCGCAGCAACCACAGCACCGAGACCACCCTCACCGACGCCACCGACGACATCAGGATCCTGATGGACAATGGCGTAACAGCTGCCCTCATCCTCTTGGACCTGTCAGCTGCCTTTGACACGGTTTGCCACCGCACCCTATCAGCGCGCCTCCATGACGCCGGAATTCAAGAGAAGGCCCTGGCCTGGACCCCATCCTTCCTCTCCGGCAGAACCCAGAACGTCCGCATCCCACCCTTCCGCTCAAAAATAACCGAGATCATCTGCGGCATCTCACAGGGATCCTCCCTTAGCCCGACGTTGTTCAACATCTACATGGCACCTCTCGCCCACATCGCACGACAGCACAACCTCAACGTCATCTCCTACGCCGACGACACCCAGCTAATCATATCCCTCACCGAAGACCCCCACACCGCCAAAGCCAACCTCCACAGAGGAATGAAGGCCGTCACTGACTGGATGAAGGACAGCAGACTGAAGCTGAATTCAGACAAAACGGAGGTCCTCATCCTCGAACCTACCCCATCAGCCTGGGACGACCCCTGGAGGCTCACATTGCTAGGTGCAACCCCGGAACTCACCGACCACGCAGGCAACCTGGGGTTCATCCTCGACTCCACCCTCTCCATGACCAAGCAAGTCAACGCTGTCTCCGTGTCCTGCTTCAACACCCTCCGAATGCTCCGCAGGATCTTCAAATGGATCCCCCTCGACACGAGAAAAACCGTCACCCAGGCCCTCATCACCAACAGATTCGACTACGGAAACGCCCTCTACTCAGGAACAACAACCAAGCTCCTGAGACGACTACAACGAATCCAGAACGCCTCGGCACGACTGATCCTCGATGTCCCCCGACGCAGCCACATCACACCCCACCTGAGAGGCCTGCACTGGCTCCCAGTCAACAAGAGGATCACCTTCAAACTCCTCATCCACGCACACAAAGCGCTGCACAACACCGGACCAACATACCTCAACAACCGACTCAGCTTCCACACCCCCACCCGCAACCTCCGCTCTGCCACCCTCGCACTCGCCACAGTTCCTCGTATCCGGAAAACCACCGCCGGCGGCAGATCCTTCTCCTAACTCGCCACCAAGACCTGGAACGCTCTCCCTACCAGCCTACGACAGACCCAGGACCTGCTGGCCTTCGGAACACTTCTCAAGACCTGGCTCTTCGATCAGTGACAGCCCCCCCCAGCGCCTTGAGACCCTCACGGGTATGTAGCATGCTTTAAAAATGCTTGATTGATTGATTGATTGATTGAGGGTCTTTGTGATAAAATGGCATGCTTTTTTCATGCCAAAATCATGATATATATTTCTCCCTGGAGACTCTCCACGCTGGAGGGACAAAGGTGGATCTCCCATTGGATCCTTTGGTTGCGAATCATTTGGTAACTCCTATGAAGGAAGGCCACTTGTGCTCCTTCCCTCCCATATTGCAAGAGGACACTGAGCAGCTGTTAAGTGGAATCAGGTCTGGTTGCTTGCTGGAGCCTTGTCCTTTGAAAATCTTGAAACTGAGAATGGAGGCTGTTGCTCCACCTTTGCCCTCAATCCTTAATGCTGGTATAACATTGGGCCAGTATCCAATTGCGTGGAAAACTGCGGTAGTTAAACCTCTTTTAAAGAAGCCCTCTTTGGATCCAGCGGAGCTAAAGTACTACTGGCCCATTTCCCTGTTGCCTCTCCCAGCAAAATTCTGGAGAAACACTTGAACTTCCATCTTAGCTCCTATTTGGATGATCACCAGCTGCTCAATGGCTTGCAGCATGGGTTCAGAAGTGAGCACAGTACCAAGACAGCGTTAACAACATCCGAAATCAGGTTGACGCCGGTCACGCCACCTTACTGATACTTCTGGACCTTACAGAGACCTTCGATACTATCTCTCCTTTAAGATTGGCTGGGAGACTCAGGAAAATAGGGATTGAGGGCTCCATCCTTAATTTGCTTACCTCATTCCTTATGGATTGGTCACAAAGAGTTAAGATGGGCCAATTCTTCTCAGCTCCCAATCAGTTGTTCTGTGGAGTTCCTCAGGGATCCTCATTGAGTCCTATCCTTTTTAATATTTACGTAGCCCCACTTGTCAGGGTAATAAGATCTTTTGGTCTTGAAGTGCTATCCTATTTTGATGACACTCAAATCATGATTACTATTACCGAGAGTGTTGAAGCATCAGAGGCAAATTTTTAAAACTGTATGCAGGCAGTGGCTTCCTGGATGGTAGAGAACTATCTAAGACTCAATGGGGATAAAACTGAGGTTTTAAATTTTGGAAACAATCAGGAGATTTGGTCAGAGGCCTGGTGGCCCGACACGCTTGGATCCTGCCCCCGCCCTGGCCATTGCGCCAAAAATCTAGGCATCATAGTTGATACCTCCCTTTCATTGGGCCCACAAATAAATAGAACAGTTTCTACCTGTTTTGGAATGATAAGGACCCTTAAAAAGATCTCTCAATTTCTCTCCTTTCCCTCACGGAAGCAGGCAGTTGTGGCCCTTGCGTTGTCTAGATTAGACTCTTGTAATGCCCTTTATGTAGGGATAAATAAGAGGCTTATGCATCGACTTCAACTATTGCAGAATGCCGGTGCCAGGCTGGTGATGGGCCTTCCCAAATATCACTTAGTTTCGGCAACCATCAGCAATTTGCTCTGGCTTCCGCTGGGGCGGAGAATTGAATTCAAAGCCCTGTGCTTGGTACATAAGGCCTTCTACAATTTGCGGTCAGAAGGCATTAAAAAAAACTATTTTGGAGATATACCCCGCTAAGCAGCAAAGATATGCCAGCAAGAACCTGGTGATAGTCCGCAGGTTTAGGAAAGCCAGATTGGGGGGTAGGACCTTCTCGCTGGATGCAGCTAAACTTTGGAACTCCCTTCCTCTTTCAATCATGGCTCTGGAAACCCATTTTCTGTTCTTAAGGCCTTGAAGACCTGGCTCTTCACCATTTCAAATCTGTAAGCCTTTTGCCTTTGGGCATCTCTGTCCCCTGACCCCTTTCCGCAGCACCTTGACACCCCTGGGCTAAGTTCACGCTTTACAAAACTTATATTCATTCATTCATTCCTCTTTAATTTCTTCACATTTAGCTCAATAAATTTGCAACTAAAAAACCCATAGACTGGTGTTGTGTATCGCAACTCTATCAATGCATTTGTTTCCTTCCTTCATAACTGAAGAATTACAAAAATCAAATGATTGTGTACCCAACCATGATTTCCAAACAAATATACCATTTCATTGTCTACTACTATGTTTATTCCATTTGGCTAATAATTGTGTGTCAACATGTCAACCAACATAACAATCCATACATGGCACTAATACTCAGTTGCCAGTCTTCACATTTCCAGTTCCAGACCTTCCTAATATGGAAGAAGAGGATATATCCAAAACAATCAGATTGAATAGGCAAATTATCATTGATTCATGTCATCAGCTAGAGCCAGATCGTCTAGAAACCCACATCAATAACACCAATAGACAAGATATCTTTGGAATGTCAAAGCCAGGTTTCAGTGGTGTGGCACAAGAAGTATGTCCTATCACTGTATATTATATCTTTTTGGTATAATATTCACTGTATTTTTCATGTTTTTTTTATATTTTAAAATTTGTTAAATATGTTTCAGTTTATTTAATGTAGGTTATTTGAATTCTCACATTTTAGCAATGTGGTATAGGGTTTTTCCTGAAGTAAGATGGGAAGGGTTTTAAAAGTGTTTGTTTTAGTATATTTTATTTTTATGTATTCAAAATATTTTAGGGAGACTTTTGTGTAACTTATTTATGAACTATTATTTATTGAATAGTTTTTTATTTAACATTTCAAAAATATTTTTACTGATAATTTTTTAGTGGGAAGATATTTCAGTGTTATAGTTTTTTAAAATTGGTAAAGAGATTATAGGCTAATTGTTTCGTTTCTAAATTGAAGTAAATTTATTTTTTATATTTATTTAAAAAATATATTGATGAACTAATATTTACTTTAAATTGTATTAAAAAATTTAATATAATAGATAGTGTTTAGTTAAGCTAATTTCTGGAGATTTTAGGGTGTTTTGTTTTTATTACATAACTAGCTTACCCATCGCGCGTTGCTGTGATCTCAGAAGAAAGGAAATTCAAGGAAACTTGTTATGATAACATTCAATTTACATTGTGTTATTTTTATTGAAACTTATTCATTTTAATATGGAAAACATTTGAAAGTGTCGTTTTAATTCTATTTATTTATTTGAGTGCTTGTGGATGCATAATTGGAAAAAATCAGTATTCGAAAGATTATGAGGGCCCTGGGGGCCGATATTTAAAAGAATGTTATGCCAGAAACCTTCGCGGGAGTGTACTCAACAACTTCCCAAAGTTTCATGGCGATCAGATGAATGGTGTAGTAATGCATATGCCAGAAACCTTCTCAGGAATGTACTCAACAACTTCCCAAAGTTCATGGCGATCGTATGAATGGTGTAGTAATGCATATGCCAGAAACCTTCGCTGGAGTATACTCAACAACTTCCCAAAGTTTCATGGCTTACCCGTCACGTGTTGCTGCGATCTCAGAAGAAAGGAAATTCAAGGAAACTTGTTATGATAACATTCAATTTACATTGTGTCATTTTTATTGAAACTTATTCATTTTAATATGGAAAACATTTCAAAGTGTCGTTTTAATTCTATTTATTTATTCGAGTGCTTGTGGATACATAAATGGAAAAATTCAGTATTCGAAAGATTATGAGGGCCCTGGGGGGCCGATATTTAAAAAACAATTATGCCAGAAACCTTCGCGGGAGTGCACTCAACAACTTCCCAAAGTTTCATGGTGATCGGATAAGTGGTGTAGTAATGCATATGCCAGAAACCTTCGCGGGAGTGTATTCAACAACTTCCCAAGGTTTCATGGTGATTGGATGAATGGTGTAGTAATGCATATGCCAGAAACCTTTGCTGGAGTGTACTCAACAACTTCCCAAAGTTTCATGGCTTACCCGTCACGCGTTGCTGCAATCTCAAAAGAAAGGAAATTCAAGGAAACTTGTTATGATAACATTCAATTTACATTGTGTCATTTTTATTGAAACTTATTCATTTTAATATGGAAAACATTTCAAAGTATTGTTTTAATTCTATTTATTTATTCGAGTGCTTGTGGATACAAAAATGGAAAAATTCAGTATTCGAAAGATTATGAGGGCCCTGGGGGGGGCCGATATTTAAAAAATAATTTATGCCAGAAACCTTCGCGGGAGTGTACTCAACAACTTCCCAAAGTTTCATGGCGATCGGATGAATGGTGTAGTAATGCATATGCCAGAAACCTTCGCGGGAGTGTACTCCACAACTTCCCAAAGTTTCATGGCTTACCCGTCGCACGTTGCTGCGATCTCAGAAGAAAGGTAATTCAAGGAAACTTGTTAAGATAGCATTCAATTTACATTGTGTCATTTTTATTGAAACATATTCATTTTAATATGGAAAACATTTCAAAGTGTCGTTTTAATTCTATTTATTTATTTGAGTGCTTGTGGATACGTAAATGGAAAAATTCAGTATTCGAAAGATTATGAGGGCCCTGGGGGGCCGATATTTTAAAAAACAATTATGCCAGAAACCTTCGGGGGAGTGTACTCAACAACTTCCCAAAGTTTCATGGTGATCGGATGAATGGTGTAGTAATGCATATGCCAGAAAACTTAGCGGGAGTGTACTCAACAACATCCCAAAGTTTCATGGCAATCGGATGATTGGTGTAGTAATGCATAAAGGACAAACAGACAGACAGACAGACAGACATACATTCGTTTATATATATATATATATATATATATATATATATATATATATATATATATTCACTGAAAAAACCATAGTTTATAGACCATATATAGTTAGGAATTAGCATTTACAAAACCTTGAAAATTCACTGAAAAAACCATAGGATATAGACCATATATAGTTAGGAATTAGCATTTACAAAACCTTATTTTACTCACACAAAACCATTGAAATTCGCATATATAGTTAGTTGCACTAACTATATATCGCGCACCCGCAATCCACTGCTGATCATGTCACATATTACATCATTCATGACATGGTCAGTGACATCACTGATGACATCACTGATGACATCTCAAATGACATCACTGATGACATCACTGATGACATCTCAAAGGACATCACTGATGACATCACTGATGACATCTCAAATGACATCACTGATGACATCACCGATGACATCACTGATGACATCACCGATGGCATCTCAAATGACATCACTGATGACATCACTGATGACATCACTGATGACATCTCAAATGACATCACTGATGACATCACTGATGACATCTCATTTGACATTACTGATCACATCACTGATGACATCATTCATGGGATAATACGATGAACCTCTTCAGACTCTAATATAACCTTAGATACACTCAGTGTAAACAGACACTCACAGACTGTCACTCATCCATGGAGTTACTCACACACCTAGTCAGTCATGCAAAGAATCAATCACACCTCCATTTCCTCAACTATACAGTTATACACACCTTACTTATTCAAACATATACTAACACATATTTACTCTCTCATACAATCCCTGATACAAGTTCACAATGATCCATACAGCCACTCACACATTCACTGGATCTTATGCACAGTTATTTATATATGTCAACTCTCACATGTACTGTGTTTTACATATGTACTTACTTTGACATGTAGCACTGAGATATCCATTCACTCACCAATACACTCATGCACACAGTCAACCGCCCATACAGCTGTTTCCACATGCACTTTTGAACCCATACATCTAGTGAATCAACTGCTCACACATCTATGCACAGAGTCATACACCTCCCAGCCACCCACACACACACTCAGTCTCCCATACAAATACTTGGGCAACCAATCAATAACCCATATAGTTACTCATATAGCTACTGATCAACACATGCAGCAGTTTACAGAACAACAGACATAATGATGCACAAATTAAGACAGTTTAGTCACTAACCCATGCACTCAGTGAGACACATTTAATCACTCACTCATACAGTCAGTCATGCACCTACTAAATCCTTCATCCAGACACTTATACATCCATTCATTCTTCAATATGTAAGACATATTTTAACTTTACAGAAACATACAGTCACTGGATGTTGTCATCAGTGATGTCATCAGTGATGTCATTTGAGATGTCATCAGTGATGTCATCAGTGATGTCACTGACCATGTCATGAATGATGTAATATGTGACATGATCAGCAGTGGATTGCGGGTGCGCGATATATAGTTAGTGCAACTAACTATATATGCGAATTTCAATGGTTTTGTGTGAGTAAAATAAGGTTTTGTAAATGCTAATTCCTAACTATATATGGTCTATAACCTATGGTTTTTTCAGTGAATTTTCAAGGTTTTGTAAATGCTAATTCCTAACTATATATGGTCAGTCAGTCAGTCAAACAAAACTTTATTTGATTTGTTAAAACCTTAAAAGTACATTCCACTTTCCGTGATAAGAGAAAGGACAACAGAAAACATGGTAATATTCAACAAGAAAAAGAGCAGCAGCATAACAAGATAATATTAAAACCACAATTACACCTCAAGATACTTAAAATTAACTTCTCTTATTCCTTTTAAAACGGAGTACTATAACATTATTTGTTAAAATCGCTAAAATTTCCTATATATACCTTCTTCAGAATGCAGTTTTTACTACTATTGTCCCTTAGTATCTCTACCTTTATTCAGGGATAAGGGCTACACTATACATGTTCTTCTGCGCATTTGAGGAACCACCTAACTTTATTCATATATTTCCCCAACGCGCAGGCTATGTCTAAAGTCTCCATTTCCACCAAAAGAGTGGCAGCTTGCATTCTGTGCGTAATCTTATATTTTTTAAAAATCGGACATAAAAACTCCTTTCGAAAGTCTAAAAATCTCGTACAATCTAATAAAATATGTGACATATCACAAGTGGTTCCTAAAGTGCAAGTGCATTTCCCATTACTTCCTATCATTGAATTTCGAACCCCGTTATTTGCATAGCATGGGTTTATGCCAATTCGCATTTTCAGGACTTCTCGCCTCAGACTATGGCTGGGTAACCGGTCCACGTAAGGGAAGTGTTGACTGCTCTCCCAAGCCACTTTCATGTGTGCTACCGAGGTCTTTTGAGCAAGGTATTCCTGGTCATAACTACGGGACATATTGACCCCCTGAGTCTTTAATTCTTTTTTCCCAAATATTATGGGGTCTTGTGGCAAACATAACCTCAAATCTAGCACCCCATAAGCCTTGCTTATTGAGGCTCTTACCTCTTTTGCCCAGGGGAGCTCACTATTGATAATTTCCTCCTTAGCCCATTGGGAGATTTTAGCAATTTCCCCTACTCCCAACCGCTGATAGAAGCGTACAAGGCTCATACAAACTGTAATAGCCCAGGAGGTTATTCCCAGCTCCAGTCGTGCTGCCTGCACCATAGAGGATTTTGGCAGAGCGAATAAGCTTTTTAATATATTTCCCTCTTCACTATCCCAGGAGGTCTTGCCACTGAGATAAATAACCTCGGCTCCATACAGAAATTGTGGGGGGACCATTGCTTGATAAGCTTTTAAGACCGGTCTATCTGACCTTTCACCATAGGTGTTATTAAAGCTTTTTAGGCCTTTGACCGATGCCAATGCCCTTATTTTTAGTGCTTGCAGGTGTGTATGCCATTTCAGGTTACCTGAGAACCACATTCCCAAATATCTATAGTTGGTCACCCTCTCAAGCAAGGTTGTGCCAAGATACCACGAGAACTTCACTTTCCTTCTCCCAAAACATACTATTTTGGTTTTATCCATATTTACCACTAGTTTTCTACTCGTACAGTAATCTTTAAACCTATTGAGTTTTCTCTGGAGGCCTATCTCTGTTTGATCCATTATTACTAGGTCATCGGCATAAAGGAGGCACGATATGTGCCTTCCTCCCAACTTCGGGTTCGCCCCTCTGACATCTCTTAATACTTGGGGTAGGTCAGCTAAAAACAGGGAAAACAGCAGGGGGGCTAGGACGCACCCCTGTCTTAAGCCGTTTCCAATAGGGATTCTCCTGGTCAGTCCTCCATCCGTGTCCAATATTATCTGTGCCCAATTTTCTGTATGTAATGCTTGGACAAGGGCCAGCAGGTCATCCTGTAGTTCATACCCTGTTAGTGTTGACCACAGCTGGTCCCTGTCCACAAGATCAAAGGCTGCACGGAAGTCAACGAAACAGCAGAATAGGTCACTCCTCTGATCAATTGACTTCCGTGCGATGGACCACAGGGCAAAACAATGGTCAATCGTTGAGTGGCCTTCTTTGAACCCCCCCTGCTCTGGGGATATTATCTGTTTGTCTTCCACCCACTCCTTTAGAATCCCTAGGATTACCTTAGAAAAAACCTTTTCGCCTATATCCAAGAGGTTTATTAAGCGGTAATTTTTAGGGGTGTTTACATCACCTTTTTTATGGATTGGCCTAACAATAGCCCCTTTCCAATTTGCAGGGAATTCACCTGAATTTAGGATCCATAAAAACATATTTGAAAGGAACTCTGCCCACCATTCTATGTTTGTTTTTATTATGACAGCTGGCAGGTTGTCAGGGCCGGCTGCCCGTGTTAGGTTTAGTCTAGATATTATGGTTCTAATTTGATCTGGGAGAAAATGGGTCTTTAATTCTTCACTTATTCCTGGCCAGGCATTTACCATTATTCCCTCCCTCATTGGCCATTTCCCATAAATTTCCTCTAGATAGGCCAGCCACTTGTCCTCTGGTACTGCGCACTGCATGGTCCCTTGTGCTTTCCCCATACAGTCCTGTATTAGCCTCCAGAAGCCTTTCACATTTTTGTCTTCAATTGTCACGAGTAAATTATCCCAACATTTGTCCTTAAAACACCTTTTTTTATCTCTAATAACTGACTTATATTTTAGCTTCATTTTTTTGAGATCTGATACCACTTCCTCACTATAGTTACCTCTGAGTTGTCTTTCTTGTTTCCTAATACCGGCCTTTAATTTCCGGCATTCGGCATCAAACCAGTGTTTGTTATTATTAGGGTATAATGTCGCATTATTTACTGGTTTTTGGATATTGCACTTTAACTTAATCCGGAGGCATTCCACCAATTGCCTTATTATGCCCTCGTACCAGGCTATACTTCCTTCTGGTACAAGGTTACCCAAATTCACAGTTAGCTGATATGCACTTAGTTTCTGTATATATTCCTCGGTGATTCATGTTGTTAACCGCTTGGGGTATTCTACATCTACTGATAACACTTTTTGTCTTTGCGGGTGGCTATTTACCTGAAGTTCAACCTGCAGTGGATGGTGATCACTACCCTCCACCCCCAAAATTTCGAACTGCTTGATAAGGTGGAAATGCCAGGCCTGTATGAATACATAGTCTATGGGGCACATTTGTTGCCCTACCTTAAAGGTGCGCTTCGCAGGCCTGTCTGCTTCCTTTCTACCGTTGGTACATACAAATCCCATAACCCCCAACAGTTGCCCGAGCTTATCATCTTTACTTGAGGTTTCACAGCTGGGGAATTGTGCCTGCTCTATTTTATATGCATCCAACAAGTCCTTCAACCAAGAATCCATTGATTTAGGATTCAATTTATGGTTGAAGTCTCCCAATATTACGAGCACATCCTTTGGAAACCGGTTACACACCCCATCTAGGTCAGTTTTTAAGTGTTCCAAGTCTGCCTTATATTCATTTACTTTCCCTTTCTGAATATATACATTTATAATGCATAGGCTTTCACCCCCCAACATGTTGTTTGTTGTTCGCACTCTATTGCCCAGTGCCCAGTTACACTGTAGTTCCAGGGGTTCAATGTCCTTGGCAATCCTTGTAGAAATCAGCGTCATCAAACCCCCTGAGGGTCTGCCCACCGTGTTCCTTTTAGCGGCTTTTACATAATGAGTGAAACCTACCGTAGCTGGGATTTCGCCACACAGCCAAGTTTCCTGGAGGCAAACGATATCGTTTTTCCTCAAGATATTTTTAAAATTTTCCTGTATCGCTATTCTATTGTACCCATTTATGTTCCAGGTCATTATTGATAGGCTGTGCGGCGCTCCTGCTTCCTAGTCGATCTCACTCATAAAACCATCTTCCTCACTACTCATATATGCCAGCTCTCTGTATCTGTTCCCAGCAAGTACTTCTTCCATGTCCCACCTTTGGTCGTTGGGTCTTATCGTGATTTCTAGGGCGTCGTTGGTACCTCTCCCCAGATTGATCATTTTTATTTGTCTGTCCCCTAGAGCTGCGTGATTTCTAAGGAAAGGAGTCCCTAACTTATCCGAGAATACATCCTTCCTTTTTAGTATTCTAATGCCTTCCCTTAGCATCTCGGACTCTGCCTTTTCTATAGCATCCTTTATTAGGGCTGAGTGGAGTAAAACCTTAGTTATTTCCTCCCCCTTACTGTTTACTGTGAACCCCACTTCTTTTAGATCTTTAGTGCTAACATTTCTTAGACTGGGGCACTTCCCAAATGAGGATAGTAGCTGGGAGCGATTCAAGGGGTTTAATTTCTTAGTTCTTTTCCCCCCTTTCGCCTGTCCTATTGACTCTACAAATATCCAAGTGTCAGTGGGTAATACTGTCTGTTGATGTTGGCGATTCCCTCCTATTGTTACTCCCCTTGAGTGCCAACTAGCTTCTTCTCCTCCCCCTTTTTTGACCCCTTTCCAGTTACTTGGGTGGGGTCCCTCCGCACTTGGGGACATCTCCCTCTCCCGCTCTACTCTTACACTCTTTTTCACCCCTGGGGGATTTCTCCTATTAGCCTTTTTGTTCTCTCCCATATCCCTCCTCATTATCCCCTTGCGTTGTACCTCATGTCGGCTGCTATTTGCCCCTTTCTCTACGATATCTAACTTTTTAGATCCTTGCCTTGCTATCTTATTTATTGACTTATATATTGGCGTTTCCCCCCCCCTGTGATCCTGGTACTTTTTAGAGTAGCAGCTGGGTCGGGCCTTAATTCCTTTCCTTCTCCTTGGTATATTAGACCTTCTATATCTCTCATCCCCATACCTCTTTATAAGCATGGGGCGGTAGGATACATATTCTGTTGGTTCATTCTCTGGGGGCTAGTCACCTCTTCCACTTCTTCCCCCCTATCCACTTTATTATCCTCCTTTGTTTCTACAGGTCTTACAATTGAGGGCATCAAGTTTTTAATCTGTGCTAATTCCCCATTTATGCCCTTAAATTGATCACCATGTCTTTTCAGAATGTCATTATTTAATACTGTAACCTCCAGAATGCCCTGCAGAGTCTTCTGGAGCATTAGCATTACTTCGAGCATGGATTGGCCGTTAGAACCCGTCACCTCCAGGCTACATAAGGATATGTCGGATGCATCTAATCCCACTATTTTTGGGGATCCTAGACTCTCATGATCCTTTTGACAGGGAGTCTCCCCAGTAATGTTCCCTTCTCCCAAGGAGTCACTACAGACTACTCGTTCTTCGTTCGCCATATCTGCACCTAAATCCTGGGTGCAAATCGACTGAAACATCCTTGGGGAAGATGAAAGACGCGGTTCCATTGGTATCTCAGCGATATTAAAGTCAGTCTGATTCAAGGCCTCTGTGCTTGATGCGGCCGGATCCTCGATAGATTGCGTGGTCTCAATTTCAATTGTGTCCTTTTCTGCTCTCTCTTTCCCCATGAAATGTTTACCGATAAAATCCTTAATGGTTTTTGATACCACCGACCCCCCTTTTGCGCCTGTTGACCTGGCAGATGCCGGCGCTGGCTGCGGGGTTGTGCTTGAGGAAGGGGTTGCTCTGATGGATATTGTTCTGCCAGCAATCGGTGTTACCATCTCATTATTTACCATCTCATTATTTACGTCAGCCAAGCCTTTGGGTGAGCCTGTCGCATTCACTGTTCCCGATTTATTTGCAGTTTTTTTACTATTTCTTACCACTCTGCGTGGTTTAGTTTTCCCTAGGGCCATTGTTTTTCCTATGTTCTTACTTTGCGTTCTTCTTCTCAGCTTCCCGCAGGTTACGGAGGGGTTTCCTTCACCTTAGGGCTTCCACCACTTATTTGGTGCACAGCAATCCCCACTCCGCACAAGCTTCCCCTGGATAATTATTATTTATATATCTATATGTTTATAAGGGGAAGTACAATGTTAACCTCACTTACCTCTGTTTCTATGAGCCAGCACTCTTTCCTCCTCCTCCTCACTTAGGCTCCTATTGGTTATTCCATAATGTTGCCAATTTGCAGCAGCAGCAGCTTTATATTAGATCATATGCTCCTCTCTGCTCCACTCTCAGTTCTGGTCCAGACGTTGCCCCTTCTTGATGGAGGCACCCAGTTACTTCCCTGGATACTGTTCTGGGCACTCTCCTGGGGGTCACCACGTCTTATGCGCGACTCCTCACGCTGACCTGGGCCACACACTGCCTCTAAACGGCCGCTGGAGGTGCAGCGCTGCGCTCCCTCGGATCCTCGGCAACCACCTTTCACAGCTCCAAAACTTGCCGCCTCCCGAGGGATCCGACAATCTACCAGGGCTCCAGCTGTGCCCCAAATGAACCCAGCACCACTCCGGCACCGGCCGCGGCGGCAATGGCGGTAACAGCAACGGCCGAAAAACGGCCGAAAAACGGCCGGTAAACGCGCCCGCGGCAACCCGAAATCGGAAGTCCTGGAGCGCCACCTGCTGGTGATCGGAAGTGAGGACGGGAGGATCTGCAGGTGCTGGTACGAGTGCTTACAATCGGCTCAGAAACAGAGGTTTCACAAAGGAATTCACCAGGTCTATAACCTATGGTTTTTTCAGTGAATTTCAATGTTTTTTTAATAGCAAATATCAAAAGCTGTAAAATGTATTCTTCTTTTAAAGGAAAAATATATTTTATATGTATTTAATATAATTTTTTTATGTATATAAATTTTTTGAGGGAACGAATTTATCAACTATCATGCTGAAGAAGAGTGTGGGGAAAAAAAAACAAAGAGGAGGACTAAGAGGAAAGAACAATCCGTTCAAAAATACAATTGCTTTAAAGCATGAAGTGCTTTTCCACACATTTACATTTAAATAACCCATATTAGAACATACAAAATATCTACAGAGGAGACGGTGTACATTGAATTTTAGACTCTTCATTGGTACCTACATGTTGGTACTTACATCACCCACACAACATAACAACCGGGACGCTGTCACAGATATATATATTTTTTTTAACGTTAATTTCTCAAAATCCACTGGAGCACATATCTTGAGACCTAGCAAAGGCACATCGGGCAAACAGTCTCTACAATTTTGCCAAGTTTCATAGAAATCCATTCAGCCGTTCGAGCTAAAAGTGAGTCCAACCGCCCTATGGAAAACTCAATGTTAAAAACACGTTTTGGGACCCCCTTTTTTCTCGGCCCCCGCTTGATGAAACCTCCCCAAACTGTCAGGGGACGCTCAGAAACAAAATGTGCCATTTTCCTGAAAATTGCAGCCAATTCCGTCGATCAACGCCAAAGTTATTCAACATAGAATTTTCAGAAATCCCTATTCAAAAAAATCCTAACTATATATACCTACTGGCGACCGCCAGTAGGTAATATATATATATATATATATATATATATATATTTTCACACTCGTACCCTCTCAGCGACGCGCCCACCATCCGGAGCCATCAACAGGAAGAGAACGGGAGACCCAGAGTGCAGGTGAGTTCTTTTATTTATCAGTACACCACGGCAGCATAACGTTTCAGCCTACACAGAGGCCTTGGTCACATGACGCACCGAGAGAGTTGCGTGAATTTAAAGTGCTCGTGCATTCAAAATAGTACTTTCTGATTGGTTGGGTGAATTTTGGGGGGGTGTCCAAATTTGATTATTGACAGCGTGTTGCGATTGGTGTAGGGACACCAGACCATTTATGTGTTGCCTATTACATTAGTATGTATATATATAACATTTCTATGGCAAAATGAAACCCCTCATTTTGTTCCTTTTCAAATTAAATGTATTAAGTGTTACCACTTTATTCCAATCAAGATGACTTCAGGTGTGCCATACTTTTGTCATAAGTAAGACTGTTAGCGTTCTAGTTGTTCTTTAGAACACTCTGGGACATTCTGTCATTGGGCTATAGTTGGGCTACATCTGGCTGATATTTGGGCTACATTTGTTTTTTTTTGTCTCTGGTGGCCATCTTTGGGCTACATTGGGCTACATTGGGCTACATTGGGCTACATTTGGGCTGTAACATATATATAGCCCAATGTAGCCCAATATATATTTTTCAAAGTTAATTTTCGTAAAAACCACTGGAGCATATATCTTGAGACATAGCAAAGGCACATCGGGCTACCAGTCCCTACAATTTTGCCAAGTTTTGTGGAAATCCATTCAGCTGTTCGAGCTAAAAGTGAGTCCAACCGCCCTATGGAAAACTCAATGTTAAAAACACGTTTTGGGACCCCCCTTTTTTCTCGGCCCCCGCTTGACGAAACCCCCCCCCAAACTTTCAGGGGACGCTCAGAAACAAAATGTGCCATTTTCCTGAAAATTTCAGCCAATTCCGTCCATCAACGCCAAAGTTATTCAACATAGAATTTTCAAAAATCCCCAATCAAAAAAATCCTAACTAAATATACCTACTGGCGACTGCCAGTAGGTAATATATATATATATATATATATATATATATATATATATATATATATATATATATATATTACCTACTGGCGGTCGCCAGTAGGTATATATAGTTAGGATTTTTTCCCTATGGGATTTTTGAAAATTGTATGTCTAATAACTTTGGCGTTTGTGGACGGAATTGGCTGAAATTTTCAGGAAAATGGAACATTTTGTTTCTGAGCAGCACCTGGAAATTTGGGGGGGGTTCGTCAAGGGGGGGCCGAGAAAAAAGGGGGGTCCCAAAACGTGTTTTTAACATTGAGTTTTCCATAGGGCGGTTGGCCTCACTTTTAGCCCGAACGGCTGAATGGATTTCCACGAAACTTGGCAAAATTGTAGGGACTGGTAGCCCGATGTGCCTTTGCTAGGTCTCAATATATGTGCTTCAGTGGATTTTGAGAAATTAACGTTCAAAAAAAGATATATATCTGTAACAGCGGACCGGGCAGCGCTCCGGTTCGCGTACCAGACGCGTAACGGAACTTCGCGAGGAGAAGCTGATTGGCTCTCCGGTGTCTGTCAACATTCTAAACAGTCCGGAGCGGCCGCCATCTTGTCTCTCGGTAGGATTGAGAGACAAGAGGAGGCCAAAACAAAGGGGGAAATGACCATAAGGGGGCATAGTAGATCCTCCCTGACCCCCTAGGTTTAATGTGGAGGCTTTAAAAGGGCCCCGCGGGGCAAAAAAAGAAAAAAAACATTTTTCGTTTTTTTGCGTGGGTAGCGCCCGGTTCGCGAACCGGGAAGCGTTCTGGGCAGCGTACTATAAGGAAAAAAGAATGATAGACTTTTCAAATACTGTATGTTAATTGATTGTTGGTTTTGTTGATTATTTTTTAATTTTTTTTATTTTTTAAGCAATTATTTATTATTGTAATTGTGTTTCAAAATTTAATAACATTTCTAACATTTCACTAGTTTATGAATTACATATAAAAATGATTAAAGACTCAAATAATTTTTTAATATTACATATATTTTATTTTTCGGATTGTTTTTCAAAATTTAATAGAATGTCTAACATTTGACTGTCAGATATGTCCTCTTGTTGAGTGAACATAACTTCCCACATTTGACCGTCATCATAATGAAGTAAATGATCCACAGATTCTACACATTGAACAAATTCATGGTCCCGTGATTCATCCATGAAATCTGAGTCATCATTATCCTCAATATCTTTTTCTGTGTTGTTCTCCAGAACAATTTCGAAGGAAATATTCTGCTCACCTTCCATTTTATTGCTGTAATTTGCATAAAAAATAATTATATCAGTAGAGATAGGGCACTGTTGGGTTTAAGTTCAGACAGGTACTTGTGAGTTTATAACAGAGAAGTAATCTATGGGCACTGTATGGTTTCAGGCGTGAAGTAGTACTATTAAAAAGTGCCTGTGAAGAAGCCTAAGTAAATTCATAATTATACCACAGAAACCTAAATCAATCCATAATTATAATAAAGAAGCCTTTCTCAATGTCTAACTCTTACAGAGGGATAGTATATAACTATCTGAAAATGTTTTCAAATTTATAAAATAATATCTCACCTTCTAAAAACAAGTTTAAGTTGTGAGTGAAAATGATCTTGCAATGTAGTTCAGGAAGTAGTAGTCAAAATGGCTGTGTTTCTCTCTCTTCCTTTATATATATTCAGGTACATAACCAATCAAATGTCAGGTAAAAAAAGTAGAAAATGAAAGTAACATTTTAATTGGTTGTCAATTCCAACACTTCAGATGTGTTTTGTGAAGTAATTTACCTCAGGGTATTTAGAGAGGTGTACAGGCTAAATGGTTAAATGGAATTTCAATCAAATTTGTGAAAATGGTAGGGATTGGTATGTAGTATGAGCGAATCTATATTTGGTGAAAGTGTCTCCAGTCGCTTTTCTGTAAACTACTTTCCCACCTTTTTTGATGGTGCGCTCCCCAGGGAGCGACCCGGTACGCGAACTGGCGAGCGCCCCGGTACGCGAACCTTAAGCGTTACGGGAGTCCACCATTTTGTGTTTTGGTCGAATTAAGATACAAGATGGAGGGCAAATAATGTTCAGAATGGGTAGAAGGGGGCACAGTAGACTTATCTTGATCCCCTAGGTTTTCTGAGGGTGGCTGAGGAGGCCCATATGTGCGAAAAAAAAACATTGTTTTAAAAATTTAGCGAGGTTAGCTCCCGGTTCGCGTACCGGGTAGCGTCCCAGGGAGCGTACTTTGTTGAAAATTAGTGAAAAAAGTTAGAGTAAAATAATAATTGTGAGTGATCAGATGTAGGGTAGCTCTGAGAAGAGCTTTTGGGTTTATGGTACATTTAGGTACTTATAAGTAGGTACCAATGCACAGTCTTAAATTCAGAATGAAAATTCTGTTGCCCTCATCTGAGAAGTGAACTCCATCTCCTCTGTAGATATCTTGCATGTAGTAACGCAAGTTATTGTTGTACAGGGAGCCCATTCCATGGTCTCTCATGTAAGCTGAAACAGATTTGTTTACATGCTTCCTCGACTTCTCAATTTGTGGACAAAATTGGTTTGACCACCTCCATTTCTGTCTTTGGCATATATTTGAATATACCAAGGCAGTCTGAGGAAAAAGTGCCATTAATTGCTCAAAGGTGTCCTTTAAAAGCATTTCCAGACCTACCCCAGTCAAAGTGCCCAAATCATTACCTCCACAGTGCACAATTAACAGGTCAGGTTTTGGCAAATGCATAAAGGTTTTCACCAATGGTATCAATTGGTGACATTTTAATCCTCTGTGGCCAAACCACTTAATTTCCACATCTTGTAAATTGAGGTTAGGTAAATTCCTGTTCTCAGCATACCTCTGAGCCCAATAGATGTAACTATGTCCAACAATCCAGACAGAAAACATGGTGAGAGAAGGTTCTCCTGCAGTCAGATGAAGTGTGGCAATGAAATGGCAGTTGAAAAAATAAGAGTTTAAAATGAAAAAAACTGTGGAGTTTCTGTGTTAATGAAACAGTGATTGGTGGATTTTGATTGCTGAAAACAGAAAGTTAGGGTGCATGGATGAGTTCTTTGAAAGATGGATTTTGAGTGGTCAAGAAAAAATCATTAAATGAAAGAATGCACTGGATATGAGGTGCACTGAGAGTTCAGAGTTCAATTGCAACATTGTTGTGTGAACTTGCAAACACCAGAGGCCTTCAAGGAGGTGGTTGCTATGCAAAAAAGGCAGAAAGGGCAGAGGGGGGAAGGGTTTTGATTTGAAAAAAAGTGAGGGAAGAGTTTTGATTGGGTGACATGAGAGATATGTGTGAAGAATTACAGCATTTCTGTGCTTTTGATAGCTGCAGACTCTGGAGTGCATACCTTTTGCTCTGCTGAAGACAAATTGGTGTGTTTCTGAGACTGTTTTGAAACTCAAAGTATTTGCTAAGGTGAGAAAAGATTTCTTTAATTTAGATAGAGAATAGTGTGCTTTAAGGAGAAAATTATGAAGAAAGTTGTGTTTTTCAAATGTTGCTTTGTCTCAAGTGTTTTACAAATAGATTTTTTTTTTTGAGAAATTGTAATTGGAGAAAATGTGAAGTATTAGTACTGACAGGGTTTTTTTGTGCATAGGAGCTGTGGAGTGTTTTCAAATTATGACTTGAAAATCGTTTTTGAGGAAAAGGAATGGTTATAATATTTATGACAAGGACATAATGGTGTATGCTTCTTTATAAGGCAATTGAGTGTCTCTGATGTTATTTTTCCCATTTTAATGTAAGACCTTTCCCTGTGGAGCAAATTGCTTGTAAATATGCTCCCACCTGTGCATGGCAAATTTAGATTTTGAATGTTTGCGTTACATAGCCATGTTAAAAGTGACACAAACATGCTGCAAAGGCAATCAAAAAACGCTTTTATGTGTCTTAAGGACATTTTAAGTCATTTCCCCATGTGCAGTGTTTTCAAATTATGATTTGAAAATTGTTTTTGGGGAAAAGGAATGGTTTTAATATTTATGACAAGGACATAATGGTGTATGCTTCTTTATAAGGCAATTGAGTGTCTCTGATGTTATTTTTCCCATTTTAATGTAAGACCTTTCCCTGTGGAGCAAATTCCTTGTAAATATGCTCCCACCTTTGCATGCCAAATTTAGATTTTGAATGTTTGTGTTACATAGCCATGTTAAAAGTGACCCAACCATGCTGGAAAGGCAATCAAAAAACGCTTTCATGTGTCTTAAGGACATTTTAAGTCATTTCCCCATGTGCAGTGTTTTCAAATTATGATTTGAAAATCGTTTTGGGGGAAAAGGAATGGTTTTTAAATTTATGACAAGGACATAATGGTGTATGCTTCTTTATAAGGCATTTCAGTGTCTCTGATGTCATTTTTCCCATATTACATTAAAAGACCTTTCCCCGTGGAGCACATTCCTTGTAAATATGGTCCCACCTGTGCATGGTAAATTCAGATTTTGACTGTTTGAGTTACATAGCCATGTTAAAAGTGACCCAAAAAAGTTGCAAAGGCTTTAAAAAAACACTTTCATGTGTCTTAAGGACATTTTAAGTCATTTCCCCGTGGGCAGTGTTTTCAAATTATGACTTGAAAATCGTTTTTGAGGTAAAGGAATGTTGTTAAAATTTATGTGCACCATATGCCCCCAAATTTCTTTTTCAGGGGTGCAGCAGGGTGTTCTTGAGACACCCCTGCACCTTTGGAAAAATTCCTAATTTGCGATGGAAATGAATGAGTAATTTGCAATTAGCAATTTGCTCATTGCAAATTAGGACTGGTAAAGAATCGCTATTTATTCCTTAAAATTCGCTATTTAGGAAATGCAAAATAGTTTGATGATACATATGGCAGTTCATCTCTAACAAGATAAGAAGCATAGGGATAGATTTATGATGACTGACACAATGAAGTGGACATAACTTACTTCATTGGTAGGCCTTTACATGTATTATCTCCTCTGTATTCTTCATCAAGCGTAACTTTGATCTGCAATCCTGAGTAGGCCTCACCTTAAACAAACCTCTGGATAGGCCACACCTTATCGTCATCCTGAATTAATCATTTAAAATGCCAGGGACAGATTTATGATAGGTGTATGCCTCTTTTGCGCCACTGTGCGTCACTTTTCTGATGCAGCGGCGGTGCAAAAGATTTGCTATGAGGCGACAAAATTACAAATTGATGCATTTAGGCAGATGTGTCATGGTGTAAAAAAACCGTGCCACATGAAACCGATGCAGCAGTGATGCAAAAGATGCACCATGTTGCAAGACAGGCCTCACTTGGGGCCATATGTATCAAGCTAATTAGCATTCGCAAAGGCCGAAATTCTGCGAATTTCGGCCTTTGCGAATGCTAATTAGACAGACCCTCCAGCTTTTCGCGATTTCGCGATTCACGGAAAAATCGCGAAATCAGCTGAGAAGCGCGATGACCGCGATATTTATCATTTCGGCCGCGAAAAAGGTGCCCCAGCTGCAATTAAAAAAAAATGGTCGCTTCTCATTGGATGTACGCAAACACGCCACTACGTGTTTCCGTACAGCATTAGCGATATGGGGCAGAGTGAAAGGTACACGAGAGCCGCAGGCGATTTGGCACATGGGGTCCACAAACATTAGTGGAGAAAGGAGGGGAAGAGTAGTGGGGACCTGCGAGAATGAAAGATAGCGTCTATTGCGTTTTTTAATTTTAACGATCGTTTCTTTTGCCCTCTTGATAATGCAGTTGTTGTGATGCAATGTCATCAGGTAGCGCCACCTGCTGGAACGTTGCCAGAAATACAGTGAAATTAACGAATGTTCGTCAGCACATCTTTCCTTCCTCCATTCACACTGCCACAAGCATAGTCAACGCAACTAGTCTCTAGCTGTGCGTGTGGCAAGCCTGCTCATAAATTAGCAGGCAGGTCAAATTTTGTAGGCATGTCACTTTGGCTTTCACTCAAGTGACCATTGAAATCCCAGGCCCCCTCTCATCCTCTGCTCCCTTTCTGTAGGTAGAGGGGCCAGTGAGGAGAGGTGCTGGAGAGGAGAGGGGAGCTAGAGAGGCTAGGGGAGCTGTGAAGGGAGGTGCTGGAGATGGGAGCTGTGAAGGGAGGTGCAGGAGAGGGGAGCTGTGAAGGGAGGTGCTAGAGAGGAGAGGGGAGCTGTGAGGGGAGGAGCTGGAGAGGGGAGCTGTGAAGGGAGGTGCTAGAGAGGAGAGGAGAGGAGAGCTGTGATTGTGAAGGGAGGTACAGGAGAGGGGAGCTGTGAAGGGAGGTGCAGGAGAGGGGGGGGAGCTGTGAAGGGAGGTGCTGGAGAGGAGAGGGGAGCTGTGAGGGGAGGAGCTGGAGAGGGGAGCTGTGAAGGGAGGTGCTAGAGAGGAGAGGGGAGCTGTGAAGGGAGGTACAGGAGAGGGGAGCTGTGAAGGGAGGTGCAGGAGAGGGGAGCTGTGAAGGGAGGTGCTAGAGAGGAGAGGGGAGCTGTGAGGGGAGGAGCTGGAGAGGGGAGCTATGAAGGGAGGTGCTAGAGAGGAGAGGAGAGCTGTGATTGTGAAGGGAGCTGTGAAGGGAGGTGCAGGAGAGGGGAGGGGAGCTGTGAAGGGAGGTGCTGGAGAGGAGAGGGGAGCTGTGAGGGGAGGAGCTGGAGAGGGGAGCTGTGAAGGGAGGTGCTAGAGAGGAGAGGGGAGCTGTGAAGGGTATGTACAGGAGAGGGGAGCTGTGAAGGGAGGTGCTGGAGAGGGGAGCTGTGAAGGGAGGTGCTGGAGGGGAGAGGGGAGCTGTGAGGGGAGGAGCTGGAGAGGAGCTGTGAAGGGAGGTGCTAGAGAGGAGAGGGGAGCTGTGAAGGGAGGTGCTGGAGAGGGGAGCTGTGAAGGGAGGTGCTGGAGAGGGGAACTGTGAAGGGAGGTGCTAGAGAGGAGAGGGGAGCTGTGAAGGGAGGTACAGGAGAGGGGAGCTGTGAGGGGAGGAGCTGGAGAGGGGAGCTGTGAAGGGAGGTGCTGGAGAGGAGAGGGGAGCTGTGGAGAGAGGGCCTGGTGTGAGAGGGGGACCAGTAGATATTGAGGCGAGTGAGGAGAGATGCAATAAAAGGGACTGTAAACAGTGAACAAAACATTACACGTTTTCTCATCTATTGTTTGTCTGCCATGGCGTAGAGCAATATTTAACATCCTTACATTAGCCGTGCCACTGCACCTTCACCCACTAAGACCCTGAGCAAGAGGTGTCATGCCTCATGGGTCCAGGAGGCAGCGGTGCCCCAGCAGGGGTGCGTACAAGGGTGCTAGAACATCCCAGGAATAGGACCCCCTCAAACGAGGTTAGGATTAGAGCTGTGCTTCCGTAGCGTGGCAGAACTTTAAACATGCCAATTTTAAAGTGGAATACTCTGCTAAAACATTTTCTATTGATTTAAGGCGGAAAATGAATGATTATGAGTAAAATAAAGTGCCGCAAAAATGCCGCTAAATTTCCATATTTGTGCCGCTAAATTTCCATATTTGTGCCGCTAAATTTGCTAATCCATGCCGCAATATCCTGGGGGGTCTGATTAGACAAATGGTATGTATCAAACAAGTTTGATGCAAAATAAGGAATAGCAAAATTTGCTATTCCTTATTTTGCGATTGCACTGAAGGATTTGCAAATTTTGCGATTCCTTAAATGCAATGTATCAAACAAAAAATATGCAAAAAATGCCATTAAGGATTTGCAAATTACCACCAACTTCTAGTTGGTGGTAATTTGCGAATTCTTTTCAAAAAGCTTTTTTTCCAAAAAACAAAAGGTGCCATATGACGCCCATACATGCCCTTAGTGCATGTATGTGTGCCATATGCCCCCAAATTTCTTTTTCAGGGGTGCAGCAGGGTATTCTTGAGACACCCCTGCACCCTTGGAAAAATTCCTAATTTGTGATGAGCTAATTGCTAATCGCAAATTGCACCTTCATTCCTATGGGCCTCCTGGCCCATGGAAATGAATGGATAATTTGCAATTAGCAATTTGCTCATCGCAAATTAGGAATGGTAAAGAATCGCTATTTATTCCTTAAAATTCGCTATTTAGGAAATGCAAAATAGTTTGATGATACATATGGCGGTTCATCTCTAACAAGATAAGAAGCTTAGGGATACATTTATGATGACTGGCGCAATGAAGTGGACATCACTTACTTCATTGGTAGACCTTTACATGTATTATCTCCTCTGTATTCTTCATCAAGTGTAACTTTCATCTGCAATCCTGAGTAGGCCTCACCTTAAACAAACCTCTGGATAGGCCACACCTTATCGTCATCCTGAATTAATCATTTAAAATGCTAGGGACAGATTTATGATAGGTGTATGACTCTTTTGCGCCACTGTGGTCACTTTTCTGATGCAGCGGCGGTGCAAAAGATATGCTATGAGGCGACAAAATTACAAATTGATGCATTTAGGCAGATGTGTCATGGTGTAAAAAAACCGTGCCACATGAAACCGATGCAGCAGTGATGCAAAAGATGCACCATGTTGCAAGACAGGCCTCACTTGGGGCCATATGTATCAAGCTAATTAGCATTCGCAAAGGCCGAAATTCTGCGAATTTCGGCCTTTGCGAATGCTAATTAGACAAATGGTATGTATCAAACAAGTTTGATGCAAAATAAGGAATAGCAAAATTTGCTATTCCTTATTTTGCGATTGCACTTAAGGATTTGCAAATTTTGCGATTCCTTAAATGCAATGTATCAAACAAAAAATATGCAAAAAATGCCATTAAGGATTTGCAAATTACCACCAACTTCTAGTTGGTGGTAATTTGCTAATTCTTTTCAAAAAGCTTTTTTTCAAAAAAACAAAAGTTGCCATATGATGCCCATACATGCCCTTAGGGCATGTATGTGCGCCATATGCCCCCAAATTTCTTTTTCAGGGGTGCAGCAGGGTGTTCTTGAGACACCCCTGCACCTTTGGAAAAATTCCTAATTTGCGATGAGCTAATTGCTAATCGCAAATTGCACCTTCATTCCTATGGGCCTCCTGGCCCATGGAAATGAATGAGTAATTTGCAATTAGCAATTTGCTCATCGCAAATTAGGAATGGTAAAGAATAGCTATTTATTCCTTAAAATTCGCTAGTTAGGAAATGCAAAATATTTTGATGATACATATGGCAGTTTATCTCTAACAAGATAAGAAGCTTAGGGATAGATTTATGATGACTGGCGCATCACCAGTGATGTGCCAGTCATCCTGTGCCGCTGTTCCCCCACCCATGGTGTGCTGCATTTACAATGCGGCGCAGCATGGGGCAAAAATGGCACAGATGCGTGACGCATCTGTGCCGTTAAGGTGGCGCATTGCTGGAGTTGTATCGCAAGTGCGATGCAGCTCCAGCAACGCTCAGGGGTGCCCCATCTCCACAATGGTGCGTCAAGACCTATGCCTGCTTCAAGCAGGCGCAGGGTTTTGACGCAGCTTTCTCCTATCTGATTGTAAATGCGGCACACCATGGGTGGCAGAGCAGCGGTGCACGTTAACTGGTGCATGCCTGGGGATGTGCCAGTTAACATAAATCTGCTTCTTTACATTTAAGTATGTGCAGGGGACACAGAGTCGGTGAGGCTTATCCAAGGTTAAGAAGAGATGAGTCCTGTTCAGTGAAAAATTAGACATAGGCTTCACCTGCTCAGCATCGCTGGACATGGCTAAATAATAGCTGCAAAATGTTACTCTTGTTAAACAATTTTACTATTATAATCTCTGAGATTTGTCTCTTACTCTGCAACATCTCATTGTTGTTATCTTTCTTTAAAGATAAAGACAACATCAACATGAGCGACAATCAGCAATCAGTTGATTTCGACCTCATCATTGAACTTGTAGTTGAAACATCAGTGGATGTTGATCCCTTGGATGATTTAAATCCTGAGGATGAAGAAGAACGTGATGAGGATGCAGATTTGTCAGAATTATATGACATAGGATGGGAAGCTGACGTGCTTGAGCCTATGGAACTATAAACATTTATTTTAAAAATTTATAATAAATAAAAAGTAAAAATGTAAACCGTTTAATTTAAAAATAAAGACACCTTCAAAAACAGGTTATGTGTAGTGTATTCAATAAATATTAAAATATGCTCATAAAATTAGATCAGATTCACATATAAAATAGCACAGGTAAAATGAATATAAATTCCATTTCTTTTCTGCTATTTCTGTATTCTAAATTTGCCAAGGACTAAAAAATCTTCTATGTAAAAATGTCAAGTAGTGTTTTAAGTTTTTGATTACTGTTATTGATTTACTGTTGGGTAATAGTGGTTAATAACATTTTTTAATATATTTTACCACAGATTCAACTGCAGATCATTTCAAGATTTCACCATGCCAACCAAAGAAAGACTGAGAAAGGCTGCAAAACGTCAAAGACAGCAGGTCAATGAAAAAAAGCAGCAGTCCTCTAACAAAAAGATTTGTCAAGTCACCAAGAAAGCACCGGGTAAGAGTACAAAAACATTCATAAGAAATATCTGTAGTAAAAAAAATATTACTACAGAAAATGTTTCAGTCCAGAAAAAGAGAAGCAATTCAAACGGAAAGGAAAGGCCAATGAAAAATGTTACTGCTAGAGCAAGAGATAACTCTGTGCATGATAGTAGAAGGAAACAACAGTTTAGGGACATTCGTAAACGAATGTTCTGCAACAGGATAATTGGCAATTTGTTAAAAAATATTAAGAAAGGTCAACAGAAAGTGGTTTTTTATAAGAGAAAAAAAAAAGTTGAGAAAGTTATTGATCAGGCATTTGAAATTAAACGTAAGTTATTTATTTTGATAATCAATAGAATTAGGAAGCTAAACAAGGCAATTTATGATTTCAAAAGAAATAGTAGATGGAAGAGAATAGTTAATCGTAGTAATTTTTGTGAAGTTTTTTCTGGAGAATGGATGCATAGTTCAAGCTGTGAGGCATTTTTTAATGAGGAGAGTTATTTCCAGGATAATGATTTGGTGCATGCAGTTGACACCAGTGGTCGAGCTTATGAAGTGAAAGATGGTTGTCCAGTTGAAAAAGAAAAACTTGTGACAACAGAGGCAGAAGAGGTGTTAGGTAATGAGGTTTTAGGAAGACATCCTAAGGGTCCTGTGTACACCTGGAAGTGTAGTAGTATTTGCAGTGTGCGACAGGATTCCATCAATTTGCTTTGTGATTTTGTACTGTCATTTAATAAGAAAAGTTTGAAGCAGAAAATGAAGTTGTTGCAAGAATTAGATCCTTGCAGAGTGAGAGAAGTGACAGGTTTGCATGGTCATTCACTGGCTTGTCTTTCCAGGAGAGTATGCCAGAGTGTTTTTCATCATTTCAGGATGCTAGCAGTGCATCATAATAAAGTGAGGAAATTAGTTAGAATGTTGTATTATGCTAAGAGTCCAGCAATTATGCTTAAACAATTATGCGCTGCTCTTTTGCATGGTTCTGAAATGGATGTGAAGAATATATGTGAAGAAATTGAGTTTTGTTACTTTGGAAGTAAAGAGGAGAATGTTGAAATTGACCAAGAAGAAGCGGGTAATGTGGAAGATAGTGTACAGGTTTCCAGTACAGATAATTTCCAGAGGGAAATTGCGACGTTTCAGGTCAAATCAAGTGAGAGGCCAAATTTCACTTGTGTGTGTTGTCGACGCACTTATTATAAGAATCAGACTAAGTTAGTGGATTTATATGCAAAAAGTTAAAGGGAAAATAATAGTGAATGGAAGGATTTCGCAACATACTTGATGGTAGAAAATTGTTTTGATTTGGGATTGGATCAACGTGTGTGTACTTATTGTTGTAATAAATTAAATCAAAACCAGATGCCTGCTAGAGCAGTTCATAATAATCTGGAATTGGTTGAGATTCCTTCTGAATTGAAGGATTTAAATACTTATGAATCTATTTTGATTCAAAGTATCCATCCCTTTCAGGCTATTGTAAGAATGGAGCCAAAGACAGGGAAATTGCCTCGATCAGATTTACAGAGAGGATTAAAGGGAAGAGTTGTTTATTTGCCTCTAGATTTGAAGAAAAACATTAACACAATTGGAGTAGAAAAAGTGGAAGAGGAACCTCTGGTTATCTTAGTTAATGGGGTTCCGACAAAGAATAAGAAAATATGGCAAGATTTAGTGGATGTTAGGAAAGTTAAAAAGGCAACATTGTATTTGAAAAAAAATAATAAATACTATAAGAATGTATATGTTGCAGAAGAGGAAGTAAGTGAGGAAGAGGATAGTGATTTGTGTGCTGGTCAAATTGAGAAAGTAGAACACTCTACTAGTGAAGAAATATATGAACATTATAGTGTTCATCCTTTGCATTCCAAGGAAGTCATGGGGAATGCTATTGAGTTGTTTCAAATGAAACAAGCCAAAGGGAGTCCCATTAGTGTTTGGGAGGAAAGTTTGGAAGCTCGGTGTTTCCCACAGCTTTTTCCAACAGGTCAGGGAGGAAGATATGATGAGCGACCTCATCAAATTCCTGCTTCTGAATACCGGACTTTGCGATTGTATGCAGGAGATGCTAGGTTTCGACAATGCATTCCTTATTTGTTTCATCTCCTGTTTGAAAGCGATCTGTCTGGACTGTCATATGCAGTGAACCACATCTTGAAAAGTGGTATACACATGCAAAACATCTCGGCAAGTGACTTTATGGATAAAGTCAATGTCCAAGACAGTATTTTGGATTCTCACCTGATTAATCTCATGGCGTGTCAGCGTGGTACTAATGAGTACTGGTACCGTCGTCATGGTGATTTAAAATGTATGCTGAGGAACTTAGGAACTCCCACATGGTTCCTCACTCTGAGCTGTGCCGAGTATGGCTGGGAAGACTTACTTGAATTTCTACGAGAGGCAAATGCTAACGTAGAAAACATCGAATTCAAGACACCCGGAGAACTGTGCTCTTTGGATCCTGTCAATGTATGTAGGTACTTCAATCATAGATTTGAAGCTATGATGTCTTTCATCATGAATAAGAAGAATCCACCTCTTGGAGAGGTGTTGGATTTCTTCTGGAGAAAGGAGTACCAAGCAAGAGGTGCTCCTCATATACATATGTTGCTGTGGATCAAGGATGCACCTAAATTTGGAACGGATCCAGAAGACTCAGTGATGAGTTTCATCCAACAGTATTCTACGTGTGCTGTTCCAAACGCAAAGGAGAAGAAAAGCCTAAGAGAAAAAGTTCTACGTTTCCAAAGCCATCGATGTGGAAACTGGAAAGTACTGTCGTCGTAAATTCCGAAACAAGGACAAGTTCTACACCAAATGTCGTTTCGGCTTTCCACGACCGGTGATTTCTAAAGGAAGAGTGAACAGTTTGATGTCTTCGCTGCGACATAATGTGATGAAGAAATCACCTAAAAACACATACAATTTGAAGAGGAACGAAGAGTCTAAATACATCAACGACTACAACCCGGTGATTTTGTCCATGTGGAATGCTAACATGGATATACAGTTTGTGGCTGATAACTGTATGGCTGTGGCTCGGTATGTGACATCTTACATCACCAAAAAAGAGAAGACAGAATTGAAGGATATGTGGGGGGACATTTCCCATGAAAAGAGCTTCAGCAAGAAGTTGTACAGTTTCAGTCTGAAGATGTTGTCGCATCGAGAAATCGGAGCTTACGAATGTTCTGACCGGTTGTCTTCAGCAAGTCTCTATGCCAAGTCCAGGAGTATCGTTTGGGCGAGTCTTGGTCTTGCTGCAACGCGTAATCAAGTTCTCAAACCTGTGCAGGAAATTGAGTATTTGGCGGAAAAGGAGCCAAACAGTACCGACATTTTGAAGACAAACATGTTGGATACATATTATCCAAATCGAAGCAGTCACCTCGAGAATGTTTGTCTGTATGAGGTTCTTCAAAATTACATATTCAAGAGGAACATCAAAGAAGATACTGAGAAAGGAGTGTATGCTGTAATAGGAAGTGAGGGATGTCTGGTCAAGCAAAGAAAATGCCACTTGATAAACCATCGAAAATTGAGTGGCGAATCTCCTGAAAAAAAGAAGTTTTTCTATTTAGCACTTTTGCAACTTTTCAAGCCTTGGCGTGCAGAAGAGGAACTGCTTGGAGATTTCCTCTGTTACGAAGACTCTTTCAATGCCGCCAAGGAGACCATAGAATGTCCTGCTTTTCCCAAATATGTAGAAATGTTGAATGTGGAAATCGAGCAGGAAGCAACGATTGCAGCCGAGATTGCCAGAGACAGTTCACAGGACAGTCAGAGTTCTGCTTCATTGAGTCAGGATCCAATAGGAGGACCTGTTATCGAAAATGAAGCTGCCACTGCTATGAATGAAGTGGAAAGAGCCATGGCACATGCTCAGGAGGATGCGGTTAACTTAGAAGAGTTGGAAAGACAACTCAACGTTGAGCAGAGGAAAATATATGACGAAGTTACCATGCAAATTGATCATGGATTAAGTCATGACAAGAAAGAGTGCTCATGTACGTCGTTGAAGCCTGTCCGACTGTACGTGAGTGGAGAAGCGGGAACTGGAAAAAGTTTCCTTATTAAAGCAATTTCATGTTATTTGCAGGAAAGGACAGAGTCATCGCTGTCTTGTGTTGTCACCGCTCCAACTGGACTGGCAGCACATAACATTAAAGGGATTACTTTACATCGTTTACTGATGCTGCCAGTGGAGCATGACAACAAATTACAATATCACAAGCTATCTGGAGATGCTTGTTGTGAAGTTTCAAGAGTCTTGAGGAAAATGAAACTTCTTATCATTGACGAAGTAAGCATGGTTTCCAATGTCATGCTTGCTTTTGTGCATTTGAGAATGCAAGAAGTTCTCAAAACAGAGTATGATGTGTTATTTGGTGGCAAACACATCATTGTTTTCGGAGATCTTCTGCAGCTGACACCAATGAAAGGGCAACCTGTGTTCAAAATGCTCACGCATGAAGATACCAGGAAGTGCCTAGGGAGCATTGGCAACGTCAATATTTGGTTAAACTTCAATTATGCTGAACTGCATGAAAATATGCGTCAGGCGAAGGATGAAGTTTACAAGACTATTCTACAAGATGTTAGAATTGGAAAAGTGACCGAGCATGGGAAAGAAGCTTTACATGCATGATTACTGTCAAATTTATATCCAGAACAAGATGTTGTGCCTGAGAATATTTTTCAGAAAATTACTGAGAACAAATCTGGAATATGTTTGATGCCAACTCTTGCAGAATGTGCCAAATTCAACAACAAAATGTTGCATTTAGAAAAGCAAGAGATTGTGAAACTGGAAGCTATTGACAGAGTGGAGCATATGGGATCAACAATTATTTTGTCTGAGAATTTGAAAACAAAATTGGATTCATTAGAGAAGAGTATATCTAAAACTGCAGGTTTTGAAAAGACTCTGAATGTGTGCTTGAACTGCCGTATAATTTTAAGAAGGAATTTACATGTTGAAAGAGGTCTGGTAAATGGATCAATGGGTAATGTTGTTGATTTTGTAAAATACAGAAATAGAGATGGAATTGAATTTTTAAAAATTAAATTTGATGGCATTGAGGAAGTACAGCTAATTGGTCGTTGTTCTGCTAGATTTTTGCTTGTAAAAGACTTATGTGTTCGCCGTAAGCAGTTTCCTGTTTGCTTGGCATATGCGGTGACAATCCATAAATCGCAAGGTTTAAGTGTAGACAGTGCATTGGTGAATATTGGCAGTTCTGTGTTCAAGGAGGGTATGGCATATGTGGCATTGTCACGAGTTAGAACTTTATCGGGATTGTACTTGATTGAGTGTGATGTCACAAACATTTGTGCGGATCTAGATTGTGTTAAGGAATACAATAGGTTAAGAAGAGAGTATGCGCCACATTTGCCTCAATATCCTTTGTTTGAGAAACGTGTGGTAGGCCGGAAACGAAGAAATGTGACCAATACTGGGGAGGTTGTAGCAAAAAGACGAAAAGTCGATGAACCTGAAATTATAAGCAGAAACAAAAAGGATTCTGTTGAAGATGTTGTTGGTTTTCAATTTGAAAACAGTTCTGGTGTCAACTGCTATGCTAATGTAGTGGTTAATGTTTTGTTTTCTCTAGAAAATGTAAAAGAAGAGATTGTGGTCAATTCTGATCAAAGATTTTGCAGTTTGTTAAATTCTGTCTTAGAAAAATGTAGCACTGATAGAACAAACATAGAAAGTCTGTCTGAAATTCGAAATCTGTTAGACAGATGTTCAGGCCAAACACAATTCTCTCAAAATATTCAGCAAGATTGTCAGGAGTTTTTAATGTATATGCTTGATGTATTGCATGCTGAAGGTGTAGATGTAGATCAGCTGTTTGGGCTTTCTTATCAATGGCAGCATGACTGCGAGAACTGTAGGGTATCAAGTACTACTAGTGTAGACTCAGAAAGATTTATATATTTAACTTTGCCAGACAGTAAATCAGTCTCCTTTAATAAGCTAGTAAAAGCAGCTGATCACAACATGGAGTGTAGCCAATGTAAATCTGAAATGATGTCCACATTATTTATACGAACATATGGCCAGTATGTCATTTTAATGTTCCAACGATGTAGGCCTGATGGAACAAAATTGACAACTTTAATTAAAAAATTTGTGGCTTCACAGTTGTCAATATCAGGAAGGACTTTTGTAACTGCAGCAATTATATATCATGATGGTCCTTCAATAACATCAGGACATTACACAGCTTATTTAAAGTCTAGAAATGGCTGGTCATTCTGCAATGATTCTGTTTTAATTTTCAAAAAAAAATTGCCGTATGACCTTAAAAACTCTTACCTGGTGTTTTTAAAACCAACATTTTAAGGAAAGAATCTCGGGATGTGCTCTGAGGAATTTCAAGAAGTTCTAATGGCTCCTACACGATTTGGCCTTGAGGATAAGTGTAGTTCAGAGACATAACTTCTAACTATAAGACTGGACGTCATGGAGAAATAAGTGCACTTTGAATGAGTTCAGAAAAACTGTTTCTTTTTATAAGCTAATGGAAGCAGCCAATCAAAACATAGAGTAGAGGGAATGTAAGTCTGCAATGCTGTCTACTGTTTTACATTGCTTTGTGATTAAAAGTGATGTAGAGAATTAAATAATTGTAGTAGTCATAGAGGTAGTGTAAGTCTGCTTCATAGTAAGCAGTATCAGTGTCATAGGAAATGTAGAACATGACTGAGCAAGAAGGGGAAGATATTACTAGTCCAGGATTGTGAAAATGATCTTCAACATTTTAATTGTGAAAGTTGCGGAAATACAACATGACGGGATTGGCTTACAAGAATTCCAAGAGTTATAAATGGCTCTGACACGATTTGGCCTTGTGGAAACGTGTGGTAGAGAGCGAGAAGTCATTTATTGTATGTAACATGTTTTTCAAAACGATGGAGGTTTTCTTTCAGAAAGTGGCGGTCTGAAAGTAATAACAGCACAACAGAGTGTAAGCTGTTCATAGGACATCCTTCGACGTCATGGAAAGTAAGTTTACTTTAAGGAGTTCTGAATTCTGATTTGTTATGTTGTATGGGTTTTTTAAACACAATCATTTTGATTGTGTTTTTTTTTCCCCGCTGTTATATGATGAATACCTTCAAGTCCCTGTTTTTAGTGTAATTTGATACATTCTGAGAACAGCAAAAATAAACCATTTAACATGTATAATTAATTCTGTACTGTTTGCATTTATGATGTACATGTAGAACTGTGTAGGAGGCATGGAGAAGGTGAGGCTTCTGTAAGTGTCAAAGTTGTTGCATACAGTGCTCATATTCTACGTAGTCTTTCATATGATAGACTACATTTCCACAATGAGATACCTAAGCAAAGGAAACACAGGTGATATGATTGTGGAATGAGCAAAATAAATTGCACGTTTTTCAATTATATTACCTGTGTTTCCTAACATTACACATCACATTGTGTAGGTGAGGTTTAGGCCTGTTCCAGGAGACAGAGGAGGTCTGACATTTGTTCAAGAGTGCAGTGGACATGACTCACTTCGTTGGTAGGCCTCCACATGTATTATCTCCTCTGTATTCTTCAACAAACCTAAATTCCATCTGCAACCCTGAGTAGGACTTACCTGAAACAAATCTGTGCATAGGTTACACCTTATTGCCATCTTGAAACAATCATTTAAAATGTTAGGGTCAGATTTATGGTGGCCGTGCGCCTCTTTTGCTGCATTGTGGGTCACTTTTGTGTAAAAGATGCACCATGTTGCAAGATAGATTTCAGTTCATCTCCAGCAAGATACCATCAGTTTAAAATGTATATAATTAGCACTGTGTAGGGGGCATGCAGAAGCTGAAGCTTTTGTAAGTGTCAAAGTTGTTGCATGCAGTGGTGCACTTCTGGGTACTGTTTAATATGCTGCACTACGTCTGCACTATGAGATACCTTAGCCTAGGCAACACAGGTGATGTGATTGTGAAATGAGGAAAAGAAACTCCACATTTTTCAATTACATCACCTGTGTTTCCTAAGTTTACGAATGACATTGTGCAGATGAAGTTTAGGTCTGTCCACGGACACAGAAGAGGTCTGGCCTTTGTTCAAGAGTGAAGTGGACATGACTTACTTCATTGGTAGGCCTTCACATGTATTATCTCTTCTGTATTCTTCAACAACTCGAAATTTCATTTGGAAGCCTGAGTAGGCCTCACCTCAAACAAACCTCTGGATAGGACACATCTTATTGGCATCCTGAAACAAACATTTAAAATGTTAGTGTCTTGCGACACTTTTGTGAAACAACAGCAGTGCAAAAGATGCACCATTTTTTAAGATAGGCCTCACTTCATCTGCATCAAGATACTGTTAGTTTAAAATGTATATCTTTAGGACTGTGTACGGGGCCTGGAGAAGCAGAAGCTTCTGTAAGTGTCAAAGTTGTTGAAAAACTGTTTGTCCTTCAATCTTTTCCCTTGTCTTTTCTAATTTTTAAATACATGTTTTAATATTTTTCAAATGTTTGTTCTCTCTTTCACAGATTGAAAGTATAAAAACAAAAAGTGAGTAAGTTAATGACAATTATAAGGTAAATGTTTTGTACTCTTTTCGTTACATTTCTATCACATTCACCTACTAGTAGTTTGACAGCTTCATTTCTTTAACCCTCAGTTTCCTGCCTTTGCTACTTCCCTCATTCCTTTCTCTATTACCTACTTACTCTACTCCTTCCACTCCTTTTCTCAGTCCCTCTCTTCTCATAGTTCCTCACTCTTGTTCACTCACTCCGTCTCTATTACTCTTAGTGTCTTTGACTGATCACTCTTTCACTACTTGTTCATTATGCTTCTTCTGTGTAGTTGAAGCACACTAAGGGGCATATTATCAACACAGCCAATAAAATTATTGCTGTTTTTATTGGCAGAAAAGTGTTGCAAAAGTTGTTTTAGCGGCAGTTTTCTGCCGCAAAAGCGGCTTTAGCGACACATTTCTGCCGATAAAAGCTGCAAAACTTTTATTGCCTATGTTGATGATATGGCTCTATGTTATTTACATTTCTTTGCTGTTTCAATTAATCTTTTTCTGTCATTTTTTCTTTTTTGTTTTCTGTTTTTTCTCTCTGTTATTCCACATGTTTTACTCTGAGTTTGAACATTCACTCACATTGTCCAAGAAACTCTTCTTTGTTATTGTTCTACTCTCTTTTTTTTTTTCACTTCCTTATCTATTTTGTTTTTCACAATTATACCCTCTTAAATCTTTTCTTCGGTAAATAGATCTATTAAACAGTATCTCTGGTTTACTCCCTATAGCTGTCTTTCTTTTAACATCACTCTCTGTTTACTTTCCTTATACTTACTCTTCTTTTTTTTTTTTTTTTTTTTTTTGGTTCGCTCCCGGTTTGCGAACCGGGAAGCGAACTGGGAAGCGAACTAAAAGAAATAGAGCTTGCCAGAGTGCTAAACATTCTAGCAATTTTTTTTGAAAGGGGAGGTAGTTCTGAAAAGAACTTTTTTTTAATGTTTTTGTTGTTTTATATATATATTTTTTTTTTGAACATTTTTTTTTTTTGTATTTTTTTAACAATTTTATATATTTTTTGGTTTTTTTGGGGGGGAAACAACAAAAAACAGGCATTGAAAAGGGCTCAACAGGAGCAAAAAAAAAATTATTTTTTGGGGCGTTTAGGGCAATTATGATTTTCATAAGCTACATTTATTAATGTTATGCTCATGTTTCCACAGGAAATCAATGCTCCACAATACAAACAGGTGAACTTGAAGTGTGCAAAGTTCTCTTGAATGTTTGGCACGGTTTCCCGTGCCTCTGCTCCTGACAACGATATTTGAGAAGTTGACCTGGCCACAGGAGTTGTTGTTGGGTTCTCCTGCTGGTCACGTATCTCTGCCCGGCTGTAATTCAATGGATGCCACCTGTTCATGTGCCGATGCATGGTATAGTTCCCATAGCTATACTTTTTATCAGTCCCTCTTGATAACTTTTCTTTGCAAATGAGGCAGGTGACATACCTCGCATTTACTTTCTTCTGCCCTGGAGGGAGTGAAAAAAACTGCCAAATGAAACTGGCTTTCCTATGGGAAACCCGGGGCACCTCTTCCAAGAACTGTGGTCCTTCTCTCTCCTCTTCCTCTAGTTCTTCCTCTTCCTCCTCTGTGTTGGTGATGACCTGGGGAGGTGGTCCTCTCTTCCCATGAGGAGGTGGAGGTGGTGGTGGGGGTGCACCAGCTGAAGCAACTACTGAAGCCATTCCTCAAGTATGAAATAAGGTCTTCCTCTCACAAAGATGAAAGTCAGAGTGAGGAAAGAAGGAGGGGTTTTCATCATTTGGGAAAAACAATATTTCTAAACCAATGAAAAGTGTTATTTTTAGGTCACCTGACCTAGCCTTACATCATTATGAAACCAAAAGTGAAATGAACCAATGAAAAGTTTTATTAACAAGTCACATGACCTGTTACGCTTATGTTACGCGCTGCGGAACGCGCCCCGGATCGCTTCCGGGTCGCTGCGCTTCGCGCCTCGGTTCGCGCTCCGGAGCACTTCCGGGTGCGCTAACGCGGCGCATCATAAGACGCATTACGCGACAACGTGATATGTCGCGCTTCCGCGACGCGTCACGATGTTCATTTCTAACACGGCAGTTCCGCAAACGGAACGTTTACCAGTTCGCGGACTGGGTCGCGGCATCAAGGTGAGCTAACGGGAAGCTTCCCGGTTCGCGAACCGGGAGCGAAGAAAAAAATATATAAAAAAAAAAAATTATTAATAAACATATAAAATATATTTTTGGATTTAAAGAAGAATACATTTTACAGCTACAGATATTAGCTTTTAAAAAACCAATGAAATTCACTGAAAAAACCATAGGTTATAGACCATATATAGTTAGGAATTTGCATTTACAAAACCTTGAAAATTCAATGAAAAAACCATAGGTTATAGACCATATATAGTTAGGAATTAGCATTTAAAAAACCTTATTTTACTCACACAAAACCATTGAAATTCCATATATAGTTAGTTGTACTAACTATATATCGCGCACCCGCAATCCACTGCTGATCATGTCACATATTACATCATTCATGACATGGTCAGTGACATCACTGATGACATCACTGATGACATCTCAAATGACATCACTGATGACATCACTGATGACATCTCAAATGACATCACTGATGACATCACTGATGACATCTCAAATGACATCACTGATAACATCTCAAATGACATCACTGATGACATCTCATTTGACATTACTGATCACATCACTGATGACATTATTCATGTGATAATACAATTAACCTCTTCAGACTCTAATATAACCTTAGATACACTCAGTGTAAACAGACACTCACAGACTGTCACTCATCCATGGAGTTACTCACACACCTAGTCAGTCATGCAAAAATCAATCATACCTCCATTTTCTCAACTATACAGTTATACACACCTTACTTATTCAAACATATACTAAAACACATTTACTCTCTTATACAATCCCTGATACAAGTTCACAATGATCCATACAGGCACTCACACATTCACTGGCTCTTATGCACAGTTATTTATATATGTCAACTCTCACATGTACTGTGTTTTACATATGTACTTACTTTGACATGTAACACTGAGATATCCATTCACTCACCAATACACTCATGCACACAGTCAACCGCCCATACAGCTGTTTCCACATGCACTTTTGAACCCATACATCTAGTGAATCAACTGCTCACACATCTATGCACAGAGTCATACACCTCCCAGCCACCCACACACACACTCAGTCGCCCATACAAATACTTGGGCAACCAATCAATAACCCATATAGTTACTCATATAGCTACTGATCAACACATGCAGCAGTTTACAGAACAACAGACATAATGATGCACAAATTAAGACAGTTTAGTCACTAACCCATGCACTCAGTGAGACACATTTAATCACTCAGTCATACAGTCAGTCATGCACCTACTAAATCCTTCATCCAGACACTTATACATCCACTCAAGACATATTTTAACTTTACAGAAAAATACAGTCACTGGATGTTGTCATCAGTGATGTCATCAGTGATGTCATTTGAGATGTCATCAGTGATGTCATCAGTGATGTCATTTGAGATGTCATCAGTGATGTCATCAGTGATGTCACTGACCATGTCATGAATGATGTAATATGTGACATGATCAGCAGTGGATTGCGGGTGCGCGATATATAGTTAGTACAGGAATTAGCATTTAAAAAACCTTATTTTACTCACACAAAACCATTGAAATTCCATATATAGTTAGTTGTATGATTGATTTTTGCATGACTGACTAGGTGTGTGAGTAACTCCATGGATGAGTGACAGTCTGTGAGTGTCTGTTTACACTGAGTGTATCTAAGGTTATATTAGAGTCTGAAGAGGTTAATTGTATTATCACATGAATAATGTCATCAGTGATGTGATCAGTAATGTCAAATGAGATGTCATCAGTGATGTCATTTGAGATGTTATCAGTGATGTCATTTGAGATGTCATCAGTGATGTCATCAGTGATGTCATTTGAGATGTCATCAGTGATGTCATCAGTGATGTCATTTGAGATGTCATCAGTGATGTCATCAGTGATGTCACTGACCATGTCATGAATGATGTAATATGTGACATGATCAGCAGTGGATTGCGGGTGCGCGATATATAGTTAGTACAACTAACTATATATGGAATTTCAATGGTTTTGTGTGAGTAAAATAAGGTTTTTTAAATGCTAATTCCTAACTATATATGGTCTATAACCTATGGTTTTTTCATTGAATTTTCAAGGTTTTGTAAATGCAAATTCCTAACTATATATGGTCTATAACCTATGGTTTTGTCAGTGAATATATATATATATATATATGTAGGTTTTGCTTCAACAACATTTAACTATTGAAAGAATTAGCTTTTTTAGTTAATTGCATATTTTGATCATGTTATTTTCTCACTTTTTAACACAATATCCAAATTGTTGGAGTGCATCATCATTTTGATTTACTAGGTATTGTAATTTTTTTTACTTAAGTGGATTTATATGTTGATTACTGTTTCTTTGCCAGTCAGATGAGCATCCGACAGACATCGTAGTGGAATGGGACCGCCCTACAAGGAGTAGGAGGCCCTACGTACCGAATTACAATATGACGCCAGCATGGTGGTCAGAAATATGCCAAAAACTATTGCAGCCTGTGCTGCCGACCAGAAAAGTGCTGCAGCACAAGCTGCATAAGTAAAGGGTATGTTTACAAACATCCATGCCCCGTGTGCCAGGCACAATGTGGTGCCTGGCACAAGATGCATGTATGTTTGGGGGCACCACATGTGCCCCTCTAGCCCCATAGAGGAGGCCCACGGGAGACAGGGGCCCTGCTAGTGGCCCACAAAGTCACTTTCTGACACTCTTGTCATGGTGGTCCGACTTTCATGAAAAGGCTGTCAGAAATTGATATCTTCATCTCTATAGCAGTGGCTCCGCAGGCACCGCCCATTGTAGGGATTATAATTCTGACTGCTGCTCCTTGTGCCTGTCAGAGGCAGCGGTCCTTCCACTCATCCAAAGCGCTGCGACCGCTGGCATCGTAATCCGGCGGCCTGTCTGCGGCGGTCTATCTCACATCGTAATTGGGCCATTTATTTTTAATCATGATTTTGAGTAATTTCATTTAAATGTTTTACAACCTGGTTATGAGTACATCAGTCTTACCACCATACCACGGCAGCGGCGGTCCCAACAAGACCTTGGTGGTTTCCTGCCTGCCATATTATGGTGTCACCACTTACCCAGTGACAGTGTTTCTGATGGTGGGGAATATTTCTTCTTATGTGTCAATGCTGTTATGTATAGTTTGGCTGCACAAGTGTTAAATGTACACATAGCATGACATGTGAAAAAATACTTACTACGAGTTCTTTCCCATTGCTGGAGTCTGGAACATATGTGCCCAGTCCAGTCAATGGGTAAATAGTGCAAAATGGACTTACCTGGATTTCAGCTCCAGGGGTTGTTTTCTTTGGGGTCAAGATGCTGCTGTGAAGGGGGATCCACGTGGGAGACTGAAGGGAAGGAAAGGAAATGGGTGAGTATGCATCCCAAGTCCTTTGATTCCCCTGACTAGAAGCAGGCAGTCTTCCAGCCACAGTCGGCTCAACGGAAAGCCAGGTCATAATTTCGATGGTGGTGGTGAACTTGACTGTACCACCCTCTGACAGCTGCTTTCCCCCGACCGCTGTCATGGCCATCTGCAAATGGCTGGCGTCATTTGTGTTTTCTTCAACGGACTGCCAATATTGTAATTCAGTAGGTGAACCGGCAACTGTATGGCTGGGTATCTAATGCCACTTCAATGGCGGTTCCCTTACCGCCGTACTCGTAATCAGGCCGTTCATTTTTAATTCTGATATTTTATAGTATTTATATTTATATTTATTTTAAGTTTACCTTTTTTATAGTCATTTATAGTTTGGTTCATTATTTTACTAGCTTACCCGTCGTGCGTTTCTGCAATCTCAGAAGAAAGGAAATTCAAGGAAACTTGTTATGATAACATTCAATATACATTTTGTCATTTTTATTGAAACGTATTCATTTTAATATGGAAAATATTTCAAAGTGTCGTTTTAATTCTATTTATTTATTCCAGTGCTTGTGGATACATAAATGGAAAAATTCAGTATTCGAAAGATTATGGGGGCCGATATTTAAAAAGATCTTATGCCAGAAACCTTCGCAGGAGTGTACTCAACAACTTCCCAAAGTTTCATGGCGATCGGATGAATGGTGTTGTAATGCATATGCCAGAAACCTTTGCGGGAGTGTACTCAACAACTTCCCAAAGGTTCATGGTGATCGGATGAATGGTGTAGTAATGCATATGCCAGAAACCTTCGCTGGAGTGTACTCAACAACTTCCCAAAGTCTCATGGCAATCGGATGAATGGTGTAGTAATGCATAAAGGACAAACAGACAGACAGATAGACAAACAGACATACATTCGTTTTTATATACATAGATGGGGTGTACGCACGGGGTGTACGCACCATACACCTACGGCCTTGGGGGGGTACGAACCGTACACCCACAATCATGGGGTGTACGCACGGGACATACACACCATACCCCTGAAATCCAGGGATGTACGCACCGTACCCCGATGCACTGTACCCCTGCAATCATGGGGTGTACGCTCCATACCCGGGGGGGGGGCGTTTCGTACACATTTCGAGTCAAAATCTGCTTTTCCGGACGTTTTCAGCTCCCGTATCAAAAGAGTCGTACGGAGTGTTGTCCAGACGATTCGTACTTGCTGGGTCGGAAAATGATGCTTCGATCCGTACGAACATCGGGTACTGCATGTTCCGAATGCGATCCGTAGGGATTCTTGAGTCGTACGGTCCTTGGTACGATTCGTACGGAGAACTGCTTTGGGTGCACATCATACTACATCATACGTACGGGGACGGTTTGGGATGCGATTCCTACGGGGAAAATGCTCCGTACAGCGATTCGGACAGGATTTTACCGAATTGGAATCGGCCCCCTAATGTATGTTTACGCTTTTTCTGAGATTAATTTATTTCCATATTTTTGGTAGATTATTCTTTTGGTTTTGAATATACTACTGTTGACAGTAAACTTCTGTTACATAATTATGAGTTTATTTTTTTATTATATTGCTGGGTGGGAATACTATATTGTAAAATGTTTTATAATTCGTTTTGTTTTTTTTGACTATGCATTGTTTTATATGGTTATTGAAGTTGTGTTTTATCGACTTGTGCGCTGTATATTAGCTTGCATTTGTTTAGCATATTGTTTATTGAATTACATTTGCTGCAAATAATATATGAAATTTGTTTTTAATATTTTGATTTGTTTATAAAAAGGTTAATTATTTTTTCAGACCTATAAAAATTAACTATTCATTTTATTAATAATAAAATTGTTGAAGGACCTAGTTTTTAGTTAGCAGTTTAATGTTCACAAATATTTTCATGTTTCCCTCAGTGCCGAGACACTCCTGTTGGGGGTAGCTGTGTGCTCTACAAACTCCTTGATAAAAATAAATAAACAAATGTTTATTTTCTATGAGTTTTCTCCCATTTTCTTCACTGTCCTTGACTGCCAGGTTTTACTTGGTGGTGACGGACAGTGAAAAGTGGCCATATGTCCACCCCCTCTAAATAGGTTGTCAAATGGTTGGAGGTGTAAGTAGGCGGGAAAGACTGAGTAGTCTCTTATGCCAACATACTGACAGTCCACTCAACTCAAAATGAGGTGAGCGCACTTTCAGTTTGACGGAGAGGGAACTCTGTTGTGACAGAGTACCCTCTCGGCCAAACTATAAATGAGGTGCAGAGTCTTTCTCTAATTGTTTCATCGAGCAGAGAGACGCTATTCAGTAGTGGTGGCGTCTTATACAGCGGTTTGTTTTTGCTCTTTTTATAGTGTTTTTAAATTGTATATTATATATATATATATATATATATATATATATATATATATATATATATATATATATATATATATATATATATCTTTATTTATTATATTTAATAATATGTTACATCTAAGGGTGGGCGTAGAAGGTGTAGTGCCTCCAAGCGTATTTCCACAAAGTTTGAAAAAAACTCAGTGGAAATACGCTATGCTCCCTCCCCCTCCCAAATAAATAAAAAAATTTAAAAGAAGGCCCTTACCTGCGTGGTTGCATCCTCTTCTTCCTGGCCACTCTCCTTCCTGCTCCTTGCTGTCCTTCTCCTAAGAAAAAACACTAAGTTGTGCCTGCGCAAGACGCACAACTTTGTGTTTTTTCATAGGAGAAGGACGGCAAGGACGGCGAGGAGCAGGAAGGAGAGCGACCAGGCAGAGAAGGAGCCAGTCACCCAGGTAAGTGCCTTCTCTTTTATTTTTTTTTATTAATTTGGCGGTGGCAGGAGCTGCCTAACTCCGCTCCACCACGGAGGGGTGTTTTTGCCTAAACTCCGCGTTTGGAACAGAGAGCAGAGTGGGCAAAACGTTGTAAACTCCGTTGCCGGAGTGGAGTTACCTGCCTGGCGTTAGTAACATTTAGATTTCTTTTTTTTATTTTGGTTGGTGATATTTTGTTTTTGGTGTTTGTCTTATGTTTTATTGTGTTTTTATTGTGTTTTTTATTTTATGTTTTCTATTTTTTTAATGACTATATTTTTGTAGTCAATAGTTTTGTGCTTTGTATTTAATATATAGAAAGCTGATATTAAAGTTCACAATATTTTTGTGTATCAATGTTTTTGCATTTGATAGTCTGTCATAGAACCTTCAGCTTAGTGCCTACACAGACACATAATGGAACCGGCATGCTATAGTATATCAAGTTAGGCTATTTTACCACTGGCTTAAGCCTGTCACCTGCGGTGTACCTCAAGGGTCCCCATGTATGCAAATTGTCATTAGCCATTACTAAGAAGCATGCTAGACCTATGCAAACATCATCCAAATATATTAGTAGTAATAGTAGGGAGGTATTATAGTTTATGATGGCTGAGTGTTTCCCCTTTTTCCTCCATCAGCAGTAGTAATCTCGCACCATGGGGCATATTACCAACCAATAGAGATAATTTTTGTCTCTAACTTGTTTAGAGACAAATATTATCGCCGCAAATCGGCGATTTTTATCGCAGATAAACCTTGCTATTAGCAAGGTTTATCGCAATGCGATAAAAAACGGCCGCAATGCATGAATATCGCTGAAAAGTCAGCGATAGTCATGCATTATCGAGCAAATGCTCTTAGCCATGTTATCCACCTCCCATTGGATAACATGGCTAAGAACTGCTCAGGGCAGGTGTTAGCTTAGCGCGAATATCTCCAAAAGTTGGTAATAGGAGATAGCGATGTTAGCGACTGTTTCCAGTCGCTAACATCTTGGCACGCCCACTTTGCATGTCATTAGTGATAAATATCACTGACATGCAAAGTGGGGCCCAAGATGGTCGCTATCTCCTATTAGCTGTCGCTAACTGGTGTTAGCGACAGCTTGGTAATAGGGAGATCATTTTATCTCCGCTTTCTTGGCTTTTAAAGCCAAAAAAGCGGAGATAAACCCCCTTGATAATATGCCCCCATGTTTCTTTGAGGAGTGTAGCACATTAGTATAAGATCAGGCACTAAAGGGCAAATGTAGGATATGAAATACAGCAACCCAAGTTGTGCTGCACTACATAAAAGGGAGAGAGTAGAAAAGCCATATATCTACTTAGATGTGGTGCGGTTGCTCAACCGCCAAAATTGGGGCATTTTAGGCTGCCTTGTGCCACACACACACTCATGCACCATACTGCAAGGATGTGTGTGTGTGATGTTAAGTAAAGGTTTTGTTCTGGAATTGAACACTTCCATTACTAAATACTATGCTTTGACATAGTCTAACACTTGTATAACTTTGTATTTGTGCTGTGCAGTACAAGATACATACAAAGTTAGTAATGTTTTGAAAAAAGCATTATGCCTTCCTTGAGGCATTCATTTGTGTATCAAGTTCTTGCCAACCAATGCTAGTAGATGTGTGGTTGCATTGGAACACCATGTACCACCCATGGTATGCTGTGAAGTAAAGTAGTATTTCCAAGAGCTACTTTACATTACATTGGAGCAACTTTGGGGCTACTTTCCAGAGCTAAGCATGGTTTGCAATGGAAAGTAAATCCCAATATCAACACTTTGAGCCGGTTTGCTTCACTTTTGTGATGCAAACCGGTGCAAAGAGTTGATAAATTTGGCCCTGTCTGCTTTGTGGCACATCACATTGGAAATGACTAGAAACAGCTGTAGCCAGGTGTCTCTTTGACACACCGGGTTGGTGGTACCTGAAAATCCCCTTATTCTGAAAATTTGAGGGGCTATGTAAAGAGCGCATTGGCTTGTACCAATTCCAACAAAAAAAATCGATTTCCCAGCCTGATGGTTGATTGACCCTGGAATATGCTCCAAAGCAACATTGAGGCAAATGTATGGCTCCCTGTGAGACGTTGTATGCAGCTCCTTGTGCTAGTTTCAACTGTATATGAGTGCTCTTTGTCTGCTGTGCTCTACTTTCAGTGATTTTCACTGGAAGTAAATTCACACAGAAGAGTGTTAAAAAAATTACAGAAAAGAAGCAAAAAAGCTGTCTTCCTTCATCAAGTTGAATAGGTGCACTCTTACAATTGATATGCTGGCCAACTCAGCAATTGAATTACAGAGCTCTTTCTGAATGAGTTCCGATTAAGTTCATAAATGTATATACTCTCTAGAGGCAGCACAGCTACTGGATCAAAGAAATTTCACAGAGGGATAACCTTTGCCAGACTACCATCATCCCACTCCTCTCCCTGTCTCTCTCTCACACACGCTCTCTCTCTTTCTCTCTCTCTCTCTCCCTGTCTCTCCCTCACTCCACCTCCCCCTTCCTTTTTAGCGCTGGCCAGAAGAAATAAGAACCCAGCCTCATCATTAATAGGTGAACTTCTGAACTTTTGTGGAGTCGAGACTGCAAGTGTCCAACAGAAATGTGCACCAGTTCAGTGACTGATAATTAATTGACTAACAGACAAAACATTAGCACCATATATCCGCCTTCCTTAAGAAAGAGATGCCAGAATTTCGCAGAAAAAAGTCTGGACGGAGCACAAAAACTGAATTTATTCAAATTAAATGGTTGCAAATGTCAGGCAGCACGAAGCCAGCAACACGCAACCAACAAAATTCAGATAGATTGTCTTGGACTGAGTATCCCAGTTTAGCTAATATTTACTTCTAATGAAATTATTTATCTAGCCCTATTATTTTATACATAAAAAGTGCCTTGAAATAAATAAACCCAATTTTATGCGCACGTCATGACCTTTGAGGATATGTTTCAAAAGGACAGGGTATATTTTTCCAATTAATTGAATGAGAGCACTTCTAGCCCACACGAATGTAGAAATCACCTGCAGATGTTTCTGGTCAGGGATGGTTAACTGTTTGCAATGCTAACCGAAATCAGTAACTGAAAACAAGGATCTTTCTTAGGTAGCATGTGTCCTCCAGATGTAGAATTCTAGTGGCATCTATTTTCTATTCTAGGCAACTGGGAGACACATATTTCACATTCTCCATCTCATATAGCGCTTCTAAAACTCAGAATCACTTTAAAAATATATTTTAACGAAAAACAGGTAACTGCGTAAAATGCACAGCGAATTTATTATTTGCACCCTGTGGCACGGCTGTGGGAAGGTACTGGCATGGTGGGCACTCGTTCGGTACTTTGAATCCTGCTCTGCATTGCACTATAAGATTATCAAGAAGTAAAAAAGTGTACAAATGCCTTTGAGATAAATGCACATTTCACACTAGATGCAATTAACTCCTCATTTATCATTTATCATTTGTAAACAGTACCAAGGGCCATATTATCAAGAAAGGGCGATACATTATCGCCGCTTTTATCGGCAGGAAACTGTCGCTAAAGCGGCGATAATGGGCTTGATAATATGCCCTTGTGAATTCCCATAGAAGCCCAGGTTAACACCAGATAATGTATCGCCCTTTCTTGATAAAATGGCCCCCAGTTCGCAAATTATATGTTGATGGACAAGGTTAGGCTAAACACTTCTATCATTCTTAATGACCATTTCCTCCAATCAGTTGAGATTGCCTTCTTTAAGGCCCGCAGTGTCCTTGTAATTAAATTAGATACGCCTCTTTAGGGCAAATATTTTCACCAGCTGTTTTTTAGAGGGAAAGTCTTCTTAAAAGGGTACTCCAATCTTGAAAGTGCATGCGTGCATCAATCTGCTTCCTCTCTACGCTCACGGTCAGAAGAAGGACTAAAGATTAGTCCGTTTTAGGGCGTTTGCACCACCGTGTTTCAGGTCAAAGATGGCTCTCTACGATTTCCTCATGGCTTGTAAACTGTGGGTAGGCCATTCCCACATGAGAGAAGTAACAGATCGAGATTGACTAATTTGATATGTTAGCACCTGGAAGTGCCCTGATCAACCAGCCTTTTGCTTTCTGTAAGACTAGAGAGGAAGGCTTTCTCCACGGGCCATCAAAGAGGGAAGGTTTGAATTAGGACGATGGCCTCGCCAGTGGGCTGATTGCAACATGTTCAGAATCAGGGTGTAATTGTTCCTGCACCTGAAGAAACGAGGTAGGTGCAGGAAGGAGGATGGTAAGAGGCATTTGCCCTTTTAATGAAACATTAATTGACAACGAGGTCAACGAAGTAGCTGCATTTCTGTGAGAGATGGTGACGCAACTGGGAGCTGTGGCTCTGTTGAGCAAGGGCTTTCGGATGCATAATGGTCCTGTTGTAAAGGCTTACATGACTAGTATAGTGCTTGGTGTAGGCCATCCGGAATAATTCCTGTGAGAAAAATATCTTGCAAGATGTCACAGGCCAACATAATTGTACAATATACGACTGCCCGTTTAGATGCGCCACTTTTGACCTTCTAGAGGAGGTGGTTGGCAGGATGAAGCCCTCTGCAGCATATCTCCTGAAAGTTAAGTATTCCCGTGTAGCACACCTGATGCTGAATCAAACTGACGCTGATTGGAGCTGACCAGCAGCAGAAAAATGTAGGTGGCAGAGGAGGCGATCCAAACCATTACGGACAATGGTGCTGAGGGGCCTACTACCATGATAACACTGCAAGAATCAAACCTGAGTCCTGGAGGCAAGTGTGAAGTCTTATTTCAAGCTTATTTCAATATTAATAGACATCCTTTGATGCTGTGGTCCCTAAGAGAAAAAGATCTGAAATTGAGGATACATTTTCTAGTAAAATTGAGCGCAATTAGAGACAGAATATCACATTTCCACACATCCCCAGAAGTGACATGGGGTTGGTTGGATGCCTGGGAGAAATCAAGCAGGTTACAGAGAGTGGCACCACTCAACATTTCTGGCCAGGGGAGGCTGCTCACCAGAGAGATGGCCCTCCTCAGGAGAGTAGTGGACCTCGTGTCTGCACAGTCAGGAGTTTCATAGAGAATAAGCATGGCACACTGGCTTGGGCTACTTTGTGGCAGGGATGATGGCGTGGCTGTTCTTGAGTCCAGAGTAGCTGATATTGGTGTGCTCTCTGATAAGTGATCCAGTTCTTGTTACTCTCAGATGGCACTGCTCCAGAATATTACAAAAAGATGGAGGATCTTAGGACTTGTGGAGCTGCCTCATCCTTTTGTCATCTTTGGATGTTGCTGGATATGGACCTACCCTGAAGGATGAGCAAGCTGCCAGAAATCTATGGGCACTATATCTTACTACTGTTTTGTGCTACAATAATGTCTGGATTTACACTTCTTGCTAAGATGTTTTGGAGGAAGGGATAGGGCTCAGTAAAATGTCAGGTAGTGGGCTATTGCTGGGTTCTTCCTTAATCATTTCTCTAGTGCCTATAGATGTGTACTGGACTCATTAGGATGCAACATTGATCTAAGAAATTGCCAAGATCCTACGCTATAAGGGAACTATATTATGGCTGAGCCCAGGACATAACACTATTAGAATGTTGTGGTGTGAGTACCTAAATTAAAAAGGTACTTCATCCTTTCGTTGCTCGTTCTACAGTCCTTGGTAATACTTTTTCTACATGAAAGTAATTGATAGAATAGAACATACTTGAGTGGCAAGAAGATAGATTGGCATCCTATACTTTATTTTCTATTCTCCCTTTTCCGCAGTGGTCGTGATATGGGTGCATGCTAGGACCCCTTGGTGGTCGAGAATTGTGCCTTTTCACAGAAATTCTCCATGCCGGCCCAATGTTTCTGGAAATTATAACACTACGGTTGGGCAACCTGAAGATCTGGTTGGGTCGTTTTAATTGTATCATGTCTGGTGGAATGGATAGTTAGCCACCGAATTGTGTGCACATACACAAGACAATTATTGTGCCGTGTCCTACAACTAGACATGCTTGATGAATGGCACATGTTAACAACACAAGTAACAGCACTGGAACTGATGTTTTGTTCCTTCCCCACCTCATTGTCCATATGGTCAACCGAACTATTTATTTCATAACGGAGAGGTCTGTGAGCTATGTACTGAGGTGCAGTATCTTTTTCAGCACTCTGTCTCATCACCACAGCTTTCGTTTGACAGCTCAGGGTATATTTTTCCAATTAATTGAATGAGAGCACTTCTAGCCCACTCGAATGTAGAAATCACCTGCAGATGTTTCTGGACAGGGATGGTTAACTGTTTGCAATGCTAACCGAAATCAGTAACTGAAAACAAGGATCTTTCTTAGGTAGCATGTGTCCTCCAGATGTAGAATTCTAGTGGCATCTATTTTCTATTCTAGGCAACTGGGAGACACATATTTCACATTCTCCATCTCATATAGCGCTTCTAAAACTCAGAATCACTTTAAAAATATATTTTAACGAAAAACAGGTAACTGCGTAAAATGCACAGCGAATTTATTATTTGCACCCTGTGGCACGGCTGTGGGAAGGTACTGGCATGGTGGGCACTCGTTCGGTACTTTGAATCCTGCTCTGCATTGCACTATAAGATTATCAAGAAGTAAAAAAGTGTACAAATGCCTTTGAGATAAATGCACATTTCACACTAGATGCAATTAACTCCTCATTTATCATTTATCATTTGTAAACAGTACCAAGGGCCATATTATCAAGAAAGGGCGATACATTATCGCCGCTTTTATCGGCAGGAAACTGTCGCTAAAGCGGCGATAATGGGCTTGATAATATGCCCTTGTGAATTCCCATAGAAGCCCAGGTTAACACCAGATAATGTATCGCCCTTTCTTGATAAAATGGCCCCCAGTTCGCAAATTATATGTTGATGGACAAGGTTAGGCTAAACACTTCTATCATTCTTAATGACCATTTCCTCCAATCAGTTGAGATTGCCTTCTTTAAGGCCCGCAGTGTCCTTGTAATTAAATTAGATACTCCTCTTTAGGGCACATATTTTCACCAGCTGTTTTTTAGAGGGAAAGTCTTCTTAAAAGGGTACTCCAATCTTGAAAGTGCATGCGTGCATCAATCTGCTTCCTCTCTACGCTCACGGTCAGAAGAAGGACTAAAGATTAGTCCGTTTTAGGGCGTTTGCACCACCGTGTTTCAGGTCAAAGATGTCTCTCTACGATTTCCTCATGGCTTGTAAACTGTGGGTAGGCCATTCCCACATGAGAGAAGTAACAGATCGAGATTGACTCATTTGATATGTTAGCACCTGGAAGTGCCCTGATCAACCAGCCTTTTGCTTTCTGTAAGACTAGAGAGGAAGGCTTTCTCCACGGGCCATCAAAGAGGGAAGGTTTGAATTAGGACGATGGCCTCGCCAGTGGGCTGATTGCAACATGTTCAGAATCAGGGTGTAATTGTTCCTGCACCTGAAGAAACGAGGTAGGTGCAGGAAGGAGGATGGTAAGAGGCATTTGCCCTTTTAATGAAACATTAATTGACAACGAGGTCAACGAAGTAGCTGCATTTCTGTGAGAGATGGTGACGCAACTGGGAGCTGTGGCTCTGTTGAGCAAGGGCTTTCGGATGCATAATGGTCCTGTTGTAAAGGCTTACATGACTAGTATAGTGCTTGGTGTAGGCCATCCGGAATAATTCCTGTGAGAAAAATATCTTGCAAGATGTCACAGGCCAACATAATTGTACAATATACGACTGCCCGTTTAGATGCGCCACTTTTGACCTCCTAGAGGAGGTGGTTGGCAGGATGAAGCCCTCTGCAGCATATCTCCTGAAAGTTAAGTATTCCCGTGTAGCGCACCTGATGCTGAATCAAACTGACGCTGATTGGAGCTGACCAGCAGCAGAAAAATGTAGGTGGCAGAGGAGGCGATCCAAACCATTACGGACAATGGTGCTGAGGGGCCTACTACCATGATAACACTGCAGGAATCACACCGGAGTCCTGGAGGCAAGTGTGAAGTCTTATTTCAAGCTTATTTCAATATTAATAGACATCCTTTGATGCTGTGGTCCCTAAGAGAAAAAGATCTGAAATTGAGGATACATTTTCTAGTAAAATTGAGCGCAATTAGAGACAGAATATCACATTTCCACACATCCCCAGAAGTGACATGGGGTTGGTTGGATGCCTGGGAGAAATCAAGCAGGTTACAGAGAGTGGCACCACTCAACATTTCTGGCCAGGGGAGGCTGCTCACCAGAGAGTTGGCCCTCCTCAGGAGAGTAGTGGACCTCGTGTCTGCACAGTCAGGAGTTTCATAGAGAATAAGCATGGCACACTGGCTTGGGCTACTTTGTGGCAGGGATGATGGCGTGGCTGTTCTTGAGTCCAGAGTAGCTGATATTGGTGTGCTCTCTGATAAGTGATCCAGTTCTTGTTACTCTCAGATGGCACTGCTCCAGAATATTACAAAAAGATGGAGGATCTTAGGACTTGTGGAACTGCCTCATCCTTTTGTCATCTTTGGATGTTGCTGGATATGGACCTACCCTGAAGGATGAGCAAGCTGCCAGAAATCTATGGGCACTATATCTTACTACTGTTTTGTGCTACAATAATGTCTGGATTTACACTTCTTGCTAAGATGTTTTGGAGGAAGGGATAGGGCTCAGTAAAATGTCAGGTAGTGGGCTATTGCTGGGTTCTTCCTTAATCATTTCTCTAGTGCTTATAGATGTGTACTGGACTCATTAGGATGCAACATTGATCTAAGAAATTGCCAAGATCCTACGCTATAAGGGAACTATATTATGGCTGAGCCCAGGACATAACACTATTGGAATATTGTGGTGTGAGTACCTAAATTAAAAAGGTACTTCATCCTTTCGTTGCTCGTTCTACAGTCCTTGGTAATACTTTTTCTACATGAAAGTAATTGATAGAATAGAACATACTTGAGTGGCAAGAAGATAGATTGGCATCCTATACTTTATTTTCTATTCTCCCTTTTCCGCAGTGGTCGTGATATGGGTGCATGCTAGGACCCCTTGGTGGTCGAGAATTGTGCCTTTTCACAGAAATTCTCCATGCCGGCCCAATGTTTCTGGAAATTATAACACTACGGTTGGGCAACCTGAAGATCTGGTTGGGTCGTTTTAATTGTATCATGTCTGGTGGAATGGATAGTTAGCCACCGAATTGTGTGCACATACACAAGACAATTATTGTGCCGTGTCCTACAACTAGACATGCTTGATGAATGGCACATGTTAACAACACAAGTAACAGCACTAGAACTGATGTTTTGTTCCTTCCCCACCTCATTGTCCATATGGTCAACCGAACTATTTATTTCATAACGGAGAGGTCTGTGAGCTATGTACTGAGGTGCAGTATCTTTTACAGCACTCTGTCTCATCACCACAGCTTTCCATTATACTCCGTCATACTCAGCTCAGGAAGAGAGACTGACTGCATACTGACTTGGCAGCTAAAGTCCTTCTTGATTCTAGGTTCAAGTCCATGGTTAGAGAAGCTATAAGGAATTATTTTGAAACTAACTGGGGAACAGTGTCTTATCAAACATTGGAATGGAATAAAGGTGGTGATTTGGGGGGATTCGTATTTGCATGGTGCATGGAGTTAGAAAAAGCTGCATGTCAATAATGGGTTGAAAATGCTACTTGTACATGAACCAGAATGTACAGGGACAGAAATTCAAGCGGGGTGAGTTATACTCGTGTCTATACAGATTCTCACATACATCATGGAGGAAAAATTCAAAAGGAAGGAGTGTATATTGGGGAGGATGTTAGTTTCACTAAGGATGAGGATAATACCTAGAGATATGGTACTATTGATAGGTGATGAGGCACACGTGATGTAATTTAATAAAAGGGCAATTAACCATGTGTTCAGGCACTACCTACCAAACATCCCAAATTTGAGTCTGTACTTTTTGGATGTTTTCATCAGCCAAGACTGGCCTGTGATGTGGTTTGAGTTAAAAGTACAGAAGATGAAAGCTCGAGGCACCTGTAGACTACCACTCTAGAACACCCACTGATTTTGTTTTCTAGAGAGACTGCTGGAGGGGTAAGTAGAGTCTTGGGGTTAGTTCAGTTAGCCCTATCCATCAGAAAGTCAGTTGTGGTAATGGTCCCCGAACTCAATAAGGACCCCAGGGAATATAAATTGATTAGATGTTGCCTTCAATCACTTTCGATGTGATTTGTGCCCTAAGTGAGCATTAAAAGGAACTTCACATAGACTGGTAATCATGCTGCATTTTCAGAGCTGAGTATTAGTGATTATATGGATACTATACTTGATATAAAAAATGATATAAAAAGTCGTTGATACTGTAGGCATTCTAATTAACTAATTAAGATAGTCGATGCACAAGGTCGGGGCCGTCTGAGTCTTTTTATGACTTTGTGAATCTTCGTTAGACTTAGTCAAAGGCTAATAAACACACCAGTGTGAGACTAGATCCCAAGTTAAATCGTCATGGGCTTATTGAAAAAGTATGATCATTAATGAAGGAAAAACGTAATTTGTTTATAATTAGGAAATTAGCATATTCAAAATAATAAAAGTATAACTCTGCAAAGTAATAGCATAAGGTCTGCCTCTGAAAAACCCCGTAGAAAAGACCAAGTACAAATCAGTAAACATACTGAAAAAGAGTCCACTTTCAAAGCAATATCCAAAAAACTAAATATAAATCAATAGGCTGAAATAGAGTCTACTCGGTTAGAAAGGCAAAAAGAGTATGGCTCATCTTCAAAATAGCACAACTTTAGTAATATTTCAGGATATAAAAAGGCACACAGTTTGATATGACATAACAGGGTTGGATTAGCAATGGTGCAAACACTTAAGCCAATCTATATTTTATTAAACAATATACCTCTAGAGACACCTGCTTGCTAGTCATTTCATTGATTAGGGTATGTATAACTAATTAAGGAAATCAATTGATAATATTGTGTAACACATCCATACAATGACTTGTTCAGCTAATAAATGGCATGCACAGGACATCTGCAGGCAACCCTTGACAGTTACAAAAGGAACAAGCATCCTGAGCGTTGCTTCCTCTAGAAAGCGCAAATATAAAATTCTATGCTCAGACAGAAACCATGGTTGAGGCTTCAATTTAGATGATTTTCCTGAAATGATAAAATACATAAGTGCAGAGAGAAAAAGAGAGAGATAGATAGAAAGAGAGAGAGAGAGAGAGAGAGAGAGAGAGAGAGTGAGGGAGAGTGAGGGAGAGAGGGAGAGAAAAGCTCACGTAAAATAAAAATGCACTAATATTCTGCAAATATGAATAGCTGTCAATGCAAGCTCAGTGCGGCCTATTAATACTAACTGGGACATGCTTTAATTAGGCATTATTTTCTAACATGTACAAACTTGCTTACAATGTGGAATGAGAATACCTATTACATGTGCTGAGGGATATAATTGCGGTCCATATATTTTTGTAGTATATTACACTATTGTGGTCAGGTATGAGGGCAGACGTATGCACCGGAATAGAGATATCAGAGCACTGGGCATTATTGTGTGATATCTGGCAGGGCTGCCCATCGTCTCAGCTTGTGTTGACTTGGCTATTGAGTCAATGGCAAATATATAAAGGAGAGAAATCATTTGGCTGTGATATCAGAATCAGTAACATTGTACAATTTCAATTTAGGCGGATGGTGCGCTTGTGTATCCCAGAGTGCTGTCCCTTTTATGTGTGATATTCTCTCCAACATGTGAACAAATAGGTCCAAATCATGCAGGTGCTCTTTTGGAGCTATGGATGTGCACGCAGTCACTGAATTACCTGAAACTGACCTACTGTTGCAAGTAGAGACCTGACGTACCTGTGTATAAGGTTTTCCAATAAACACAAATATATTATAGACTTAATTACTGGCTGCCTCCTAGGTGGCATGCAAATCCAGCATGAGCATTGCTATTATCCCCTGCAGGATGTGTGGGATTTAGAGAAAATATTGGGCATATTATCAAGCACGGCGTTAACATTATCGCCGCTTTAGAGGTAGAAAACTGCTGCTAAAGCGGCGATATTGGGATTGTTAATACGCCGTAGATAATTCCCATAGAAGTCCATGTTCACACCAGAACATAGGTTTCTATGGGAATTCACAAGGCTGTATTATCAAGCCCATTATCGCCACATTAGCGGCAGTTTTCTGCCGCTAAAGCGGTGATAATGTTAACGCTGTTTCTTAATATTATGCCCCTATGTTTTTCCCAAGTGCTTACATTTATTCCAAGGGTCTTCTGTCTGTTGCCCACATCAGTATTTACTGATGGCATCAGCATACTAACTTCCTGTTTCTGGGCCATCTATAGACAGAATACAACTGAATTTACAGACTGGGGGTCTTAGGCTCCCCAAGTTTGCGCACCACTGCTTGGCATCACAGTTGCAGCCCTTGCATTTCCCAGGGAAGCCCCATGAATCTACTACCTTATGGCAGCAATATTAGTGGATGGTGTAAGACCATTCTTAGCGTTATATTGGGGATTGCTTGAAAATCATCCTTCAGTGACTTAACCATTGGAAACAGATGGGAAGGTTTCTTGCATAAAAGAAAAAAGTAATAAGCAATTCCATATTCCATTTTGCTCAGGCTTATTTAACTCCAGTAATATTATGGAACATACAGCTGGCTTGCACAGATAGCTGTCTCTGATGTCAAGCTGAGGGAGCTGATTTCCTGGACATTGATATGATTTTGCCTGGGGTGGTGACATACTGTGGGAGGGTATTGACCCAAATAAAGCCAGCAGCAGTTAGTTTGATAGATTTTTTACTAAAACTTTGTGTTAGGTCTGCATCCACAGCCAATATGGTGAACCGTATGCCTTAAATTCATAGAACTATGTTCATTCTTTGGCAAGCTATGCTGAGCTGTTTACTCACTGCAAAACACCTGCCCTTCCCATGATATATGGTGCTGTGATTTAGTAGAGTAATTTCTAGCACGTTAAGGGTCTGATTTAAGAAAAGTTACTCTGCCACAAATGTGAAGGATATCCTGTCTGCCTTTTTACAAGTGCCCATAAGATATAATGGACTTGTAATAAGGTAGATGGGATATCTTTCACATTAGTGATGGAGTAGCCCCTCCGCCAAACTCAAAATCAGACTCCAAGTGCCTGATTGAGAGTTTGCCGGATGGGATACTCTGTCTTAAACATGACAGATGCCCTGTCTGCTGCATTACAAGTACATTTTAGACCATTGCACTTGTAACACAGTGGACAGGATATCCTTCACATTTTGATGGTGTATCTTGTCTGCTACGACCCTAAATAAAGCCCTCAGTATGCATGGTGAGTGTGTGACCAGACATCCAGTTAGCTGATAACTTGCCGTACTTGGGGGGAGATGTCCAATGCAATAATGCAGTACCAAAACAGTGATACAGTTAAAACACAGCATAAGATGAATCATGGTGTGGGCGGAACTTACGGAGTTTCACTATCCAAGAGATTTGGCATGTCGAGCTGCTTGCACTGATCTTTAGTGCCAGGAGCTCGTTCCACGCTGAAAAATCAGCTCAAGCTGCATCACACGGTGCACCATAGGGTGCTTCTTCTCGAGTTGATTTTGCTGCAGCTCGAGTACATTTCCTACTCGAACAGCAGCTTTCTGACTGCAAACGCTTGTCTGCGTTGGGGAAATCTCGCCGGGTGCCCTCCTAGCGAGCAAAAATCATGCTAGGGGATGCCAAATCTTGCTCGCGCTTTCCACCTTACTGTTGCTTGAAAAAACTCTGTCACTCAGCAGAATTTGGCTGGAACTCTGTGTTACATGTGTAATGGCCAAAAACCTGCCAACTTATGCCTGCAGAGACAAATGTGTTGCCCAACCTTAGAATCCCAAACGAATTAAGAAAATTGAGTACATTTTGATAAATAAAATTACACCAAAATGACAACAGTCCAACTGGAGTTACAGTTTTTTAAATTTCAAATAATGAAATAGTGCTAAAAAGTATTAAGTACTAACTGCCATTATCTGGTTGTGCTTAAGGCCCAAATTAAGGCTAACTGCAATGAAGTTTGGGTTGGATATTGAAACCAAGTCAAAAAATCCTTAGCCTGTCAAGGCAACAGGCTATTGTGCACTACATCATTGGATAGCCACTGGAGGAGGTTCCAGTGAAGTCACTGACTTTCGGCAGGAAAGCTCAGAGTGGGAGGAATGTGAATTTCATGCTCAATGAAGGCTCATCACTGGGCGCTTATTTTTGATGCCTTTGAAGATTTCTTCCTTCGGACTTGCTCACTTTTTTGAAGCTCAGATTCTCTCACCAGGGCAAGGTAACAAGTTATAAACAAAGAGAACTCCACAAGGTTGGATACCTTCTCCGTGAGGTACCAATGAATTGAATTTGCTGCTGCAGAAAAAGTCCAAGCAGGAGCAAGCTGGATCTTTGGTCCAGCGGCAAACATTCTTCGGTGGAGAAGCTTAGCAGTTTTGTCCCAGTCCTCTGGAGTTTGTTCAAGCCCGAAGGTTTCTAAGCCCAGGTTTAGGAGATGATAGGAGGAGTGCGCTTTGACATCAGCCAAGGGTCCAAGACTTTGGGAGCAGCATTTGGAGGAGTCAAGACTCACTCCAGAGTAGACCAGTAGCAGGGTCCAGGTCAGGTCCATCTTGAACTGGTCTGCTGAAAAGTTTCCGAAAAAGGCCTCTTGTAGCTTTTTGTTTCTCAGCAGATTGAGCATGTAGTCAGGCATATGACCCAAGTAATCCACTGCTTTATCTTGAGTACAAGCAGGACAGCAGGTCCGATATTTTAGAGTCTTATTCAGGTTACAGTCAGCAGGTCCAGTCCACATCTGGTCTTCTAAAGATCCAGAAAGTGTTGTCAGGTGGGTACTGTGGGTGCTTCATTTAGGACTTTTCCAGCGAGGGGCTTACCTCCACGCTGCAAGCAGCTCCAGTGCCAGCTCCTGGGTGGGGAACGCTGTAGTCTCGCCGCCACAGCAACAACACCGCGGCTGGAGACTACAGCTCCCAGCGAGCTTTGCGGGCACTTCCTGCCTCCCGCACTCTTCGCGCCCGGAGGCGCTACATAGAGCAGACGCTCCCTCGGTGGAGCGGGGGGACTTTTCCAGCGAGGGGCTTACCTCCACGCCGCAAGCAGCTCCAGTGCCAGCTCCTGGGTGGGGAACGCTGTAGTCTCGCTGCCACAGCAACAACACCGCGGCTGGAGACTACAGCTCCCAGCGAGCTTTGCGGGCACTTCCTGCCTCCCGCACTCTTCGCGCCCGGAAGCGCTACATAGAGCAGACGCTCCCTCCGCGTCGCGGGACGCACGCGGGCGGAGCCCGGGCAGATGGCGGGCCATCTAAGGCCGTCCAAGGACGAACAGGGACGGGACGGGCCACATCTCTAACATCATGGGTAAGCGCAAACTCGTGACAACGCCGGTTGGCGAGGCCAAAGCTAAGGTCCCTAAGTACACCACTAGCATCATCTCGTATTTGACTACGAAAGTGTCTGAACTATCAACCCAGATTGCAGAGTCAGAGCGTGAATTGGGGTTGGAAACTACTCCGGTAGGCGCGGACTCATTAAATACCTCCACCATTAACTATATCCCGTTGGAACCCAGGGTTATTATTGAGTCATGTAGGCCAACTCAGCCACAATCTCCCATGGTTCTCCCGACCCCGGTACTGCCGGAAACAGTGAGACCATCTATTACGGCGTCTACATATGATTCAGGAAGCATAGCTTGTAGCCAGCCTGGGGGTCAGCGCGCATTGTGTGTTACTGAAGAGGGTATCTCAGCTCTACTTGAAAAACTTTTCTCGGATAGGCTGGAATCCGCCCTTATCCAGATTGCCACTGACATTACTGAAACATTGAAGGATTGTGTCAAGGAGCTTCTGGTGAAATGCGAGCGCATCAATGACATTTTAAACACACGGGCTCTTTTAACTACTATACAAGAGGCGCCTTGCTCAACAGCGGTACAGGTTCCTGCACCCAAGCCTGGTGGCCCTTCCACTACTGTTGCTAGTGTGGCTACTAAAGTGACTCCTGAGAACCCTGCTCACAACAAAGGGGAGGTTAAAAAGGGTTTATCTGCACCTTTGCTAGAAGCCGCATCTAGTGAAACCCCAATAGTAAGGTCTAGAGCTACACAGGGGGGCCGGGGGAGTATGGTACCCCCAGTTAATTTACCTCCTGATGCAACACCATTTGTAGCTATACTGGTTAACGTACCGAAACTTGCTGTGGGGGAGGTTGAACACCATGATACACTTTTGAAGCATACTAAAAATTGGTGCAATGCGAATTGCACGGGTGCAAGTAATATCGCAGATAATATCTTGACAGGAAGAAGGGTTGACTGGGTGGGCACAACTAGGAAAAGTGTAGCTGGAGACTGCGTAATTGTAAATTTTAAATCAAGAAACGTCTCCAGCCGTCTCTTTTGGGATGCTTCCCCACTGGATTCAGTAGGCAAAGGTGTTCGTGCGATGCCCCTTGGCTTTTTTTATCCCCCAGTTAGTAGGTTAGGTGGTGGAGAGAACACTATGTCACATCTTATTAACAATGTATGGGTTGAAGACAAACCTATTCCACCTTTACAAGCGAACCGATGGGTGACCAAGCAACCCAGGGCTGGTGGCACAGTTAATTCTGTAAAAAATATCCCTACCAATGACTTAATATTGTCGAATAGATTGTCGGCTCTGGCAAATAATTTAGATATTGATTGACTAGAGCAAAGTCATAATAGCCTGAACGTCTCTTGTAATGAAAATGTTTCTACTGATTTGTCATGTAACACAATCACTGCCGTAAATGACCCTTTAGCTTTGGGTAGGGGGAACATCAGGCTACTTTCCTGGAATATTGCGGGATTACGTTCTAAGCAGGATGACCCGATTTGGCTAAATAAGATAAAAGAACACGACATAGTGGCCTTACAGGAAACTTGGGCACGAGAAAATGCTTTGTGGGTGGATGGTTATACATCTTTTTTTGTCAAAGCACAGAGTTCCACGGCGGGAATGGATAGGGGGGGCTTGTTGCTTTTAGTCTCAGTTAACGTAACAGGCACTATTAAGGAAATCCCCAGCTCCTCATATTATTTTCAGCTGGTGGAAATTCTGCAAAAAGACAATAACAAGATAGTGCTAATAAACTGTTATAACTCTGTGCAGGGGGGTCCTCTTAATTTTGTTTTAGAAGAGTTGTCTTCTTTTTTAATTAATTACATGTCAAAACAAACCACTTTTGTTCAACTCATACTGATGGGAGATTTTAATGTTCATTTGTGTGGGCTACATTGCCAGATTGAGGTTGATACTGGCCCAGAATATACGACTCTGCCACATTTTGAGCATAGCCTGAAGGGTATGGCAATGGAGGATTTGCTTTCCTCTAATGATTTATTTGAACCAGGGTTCTTAGACTTAAAGGAGCGTGTGGCTACATACAATGCGAGGGGAAGTGAATCGATCATCGATTATATTTTCATGTCCCCAGGTTTGCTCCGCTATGTATTGTTTTATAATGCCATAGTAAGTGGGTTCAGTGACCACAACCCAGTGTCGCTAGTCTTAGATGCTTCCATTGGTCTACGCAAAGGGGCTTTGAGGCCCACCGCTGTGAAGGATGTGAGGAGCATAGACTAGGGAAGGCGCCTTAAATGGTGCAAAGTTTGCCCTGAGGATTTCCTTGCCGTAATTGAGCAAAATATGGCAGCGGAATTTGGGATATGTAGGGATTCAGACATGGGGGGGAGGGAGGTAGTTTGTGCTTTTGAGGATATTTGCGCTAGAGTAGAAAAAGAGCTTATAGCTAGACCAAAGAGGGGTCCTATCCCAGCTTTTGGTTGGTTTGTCCATACTTGCTCCAAGGCACATTCTGCTCTGTTGGAAGCGCTTAAACAATCCCCTAGAGATAGGTCATTGGTGGCACACTTGAGGAAGAAATATGCAGTGGCAATAAAGATTAGAAAAAAGGCTATTAAAGAGGAAGCCTGGGATTCCTTGATGGATTCTGCTATCCTTAAACAAAGCTCCAAATTTTGGTCTATAATCAATAACCCTCTATTTGCTCAATCAAACAATTCAGATATAGAAGTAAACATAGCTGAAGCAGAGTGGCTCAAACATTTTTCTAATATCTATGGGTCAAATAAAATGGTCGAGACATTTAGCATGTCTTGTTTCTCAACTTCTCCTCCAAAGCTATGTTTCACTAAAACTGAAGTGGAGGTGCTTTAAAGGGTTCAGCTGCAAACAAAGCCCCCGGTCCAGATGGGGTTCCTCTGGATCTTTATAAGCTAAACCCAGGTATGTGGGCAGAGCTACTAGCAAATGTTTTTAACTGTGTACTTGAGGGGGGTTTGCCAAAAACTTGGGCTTGTTCAATCATTGTCCCTATTTTTAAAAAAGGTCAAAGAAGCGATCCGAAATGCTACCGACCCATATCCTTGTTGGATTTTTCTATGAAGGTTTTGGGCAAAGTTTTATTGGCAAGAATCAACAATTGGTCTCTGAAAAATGACATCTTATCGGACGCCCAGTATGGGTTCCGCTCAGGAAGAGGCACAGAGGACCAGTGCTTAAATCTCCATCTGATAATCTCTAAATATTCTACGGAATCAAAGGGGTCAATCTTTGTTGCATTTATGGACCTGTCCACGGCCTTTGATTTAGTGAACAGAGCGCGGCTGTGGACTATGCTGTTGAAATTGGGCCTTGATCCCCCTCTTGTACATTTTCTGGCTGAACTTCATAAAGACCTAAAGGCATCGATCAGAATGGACCAAGATGGTAATCGCACAGGCTGGTTCAAATCAAGTAGGGGTGTACGGCAGGGCTGCATCCTTGCCCCCATGTTGTTCACTCTATATATAAACTCATTGGAGAAAAACCTTTTAACTGCTACCTTGGATACACCGCGTGCAGGGGATACTCGCATCCCTGTTCTCCTGTACGCAGACGATGCTGCACTAATAGCTCGGACACATTTAGGCCTGCAGAGACTTTTAAATGCATTTAGTGAGTTCATGTCCTCACTTGACTTAGTGGTAAACAATTCAAAATCCCATGTTATGGCTTTTGGGGCTGTTAAAAACAATTCCAAATCGTTTTATTGTAATGGTGAAGTGATCACTAATGTCAAAATTTTTACTTATCTTGGTGTGATTTTTGATACAAAGGGTAGTTGGTTACCTCAAATTACAGCCAAGACCAAAGCGGTGAGGAGTTCTACAAATGCTATTTTAAGTTTTTCTAGGAGACTGGGAGGAAAGCCGAGCGGTGCTTTACTAAGCTTGTATAGGGCAAAAACTCTGGCAATAGCCAGGTATGGCGCAGGTTTGTGGGGCTATGTGAATACCGAAATCATTCAAAGGGAGGAAAATAAGTTCCTTCGGGCCTTATTAGGACTCCCTCAATCGACAGCTACATTCTCAGTTCACCAGGAGCTAAGTTTAGGGTATATCACCGATATCCTTTTAATGGCACCTATTCTCTTATGGATTAGGACCTGGATTAATAATAACCTAGGCTTAAACCATAAAATACTGTTGGACTGTCTAAAATTGGAGAAATCCAATAACATTGCTTGGCTGTCATATATCCATAGGTGTTCTTTGGAATTAGGACGCCCAGAGATATTTACTGCTCCCACGGGTCTGAAGAAATCTGATTTAAATTGGGTCAAACTCAATTTCTCGAAATTGAAGACCCTGGAGAGAGAGGACCAGCAACTCATTAGGCCCATGGTTAGAGCTCATTACCTAACTATCACCTGCTTAGATAAGCAGCCGTACCTTGCTACAGTGAATACCCCTTTTCATAGGTGGCTTCTAGTAAAATTCCGGTTCAACCAGATTTACATGGTTCTGTGCGACAGTCAGGGTTGGTTTAAGCAGGAAGATGCACCTGTATGTAATTGTGATAATTTTTCGCGGCAGGATAACATGCATCTAATGCTGTTTTGCAATCTTTATAACACGCCCAGACAGAAGTACCTGGTACCCTTATTGAAGGATAAAGCTTTTCTCCAGGCAAAACCAGCCCTCCTATATCTCCAACTGTTGGACTCACCTTTGGTCATGTTTAGCGTGGCAAGCTATCTTGTTGCTGCAGTTAGGACTAGGAGGAGGCGATTGAGAATGTAACTTGGGGGTTCTCTTTGGAAGATGAAATATGTTCCTTGTATCTGCAATTTTGGCTAATAATTACCTTCTCTTTTTAGCTGTTTTTAAATTGTTTTAAACTGTGTACCGAAATTATAATTCTATATGTAATTTTTATGATATCAAATTGTCCTTTTTTATTGATTGTAGTATGCTTTTATGATTTTTAACTAAATCGAATAAAGTGGTTTTTGACTTGACTTTGACTTTGACTGGCACCAACCTGTGGAAGGAAGTGACTTCTGACTCCTCCATAACCTATGAGGTAAATGTTCCCAGGGGTAACCCTAGCCATTTTGCAGCATTTCCTGTGTGTCCTACTGAAGCAATCCCACACTGTCCATCTGTACCTAAAACAAAGATGATTAAACCTTTCTTCCATTGTGTAGAGCTTGTGGGCCCATCCCAGAGAGGTAGCGAGGGAAATGAGCTACCAATGCCTTCTCTGTAGTCACACAAAGTCAGTTCTGGGGGCAGCTTCTCTCCCACTGGGATCAGTGCATGGCTGACTAGAGAATCAAAGGAGGTCCCTGACCAAGTGTCACTCCTCTTTACGCCCAAGGCATTTGCCCTGTTCTGAAGGCAGTTTTTACACCTCATCAAGGGAGCTATTCAGCTGCCAAGTGATAGTGGGAGCTTATGCAAATGAGTTTACAGAGGCTTTAGCCAGGAAGAAGACAACTTTTATTACAACTTCAACTTTACCAGTGAATTGTGGTTTTAATAAATATTTAAAAAAAATCAACGAATTACATGTATAGCTGTTTACTAGCTGGCCATAGTAATATCAAATTTAACATTGCATCCCAATGTTTTCCTATGGAACAGCCAGCATTGTGACAGTGGAAATACATTATGAGGCATTTGCACCGCAGAGACATGTGTAACATTAGAAATGTCCTTCTGTTAAATACCATGCACCCTGCATTAAGGCTCTAAGGCCTACTTAGGGGTCACATATTCATATTTAAATAGAAGGTTTTGACCTTTCAAATAGAGTTATTTTGACAGGTCAAATTCGTAGTTGAAAACTGCACAGCCAAGTAACAAATGGTATTCCAACAGTCATGTTTTAATTGTCACTGCAATGGGTGGCACAATGGGTGCTGTATTCCACTAGTGCAATTGACCCTATTGACCCTGTGTATACTCTGCACTACATACTAAAGACTTATAGATAAGTTAACTATATCAATCAGGTATGTCAATTTCATCATATGAAAAAAGGTGAGTCACTTTATCTCTTGTTAGAAGGGGTAACTCGCACAGAGCCCTACAACCAGCAAAAGCAGACAAGGCATAAATCTGAGGGTACACCACTCAGTAAATGGTAATTTCCAACAAATGTTATGTATGTTTGAAAGTATGGAGGACTCAGGATGGAGTGTATTATGATGAACATATCAGTGTTGTATTCACCATTTTCCTAACACTGTGGATTAAACTGCTTTAATAATCTTGATTTAAACCATCAGCTCACCACCGCTAGTTACGTTCTGTTTTTTGTATTCCATATACTGAATGAAAAACGTTACATAAAAGAACTTATGCCAATGTGAGTCTGTCAAGCAAGGAATATCAACTTAAAACCAAAACCAGAATATGTAGTACTAAAATATCGAGAAGGTAAGTGCATATAGGTCAGTATAGATTTACTTTTCTTAACTCCACATCTACTTACCTTGAAGATAGAGCGAGAGATAGATAGATAGATAGATAGATAGATAGATAGATAGATAGATAGATAGATAGATAGATAGATAGATAGATAGAATCTCGAGTTAAGTATAGTAAACCTACACCTACCTCCATGCTTAACTGTCCCTTAGTAATCCGTTGACACTATAAAGTTACCTTCCAAAGCATATAATGCTAAACACTGCATGAGACAGCATAAAAGGTGCAGACACAAAGATGCACAAGGTGCTAGTGAAGGGACGCCCCTCTGATAACAGCAGTTTCTTCTAAATGAAGATGCTGGGGACTTCCAATATTGGCAACCGTATCTCACATATCAACAGCGAAACGATACAGAATTGATTGTTATAATGTAAGATGTTATTGCTATAACATGCAGAATATAAGATCTTGTTGACCAGGAGTGGTATCTTGATCTAATGCCTCAACTGCATGGAAGTCATTTATCAGGCAACTCTTAGAAATTGGGATTTTGATTGAGGGGGTGAAAATCCTTCTCAAGCAACAACTGCAATCCTTGTGGGAAACAACCATTACAACGCAACTTTTACAACGCACTACCATTACAACGAAATTTTTACAACGCGAAAACCATTACAACGCATGTATTTACAACACATGTTTTTACAACGCAGGTACCTTTACAACGCATACCATTACAACGTAAGTATTGGTAAGTATATAATTATATCTTAAATTTTATATGTTTGAGTTTTTTAAGGGGTATTTTTAGGGTTCAGGGTCAGTTTTCAGTTTTTGGGTAAAGGGGTATTTTTAGGGTTCAGGGTCAGTTTTCAGTTTTTGGGTAAAAGGGACTTTTTAGGGTTCAGGGTCAGTTTTCAGTTTTTGGGTAAAGGGGTATTTTTAGGGTTCAAGGTCAGTTTTCAGTTTTTGGGTTAAGGGGTATTTTTAGGGTTCAGGGTCAGTTTTTGGTTTTTGGGTAAATGGGTATTTTTAGGGTTCAGGGTCAGTTTTGGGTTTTTGGGTAAAAGGGTATTTTTGAGATTCAGGGTCAGTTTTGGGTTTTTGGGTAAAGGAGTATTTTTAGGGTTCAGGGTCAGTTTTGGGTTTTTGGGTAAAGGGGTATTTTTAGGGTTCAGGGTCAGTTTTGGGTTTTTGGGTAAAGGGGTATTTTTAGGGTTCAGGGTCAGTTTTGGGTTTTTGGGTAAAAGGGTATTTTTGGGGTTCAGGGTCAGTTTTGGGTTTTTGGGTAAAGGGGTATTTTTAGGGTTTAGGGTCAGTTTTGGGTTTTTGGGTAAAGGGGTATTTTTAGGGTTCAGGGTCAGTTTTGGGTTTTTGGGTAAAGGGTATTTTTGGGGTTCAGGGTCAGTTTGGGGTTTTTGGGGTACAGGGGTGTTTTTAGGGTTCAGGGTCAGTTTTGGGTTTTTAGAATACAGGGGTACAGGGTAAAAATAAAATTAAATTAAATTTAAAATAAATCAATTAAATAAAATAAAATTAAATTAAATTAAATTATATTATTTTCAATTATTTTAAATTAAAAAAATTAATATATACTTACCAATACTTACGTTGTAATGGTATGCATTGTAAAGGTACCTGCGTTGTAAATACATGCGTTGTAAAAGTTTTTGCGTTGTAAAAAATTTGTTGTAATGGTATGCGTTGTAAAAGTATGAGTTGTAACGTCATACATCCATCCTTGTCAAGGTGAAACACAAAAGTCACTAAATTAACCAATTTTTAACCCTCTGGGAGCTTGGCAAAAAAGCAGTTAAGCATAACTTAGAGGCAATGTGTAAAGTATTTATGGAGCACTTCAAACAGTAATTAAGTGTAAACAAAATACAAAGAAAATCCCACACCAATGGTAAAAAAAATAGGAGTACATGTAATTGATTATTTGACACCAAAACAACAAAACACAAATAAGCAGAGCTGGAATTATGAAATTGCAAATTTTTTGGTTAAAACTAGTGCCTAAAAGATCAAAGTGCTAACCGCAGACATTTAGTTGAGTGAGCCCGGGGCGAATACAAACATTATGGCCAACCGCAATGGACTGCAGTTTGGATACACAAAGCTGATTGGGCCTAAGGTTGGCTTACCTATGGATTTAGAAGAGATTTTGATGAAAAGTAAAGTTCAGCGGGGGAAGTCAGCCGGTGGTGTCCAAGCAGGAGGCATCATCGTCGGAGAGCCACTGGATGAAGTCGCAGTGAAGATTTCTATGTTACGATTTTGTCATTCTTTTAGAAGTCGAAAATCTCCAGCGGGATGAAACTGCAGGCTGACAATGGCTCCATGATGCCGGGTACCTCTTCTGTTAGGAGCGACTGTAGTGGGAGCTACCATGAAGTTGAGCCAACCGATGGTGCACCTTGGGTGGATCGGTGAGCTGGTAGGTCTCAGTCTCCTGTGAGTAGTCAGAACACTTTTTGGCTGAAAATGTTCTCTAAGTCCCATGTATTGGGTTTTGGCACATTTAGCACCACCTCTAAGGTTCTAGGACTGGGCCGACTTCACTTGGAGGGAAGCTCTCACTTTAGACAGGCTCCAGGTGCGGGGCTCAACTTGTTGGAGCTTTTTTTGTCTTTCAGCTCAGAACAGGAGGCCAACCAATTAGCCTTGGAGCCACTCTCATGGTCTTGAGTTCAAGGAGCAAGGAAGTCCTCAAGCAGCAGGGAAGTGTCTGAGGGTACAAGGCAGGCCTCAAGCAACAGGTCAGCCCTATGGGAGCAGTAGGGCAGTTGTCTGAAGTGCAATGCAGACCGCATGCTGCAGGGCAGTCCTCTGATTTGCAAGGTAGGCCTTTTGAGTGTCCTCCGCAAGTCAGAATTGAACTGAAGATTAGGTCCAGGAGTACTATTCTCATACCTGGTACCAGCTTTAAAGTGGCGGAACTTTTGTAGAGTTTTCATCCCACAGATGCTTCTGAGATCAAAGAGGTTTAGGGTGACAAAAGACTGGTGTGAAGTTCCTTGTGAGTGTGCTTATGTAGCTCCTTTGAAATGTAAATATGAGAGGGAACCGCTCTGCCCTTCCTATACTGTCAGGATAGAACATCCTTTCAGGTCTGGCCAGTTCAGGTAAGCATGGTGCGCCACCGAGTCGGTAATGCGTCTGGCGCTAATTCAGTGATTTTATTTTTGTAGGTTATTTTCCCTAGTTTTCTTTTGTCATCTCCATATCCCCCCCATTCTGCCCCCCGTGCTGACCTTCAACAGCCGCCACTGTTTGTCTCACTGTCTGGGAGGAATATAAAAAGGCCAACTGTCACTCTAGCCATAGTCATGTGACCCATGACAAAGGCTGCAGGCACCAAATGGTTAGTACAAGAAAATGTCTACTTTCTTAAATGGCCATTTTCAAAATATTGAATTAAATTCTGACTTTACCATTAAGGAGGATTTTCAAATTACAGTTTTTAAGACACCAAACATGACATTTCTACCTGTTGCCAAATAAATGTTTCCCTTATTAAATGTTATAAAGCACCAATGGTATCCTATCAGAATATGTCACACTTAAAGGTACATTTTTAACTTTTTAAATACACAGCATCCTTCTTTAAAGGCTGGCTAGGTCCTACCTTAGTGGTGACTTAAATATATTAAAATGGAAGGTTTAGTCCTGGAACAGGGGTTATTTTACTAAATTCAACTGACAGTTTAAACTGCACCCAGGCTGCTGAGATTGTATAACCAGGGCGGAGAGGGGCCAAAAGGCCTCTAGCCCCTAGCCCACGACCCCCGGCCCCTGGCCCATGAATGAAGATCAAAGGGATAATATAGATAGGTGCCTCCAAGGTGTAAGCAAGAATCATGGCCAGCCAGTTTCGCACACAGCAGAGTTAAGTGCTTTTTTCATGTTAGGAAAGTTCCTGTTGATTTTAAATGAAAGTCTTCAAACCAGTGGCTACATCAGGGACCAGTCTAAGAAAGTCAAAGAGGTGGTGCCTTATCAGTGGCGTAATTTGGAAACTGAGTGGGTGTGAGGACGCTGAATACCCACTTACCGGACTAAATCCGCCTCACTCCCTTACCCCAATTAACGTAATATTTATACGCAACACCAAAGGAGCCTTTCTAATAAGATGGCACCAAGGAAGCCAAAAATAAGTGAAGTACGCAAAGACCTCCCAACACTGATTAATGAGACCACAGATGAAAACAGGTCCCTAGGGAAGGGTATGGATGGCCATGAGGACTATGAAAAGAGGGTTTATAAGAGGAATACAAAGAAGAACACCCTATCTGAAAAATCTCAAGTCAGCATGAACGGGGGGCTCTAGTGTCTAAATCAATAAAGGACTTTGTGGGCAAACATTTTAAGAGGATACCAATGCCTGTGAAAGCTCAAGCTCAAGACCTTAATAAGGAACCAGCCAAATGTACAGGAGGTTATCGAACTCTGCGCCCCAAATGTGAACGAACTATCTCCCACCCAAAGCGACCTAAGCCGAATAGACCCCCTTTTGGAACCAAGACTTTCATAATCCCCTGGCGCTGATGAAGTAGAAATTGAGGGGAATGCTTTTAGGGAACAGGGGGATCCAAGTGACCTTTTGAACCCGGCTACAAGGTCTAAGTCCGATAAGAGAGTGGGACACTCAGGAACTCAAGGCTCTAAGTCCATAGAAGAATTGGTGTGGAATAGCACATTGGGCTTAGATATATCCGCAACACCCTCAGCCTCAATGTTGGACATAATGCTGATGCTGCAAAAAACCTTGCAAGGATTGTCAGAAGTCTCAATGTTAAATAATAACATGCTAAATAACCATGAAATTCATCTTAAAAGAATGGTAGAAGAATTACAGGGGATCAGGGGTCATATGCAATCTATGGTTAGACTGGTGCCAGATCCCCCTATCGAAGGTAGTACTGGAGATTCAGCGCAAGTGAATTTTCAGCATGACGTGTACATCTCCAGATGTCCAATGTTGATTAGGAGATGGGGAGTGGTCTCCTGGTACAGGCACCAGAACTCTCGGTACTATCTAAGAAGGCAAACTCAGCCACAGGGAAGAAAGAAGGGTCTAAGGAAAGGGAGGGGAAAGGTGGAGTTGCCACGAGTAAAATCGTATGAGGAAGGAACCCCTCCAAACAGTAGAAGGAAAAGGAGGAACCAGGAGAGTTCATTCAAGTTGGTACCAGCAGACAGGGGAGGGAAATGGGTTCAACAAAAAATTACTCAAAATGCCCATTGGGAGGACAAAAGGTTGAAAATACGTGAAAATATGCAGGGAGGGACAGAATCCCTAAGGAAGCCAGCTGAGGGGTAAATATAACAAATATATTATCTAGAAAGAAGAAAAAGTTGGGATGAGAAAACATGGATATAAAAGTAATAGAATCCAGCGCCAAGAAGTGGCTGTACATTGAACCCACCGAAATAGAGAAGGGGAGGAAAAAACAAAGGAAGATCACACCTATAAATCGTTCTCAACTCTTATTCTCTTTCGCAAAATGCCCAAGCCTGAAAGAAATTGAACCAGTTGTACAATGCCTTAGAGTTCACTTAAAAAGTAAGAAACATGACACTGTAGACACGCAATCTAGACAAGGAAGGCAATCCAGGTAGTTTGATCTAGCGTGTAAGAATAAAAAAAGGACATTAGGGAGAATAGAGTGATACCTGCGGGTAAGATACGACCAGGATAGCCTAGCTAACCTGACTAAGAGGCCTATTAGGATGGCGGACAGAAACGTATCCTGTCCGCCATGGTCGCGGCAAAAACACTCCCGACCGCACCGTGGATAATCCGCGGTTGTGATTAGGATATTTCTGTCAAGAAACACCGACCGCGGCGGACGGATCACATCAAACACCGTCCACGGCGGACGGATCACATCAAACACCGTCCGCGGCGGACGGATCACACCAAAGACCGCCGTAGGCGGACGGTACCAAAGAAACACCCTCCGCCGCGGACGAATATGACCGCGGAAACAGGCCCAACCGTCCCAATACCTGCGGAGGGTCCAGCCGCATGATTAGGATAACGCCGCCATCCCAACGGAACTCACCACCTCCCTCGACCGCCACGGAAACAATGCTTCGACAAACGGAGCATGACTGCGGAAGGACCAAACGAACAAAATCCCTGCCATCAAACCGATTCCAAAATGGCTGACGGAAGTAAATAGAAAACACACTAAACAGGACACACACCCACCTGAAACACCCACCCCCAACAACTACACGCCCCGATGACACCCCCCCAATCACCGACAAATGCACCCAAGTCACCACACCCACAGAACACCTGACTGGCAACAACCATTGGGACACAACCACCACACAGAGTATAAAATGAATCCCTCCCATTACCACAATCCTTTGCATCACAGCATAGCTGCAAGAAAGAGGCAGATTACCACAAACAGCAAACACACACAAACACACATATAACCTGCACACAAACACACCCACCACACAAACCCTCACAACACCATCCTTACACACCACACACCTGCACACACCACCCCACCACACCAACACCTTGCACATCACACACCATGGCACCCAAGAAAAACCCCAAGTTCATAGACAGTGAGTTGAAGGTCATGGTGGATGAAATCATCCGTGTCAAACCACATCTGTTCGGTACCCTAGTCCAGCAGACCACCTTGGCAACCAAAACAAACATGTGGGACAGGATAGTGACCAGAGTGAATGCATCAGGGACCGTGCCACGCACCAAACACGAGATCCAGAGGCAGTGGCACGACCTCAAGGCAAGGGTGAAAGGCATCAGGGCCAAGAACCACCTGCGGGCACACCACTGGCGGCGGCACACCCCCAGAGCCTATACCATTTGCAGAATGGGAGGAGAAGGTGCTGGGCATACTGCACCCTGAGAGCCTGTAAGGAATCGAAGAGGAACTAGAGGCTGGTAAGTACAAACCAATGACCACTATCACACTGCCATGGTCTGCCTTGCACAAATGCCAAGACACATCTCCCAGGTTCCAATCCATGCATGTGGGTCACATAGTCACCCAAATGTGAAGCCCTTGTCTCAAATGCACCCACCTTGACCAAACACAAATGTTGCCTCCTACGTTCCCTGGCTTGCATGTTGTCAAAGCAGCCAGTACCACAACTCCCAACAGGCCCCCATGTGGACAGGGATGGTGGGTGGGGGGTGTGAGAGAGGTGGGTGGGGTGTGTGAGAGACCAGCACTACAACTCCCAACAGGCCCCCATGTGGACAGGGAGAGTGATGGTGGGTGGGGGGTGTGAGAGAGGTGGGTGGGTTGTGTGAGAGACCAGCACTACAACTCCCAACAGGCCCCCATGTGGACAGGGAAGGTGGTGGTGGGTGGGGTGTGTGAGAGACCAGCACTACAACTCCCAACAGGCCCCCATGTGGACAGGGAGGGTGGTGTTGGGTGGGGTGTGTGAGAGACCAGCACTACAACTCACAACAGGCCCCCATGTGGACAGGGAGGGTGGTGGTGGGTGGGGTGTGTGAGAGACCAGCACTACAACTCCCAACAGGCCCCCATGTGGACAGGGAGGGTGGTGTTGGGTGGGGTGTGTGAGAGACCAGCACTACAACTCCCAACAGGCCCCCATGTGGACAGGGAGGGTGGTGGTGGGTGGGGTGTGTGAGAGACCAGCACTACAACTCCCAACAGGCCCCCATGTGGACAGGGAGGGTGGTGGTGGGTGGGGGGTGTGAGAGACCAGCACTACAACTCCCAACAGGCCCCCATGTCAACAGGGAGGGTGGTGGTGGGTGGGGTGTGTGAGAGAGGTGGGTGGGGTGTGTGAGAGACCAGCACTACAACTCCCAACAGGCCCCCATGTGGACAGGGAGGGTGGTGGTGGGTGGGGGGTGTGAGAGACCAGCACTACAACTCCCAACAGGCCCCCATGTCGACAGGGAGGGTGGTGGTGGGTGGGGGGTGTGAGAGAGGTGGGTGGGGTGTGTGAGAGACCAGCACTACAACTCCCAACAGGCCCCCATGTTGACAGGGAGTGTGGTGGTGGGTGGGGTTGTGAGAAACCAGCAATACATCTCCCAACAGGCCCCCATGTCTCATCCCAGAGCAAGATGGAGTCCGCCCACCATTTGCTGACCAGTGCATCTCCTCCTTCAAACTTACAGGTAGATAGACATCTTCACAGGGGCACTATCCAATAGCAGGACCGGACCACACATATCCAAGTATTGTCTCCCCACCTCCACGCCACCATATTGCCCAGTAATGTCAACCACAACAACATGATGACAACAACAACCATGTCCTGATTCCATAGTGATTTGTAATGTTACAACAAAAAACCTGTCATGTCCACAGCATTGATTCTGATATTCTTGTCCCTCAGGTGATCGCAACTTGACAGGCGAAAGCAGCAACCGCCAGCACCAGTCGCCCCCCTCACAGCCAGGACTCTCTGGTGACGATCCCATTGACATCTCGGGTGCAGAGGACGATGCTGACCCAAGCACACTCCCAGTGCCATCAGGCTCCCAGGACATCCCGGCCTCCACCACCTTGGCCAGTGTCACAACACCAACACCTGCCATTGTGAGCTGTGCAGCTACCACCACCACCACCACCACCACCACCACCACTCCTGCCTGTGCCACCCTGCCTGACCCATCTTCCGATGATGGTCCATCGACATCTCAGGCTAAGAGGGAGAGTGGACGGGAGAGGACACAGGTGAGGCCACAGCTCACATACATGAGTGCAGGTGCTAGGCGAGGTCGGGAACGAGACCCACCCCATCCTGGGACCGGGACCTTGGATGCCATCGCCAGAGTCCATGCCTCCTATGAGCGGTCGCAGGCACAGGCGGATCGGGCCCACCAAGACTCGCTACAGAGCTGCCAGCTGTTGCGGTCCATGGACACCCGCATTGGCCAAATTGTTGACCTCATGGGGCAGCAAACTGCTCTTTGGAGGGAGTGGTTATCCCGCGCCACACCACCTCCCCTCACCCAAGTGCCCAGCGGGACAGGTCACCAACACCACCGCCACCATCACCTGAGGCCACTGACAGGGAGGTGGTCCCTGACCAACCTGCCCCCACAGCTGTCTCCGCTCCGGCTCCAAGACAGAGGGGCCGTGCGAGGCTGGATCCAGCTGAGAGCAGTGGCAATGCACCATCCACCCGCTCGAAGAGGGGCCGCCACCTACTTCACCCTTCCTTGAGCCTGCCATTCACCGTGCGAACTATCTTGCCCCACAATGCAAAGCATTGGCACACGTCTGTTGGACTAGGTGTACATCACACAATGTGGTGTCCCCACAGTGTTTTCATCTGCCATGACCTTCAACTCTAACTTCCCCCCAACACCTAAACACCTACTTGTGAATATGCACTAACATCAATCCACAACCTGTTAATAAACACCACGTAAACACTCAATGCTGTGTGACCTCCATGTTTTAATCACATGTTTGTCTTATAAGTTGTCATTACCAGGTGCAGGGATTAATGTTCTTGAGAATCATGCCTCTGTGGAAGTGACCTAGGGATAATGAGAGAACAACAAGCACAGGTCAGGAAACTGAATCACACCCATCACACCACACCGTACTGCAACATCCCACAAACCACACTCATCACCAATTAAGTGGATCACAGGACACACATCAGGGAGCTTTGCATGTACACCATCTCCCACACCCATTTGCGAACAGAACATACTAGAACAGGCAGCATTCACACACCACATCCACACATCAACAGCAAACATACATCACGCATTGACCAGCAGCACAAGAGGTAGTTACTCACATTCAAGGAAAGTAGCGATCAATGAGCTGACGCCTCTGGTCCACACCTTCTTCCTCCCCACTATCCTCATCAGTGGACATGGGTGGGATGGGAGGCGGAGCAACCTGTTGGTCTGCAGCGTCCATGATCAGTTCAATATTATTGCGCAAGGCCAGGTTGTGGAGCATGCAGCAGGCAATCACGATTTTGCATACTTTGGCTGGTGAGTATGGCAGGACCCCTCCGGTTTTATCCAGGCAGCGAAACCTAGACTTCAGCAGTCCAAAAGTACGTTCTACCACCCGACGTGTCCTCCCATGGGCATCATTATAACGCATTTCACCAGGGGTAGTAGGATTCCGTATGGAGCTCAGCAGCCACGGCCGGTTTGGGTATGCAGAGTTGCCTAGGTGGGGGGATGACAGACACATTCATCATTACCAGGATTGGTGGGAACACCATGGCACACATACAACACAATAGTCCTCACAGCACACTCACCTACAAGCCACGCATGTTCTGGATGCAGATTAGCCATCAGTCGGGGGACAATGCTGCTCCGCAGGATGTGGGAGTCATGTGCGGACCCGGGAAATCTGGCACACACATGTGAGATGATGTTGTCAGCCAGGCACACCACTTGCACGTTGATCGAATGGTAGTGCTTCCGATTGCGATATACAGGTTCACGTGCCTGAGATGGAATTAGACCAATATGTGTGCCATCAATGGAACCCACTACGTGTGGTAGCTGGCCCAGGGCATAGAAGTCACCTTTCACTGCAGCCAGCTCTGCCGCACGTGGGAAATGGATGTAATCATCCTTGTAATGCATCGTGGCATTCAGAACATCCCGCAGTACCATGCTGAACATGGATTGTGACATCCCCCCGGCATGACCAACTGTGTACTGGAAAGTGCCTGTTGCGAAGAAGTGAAGTGCCGCCATCACCTTTGCTGTGGGTGTAATAGCTCCTGGATATGGCCTGCGTGGCTGCAGATGAGGTGCCAATTGGGCTACAAGCTCCTGCAAACTACGTCGGTCAAGCCGGAATTTACGGATCACCTCCTCATCAACCATGTCCTCCAGCACAGTGTATGGTCGATGCACATTTGGAGCCCTCCTGTGTGGGAGTAGATGGTAGCAGATGTCAATTGACCAACACCGCATAGCTGTCCCACACTATCACATCTTGACAAACACAATACATATAATACATGTTTCAGACACTGATTGTATGTGTGACATGACCGATATATAAGGCACTACAGCTAACTACACACACAATGTTCACCCCAAACAACATCCTGTGTGCAAACATGTCCAATGTAACATGCACACATGTTGAAAGAACTGCCAACAACACATGACTGAGGGCACAAGTGTGGACAAGCGTCCCCACAGACACAGATGGACGTGCACACACAACACGAACATGGAACACACCCTCCTTGTCTTCATGCACCCATGACCCCACCTACAATGCTTGGCATCCTCACATGACATGCATGGGCACACAACAGGCGACACACATACGCATACACAGAATGCATGTATACCCCCATCATTGGTACTTGCACACACAAACCACACACTCACAACAGCTTCTGAATGTGGGTACACAGCCTTGATGTACTGTGTAGATGTGTACAAATGGAAACGTGTGTCCGCAAAACCAAGACGTCAACACATCGCCATGCACATCTGACACAACTTGGGTGCACATCACTGGCCTTTGTTAACCACTGCCAAGGTCAATAGTATGACCACACATGCAACAAATGGACATGAATGACACACATGGACACAGGCCATTGACTTGACATACTGATTCTTGATGCATTCCGGACATGTCCTGACACACATGTACAACTATGAACATTACATGTGTGTGGAGACATGCAGTGTGTGTACACACGCCATCCGGGTACGCCTTCCCCCAACACAGAAGATGATCCTTGATACTGCAATTGTGCATGACATATGCTGCATGGTCAAGGACCATCACGGTCACACCCCGCCAAACGCATGTGCGCACTACCGTGACGTTGCATCTTTTGAAAATCATCACTCACGGCATCGCAATGGCGGAGCACACATTCCGCGGGGGCGGTGCAGGCTAACACATACATTTGAATATGCAAGTGGAAATGGCAGTTGGTACCCCCCCTTACAGTCACATTGCAGCACCCACCGCAGACCGCCGGCCCTGGCCGGTCACCCACCGCCGGCCCTGGCCGGTCACCCACCGCCGGGTGCTGGCCGTTCACCCACCGCCGGGTGCTGGCCGGTCACCCACCGCCGGGTGCTGGCCGGTCACCCACCGCCGGGTGCTAGCGGTGGGTGAGCGCCCTGTGCATTGAGGTCACCCTGGCATGGATGGCCCTGGCCGGTCACCCACCGCCGGCCCTGCCCGGTCACCCACCGCCGGGTGCTGGCCGGTCACCCACCGCCAGGTGCTGGCCGGTCACCCACCATCGGGTGCTGGCCAGTCACCCACCGCCGGGTGCTGGCCGGTCACCCACCGCCGGGTGCTGGCAGTGGGTGACCGGCCGGGGACCGGGACGGCGGTGGGTAACCGGGCAGGGACGGTGGTGGGTGACCGGCCAGGGCCGGCGGTGTGTGACCGGCCAGGGCTGGCGGTCTGCGGTGGGTGTTACAATGTGACTGTAAGGGGGGGTACCAACTGCCATTTCCACTTGCATATTCAAATGTATGTGTTAGCCTGCACCGCCCCCGCGGAATGCGTGCTCCGCCATAGCGACGCCAGGGAGTGATTAATTTCAAATGATGCAACATCGCGGTAGCACGCACATGCGGTTGCCGGTGTGTGACCGTGACGGTCCGTGCACATGTAGGCAATGGAAACAGGTAACGTGGGGCGCGTAACCGCATTAAAAAATAGCGGAAGCCGTGCACCGCCATACCAGGGCCAGTCATTGGCTCATTTTGAATGAGGCATCCAGGGAAAACCAATTGCTGCAGACGTGTGCCACTGATATGAGCTCAGGGCCCTATAAATGTGTGAATTTCTGCAGCACACATTCACTGCTTTCAGCCACTGCTGTCTGCGACCATCACCTCGACCTGCTGCTGCTGAGCTATCCAACAACTGCTGCCTGTGACTATCACCTCGACCTGCTGCTGCTGAGCTATCCAACAACTGCTGCCTGCGACCATCACCTCGACCTACTGCTGCTGAGCTATCCAACAACTGCTGCCTGCGACCATCACCTCAACCTGCTGCTGCTGAGCTATCCAACAACTGCTGCCTGCGACCATCACCTCAACCTGCTGCTGCTGAGCTATATAACAACAACTGCTGCTGTTGTGCCACAGTCCTGGACCTTGCCATGCAGAGAGTGCGAGAGATCCGGTCTCGTCCCTTCACCGCAGCGGAACTGGATGTCCTTGTGGACGGTGTGCTCCGCCACTATGAACGGCTCTACGGTGCCCCCGGTGGTAAGTTCAGTGGGGGACATGTTGGTGTGCATGAGGTGGTCACTGACTCCTGGCTTCTGCAAGCTTGGCGGTGTGCTGTGGGACCTTCACATGTGTTGTACTGAGCATGGTTGCTGAAAGATACGTGTTGCTACTATGTTTGTGAATGTCCAACTGTCCACTGACTTTCCCCTCTTGTCTCCCATCACGGTAGGTCAAGCTGCACCTTCGCAAGGCCGTGTGGAGGACCATAGCACGTGATGTACGGGCAGTGGGGGTGTGCAATAGATGACACACACACTGCCACAAGTGCTGGGACGACATATCCAGGCTCAGCAAGAATGTGGCGGAGATGACACTGGGGCTGTTTCCAAGATCAACCCGGCTTGCACGACGCACCATGACCCCTCTAATTCACCGTATAATAGCTGTGACGCATCCTGACCTGTCCGCCAGGCTGAGAGGGGATCAACAGCAAACTAGTGGTAAGCAGACTGTATGTGTCTGTGACTTGTGAGTGCATGCATGTACTGGTGCTCAGACACAGTTGTGACATCCATGGTGCGTATGTTTTACTGCATTTGCATATTGGTGCCATTAGCGGAGTAAGCGTTAGCATCCATGTCCGCCAGGTGGACATACCAGTTGCTTTGTAGTGGAGGGTCCCAGGACATGCCGTTGAGGTCTGTGGTCCCATGGCATGATATGTGTGGTGGTCTGCATGCACTTGCCCTGTTTGTTTGATGTACATGTTTCACAGGCACCCCCGGTTCTTTGATATGAGGATGTCTGGTAGGGCTGGTTCGTGTGCAGGATGGGTGCTACATGTTAGTCGACTGTAAGGAAAGTTGTGATTCTGTAACCTTCAGTACGTGAGTGTGGCACTTGGGTAAACATCTTTTCTCTCTCTTTCAAATTTGGCCGAGGGCACAGACCCACAGACGACTGAGATGAGTGGTGGCAATGCATCCGGATCCGAGATCACACACACGCAGACTGACACTGAAGAGAGCAGCCCCATGAAGGGGTACAGAACCGTCCCTGAGGACTCACATGTGGAGACACAATCGTCCTCATCTTCAGACAGTGTTGGTGAATCAGCACTGTTGTCACACACAGGGAGTGGGCAATCAACAACTTCAGTCGGTACACAGCACACAGGGCCCACACTGCCACCAACTGCAACAAGTACTGCTCGTGCTCGCCAGAGTAGGGGGAGCAGAGTTGCCTTCGGTGAAGGCACCGCTGCCCCTGCCCCTGTGACACAAAGTGCACTTTGTGCTGAGGCTGTTGATCTGCTGCGACAGCTGTGTGTAGGGCAGACCAACATGATCAATGCATTCCAAGACCACGATAGGAAGTTGGGGCAGGTGGTAGCATTCATGGAGGGAATGCATGGCGATGTTGCTGGTCTCCACAGAACAGTTCAGTTATTAGCAAACACTGTGTCTGCAGCCATTCTACAGTCGCATGGACAAGGTTCTACTTCAGTTCCCCCATCCACACCACTTGATGTCTCAGGGGAGAGTGACATTTCAGACCAGGCCTCATTTTCTGGGTATTGCACTAGAAGCAGCCACAGACAGCAAGGCAGGGCACGGAGGGCACAGACACCATCCCCTAGGACAAGGAAATCTTTCACCGAACATGACATCAGCTACCCTGGAGTTGACACACACGATCCTCAAGGGGTGTTGGGGGACAGGGATTCACATGTTACACAGGCATACCCCTTAAAAGGTACTCCCAAGGCCAGAGACACTCCCAAGGACAAGGACAGTACAAAGGAAAGGACACCTCCCAAGGCCAGGGACACTCCCAAGGACAAGGACACTACAAAGGAAAGGGCACCTCCCAAAGCCAGGGACACTCCCAAGTATAAGGACACTACTAAGGAAAGTTTTTAAAGAAAACAAGGGGGACCCTAAAGGTAGCTGTGGACCAAGGGTATAAGTCAATTATAGAAAACAGAGGTCCTAAGCAGTTTCAGAGATATAGGGCAGTGATATATAGACCATAATAGGCTGCTATATATTTATCCATGTCCAGCCGGACAAGGAGTTTATTTTGAAAACAATCAAGGAATTATAACATCTCAATACATGAACAACAATTCATAAACGTAGGGCACAGTCCTGTACCATACTCAGAAAAAAAAACACAGTGGAAAAAGGAGGATAGTTTGGTGAGAGAGAAGAACATTTTTCAGGCAGAAGAAGAGTGAGAAGTCTGGACACTTTTTAGATCAGTGTTAGAAGTGTTTGCCAGAGTAGTCCATACAAAAAATTATACACATTGGTTTAGCTGTATGACTACTTTGAAAAGGTCGACGTTTCGATCCCGCGCTCTAATTACAATGGGATCATCATCAGGACTGAACAGAATCATTATGCCTGAGTCAAACAATAATACGCCTGTTTGAGGGAGGAACAAGGAGAAAAAAGAAATTTAAAGGATTAAGGAGATTTATGAAGAAATTTTAAGAGACATCACCGTGTGCACATTTGTTAGTACTTATCAAAAATCGGAATCGCAGTGAGCATCAGAAGGATGTATAGTTAGGGGTGATCGGCGTGAAGGAATTATCAAGGACACTGTTAAAGTGCAGATCATCTCGAAAAACTTTTGCCACAAACATTTTCAAATCGAAATCACAGTGAGTAGAATAAAAAATAAGAGCCTTAACCGCGTAAGTGTTCGAGGTATCCCGCCCTTTACCGGACTGCTGAGTGTAAGAATAAACGGCGGTTCAGTTGTGAGCTCGTGAAGTAACATGCACTCTGAGATGGAAAATTGTGAAGGTCAGAGCGTATGGACATGCTTGTATGTCGGGGATCACGCTTACCTCGCTGGTGTGGGCTCTATAATTCAGGGTAGAGTACGTGTCCACTGAGGGTAGTGAGTGTTCTCAGAACGGGCTCGAGGCTCTTGTTGGTTCAGTTAGTTGAGCACCCATCATACGTTAATTGTGGGGTTTACTGTGGAGAAACCAAGGGGTCAGAAGGGCGGTTTGGGGTGAGCAAGTGAGCGGAACTACGACCGTGAACCAGTACATACCAGGTTTTTGGACGGAAGTTTGCACGAATTGCAGGCAGGATTGAGTAGTCCAGGAATGTCGGCTGCGGTCTTTTGTCGATACTTAGATCCGCTAGAAAGCCGGATCAGTGGGAACAGTTAGTGGAGCAAGGGGGTAAAAATTAAACCGACCAATGCGACGCTGTGACAGAGGACTTACCAGGGCAGTAGAGCGATATCAATGGATACTGGGCGAGCGGGAGCTTACAGTCACTTCTGGTCTGTTGCTGTGATACAGGACCGGCGGGGGCCAAGATGGATACATCTCATTTCTACAACACCACGTGAGCGCCAGAATGAGTCACATGGCAGGGGTGTAAACTGTCTAATAAGTGGGCGCGACGGGGAAGCCATCTTAAAGTAGTGAAAGTGACAGGAAGGGAATTGATGTGAAGTGAAGGTATGCTATAGGGTGAGCAGTTGAGGTGAATTTAAAAACGCAGCGATTGAATTGGTGACATTAAAATTGCATACATTTGTGAACTCAATTGCGTTTGAGAATTACAATATATTTGTGAGAGTACATATTTACATTCAGGCTTCGCAACAGGACTAGGTTTAGAGGCCAAGGTTATATTTCAGTTTTCCGGATTATGAAGACATTCTTTATGAGCAGAATCTGTTATAAGGATTACAGCCAATGGTGTAAAGTTCAGTTCATTAACCAGTTAACTACAGAAGGGTTTTCCAATCTTCACTTCTGTTGAGCCCGGTCAGTATGGTGTCAAATTGAATTATGCTTTTCAATTCCTCTCGATTCATGAGATGGGTTAGGTTGCCACCCCTTTGTGGCAATTTGACCACCTTTAGAATTGTCCATCTTAGGTCATCCTCAGTGTGATTTGCTGCAGAGAAATGCTCCACCAGAGGCGCATTAGGGGTCCTGCACCTGATGCGGCTCCTGTGTTGGCAGATGCGAGTCTTGGCCTTTTGGGTAGTCTGTCCCACGTACATTTTAGGACACGGGCAAAGTATTGCACAAATAACATTGTTAGTGTTACAGTTAGTGAGGAATTTCATTGAAACTGTTGTACCATTATGGCTGAAATCACGTGCCTCAATTGTGTATTCACAAACATTGCAATTACCGCATTTTACATGACCAATCGCGGTTGGAAGACCCCAGTTTGATTCAATGGTTGATTTGATTGTAGGAACAGGGAGGGCAGCCCTGACTAGATGGTCTTTTAAATGTTTGCTTTTACGAAAGGCAAAAACCGGCCTTTCTAGGTTGATGGTGCCTGCATTAATTGTGGGCCAATGCTTCAAAATGGATTTTCTGATCTTATTTGACACAGGGGAGAAAGTGGTAACACATGCTATCCTTTCAGTTTTGTCGCGAGTTCTTGGTGTCAGTAAGACTTCTCGCGGGTAGTACCATGCCCTTTTAGTGGCAGTCTTGACCAGTCTACGCGGGTAACCACGATTTTTCAATTTGTTGGCAAGGATGGTGGCCTCTTTGAAATAGTCTGTTTTAGAGGAACAATTCCGTCTAATCCTTAAAAACTGGGAGTATGGGAGGGAGTCTTTAAGGGCCCTAGGGTGATTGCTCTGATAACTAAGGAGCGTGTTCCGTTCCGTAGGCTTTCTGTAGAGCCGTGTTAATAGTTCCCCTTCATTGTGGTATATTGTGAGATCCAAAAAGGCAATCTGCGCTTTGTCGTATGTCAATGTGAATTTCAGGTCAGCACAATTGTTATCAAGCCAGTGGAGGAACTGGTGTAGCGTGTTGACATCGAGATTCCAAATAATGAAAATATCGTCAATGTAACGACGCCATAGGCCAATTCCTGAGCGAAAAGGATTCTCATCTGTCAGAATTGAGCCAGTCTCCAAAGCGTCCATAAAAAGGATTGCCAGGTTGGGGGCAAAAATAGCCCCCATGGACGTGCCCTTGATCTGTTGGTAATATACATCATCAAAAATGAAAAAATTCCTTGAGAGGCATAGCTCAAGAAGCTGAAGAATGAACAATGTCGGTACCTTATGTGGGCGTGGGCGAGAGTCAAGGGTTTTTTGGATGATTAGGAGAGCCGCTCTCTGGGGGATGTTTGTATAGAGCGACTCTACATCCATAGTACAAAGGGTATTGTTTAAAGGGTCAAAGGGATAGTGTTCGACCAGGTTAATCATTGCCATGCTATCCCTTACATAGCAAGCAGTGATGGGCACGAATTCTTTAATGAAGAAATCGATATAAGCTCCCAAGGGCTCAAGGATTGAACCGCAGGCAGAGACAATTGGTTGCCCGGGGGATTGTCAGGGTTTTTGTGGACTTTAGGGAGAGTGTAAATAACAGGTAAGCGGGGGCTCTTTACATTTAAAAAGTTGAATTCTTTTTTGCTCAGGTACCCCTCAGCGCATACATCCGAAGTGAGTTTGAGTATGATTTCCTGAATGTCCCTAGTAGGGTTCCCTGGTAGTGTTTGGTAATGATCTGTGTTTCCAAGTTGTCCTAGGATTTCGCCTTTGTAGGAGTCTATGTTTTGAAGAACAATACCTCCTCCCTTATCTGCGCTTTTTATTATCAGAGACGAATTGCTCTTCAGTGTGCTTATTGCATCTTTTTCTTGCCGTGTGATATTGTAGGGAATAAAGAGTTTTTTATTTTCTAAGTCATACAGATCTTTTTGTACTAATTTTTTTAATGTTACAATTTCGGAAGGGATCATCGTTGCAGATGGTGGGAATGTAGATGGAGGGCGAAAGGGTGTATTTGAGTTGATGGAGGGCGAGGTATGAAGTTGAAAAAATTATTTCAGACGAATGAGCCTAAAGAATCTCAACAGTTCTGTCTGTAGTTCCATAAAGTTTGGGTGAATAGTTGGAACAAATGATAAACCTTTTTTAAGGAGTTCCAATTCAGAGGACAGAAAGTTGTGATTTGAGAGGTTAAAATTGGGGATTATTTCACGTGATGGTTCTATGGGGAGACCCATGGTGGAATCTAGTGATGGGTTGTTATTTACCACTGATAGAAATTGTTTCTCGTTCTGCGTTCCCCTTGGGGGTTGAACCACCCTTGTGGTCTCTTTACCCTTCCTCTTTGCGGCGTGTTTGGTTGGCCCCTGCCTAAAAAATTGGATTGTGCTGCCCCTCCTCGTCTTGAAGTGCTGGTGTCTTCGCCTGGATCTGAACTGGCTGAAGACTCAGCGGATGTGTCAGAAAACCCCACTAGATTCTGACGTTTATTATAGCGACCCCAGGGTCTCCTGTTTTGGGGATTGGCGTATGATCTATTGCTATAAAAATCCTTTTGTAAGTAGGGGTAGGTATTTTCAATATTGTAGGTCCTAATGTCTTTCTTGATCTTATTTGATTTTTTGTTTTTGCTCGATACGATGAAACTCTGCTACAGTTTTCTCAACCTGGTCAAGCAATTTTTTACATTCAGTGGTTGGGTCTGATTCGTTAATCTGTTTGAGTATATCACTTATTTCTATTTCTAGGGCTTTAAGTGTCTCAGTGGCTATGTCTATGCCAAGCACTAGCCAGTGCCTGGAGCATGTAGTTCCAATATAACTAAAGTTGGTAATATACTTCGGATTATCCGTGAAGATACCGGGTATGTTGCCACCTGGAGTCCCACTGGTATAATCTCGGCCTTCAAATAATCTGTTAGCATTAATACCATTAGTTCAAGGCGTACCTGTTTCTTCTTTAGTTTCTCTAGCTGGTCAGGCAGAGAAGTATTAATCAGTGTAGGTGCATCTACAGTGTCAGAGAGAAGGGAAGGGCGTGAGCATAGATGCAGTCTTGACCAGTCTACGCGGGTAACCACGATTTTTCAATTTGTTGGCAAGGATGGTGGCCTCTTTGAAATAGTCTGTTTTAGAGGAACAATTCCGTCTAATCCTTAAAAACTGGGAGTATGGGAGGGAGTCTTTAAGGGCCCTAGGGTGATTGCTCTGATAACTAAGGAGCGTGTTCCGTTCCATAGGCTTTCTGTAGAGCCGTGTTAATAGTTCCCCTTCATTGTGGTAAATTGTGAGATCCAAAAAGGCAATCTGCGCTTTGTCGTGTGCCAATGTGAATTTCAGGTCAGCACAATTGTTATTAAGCCAGTGGAGGAACTAGTGTAGCGTGTTGACATAGAGATTCCAAATAATGAAAATATCGTCAATGTAATGACGCCATAGGTCAATTCCTGAGCGAAAAGGATTCTCATCTGTCAGAACTGAGCCAGTCTCCAAAGCGTCCATAAAAAGGATTGCCAGGTTGGGGGCGAAAATAGCCCCCATGTACGTGCCTTTGATCTGTTGATAATATACATTATCAAAAATGAAATAATTCCTTGAGAGGCATAGCTCAAGAAGCTGAAGAATGAACAATGTCGGTGCCTTATGTGGGCGTGGGCGAGAGTCAAGGGTTTTTTGGATGATTAGGAGAGCCGCTGTCTGGGGGATGTTTGTATAGAGCGACTCTACATCCATAGTACAAAGGGTATTGTTTTCCATCTCAGAGTGAATGTTACTTCACGAGCTCACAACTGAACCGCCGTTTATTCTTACACTCAGCAGTCCGGTAAAGGGCGGGATACCTCGAACACTTACGCGGTTAAGGCTCCTATTTTTATTCTACTCACTGCGATTTCAATTTGAAAATGTTTGCGCCAAAAGTTTTTTCGAGATGATCTGCACTTTAACAGTGTCCTTGATAATTCCTTCACGCCGATCACCCTAACTATGCATCCTTCTGATGCTCACTGCGATTCCGATTTTTGATAAGTATTAACAAATGTGCACACGCTGATGTCTCTTAAAATTTCTTCATAAATCTCCTTAATCCTTTACATTTCTTTTTTCTCTCTGTTCCTCCCTCAAACAGGCGTATTATTGTTTGACTTAGGCATAATAATTCTGTTCAGTCCTGATGATGATCCCATTGTAATTAGAGCGCGGGATCGAATCGTCGAAAGTAGTCGGGCAGCTAAATGAATGTGTATATTTTTTGTATGGACTACTCTGGAAAACACTTCTAACACTGATCTAAAACGTGTCCAGACTGCTCACTCTTCTTCTGCCTGAAAAATGTTCTTCTCTCCCACCAAACTATCCTCCTTTTTCCACTGTGTTTTCTTTTCTGAGTATGGTACAGGACTGTGCCCTACGTTTATGAATTGTTGTTCATGTATTGAGATGTTATAATTCCTTAATTGTTTTCAAAATAAACTCCTTGTCCGGCTGGACATGGATAAATATATAGCAGCCTATTATGCTCTATATATCACTGCCCTATATCTCTGAAACTGCTTAGGACCTCTGTTTTCTATAATAAACTACTAAGGAAAGGGCACCTCCCAAGGCCAGGGACATCCCCAAGGACAAGGACACTACAAAGGAAAGGGCACCTCCCAAGGCCAGGGACACTCCCAAGGACAAGGACACTACAAAGGAAAGGGCACCTCCCAAGTCAAGGGACACTCCCAAGGACAAGGACACTACAAAGGAAAGGGCACCTCCCAAGGTCAGGGACACTCCCAAGGACAAGGACACTACAAATGAAAGGGCACCTTCCAAGGCCAGGGACACTCCCAAGGACAAGGACACTTCAAAGGACAGGTACACTACAATGGACAGGGACACTACAAAGGACAAGCCAACTCCCAGGAACAGGGCACCTCGCACGGATCAGCCACATTCCAGACACAGGACACCTCCTACCGCCAAGGCACCTCTCCGGGCCAAGGGTTCTCCCATGGACATGAGCTCAATCAAGGACAGGCATACATCACCCCTGCCTGCCCTGAGGCTGATGTTGGTGAAGGAACGTAAGACACATGTGTCTGCGGTGGAGTCCCCCCATACCTCTACTCCCATCCACACCCCGCAGAAGCAGAGGAAGGAGTACACTGTTGTTGCATCCCCCATTACACATGATGCAGAGGGCAGAAGGCAGGCCCACAGCAATTGTCAAGCAGGGTCCAGCACGTCCCCAGAGAGCAGACCCCCACCAGCACATGATCCACCTTTGATGGGTGATGTTTCTGATGAGGTCACACCACTTACCAGTCCAGTCATGTCCGGGGTGCCCCTAAATATCCCAAAGAGACGGAGACACACACCAGTGACAGCTGCCCACCCCAATGTCGCTCCAGTACAGCTGTCCCCAGCTCCCAGAGCCACCCTGCCTCCTGGCCCATACAGCCCTGTGGCTCATCATTTCAGTGGTCCTAGAGGGTCAGCTGCAGTTCACTCTCATGTGTCAGATAGTGGCACTGTGTCTGTTGATCGATGTCATGCCTCATGTAGTAGCACTGTGTCAGTTGTGCCCTCTCCTGTTTCAGGTACTGGCACTGTGTGTGTTCGCCACTCTCATGTCTCAGAGGCTGGCATGGTATTTGTTGGTCACTGTACAGGGACATGTCCTGGCAGTGTGGCTGGGTCTATGGCTCATGTGTCAGTCACTAGAGCTGTGGCTGTGTCTCACACTCCTGTATCAGGTGCTGGCAGTGTGTCTGGGTCTATGGCTCATGTGTCAGTCACTAGAGCTGTGGCTGTGTCTCACACTCCTGTATCTGGGTCTATGGCTCATGTGTCAGTCACTAGAGCTGTGGCTGTGTCTCATTCTCCTGTATCTGGTGCTGGCAGTGTGTCTGGGTCTATGACTCATGTGTCAGTCACTAGAGCTGTGGCTGTGTGTCACACTCCTGTATCGGGTGCTGGCAGTGTGTCTGGGTCTATGGCTCATGTGTCAGTCACTACATCTGTGGCTGTGTGTCACACTCCTGTATCTGGTGCTGGCAGTGTGTCTAGGTCTATGGCTCATGTGTCAGTCACTAGAGCTGTGGCTTTGTCTCACACTCCTGTTTCTGGTGCCAGCAGTGTGTCCGAGGCGACTAGGTCAAGCAGTCCACCAGATTCTGTGCTGTGAGGTGTAGCTCCCATGTCATTTGACTTGGTGTCTAGATTGTCCATTGTAACCACCCTTGCATTATTAATGTCCATGGGACCGGGAGCTGGACCCACGTACTTGTGCTGCCTCTGATGTACCTGCTCTGTTATGGACACTGCCCTGTTGCTGTTCTGTTACTGCATTGTGCCCTCTCATGTGCTGCCTCTGATGTACCTGCTCTGTTATGGACACTGCCCTGTTGCTGTTCTGATACTGCATTGTGCCCTCTGATGTTCTGCCTCTGATGTACCTGCTCTGTTATGGACACTGCCCTGTTGCTGCTCTGATACAGCATTGTGCCCTCTCATGTGCTGCCTCTGATGTACCTGTGCCTTGCCATGGACTGTTGATGCACTTAGCCCCTCTCATGTGCTGCCTCTGATGTACATGCTCTGCTATGGACACTGCCCTGTTGCTGTTCTGATACTGCATTGTGCCCTCTCATGTGCTGCCTCTTATGTACCTGCTCTGTTACGGACACTGCCCTGTTGCTGTTCTGATACTGCATTGTGCCCTCTCATGTGCTGCCTCAGATGTACCTGCTCTGTTCTCTGCCATGGACTGTTGATGCACTTAGCCCCTCTCATGTGCTGCCTCTGATGTACCTGTGCCTTGCCATGGACTGTTGATGCACCTAGCCCCTCTCATGTGCTGCCTCAGATGTACCTGCTCTGTTCTCTGCCATGGACTGTTGATGCACTTAGCCCCTCTCATGTGCTGCCTCTGATGTACCTGCTCTGGTATGGACACTGCCCTGTTGCTGTTCTGATACTGCATTGTGCCCTCTCATGTGCTGCCTCAGATGTACCTGCTCTGTTCTCTGCCATGGACTGTTGATGCACTTAGCCCCTCTCATGTGCTGCCTCTGATGTACCTGTGCCTTGCCATGGACTGTTGATGCACTTAGCCCCTCTCATGTGCTGCCTCAGATGTACCTGCTCTGCTCTCTGCCATGGACTGTTGATGCACTTAGCCCGCCTCATGTGCTGCCTCTGATGTACCTGTGCCTTGCCATGGACTGTTGATGCACTTAGCCCCTCTCATGTGCTGCCTCTGATGTACCTGCTCTGTTATGGACACTGCCCTGTTGCTGCTCTGATACAGCATTGTGGCCTCTCATGTGCTGCCTCTGATGTACCTGTGCCTTGCCATGGACTGTTGATGCACTTAGCCCCTCTCATGTGCTGCCTATGATGTACCTGCTCTGGTATGGACACTGCCCTGTTGCTGTTCTGATACTGCATTGTACCCTCTCATGTGCTGCCTCTGATGTACCTGCTCTGTTATGGACACTGCCCTGTTGTTGTTCTGATACTGCATTGTGCCCTCTCATGTGCTGCCTCATATGTACCTGATCTGTTCTCTGCCATGGACTGTTGATGCACTTAGCCCCTCTCATGTGCTGCCTCTGATGTACCTGTGCCTTGCCATGGACTGTTGATGCAATTAGCCCCTCTCATGTGCTGCCTCTGATGTACCTGCTCTGTCATGGACACTGCCCTGTTGCTGTTTTGATACTGCATTGTGCCCTCTCATGTGCAGCTTCAGATGTACCTGCTCTGTTCCACCCAGTGCCCATGCTCTTGGCTACTCTCGGATTATACCACTATTTTGTGCAATAAAGCAAGTCAATCGTATGTAGTGGTTTGTCTTTGTCATTCCTGGTTGTCTCCTTGCATTGTTGATGTATTGGTGCTATCGTAAATGCTGTTTCCCCAACATGACCCTCCCCCTCCCCACGTCACAGCCCCGGAAGGTACTCCCCTTCCAACAGCAATTGGTGTGTTGGCGTACCTGCATCGTCGTCGGCGACGGTCCATGACTTGCTGGTGGTGAAGCAGGAAGAGTATAGGGAATGCGTGTAGCGCTGGGTCCATGACGGCCATCTGCCTGTGGTGGGTATCTCTGCAATGTTTTGCCTCTCCGCTGTGGTGAATCCTCCGTGTTCTGGCAGGTTGTTTTTCCGCAGCGATTTGATGTGTTTTTTCCGCCATCGTGATTTAGAGGACGGTCAGAGACGTCATTCCGTACGGCGGTGTCTCTGGATTGGTTACGTCCGTGCGGGGTCGGGTGTAGTTCCGCGGCGGTGCGTGCTCTTCCGCGGCGTACGGACATTTGACAGTGCTTCCCATCCTAATATGGCGGACGGACTGGCCGCGGCTGGTGGACTGTCAAAAGGCATTTTCCGCCTACTCCAGGACGGCAGTCGGCCTTCCGTCCGCCATCGTAATCGACCCCTAAATTAGGGAAAAAATATAAAATTTTAGTGAGGAAGTAGAAGAGGATTTTTAACCGCATGCGTGCGGGCGGAATTCCGCCCGTACGCTGAGTTTTTTTAAAACGCATGTTACGTGACGAGCTGAGCTCGTCATGAGCGTGCGAGGAGGCTACCTCATGACGAGCCCAGCTCGTCATCAGCGTCGAAGGGGTTAAAGAAAAATGTTGGGAAAACCTGCTGGAAACATTAGAAGCTAAAAATGTCAAAGGTTTTTGGAGACTGATACAGGACGCTTTGGGTAGGACTCCAGGAACCATGAGCTGCCTAGATGATGAGGCAGCTTGGGTGAAATATTTAGGAGAACTGTATAAGGCAAACAAAGTATCCGTAATAAGCAAGGAAAATCGTATTGGGGAGGGACCACAGAAGATTAAAAAATAGCATTTTTCTGCAGAAAAAAAGTAAAGGAAACTATTATGAAGCTAAATTTAACTCATGCAGCAGGGCCCGACAATTTATCTGCCATCATAATTAAAACACAGATACACTGGTGGGCAGAATTCTTATCACATATGTTCACTTCTATATTAGACTCCTTATCCCAAAATCCTGGAGAGGGGCGTTATTAGACCACTACACAAAAAAGGTGATAGGAAGGACCCACAAAACTACACACTGATTAACCTGTTGGATATAGGAGTGAAGTTGTTCTCCAAAATAATCCTTTGCAGATTGAAGGAGTGGGTGGAGCAGCGGTCGATTATGCCAGTAGAACAAGGAGAATTTAAGGAGGGACATTCTAATATTGACCACTGCTTCACCCTATGGGCAGTGGCGCAGAAGTCCATGGAGCAGCAAGGTGAGCTGCATTGCTGCTTCGTGGACTTCCATGCGGCCTTTGAATTGGTGGATAGGGAATGCCTATGGGAGACCCTGAGAAACTATGAGGTCCCTGAAGAGCTCCTATTAGTAATTCAGGAGTTGCACAGTCAGAACTGGACCCAGGTTATTAAAGACACAATGGGGGGCATCACACCTGAAATAACGATTAACAAAGGCCTCAGACATGGCTGTGTTTTGGCCCCGCTTCTTTTTGCCATATTTTTAGCAGATCTGCCATACACCCAGGGGACTGTCAGAAGTGCTAGCCCAAAAGTGAATGGGAAGCATTTATACTGCTTCCTGTATGCCGACGACCTAGTAATCTTAGACCAGACTGAGATGGAACTACAAAGGAAGCCAAATGCTTTAAGCATATATTGTGCGGCAAAACGACTCACGGTAAACATGGATAAAACAAAAATCCTGTGCTTTGGGAAGAGAAACCAGAAGTTTAATTGGTATCTGGGGTAAACCAAATTAGATGTTGTCAAGGAGTACAAAATACCTTGAAATATGGTTTGTCAATTCCCTAAAGTGGGGTATGCATTTGGAGGCACAGAAAGTAAACGCCCTAGTATCGGTATGTGGGCTGAAGAAATGGAATCGTAGTTATGGTGATATGTCCCATAGACCCCGATTGACGGCCTATAAGGCAATGATCCCCCCTCAACTTCAGTGTGGAGCAGAAATTCACTGTTCAGGCGGTAAAAGTACCTAGGATAATGTAGAAGGTAAATACTTAAGATCATATTATCCCGTCCCAGCTCTGCAATGATCCAGGGAAATAGAATAGAGCTAGGGATGACCGCACTTAGATTTTGGAAACGTTTGGGAACGGGTGAAGTTACGAAAGTGTCCCAATGGTGTATGAAGGAGATTCAAATTGGTGAACTAAAATGGGCCAAAGCAACAAGAAAGAAACTTTACACCATTTTTGAACACTTGAAGGTGAAAATTGATCCTCAGACTTTGTACATAGACGAAGCAAAGAGTGTACTTAGATTGCTAGGGAAAGAAATGTCTTGATTGATAGATATGGAGTACCTGAGAACGAAAGATTCTGTAAAGTTTATAAGAAATAGCTGGGAGAATGAAATCTGGTACCCTCATTTAGACACATTACCTAATCAATGGCTTAGAATGGAAGTAGTAAGGCTGAGAATTGGTATCGAGCCTGCTATGTTAAATGGCAAAATAAAAACAGAATTCATATGACCTGATGGTAAATGTACGTATGAGACGAGTATGAAATGTAATAGTTTACACATTCTAATGGACTGTCAAAAATTGTTACTTCACGTACCCAAGCAAAGTGAGCTTCTCACTGATATGGAAAATCTGGAAACTGCAATAGCCATTGGGAAGTATATGCAGGCTGTAAAAAGGTATCTTATGGAGTAGAAAATTGCCTGGCTGTATGTTTGGTGGAAGCAATGAGGTATAGAGATTCTAATGAAATTTGTATTGTTTTAAAAAAAAGATTATATTTATAATAGTATTTTAGTGCTATTTGCAATATGTATGTAATATGCGCATGAACACAGTTCACAAATGGAGTTTCTCAACAAAAAGGAGTGGAACTTATGGAAATCAGGATTTCAGAATGGCATGGGATGATGAATTTGTAATTATTTTAGAATATTTATAGAAAATGTTATGTTTTTATGTGGTTTAAAAACAATGGTCTACATAAACTTTACTTTTGACTTGACTTGATTACTTAAGTGGGAGCAAAATTAGTGCTGCAAACCCACTAGTGACATTTAATTTACAGTCTCTGGGTTCATATGGTACTTTTTACTAGTGACTCATAAGCATAGTAAATGTGCCAAATTGGTGTAGGCCAATTTCAATATTTTAACAGAGAAAGCACAAGAATTTTAGAACTGAATAGCAGTGGTAAAGTACTCAGGGGCATATTACCAAGCAATAGCGATTATCGCTATTGCTTGGTTAGAGACAAAATTTTACCGCTGAGCTGCGGCGATTTTTATCGCAGATAAACCTTGGTATTACCAAGGTTTATCGCAAATGCGATAAAAACAGCCGCAATGCATGAATATCGCTGAAAAGTCAGCGATATTGATGCATTACCGAGCTAATGCTCTTAGCCATTTTATCCACCTCCCATTGGATAACATGGCTAAGAACTGCTCAGGGCAGGTGTTAGCTTTTGGAGATATTTGCGCTTAGCGCGAATATCTCCAAAAGTTGGTAATAGGAGATAACGATGTTAGCGACTGTTTCCAGTCGCTAATATCTTGGCACGCCCACTTTGCATGTCATTAGTGATAAATATCACTGACATGCAAAGTGCGCCCCAAGATGGTCGCTATCTCCTACCAGCTGTCGCTAACTGGTGTTAGCGACAGCTAGGTAATAGGGAGATAATTTTATCTCCGCTTTCTTGGCTTTTAAAGCCAAAAAAGCGGAGATAAACCCCCTTGATAATATGCCCCTCAGAGTCCTAAAGCCAACAAAAACAAATTCAGCAAAAATAGGAGGAGTAAGGCAAAAGGTTTGGGGGAAGACCACCCTAAGCCTGTCAGGTCTGAAAGGTACTGTTAATGTAAGGAAAGACTTTAAGAGCTCAGGAGACATTGGAGGTGTGTGGACTATTTCTCAACCCGTTGCAAAGGCAGAGTTGTTACAATTGGTGATATAGTTGAAAAAACTACAGAGCATAACTACTCTACCGCTGCAACTGAGTTGGAAGTTAGAGAAAACGTCCAGCACGTTAAAGCACTTTGTGCAACTTCCAATGAAACCTGTTGCTCAATATTGATGGAGGTGTCCCAGAACATCCCCATACACATTGCTAGTAGTATGGTCACAATCCCAAATTTAAGAGGAATGGTGCAGAGTTAAATGCAGGTGAATAATCCCCAACTAACAGCTTCTCATGCCTACTCTGATATTAAAATGTTGCCAGACCTAGCTTAGTCTTTCAACCATGACCATTTCCTCCTGTATGACAATGACACCATCAAAGGTGTATACTAAGCTTTGCTACCCTTCATAACACTGTTAACCTGGGAAATAGCCAAATATGGATGATGGACAGCACCTTTAGATCTACACCCCATAAATTCAGCCACATTTATACTACACAGACAGAATTTAATCACACTACTATCTGACTTATTTATGGTTTACTCCTTGACAAGCAGTCCTCAACTTAAGTTTAATTTTTCTCAATTGCCATATCAAAAACTAGTAACAAACGTCCTAGGAAAATAATAATTGACTTTCAATTACAGGTGATAAATGCTATTCTTAAACTTTATCCAAATACGAGGATTTGTTTTCATTTTCCCAGGCTTGTTATTAGAAAGTATTTTTTTATAAATTCCTACCTGAAGTTTTCTTCTTTCTTCAACTGTTTGTGCTTTTATTTTTTTATGAACCACTCACCGAGAGTCTCGGGTAATCCAATAGTCCTTTAAATGGAAATGCAAACCAAAATCTGAAAAAATAAATATAAATACGTAAATCAAAATATACAAATCTTACTTCGATGCACCAAAACATCTCCAGTCAAATTCCAAACATCTATTTCCCAAAAGCTGTATCCAATAGCCAATAAAACGAAAATCTCTTCAAAAAATTAAGTCTTCTCAATTTTTAATTGCTGTCTTTTTGATTAAAAATGAAACACTTGTTAAAAGCAATAAAAAAAAGAAAAGCAATTTGTTCATCTACGTTTAGAAAGGAAGTATTTTAAATGTAATGATGCTCCTTTTTCAACCTACGATTAAAAACTATATTAACCAACCTGATGTGCGCATATGAACACAACCTTTATGGCGATGAAAAACTGGTTAAAAGTCACATTAGATATATTTATTTCAACTTCTGTTTATTAAGCCTCAGTTCGAGACACACATAAGAAAAGGGTCACAGTGACACAGCGATAAGCCTACAACCCTCATGGGGCCGGCCGCGTGAAAGAATTCGTGGTGCGAAGTTTGCATAAATCGGAACGTCCAATCGCACTCATCGATCTGCACATCAAAGTCCAGCAAGATCCCACGAAGTCGATCAAGAAGGGGGTCAAAAAGCGCTGCCCGGCACACCCCAGTGATACCCCGCCTCACAAATCTTCCCGCGGAGCGGGCAAATGCAAACATATCAAACAGAAACAAGTAACCGGCCTCAGGGGCCCAACAGTCAACCAGAGGCCCAAGAGAAGGCCGTCAAAAGAGGAAAGCAGAGGTTAGAAGGTGAAGAGAAGAAGAGCAGGGGAGGAGTAGGGCGGAAGTAGAGGAGACAGTCGCTGCAGTGGGGGCGTTACAAATTGCGAGGAGCATAGGGGAGCGCCGCATCTTCCACCAATTGCAATGCTCGCAGCGATGGGGGCATATTCCTAGCGAATTCGCTCCTGCAAAGGTAAGCCACTAGTGGCCTCCAAACCTTTTCAAAGCGGGTCGTGCGAGACTGCAGCCTGGCCGAGAGCAATTCCATAGTAATGACATGCCACAGTCTGCCGAACCACACAGCTAGAGGGGGGGCCTCCACCTTCTTCCAGTATAGAGCAATAAGTTGCCTGGCGGCACCCAACATTTGCATCGCTAAGGTCCAATCACTGCGGGTCAGGGCCAGCAGGTCAACAGGCTTGAGTCCCAGCAGTATCGTGCTAGCAGCATCAGGCAGGGGAAATCCCAGCACCCCCCGAATGTGGCTCAACACCTCCTTCCAAAAGATAGCGATTACTGGGCAGGTCCACCAAATGTGCATGAAGTCACCTGGCACATGATCGCATCTCCAACAACCGGGCGACACAGAGGGAAACATCTTGTGCAGTCGTTGGGGCGTATAATACCACAGCGTCATTACCTTGTACGCATTTTCCTGTTGCGGCACACTGCGGTACACCTTAGGAACATCCCTCCAGAGGCGGGTCCACTGCGCCTGGTCAATATCAGCACCTAGAGTCTCCTGCCAACGACGTTGATACGGGTGTGCAGGGGGTGCGGAAGGATGTTGCAGAATCCGATAAATTTTTGATATAAGGCCCTTCGCGCCCGCACCGGAGCGGGCCAGCTTCTCGAATGGGGTGAAGGCCCGAGTGGCCCCCGGGTACATCGCATCCGACAGGGCCCAGTGACGCAACTGCAGAAACTGTAATTCAGCCTCTGGGGGAAGATGGAACTCCTCTCTACAATGGCCAAAGGACTTAATGGAGCTGCCGTCAAAGAGATCCGTAAGGACTTTGCAGTCTTCACGCGTCCACCTGCGAAAGGCGGTAGTGTGATTAGCCGGCGGGAACCACGGATTATCCTCTATGGGGGTGTGGGGTGAGGGGAAAGTCGTCAGGCCCCTTCGCACCGCCACCCTGTCCCACACGTCCAGGACCGTTCTAGTGGGAACCGCCAAATAAGCGCTAGGGGCCCTTCCCGCCCTATGGGTCCAAGCGAGGTTCCAGATCGTGCGACCCGTGACCGCCCGGTCCAGATGCAGCCACCCCTTCTCACTCCGTCGAACACCCCATTCAATGACAAACCGCAAGTGGGTGGCCCAGTAATAGTCCACCAGATTTGGGCATCCCAGCCCTCCACGATCCCGCGGGGCCATGAGGAGTGTCTGGGAGAAGCGGGGTCTCTTGCCCCCCCAGATGAATTTAGTACAGTCCCTTTGCAAGGCTCTAATCTTCAGCAGAGGGATGGGCGTAGGAAGGCATTGGAACAGGTAGAGTAGTTTGGGCAGGATAGACATTTTGACCGCATTCAATCTGCCCAGCCACGAGGGGGTAAGAGGTTTCCACCGTTGCAGGTCAGCGAGAACTGATTTGCGGCATTCCGCCCAGTTGAGTGCCGACCAGCCGTTCAAAGAGGGAGTCAGGGAGAGGCCGAGGTATCGGATATGCTGGTCCGTCCACCGGTAGGGGCACAGCACCTCCAGGGGGGGAACCTCGGTCGGAGGGATCGTGAGGTTAAGCACCCACGATTTATCGTGATTAATTTTTAAACCTGAGGCGCCTTCGAAGGAACAGAGCACCTCATGAAGCGCCGGCAAGGACCGTTGCGGTTCCGTTAGAGTGAGGATAAGGTCGTCTGCGTATAACGCCACCTTATGGGTCTGCCCCCCCATCTGAACGCCGCAGATGTCCGGGTGTCGCCTGATCAGGTCCGCCAGTGGTTCAATCGCCAGGGCGAACAGCAATGGCGAGAGAGGGCAGCCCTGCCGTGTCCCTCTGCCAATGGCAAACGGATCTGTCAACCTCCCATTCACCCTGACCCTTGCCCTCGGCTCCACATAAGGTGCCATGATCCTGGCTACCATCCTTGGGCCGAGACCTATCCTGCAGAGGACCGCCTGGAGGAACCCCCAATCCACGCGGTCAAACGCCTTCTCAGCGTCTAGTGACAGGAGGCACGCCGGAATGTGCCAATGATGCACCTTCCCTACCAAGTGTGCCAATCTCCGCACGTTGTCTGCCCCTTGGCGGCCCCGGATGAAGCCCACCTGATCAGGGTCCACGAGTTCCGGCATGTGGGGGTCAAGTCTCTTGGCCAGCATCTTCGTGTAAATTTTAAAATCAGTATTGAGCAGCGCAATCGGGCGATATGACGAGCAAAGCGCCGGATCTTTCCCAGGCTTAGGGATTAGAGCTATTTCCGCCATCCCCATGTCCGGGGAGGGACCCTGGCCACCATCGAAGGAAGCAAAAAGCCTGAGGAGGTAAGGACCTAGCTGCTCCCGGAAGATCCGGTAAAAAGAAAGCGGTAGGCCGTCAGGGCCCGGCGTCTTCCCCAAGTTCAGATCCTTGATGGCCTCAGTCACCTCGGTAAGTGAAAGCGGCTCCTCCAACCTACCCGCCACGTCGGGATGCAAGCGCGTCCCGCCGTAGTGTTCCAGGACCTCCTCCGGCGGGGTAGCGCCGGCTGGATCTGCCGTGTACAAGGAGGTGTAATAGTCCCTGAACGCCTGCAGTTTAGCCTCCATCGCCGTTGCCCGAGACCCGTCCGGGAGCAGCACGTTCGCTATGTGGGATCTGGCCGCCTTGACCCTCAGACGTCTCGCCAGAAGCTTCCCCACCTTGTCCCCACCGTCAAAATGTACGCGCTTTAATGCTAATAGAGATTTCTCCGCACGGTTCGCACGTAGCATGCGCAATTGCCCCCGCAGGTTCGCCAGATGCCTCCGCGCTTTCAGAGTGGACCCCTCTTGGTGTCGCGCCTCCGCCTCCCTCAAGGCCACCACCAGGCCCTCCTCCACTGCCCGTCTTTCTCGCGCTCTCGCTATCTCAAGAGAAGTGATATGACCCCGAATAGTAGCCTTGAAGGCGTCCCACACTACCGGGAACGGCGTTTCCGGCAGATCGTTAAACTCAAAGTAGGAGGCGATGGCCGTGCGGATGTCATCTACCGCCGCAGTATCTCTGAGGAGGTGAGGGGGCAGGCGCCACTTTCGTTCCCTGGGGGGACCACTCCGCAGGTCACGGAGGCGTAACTCCACGTGCGCATGGTCCGAGATGGAAATGTCCGACATGTCCACATCCACCACATCACATATCAGGTCATGCGATACGAACAAGTGATCGATGCGGGAATAAGAGCGATGCGCACTCGAATAAAAAGAGTAGTCCCGTTTGTCGGGGAAGAAGTAGCGCCAAGCGTCGAAGAGACCCAAGTCGCCCAACTGTTTACGCAGCGCTGAGGACATCGCCCCCGATCCATGAAAGGAGCCCGCACTCCGGTCCAGCGCAGGGCACCACACCAAATTAAGGTCGCCCCCTAAGATGAGCGAGGGTCCGCCCCGAAGGACGTGAGCATGTAAGAGGTCCCGAATGAAGCGATCCTGTGCCAGGTTGGGCGCATACACATTGCACAACGTAAGACGGCGAGAGCCTACCTCGACCGAAACCTTGAGGAAGCGTCCGTCACCACCCCGGAAGAGCTTGTCAGTGCCCCGCCTGATGCCAGCTTTGCACAAAACCGCCACCCCAGCTGTTTTCGTATCTGCCGAAGCCCAGAATTGGAGGGGGTATCTAGGGTGCGCCATGCGTTTTGTATCTGCCTGGAGAAGGTGGGTCTCCTGAATGAAAATGATGTCCGGGTCATGCTGCAGGAAGTAATGCCAGAGCTGTTGACGCTTATTGGGCGAGTTAAGGCCCTTAACATTGAGTGATAAAATCTTAAGGGGTCTGGCCGAATCACTCGCCATCATGGAGGTCCCCAAGGTCAGTACGCAGAGCTACGCGCAGCAGAGCACCCACCATCCCAGAGCCCCACCCAGAGGGCCCACCCCCGCCCTCCGCCCCAACCTCCACCCCCTGTCCCCCATAGCAAACAGAGAAAGGAAGAAAAGATAGAAAAAAGAGAAAAAGGAAAGTCGAACAAGAAAGCCAAACATTCAGCAATCTGAAGGACCAACGGCCTAGGCCGCAAAGACTAGGCCAACTGGGCCAAAGTGCACTGTCTCCGCAGTAGGGCATCCTACACCCTCGGGTTTGAATGTCCATCGGGATGTCACTCCCCAGGAGACAGCCTCGGTGGGACATGGCTGGCCGGGAACACTAGAGGGTATGGAGCCCCCACCCTCCTAGGCCCGGCAAAAGGAGTTCAGGAGTCCAAGCCACCCCCCTCCCGTCCCACAACCATCCCCGCCCTCCGGAGGGGGATAAGAGAACAGTACCTCAGGTAGAGCGACTTAGGTATGCTGTCCATCTCACGGTGTGGAGGACCGTCCCGTAGGCGAGCGGTCTGCACGGTCGATCTCCGCCTCTTCCAGCGCTCTAATGTGGGCAATGACCTCCTGCCTGGCTTGGCTCGTTGTTGGTACGTCAGCAGGTGTCGCACGCTGTCTCCTCGGCACCGTGGTCCAGTCCGGGGTAAGCTGTGTCCTCTTGCTCGGAGGGCGCCTGGAGGGGGTCCCCGGTGGAGAGCCTGCAATGTTGAGGAGTCGCGCCGCCTCATCGTAGGATCGCAGGGATTTACGCCTACCCTCCCATTGAAAGATAAGTGCAAAGGGGTGGCCCCACTGATACGAGATGTTCAGGGACCGCAGTTTCTCCGTCACTGGGCGGAAAGCGCGTCGCCTCTTCAAGGTGTTGGGCGCCAAATCCTGAAAGATCTGGATCCTGTGGCCCTTGTATTGCAGGTCCGGTTTGTCCCTAGCACGCTTCCAAATCTCCTCCTTCTCCACAAAAAAATGCACCCTCGTGATGATGTCCGGGAGGAGCCCCGATCTCCCTGCAGGCGCCGCCACTCGATGAGCCCGGTCCAGTGTGGGGGGTGATACGTCCTCGTCGCCCCGCACCTCGTGGAGGAGTTGCGCCACAAAGTCCATCATGTCCTCCCCTTCTTCTCCGAGCGGCACGCCACGGATGCGGAGGTTGTTCCGCCTGCCCCGGTTCTCCAAATCCTCCTGCTTGATTTGGAGTTCAATGTTCTGTTGCTCCAGGGCCGTTAGACGCTGCCATAGTTGTTCCTGGTCCTCGGTGCGCGTGTCCGCTGTCCTCTCCAGGCTGTCCACACGGTCCCCCAAGTCTGTGACGTCTTTCCGAAGTTCCGTGACACACGAGTGGACCTCCGACCGCAGGGACCCGATCTCCGTCTTAAGGTCGGTCATGAAGGCGGCCATGAACGCCTGTGTGACCGGGGGGGAATCCGCAATCTCCGCAGGTGGGCCACCACTGGCCGCCGGCGCTCCCGCTTTGCCCCACATGGCCGTCACCGGGTTTCCCTTGGAGGCCGGTGCAGAGTCCGCCCTGTTGGTCCTGTTCGTGCGCGTCATCCTTTGCGTGGGCTACAGGGCGTCTTCCAAGCCGCGTCAGGGGCCTCGTCCGCCGCAGGCTGCTCGGGCGAAAGCGCAAAGCGCAAAGGGAGGCGGCAGAAGGCACCCGCGCACAGACTCGCACTCAGGGGCCCCGGCCTCGCAACAGCACACCCCACGTGGCACAGCAGACAGTCCAGGGAGCCCTAGGCCACAGCTTCTCCGCCCCCTATGCACGTCCAGCCAGGTATAGCAGCAGGTCTAGCAGCAGGTCCCCTCGTGTTCCTCCAGCGGGGGCTCCTAGTCCTCCAGAGGGGGCCAGCACCAGGAAGGGACACACACAGTTGCCCCAGGCCCGCTTTCACCTCCTAGGGAAGAACCGCCGCGAAAGCGCGCTGATCCGGCGCCTCCCTGAAGGCAGGCGACGTCCGCTCTCCAAAGTGCCCCGGGGGCACCCCCAGCCGTAGTCCGCCGTACTGGTCGTCCCCTCCGCTTCCCGCCTCGGCTCTGCAGGGCCGGGCTCTCCAGGCAGTCCGCTGGAGGCTAGCAAAGTCTCCGACCCACCCTGGGGCCTGAGTCCAGATTCCGCCGCTTCACCGCCCCACTCTTTGCAGCGCGGGGGATGGTTGCCTCAGAACCGCAAGCCGCTCCGGGGCCCCCTCTCCGTCACCCCTCCTTACCGCCGCGGCACAGGTGAGATCGCCGCTGAGAGGCAGTGCGGGAAGGGCGGGGGTCGCTCCGGGTAGGGATCGCCGGCAGCCTCAGGGCCTCCAAAGCACCGCTGCGGGTCGCCTCCTCCGCGGACCCAAGATGGCGGACGGACCCGGTGAACTTCCTCTCAGGGAGTCGGCCGCCCGTTCCCGCCGGCGCACAGGCGGATCGCAGAGGTTTCCTGCGGCCAGATGCGGTGCCCAGCTGGTCAGGGGTACCAGGGAGGAGGGTGGTGAATCCGGACCCCCGAAATCCGCCTTAATAGCTGATGATAGGCCCAACGGCAGCGGGAGCTCCGCAGGCACACGTCCGCTCACATCGCCGCCAAGCCACGCCCCCACATTAGATATATTTAAACATCATTTACCACAACAAACTACCTCCTTGTCTTTCTCATTACAATTAAGTGCCTACCCAAATTGGTATTTAAAAAAAGAAATCAATTTTACCTGACCAATGCTCCACTGACTGTAGAATCAGACAACCAAGAATGTCAACCTGAAAAGTAAAAACTAAAAATGATACTGTCTCTCTTTGAAATGGATGGGAAAGCATGGGAAAAGTTTTGAAGATGCACTTCAATAGTCATACTAAATGCTTAACATTTGCTATTTGATATATTAAACATATAGATTATTTCTGAAATGTACTTATTTGAGTAGTAACAGCATGCATGGTAAATACACATGCATGATCAAAGCTGCCTCCCTCACTCATTCCTCCTAACATCCACACCCACAACACTGTAGTGTGGCTTATCGTTAGACATATGTTGTTTCTAAATATCAAAATTCTGATTGCCTTTCTGTCCCCCAGGGCCTTTCAATGATTGCATTTGGAAAGTGCGATATAACAGCCATATTTAGTTGTCAGAACTTTCTTGGTGAGACCAACATTGGAACGAAGATGGGATGAGTTCATACCCTCGCAGGTCCTGTACCTCCATAAGATTAGGTGAACCAACTACATTAGGTGGTAGTAAACTAGAGCAGAAAGGAAGGAAAAACTGAATTTTTAATAGTGCCCTCAAAATGTCCCATGAGTGCCTATAAAAATTATTATTATTAAGCGTTCTTATATAGCGCTCGATTACCCGTAGGCATCTTGGCGCTTGCCTTGGGAACCCGTCCTGGCTTTTCCCTATGAGATACCCGTACTGGGCATCCCCAAGGTGAAAGCCAGGCATCCCGCCGCAGGGGGGGCGTAGTGGAGATTAAGCAAGCTAATGCCCAGAGCTGCAGAGTGTGAACCCGTGACTCGAGTAGGCACCGAAACAAGAATTATCGAGTCCGTGGATATTTGGGCTCAAGACCCTGCCGCGTCGGGAATTGAACCCTGGTCCCGGGTCTGACCCCTGCTTCAGGGTCTGCCTCCTCTAACCAGTGAGCCACTCAATTCTTGTTTCTTCACATTAAACATCAAGTACCAATGTGATGGTTGACACTTGAAAGTCATCATATTTACTGCAGTTCACTGCTGTCCTTATTCTTGATATGAGGTAACAGGCTAATTGGGGAGACTTACATCGGCCTGTTCATCAGGTTCGTAACCTGAGCAATATCATCAATGACCATTTGTCAATTCACAAAGGTGGCGTCAACTTATTTCACCATTCTTAAATGGTTAAAGAAAATTCTTTGGATGCTACCCCCCTCCACTCAGAGAACAGTAGTCCAGGCCCTAGTCACATCTAGGCTAGATTACAGCAATGTTCTCTATTTGGGCTCTAATAAAGCTGTGATACAAAGACTACAGGTGGTTCAAAATGCAGCTGCCAGGCTGCTCTGCCATGTTCTTAAGACTGCACCTATCTCTGGCTTCCTTTGTGATCTTCATTGGCTAAAGGTGGAGAATCGTATCAGATTCAAAGCCCTGAGCTATTTGTTCAAAATCAAAACTGGTCTGGCTCCACAATTTCTGCATTCTTTAGCCCAATCCTATACACCCTCACGTCCCCTGCGCCGCTGTACAGTCTATGTTTACTGTCCATATACTCAATCTTATGTGAATGCGTGGTCGGTCCTTTTCTTACTTAGGACCATCCCTATGGAACTCTTTCCCCATTTCATTACGAAAGGAAACCGTTTATGAGAGATTTCGCAGATGTTTGAAAACATGGCTGTTTAATCTGTAATGTTTTTGTTTCCTTTTTCCCACTTACCAGGCTGGCACCGGGAAACCCCTCAGGGTAGCTGTGCGCCCTATACATTTAAATAACATAACATAACATACTGAAGGCTACCTGTTGCCATGGCGCAGACCTTGGTTGCTAAACCTTGTGGAACTCTGAAGATGCTGTCAAAAGATTTCCAAGCTTCTTTTTCAATTCCACAATTGAAGGAGTAGCGGTTATACAAAGTGCTGCACCTAGGGTGCCTTTATTGTTACTACTGAGGGTTCGCCCATTTCCTCCAAAAACTAGACAAAGTCCTCTTGAAGAAATTAACACACTGTAGGGTGGTTGATTACAACAAGAAGAACACTTGTGCCAAAAATCCATAGGCAAACTAATTTTTTTGGGTTTAAACAGAAAAGTCTCAATGTATTTGCTGATTTGTGAGTGGGACTCTTGGAAATCACATTTCTGACAACAGCTTATTTGAGTAACTTTGACTTATTTTCTGCTCATGGACAAAAAATGAGATCCATGACTGATGCACTATCACAGGGAAACAGTCGGAACACTGCAGCCACACGAGTTCCGACTATGCAAGCGCTACAACACTTGCCTTAATCATGCATATGTGGTTAAGGCAGTGCATGGTTTCGCTGCTAGCTGGCGGAAGCAAGAAGCAGCCAAGCAGCAGGAAGGATCAGGAGTGGATGCAATGTGGTGAGGTAACTGGGGGTGTGGCCGGGTTTGGGGGGGTTCATATGGTTTTGGGGGCCAGTTTTCAGGGCTGGGGGTTCAGGGCAGTTTTCAGGGCTGGAGGGGTTTGGGGTAGATCTGAAGGCTGGGGGATTGGGGAAGTTGTCAGTGCTGGGGGGTTTGGGTTAGTTTTCAGGGCTGGGGGTTTGGGGTAGCTTACCGGGCTGGGGTGGGTTCAGGGTAATTTTCAGCACTGAGGGGATTCAGGGTAGTTTTCAGGGCTAGATGGTTCGGGGTAGTTTTCATGGCTGGGGGGTTGAAGTAGTTTTCAGGGCTGGTGGTCGGGCAGTTTTCAGGGCTGGGGAGATTGTTGTTTTTTACGAGAGAGGGGTAGTTTGAGGTGTTAGAGCGGGGACTTCAGGGGCCATTTTAGGGCACAGGGCTGGGGCAGGGTTCTTAATACTTTTTAGGGCTTAGGAAGGCAGGGTAGTTGTAGTATATAAAAGATGTTCTTGTGTCATAATATATTTCATGTAGTTTTATTCATAGATGGTTACAGGTTCAGTTCTTAAGATAATTAATAAGAGACCCCACCAGGAGTGACTTCCATGTCCCTCAGCCTGCCTCCAACTGCCAGTAGGCTTAAGCAATAACTACAACATTCTATGATGTCACTTGGTAAACATACAGTGACATCAAGGGAGTATCAAGGAAATACAAACCTGGGGAAAAGAGACAAAGTCTATGTACAACAGTAGTTTTTAAGGCTCAGGGGGGTTGGAGCAGTTTTAGGGATTAGGGGAGGGCTGGTAGTTTTTAGGGCTCAGGGGGAAGTTGGGGTAGTTAATAGGGCTTTAGGAAGGCCAGGGTAGATTTTAGGACTTGAGGCAAGGATGTTTCTAGGGCTCGGGTAGGGACGTTTCTAGGGCTCGGGGGAGGAGGATGGTTTTCAGATGGGAGGGGTTTTTTTTAGGACTCAGGGCAGGGGCAGGGGTCGGGGCTTAAGACTTACCTGTCAGGTCCTAACCATAGATATGTGTTTACCATGCATGTCTTAACAACAAATAATGTGCTGTGAAGGCATGCGTGGTAAAGGCACATTCGTGGTTAAGACTTGCATTGTGGAGATTGAGTGCAACGGGCATGTATGGTAAACGCATGTGTGGTTGCATCACACAACCACTGTCACAGGGTATGATTTGACCTCATCTTTGACTTTGCATTTTCTAAGGGGCAAGGGCAGGGATGGCTGTAAACCAGGTGTTATCAACTGGCACCTTGGAACGACCATGCAGCGGTGGCCCACATTTTTTAAGTTAGACAAATTTAGAGCTTCATTTAACCTGGTGCTCTAGGCAGCTGCCTAGTTCTCATGCTTTGATAGACGGTCCATGGGCGTGGATGACTATTTTGCAGCCGTTTCTCTTCAAGGCTACACTACCATATGCTTATAAAATGAAGACTGTTATGAAAAATAGTTGCAGACATGTTAGAAAATACTTAATTGCGAAGGCGTTGCCCCAGGATTGCATCACCATTTGCTAATAAAGTGAGGGTTATAACTGGGAGTAGCTGCAGATGGCCTTACAAATTGCTAAAGCAGATTACTAGGGTTTTTGCAATAAATCATTTCAGCACAGACGTTTGGGTTTACTGTAAATTTGACTCTAACTTTCAATTGATAAGGAGGAGACTGAGACAAATGTAATGTAGCTCCTTTGAGCTTAAGTTGTCAAAATAATTTTAAAAAGCAGGAAATCAGCATTCACTGCTTTACCCGGCACAGGACTACCTCACATAGGTGGAATTTAATGAATTGTTAAAGGCTTCCAGGACTACTGCTGGAAACCTGTGACAGTCTCTCGTTACCAGCAATACTCTTTCAAAGCTTTTCGAAATATTTCCTTGCTATCACATCACATCTGGCTGCTCAGAATTCTACCACTCTCTCTCTCTCTTGACTTTGAGTTATAGGATATTTTTTGTGTCTGGTTTAGCAAAGACCTTTCAGTTTTACTAAAGTTAAATGTTTAATATACTTATATGGCTTTCACTCAGCCCTCCTCAGCCATTGGTCTATTGTTTATCATTCACATTTTACTTCCGCCTCTTACAGCATGTTGCAGTGGGTTCCCCAGTTGAACCATTTGCAGTGGCGGCTCCTCTGCTACGGCAGAGGAGCATCGCCCCCTGCTTTTACGCAGTGCAAAGTAGAGGAACCATAAAATGGTAATAACTTTAAGTTATTATCATTTTATGTTTCTGTGCTGCTTAGTTTGCGGGTGACCGGGGCTTCTCTGCTCTTGGAGCAGGGCAGGGAGGGAGTGGATTGCCCACTTCTGAGTGCACATGACTTTTTGGCCAGCCCTCTCCGGCCACCCACACCAGTCACGCACACTTTCCCTGTTCTCTATGCAGGCTGCATTACAGCCAGCATGGAGAACATGCCCAGGCCCCCATTCCCTGGTTGAGCATCGAACCAGGACACCCCTACCAATCACCAGTCACCCGCAGACAATGGAGGAAAATAAAACCCAAAACCTTTGGTACTATATTCTCCCCTCCGTCGTTTAATGACTGCAATGACAGCAATGCTGCTCTAAGTAAACTGGAGACAGCAATGACAAAAGCCTGTGATAGCATTGCCCCGACTAAAACAACAATAATTCAAGATAGGGTTGCCCCGGCACCATGGTACTCAGAAAGCTTGAAAATGGAGAAAGCCTCTTGTAGAGAAAATGGAGAAAATCAAAACGAGGGGAAGACAGACTGTCCTTTAATGCAGCACACAGGACTTACCTTAAAAACTGTAAAATAGCAAGGCGGACATATCTTGCCACTCGAATAGAAGAGGCAAAATGCTCCTCAAAGGAGCTTTTTAGGATCCTCAAAGAATTTACTACTCCAAGAGCTAACAAGCCATCATGCCCACCCACACAGGAATTTTGCGATGAACTAGCTATTTACTTCAAAAGCAAAATAGATAAAATCCATGATACCTTCGATCAGGAAGTGGAGACTGAGGAAGCAAGCCCCTGTTCAGAAAATCTTCTTCTACCAAGATTAGAGACCTTCGCCACTATCACCAGGGAGCAAGTTCTACCCCTGTTGAGACAGATTAAGTCAGGCTCCCCGTCAGATGTTGTTTCACCCTACATCATGGCGGACCTGGCAGAAGAGTTGGTAATCCCAGTAAAGGATATTTGCAACCTGTCACTATCAACCTCTTCCTTTCCTTCAAAATAGAAGAAGGCTTATATGAAACCTCTGCCTAAGAAACCTTCAGTTGACTGTACCGTTCTGCAAAATTATAGACCTATCTCTCTTCTACCGGGCTGCTAAAAGATAATGGAGAAGCTAGTGAACCAACAACTATCACAGTATCTGGAGCATCATAATCTGCTAGACCCCTCACAATCAGGCTTTCGGGCGGGATACAGCACGGAGTCTTCCCTGACAGAGGTAACAGACTCGGTCAGGTTATTGTTAGATGAGGGGACATCCACCATGATATATCTCTTAGATTTGTCATCAGCCTTCCACACCATCTCTCACAGTATCCTACGGGATAGGCTGCGGGAGATTGGTGTCGGAGGTGCGGCATTAGAGTGGATACAAAGTTTTCTATCTGATAGATCGCAATGTGTACAACTAGACTCCTTTATATCCAAGACTACAATGGTGGACAAGGGCGTGCCACAGGGCTCTATCCTTAGCCCCACCCTGTTCAATATCTATGTGGCATCCCTGGATACTGTTATTAAATCTTGTGGGTTTCAGACCATCTCCTACACGGGTGACACTCAGCTGATAGTCCCCATAGAGAAGGACCCCAAAGTGACTAGAGAGAAATTTAAGACATGTATGACAAAAATAGCCGCATGTATGAGAAAAAACTTCCTGCAGCTCAATTCCAACAAAACTGAGATCCTATTGTTTGGGAAAGCTGAGGACCTATGGACAGAGGAGTGGTGGCCAGGTGAGTTAGGCGAAGCGCCTATCCCAAAAAAGTGGGCAAAAAACCTGGGCACTGTTATTGACAACAGTCTCTCTATGAAAGAGCATGTTAAGACTCTATCGGGCAAGTGCTTCGGAATGTTGCGGATGCTGAAAAGGATTTTTCCTTGTGTCTCTCTTGCCACCAAAAGGGCCTTGTTACAAGCACTCCTAGTCAGTAGACTGGATTATGGAAACGCGCTACTGATAGGTATGAGGGAAGACTTGTTTGCAAGGTTACAAGTCATCCAAAATACGACGGCACGGTTAGCATTGAATAAGCCTGCTCGAACTCCATCTCTCCCCTTACTGAGAGAGTTACATTGGCTCCCTATAAAGAAAAGAGCAGTGTTTAAACTTTTATGCCTAGTATTTAAAGCACTCCATGGACTTGGACCCAGATATCTCACAAAAAAACTAGAATGGTATGTCCCAGCCCGTCAGCTCAGATCCAGTGGGCAACAGCTCCTTCGAATGCGGAGAATTAAGAAGGTAAAAATGGGAGGCTGCACCTTCTCTTACTTGGCTCCTAAGTATTTGAATTCGCTGCCGGAAGATCCGCGGGAATGCACTACCTTGATTCTTTTTAAAAAGCACTTAAAGACCTGGCTATTTTAGATGAGGATTCCTACATAGTGGTCTGTTTGTCTCCTGGGCACCTAGAGATCCCCTTGGGGATGATTTGTGCACCATATCAATATAAATAATAAGAATAATAGTAAATAATTTCTGGTTGGCTAGGGCTTGCACCTAAGCCAGGCAGGACCCACCACTCTAGTCAGGGCAAGGGAGTTACATTCCGAAGATAACCCCTGCTCACCCCCTTGGTAGCTTGGCAGAACAGTCAGTCTTATCCCAGAGGCAATGTGTAAAGTGTTTGCGCAACACACTCACACAGCAGCCAGACACTAGGCACACTCAAAAGAAACTCTACACAAGGTTATATCAAAAATAGCCTTTGTATTACTCAGAAAACACATTAGAACGTATTTACACATGTAGCAAAAATCACAACCAACCAGTAACTACTGGTAACATTACACGTAGCATAAACACATTATGCATAGGCCCTTAGGCATGAGCATCCTACCATGACCTAGTATAGCATAAAATGGAATTGGTTGATTCATATGTATATCTAGGTAAAGTTTTTTCCAAAACAGGTAGAGACTTGGAACATATTAAACATTGCGTTAGTAAAGCCGTCTCCCAGGCAAGTGCATTAAATAGATTTTATAAAACCTGCGGGAGACGCCATTTCAGCCATGTCTTATCTGTTTTTAAGGTCAAAATCCCACCCTCATTAATATATGCTGCCGAGGTGGTGGACATGAATCATTGGCATATGTTTGATAAGGTAGAAGGACGAATTATGCGCCAAATCTGTAATTTAAATTCTCTGGCTGCCCCACATGTTTTGCGCCTCGAATGTGGATTAGTTTCATCCTTTATTCTAGCCCAGGCAGCAGTTCTTAGGTGGGGTAACTCTCTCTTCCTGGGGGAAGAGGGTACTCTTAGGGCTGCTCTGAGAATAGAAATCTTTTGCAATCTAAAAGCACAATCCACGTTTTTTAGGTCCTTCTTATGTGCAATTGACAGTTTTGGTCTTAGTTTAACTCCCGCCTCTCCAATGCCTAAATCTGGTTTGAAACTGTTCTTAAAGAAATTTAGATCTCCTATCAGTTTAGCTAGAGGCATTACTTTAAGTAAATCCAGGCCCAGTAATGTGGCGGTCAGTGGGAGTACATTGGGGAATAAACCACAGCCTTATTTAACTTGGAATATCCCTCATGGGATTAGAAGGCTGATACTCCTACTGAGATTCAATCTGCTCCCATTAAGAGACGTCACTGGGATCTGGGATAAAACACCTAGAGAGAAGAGAATTTGTGAACTGTGTCAGTTGCAAATCCAAGATCTTAACCATGTCTTATTTGTATGTCCAAAACTGCAAAGTGCCAGGCGAGTGTTTTTAAAACCAGTATTTATCAAATTTAATATTCACTCCGCTCAGGATGCACATTCTCTGGTTTTGTCACCCCCGAATGAAATGGTTTGTTTTAAGATATACCAATTTTTGAGAACGTTTTTGCTTATTTATTAGAATTTTGTCTAACAGTAGTACTCTGGTTTCGACTTAATATCAACTGGTTGGCTTTTTAATTGTCTCTGTATTCATTGCATCATTTGCACATTACTTAGTATGTACATAAGACATTTTATTGGCCGGTTATGTGATTGTTTTACGTAGTATAGCATTATTTGCACACTTCACATTACGTTTGATATCATGTTATAGTAATGTATAAGGAAGGAATTTTGTACTGTATGCAATGTTTGTCTTTTTAATTGTTAATGTGTTTTTGTGGACCTCCGTAGGAGTTCCAAAACAAAATAAATAAATAAATTGGAAATTGGCATACTATGCAAAACAGAATCAGCAGTAGTACGGCGCATCACGGGATTGCCTAGCATTGCATATTAGGCACACATCACCACAATAGCACCAGTGCCTCACCGTAACTAGGGCACCACTCTTGTGCATCAGGCAACTTCCAGTAACTGGCAATGTGCCCTTACATCAGGACACCACATAGAACAGTCCTAGGAGTCCGTAATTACCAGGCCACTAGGCGATCATCGACAACCCAAGGAGCACACTGGCTCATACTTGTAAGCCACATCAGGCCAGATAATCCTGGCAACCATTGGGTATACTATGGGGACTACTGTACTTTCTTGGCCACCACTCTGGGTCCAAGGTGCTGACTGCCTATCCTGGGGAGTACCACATCGTTAGGGTGCTCTGTATTCCATGCAGCGGGAGCCTCTGCCGAGGTTTCACCCCATTCCTGCCTAACAAGAATTGCTCCGGTGCCCAGTAAGGGGACAGGGGTGCAGCACACACAGTCTCAGCAAAGCAAGAATGCCCCCTGCTATGCAGGTGTGAGAAAAGGAGGGGGATTACACGCGTGCTGCTGGGAGTCCTCGCCACCCCATACCACAAGCACTCCACAGCCAAAGGCAACTCAGCCTGGTCTTCTCCCTGCAGCAAACTGGAGTGCAGCAGGCCACAGTCGCACAGAGGGGCTGCTGCTACAAAATCAACGATCCCCTGCTAGCAAGGAGCCCTTCCTGGGTCTCCTGCCACCACCAACAGTCCTCACCTCCCTTTCGGCCTTCGTGGGGACTCTACAGGCCACTATGCTGGGGCCGCTTTGCATGGAGCTGCAGCCTCATGGCCTTCTCCCAGAGAGGGACCACGGGACCGGGAAGCAGTCCGCAGCGCACACGACGCTGGACTGCAAAAATTCTCTAAGATCAGCCGGCAGGTGCCTGCTTGTGCCCCGGGGGAACCAAGCAGCGTGCAGCTCTCTGGGGGCACTAGTGCCAGACGGAAATGAAAGGAATCTGAGTGCTTCCATGCACTACACTCGATTCCCAGCTGTGTCTGCTGTCATCCCAAACCAAGGAACAGCTGGCACGGCAAGTCCAGGCGCTCTCAGCATGTGCTGACGCCAGCCGACAATAAACAGCAGCTGCTCCCAAAAATAGAGCTAGGGCTGAAACAGGTAGGGAGTCACACAGTCTTTAGAAAACATTGGGGGGACCATCAACAGGGCAGAGTTGGGTCCAGGCAGGCCAGCTCATAGGGCCCTCCAGCAGAGTGGTAATCCTTTTTGACGGTTCCTCCTGTTGCCCAGCAGCCCTCTTCACCCAGATCCAAGGAAGCAAAAAAAGCACAGCTTTCATGGGGTCAAAGACCAAATACTTATACCAGTTATGTTATTTGTTCTGCCCTGGCACAGGGCTTGGGTACCCAGTTCAAACCTGTTCTGGGGGGCGCTTAACAAGTGCACAATAGCTCCCCATTGACAGTGTAGGTCCTGGTCCCAGACACACTACAGGGGGTGGAGCCAGCATTGTACAAGCCTATTCAGGGTCATGGGCTCCTCCTCCCACTACTCCAAATGCAGATCAGCCTATTCAGCCTAGCGCTGACTCACTCAGCCCCTCTGGAGCCACTGCACCTCCCCATCATCTGTCACTCCAGAGCCAGACATGCAATACACAACAGGCAGGCACAAAGAAATGCCCACTTCAAAAGTGACACCTCTAGCACCATCCCTGGTGGGGGAAAGAATCCCCACTCTACTCTTCGCGGATGATACCATACTGATCTCTAAATCCCCGGTGGGACTCCAAAAGCTTCTGCACCGATTCAGCACCTTTTGTACAGATAGAGGACTTACCATTAACACCTCGAAAACTAAGCTCATGGCTCTTTCACCCTCCAAAAGATTTAGAAATAATTTTACGCTCAATGGGACACCCTTGGAGTTGGTTGATTCATTCGATTACTTGGGGGTGCGGGTAAATAGTCGGATGAATTGGAAGGACCACCTGGCCAAAATGTTACTTGGCCATAAAAGAGTATCAGGGGTGACCCTAAAGGGAGCATCGGGAGTCAACGAGTAAACCTGTGGCACCGGTCCTGGCAATCTATGAGGGCCAGATACTCCCGGCCACATTATATGGCTCCGAGCTGTGGGGGTTTGAAAATGTTTCCGAGCTAGTTGCAGCGGAAAACAAGTTTCTGAGGGACTTGGTGGCTCTGCCCGTTTCTACCCCGCTAACTCCATTGCGGCTAGATCTGGGCAGGCGATCCTTCAAAGACCTAGTGCGGCTGCGCCCTCTATTGTTTTGGGCTCGGTTGCGAAGGACCAGGGAGCTTGCCAATTATGCTGCTGGGCTGGACGAATTAATATTGCTCGACACCGGTAACAAGATCGGGTGGTTGAGCAACGTGAGGCAGTTGGTGGTGCAATTGGGCCTGAGAGATGTGTGGGCGAGTCAAATGCCACCCCCCAAACCGGTGATTAAGAAGATATACTGGGACTGGGTTCAGGCAGAGGCAACACGCAGTGGGGTTGGGGGATTACTCACTGAGCGGTTTTTAGAGTTCAAATGGTCTAGGAAGTTGGAACCCTTCCTCGACCTCATAGCCAAGCCTCTGGACAGAGCCCTTTATTTAAAACTCAGGTATGGGACCCTTCCGGTGCATGAGTTCACCGCGGGGTGGTCTAACGCTGGTGGTCCTCCGCGTCCCTGCCCCGGGTGCGCGGCTCCAAAGGAGTCTGTGGCACATTTACTTTTTGCCTGCCCCGCTTATAAAGTTGCCAGGAAGGTCTGGTTGAAACCAGTATGCAAGGGGTTGGGTTTGAGGTGCCATAGAATGGCCCTACGAGTTCTCACTACTGACCCGACATCCTCTGCCATGGTATGCGGGGTGGCTAAATATCTGAGCAGCGCATGGCTGACTCGAACTAGGAGGATGAAGCTATACCCCACCCCGCCAAATTGCTAGCAGGCCCTTATTGGCAGGATGCTATGATGATGATTGGATGGATTTGAAGTTATTTTAACCATTATGTAATAATGTATTGATGAGGATGTTTGGCTGGGGTCTAATAATAATCACCCAATGTACTGTATAATGTGTAGGCTTCAACTTTTAACAAGGGAATTTTATCGTTGATAGTTTTTACCAATGTTTTATTGTGTAAAATGTATTCTTTTATGGTGAGAATTTTTACCGAATAAAGATTTATAAAAAAAAAAAAAAAAGATAATAAATCTGCAAACACCATTACACAGCATTTTGTTACTACTATTCCAAACAAATCAAACTTGATTACGCTACTCCTCTCATATCAGGAATTACCCCTGAAACACATATCAGGGAATCCCCAATGCATTCCTTTGAGAGGGCAGTCTCACAGTAGTGAGAAACCAAAATGGCTGCTTGTCACTACCAGGACATGCCACACAGTTAAGGCACATGTCCTACCTCTTTCCTACACTCTGACCGTAGGGCTATCTAGGGCCTACCTTAGAGTTGACTGATATGTACTAAAACAGGAGTTACAGATGTGGCAACCACGTTATGTACCATGTCACAGCGACAGTAAACTGCGCGTGCAGGCCCTGCAATGGCAGAGGCCTGAGACAGGTTTGAAAGGTTGCCTTTGTGGGTGGCGCAATCAGTGCTGCAAGCCCACCAGTAGCATTTAATTTACTGGCCCTGGGTATCTGAGATTTCACTTTACAAAGGACTGATAGGTACATTAAATATGCCAAACAGGTGTCGACCAATCTTACCACGTTTAGCATGGAGAGCACAAGCACTTTACACTGGACAGCAGTGATAAAATGCCCACAGTCCTAAAACCACCAACACCAGGTGAGACAAAATACAAGGAGGAAGGCAAAAAGTTCAGGGATGACCCTGCAATTGGGGTCAAGTCCAACAGACTACAACAGCAATATGTGCTATTTGAATCTCCCAAAATAGGTTTGCTTTTAGACAATATTTTTATTTTAGATTGATGAGGACCCGGCAACTTCCAGCACAATAATGTTTTGCAAAACCTATGACAAAATAACACAAGTATTGAACATGTCAAAAGGCTTCTGGCCAGCTCCAGGCATCCTGTATTTGCCAATGATGATCGTACTGATTGACAGGGACAGCATTCAAAACTGTATTGTGAAATCTTAAATTTAGCTCTGTAGCTGAATCACAATGTATTGTTGTTGAACAGTGGCTCATGCAAGTAGCATCATCTTCCCGTCCAGATGATAACTCAGCATAATTCAGAGTCTAGGGGCCGATTAGATGTACAAACATTGACATTCTTCATATTTGCCAAATTAGACAACTTAATTGCACATTTCTCCATACATTACTATTGCTAAACATTAGAGAAAGGAGGCTGATGGTCAGTTTCTTTAAATGGTAATGGAACTCTGAGGTGACTTTCAATATCCTTTTAATATATGACTGAGGGCATTGTATTTCTCGCAATACATGGTCCCACCATCATCCTTCTTATAACCCATTCAAACCTTGGAATCCTGCTGTTTCATGTTCATTGCAGATAAGAACAATACAAGGACAATCTTTATTGCTAAATGAAACATAGAAAAACATAGTTAATAACGATGTAAAGGATTCAGTTTAAAGTAAGTTAAGCTAACAAATAAGGTGTCTTAGATTGGGCAGAGACATACAGATTCTATCTTCCCTACAAGGACATATAGCATCAGTGGCGACTCGCACAGGTAATGCTGAGGGGCAGCGGGGCAGAAGCGGGGCTCGGTGGGGTGATAGTGGACATACGACGGGAAAGTGGAGAGTAAATAAATAAATAAATAAAAGCACTTACTTTGCGCTCACAGCATCACCGAGACAACGATGCTGCAGCAAGCACAAATAACCGTGCTGAAAGCGAATGAGCAATAAAGATGCTTTAAATGTTCTTTTTATCTTGTTGTATTTGTAATTGTTCAGAGACAGGCTAAGTCTTTTGAAAAACTAAGGGGTATTATTTAAACATGGATATTGATGTTTACTTTTCTTTCTCTGACTGCAAAGTGAGAGAATTTTGTAAAGTAAACTATGTGAATATCATGCTGGGTACAGTTAGTGTGAAAGAAAAGGATTTTCAAACACACAACAACATTTTAATACCCATAAATGAACTGTACAAATATGCCAAAGTATATGAGCAACAGGAAAATCACAAACGAGGCACATTTTAAATTCTGAAGTGTTTTAGAAACAAACATTTTAACAGGATCAAATTGAATCAAGACACTTAAGTGGGTGACGCAAAAATTACAAATAGGTGCTGAAACCAGTTTTCAACACATTAGCATCCGTGTGCTGTACATTTTTATAAGGAAAATTGTATACCTGGCAAATGCAGTGGACTTGTCATTAGAAAATGTGCTGTCTGTAAATGCCAATGCGCTACCACACCATGCTCTTTGCATATCTATGCCTCCTAACCCTGCTACGACTGTGCAGCAACATGGAATGATCTGGGGCTCAGGTGAGTAAGCTCTTCACTTTGCCTGACCCAGCAAATAGTTGGCATTTTTAGCAGCACCTCATTCCATAACTGGTACCTCACAAACGGGTATCATCCACATTGCATGGTCAATATGTCTCTGAACTGCTCTGTTGCTTTTCCACTGCCAGACTGGAAAGTGTGAGAGCAGCAGAGCAGCATATCGATTTAATTCTCAATGCCCCCAGTCAGGTGGGGAAGCACCCCTTAAGCCCCTATGAACAGGCCACTATGACTTTCCCTTGTTGCTACTGCCTTATTGAAATCAGAGATAGGGGGAAACAAGGGCAATGTCTGTTGTGTCCAAGTACGTTTTAGAAACTGGCTCTGCTACCGCAACTTGACCTTTGAGCTTGCACAGTGACAACCTCATACACATATCATAGGTCTGGTCAGAGGTTGATGTATTCAATCCTTCCTTTCATATTTCAACCAACAAATCTGAAATAATATGTTTAACTGTTTTTTTAATGCGAACATGAAAAGCATTGGGGGAATTATTATTCTCTTAACTGGTGTTCAGCATATACATTTGCTCTTAATGGGAGATGTAGAGCTAATAGACACACACACAGCTATTACACCACCACTACCCTTACTGTATTTTGAAGCTTCTCTATTTCTCACACAATGTGCTGTGCTCCACTGCTCCAGCTAGTTTGTTTTCTATAAATACTAACAAACATACGCATAATCTAATATTTTAACCTAATTGTAGTAAAAGGTTCACAATGGTAGTAGGTTTCAGTAGAGGATTTATTAGTAGAGAAGACCGCTTGACAACCACAGAAGGAGACAACGGTTTCACATCCGATCTCCAGGAATACTTCTCCCCATCTCCGTTAAACTCCATCTAACATTCTACATGACATACTCATATTCCAAGAAGATATAGGATAGAATACCACACACCTCCCCCTTTGAAAAAAAAAACAATAAAAAAAATAGAACAGAAATAAATTAAAAACAAATGCAATCATAACAGGAAAACAGGAAACAGGAAAATGCTTGACACGAACACTTCTCCTAGGAGAAACTACATCTTGGTTACAATTAGAAGAACAATCAGTTACAATTTCATTAGCATTTTCATTCACAACCAGCTTGGTGGTAGTAAAATCTCTAATTTCATTGTGAGAATTCAAATTATCATAAACTTCATGGGTTCCAGGAAATGCCTCTAATTTATCAACATATTTTCCAAAATCATTAACTCTGTGAAATCGGTTTGAATTGTTAAATGAAGACTCTTTGTAAGATTGGTTTGAATTATTAGGTTTCAACTTTTCACAGAAAGGTTTACATACAGAAATTCGCTTAAAATTTCAAATTTTCCCACTTTCAAATCTAACAGCTTTGCTAAAAACTTCAATAATTTTAAAGGGATCAGACCATTTAGATATCCTCCTATTGGTCTTTCCTCCAAATTTCACTCTCACCCAATCACCTACTTTGAGTTGGAACACATTGGATTTTCTTTTTGAATTATATTGTACCATTTTATCCTAATACCTTTTAACACAATCTCTAACTTCCTTGAAGTCCAACTCTGCATCATAAGAATTTTTCTCTTTCAACCACCATGGCATGAGTTTCAAACCAGGCTTCCTACCTCTTAACATTTCCAAAGGAGACAAACCAGTTACAGAATTGGGAGATGTACGGTAAGTTAAAAGAGTAGCTTGAAGTACCTTCTTCCATTTCAAACCACTCTTCAGAGCTAACTGACAAGACTCTTTCACAACTCTGTTGAAATGCTCAACCTGACCATTGGCTTGCGGAAAATAATTTGAAACTCTTTTATGAACTACACCACAACTATTAAGAAAAGATTCCAATTCATTGCTAATAAACTGTGGACCATTGTCTGAAATTAATTATTCCCGTAAACCTTCCCTACAAAATATTTCGTCCAAATACTCGACAACTTTTTCAGAAGAAACTTTCTCAACAATTTTTAGCTCTGGCCACTTAGAAAAGTAGTCGATCAAAACAAGAGCAAACAATTCCTTACCAAACTTATAGCTAAATGGACCAACTATATCGATACCTAATTTCCTCCAAGGACCCTGGGCAAACTCAACGGGAGAAAGATCCACTGAAAGAGGTTTCACTGATTTTTCACTCATAGAACAAGGGGAACAATTCCTAACCCATCTGTCCACCATGCCATCGACACTTGGCCACCAATAAAATTCCCTAACCCTTCTTTTGGTTGTAGACATGCCCATTTGACCTTCGTGGGCCAACTTACAAATTAAATCCCTAAGATTCGTGGCTGGCACTACTTTATCGGCCCTCAATACCATATTCTGGCATAACATGAGCTCATCTTTAACCTTAAAAAAGGAGGCTAATTCACCGGTCAATTTCCTTTCTTCTGGCCAGCCGTTACTCAAAAAACCTTACACTTCTTTTAACACGGTATCTTGATCCATGGCTTCAATCCATTCTGTTTCTGAAATTACAGTAGGACTACCTGGAATCATACCTACATCACCAAAAGTATAAGCAACATCACATTCATCATCACTCGGAACAGCAACACAAGCATTCATGGGAAAACGTGAGATGCAGTCCGCATGAACATTAGAACGACCAGGAACGTATACCACCTCACAGCGAAATTCTTGTAATTTAGCAGCAAGTCTAGCTAGACGAGCTGTGAGTGTCCTACCACCTCCAGCAGACAACATACTAACAAGAGGTTTATGATCTTTATTCAAAGAAAACTTTGTACCCCAAAGAAACTGACGGAAATGTTGTGCTGCCCAAGTACACGCAAGTAATTCCTTTTCTATAGTAGAGTAATTAAACTCGGCATCCCTAAGTGCTCTAGACGCATACGACACAACAAATTCACCCTCTTTGTCTTTTTGCATTAAGACAGCACCTAGACCCACATTACTTGCATCTTCACACATAATACATTCCTTGCCAACAGAATATGGTTTCAGAAACGGTGTATCAACAATTTTGTTTTTGAGGACTTCAAACGAGTCTTGTTGGTCCTTACTCCAACTGAATTTAGCATTTTTTTTCAACAAAATTCGTAAAGGGTGTACAATGGTAGAATAATTTTGTACGAATTTACCAAAAAATTCTGTAAGGCCCAAAAATGACAACAACTGTTCCTTAGATGTAGGAATAGGCGCTTTCAAGATACTTTGTACCTGATTCATTTTTGGTTTGATCCCCTCTTTGGAAATCTTGTGACCCAAATATTCTACTTTACTCTGCCTAAATTTGCACTTCTCAGGCTTTCATTTGGATATTGAGTAATACAGAATGTAAATTCCTATCATGTTCCTTACAATCATTCCCAAAGACCAGGATATCATCCTGAAATGCTATTGCACAATGACAATTTTCTAGTAACTCCTTCATCAGTCTCTGAAAAACTGAAGCTGCACTTGCTAAACGGAATGGCATGCGTAAAAACTGTAACATACCATCCGGAGAAACAAATGCAGTCAGCTTTTTTGAATCCTCGTGCAATTCCACTTGGTGATAAGCACTGGTAAGATCAATAGTTGAAAAAATGGTGGCACCAGACAAAGAAGAAATTAATTCATGGATGTTCGGGAGAGGATGTTTATCAATCCAAATTTCTTTGTTGAGGCTGCGAAGATCCACACACAAGCGAAGCACTCTGGTACTCTTAACCCCTTCGACGCTCATGACGAGCTGGGCTCGTCATGAGGTAGCCTCCTGCTACGCTCATGACGAGCCCAGCTCGTCATGAAACATGGGAATGAGTAAATCCCAGCGTACGGGCGGAATTCCGCCCGCACGCATGCGGTTAAGGGATAAAACAATGGGAGAAACCCATGGGGATGATTCAATGGGTTCTATTATTTGTTTTTGAACTAAGTCATTGAACATTTCTGTGAGTTTGGACCTGTATGTTAAAGGAACATTCCTAACTTTGAGTTTAACAGGAATAGCTTGGTCATTTAAGATAAGTCTGTGCTTGAAATTACCATATTCCCCTACAACTTTGGGATATTCCTTCCTCAAATTCTCAACAAATAACTCATTGTTATTATTGAGGGATACAAGGCAAGATGTTTCCAAAGTAGAATTGACCACAACATCCTCCTTGATATGGCTGTCCACACATACAGGAGGAGAAGCACTAGGATCAAGCTTAATTTCTAAATCTTGTTGATGTGCCCAACCTAAAATAGAAACACCCTTAGTAGCGACATAGATTTTCCCTTTAGCAGATTTATCTTTAAATCCAATTGTAGCCCAAAAAAAACCTTCAAGGTCAATTTTGTGACCAGAATAACCTCCAGGAAGTAACAACTTTCTATCACCCCATAAATCCCTAAATAATTTGTTACCAATAATGGTATACCATGAACATGAATCAACCATTAATTCAACAGGTTTGTCATCAATCATAGCGATACAAGAAGGACATTTTTTATGTTCAGTTTCATTCACTGACAGAATGCAATTTAAACTATGGATAACTTCTTCTTCTTGAGATATATAATTGACTCTCTGAACTGAATGACATATACTACTAAAATGTCCCTTCTTTTTATATTTGGTACACAATTTGTCCCATGCAGGACAACCTTTATAATTACCAACATGTTTAAAACTACCACACCTGTAGCACTGAATGGTAGCAGAAGATACAGTTTTCTTTGGAAAAGATCTAATATCATTAAAACTCTTAACAAAATATCTCTATATAAAACTTTTAGGATAGGTATCTCAATTCTTGGTTGGTTCTTGACTACAGACGCATCGGGAGAGCAGCGGAGCTCTCTATATCCAGCGGGGGCAGACTACATAGCCCAGAACGCACAGGAGAGACCGGCAGCAGCAGCAGCCCCTCCCCCTTGACACCGGGGGCGATATCAGTGCCTCGTGCCGCCCGCTTCGCGGGAGATGCATCGGGAGAGCACCGGAGCTCTCTACATCCAGCGGGGGCAGACTACATAGCCTAGAACGCACAGGAGAGACCGGCAGCAGCAGCCCCTCCCCCTTGACATCGGGAGGGATATCATCGGCTGGGGGTTCCTGTCCCGCGGGACGCGCGCGGCCCGGGCAAAGGGCGGGCCGTCTGTGGCCATCCGGAGATGGCGAGGGACGGGACGGGCCACCTCCCTGAGGTGCACGGTGCAACATGGGTAAGCGGAAATTGCAAGCATCTTTGAATGGTGGGAGTGTAAAGGCTAAAGTTCCACGTAACTCTGCTAGTATTATCTCCTACCTGACTTCCGCCGTAGGGGTTTTAAATACGGAAATAGAAAATACTGAACGGGAATTGGGTTTGGACGGTAACAAAATTCAAACTCAGGAGCTGACGCCAAATGTCAGTATACCCACCAGGCATGTGCCCTTGGAGCCGCTGATTGTAATCGAGCCCCCAAAGATCATCTTACCATCTGACTCTATTACCCCTCTGGGCTCTGATCCTGATCCGGACAACTTTATCAATACTGCGACCTTGAGCGGGCCCACAGGGGATGAGCCAGTAAAGAAACATAATAAGAGACAATACAAAAAGACGAAGCGGCCGAGCAATATTCGGGTGGAAACAGAACCGATAACACTGGCCCACCTTGAAGAACCATTAAGGACATGATGGAGAACATTTTCTCAGAGAAACTGGAATCCGCATTGACACTGATTGGTAAAGATATCATTGATACCCTGAATGAATGTGTAGCAGGGAGTTTAAAAAAATGCGAGCGTCTGAACACTTTTCTGTTAGCAAAAGACCATCCCCATAAGCTGACCGAAGGCTCTCTCCAGCCATTATCTGGGGCCCAAAATGGCCCAGATCATGGGAGGGGGGTCAAGAGTGTATTGCCATTTTCCATCAAGAGCCAAAGCCCAGCCACATTCCCTAGCAATTCAGTATTCCCTGGGGAAGGCAATCGCAGCAAAGGTCCGCTGTTGGGCTCATGTTGGGCTCATGCCCCAAGAGCCCCACTCCCCAAACGAGGGCCATGAAGAGCGGGAAGGAGGCCACGAAGGTAAAAAACCCGGCATACCAACCTACTATTAATGTAAATGTAAATGTAAATGTAAATGTAAATGTAAATGTATGTGTCTTGTAAAGCGCACTGCTGCCCTGAGGCGTCGTGGCGCTGTAGACCGCTGGGGAACCCGTCCTGGCTATCCCTGTGAGATGGTCCCTACTGGGTATCTCCAAGGTGAAACCAGGCATCCCCGGCGAATGTGGGGGGCCGTTGTAGAGATGAGGCAAGCTAATGCCCAGAGTTGCCGAGTGTGATCCCTGGTTAGAGTAGGCACCGAGGCGAGAATTATCGAGTCCGCTGACCCTGGTCCACGACCCTGCCGCGTCGGGAATTGAACCCTGGTCCCGGGCCGTTCTCTGCTACCGGGTCTGCCGCCTCTAACCAGTGAGCCACACCACTCCACTAATCTCCCCCCCGAAGCCTCCCCCCTTGCCGCAATACTAGTTAATGTTCCCCCATTGGAAGAGGGAGAGGTAGAAACCTCAGAATCCCTGTTAACAAATATTAAGAAGTGGTGTAATAACAACTGTACGGGAGATAATAGGCTCTCCTCTAGTATTATAATGGGCAGACGGGTGGGGTGGCTGGGTCACACAAAAAATTCCTGAAGGGGGACTGCCTCATCGTAAATTTTAACAACCCTGCCGAGGCATCTCGCCTTCTTTGGGGTGCCTCAAATATAAACAAGGAGGATGGAGGTATAAGAGCACTTCCGCTGTTTTTTTTTTCCCCTCGTCCCAGCACTAGTATCATGCAGCAAAAAGCAAAACAGTTTCGGAGCATGAGTGATTTAAAGCGGCCTACCCAAAATATACCAGTGCAATCGGTTAGAGATCTTCAACCTAGTTGGATAACCCATAAAAGGGGGTTATTACCTAAGCCCCATACTGCACCCAGAAAGGAGTCCAGGGAGGGGCTGGTTTTACAAAACCGATTCTCCCCTCTGTCCCAGGTGGAAGAGATAGATTGACTGGTTGCTTCGGCTAGCTTGCCTCTAAATATATCCCAAAACAAAGTGAGGCACATTGTGGGGCAGAGGGAGACGGTAAAAGTGTTAAGCTGGAACATTGAAGGGCTACGTTTAAAAAGGGATGATGATGTTTGGTTAAACTTTGTGAAACAGTATGATATTGTAGCCTTTCAAGAGACCTGGGATAGAGAGTGTAAGTTTTGGGTCACAGGCTATACATCATACTTTGTCCCTGCCTGTCGCTCGGCGGCAGGGAGAGATAGAGGGGGTTTGATGCTTTTGGTTTCGGTAAATATAGCAGGTTCAGCTAAAATGTTAGATTCTACCTCCCCTAATTACCAGATAGTGGAAGTTAGTCTGACGAACAACACTACTCTATTACTTATTAATTTTCATAATTCCATGGCAGGTGAGTGTCCAAATGAGCACCTCCTTTTATTGTCAAATTTTTTGCAATCACATAAGGAAAGTTAAACCACTTTTGTTTATTATATTTTGATGGGTGATTTTAATGTTAATCTGTCTTACTTAAATTGTCACTACCAAGATAGTGAAGGCCCCGTCAACTCTTCCCCCCAACATTTTGAACATAGCTCGAAGGGGGAAGCTCTGGAGGATCTCCTTTCAAATATTGACCTGTATGAACCTGGGTTTTTTGATAGGGATGACCGGGTGGTGACGTACAGAGCTAGGGAGAGTGAATCTATAATAGACTATATATTCATATCCCCGGGTCTCTTAAGTTCCGTAACCTTTTATAATGCCGTACCCTCTATGTTCAGCGACCACAACCCAGTGGTGCTGGAGCTGGATAATGGTATTTCCTTTAGCAATAAAATCACCACCACGAAAGCCGTAATTGAGGTTAAAGCTAAAGATCAAGGGAGGAGGTTAAAGTGGAATAAAGTCATCCCCGAAGAATTCTTTAATATTATTAGCTCGAAAGTTGGTGTCGAACTTAATATATGCACTGATCCCTTAGGCCGGGGGGGGGGCGTAATTGCTTCTTATGAAACAATTTGTCTCCAAGTGGCTAAAGAGCTCACAGTTAATAGCCGGACCAAATCAATTCCTGTAAAGGGCTGGTTTGACCAGAAGTGTTCTAGAGCTCATAACTTGCTTATGCAGGCCCTCAAAAAGATACCCAGGGACAAATTGGAAGTTCCGCAGTTAAGGAAAGCTTACAAATCCATAGTGCAGGGTCGTAAAAATGAAATTAAAAAGGACGCTTGGGCAGCGCTGTTGGATAAAGCAACTATGAGGGATAGCTCCAAATTTTGGGCCATAGTTAATAACCCGCTGTTTACTGGCACAGAGAATAGCATGTTAGATGTCAATATCTCAGAAAAGGACTGGCTAAGCCATTTTGAAACAATTTATGGTAGTAACTTAGAGCTCGAAACCTTTGTGGTCCCTCCCACTGACCCGACATGGCTGCCATTGTCATTCTCTATTGAAGAGGTAGAGAAGGCGATAGAGGGTACAGCTGGACATAAGGCCCGATTTGTACAAGGCTAATTCTAAATATTGGGCTAAAATACTAACAAATGTTTTAACATATCAGCAGTATCTGGGTTCCCAGCAACATGGTCCTGCTCAACTATCATTCCTGTGTTTAAAAAGGGCCATAGGAGGGACCCTTGGTGCCACAGGCCCATATCCCTATTAGATTCTTCAATTAAAATTTTAGGGAAAGTTATCTTAGCCAAAATAACAGACTGGGTTGTAAAGAAAGACATTTTATCAAACGCCCAGTATGGTTTCAGAGCTGGAAGAGGCACGGAGGATCAGTGCCTCAATTTACATTTAATCATAAACAAATACACGGTGGCAGCCATGGGCTCAATCTACCTGGGTTTCATGGATTTGTCCACGGCCTTTGACTTAGTCAATAGGTCAAGGCTGTGGACCATACTCCTGGACCTAGGGTTTGACCGCCCTCTGGTGTATTTTTTGGCTGAGCTACACAGGGAACTGTATGCGTCAATAAGAATGACACAAGAGGGAAAATGCACGGCTGGGTTCAAGTCAAGCAGAGGGGTGCGCCAAGGGTGCATATTGGCCCCTATGCTATTTACTTTATATATTAATTCCCTGGAAGACAATTTGAAAAAAGGCAACCCCTGACATTCCGCGTATGGGAGGTACGCCCATTCAAGTACTCCTATAAGCGGATGATGCCGTTTTATTGGCACGGACACCTCTTGGGTTACAAAGATTACTAAACTCCTTTGGTGAATTTATGAAATCCCTGGACCTAGTGGTCAATATTGGAAAATCACATGTTATGACACTGGGTTCGAGGAAGCACCAAAACCTTTTATTGTAATGATTGAGTGATTTCCAGAGTGAAAGTATTTACGTACCTAGGAGTTGTGTTCGACGACAGAGGTACTTGGGTTCCCCAACTTACTGATAAAGCAAATACGGTGAGAAGATCGTCTGCTGCAATATTAGGTTTTGCTAAGCGGTTAGGGGGGAAACCGTGTGAAGCAATTTTATCCATATATAAAGCTAAGTCCATCTCAATTGCAAGATATGGGGCTGCCATATGGGGGTATTAACACCCTGAGCCTATCCAGAAAGAGGAAAATAAATTCCTCCGTGCCCTCTTAGCTCTCCCCCAATCAACAGCTAACTTTGCGGTTCATCAAGAGCTAGGGATGGGCTACATCTCAGACAAAACAAGTATGGCCCCTATTTTATTATGGATAAAAACATGGTTGAATCCAAAACTAACTCTGAATCACAAGATCATAAGGGACTGCATGAAACTGGAGAAAGTAAAGGAAATCTAGTGGCTGTCTTTTATTAAAAAAACCACCAGGGAATTGGGGCGCCCGGAGATCTTCACAAACCCATAGGGTCTGTTAAAAGCTGATTTAAAATGGGTTAAAGTTAACTTCATTAAGATTAGAGAGCAGGAGCGGGAATCTGTGCAACTAAGTAAATCTGTGGTTAGGGCACATTATCTGTTAATCTCGTCTTTATCCATTCAACCATACCTTACTATCGTAACGGTCCCTTACCATTGATGGCTGATAACGAAATTCCGATTTAATCAAATCCATTTGCTTTTATCTGAACCTAAAGGGTGGTGCAAGCCTGAGGACGCTGCCCCCTGCAAATGTGATGGCCACTCACTCCAAGATACAATGCACTTTAAATTCTTTTGTCCCTTTTATAGCGGAGGAAGGAAAAAATGTATTCTTCCACTTATAAAAGATAAGGGATTCTCTCAAACTAAGCCTGCTCTACTTTATCTGCAATTAATGGAACTCCCCGTGAATATGTTTGGTGTCGCAAATTTCCTTGTGGTATCTATTCGCTGCAGGAAAGTTAGACTGGTGGATACAATAGTGCCATAGTATCTGGTGTATTAAGTAACAATGAAGTGATGAATTGATTTTAATGTTGAAATCATTTTTAACCTTTCATTGTAAATTGATGTAAATTTGGCATTATTTATTATTTTATAGTATACTTTTATGATTTTTATTAATCGGATAAAGTGCTTTTGACTTGACTTAACTACAGACACTTCTGATTCTGGAGTATGTGTTTTTGAAGGTTGACCTCTAATTTCAGAAACAAAAAGTTCAGATTGCTCAATTCCCTTTGCATTATTGATGACAGCACTAAGTGATGATTCTGTACCTAACCAACGTCTTTCTTGGATTTTTTAACTCTTAGTCTTCAACATTATTTGGTCTCTGAGTACTTGGTCATATGAAATAGTCTCAAAGGCTCAAGTACATGCTAAAGAACGTAAAGCAGAAACAATGTCTTCAATAGATTCATCTACTTTTTGCTGGCGAGAATAACATTTAAATCGTTCCATAACAGTGTTTATTTTCTTTCCAAAACGGATTTTCATTTGTTTAGTAGCTTTTCCAAACACATCCATGTCTCCTGCATCCTCAATAGGAGGTAAGTTGTCAAATTCCTTAATACCAGCAGCTCCCAAACAATGTCTGAAAAGAGCAAGTTTCCTTTTTGCAGAGCATCCATCTTTTTCTAGTACTTCCACATAAGCAATAAACATGGGATACCACAAATCCCATTCAATGCTAGGATCCCCTGCAGTTTGTAAAAATGGTGGAGGTGCAGCAGTATTAGACATATTTTAGGGAAGACAAGAGGTCAATCTGAAATCAATAACAATCGCTAAATAGTACAAAATAACCTGGAAAACAACAAAGAAAAATACCCAAAAATAATGTAATACAAGTGGTACCATAAGAGAAAATAAGCAGACTGGGAAATATTCTCAATCCCAAGCGATTTCCGTAATGTTGTCTGTTTCCGAATAGCGTTCCGAAGAGAAACACAAAAAAAAACAAAATGGAGTCACGTAAATGATGCAAATTGTGTAGCGTCAGGGTCAATGTCAGCATCAGAGTCAGGGTCAGCACTCCCAGAATCCTTCAGGACAGAGGCACTGTTCCTAGCGGCGCGAGAGAACTCTGAATGAGAGAGACATCGCGTTCACTGGAAATTCAAAGAACGCGAAACCGTTTCTTCTGCAACTCGATGAAGTTAGTAACGGTACGTAAAATACACCAAAAATCGGTGAAAGATGAATATAAAAGCCAGAAATAAGCTAGAAGAACGCCAAAAGAAGCGTAACATTTCTTAAACCGTCAGCGTTGGCAAAACACGAACGCTAGGTTAAAGAAATAGTTTCATTAATAAAATTTGAAAAAGTACATTACCAAAGGTCAGAGTATTCCAGAAGAAAATCGTAGTAATGTCTCAAAGTAGAATTTCCTTTAAAAATCTTCAAAAGAAGGCAGGAGAAACGAGTCATCGCTGTCTTCAAATACAATCCAGTTCCCAAACGTCGCCAAATATTATGTAATAAAAGGTTCACGATGGTAGTAGTTTTCAGTAGAGGATTTATTAGTAGAGAAGACAGCTTGACAACCACAGAAGGAGACAACGGTTTCACATCCGATCTCCAGGAATACTTATCCCCATCTCCGTTAAACCCCATCTAACATTCTACATGACATACACATATTCCAAGATGACATAGGATAGAATACCACACTAATGATCGAAATGTATGCAAACAGCACTAATCCATTTTCACCGTAATGGTTAGAGGAGTCTTGTTCCACCATTAAAGAGTGTCTAGACCATACGAAAGATGAGCTACACTATTTCTCCATAACAGCATCCCACTGTAGGAAATCCGCCTCTGTTGTGAGGCCACTCCAACTATTTCTCCCTTTGCTGGACTCTCTATTTTTGTTGGCTTTAGAGAGCTGTGCAGTTTACTCCTGCTAGCCAGTAGTGAAGTGCCTGTGTGCCCTCTTTAAACATAGTTGAACTTGCACATTCCTAATTGGTATATTGAATGTACCTATAAGGCCTTGGAAAATAAATGGTAGAAGGTGCACTCAGGGCCTGGAAGGTAAATATAACTTGTGGCCCGAGGCACCTATTGTGCCATACACAACAGTGTTAGAGCAAACATGGCTTCAAGCCTACCCCGTGCAGACTGTGTGTAGCAGTGTAAAAACTACCGTTTTTACCACATCAAAATATGCCCTATTGACAGGTAAAACCTTCCTTTTAAATATTAATGTCACCCCTTTTTAGGCTGCTCCCACAAGGCAGAGCGCATTATTTTTAAAGGTAGGATATGTAGACATTTAAAGTTAACATGTCCTTACAGTGATTAACACCTTGCATCTATTTTCACTGGTAGAAGACTGACTACTGTATATTAACCCTGGATGGAGTGCGCGGAGTTGCGCTACGCAAAAGTCTGCAAAGTGGTAAAGAAACTCCGCCACACTACGCAGATCTCCGAGAGCGGCGGAGTTTGATAGAAAAATGCTGTTCGCGGTGATTGCACAGTGCTGGATGCTTGTCCACAGTGTACGATCTTCGCAAACGGCACCATGCACAGCGCAGGCTTTCCTTTTCTGCCACTCGAGTAGATTTTTACTCGAGCAGCAGCTTTCTCAACGCGAACAGGCAGTTTCTCAACACAAGCGGTCGTGAGCATACGCGACCACTCACAATGAGAAAGCTGACCCCTACGTTGAGAAATCTCACCGGGAGGTTTATTTTCCACGCTCTCCAACTTGATGGTGACGATCGCGAACAAGGAAAAATATCGCCGGGAAGTTGATTTTCCTCGCTCGTGCTCCCCAACTTGGTGTTGGAGAACGCGAGCGAGGAAAAAAACTCCGCTGAGCGAAGTAGAGTTTTTGGGAAATACGCGATCTCCATGTAACGCGGAGTGCGGAAAACTCTGCAAACTCCGTGAGAGGAGCGGAGTTCACCGCCCATGCCTATTGTATACCAGAAAGGGACCAGACAGAAAAGTAATCAACCCACTATTTTTTAAAAGTTATAAAAAATTAATTTAATGGTGAAACTGGAATTTTAATGAATATTAAATTAGCGCTCTCTAACTCCTCCCAGACAGTAATTAGCCTTGAATAGGTGTGAAATGCCTCACAGGTTCAAACAATATGCTGACCTGAATGGGCAGAGATTACTCCTCTGAACTTCCCCTAAGAACATATAGGGTGTGGGCACCAGGCATCGTTTTTGACAGTACAGTAAGAAAGTAAGCTTTTTATTTCTGTTAAATAAACCTGTTTCTTTTCAAGCATTCAATACATGGGAATATCCATTAATTTAAAATCATTTCTCATTTAGAATAACGTGAAAACTAAAGGCTGACTTATAAAGGGCCAACATTAAATGATTATCAAGATAAAGTGCTACATAAATTAGTATATTCATCAAAATGATTAAAACAAGGTGTGTGTATAAACTAATGCAAATTTAAAAAATGCAGTACAATGACAATAGAGACTATATAGAGAGAAGATAGCATACGATTCATTTTCTCCACAGACAGGGTAGTGTTTCCCAAATACTCGCAGGCATCGTTTTTGACAGTACAGTAAGAAAGTAAGCTTTTTATTTCTGTTAAATAAACCTGTTTCTTTTCTAGCATTCAATACATGGGAATATCCATTAATTTAAAATCATTTCTCATTTAGAATAACGTGAAAACTAAAGGCTGGCTTATAAAGGGCCAACATTAAATGATTATCAAGATAAAGTGCTACATAAATCTGTATATTCATCAAAATGATTAAAACAAGGTGTGTGTATAATGCAAATTTAAAAAATGCAGTACAATGACAATAGAGACTATATAGAGAGAAGATAGCATATGATTCATTTTCTCCACAGACAGGGTAGTGTTTCCCAAATACTTGCACTGGATGTTTAGGTTAGTGTGCTGCCAATCAGTCCTTAAAGGTTTATTTAAAATAAAGTGCATCTCATTTTATGTGACCACAGTGTCAAATCCTACTTCACAGTCAGTTCCTGCTTAAAAGTCTACTGGGTTCACATATTACATTTAAGACACATTTGAAAGGGGAGAGAATATGATGGCGAGACTTATATATCTGGGTTTATTGATGGGAGAGTAACTGCCCCAAACTTGATTTTAGTGTTGGATGTATGAGGACTACAATAGTCTACTCCCCACACACATACAACCAACCCTCAGAGCTCATGGGCCGTGGGCCAAAGACATTTGCCTGCTGTTGGATTGTGCCTTGTGAATCTCTAAGTGCCTCCTCTGAGGTTGTGGAAGGGGGGTATAGACGTGTAGTCCTGTAGAGGATTGGGACTTAAAGAACTAAGACAAAAGATAAAGCCTTTGATCAGGATAAACCTGATTGGTGTATTTGACATGAGCTCCATCAGTCAGTCTGCAATTGTGCCTAGGTCCTGGTCTACCCTGACCACTGACAAGCATTGGCACTTTTTGCTTCTTGGCACAAATTCCTACTTAAAAACGTAACAATTCATATCTTCAGCACCCCTCAATAGAGTTTTGTCATTTTGGAGTTGTTTTATTTATTAAATTGTATTCTATTTTTCTAATTCAGTTTGGGAATTTTATTGTTTCGAATTTTGACTTTATTCGAGTTTTGGGACTGCGTAAATACCATCTGCTCTATGCCATAGCTACCAAGGAGCTGAGCTCAGGCTCATTTAGTGTATTTGGGGTTACCCTGACAAGAGTTGGGAATGTTTCTGAGTTGTGCTGTCACCCACCCCAAAAAATAAATCCAATTTCTTACACCCACCATCTAGTTTAACTTGACTGAGTCTTCTTGTTCTTCTCCCCTGCGCACGTGATCAAATAGCAGGCATGCACCAACACCGACACCCTTGCACCATGGTGCAAGGTTGCCTGCATTACAGGGAGTTTTTGCTCCTTCTATGTGTGCTGCAGAATGCACCACATTTAGAAAGAGTAAAAAACAAGAAAAAATAAAAGTATTTCTCCTTGTTGCGTCACTCCTATGCCTCCCCTAGGGAGGCGTAAGATTCGGATGCATTCCCAGGTTTACAACAAAAAATCTGGTAATGTGTCAGGTTCCATGGATGTTGCATGAGAACTATGTAGTATTGTAGTATTGGCAGATAATGTTTTGTGCTCAACAATCTTAGCATTCTCTGTCAATAGTTCTGAGATTGTTATAAATTGTAGTTCTAAGAATGATATGGTTCAAGTGGGGACTGTTGACTGTGGTCAGTTACAGGTGGGCTTACAGCTGGATAGACCTGTCAAATGTGTAGCCACTACAATAATTCTTCTGCACTTTCCTTGGCTCCAGTGTGTTCACTGCAAAATATTGGCGTTGTGGATGTGATCTATGCAAGAAGATGGATCATCTGTGACTGGTGGTATGCGACGTTTACGACGCAACCATTACAACGCCGTTCCATTACGACGCGGTCATAACAACGAAAGTTGTTACAACGAATTGCGCTGGGGGGCGCTCAAGGATAGTAAATCATTTAATTTACTATCCCAACACCTTCCCTACTATCCACGGGGACTGGTGTTGGAATAGTAAATTTAAATGTTTTAATTTGCGCCCCCCCCAACGCAAGTCGTTGTAACGACTTGCGTTGTTACAACCGCGTTGTAATGGAACGCGTTATAAAAGTGTGCGTCGTAATGACGTACATCCGTGACTGGTTCATTCACAACGCTTTGACAATCCATTTATTTATCTCTTAATCACAGAAATAACTTCATTGTCTGACTCCTCCTCATCACACGCCACTGTTTTCTTTTGAGATCTCTTTTTCAGACAGACCTTAGCAAAATGTCCTGTCTTTTTGCAGTAATTGCACACAACATTTGCTGTAGGATATTTCCTCTCTTTAAGGTGTGGGGCATTGCCTCGCCTGAAGCACATATTGCTACTGTTGTGACTTCCAGTGTTACCTAATTCTTGATACTAGTAAATTCGCTGTTGTTAGCAATTTTTTGCTTGGACTTACTTCCCACCCCATTAACACTCTCACAAGGCGTAAAATAGAACTCCTTGGTTTTGTCGAAGACACACTTGAGGTCAAAGGGAGGAAGATCAAGGGTAAGATTTACGTTGCAGTCAAGGGTCTCAACATACTTGGACGGTTTCACCAAAGTTTGTTTGGGATGATACTAAGACTGAGGGCCAGGGAGCATGTTTGATGGTTGCATGTGGGGAGGAGGGTCTGAAATGGAAGGAGAGTTTCCCCGCTTTATTTGGTAATAGACTAGGTACGAGTCAAGACTGCAGAAACAAGATCATTGCGAAGGAAGGTGCAATTCCTGTTGCACACAAACTTAGCGGAGTTCCTTTCAGTGTGAGAGAAGAGCTCAAAAAGGAACTCAAGAGTTTGTGTGACAAAGGAATCATAGAACCCGCTGAGTCTTCTTTGTGGTTATCCCCTTTAGCTGTAGCTTGCAAAAGAAGTGGACAACCTCATGTATGTGTGGATTTGAGGCCACTAAATAAGGAAATTTGAGTTGATTCTTACCCATTACCTAAAATCAATGACTTATTTTCTTGTTTCAAAGGGGCTCAAGTCTTGCATCAGTTGCATCTGTTTTTCAGAGAGTGGTGCAGAATCGTTTGAGGGGGGTTGAAGGGGTATTGGTATTTCAGGATGATGTTTTAGTTCATGCCAAGTATACCCAATCTTACAATGCTATTTTATGGAATTTGCTCAAGATTTATGAGAAACTGGGTGGTTCTCAAGACCAAGAAGTGCAGGTTTTTGTTTAGAGAAGTAGAATATCTCAGTCACTTAATATCCTAAGACGGAATAAGACTTAGGCAAGGTCTTATTGTGGCTATTGGGAATGCTCCTCATCTAAAAGACAAAACTGGAGTTAAATCCTTGCTTGGTCTATGTGAGTATTACTCAAGGTTCATCCACGGTGTTGCCACCAGGGTGCATTGTATCTGCAACTTACTCAAGAAGGGTGTCAAGTTTGAGTGGTCGGGAAGTGTTTTGCTGCGCTCAATCAGGTCAATCCAGCATAAGTACTAGCAAATTTATTAAACCTTTTGATCCCAATTTGCCCTGCCGTATTACTGTTGATGCTAACCAAGTGGGGTTGGGTGCCATCCTGATACAAAGTTGTGGTGATGAGGAAAACACTGTATATTTTGTGCCAAGAGTGCCTAGGGATGCCAAACTTTAGTACTATGTTATAGAAAATGAATTACCAGCTTGGTTGTGGGCTTTAGAAAAGTTTTCTCCATATGTATGGTAAAAGGTTTCAAACCTCCAACTTATCACAAGCCTTTGGTTACCATTCTTGGCACTGGTGATAGCAAGTGTTGTACTCCTAAGATTGCAAGAATGGTTACCAAATTACTGCAGTACCACTTTCACATGTTCCACATCTCTGGAGAAAAGAATGGGAGGGATGTTTTTTCCCTGCTTCCCACAGAACAAAGATGAAAGTGAGGAGTTGGATTTCTATGAGCTCTGTGATGAGGATTCTGAGGATTGCTTTGTAGCTGCATTGATACATGAACTTTACATTGGTTCGGAGGAAGACTGCATGAGTGCTTTGAGGGATGATACATTACTGCAGCAAGTGTGTGAGTTGGTCAGGGAGGACTGACTCAAGGAGATATTGCTGTCTCCTCTTTTACAACATTACTGTAAGGTTGGGAGTGAGATTTCCCTGGAGGATGGTATGTTATTATGCTCTGATAAGTTTGTTCCTCCCCATTCAGTCAGTCAGATTATTATTAAAAGTGTGTATGCTGGTCATTTGGGAGCGACTCTCACTAAACGTCGAAATCAAGAAACATTTTGGTGGCCCAGTATGAATGCGGATATTAATGAAATGATAGAGAGTTGTTGTGTGTGTAAAGCTACAGATAAAAGCCTTAAGGTGGTGAAACCTTCTCTATTACCCATTGAATGTCCCTCTGGTCCAAGAGTCAAGTTAGGGATCGAAGTTATGGGCCCTTTCGATTCCTTGCTGGGAGGTTACAGGTATATTTTAGTCCTGATGGACTATGTGTGTAAATGGCCAGAATTCAAGATGGTAGGAGAACCAAATGCTATGAGTGTGGTTATGTTTTTGAGAAAGGTGTGCACGAGAGAAGGGGTCTTGTCTCAGTTTGTAAACAACGAGTTGGAGGCATTTCTTACTTCATGTGGTGTAAAACATTTGAGGAGTTGTTTATACCACCCACAAACAAAGAGTCTTGTGGAAAGGATGAATCATGTGGTGGGGGAGTGCTTCAAGTGGGCTAAGGCTGCACATTACCAGATCTTTGGATAGCATGTTGTGGTTTTATAGGACAAGTCCTCACTCTGCCACCAAAATTCCACCTATCGAGCTCTTGATGGGGGAGGAAGGTGGAAACTTATGGATATTGAATAACTAATTTGCACATTATATTCTTTTGCATATTTTACAAAGTCCCCAAGACGAAATATGTCTTACCTGTATTTAAAAAACTTAATTTAAGACAATGTAGGCCAGCACTCCTGTTTTTGTGACAGTTACATACTCCATATGTAAGTTGTACAATGTCTTCTTACATATGGGAGCAGCTGAAAATTAGGAAAAGCATAGGGGGTTCACCCATAGAACAACTTCCGCTTTTTTAAAGAGTCACCTGGGGGATGAAAATTGCATTTGTTTTAATTAATAATCACATCGTATATATGAAGATAAACTTAAAATATTTTGTAGTATATTTGTGAAGGTTGGTAATAATGCTGTTCAAGTGGAAGGGGAGCGTTGGTGGAATCTTACAAACATTGTCAATCGGTGTGAACCAAGCTTGGTGGCGATGTTGACAAAGACATGGCAAGTATGCCACTTTGTCCCAGTAAGTGCAGCAAAATGTCTGATTTAACCAAGATGGATATTCCTAGGAGAATCTTTAGAGTTATAGTCACTCCAAGAGATTCCATGAGTGATATTTGTGTATTTTTTATGTAATTTATTTTTCTTTGTTATATTTTTGAGGGGAGAACAAGGGAGGGTATGTAGTATTCTATTATTGGCAGAGAATGTTTTGTCCTCAACAATCTTAGCATTCCCTACCAGTCAGTCACTGGTGGACTTTCAGCTGGTCGGACCTGTCAGCTGTGTAGCCACTACAATAAACCTTCTGAACTTACCTTGGCTCCAGTGTCTTCACTACAAAAACCCACAGTAACACCAATGGAATGATCCTTTCCCACAGAGTAATGCGTGACGGGGGCCCAAATTCAAAAGGCTATGAAAAGTCATGCAGGATGACTTTACATGGCCCTGTAAATATGGGCAGGCACACTGCACTGTTGGTGCATCTAAAAAATTAACATGCTGCCTGCCCAATGCGCTTCTAAATGACGTACTGGGGGCATATTTAAGAAATAATGCAGTACGGCGCTGTAAGCAATTTAGCTGCACCACGCTTAGTCATTTAAAACATGCAGGAATGTGCTGTATTTACAACAATACAGTGTACCCCTGTGTTTTCCCTTGCTCTGGTGCTTAAAAAAGCTGCCTCGTACCAACACAGACACCCTTGCACCATGCTTCAAGGGTGCCTGTGTTGCAGGGAGGATTGTTTATGTGCAGGAAGGGACACCTTCCTCCACATAAATAATCTTTAAATGTGATTTGCTCCTTCTAATTGTGCTGCCGAATGCAGCACACATAGAAAGAGCAAACATGAGGGGAAATACAAGTATTTCTCCTTGTTGTACCAATCTAACATGTTATGTTATGTTATGTTATGTTAAATTGGTTTTTGTAGAGCTCAAGGCTACTCAAAAAGAGTGTCCCGGCGCTTTTATTTAAGGTAGGCTGCTAACATAACACATTAAAAAGAAAGAATACCAGATAAAAGAAAACACAAACAAACGCCCTACTGGGTGAACAACCAAGTTTTGAGCTCCTTTCTAAAAACTAATAAACTAGTGGCTCCCCGATGTGTTAGAGGCAGAGAATTCCATAACATCTGCTGTTCAGTGACATTAGTTTTTGGTGCTGCCTCAGATTTACCCATTCTTGTAAATTTGGGGCAGCATAAAAAAGCAATGGGTGTTGTGGTGGAACGCCCACAGCAACACCCATTGCATGCCCCATTCATGCAGATACCTGCGTGAAAGAGTATGATGTTTACAAAGCAGTGTTAAGCCACATAAAGTGGCTTAATATTGCTTTGTGAATATGGAGCAGGGCATTGCGCAACCCGAGCGTCCTAAAAAGTAACACTCCAGTGGCACAATGCCCTTGTAAATATTCCCCCAGCTGTGAGTCTTTGCACCGGCCCAACACCTTGTGTTTCTGAGCATATCAAGTAATCTCACCATGTCTAAAATGAATATATTATTGTGTTGCAATGTGTAATGTAATATAACTGTTGCTCATGTAAAGCTCTCCGATACCTTCAGGTCGACTTTGCACTATATCAAACGGCAAAAAAAGTATATATATGCTTGAAACGAATGTAGCACAATCAAGGTACAGAATCCTTATATACCCAGGAGCGGTGCATGGAATCTCAGTACTCCCTGCCATATACAAATTTGCCTCATGAAACATGCAGCATACTCACCATTAAATGAGCAAGCATTGGCACAGCCAAAATGTCTTGCGTTAATAATGCAAGTGCTGAGCTGTTGAATTGTCCAATGTCTGTATATTATTGTTTATAACAGTAAAAGAAAAAAACATTTCAAAATACTGGCAAACATATCTCATGGTATCTCAAAACTATTCATTGAAGTCAATGTAGTTAGCTTCTTTGGTGCTCATGACGAACCCAGCTCGTCATGAGTCACAGTGGAGCTGTGCTCATGACCAGCTGGGCTCGTCATAAGGGCTGCACTCCACCCACGCGTGATTGATTCCCCGCCTGTGCGGGCGAATTAATCAGTTGGCAGAGTCGGGCGAGCCCAGCTTGTCATGAGCACAGATTATTTTTCAAATACTTTTAACTCAAGAAACTCTGAACAGAATTTAAAAATAATTAAAAAGGGTCAAAATGTAATGGGAAATGTTTGCCAAGGTATAATTCACTTTAGACAGGACTCAACCATTTGCTCCTCTGTGGTAGCCCAGGGAGCAGATTTATGAGTCTCCAGGAGAAGTGTCATGCTAAGTACACTTTCTGCCACAGACATGAGTGAGTGCAGCTGATAGCCCGTCTGTGACCACCCTAAAAGCCTTTTTGTGCCAAAGCTTCTGCTTTCATGCAATATGTGCTTTGCATATATATGATATAATAAAATGTAGGAGCTGGAAAACATGCATTCTCATAGGGTGCTGAATGAAAAGTATTTCCCTAAATGTGAGCTGTGTAAGCATACAAGTCAGTCAATCGAAAGGATGGTAAAGAGGCTGTGCTCCAGAGATGGGACAAACAAAAGAAGAGGAAGGCAAGCAAATGAGAATGACAAAAAAGCCAAACAATGGTAACCAATGGGTGAGCAGTGCTCTCTGGTAGGCTTGACCTACAAATGCAGTTTTTAAGGCCTTTTGTAGCAGTTCATCACCAACACAAAGAGGCATCTGAAGCTTTTGTTTTACTCTGCTCATGGTAGGCCCTGTTGAGGTATCTTCATTTGAATGAGCTACGGCTGTGCTTAGTACTTCAAAATCGTTTTTCATTAAGTTGTCAAGTAACTAGAAGTGCAGTTATGTCATATTCCTTTTAAAATGGCCCATTTCTTTATAGCTCAAGGTTACCACAGGACTCCACGCCCAAGTCCAGAGCATAAATGGAACAAACACATTGCATTGTTGGTTGTAGACATGGTTTACCTCATCTTACAGAGGTTTACAGAGGGAAAAGCTCGAATGGAAGATGGACTCTGTCCAAATGGTCTCATCTGGCAACCTTACCCTCTGGGAAATCGGTTATAAGCATAAATGTATCGTACGGAATGTATTAGGTGTGCCTACAAAGAAGTATCTCCCAGCTCTTTTGTTCATGCAGTTTATCACGACCTTACAATAACTAATCAAATTGATAAACTGCATGGAAATCAAAACTTTCATGGAACCAAGTGCAAAACTATAGTTAACTCAACCTAAATATCACATTGACTGCACAAACCATTACATATAAAAGGCAGAGAGCAATTTAGGGGAAGACAGGCTGTAAAAGAATAAAGAAAAGTTCTCTATTTGGGATGCAAACGCAGACACATGGAGGTCTACTGTCCCTTTTAGGCCACCATTCCAGAGTTCCGGACCAATCACAGTACTTCGCAAAGAACGACCTGGATAGTTAATATCCATCAGGCAGGGGTTTTGCGACCTCCAGCGAAAGCATAATTTGCAATGCCATCTATTAGTAGATAGTTAATCGCAAGTTACATCTCTTTTCCAAACCATGCGGCGTGCAATGTGTAAATGACCGATTTGTAAATGGGGATAGTGACTAGGGCCCTTATTTCTTTGTGGTATATCGCTGCTAGATTATTTGCCTATACCATTCCGTTGACTCTTCATTCGATATTAATTAAAAAATTAGAACAGCCTTTGGTGCTGGCTGCATGCAATTATTTAAAATAAACAATATGTTCAGGTCCCTTCAAAGATCAGAATTCAGCTGCCCCTCCAGGCACCGAGAACAGGAAATGAAAATACCGAGTGTTCTGTACAAACATTTCTGAGTTTCCAGCATTACCTGAGCTCCGAGTTTTTCCATGGAGAAGTCATTCGTAAAATACACTTTTTAAGGTTTCTATTTGAAGATCAGTTGCTGATTGTACTTTCAGTATACCTACACATAAAATCTACTCTCTAAAGACACTGTGGAATTCTGCGGTTTCCCGGATATGTAAGAATACCATAAACAATAATTTTAAGGAATTTAAAAGGGACACATGATCCAGACCATATGGGATTATTACAAGCGAGCAGAACGAAATAACCAAGCTAAAATAGTAGTAATTAACATCAGACCTGAAAAATAAACATGTCGTTAAAGTTCCGACTTCAAAAGGTGTTGTCTTTACGTGTAAAAAACTGTCCCAAATAGGCTTAATCTTAAGGAATTCCGGATATTAAACAATAACTGTAGTTTATTTATCTAAGGAACACCTCCTCTCTTAGGCAAGTTCAAAATCCCAGATGGCTTGAGCAAAAGTAACTTTTTTGTACATATTGTACTCTTTCATAGTAATAATATGAAAACCCATGGCGCTGCAATTCCTGCCTTTTTAGATTATCAATAAATGAGACAGCCAGCAGATTATTCATTCAGGCACTTTATTCGTTTTATATTTCAGAGCTATTTTGCAATTTGTTTAATTTTCTGATTGATGCCTCCTAGGTAGAAGCTGCTTTGGCCTTCCAAGAAGCTCCTAACAACTCTTCCAGAGTGGTCTCTCTAGATTTTTTTTATGTCCATAAAAAAGCACAAATGTTAGTAAAGACATGACCCCAGGCCATTGAATAATGTGAGCCAGTGAATGCAGGTGGGGCCTACTGACACTCATTTTTAGGGACCAGCAATTGTTTTTCTTCTTCAGACTTTTACCCAGAGCTAGGGAAAAGAAAACACAGAAGGGGGATAAAAAGAGGAAGAAATAGAAAAGAGCGACAAAGAAAGAAAACAGGGATAAAAAGAACCAACCTTCAAGAGTGAGATAAAGGAGCAAGTACGTCTGGTGATGAATGAAGTGGAATCAAGGCTACACAGCCTTAGTATTTGTCACCTCCGACATTGGATAGCACAAGCAGCGGGCTTCTGACAAATACTCTGGGCATAAGCTCTGTCCAGAACGTCAGAGACTTTGATGGATTGAAGTGTGTTTCAATGACTTCTTCCAGATTTGCAGACTAAAGTGTCCTTAGACTCACAGATGTTCAGATTTTTTCCTTTCAAGGCCTGCAAAGGATGTGTCATGCAGCTGTGGTTTCCGAAGAAGCAGTGGATTGCGATGGGGAGTGCTGGTCATCGTTAGTGATGCCATCGACAAGAGTCTTGTGATGCGAAAGCCTGAGTTGAGGATGCAGTGGTCCCGAGGAAGCTGCGGGCTGCGATGTGAGGTCCTGCACCAAGGATGCGTGGTACAGGGGCAGTTCTGATCTGGCAGCGAGGAGATGTGATGTGCTGGTTCGCTCCTGCTCAGAGGACCACAGCAAGGATGGCAGACTACTTACAAGCCCACTTCTAAGGGTCCAGGACTGGGATGGCACTACTTGGGTGCAGGACTCACAGCAGACAGCGAGCAGTTGCTGGGTAGAAGGTGGTTGGAGCCTTTTCTGTTCCTGAGGCTCTGTTCCTGAGGCTCTGTTCCTGAGCTCTGTTCAAGACGCCAGCCAACTAGACCATGAAATCACTCTGGTGGGCATGAGTACAAGATGCAGTTACAATCCTTTTCACTCAGACAGCAGGGCAGCAGAGTAGCAGTCCTTCTTATAGACCTTCACAACACTCCTTCTGAGACTTCTACAGGTCCAGAGATGTACTGAAGAGTTGGCGTCTGAGTGTCCATTCTTTTTACTTGGTGCCCACTTTTGAAGTGGGAGTAGGTTCTGGAGGTATCCATCCTCAATGGTATTTGGAATTTCCTGCCTCCCTTCCCCTGGCCCCAGCCTGTCTGGGTACACCAAAAACTAGTGTCAAACACTTTTTGAGTGTGCTGGGCTTTTGTAATGTGCAAGTGTGGTAGGTGAGAGCGTATCCCCCCCATCAAGTCAGAGATGGTCCATCCTGCCAAAACCTATTGCCTCTTTGTCCCACTGTTTGTGACCAATATACAAAGACCAGCTACACCTAGTCATGTGACTCAGGATACAGGCTGCAGGCACCAAATGATTGACACAAGAAAATGCCAGCTTTCTAAACGTGGCATTTTTAGAACTGTGACCTAAAATCTGTCTTTACCATTAAAGAGGGTTTTAAATTATAATTCTTTAGACACCAAACTCAATATTGTTACTTGCTCCCAATTAAAAGTTGGCACTTATGAAATGTAGTAAGGTAACCCAAAACTATCCAAAGTGAGAGTTAGGCCTTGTAGTACTAAAAAAGAACTTAAGAATTGCCAGTACATGTAATAATTAAAAGTGCATGTCTAACTTGTTTAAAGCACTGCACCTTGCCCTGTGGCCTGTTTAGGGCTTACTGTAGGGGTTACCTATTTGTATAAAAAAGGAAGGCTTATTTTGCCCAGTCAAAATGGCAGTTCAGACTACACACACAGGCTGTACTGGCAGGCCTGAGAATTATTTAGAAAGGCTGCATAAGTGGGTGGTGCAATTAGTGCTACAGACCCACTAGAATGATTTACTTTTCAGGCCCGAGTACCTGTAGTACCACTCTACTAGGAACTTACAAGTAAATTAAATGTGTCGATTAGGTGTAAGCCAATGCTACCATGTTTAAATGAGAGAGCACAATCACTTTGGCAATGGTAAAGTGTGCAGAGTACTAAAGCCAGCAAAAACAGGAGGCTGGAGGGCAAAAAATTGGGGGAAAACTACGCCAAGCATGTCAGGTCCAACATTTCCTTATATATTTGTAATTAAATGTGTAGTATTTGGTAGTGTGTGTATAGTTAAGGTACGTTTTGTTTTTAAAGAAAAATCACTGGCTGGATGATCATTTATTGTGTAGTGTAGTTCCTATATTCCCAATAGGCTCTGCTCATTGGAATAATATATCCTATAGATTTGACGTAGGACTTATGTCTGCTAGGTCTCTATCGAATATATTAGGCTTAATTGTGAGTGCCAGCTAGCTCAGAGGTCACTAGAAACTTTCTCGAATAAACAAGAAGGGATTAGTGTACCTCTAAGGAATACCTCTTTTCTCCCACTCCAACATCTGTGTGTGTATGGTAATTACCAGGTTGAATTTATGTATTCCTTATCCAACCTTTCATACACGGCAACTGGTATATGTTTCAAACAGTATTGAAAGTTGAAAATTGTGACAGGCAGATTGATTATCCTGTGTATTATCCATTCTGTTGCAGGCTTTTCCGAAACAGTTAATGGTAATCTTTCCAGTTTTTCAATGCTCAGCACCGTATAGTCTGCTCCTTTCTGTGCCAAGCTGATTTGTTTATCTGTAAGGTTAAATACAGAAAACAATGACGTGGTGTTGATTAGACGCCATGGCACATATCCAGAACGAAGATTTTGTAACGTCCAGCCTAAAAGCATTATAGAACGTAATTGTGACTGTCCATGTTGTAACATGAGCAAGTTCTGTTCCATTATGTCAATGGCAGAGGATACTATGCTGTCCAAAGAATAAATTCTGGATGACAGGGTCGTTAACCCATTGTCAACTACAGAGAGTGCTTTCTCTAAATTAATACGATCAATTTCTCGTATTCTTTCTGCAATCTCTGCCGGTGTCTCTTTCCTGCGTATATAAAACGTTTATGTCGTTTCGCAGGACCTAGTAAGAAGTCCCTTAAATCAACGCCATCTTTAAGTAAAGATAAGTGTTGTTTAACCTCTGTGAGTGTAGATTTTTGTAGCCACTCAAGGCATGGTTTTCCTACACTGTACGTTGTTACTATCTCTGGATGTTGTCTCTGGACATATCTTGAATCTGGCCTAGTTACTGTAAACCCGTGTGTCTTGTTCAGGAATCTATCTTGACAGTTATTCATGTCTCTGGGCCAGGTTAACCATTTTTTCCAATCAGGATCAGTTCTGTTTTTAAGTAAAATAGTTTTTACGTTGACCCCTCCTTCTGAAGTGTTTTTGCTATCAGATGTAGGTGCAGGTATAGATAGTTTGTTAAAGTCTTTTATCTTACCTAGGCCAAGGCAGGATTTCGGTTGAACAGTGTCATTTAAAAACATTATTTGTTCAGGGATAATGCAGGCTCTAAATAAAGCTTCTATTCCCTGTACTTGCCAGTCTTTTGAGCCCCAGACAGTTTTTGTTTCTCTGTTGTCACTCCAAAAGTCGAAACCTAATGAGGACAGCTGGGCATAAAAGGCAGCTGAATAAATTTGCTTTGTATTAGTTAACATACTTTTTATTCCTGTCTTATTAACATTTCTAGAGTAAAATGTTTCTGGATTTGTGGTATTAAAATCTGAGAAGTATAGACATTTTTCATAGAATGTTTTTGAGCTACCTTTCGATGGCGTTGGGCAACGTTTCCAATGATTGAAAGTATGAACATTTCTAGGGTTTGCAGAGTTGTGCAAGTAATGATGACCATAGTGATTATAACAATACATTTGTGCATAATCTGATGAACCTTCTAAGTATTCATGTTTTGTAAATTTAGCAGACATCTCTAAATCTGACATCATATTATTAACAGTCTCAAAGTCCCAATCATCAGAAAACGTGCTTTGTGAAACAAAGTCACTCAAGGAAATCTTAAATTGATGTGGAATCTTCAGCAGCTCTGCCGGACCATAAATGTCATAATCAGTTCTATCGCATGCTATACCACCAGGTATAGGAACAGGCTGTGATGTTTACTGATGTCAAGTCTCTTTGTTCACGATGAGATGATTTGTGTGGCTTCAGGAGCAAGTTGATGTTCTTACTTGCTCTGTCCATTTTACTAAATTTTCCATTTATAAGCATCCCCAAAGTTAATACCATGATTAGCCAAAGTAAGAGAAAAAGTACGCCAAGCGCAATCCAAAGTTCAACCAATGGTGAAACCAGATACATTTTTTCAAGTTGCTGAAAGAGTTCTGTTAGTTGATCTTTAAAAGTTTTATTTGCTGGCGTTGTTAAGGCTCACTGGGATCCTCAGAAAACATATTAAAGTTGATGAAATAGCCAGAGGCAGTTCTGTCAATTGTTGGAATTGCATTAGGATTATTTGAAATCGCTGGGGCTACCGGATCCTTTGTCATATTAGTGTAAGTCCGATACTACATCTTTGTAGACGGGAGTGTCTTGACGAACTGTAATTTGGGTTTCATGAGGCACAAGTTCCATAGCTTTATTGCTTAGTCCTTTGTTCTGTGCTGCAGAGACTTCAAATGTTATTAGTCTCTTAGTCTGAACCTCTTAGATAGTAGCAAGATTTGGTCTTCTGCTACATCTTTGTAGTCCACTGGGCCTACTACTTATTATCGGCCACATGATGTGGTTTGACCAGGTCGATGGATACAAACCTGTTCTCTTTTCTTCCATCAAGGGGCGGCAGTAACACTGTTCTTGATACGTGAATTGCTAGCACAGGTACTGGTTTTCTGTAAGAAGGCCCAAATTCCTTCTTATCCGCGATCTTTTCTCTGACTAGATCCCCAATCTTTGCAATCCAGACAGGCCTTGCTGGGATGGGTGATTCTCCTTCAGTGGTCGTTGGCTTCTGTATTGTGTTGCTTTGCTTTCTCCTTTTCTCGTTTAAGTCCTGCAAAACAGCCAAACGGTTTTTTATATCAAAGGGTTTTTGTTCCACCACTGAAGTGTGACGATCGAGGTCCTGGACAAGCATTCTAGTACCAAAAAGGATTTCACATGGAGTGATTCCACACAGAGAATTTCTTGGCAGATTATTTAAACTACGTTGGACACTTATTAGATGTTTGACCCACCCGTCACCCGAGCCTAATACCTTAGCTATTATAGATTGCTTATATCCCGTTTTTTTCTTTCCACTACCGAATTTCCCCGCAGGATGGAATGGACTCAAATACTGCAATTCAACGCCCAGATTGGCCATGGCTTCTTTGTAAGCTTTGGAGCTAATGGCAGGACCATGGTCAGAATGTAGCGTGCCAATTGCGTATGTGCCGATAAAGACTCGCAAATCTTTTATAACAGTTCGGGCTTCAGCCGAGTGCTGAGGCCACATCCAAATGAATCTTGAGCATGAATCCACTGCGACCATGATATATTTATAGTTACCATCCCTCTGTAAGGGACCGCAGATCCAGGTAAACACAAACTAATGGTTTATCTGAAATTAAACGGGGCGTCTGCGCCAGGCGTTTTACTGTTGAAACCTTTATTTTCTGGCAGATTTCACATTCCAAAACATAGTTTCTGATCTGTTTCCTCATGCGTGTCCACCAGTATCTTTGTTTTAGTAATGACACAGTGGCAGAAACACCTGCGTGTGCAGAGGCAAGCGCTTCATGTGCTGCTAAGATTAGTCCTAATCTATGTTCCATTTTGGAATTACTCTATAACCCATTCCAGGGATTTGAGCAAAGGAACATTATTTATATCAGTTATATATGAGTACTTGAGTGGAAAGTCTTAAGTAATGTTTTACCGCTGTCTCTATTGGAAGCGGCGACATCCTGCATTATTTCGCTGTCTATTTTCGTTTTTGAACAAGAGATTGCAGCTACAGAAGCCGTTTGTACAGCTGCCTTCGCGGCTTCATCAGCCAATGAATTCCCTGCAACATGAACGCCAACACGCTGATAACTCAGTGTATGGATCACGTGAGTCTTTTGTAGTTCTTTCTGTAATTAAACTTCTTGTTCCCAAAGCAACTTATGCTTGATTGTGCCACCTTTTGCATCTTTGAAACCGTTTTGAACCCAGTTCTGCAAGTATTCATTGTAAGACTGGACGCAGTAATACGAATCGCACACTATGAGTATGGGGCGATTCGTTATTTTCAAGCGCCATCTTGAAAGCCTGTAGTTCAGCTCGCTGAGCTGTACAGTCTCGAAGAGATAGTGTTTTTGTGACCATAGGTCGGAATTTACCATCGCACCAGCGACCTTAAACAATTGCGCACGCAGCACTATAAGCTTGTTTACCCCCAATTGCGGGCTGTGCTGATCTGTCTGTATAAATTATACATTTGTACTGTTCTAGAGGCAGAATCTCAGTGGGCAGAGGACATTCTTGTTCGTATTGTAAAAATTCTTGTGTTTTCAAGTAGGGGTCAAAAATGTATTCAACGTCTGTTGAAGCAAGAAAGTTAACCCATTGTATCCATCTTGGATGTAAAGCCTTTGCTTTCGGAATGCTTGCTTTTGTCACTGCTTCTAAGGCAGGTACAGGAGTAACGACCATTATGCGTTTACCCTGTGTGAGAGCTCTCTCTTTTGCTACTGCAGTATGAACCGCTGTCAGAATTTTTTCTGTTGAAGTGAACTTAATTTCAGCTTGTGTGTACAAGTGTGATTGGTAAGCAATCGCTACATTTCACTTTCATTAAAGGTTAAGTACGTAAATCCGCATCTTCCTGGGATTATTCAGATTACAAGGTTGCGTACGTTTACACGTGTCTGTAAATGTGATGTTGCTAACATGTCTGTTTGCACTGAACGCAAAATTTATTTGTGTTTTTGAGTCCAATTAGTAGTTTTGAAATCAGGTTTTATTAATTCGTAGAGAGGGTTAACCCATTCTGCATAGGTTAGAATGTAAGTTCTTATGAAATTCAGGAAACCTAGAATTGACTGTAGGTTTTCAGCGTTTTTGGAGTTTGGAGCAGCGCACACTTTTCTAAAACCTTGGCTGCCAGGCTTTTGCCTTCACTTGATAACTCGTATCCCAAGATAGGATGTTGAGTTTGTACCCTTCAGAGGCGAAGCCAAGTATTATGGTGTTCACCCTGTTCAAGAGCCTGTCCAAATCATCATCTGTTAGATAGATGTCATCAACATAAGATAATGACTCATCATCATACGTTTGTAGTAACTCTGTAACTCTGGCTGAAAATAACCCCAGACTATTCTTGAATACTTGGGGGAGACGTCAGAAGTGAAGCCGTGACCCCATAATTGAGAAAGCGGTCAAGTTCCTGCTTTGAGGTGCAATGTTTTGACAGAAGAAACCATTAGAAATATCTAATGTGGTTTTATATTTTTTGCGCACGATGTTATTCATCAGTGCTGCACTGTGTGCATTTTGTACTGCAAAGGTTTTGCAAGAAGAGTTTAATGTCTGTAGTCCAAAACGAGACGATATGTATTGTCTGGTTTGGAGACAGGAAACAAAAGATTGTTCATTGACGAGGTGCATGTTTCAATCACCCCTTGGTATTCAAGTTGATCTAAGATCTCCTTGACCTGTTTTTTAGCTTCTTGCTTAACTGGATACTGCCTCTGTACAGTTGGTTGTGATTTTAACTGGATTTTGTGGTGAGAAGAATAGGTCTATTTTAAGTGAATTGGAATATGATTCAAGAAGGCTGGCATAATGATGTCTTTGCCGTGTGGGCACTCCCTGACACGTTTTGTGGCCAGTCTTTTTCAGTTAGAAGAATGTCATAACCCTTAGAGAGCTTCTCCCAAAAGAGTGCTCTTATTTTCCTAGTTATGTCCCCCTCCACCCGGAGCGTTACTTCATATAACTTATGGGGTAAACTAACCCTGGTGTCTGCAGTTTCAACTTGAATGTACTCATTCAAGTCCATTGTCTCCAGATGATCCTTCAAGATCTTGCAAGCTATGGTGACTTCTGTTGCACTATCCAGCATTGTCTGGGTCCACTCCCCGTTCTTGAGTTGTGTCCTCAAGATCATCGGCATGTCTGATTTTTTGACCTGCTACTTTCTTTTTGATGAATTGGGTTTTCTTATTTTTTGGAACTTGTTGATCGTCTTTGGACTTCATGCGTTCTTCCTTGTGTTCTGACCGTCCTCTTCTTTCCGATTTCTGTGAGGAAATCTGAAAGGTACTTGAGGAACGTGTATCAGTATCTTCATATCTATCAGGTTATCTCAAATTATCCCCATTCCTGAGGTTATACCTCTTTTCAGAGGGCTCCTTTTGAGGAGACCTTCCTCGGGACTGAGAATGCTTCCCATTAGAACTTTATTTTGTATTTTCCCACTTCTTTTTAGGAGTAGTGAGAGTATTTTTAATAAAGACCTTTTCAGGATTTTCTGTTAGTTGGGGCTTTACTGGTTTCCCACCCAAACAATCTCTTCCTAGTTTTTCATAGGATTTTTCAATTATTCTGGCCAGTTCATAAGGTTGCTCAATTATATCAATTTCTCTTATTTTTTGGCAGATCGCCACGGATGCTGCTTCACCTTTAATATTAGCTAATAATAAAGCTGAGACCTGTTTGAAATCTTTCAGTAATTTCATACCCAGATTTAAAGCAGGCTCTGCACTGTATTCATTTTGAATCTGTTTCAGGACGTCTCGTATCACCGCCATAGACGGAACACCATGTGTTTTTGTGTATATTGCAGCAAAGACTGTACCCCAAGTGTTTCAGTCCCCCAGGTGTGGTGTGATCCCCATTGGTAAACAGATTGTTAAAATCCTGTGTTTCTCATGAGGTGTACTGTCAGGAAATACTGCCTCGATTTGAATAATTTTTTGAGCTATCCAGAATGGAATTTGTTCCCTTTTTGCGGGCAATTTACCAATGACTGATTGTATAGTCTGTGGTGTAATTTTATTTGTGTTCCCCTGATGAGGGGTTTGTTGTGGAATCCTTATAGGAGGTTGGACTGTTAGAGTCCGCATGACATATTGAACCAATTGTCTATGTATTTTAATTAGTTGTTTTAGTTGAACTAATAGTACTTCACTTGACATTTTTTCAAGGTCAGGATGAGGTGTATAGCTGGCTAGTACTGGCCATGTTGCTCCTGGTCTACCTAGTGGACCGAGCCTGGTAATGTGATTTTGATGTTGTAGGGCGCCTGTAAACCAGAGCTGATGCTCTTGGTAAGTTAGTGGAATTTCAGTGTCCTCGAAAGAAACATATTCCGTTGGATTATCCTCTACTTTGTAGAAGTGAAACACATGCGATACAGCATTTGCTTCAGGGAAGACTATCCATGAATAGAATACCTCTATCTGCTGATATTTGTGTGCCTCTTTGACAAAAATTACCCTACCACCTCTAGGTAATAGGCCATTCGTTATAAGCTTTATAGCGATGGTTTTCATTAAGTTTTTCGGGATGATTATAGCATCCGCGTCGGTTTCTTGGAAACCTGTAATGTTCAAACCCGGTTGGGCTGCAGCCCCACCGTTCTCGCTTTCAGTCATTTTGTTGGCTGAAAGTTTGCAGAGTAAGTTTCAAGGAAACAAAGATAAGGTGCACAATATTTTGGAACACTGTATCCTTCATTGTTGAATCAAACCAAAAACTAATACATAGGATTTTCGTCCTACTCTGTAATGGCGGATATTTTATCCTTTTAACCCACTCCAGACGTCTATTGGAGTATTTTACGGGAAAAAGGGGTCTCTGTGAAAAGAACGACTGAGTTACTCCAGTATCTAATGTTAAATTAGTGCCTTACCAAACGTTGGCGCCATGTAGTGTAGTTCCTATACTCCCAATAGGCTATGCACATTGGAATAATATATCCTATAGATTTGATGTAGGACTTAAGTCTACTAGGTCTCCATCGAATACATTAGACTTAATTGTGAGTGTCAGCTAGCTCAGAGGTCACTAGAAAGTCTCTTGAATAAACAAGAAGGGATTAGTTTCTGACAACCACATAAACATGACAACTTTGTTTCCCCAAGATAAAACTGATCTTCAGAGTCGTGGAAACAATAGATAGATATTTCACTCAGTCAATCGTGCATGCTTTGTTTCATCAGAGGTGCAGAGAAATAGAGAGACAAGCGTTTTCAATTAAAGGATTTATTGAACAGTCTTCTTTCTCATGCAAGTAAAGTGAACTGCTACAATCGTAATACTGGTTGCAAAGTATAATGCGTACTGTAAGAAGATTATTATTAAATAATAATACTGTAAAATCATTGTATGGTTCCTAGACCATCGATAAATACATACATAAATAACAAAGGCTAAAAGTACTCAACTGGTGCTTCTAAAATACGCCTACCCCAATGTACCTAACCTAAGTCTAGTACGTGGGAAGAAGTAAGTGAGGTGTAGCATAGGTTTAGTTTGTCTTTCCCAAGAATCTAACCAAGATTTCTCTTAGGGTCTAATCAGCTCCGTACCTAGGTTTTAGAATGTTAGAGGTCCGGTATCTCTGTCTCAGGACTCGATTTCCCAACACCACGCGAGGGGAGCTTGGAAACACTGGAGCTGGATTCTCAGCGATGGAAAAGAACAGCTTTTCTGTCAGTGCATCAGCTGGAGGGTCAGCTTCCTTCGGCACTTGCTGTAGTGAGCTGCGTCGGGCAAGTAGATAGTCGAGCTGCTTCGAACCACTGTGTGTTTGCTATAGCAAGTGTAGGCATATTTATACCTTGAAGGTGCCTTGTTTGACGTACAGTCGGACATAATAACGTCACCATAGAACCCCAAGGGAATGGTAGTTCTTTGAAAACGCCATGATATCTAGGACAAACCAATATTCAAGTAAGGGGATGTCCCTGACTGTTGAAGCTGAGTTTTCCACGAAATCGTTGTGGCTTTTTGGAACTAGTGGAAGTAGCCATACCTGTATTTCATGGGTACTCACAAACTTTCTCTCGGGGCCAAATTTACAGTGTGGGTTATGTCCAAGGGCCACACTGGTGGGGGCGTGGTAAGGGAGAGGGGTTGGGGCTAGAGCAAAAAAACGGTGACCATGAGGTTGAACACAGGTCCCTGCAGCGGACGCCTTCGTCCACTGAGCCACCAGACTCGACACACACACACACGCACACTCCTCTCTCTCTCTCACTCTCTCTCTCACCCACCCTCTGTCACCCTCACTCTGACTGTCTCCCTCTCTCTCCCTCTCTCTCTCTCTCTCTCTCTCTCTCTCTCTCTCTCTCTCTCTCTCTCTCTCTCTCTCTCTCCCTCTGTCTCCTTCCCTCTGTCTGTCTCCCTCCCCCTGTCTGTCTCCCTCCCTCTGTCTCCCTCTCTCCCTCCCTCCCTCTGTCTCCCTCCCTCCTTCTGTCTCCCTTCCTTCCTCTGTCTCCTTCTCTCTGTCACCCTCCTCCCTCTCTCTGTCTCTCTCCCTCTCTCTGTATCCCTCCCTCTGTTTCCGCCCTCTCTCTGTCTCCTCTGTCTCCCTCCCTCTGTTTCCCTCCCTCTGTCTCCCCCTCCCTCCCTCTGCCCTTCCCTCTGTCTGTCACCCCCTCCTTCCCTGTCTCCCTCCCTCTGTCTCCATCCCTCCTTGTCTCCCTCTCCCTGTATCACTTTGTCTCCCTCTGTCTTCTTCCCTCTGTCTGTCTCCGTCTGTCTCCCTCCCTCTGTCACTCTCCCTCTGTCACCCTCCCTCTGTCACCCTCCTCCCTCTGTCTCTCCCTCCCTCTCTCTGTCTCCCTCCCTCTCTCTGTCTCCTCTGTCTCCCTCCTCCCTCTGCCTCTCCCTCCCTCTCCCTGTCTCCTCCCTCCCTCTGTCTCCTCTGTCTCCCTCTGTCTGCCACCCTCTGTATCCCTCCCTCTGTTTCCTTCCCTCTCTCCCCTCCCTCCCTCTGTCTCCCCCTCCCTCCCTCTGACTCCCTCCCTCTGTCTCCCTCTTTCTCTCTGTCTCTCTGTCCCTCCCTCTGTCTGCCTCTCTCTCCCTCTGTCTCCCTCCCCCCTCTGTCTCCCTCCCGCCGTCTCCTTCCCTCCCTCTGTTTCCCTCCCTCCCTCTGTCTCCCTCCCTCCCTCTGTTTCCCTCCCTCCCTCCCTTCATCGCCCTCCCTCCCTATGTCTCCCTCCCTTTATCTCAGTCTCCCTCTTTCTCCTTCTCTCTATCTCCCTCCCTCTCTCAGTGTCCCTCCTTCTCTCTGTCTCCCTCCCTCTGTTTCCCTCCAACTGTTTCCCTCCCTCTGTCTCCCCCTCCCTCCCTTTGCCCTTCTCTCCATCTGTCTCCCCCTCCCTCCCTGTCTCCCTCTCCCCTGACACCCTTTGTCTCCCGCTGTCTCCTTCCCTTTGTCTGTCTCCGTCTGTCTTCTTCCCTTTCTCACCCTCCCTCTATCACCCTCCCTCTGTCACCCTCCTCCCTCTGTCTCTCCCTCCCTCTCTCAGTCTCCCTTCCTCCCTCTCTCTGTCTCCTCTGTCTCCCTCTGTCTCTCACCCTCTGTATCCCTCCCTCTGTTTCCCTCCCTCTGTCTCCCCCTCCCTCCCTCTGTCTCCCCCTCCCTCCGTCTGTCTCCCCCTCCTTCCGTCTGTCTCCCTCACTCTGTCACCCTGTCTGCCTCCCTCTCAGTCTCTCTCTCCCTCCCTCTCTCTGCCTCTCTCCCTCTGTCTCCCTCCCTCTCCCTCCCTCTGTCTCCTCACCTGGCGTGCGTGCTGAGACAAGACTGCTTCCCTGCTGCACCCGAGTACTTCACAGGTCTTTAAAAGACCACTTACTTGTAGTAGTAGTAGTATAAGGCTTTATTTCGATAAAAACATATCATAAAAGCATCACATTTTATAAAAACACATTTACACATAAGAAGAAAATTTGATAATCCATTTACACCAAATTTTTACATTTAAAAACAATAAAAGATAAGACCACAATTAGAATTAAAAATCGTGATTTGACCATGTTCTTTAAGATAGAAATTAAACACTTTTTATAAGCCTTTTTGCTCTAATGGACTATGCCCAAGATAAAACTTTGAACAACCACAGACGTACAATGTCCGTGTGTCTGACATTACAATACGGAGTGCCTCATTTGATTGCCTAGTGCCCAACAACCGACATATAGGTTTGAGCCACCTTTTCCTTGGCTGCACATATGCCGGGCAGGCAAATAAGATATGGGCCACAGATTCCATTCCGGTTTGGCAGATGGGGCAGAAAGGTGTTGTTTGGGACGGGGGTTTCCAGCGAGCAGTTAAGGCGCGCACTGAAAGAGCCCCAACCCTGAATCTAAAGTACAAAGCCCTATCAACAGATTTCCAAACAATGTCTAGGTATGGTTCCCGAAATGGAACATCCTTATATCTTGGGAAATCTTCCGTTAATCTGCCAAGAGTTGAGTCAATGTTAGTTCTAGAGCCGACCCATTTCCAATAAAGGGTCTTTAGAGTTGCCTTCGGAGGGGAGGACCTACTATCCCAGGCTTCTTTAAGGCCTAACTCGCCAAGTAGAGATTTGACATCTTTTAGCCATTTTATTTTATACCATCCCGCCATTGACATTACTTTGGCTAACCCCTTCGCATACTTGGCAAGTTCTGGTACTCGCCACAGCCGGGCCCATAAGAGCAACGGCCGGACTCTTGCCAGACCATTGATAGAATGACATCCTAGGTCAAGCAACAAGGGTATCATTGGGGTACTCTGCGGGAGTGACATGAGATCCCTTAAGAATTTATTTTCGGACCTCTTCAATTGGTCTATGTTGGAAGTACCCCACAACTCTTCCCCATAAAGGGCAGAACTGACCCCCTTCGCTTTATAAATGTCAATGACGGGAGCAATCGGTCTGATCGAAGAGGAGCGCTGTTCCTTAAGGAGCGCCCCTGTAACCCTCTTACGGCTTAACAACATTTTGCAAAGATGTGGGGTCCACTGCATGGTATCAGAGATACGAATACCTTAGTAATCAAATACAGTAACCCTTTCCAGGGATACATGATTTAATACCGGAGGTCGCCCAAATTTTTTCGGGGGGTTCAACAACAAGTACTTTGTCTTATCTGTATTTATTACTAGGCCTCGTTGGATACAGAAAGCCTGAAAGTTATCTAGGAGGCTTTGGAGGCCCACTGGGGTCTTAGATATTATAAGCGTATCATCGGCGAATAAGAGGGTGGGAATTCGCTCCCCCGCCAGGGATGGGGCATCTGATGGTTTCTCTAGCAAGTACTCAACCACACCATTCACATGTAGTGAAAAAAGTGTGGGAGCAGGAACACATCCCTGGCGGACCCCTCTCTCCACCGGAATTCTATTGGTTTTCTGGCCCTCGGTGCCCCACCTCACTTGCGCAACGTTTCCTTCATGGAGTCTCACTAGAATGGACAAAATATTGGAAGGGATCCCCATATCGGACAAGACTCCCCAAAGGCGTTCTATAGGCACGGGGTCAAAGGCAGTCTTTAGATCAATAAACGCCAAATAAAGACTGCCTTTGCCTATGACGACCACTGTCCAATAAATTAACAATAATCTAAAAGCCTGCTCTATTGTCCCGATACCAGCCCTGAAACCCGCTTGATAATCAGAGAGAATCTCGTTATCTTTAGCCCATTGTAGGATTCTCTAAAGAACCACCTTGACAACCTTCTGTGTGGAATCTATTAGGCTTATTGGGCGGTAATTAGTGGGGTCGTCCCTAAGCCCTTTTTTAAAAATAGGGACGACCTCAGCCCCCTTCTACGATTCGAGGATGGCGGCACCTTTATCAATAGTAATAAGTAGAGTATGGATAAGCTTCCCCCATTTCGACGAATCGAAATGAAGCAGATCCCCGGGGATGCGTTCCGGGCCAGCTGCCTTTTGGGGCACAATACAGCTAATCGCATATCCGACTTCCTTAATTGTAAACGGGGACAATGTGTTTTCTCCTAAGGTTATATGGGGACTGCATGGAGCAGGATCGCTAGCAGCTTCTTGCTGGCAGGTGTACAATTTAGAAAAGTGGTCGAACCATGCCTGACCGGTAATATTACATGTAATAAGGTCGCTAACAGGCCTATTCCTAGCTCTTATAGTGCTCCAAAAGCGACCCGCATCCCTCCCAGAGCTTGCCTCCTTTAGTGTTTGCCAATACAGGTCCTCCCACTCCTTTTTAGCATTTGCTGTCACTGATTTATACTCTTTCCTGGCGTGCTGAATCAGAGATTGTGATTTCACCTTAACTGCCTTGATTAAAGCAGACTTCATTTGCATGCATTTAGGTGTATACCACCCCTGCTTGCCCTTAAGCCTCTGGTGACCTTTTTCCCTGGCCCCTCGTGTTGGTATCAGGAATAAGTTTCCTACCGACTTGGTGGTATCCTGAAATACCACAGTTGCTCTAGAAGGGTCAGAGTGTTCTGAAAGGGTCATGTCTAGCTCGCTTTGTGAGGCTACCAATAGCGTTCCTATGATATGAACTTTTTCCTCATCCAGGGCGTCTTTGCACCACTTAAGGCACCTTCCACAATTAGATGGAAGAATTTTTGAAGGGGACTTTACCTTACTTGGAACCACTGCGCCATTTTGGCTTGGCCACAAATGTTTTAAACTTAAAGAAAGCAAATTATGGTCACTGTCTACAGTGGGTATTATTATCATATCCTGGACAGATTGCCAAAGCGTTATGTCAAGGAGAATATAATCGATCCTCGACGTGTGGTTGGCCCTATTATACGTGTGAGAACCTAAAGGGTCTGAAACAGTTCTGCCATTTGTTAGTCTTAGGCCAAACTCCAAAGTCAGAGCATTCAACTGGATCACCCTTTGTGACCATCTTTTTATTGGTTGGATTGCTAACATGGGTATACCCCTCCTTGTATCATCCTCAGTAAGGTCTAGGATGTCCTCTGTCGCAAGGGGCTCAAATGTACAGTTAAAGTCCCCCGCGATCAGTACTTGCGTGCCATCACGGTAATCTCTGAGTGCTCCTTCTAGCAATGCTACTGTAGGAGATATGGAACCACCTTTAGTACCCCTGGCATATATATTAAATATGTCGAGAGTTCTCCCCCTACTTGGGCCTCTTAATAAAATCCTAAGGATATCTAGCGAATTGCATTGCTTTTGTTTAATACTACAACCCAAACAAATGCTCACCAAAATAAGAAGCCCACCCGAGGGTCGACCCCTCCCGGATGTTGGGAGTACTGCAGGTAAGTAATACGTAGTGTAGCCCACTCTATGATTAGGTTCCAGGCTCCAGGTCTCCTGAAAAATACAAATCTGATAAGACTCCACCAGAGTATTCCGAATCTGGGAGGTCTAGCTTTCTGGCAATACCTGCTATATTCCAACTAACAATCTTCATCGTCGGACTGTCTACCACTACTTGATCCTGAAAACAATTTGGTCGTACACTAGATAGGATCGATTGCTCCCCTGCATTCTCAATTGGCAGGCACAGAGGCAAAAGACATGCAGCGAAGACGCATTACTCTGGTCAGTAGGTAGAGCTGCTGGGGTCATGCAGGTGCCATTAAGGACAACATGTACATCCTGGCCATTGTACAAACCGAGCCCAGACTTAGATTTTTTAACTGGATCCTCCACATCGGTACTTCAACAGTTGACCTCCTCAACTTGGGATACCAACCCATACCTTTCCCCGGGTGTATAACTTCCTGGGGGGTTAAATTAGGGGAGGTAAGAGAAATACCGAAGAATATAGTTGGAGACCTGCACCCAAATGGCCTTTTGTTGTCAACAGGGGCAAGCAAGATATTAGTAAGCGGATGGTTACCATGTCAATAACCAATATTGGTTTCATAATAATCGGGACCTCTATGGAAAACAGAATTATGATAAGCATGGCGATCGCCCGCGAACCCTTCCCAAGATTGGTTTCCATTGCTCTGTCCCTGGTACCAACATGCTGGCCTTGAGTAAAAGTATCCCAGATCATGTGTGCTGATTCCAGAATCATCATGCCCGTTCTGCTGGTTGCAAATGATCCTTGCAACTCGCGCGTCCCTAAAGTTAACTAGGATGCAGTCACCGGGGATATTCTTAGTCCTGCTTCCCACCCAGCTAAGTCTTCTAACAAAAAGGACCTGGCCATCAAGATGCCTCGGGAGAGGCCTGTTGTTATTCAACCAGAATGTGGTTTTATTTTTAAGTTCGGTATATGATTCTGATTTACCCGGCATTAGCTGTGGAACTCCCACCAGAACAACTACATAGGGCAAACAAGCTGGAGGCAAATTAATATAAGGAAGACTAGTTTCAGTGCTATCAACCGAATCAGGCTTTAAAGATAGGTCTTTTCTCTGCCTCACTACATTGCTACAAATGTGTTCACCTTTCTGGCTCTGAATGGATACACTGTCACAAGTTCTCTTATCCCCTTTGGTCGATGTTTTGTTTAGTGGTTTACTGGTCTTATTAGTTGTAACATCTGTTACTAAGGAATTAGTTCTACTCGAGGGCCCTAGGACGCCTTGTTGATTTGGAGAAGCATGTTTACCCGTTTGTAAGGGATCAACCGATGGAGTTTGCTTCTGCGCAACTGTATCAAGGCTATTTTTAGAGTGTAACTTAATTAAAGCCTTTACAGAAAAGAAGTTATCAAGGGTCCCTTTTTCAAAACGATTGAGTCTTTCTGCTAGGACTTTTACCCTCTCAAGTACCGGGAGTACGAGAGACCTCACAATTTGCTCGGTGTGAGCAATGAGAGGGGTTTCTTTTACAGGGTTTGGAGAGCACACTATGTTTGGGATGGTATGGAGTGACGGGGCAATATTATCACTGGCTAATCCACTGCTTACTGGAATATTATAGGATTTCTCTAAAAGAGTCTCCATCCTTTCCCAAAAGCATGCATCAGGTGATGGGCCTCTGCTATTTGTTTGAGTAGTTGCGATATCAGATGGGTCACTATTAGTATTCTTCCCCTTTATCCTATTGTGTTTAGCAGTCAATTTCTTTTGTTTAATGCCACCTACATTCCCCTTACAACTTTTTACAGTTTGACATTCCTTAATAGCGTATTTAGAGTTACGCCTGGCCAACTGCCCTCTGGTTGTTACACGTAGTCCATTGCCACTTATACTTAGCTGCGAGTCAGAAGCCGAGTTAGAATTTAATGACGTATCGCAGCACCCATTATCGTTAGAAGCCGCTACCTGGGAATGAAAATCATCAGCGGGCTCGTTTTGGAAAATAGAGGGGGACAATGATAGCCTTACAGATAGAGGGAGAATCTCAGGAGATGCGTTGTCCACCATAGGAGCCATACCCTGGGATATTGGGATATGGCCAACACCTGGGAGAGCAGCAAAAGATGGTGCTAAGATCGAGCCCTGGGAATTATTAGTGAACATCGAAATGTTAGTAGAGGGCAAGGGGGGAAGGGAACCAGCAGGGAGCGAAAGGCAGCGTTCTGTGCTTTCTATGGCATTAGCCACCACCCCGATAGTTTTCTGCAGCATGCGATCTATTGCTGTCAGGCTAGGAAGCTGGAGATTCGCAACCGCCTTCTTTGGGGCAGGAACAAGTGTGACAAGGTTGTGCTTCACCATTCTTTATCACTAGGGGTTCGGGGATAAATAGTATAAATACAAATGATATACAATCAGTTGGCGCTAACAAATACCACGCAAACTATACCACAGTGTGAGACACTAGAGAGTAGCGCTATTCGCACAAGTGCTATGTGCTTTAAAACTTAGTAGATAACAGGCTACAGGAGCACAAGTGCACAAGACCAAGAGAGGTGGCCCAGCCCAGCCTCACCCGGCCACTAACGGTCACAAACGGTCCCACCCTTGTCCCGGGCTTCTCCCAGGATGCTCCCACACGCTCCCGCGACACGGGGAGTGATGCAGATATATGAGCGCCTCCTGGCGCGAAACCCCGGTATGCGGCGTCTGGCCGCAAAGGCTGCTGGGTATCGCAGTTTGCAGCCCCTCGAGCTCTCCCCCACTCAGCGGCCGCACTAAGATGTGAAGATGCGGGGGTGAACGAGCACGGCAGCGTAGGGCAGCAGTTCCGCCTCAATAGCGGTCCCCTGGAGTGCAGGTTGGTTTTGCCACAGTTCGCCAAGGTATGAGTCCCCGCTCCACCGGGAGTGATGCAGATATTTGAGCGCCTCCTGGCGCGAAACCCCGGTATGCGGCTTCCGGACGCAAGGGCTGCTGGGTATCGTAGTTCGCAGCCCCGCAAGCTCTCCCCCACTCAGCGGGCGCACTAAGATATGAAGATGCGGCGGCGGGGGCTGAGCGAGGACGGCAGCGTAGGGCAGCAGTTCCGCCTCAATAGCAGTCCCCAGGAGTGCAGGTTGGTTTTGTCACAGTTCGCCAAGGTATGAGTCCCCGCTCTACCGGGAGTGATGCAGATATTTGAGCGCCTCCTGCCGCGAAACCCCGGTATGCGGCTTCCGGCCGCAAGGGCTGCTGGGTATCGTAGTTCGCAGCCCCTCAAGCTCTCCCCCACTCAGCGTCCGCACTAAGATGTGAAGATGCAGCGGCGGGGGTGAGCGAGCACGGCAGTGTAGGGCAGCTGTTCCGCCTCAATAGCGGTCCCCAGGAGTGCAGGTTGGTTTTATCACAGTTCGCCATGGTATGAGTCCCCGCTCCACTGGGAGTGATACAGATATTTGAGCGCCTCCTGGTGCATAACCCCGGTATGCCGCTTCCGGCCACAAGGGCTGCTGGGTATCGTAGTTCACAGCCCCTCGAGCTCTCCCCCACTCAGCGGCCGCACTAAGATGTGAAGATGCGGTGGCGGGGGGTGAGTGAGCACGGCAGCGTAGGGCAGCAGTTACGCCTCAATAGCGGTCCTCAGGGGCGCAGGTTGGTTTTTTCACAGTTCGCCAAGGTATGAGTCTTACTTGTTAATGAGGCTTATTATGCCATTGCCACTATGATAACATGTTGTGGGGAGCGCTGCAATCGCGCTCCGCTCCCAGCTGCACTGCTATGTGGGATACTAGACCCATTCACGTCCATTTACCATTTCCAGGTAAAATTATACAAAAACCGCTTATTTCCATTTTAACCAAAGTTTTTCTTCTTTTCTTTTTTAATTCCGTTTGTCTCATCCAAGTCCACATATTGCACAAGTTGCACTTTTATCAAGCTTCTCATTCTCACGTGTGCCCATCCGAGCCTCTGTTCCGGAAAACGATAACAAAAAAGCAAATAGTAGTTCCGAGGAGCAGTTCTTTATTCAGACCCAATGCATTTCGGGCATATCATTAGCCCTTCGTCAGGGGAAACTGTGAATCAATAATTACAATACATTCATTAACATTCCATAAACCTATGATTTGTGCATGTTTAATACATTTCTAAATAACAATAGCTTATCATACACATTAAATGAAAAAGTCAAAATCCCAAAGTGAACCCTCTATATTAAAACTCGCTCTTTCTAAACGCAACCATAAAACTTCATAACCCATGAATCCCCACAATCCATTAAGTATCCTCCTTCTTTCTGCCTCTTTCGACTGACTCTCCCGCTCGTTAAATGGATAATTTGGCATTTTCTCTAAGTTCGCCTCAGTTCGGGTTTACTCAGTAATGAAAACAAAGTCATTTTTCTGTCCCATCCTTTCCCCAAAATCGCTTTAAGGAAAACCTCCATTTTTAACACTTACTCCCCTCCTATTACTTCCTCGCATTCCTGTTACTCTCTTTACTTCTACCCGAGCCAGCTTGTTAATATAACACTAAACCCCTTCGTTTCCCGTACCTGCTCATTCTACCGATTCCGTCGTAACCCTCGCCGCGCGATGCGCGCTGGGAACAGTTGTTAGACTCTCGTCAGCCGCTTGCGAATTTAAATGGTTGTGCTCCACCCGCTTCTATGTGCATTGATTAATCACCTGACTCTCTCAAACTTCCTGCAACTACAATTCCCATAATACTCTTGTGACTCAAAAAATATATGTGTAAATATATCAATTCCTATAACTGTGCAAAGACATCAATTTTATAAACATTATAAGAATTCGTATTTTCACTACTTTATATAAATTCATGTTTTCACTACTTAGATCCACAGCATGTCCACTTCTGCTGCTAGGAACTCGATGTTCTCAATATGTGGGTACTTCGATATTTTGAAAGTTATACATTTTCATCACTGTTCAATTGGGTGCAATAACCAACGTGGGGCGAACAAATTTTAAACATGAAAGAAGGTGGTCTGCACACCGCTATTAGTCCCAATGTAATCCGTTTTAAACTTTAGAAAGTTGCGTGCGAGACTGGGATTGTGCATCGCCCTAACACAATCCCAGTCTCGCACGCAACTTTCTAATTTGTGATGATGAAAATGTATAACTTTCAAAATATCGAAGTACCCACATATTGAGAACATCGAGTTCCTAGCAGCAGAAGTGGACATGCTGTGGATCTAAGTAGTGAAAACATGAATGTATATAAAGTAGTGAAAAAACGAATTCTTATACTGTTTATAAAATTGATGTCTTTGCACAGTTATAGGAATTGATATATTTACACATATATTTTTTGAGTCACAAGAGTATTATGGGAATTGTAGTTGCAGGGAGTTTGAGAGAGTCAGGTGATTAATCAATGCACATAGAAGCGGGTGGATCACAACCATTTAAATTCGCAAGCGGCTGACGAGAGTCTAACAACTGTTCCCAGCGCGCATCGCGCGGCGAGGGTTACGACGGAATCGGTAGAATGAGCAGGTATGGGAAACGAAGGGGTTTAGTGTTATATTAACAAGCTGGCTCGGGTAGAAGTAAAGAGAGTAACAGGAATGCGAGGAAGTAATAGGAGGGGAGTAAGTGTTAAAAATGGAGGTTTTCCTTAAAGCGATTTTGGGGAAAGGATGGGACAGAAAAATGACTTTGTTTTCATTACTGAGTTAACCCGAACTGAGGCGAACTTAGAGAAAATGCCAAATTATCCATTTAACGAGCGGGAGAGTCAGTCGAAAGAGGCAGAAAGAAGGAGGATACTTAATGGATTGTGGGGATTCATGGGTTATGAAGTTTTATGGTTGCGTTTGGAAAGAGCGAGTTTTAATATAGAGGGTTCACTTTGGGATTTTGACTTTTTCATTTAATGTGTACGATAAGCTATTGTTATTTAGAAATGTATTAAACATGCACAAATCATAGGTTTATGGAATGTTAATGAATGTATTGTAATTATTGATTCACAGTTTCCCCTGACGAAGGGCTAATGATATGCCCGAAATGCATTGGGTCTGAATAAAGAACTGCTCCTCGGAACTACTATTTGCTTTTTTGTTATCGTTTTCCGGAACAGAGGCTCGGATGGGCACACGTGAGAATGAGAAGCTTGATAAAAGTGCAACTTGTGCAATATGTGGACTTGGATGAGACAAACGGAATTAAAAAAGAAAAGAAGAAAAACTTTGGTTAAAATGGAAATAAGCAGTTTTTGTATAATTTTACCTGGAAATGGTAAATGGACGTGAATGGGTCTAGTATCCCACATAGCAGTGCAGCTGGGAGCGGAGCGCGATTGCAGCGCTCCCCACAACATGTTGTTACTATGTTGCAGTTAGGGCGATGCACAATCCCAGTCTCGCACGCAACTTTCTAAAGTTTAAAACGGATTACATTGGGACTAATAGCGGTGTGCAGACCACCTTCTTTCATGTTTAAAATTTGTTCGCCCCACGTTGGTTATTGCACCCAATTGAACAGTGATGAAAATGTATAACTTTCAAAATATCGAAGTACCCACATATTGAGAACATCGAGTTCCTAGCAGCAGAAGTGGACATGCTGTGGATCTAAGTAGTGAAAACATGAATTTATATAAAGTAGTGAAAATACGAATTCTTATAATGTTTATAAAATTGATGTCTTTGCACAGTTATAGGAATTGATATATTTACACATATATTTTTTGAGTCACAAGAGTATTATGGGAATTGTAGTTGCAGGGAGTTTGAGAGAGTCAGGTGATTAATCAATGCACATAGAAGCGGGTGGAGCACAACCATTTAAATTCGCAAGCGGCTGACGAGAGTCTAACAACTGTTCCCAGCGCGCATCGCGCGGCGAGGGTTACGACGGAATCGGTAGAATGAGCAGGTACGGGAAACGAAGGGGTTTAGTGTTATATTAACAAGCTGGCTCGGGTAGAAGTAAAGAGAGTAACAGGAATGCGAGGAAGTAATAGGAGGGGAGTAAGTGTTAAAAATGGAGGTTTTCCTTAAAGCGATTTTGGGGAAAGGATGGGACAGAAAAATGACTTTGTTTTCATTACTGAGTAAACCCGAACTGAGGCGAACTTAGAGAAAATGCCAAATTATCCATTTAACGAGCGGGAGAGTCAGTCGAAAGAGGCAGAAAGAAGGAGGATACTTAATGGATTGTGGGGATTCATGGGTTATGAAGTTTTATGGTTGCGTTTAGAAAGAGCGAGTTTTAATATAGAGGGTTCACTTTGGGATTTTGACTTTTTCATTTAATGTGTACGATAAGCTATTGTTATTTAGAAATGTATTAACCCCTTCAGTGCTAATGACAAGGGTAACTCGTCATGGAGTTTCCATTGATTTCAATGGAAAGTCAATGGGAAGAGGGGGATGTACCTTAGCAGCCAAGTGGTTAAACATGCACAAATCATAGGTTTATGGAATGTTAATGAATGTATTGTAATTATTGATTCACAGTTTCCCCTGACGAAGGGCTAATGATATGCCCGAAATGCATTGGGTCTGAATAAAGAACTGCTCCTCGGAACTACTATTTGCTTTTTTGTTATCGTTTTCCGGAACAGAGGCTCGGATGGGCACACGTGAGAATGAGAAGCTTGATAAAAGTGCAACTTGTGCAATATGTGGACGTGGATGAGACAAACGGAATTAAAAAAGAAAAGAAGAAAAACTTTGGTTAAAATGGAAATAAGCGGTTTTTGTATAATTTTACCTGGAAATGGTAAATGGACGTGAATGGGTCTAGTATCCCACATAGCAGTGCAGCTGGGAGCAGAGCGCGAATGCAGCACTCCCCACAACATGTTGTTACTATGTTGCAGTTAGGGCGATGCACAATCCCAGTCTCGCACGCAACTTTCTAAAGTTTAAAACGGATTACATTGGGACTAATAGCGGTGTGCAGACCACCTTCTTTCATGTTTAAAATTGCCACTATGATGCCATAAACAGACACACCAGTGCCAGAGATGGATCCCCTTTTGAAGGAGGCTGGCATATATGTTTAGGTAATGAGGAAGGGTTCAAGGATTCTTCTCCAGGACGTATTAGCCTTATATCTTGTTTTTAGAAGAGGTGAGTCTCGAGGTATTGAACCTTTTGATACCTCAGTTAGTAATCAGTAAGGAGTGAGCGAGTGCCTCCACCACATTTTTTCAGTTTATTCCAGATAAAGAAATGCTTGCAAAGTTCTGATTGTGGTTTTATATCTGTTTATTTGTCCAGTATTCATTGCAGACAATGAGGCTTTCACACAGCCAACAAGTGTTTCGCCCCTATGTGGTCATTTGGACCAGGGCTTCTGCAGGGCTTAGTACAATTTCATATCTGGTCTTAGATTCCAATTTGGATTACACGGGATCAACTTGTCTCTCAACAACGTAAATCGGTATGCAGTCTGTCTGTGGTTGAAATCTGTGTTCATAGTTCTGTCGGGACGCCAAGTATGTCTTGCCATGCCATTAATACTAGACAAATAACAGATATAAAACCACAATCAGAAATTTGCAAGCATTTCTTCGTCTGGAACGAACTGAAAAAAGGGGGAGGAGGCACTCTCTCACTCCTTACTGGCATATATGTTTGGTAGCTCTTGGTTTCTTGGGAGCAAAACAGTTAGGGAGGACCACAATGCCAGACACACACATACATACACACATGCATATTCACACACAGACTCATGTATGAGGTTCTTAACTGTCTCAGCTCTGGATCCAGACCCTCCTCCTCTTAGGTCCTGGGCTTATTCTGCACCCAGTTCATCCATTTCACTACGGCTCCTGCAGTCCCACACTTCGGTGGGTCCACAGTGGCTACTGGTAACGCTCTTCTTTTCTGGCCCATTGTTCACACACATAATGCGATCGATAGAGCAGGGCCTACATCCAGGCTAATCTTCTTGTGACTTTGCCAGATTGACGGTCATGTAGCAGACCCTGTAAGCCGAATAACGTGTGTTTGAATGTTACGATGATGCCCTATCATTGGTTAGGCTGGATACCACTCAGGCCTGCTTTAACATGCTGTAGTGTGGTCTAGTCCTTCTACTCTTGTAATTATGGGTTCACTCCAAGGGGCTCCTGTCTGTATGTTAATTATATACAATAACATGTTTGTATTTGTCCTGTGTCCAGTCTTGAAAGTTCTTTCTCCATGGTTTCCAATCCAACTCCATCAGTTGGAGCTAAGACACACTGGAGGAAGGACTGGCGGGACGTGGGTTCCTTACTAGGAATAAAGATACCTTCTTCACAACATCTGCTGCTCCTGACGCTTTTCTGTGTGTACAGCTACCCGCTTCACAAAGTGCACAAACCCACTGAATTAGTTACTGGCTTGGCCTTATTTCTGAGCGCTGCTTCTAGGCTGCTGAGGAGCTGCCAGTAGCTCCTTAGTTAAATGATGAAGACTACTGGGCTAGAAGGAAAGGATGAAATAAGGTACAGAGATTGAGAGGGTGGAACAGAGAAGAGTGGAGGGGAATGAGGGGTGGTTAAAGGGATAAAGCCAAAAATGAAAAAAAGGGACAGCAAGAAAGAATGGGATTGAAGGGAAGGACAGCAAGAGAATGTGTGATAGAGAAGACCGGAGTGGGCCAGAGACAATTTAATAGAGGGGGGGAAAAGGGAGGAAGCAAAAAAGAATTGGAAATTAGGGGAGTGGTCATGGAGACAGGGTGGGATAAAGGAGATGGAATTGAACAACAAGAGAGGTTGAGAGCGAAACAATGTTATAGAGAAGATGGTGGGGACAGAAAGAGAGAATGGAATTAAGGGGAAGACAGAAAGGGGGACAGGGCAAGTTAGGATGGGATAGAGTGATTGTGCCTGAGAGAGGATGGGTGGGGGAAGAGGCATCGACAGAAAAGAGAGCGTAAGGGACAGATGAGAGAGGTCAGTGAGTGAGAGAAAGGAAAGGAGAGAGGGAGGGATTGCATAGAGGTGAGGGGAGAGGAGGGGAGAGACGGTGTGAGCAAGGATGGGACAGAGGGAAAAGCAGAGGGAGGGAGGTAGAAAGAGGAAACAGTGAGAGAAGATGATATAGAATAGAGGAAAATACGGAGAAGGGGCATGGAAAGGAGAACTGGGCAGAGCAAGAGAGTGGATAGATGAGAGATTGGTGGAAGATGAGTCATGGCTGGAATATATGATAAGGGAGAGGGAAAAGAGAGAAAGAAACAAGGAGAGATGGCGAAAGAGACAGCAGGAGAAAGAAGTTGAAGCGAGAAAGAGAGAAAGAGAATTGAATATATGGAAAGATGGAGGAAAGTGGAGAAAAGAATAGATACAGAAAAGGATATGTTGACAGGTGAGAGCGAAAGAGAAAGAAGAAGAGAGAATGGGATCAAGAAAAACAATTAGAAAGATGGAGCTGAGACAAGGGTGTCAGTTACTGCTATTCTGAATTATCTTGCCCTTTGGTTCCCCTAATACTGTTTCTGCAAACCCTGGCCACAGAGGCCATGGACTCAGCAAAGGAAAAAGAAAGTAATCACACTAAAACCCCTGTTTATTTTCTGCTTTTTTACTTTTTGCCTTTGTCACTCAGCAACAAATATGATGTTATTCATGGGAAAAGGTTGCAACAAGCAGGCAACCCTGTGTCTCCCTCCCTCTGTCTGCCTCCCTCTCTGTCTCTCTCTCCCTCCCTCTGTCTGCCTCTCTCTCCCTCCTCTCCCCCTCTCTACCTCTCCCTCCCTCTGTCACCTCACCTGGCATGCGTGTGTGTGCCAGCCGGGGCTGAGACAAGACACCGAGTACTTCACAGGTCTTTAAAAGACCACTTACTCATTAATGAGGCTTTGATATGTTTCACCTCTTGGCGCCCCTGCATTTCCACTCTGACCTTCACTGGATTCGCCCAGCCGCATAGAGCGCTGCTGCCACTGGCAGTGTTTGCGGACAAAGGACACTCTTTAAAAAAAAAAAAAAAAAAGACACGGGTAGGATGGCTGCAAGGTCCGCGCGCCGCCAAGGTAGGCTTGCCGGGCCGTACTATGAGTAGCCCTGCTGTATTTGGACTGGATGGGTTATGTCTAAATATGGCCAGGATTTCTATGCCTATATAAGGGCAATGTGAATTGTACATATATGGGGGCATGAATCGGTAAATTACTCTTGGATCCTAAACGGCTCCACAACAATTGAGTGTTATTGCGTTCCAGGTAATGGAGCTCACTAGCCCACACTACATCCCCGGAGTAGGCCTTGGACTGCTTCTGCTTTGCTTCCCTAAGCAAGTCAAGTGCTACAGTGGTGTGCTTGGTTCCCAATAAGAAGACTACTTTGGATCTATTACAACTGATAACCCAATTTCTTGCACAGGTGCATACATTAGGTTAAAGAGATATCAGAAGATAAGTAACGAGCCAGCAAATTGCCTGCAGTGGTGCATATCATTGTAAGGCGACAAGACTAAGTAGAAATTGAAGGAGAAGAGAAAAATGGTGCTTTAATTTTGTGAAGATACTTAACTTTTTGAAAATAAATCTATGAGGTTCATGGCTGGAACAGTCCTTAATGTTGTAGCAGGGTCTAAATACAATGTCCTCTCAATGGCAGTCCTGTTAATGAATGCCACCAGGATTAGACTCCCTGGATAAACTCATAAAGTACTTCCTGCCACCCAATCAGGGGTCATGGATTTCTCCACTGCCCTGGCAACGTGTACATGTCCAAATTATGCTAGGCAAGCTATAAGGTACTTGTCCAACCTCTCAGGGGCAAAGGGACCAGGGGAAGAATCTAATGGAAGTCCCAGTCTAAGATCACATGAGAGTGAATTCAGAAACAGATGATTTCTTACTTTTATGCTCCTACAATGATTGGTTAATGTAGATATTGATGAAAGGTTTCTGTGAGTTGTGTTTTTAAAGGAAATATGCTGGACACAGCCCTAAGCAATTGTGTACTGAAATTAGGTAGGGGTGGGTATCATATGCAAAAAGTGAGAGTTGGTTTCCAAGACTTGTGGACAGTCTAGTAGTGAGAGAGAGAGAGAGAGAGAGAGAGAGAGAGAGAGAGAGAACTCTGTTTATTTAGACCATTGTCTTTAAACTCCAAGGATCTCATATATACATAAAATCATACAAAAAACATATTAGCAAATAAAACCATGCAGTCTAGTAGTGCTACAGTTTTGCGAGAGGTGAATGTGCCATGCCAAGATGTGCACTGAGCTTTGCCAATTATTTATGGGATGCTGAGTCTGATTGGAAGGAGATTATGTTACCTACATTAGACATGGAAAGATATCTACTAAGTGTTATGAAGGTAGGTCTTCAAAGATGGATCTGCCATTTTGATGTGTCTCAGTGGGGAAAGGTGCAGGTCAAAAGTAGTGCAAATAAAGCAATTAGAAGGATCGCATTTAAAAATGTTCTTTAACTTGCAATTAGTAACTAATCCAAAAACCTGTAAGGGGCAAAGCAAAAAAATCCTACCATCCACTCTCCTTTGGATGGAAATCCAATGTTGGGATGCAAAAACCTGACAGCCTGGTTTTTCTCAAAGCTGAATACCAGTCAAAGTACAAAATAAAAACTAAAACAATCTTAATGTCTTCCTAGACAGAGATTTTTGGTAAGGTGATACAGAGGTTGGAGGTCTGGCAGAATAATAGCAATAATGAAACAGATGTCAATTGACAGTGCACTCACATCACATCCACAACTGACCATTACAAGGACTCCTTTAGTACTATTTTTATGTACTCTTACATTCCTTTGTGAATTGGCCTCAAAACATCTGAAATAGGAATACTGTTGGAGTATTCAAGGAGTATTCATACGCAATGAAGTATTAGAAAGGACTGCACTTTATTAACTAATAGGGAGCTGGATGTTTCAGGACTCATTCACAACGGCATTTAAGAGACATTTAGGCCTAGATGTATCATGATTCCATTTTGCGAATCTAAAATAGTGATTTTTAGCGAATCGCTATTTAGAATTCGCAAAATGGAATGTATGTAAAAAATCGCTTTTTTTTAGTGATTCCTTATTATTCTTTATATGCGAATTCGCATTTTGCGAATTCGCAAATAAGGAATAATTTCCTATGCATTCCTATGGGCCAGGAGGCCCATAGGAATGATTGTGAAGTAATTCTCAAATTGCGAATTTGCAATTTGCTAATCGCAATTTGAGAATTATTTCAAGGGTGCAGGGGTGTCTCATGGACACCCTGCTGCACCCCTGAAACTTACATGTGTGTGCATATGGCGCACATACATGCCCTATGGGCATGTATGTGTGTCACATGCCACCCTCTAAATTGCCAAATTTTGGTTTTTGAAAGGATTTCGCAAATTAACACGGACCTCAAGTTGGTGTTAATTTGCGATTCCTTAACCTGAATTCGCAAATTAAAAAAGCTTCATACATGGCATTTAAGGAATCGCAAAATTGCGATTCCTTAAATGCTTAAGCAAAATAAGGAATCGCAATTTTTTTGCAATTCTTTATTTTGCTAATTTTACATACATCCCAAAAGATGCAAAATATCCGTTTGCGATTCGTTAAGGCCGAAATTCTGCGAATTTCGGCCTTCACGAATCGCAAAAGGCTTGATACATCTAGGCCAAAGAGTCTTACTTTAGAAGTGGTAATTCCCACCCTCATACATTCTTTTGTCAATTGGCCACAAGCTCTTTAGTAAAAATATACTTTTTTGCTGTTCAGACACATTTTTGTTAATCTGCTAGTCATAAAATATGATGTTCCCTAATTTATCACAGGTGTTCAATTTATTTGAATGCATGGATATTCTTAAAATATGTTTCGAAACCAGCCCTCTTAGAACTATTTGGGACATCATCCGTCTATATTTTTGGTGCAGGCACTGTCAATTAGGTTTTTTACAAACTCCAAGGGGTATATTTACTAGTAAAGTAACAAAACGTGTTGGTAAGCCATTAAGGCTAATGATAGGATTCGCAGAGTGCACCATAGTGCAAGGGTGTCTGTGTTGCAGTGGAAAATTGTTTATGTGTAGGAAGGTGTGCCTTCCTGCACATAAACAATCTTCCCCTTCGCCTTTCTAACTTCTATGTGGGCTGCTTAATGCAACATATATATAAGTTGCAAAATGACCTTCCTCACATAAACAATCATTGGCGTTTTGCTGTTTCCTTGTGCGCTGCACAATTATGCATACATGGAAACAGCAAAAAAGAGGAGACGTTAAACATTTCTCCTTGATTCGCCTGAGTAAGACCAGGTTTTTCCTGGTCTTAATTTTGGCGCTCCCCATATTTACACCACCCTTGTAATGGGGCAGCATCAAAATCAATGGATGTTGCGGTGGTACGCCTACAGCAACACCCATTGCCCTCCCCTTTCACACTATGCAAAGTGTGGGAGGGTGCCATATTTACTAGGCAGCGTTAAGCCCCGGCTTAATGCTGCTTAGTAAATAAGGCAAAGCCCCTATCGTGACCATAACATCTTATAAAGTGACGCTGTGGTGGTGATAGGGGATGGTAAAAATGCCCCCAAGTTTCATATGTCTCATAGATCTCTGTCGTAATTACAAATTATCGTTATGTTTACTTAGTCCGACGCACAAGACATTACTCTTGGTCTCTTGCATGCTCACTTCCTTCAGTATATATATATATATATATATATATATATATATATATATATATATATATTTTATTTAGCATTACAAACCTTAAAAAAACGAAAAATCTATAGAGATAAAACCTTCAGATAAAGGTGGTAACATGGTGATCTTTAATAAAGAACATTATCAGAAAGAAGCAATGAGGCAATTGGAGGATATTCAATGTTACACTTAAATCCAACGTAACATATATGTGGCAAGTATCCTACAGTATCATCAACTACTGGAACAATGGAAAGAAGAGGGCATGTTAAATCATGATGAATATCTTTTTCTGCTCTGTGAAGAACCGACACTGCCTACATTTTACCATTTGCCCAAAATACATAAACACTATAGTAATCCACCTGGAAGACCTATAGTTGCTTCAAATAACAGTCTTCTAGAGAACACTGCAATATATGTGGACTCTTTTTTATCTCCCTTTGTCAAGAACCTGACATCCTACATACAGGATACACAGGATTTCTTGAAACATGTGGAGGGGATATGCTGGGAAGAAAACTTGTTGCTTATAACTCTAGATATCACAAGTTTATATACCTGTATCTGTCACTCTGATGGTTTGAATGCTATTAGATGGTTTTTAGGCCAAAAACATCCCAAATTCACACTACATAATAACATGCTTTTACAGATGGTATCCTATTGTCTTAACAACAACATCTTTGTCTTTGATGGACAACTGTACCTGCAAAAGCGGGGTACACCTATGGGCACGTGCTTCGCCCCCAGCTATGCGAACCTTTTCATAGGCTGGTGGGAGAAGCACTTGGCCTGGGGGGATGACAATGACCATTGGCTTGATAAGATTGTGCTTTGGACACGATATATTGACGACCTGTTTATTATTTGGAGAGGCGATCGGTCCTCTGCTGAGGAATACATTGCAGCTCTCAATAGTAATGAACTGAATCTTAAGTTCACAGGGACTATTAGTGACAACACAGTCAACTATCTGGACCTCGAGGTCTTTATTGAGAATAATGTCCTGGCCACCCCTCTTTTCAGGAAACCTACTGCAGGTAATGCTATCCTGCACGCAGATAGCCATCATCCGATTAGCCTTATCAAAAGTATACCATATGGTGAGCTCTTGCGCCTTAAGCGCAATTGCTCCACTGATAAGAGCTATGATAGTGCCAAAAAATATGCACTACAACGTTTCAAAGACAGGGGCTACAAGAAAGGACACCTGCAAACTGCCGAACTCAAAGTACAGCAAATTGATAGTAGAACTCTATTATCTTCGAAAAGTAAAAATAAAAATAAAACTGCTCCAACTGAAATTGAAGATAATACTGTACGTATGATTACTACATACAATGAGAAATCAGCACAAATTGTCCAAATCTTTAAAAAGAATTGGCATATTCTTCAAACTGACAACATCCTGAAAAAATACATCCCAGAACGTCCCTCCATCACATACAAATGGTGCCTATCGATTGGCGACCATCTCATACACAGCCACTTTACTAAATCCGCAGCCACAAAAAACAAACTGGGAATCAACGGCTTCTTCCCTTGCAAGAAATGCAAGGCTTGCAAATTTAGTAAGAAAGACACAAGTTTTGAGGGTGGTCCAGGAGACTCCAGGCCAATTAGAACCATCAATAAATTTTATAATTGCAATTCAGAATACACAGTGTATTGCCTCATCTGTCCTTGTAACAAGAGATATATTGGTAGCACCAAAAATCCTACCAAAAAGCGCATATTAGAACACATGCGCGCTATCTCTAACAAAGACCCTACCTACCCCGTCGCTTGACATTTTGAACTATATCACCAAAGCAATAGGGACCTATTGCAATTCTACTGTATCGATGGAGTGGAAAAGCATAAAAGAGGGGGAGACAGACTGAGCCAAAGAGTCCCGATACATCATAGAACTTCAAAGCATGAGTCCGGCTGGACTCAAGAATGATGAAGAGCTTTGGGCACATCTGGATTAACTCACATTCTTAATGCTGTGTTGTTTGAATATCGATCTGGCATGATAGTGTGATAAAAGAAAGGGTATTCAGTCAATATGAGAATAAATGCTTATAAGATAACTGGTATACCCCTTCACCCCTTTATTCCTCTGAACGGTTCCGTATGTTCTTGCTACTTCACATGAAACTGTTATTACTCAAGGTAGCATTTCTGGCTGGACATATGCTTATGTATTTTTTGGGAGTTATTTGCCCATTCAGGGCTCAATTTTGTTATCTCAGCAGGCTGAAATACATACCGACATAGTGTGATAATGTTCTTTGATTTCTTGAACTTTTCACTTTATCGATCATGTTATCTGCTGAGACTTTGTGAGATATTACAGGTTATGTCTATGGCTGATTATTAAGTTGCCATTCCACAATTGATATGCCTGTTTTTTATGAATGCACTTTAATTGTGAAATTCGATTATTTAGTAATATTTTGTACTGATTTCTTTTTGAGCACTTGCAATCTCAAAATGTTAATGAACTTATTGCATTTTTTACCCACTATAAGATGGCCGCCACTTAACTGATGTCTAGTTGGTTGAAATTATGTCCATCATTGGTTTCCATGGCTATGGAATTGAAGGGTGGGTTTAAAATGGTTGTAACACTAAGGGTTAATCGACATTGAAAAAGCTGCGAAGGCGAAACGCGTCTGTCGAACTGGAGGGGAGAGGGACTGAAAGCACCGAATAAAGCATTTTTAGCTTTGTATCCGGACTCCGAGTGTGCCTCTTAATTTATTAGCAAACCACCTTGCTTGCTAAGTGAAGGAATATATACATATATATATATACTCAAGGGAATACCTAACACTTTAAATTAATGGACTGTACCTGCTACCACTTGGCCCTTCCTGTACTAGGCATTAACGGCGCTCACCTTGAGTATGATTTACTTTTTCCTGCATATCGACTTACCAACGTGTTGCATGCTGGGGGCTGTGGTTTGACACCGGATCACAGCTGCCAGGAGTTAAGCAGGAACAGCTGATCTCCCACGACTGGGAGTGCCACATAAAGAAGCGCAGGAAGTTGCAGGTGCGGACTAGTGGTGAGGGGGCATCTGAGGAAGGCTCAAGCAGCCGAAATGCATTATGCCAAAACCACATTCTGTGAATAAAGGGTTCCCGTTTGAAAATCCCCGCCGTGTCCTTGGATTGCTTTTAGTAAGAGTGGTCTTTCTTGTCATGTTTTCGCGCCTGCCAGAGGCGTGCTACAAGGACCCGTCCATCCAAGAGTCCTGGGAGTTTCCTGGCACCAAACTTCACAGCAATCAAGTTATTGATTTTCCCAGGACCGCCACGAAAGCGAGCCAAGCCAGTGGCTACTGCCAACCGGCAGACTGTGACTTCACGGAGGAAACGGCTCACTGCAGCTTTTTTCCACGGCCCGGTTTGTTTTGTAATTGTGGCTTTGGACGTTGGGGACTCAAGGGAATACCTAACACTTTAAATTAATGGACTGTACCTGCTACCACTTGGCCCTTCCTGTACTAGGCATTAACGGCGCTCACCTTGAGTATGATTTACTTTTTCCTGCATATCGACTTACCAACGTGTTGCATGCTGGGGGCTGTGGTTTGACACCGGATCACAGCTGCCAGGAGTTAAGCAGGAACAGCTGATCTCCCACGACTGGGAGTGCCACATAAAGAAGCGCAGGAAGTTGCAGGTGCGGACTAGTGGTGAGGGGGCATCTGAGGAAGGCTCAAGCAGCCGAAATGCATTATGCCAAAACCAAATTCTGTGAATAAAGGGTTCCCGTTTGAAAATCCCCGCCGTGTCCTTGGATTGCTTTTAGTAAGAGTGGTCTTTCTTGTCATGTTTTCGCGCCTGCCAGAGGCGTGCTACAAGGACCCGTCCATCCAAGAGTCCTGGGAGTTTCCTGGCACCGAACTTCACAGCAATCAAGTTATTGATTTTCCCAGGACCGCCACGAAAGCGAGCCAAGCCAGTGGCTACTGCCAACCGGCAGACTGTGACTTCACGGAGGAAACGGCTCACTGCAGCTTTTTTCCACGGCCCGGTTTGTTTTGTAATTGTGGCTTTGGACGTTGGGGACTCAAGGAAATACCTAACACTTTAAATTAATGGACTGTACCTGCTACCACTTGGCCCTTCCTGTACTAGGCATTAACGGCGCTCACCTTGAGTATGATTTACTTTTTCCTGCATATCGACTTACCAACGTGTTGCATGCTGGAGGCTGTGGTTTGACACCGGATCACAGCTGCCAGGAGTTAAGCAGGAACAGCTGATCTCCCACGACTGGGAGTGCCACATAAAGAAGCGCAGGAAGTTGCAGGTGCGGACTAGTGGTGAGGGGGCATCTGAGGAAGGCTCAAGCAGCCGAAATGCATTATGCCAAAACCACATTCTGTGAATAAAGGGTTCCCGTTTGAAAATCCCCGCCGTGTCCTTGGATTGCTTTTAGTAAGAGTGGTCTTTCTTGTCATGTTTTCGCGCCTGCCAGAGGCGTGCTACAAGGACCCGTCCATCCAAGAGTCCTGGGAGTTTCCTGGCACCGAACTTCACAGCAATCAAGTTATTGATTTTCCCAGGACCGCCACGAAAGCGAGCCAAGCCAGTGGCTACTGCCAACCGGCAGACTGTGACTTCACGGAGGAAACGGCTCACTGCAGCTTTTTTCCACGGCCCGGTTTGTTTTGTAATTGTGGCTTTGGACGTTGGGGACTCAAGGGAATACCTAACACTTTAAATTAATGGACTGTACCTGCTACCACTTGGCCCTTCCTGTACTAGGCATTAACGGCGCTCACCTTGAGTATGATTTACTTTTTCCTGCATATCGACTTACCAACGTGTTGCATGCTGGGGGCTGTGGTTTGACACCGGATCACAGCTGCCAGGAGTTAAGCAGGAACAGCTGATCTCCCACGACTGGGAGTGCCACATAAAGAAGCGCAGGAAGTTGCAGGTGCGGACTAGTGGTGAGGGGGCATCTGAGGAAGGCTCAAGCAGCCGAAATGCATTATGCCAAAACCACATTCTGTGAATAAAGGGTTCCCGTTTGAAAATCCCCGCCGTGTCCTTGGATTGCTTTTAGTAAGAGTGGTCTTTCTTGTCATGTTTTCGCGCCTGCCAGAGGCGTGCTACAAGGACCCGTCCATCCAAGAGTCCTGGGAGTTTCCTGGCACCGAACTTCACAGCAATCAAGTTATTGATTTTCCCAGGACCGCCACGAAAGCGAGCCAAGCCAGTGGCTACTGCCAACCGGCAGACTGTGACTTCACGGAGGAAACGGCTCACTGCAGCTTTTTTCCACGGCCCGGTTTGTTTTGTAATTGTGGCTTTGGACGTTGGGGACTCAAGGGAATACCTAACACTTTAAATTAATGGACTGTACCTGCTACCACTTGGCCCTTCCTGTACTAGGCATTAACGGCGCTCACCTTGAGTATGATTTACTTTTTCCTGCATATCGACTTACCAACGTGTTGCATGCTGGGGGCTGTGGTTTGACACCGGATCACAGCTGCCAGGAGTTAAGCAGGAACAGCTGATCTCCCACGACTGGGAGTGCCACATAAAGAAGCGCAGGAAGTTGCAGGTGCGGACTAGTGGTGAGGGGGCATCTGAGGAAGGCTCAAGCAGCCGAAATGCATTATGCCAAAACCACATTCTGTGAATAAAGGGTTCCCGTTTGAAAATCCCCGCCGTGTCCTTGGATTGCTTTTAGTAAGAGTGGTCTTTCTTGTCATGTTTTCGCGCCTGCCAGAGGCGTGCTACAAGGACCCGTCCATCCAAGAGTCCTGGGAGTTTCCTGGCACCGAACTTCACAGCAATCAAGTTATTGATTTTCCCAGGACCGCCACGAAAGCGAGCCAAGCCAGTGGCTACTGCCAACCGGCAGACTGTGACTTCACGGAGGAAACGGCTCACTGCAGCTTTTTTCCACGGCCCGGTTTGTTTTGTAATTGTGGCTTTGGACGTTGGGGACTCAAGGGAATACCTAACACTTTAAATTAATGGACTGTACCTGCTACCACTTGGCCCTTCCTGTACTAGGCATTAACGGCGCTCACCTTGAGTATGATTTACTTTTTCCTGCATATCGACTTACCAACGTGTTGCATGCTGGGGGCTGTGGTTTGACACCGGATCACAGCTGCCAGGAGTTAAGCAGGAACAGCTGATCTCCCACGACTGGGAGTGCCACATAAAGAAGCGCAGGAAGTTGCAGGTGCGGACTAGTGGTGAGGGGGCATCTGAGGAAGGCTCAAGCAGCCGAAATGCATTATGCCAAAACCACATTCTGTGAATAAAGGGTTCCCGTTTGAAAATCCCCGCCGTGTCCTTGGATTGCTTTTAGTAAGAGTGGTCTTTCTTGTCATATATATATATATATATATATATATGATCTCACTACATACTAGATACCAATGCATCAATTCTCTTACACTTGTACATGGCACTGAGTTTGTTGAAAGTTTACTTTAATTACCTATATTTGTATTATGTAGACAACTGCAAACAGCACACAACAACTTGTGGATAACCACAATATTAAATTCCTTAATTGAATTTCACAAAAGTTCTTCAATCAAGGCGAACCCAGCATGACTAACAACACACACTGAAGCGAATGTTCTTTAGCTGTCTGCATAAAGATGCACTTAAGAACTGAACCAATCTTTCATTTATGAAATTTATAGAGGGCAACAGCTGTCAACAAGGCTCAAGCAAGAAAGGGAACCAATACAGAAACCAATCACTGGCTGACTTTTTCAAACTGTCATTCATTGTCAATTATCAGTAGAAACTGGGATAGCAGATTCCACTCTTTGGCGACCAGATAGGTAACAGATCGCTGGCATTTTAGGAGAAAGCCTTTCTCCAATGTCATAGAACAACCTGCCTGATAGTGACAAAGCCTCTTACAAAGATACAAGGGGTCCTTCTTATGGAAAGACCGAAAAGCGATGACAAGGGCTTTAAAGATAATATGCTTTATGATTGGCAACCAGTGAATTTCTTTCACATGTAAACTAACAAATTCACAACTGGGTAGCCCAAGTTTCAGCATGGCTGTTGTGGTTTGAAATATTTGCAGACTGTTCAGAAGGTAAGAAGGCAAACCCATGTTGAGAGCACTTGATAGTCCTGTGTAGATGTAATGGATGCATGAACAATAGTTTTGCGTGCATTCATAAGAACAAATTCTAATATCTTGTTAAGGAGTCGGATCAAAGATAAACACAAGCTGCCACCGGTGAAATCTGGGGTTTAAAAGAAAGCCTAACATCAAATTTAACCCCAAGATTTCTAGCAACTCAGAGCCCCAACTCACCCGGCCACCAATCATTTGACCAACTATTGGTGGTGTGCCCAAACAGAAGATTCTCCATCTTAGAAGAGTTTAATTTCAAGTGATTACTGTTCATCCATTTGACCACCTCCCGAAGACATTCCTTAAAAATAGACTGAACGACTGTCGCCATTTTCCCAAATGAGAAAATAAGCTGCATAGGAAATTACCTGACTGCTAAAACATTCAATCATGGGAATCAGGGGCGCCAAGTATACATAGAACAATGTCGGTCTCAATGAAGAGCCTTGGGGAACCCCATATTTGATCGATTTAGAAGCATAAGAAAAAGGCTCTAAAATCAGCAGCGGCCAGTGCAGGTAAGCGCTGTGGTGTGGTGTGGTGGGGAGGGGGTATGTCGACGGAATAGGATTTATTTATTTATTTCATTTTCCCTATTACATTGTCTGTCAACATCTGACCCACCACGCTTACCTGCACTGGCCGCTGCTGTCTAAAATGACAGATTGTTTCCTTTCCTATAGAAAAGACTGAATCCATCAAAGAGCAGGTTCACTAACCCCTAGGTCCACAAGTATAGACATCAGCAGCTGATGTGAGAGTTCACTAACCCCTAGGTCCACAAGTATAGACAGCAGCAGCAGATGTGAGATCGTGTCAAAAACTGCTGATAAATCCCACTATGTTGGTGAATGTTTCTTTACTTTTGTACGAACTGTGTAAATAATATCATCTTGTAGATTATTGTGCACAATTTGTGTAGATAATATTATCTTGTAGATAGAATCAGAAAGGCCAAAAAAATCAATTTCACTTTTGATGCCTTTTCGACCCCTGAGAACAGGGATCCAAAGGCAGTGTCAGGGGTATCAAAGTGCCAGACAGGGTATAACTACCACTGCCCTTGGTTATATCTAAGTGATGGCCAATAAAGATGGGAGAGAGATTTTTTTAATTGTAACTAATTTTACTGATTCTAAAGCTACGTCCACCCCTCTGGAACCCAGTCAGTCCCTATGCTCCTGACTGAGTGACTTTTTTGAAGAAAAAATCTGCAGAATCCAGGCTAATTTGTCTGGGGAAAACAATACTCTAGTAAGGCCAGAGCTAGAAGAACCAGTGGAGCAATTACAGCATCCCTCACTGGCTACTTTCTTGGTGCCATCAGTAGATGATGTAACAGCCTCTTTCCTGGACTGCAGGTCAGGGTCCCCATTGGATCCGACACCCCCCACATATTAAATTCAATTTCGGACATTATTGCTCTAGCGTATTAGAAGTTATTTGCTAGCTCCCTCGACACAGGCGTAATATCCGATGACTGGAAAAGAGCTAGGATGATTCCGCTGATAAAAAGGCCAATGCTGATCCTGAATGCTTACCAAACTGCAGACCAGTTTTATTGTCGCCAGCAGCATCAAACGTCCTGGAGAAATCGGTAAACCAGCAACTCACCACTCTTTGAGATTTCCCAGGCAACATAACTTACTCCACAGCTCACAATCAGGGTTCAGAACTGGCCACAGCACAGAGACCACATTATTAGAGGTCTCAGAGTCCATTTAAGTTCAATATGGACTCAGGCCTCAATGTGGCTCCGGTGATGTTGGACCTGTCAGCAACTTTTGATACAGTGGATCATAACACCTTGCTGCACAGATTAAAACATCAGGGAGTAGCGGGCTTTGCGCTGAGCTGGTTGGGCTCTTTCCTTGAAGGATGCAAGCAGGTGGTTTGGATGAAACCATATGCTTCCGGAGGCAAAGAGTTGAAATGGGTTGTGCCGCAAGGCTTCTCTCTTAGTCCCACACTCTTTAACATGTACATGTCTCCCTTGGCTCGTTTGGTGGAATCCTATAATACCAAGATCATCTCTTATGCTGATAATACACAACTACTACCCACGTATTATGGGGAGCCTAAGAAGGCGAAGGGAGCATTTGCCAACTGTCTGGTGGCACTGTCAGACTGGGTGAAGGCCAATATATTGCAGTGCAACCCCGATAAGACGGAAGGAATGGAGAATCTTCTGTTTGGGCACACCACCAATTTGGACGGGACCCGCTTCCCGGCTGTGCTGAGGCCTGGCCTGAAAGATTTCCCCCACCGCCCACTCCAACTATGGTAGCAAGAAAAATGGCTGTGTTGTTCGATACCCAGCTCACATTTGGAGCACAAGTGTCAGCAGTGGTGAAATCCTGTTTTTGGATTTTCCGCATGTTGAGGGAGTTTCTTTATTTGCTTCCTATTGAGTCCTAAATCACAGTGGTTAGATCACTGATCTTATCCAGGTTGGACTTAGCCAATGTCATGTATCTTGGTCTCCCGGAATATCTGATCCAGCGTTTAAAGTTCATGCAGAATATGGCAGACCGTTTATTATACAAGATTCTGAAATTTACTTTGGTCTCATTGTTTCTAGACAAACTTCACTGGCTGCCAGTCCATCAGCAAATTAGGGATAAAGCGTTGACCTTAATGCATCAAGCATTCCACAATAAGTAACCTAGATACCTATATGATTGTGTCAAGGCTTACTGCCCAGGGAGACTGTTTTGCTCGAGCTCAGCGGGTCTTATTGTTTCCCCTCGCTTTCATATTCAGCGGAGGGGAGGTGCTGACGGTCAAAGCAGCGAATCTGTGGAATAAATTACCACATTATCTTACACAGATCCCCAAAGAAGCTACATTTAAAAAGAAGCTGAAGTCATTTATATTCAGATGTGAGCAAGGAGTAAGGGTTTCCATCTCCTGTTTATTATCTTTTGGCATACTGAATAGCGCTGGGACACTATTTCAGAGTAGTCGTGTGTTATAGAAATGCTTAATTCATTCATTCATGTTCAAAGGTATTTCAGAGTGGAATGTACGTTGACTTGCCACTTCATACAGCATTAGATAGCTCCATCGTAAAGTGGTATTTATTGCATAGTACTGAAAGAAACTGCATCTGCCTTATGTGTTCATCCTGATTTTTCATGCTTCAACAGGGGACTCATTTATCATCTCAGACTCTGTACTATGGACCTCAAACTGGGGACCACAGGGCTTATTTATGAGAGCCCATCATCATTTTTGCACCACGTAAATTGGTACATGGTTGAGTCAGGGCTCTCATAAAGATTTATGAACACTTGCGCAGCCACCTCGCATGATTTTGAGTGGACTGAAATTATGAGTAAGGGGACAAAGCATGAATCGCGGTTTTGCCTTATTCTTTGGTGTGCGGCATTACATGGGCATTGAGGTGGGTTTTCCGAGGCAACACCAATGGAATTTGATGCAACCCCAGATTTACAAAAACATGCAAACCTAGGGAAGCGTCAAATCCATACATCTCCAGAGGTGAGGCGTAACGAGGAGAAATAACTTAATTTCTCCTTGTTTTTTTCCACAGACCTGCATGGTAAAGACCAGTGTGGTTACGATGCATGCGTTGTATATATCATGTTTTAAAGGCATTTCAGACTTATATGAACTGGAGTCTTGAAAGCAGCTTCCGTTATATGGGGTTATCCATTTATGGGTTCTTTCAAAGTAGTTATATGATCACCAAATCCCAAAATATTTGTGTCAAGTTCACATTCTCCTCCTCTGCCAGCTGGTCTGTACACTTTTTGGCCTTATGAAATTCACAACTAGGAAACACTGGGGTATATTCTCAAGAACGTATGATAATCATCGCAAAAGTAACTTAAAGCAACCTACAACATCGCAGTCCATCATGGGAATTTTGCGCCATGCTAACCAAGTATTCACAACACGGCGGTATCATGCGAAAGTCACCAGACAACGTGTCATATGGGCGTGCTAAAATCAACGCCAGGCCACAAAAATGTGAAACATGAATGCATTAAAAAGCTGCAATGAATCCAAGCCCAATACTAAAAGCTGCAAAAAACAGCCACAGGCCTGCAAACCCCACGTGCCTGACAGGAAAATGCACTATAAAAGCAGAACAAGCAAAACACATCAGAAACAATCAAAAGTGCACAGCACCATGGATGCACACTTGTAGTGTAGTTCCTATTATCCCAATAGGCTCTGCGCATTGGAATAATACCTTCAATAGTATAGGCCTAGACCAGACGTTAACTAGGTCTACTACTGTCGATATTAGACTTAAAGTTTTGGGTTTTGCCAGCTAGCTCAGAGTTCACTAGAAACTTTCTCGAATAGGCAAGGAGGAGTTGAACCTCCCTGGATAGACAAGAAGGGATTTAGTTTCTGACAACCATAGAACATGACAACTTTGCTCTCCCCTAATCAAGAGTATATCTCTAGAGTCGTGTGAAAACAAAAGACGACTTATTTTACTCAGTCAGTACGTGCATTCTTAGTCTCACCAGATTGTAGAGAAAAGGAAGAGACGGGCGTGTTCAATAAAAGATGTTATTTATTGATCAGTCTCTTTTCTCATACAAGAGAAATGGATCGATATTATTGCAATACTTATGGTTAAGTAAAGTGCATACAATAAAAGCAGAAGTATAAAATTATACTGTAAAAACATTGATATGGTTTCTAAGCCATATGAAGGTTTAAAATGAATAAAATGAATACATACACATTTACATTTGACTAATCGTACTCAACTGGTGTTTCTATCTACGCCTACCCCGTGTACCTGACCTAAGCCTAATATGTGGGCGGGAATAGAAAGTTACAGTTTAAGTTAAGTTTGTTTTGCCAAGTGACTGACTAAAGAATTCTCTGCAAGGGGTTATTCAGTTCTGTACCTGGACTCTAGGATGAATGACGGATGGTATCTCTCGTCTCTGGTCTCGATATCCCAGGCTGCCTGCGAGGGCTACCCGGAAGCGCCGGAGCTGGATTTCTCGGCAGGAGAAAACAGCGTCTCGTTCTCAGCGCGTCAGGAAGGCGGGGCTGCGCCAGCGGGGTCTGCTCTGCTCTGGGCTTCGGCAAGTCTGGCTGCTCCGATCTCGTCACCACCGCGTGTGTTTGCATAGGGCAATATCGGTAATATTTATACCTTTAAGGTGCCGAGATTGACGTAAGGATGGACATAGATACGTCAATAAGGATGTCATACCACCTGGTCGTTAGCACATTCTTTTGCTGAAGTTCTCGGTGAAATCAAAACAATGGCCGCAGAGTTTTTCCCAGGTTGTCACAGGTTTGATTTGTTTTGAGAACTCCGTATGCCTTATCAGGGGCTGGAGGAATATCGCTTGTCTAATTAGATGGCAAGCGTTATGACCAAATCAGATAACACGTTCCTGTGCCGTAGTGTGGCTTTATCAGATAACGGTTCCTGCATCATGGGGGTTTTCTGCCTCATGGGATGGCTGCTAGTTAACTTGTTAACCAGAATAGGGTCAGGAATAGGGGGATCGATACAGAACCTATAGGAATACATCACACCCACTCCACGCTAACTATGGACATATTTACGAATCTATGCATAGTAAAACATACTGTAGAGTATCGTGTATACCTTACCACCCCAAAATACATAAATGCATTTTGAAATTATCAAATATACGGAAAAAACAGTCACATGTAATATATGCACTCAAGCTGTAGAATAATGCTAAAGTAATCATGCATATCTATACATTATCACTAATTTGTATATGAGAATTTACACATGAAATGGCTCTTAATACAGAAAAAAGTTTCGAGACCATTCCATCACAGAATAAAATAATTATGAACATACCAGCGGGCAGCTAATGTCTATAAAGTATCTAAAAATAGAAATTTTAGTTCTCTAAGAATAGTTCTTACTTTAAGCAGAAAATAAGTGTCCCGAAAAATTCGTAAAAATATTTTGGGGCTGCTGAAAAAAAAATTGCTGTCCGTGAACTGGAGGGAAAATTGTTCATGGTAGTTTGCTATTCTAGTTGAAGGCCAAATTCAGGGAACGCCGTGTACGAGCTTTCTCAAAAGTTTCTATTTCTGCTCTGGTGAGAACATCATATCATTTAGACTCTCGAAAAAGTTGTCAACAGCTTCCTGGGAGAGTTCCACTAACTCGGAAAAAGATGTAACCATGCATTTGTGCGCATGATTGTTTCCATTGACGTTTTGATTAGTATTGCTGACAGAAGGTCGTACCTGATCAATGCTGCTTTCATCTTGAACTTCACTACCCCTTAATCGTAGTGGTGAAGCTTCCACGAATGCCGTCATCAGGATTGGTAGCCGTTTAGGGCAGCACAAAGCATGAGCCTTTATTGGACTCAACAATGTTTCTGCATCCATTGGCGCATCTGATTGTAGTGTCAGACAGGTGTCTAACACGCATTCTTCTTCGCATAGCAAGCACCTTAATACAGGTAAAACACATCGATGCCACATTGGTCGAAATGAAAGAAACCAAGTCATGTTCAGGTCTCTAAGCCGGGATAGTCCCAGGATTTTTGATATCCGGTCCCGGTATCCAATGGCTAGGATTGTTTCTTCCCTTGTCGCAGGTGTTTTGTCTGTGACATGGTTTGCCATAACGAAATATAAGGACTAAGAATAGGATTCCTGCAATTAGTCCTAAAATGAGGGGAAGTCCGCCAAAAATCGAATGGACGAAATCTGGAAAAATACCCAGTATGGCTTTGAATGGTGTTAATGCCATCGAAAATACTGTCTTAAATACTTTTGAGACTCCACTGGTATCAGAAATATTTAAGATTTCATTCAGGATTTCTGTGAAATGTATGGGGGAATTAGTTGATAATAAGGAGTGAATCTCTGCAGTCGTCCTTGCGACTAGGAGATCATACGTTTCTTTTGATGACGTGAGTCTGGTCGGCGTCTGAAGAAGCACTGTTTTCATTCTGCTTAAAGTATCTATTCGAATAGAAGTAATTTTCAAGTTGGGCCATGCCCTTGCCTCCCTGTCTGGAAGGGAGCTGGGGAACAATAAGCGTCCACAGCACTTGACCTTCGCAGTCGTAGTTACGAGATAAGGAGTCCCGGGCATAAGACTACAGCATCTGCGATCTACAATTAGAATGTAACTCCCATTATAGAGTCTTTGAAAGAATGGTTCTATCTCTGTTGCAGGTGCGCCTGGCTGGTGACATGAAAGGTTATTTGAGTTCCCTTCACAGGCTCCATGCAAACTAATTCCATTACACAGAAGTGTACCGCTCAGTGACATTGCACAATTATTGCCACTAAGAAACACTTTCTGTCCTTTATTACTGACACATGCATGTGAATAGGGCAAGTTCCATGTTGTTTTAATGTACCCCTTTCCCAATTTTTCGTACATGCCAGCCTGTATATATTTTTGGCAGTATTGAAACCTGAAGGTTGATATTGGAATATTAATTATCCCATGTATTATCCATTCACTGACAGGTCGTTCTGACATTGTCACTGGTAATCTCTCGAGTTTCTCAATGCTCAGAATTGTATAATCAGCACCCTTTTGTGCCATACTGATTTGTTTATCAGTAAGGTTAAAGATATTGAATAGTGACGTTGTGTTGATTAAACGCCAAGGCACATAGCCTGAACGCAGATTTTGTAACGTCCAGCCAAGCTGTACAATAGAACGCAATTGAGACTGACCGTGTTGTAACAACAGCAAGTCTTGCGATATTATGTCGATTGCTGAAGACACAATGCTGTCCAGAGAAAATATTCTGGAGGACAGAGTCATTAACCCATTGTCCACTACAGAAAGTGATTTTTCCAAATTAATACGGTCAATTTCCCGTATTCTTTCTGCTGTCTCAATTTGAGTCACCTTCCAGGCCTCGTTGTATGCTGCATATACAGAGGCTGCTATGAAACGTTTCTGACGCTGTTTGCGCGGTCCCATAATGAAATCACGCAAGTCAGCACCATCAGTAAGTAAAGTTAGGTGTTGCTTAATTTCTGCCAGTGTGGAAGTCTGTAGCCACTGAAGGCATAATTTGCCCACACTGTAGGTGGTTATTATTCCTGGGTGTTGTCTTTGGGAATATCTAGGGTCTGGCCTGGTCATTTTGAACCCCTGTGTTTTGTTCAGGAATCTGTTTTGACAGTTATTAGTATCTGTGGGCCAGATCAACCACTGTTTCCAATCAGGATGTGTTCTGTTTTGGTTTAATACATAATTTACGTCTATCTCTTCATCTGTGGAGCTATTGCTGTTCATTGTTGGTTTTGGAATAGACAGTTTATTTAAGTCTTTGATTTTGGCTAAGCCAAGACAGGTAGTTTGTTGAACAGTGTCATTTAAAAATATAATTTGTTCTGGGATCATGCAGGCTCTAAACAATGATTCTATACCCTGTACTTGCCATTCTTTTGTACCCCAAACACTTTTTACTTCAACATTTTTGTCCCAATAATCAAAACCAAAAGTATTCATTTGTTCAAAGAATGAGTCTGAATATATCAATTTCGTGTTTGTTATCATGGTCTTTGTCCCTGTCTTATTTGACAATTTGAAATAAAATGTTTCGGCATTACTTGTGTTAAAACCTGAAAAGTATGAATATTTGTCATAAACGGTTCTTGAGCTTCCTTTTGGAGGGGTTGCACAATGTTCCCATTGATTATAATTTAAAACATTTCTAGGTTGTGCAGATCTATGTAGAAAATGGTTACCATAGTGGTTATAACAGTACATACTATCATAATTTGTCGAACCCTGCAAATAATCATGTTTGGTAAATTTAGCAGACATCACTAAGTCAGACATCATATTATTTATACTTTCAAAGTCCCAATCATCAGCAAATGAGCTCGGTTTTACAAAGTCACTCAACGAGATCTTAATTTGGTGTGGATATTTCAGGATTTCAACCGGACCATAAATTTCGTAGTCAGTTTTGTCCCATGCTACCCCACCCGGTATAGGATTGGCTGTGAAGTTGACTGAAGAAAGTTCTCTTTTCTCGACGTGTGAAGATGTGTGTGGTTTGAGGATCAAGTTGATTTTCTGACTTGCTGTGTCCATTTTAGCATATTTTCCCTCAATGAAGCGTCCCAAAGTTAGTACCATGATGAGCCAAAGTATGAGGATAAATGCACCAAAACCCACCCAAAATTCAATCCATGGAGAAATTAGATATGTTTCTTTCAGTTGTTTCAAAAGTACTTTAACTTTATCTTTTAAGGTTTTTGTTGATGGCTGTGTTTTTGATTCAGTGAAGCCTTCAGAGGAATCATCGAAGTTTATGAAGTAGCCGGATGCAGTTCTGTCAATTGTTCCAATTGCTTCAGGATTACTGTTTCTTGCATAGTCGTTTGTTACTTCATTATAGATTGGTGTGTCTCTGCTAAATGTTTTTATTTGGGTTTTCAGAGGTCTAAGTTCCATTGCATTGTTGCATAGTCCTTGTTGTAGTTCTGTAGGCGTTTCGAATGTGATTAGCCTCTTAGATTGAACCTCTGTGTTAGTAGCAAATCTTGGTGTTCTACTACTTCTCGGGAGTCCACTTGGCCTACTATTTGTTATCGGCCACATGTTGTGGTTTTACCAGGTCGATGGATACAACTCGGTTCTCCTTTTTACCAGCAAGAGGCGGTAGTACAACTGATCTTATCCCGTTGACAGACAAGACAGGAACTGCTTTTCTGTAAGAAGGCCCAAATTCCTTCTTTACCGCGATCTTTTCTCTGACTAGATCCCCGACTTTTGGAATCCAGACAGGTCTTGCTGGGACAGGTGGTGGTTCTTCAGTGGTTGTTGGCTGCTGTTTCAACTTTATGTTGCTCAGGTCTTTTCTTGTTTCGTTTAAGTCCTGCAAAACAGCCAAACGATCTTTGATATCAAAGCTTTTTTCCTTCACCACTGAAGTCTGACTGTCGAGATCTAAGACTAACATCCTAGTTCCAAACAATAATTCGTACGGACTGAATCCCTTCAGAGAATTTCTTGGCAAGTTATTTAGACTACGTTGGACACTTATTAGATGTTTGACCCACCCAGCTCCCGAACCTAATACCTTTGCCGTTATAGATTGCTTTATGTCACGGTTTTTTCTTTCAACAATTCCGTTCCCCTCAGGGTGAAATGGACAAGAGTACCGCAATGTAACGCCCATGCTGACCATGGCCTCCTTATAAGCTCTAGAGCTAAAAGCAGGACCATGGTCCGAATGCAGCATGCCAATTGCGTATGTGCCGATAAAGACTCGCAAATCTTTTATAACAGTTCTGGCGTCAGCCGTTCGCTGGGGCCACATCCATATGAATCTCGTGCATGAGTCCACTGCAACCAAGATGTATTTATAGTTACCATCCCTTTGTAAGGGACCACAGTGGTCTAGGTAAACACAGGCTAATGGTTTATCCGAGATTAGAAGGGGCGTCTGCGCTGGACGTCTCACCGTTGATACTTTCATTCTTTGACATATTTCACATTCTAAAACATAGTTCCTTGTTTGTCTTCTCATTTGTGGCCACCAGTATCTCTGTTTTAATAATGATACTGTGGCTGAGACGCCAGCATGTATAGAAGCAAGCCCTTCGTGTGCCGCTATTATCAGTCCTAACCTATGTTCCATGTTTGGAATTGCCCTATCCCCCACTCCAGGGATTCGAGCAAAAGGAACATTGTTTGCATCAGTTATGTATGAGTATTTTACTGGAAAGCCTTTCGGGAGTGTTTCTATCGAATCCTTTTCTGTAGCGCTGACAGCCTGTAATATTTCGCTGTCTATTTTTGTTTTTGACCGTGTGATGGCAGCTACGGAAGCCGTTTGCACAGCTGCCTTCGCAGCCTCATCAGCCAATGAATTCCCTGCAACGTGAACGCCATCACGTTGATGACTCAGCGTATGTATCACGTGAGTCTTTGGTAGTTCTTTTTGTAAAAGAGCTATTTGTTCCCAAAGCAGTTTTTGCTTTATTGTTGCACCTGTGTCATCTTTGTAACCGTTTTGAATCCATGTCTGCAAATCGTTGTTATATGATTTGACGCAGTAATATGAATCGGACACTATAAGTGTCGGGAATTCGCGATCCGCATTATCTAGCGCCATTTTCAATGCTATTATTTCAGTCTGTTGTTCTGAATTAGTTTCTACTGAGTGTGTTTTTGGTAATAGAGGTCTTAGTTTACCTCCGCGCCATACTTCTTTTGTAATCTCACATGTTGGGTTGTATGCTTGTTCTCCCCAAACGGAGGGTTGAGCATGTCCGTCTGTATAGATTACACAAGCGTATTGTCGTAAGGGCAGAATGTCGATAGGCAGAGGGAATGTTCTTTCATATTCTAGATTTTTCAATTCCTTTAGTTCTGGATCAAAGTAGTAGTATACTTTGTCCGTTGTAATTGAATTCACCCATTGTATCCATTCCGGATTCAATGTTGTTGTTGGTAAATTACACGGTGTTGTTAATGCCTCAAAGGCTGATTCCGCTGTTCTGACTGTGATGTGTCTACCGTCCGCTTGATCTTTTTCTCTAGCTATTGCGGTTTGAACTGCATGAACAATGTTTTCTTTAATGCTGAATTTCTTTTCAGCTTCTGTGTACAAGTGTGATTTGAATGCAATTGGTACCTTTTCTCCCTCATTAGAGGTCAGGTATGTGAATCTGCATCTTCCTGGGATGACTCGAATCACAAGATTGTGTGTGTTATCACGTGTTTCTAATTTTGTTTTAATTAACATGTCTGTTTGTAAGGATCTCAAAATTTCTGTGTGTATTTGAGTCCAATTGGTTCTTTTAAAATCTGGTTTTATTAGATCATAAAGGGGTTTGACCCTTTCTGCGTAATTTGCAATGTATGTTCTTCCGAAATTTAGGAAGCCTAGAATTGACTGTAGGTTTTTTAGTGTTCTAGGTGCTTGGAGTACGGCACATTTCTCTAGGAAATTGTCAGCCAGGCTTTTGCCTTCACTTGATAATTCTTATCCTAAGAACAGGACTGTTAGATGGGCAATTCTGGATTTTTTAAAGTTGAATTTGTAACCCTCTGCTGCGAACCCAAGTATTATGGTGTTCACTCTCTTCAAGTGAGTATCCAAGTCATCATCTGTTAGGTATATGTCGTCGACATAAGATAATGCTTCGTCATCATATGTTTCTAGTAATTCTGTTACTCTCGCTGAGAATACCCCTGGGCTATTCTTGTACCCCTGGGCTAACCGACAGAATTGTTTTTGAGTGCCATTTATTGAGAATGCAGACAAATATCTGCTCTCTGGTGCTATGTTTTGACAAAAGAATCCATTAGAGATGTCTAATGTTGTTTTGTATTTTTTGCGCACTATGTTATTCATTAGTGCAGCACTATGCGAGTTTTGCACTGCAAAAGTTTTGCAACATGAGTTAAGGTGTCGGTAATCCAAAACTAGACGATATGAATTGTCTGGTTTGGAGACCGAAAACAAAGGGTTGTTCATTTGTGAGGTGCAAGTTTCAATCACCCCCTGGTATTCTAATTGATCTAGGATTTCTTTTACCTGTTTTTTAGCTTCTTGCTTAATTGGGTACTGTCTTTGTGCAGTAGGTTGTGATTTTAACTGGATTTTGTGAGGAGGAGAGTCCTCATCCCATCCTACATGATTTTTATATAAAGCAGGAGCTTGAGCTACTGCCCACTTTCTGGCAAGTGTGTATTTTTTATGAATTGGGATATGATTTGAGAAGGCAGGCATAATTATTTCTTCGCCATGAGGGCACTCCCTGACAAACTCTGGTGGCCAGTCTTTTTCAGCTAGAAGGATGTCATAGCCCTTGGAGAGATTATCCCAAAATAGTCCCCTTATTTTTCTAGTCTTATCCCCCTCTATACGTAAAGTTATTTCATATATTTTGTGAGGTTTGCTAACTCTGGTGTCTGCAGTTTCCACTTGAAGATATTCATTCGTGTCCACTGTCTCCAGATGATTCATAAGGACTTTGCGAGCTATGCTCACTTCTGCTGCGCTGTCTAGCATTGTCTGAGCCCATTCTCCGTTTTTCAGTTGTGTCCTCAGTATTCTCGGCATTGTTAACTACCTTGATACTGGCTACCTTCTTTTTTGGAAATTGTAGTTTCTTTTTTAGATGAGCAGATTCCTTGTCTTTGGACTTGGCGTGCTCTTCTCTTTGTTCTGATCGTCCTCTTCTTTCCGATTTCTGCGAGGAAGTCTGAAAAGATTGAGAGGGACGTGTATCAATGTCTTGATATCTATCAGGCTTCTTTATATTATCCCTATTTCTAAGGTTATATCTTTTCCCAGAGGGGTCACTTTGGGGTGACCTGTGTCTCTGGTTCGGAGATTTTTCTCTCCGCCGAGGAGACCTTCCTCTGGACTGGAATTTCTTTTCTTTAGGATTGGATTGTTTGTTTCCATCCCAGCTCTTTTTTTGTGATGTTGAATTATTATTAAAAAATATTTTTTCAGGACTTTCAATCAGTTGTGGTTTTACTGGTATTCCACCTAAACTATCTCTACCTAGTTCCTCATAGGATTTTTCTATAATTCTGGCAATTTCAGCTGGTTGGTCTGCTATATCTGTCTCCTTTAACCTCTGGCGGATCGCCACGTTTGCTGCTTCTCCCTTTATGTTGGCTAATAATATAGCCGAGACCTGCTTGAAGTCTTTCAGTAATTTCATACCAAGAGTTAAAGCGGGTTCTGGACCGTATTCGTCTTGAATTTGTTTTAGCACATCTGGTATTACCGAAATGGATGGAACACTGTGCGTTTTTGTGTAGATAGAAGCAAAGACTGTACCCCAAGTGTCGCAGTCCTCCACGTGTGGTGCGATTCCCATTGGAAGACAGATAGTCAGAATCCTGTGTTTATCCACAGGGGTGGTGTCTGGAAACACCGCCTCTATTTGGGTGACTTTTTGTGCTAACCAGAATGGTATTTGTTCCCAATTAGCTGGTACTTTACCTAGGCAGGATTGTATGTTCTGTGGTGTAATTTTATTTGTGTTCCCCTGATGAGGGGTCAGCTGTGGAATTTTAATTGCTGGTTGAATTGTTGAAGTCCGCATCACATATTGGACTAATTGTCTATGTAATTTTATTAATTGTTTTAGCTGTGTTAAAAGCTCTGGTGCAGGCATTCTTTCGATGTCTGGATGTGGTGTGTATCCGGCTAGGACCGTCCACGTTGCTCCTGGTCTACCTAATGGACCGAGCCTGGTGATGTGATTATTATGTTTTAGGGCGCCATTAAATAAGAGCAGATGCTCTTGAAATTTAAGTGGTACTTCCACCTCCTCGAAAGGAGTGTACTCATTAGGAGGGTCCTCTTTGTAATAGTGGAAGTACTTTGTTACAGCATTTGCTGCTGGAAAATGTATCCATGAATAATATACCTCTGTCTGCCGATATTCGTGTGCCTCAATCACGAATATGACTGTGCCACCTCTAGGTGTCAGTCCATTTTCTATAAGTTTTAAAGTTATAGATTTCCTCTTGATGACCGGGATGAGTATTATATCCGGGTCTGTGTCTTGCAGTGCATTATCAGCTGCTGCGAGTTCAGTTGCTCTCCTAACTGTCTCTCTTTCTTCATCACTGTCTACCATTTTACCGACAGGAAGGTTATTTAGTTTGTTTGCAGATCAGGTTTCTTATGGAAACAAAGATTAGATGCACAATATTTTAGAACAGTGTATCCTTCAACGTTGACTAAACCAAGAACCATACATAGGAGTTTCCTCCTGCGAGGTCTGGCGGATATTACCTTTCACCCACTCCAGACGTCTTTGGAGTATTATGGGAAAAGGGGGTCTGAGTGAAAAAGTACGACTGAGTTACTTTAAATGTCTTACGTTAGTTTTATCGCCCTTCCAAACACGTTGGGCGCCATGTAGTGTAGTTCCTATTATCCCAATAGGCTCTGCGCATTGGAATAATACCTTCAATAGTATAGGCATAGACCAGACGTTAACTAGGTCTACTACTGTCAATATTAGACTTAAAGTTTTGGGTTTTGCCAGCTAGCTCAGAGTTCACTAGAAACTTTCTCGAATAGGCAAGGAGGAGTTGAACCTCCCTGGATAGACAAGAAGGGATTTAGTTTCTGACAACCATAGAACATGACAACTTTGCTCTCCCCTAATCAAGAGTATATCTCTAGAGTCGTGTGAAAACAAAAGACGACTTATTTTACTCAGTCAGTACGTGCATTCTTAGTCTCACCAGATTGTAGAGAAAAGGAAGAGACGGGCGTGTTCAATAAAAGATGTTATTTATTGATCAGTCTCTTTTCTCATACAAGAGAAATGGATCGATATTATTGCAATACTTATGGTTAAGTAAAGTGCATACAATAAAAGCAGAAGTATAAAATAATACTGTAAAAACATTGATATGGTTTCTAAGCCATATGAAGGTTTAAAATGAATAAAATGAATACATACACATTTACATTTGACTAATCGTACTCAACTGGTGTTTCTATCTACGCGTACCCCGTGTACCTGACCTAAGCCTAATACGTGGGCGGGAATAGAAAGTTACAGTTTAAGTTAAGTTTGTTTTGCCAAGTGACTGACTAAAGAATTCTCTGCAAGGGGTTATTCAGTTCTGTACCTGGACTCTAGGATGAATGAGGGATGGTATCTCTCGTCTCTGGTCTCGATATCCCAGGCTGCCTGCGAGGGCTACCCGGAAGCGCCGGAGCTGGATTTCTCGGCAGGAGAAAACAGCGTCTCGTTCTCAGCGCGTCAGGAAGGCGGGGCTGCGCCAGCGGGGTCTGCTCTGCTCTGGGCTACGGCAAGTCTGGCTGCTCCGATCTCGTCACCACCGCGTGTGTTTGCATAGGGCAATATCGGTAATATTTATACCTTTAAGGTGCCGAGATTGACGTAAGGATGGACATAGATACGTCAATAAGGATGTCATACGACCTGGTCGTTAGCACATTCTTTTGCTGAAGTTCTCGGTGAAATCAAAACAATGGCCGCAGGGTTTTTCCCAGGTTGTCATAGGTTTGATTTGTTTTGAGAACTCCGTATGCCTTATCAGGGGCTGGAGGAATATCGCTTGTCTAATTAGATGGCAAGCGTTATGACCTAATCAGATAACACGTTCCTGTGCCGTAGTGTGGCTTTATCAGATAACGGTTCCTGCATCATGGGGGTTTTCTGCCTCATGGGATGGCTGCTAGTTAACTTGTTAACCAGAATAGGGTCAGGAATAGGGGGATCGATACAGAACCTATAGGAATACATCACACCCTGACCCAGCGCAGAGGCCAACGCAAACCCCACAAGCCCTCACAGACCACCAGCAAGGTACAACTGGGTCAGGGAAGGCCAGGGAGAAGAGGGAGAGGAAGACTGGGTTCAGTCCGCATGACAACCTGATCGTCGTCACGGAGGCAACAGAATACCACCAGCAACTGACCTACAATCAGACTACCTGGAATACAGCCGGAGTGTCGAGGATGCCAGTGGATGAGGCCAAGAGGCGCTGGCATGACCTGAAAACCTAAACCAGGCACAAAGACGACGCCAACAGGAAGGCAGCAATGGCGACTGGAGGTGGGAGTTCTGCGCCACAGGAGGAGCAGGAGGAAAGGGAGGCCAGTCATCAGTGTGGAGACGGTGCAATGAGGTGAGAGTACGGACACAGCTCGAGAGGACCGGACACAAAAGCAACAGGGTGAGTAACGAACAGGGACTGGGGGGACGGGGGAGACGGGCACAATGGCACACATGCACAATCAAGTAGAGCACACTGCACACCCACAATGACCTAGGATCATGTCCCTCATCCCCGTGGCACACTGCAGCACACAGTGGTACAAAAGGGGGTGGTGATGGACGGAGCATCTGAACCAATCAAACACTCACACCCAGTCAAGAGATCTGGGTTTAATCCATCACCGTTCTTTAGCCCACTCTGCCACCCCAGTTCAGACATGGCCATATGCAAATCAGTCTGACCCTGTGCCTCATGGGAACAGGCCAGCCCGAACTGCCAAGCCATGCCTTCCCTGGACCGGAAACAAGCTTCCGAGGACCCTGCAGCACACACACATAGCAATCACATCACATCCCATGACAATGCGGCACAAAATGCAACACCCACACTGCAGAACAGGGGACACAACTGGGTCCGCACATGCGCAGAAACAGGCCAATCACATTGGACAGAGCAGGGAACTGTGAGATGCAAATGCACGGGTACAACCTCACATCCGTCATGTAGTCCCAATGTCCACTCTCCCCCCCAAATTGTCAGTACCCCAAACAGTCACAACGTACGTTGTCACACAGTCAGCATGTAAACAAGAACAATGCGCAAACATAAATGGCAACACCATGTCAACATGCATCTCCCATTCACATTGCAGAGAGACAAAAAACACCTCCAGCAGGTCAGACCAGACAACCCATCAGTGATCCCAGAGACCACCACCACACCTCCAACACCGACACCCTACAACAGCTCATGGACTTCTCAGGCAACACACCCCCAAGATCAGGGCAGCCAAGCTACATAGAGGGGACCCCAGCCCTTGCACAGACCATGGCTGGCTCCCAAAACTTCACAGAGGCACACAACGCATTCCAATGCCAGGTGTCAGAATGCCCAAAGGAGGTGGCTGAACAGTTGGGGTTGGGCTCAGAGCTCATGGAAGCCGAACTACATCACATACGTGGGTGTTCAAGTCCCATCAGGGACCACCGACAGATACACATGCACTTGCACATGCCCTGCAATGAACCACGCCCAGAGCCACGGAATCATCATTCACACCCAACGCTGAACCTCTGTACGATGGACCAGTCCACTCCTCGTACGCATTGAGTGACTGACAACAAAGCTGCATGTCCAAGGTCTCAGCTGCTGCCTGAGGTGACATGTTTGCGTCCGCTATACACAGCACAATGTAATGCCGCAGGGCCCAGGACCCTCATACATACAACAAGACCACAGGGACACACGCATATATCATGTTGAACTGGCTATGGGTACATGCGCCCGACCCCTTTATTGGCAGGGCCACATGTATGGTGACGTCTGTGCTGGATGTGTGTGGGGTGAGTAGAAGCCTGTCCTCATGGAGAGCTTGGTACTGGTAACAACTTGAACAGTGGACACCAGTGAAATGGAAACAGGAAACACCTGCATAGCAGAGTCAACTACGGAGCAACATGGAGGGAGCCAAAGCAAGTACAGAGGTCAACCAACATGCAAACAGAAGTGTCTGTGATTTGCAGTGAACTGAGGTTGGGGCAATAGAGATGAGCACACTCATGTGAAGGAAATGTCTAGGATTGAGATTTCGGGTCATTCCTGATGCAGCTGCAGTGGAGGGGGGGTGGCGTCACACATGCATCATCTTCCTCATCATTGTCCCCGTTCTCCCGCACTGCCTGAGGTGATATTGCTGGGTGAGCTCTCCACAGCACATAAGCAAATCAGTAATGGACGATGATTCGTGGTGCACTGAGTTAGTAGCACCTGGAGTGCTGAGCAGGGGATCAGGCATCCACGACAGACCTGAGCAACTCCGTTAGTCTGCCAGTACCACTGTTTCGACTCTGGCAAATGGTGGATGGAGTTGGCCCTTGCGATGGTGGCATGTGCCTCCTGCGGTGATACGCCATCCAGTCCGGTCAGTACTCGAGTTGATGTGTGAGCCCTGGTGGTACGCAGTTGAGGCCAGAGGCAGCGGACAGTGCAGGGCACAGGCACATGGCGTTGAGGACCCCTAGGCCATCATCTCAGTGGCCATGCAATATCTCAGAAGAAGGGGTCCAGGACCTGACCAGCACAGAGTTAGTGGCCCCAGATGCACAGCAGCTGGCACAGGCACCCTGCCATGGACGGTGACTTGCGGTGCACTGAGAATGGGCCACGCAGACTGGGCGGGTCCTCAGCGATGTCTGAGGTGAATGGGACGGAGGGTTGGGGGGACAGTGGAAGGTGTCCTCCAGGGCATGATGCAAAGGTCTGATTTTATCTGAAAACAGCATATGGTGGGGTGGGAAGCAACAGCCTCTTTGCCAGAACCGATTCGGTATCGGCTACATGAGGATGGAAGACTATCCCCTAGTCCATAGACTCAGACGCCACCAATGTACGACCAGTGACTGTCCATGTCTTTAACAAAGCCCATTAGCCCACTACTGGAAGTCTACAGAATGAAGGTGTTGAGTTCGACACTATATGGTGCCGAACTTTGGGGATTTCAGAACTTAAGAAATCTGACGCTAGCAGAAAATGAATTTCTGCGAAAGGTAACTAGCGTCCCTATAAGTACTCCTCTAACACCTCTCATGTGGGATCTGGGAAAAAGACGGTTCAAGACCTTGCATCTTTGCGGCCCTTGTGATATTGGCGCCGCCTGTGGACTACAGACGAGCTTCAGCCCTACGCCCAGAGAGCAAGGGAGATAATGAGTAAGGATGGTTGCCAAAAAATATACTGGCTGAAGTCCATTCAGTCACTACTATTTAGGATGGGACTGAGAGAACTATGGGACGACCCAGGAAACGCTGCATTCCCTGCCAAGAAAAACTTGAAGGAAAATTATTGGAAGATGGTAAATGCAGATGTCTGTACAAATGCTCTTTCCTCACACTTAACAGGTCGTTTTCTGGAGTTTAAGGCCCAACCAAAACTGGAAATATATTGGGATGCCATAGAGAAACAGCAGGATAGAAAACTCTATTTTCAACTTAGAGTAGGCTCCCTTCCAGTAAGGTCTTTTACAGCTAAATGGGAAGGCGAAAATGGCATGGATACATTTCCTAAGTGTGGGGAGGAACGAGAGACAATAAGTCATCTCCTCTTTTTCTGTCCCTTGTATACTGCCCCTAGAGCCAAGTGGGTTAAGCCAATTTGAAAATTGCTTGGCACACGTAGGCATGCAGAGGCCCTAACACTCCTATGTACTGACCCTAGCCCTCCAATTGCAATTGCTATGGCAAAATGTTTTAAATGGGCTTGGGTCATCCGTATGCGATCAATGGTGGAAGGGTTTTGATTATTAGGTACACACCAGCATTAACTATGTGTAAATACGTGGTACGTTTTGTTTTTACTTGAGCTATGTGCAATATTCCCAGTTCTGTATAAAAATTATGGATTTCCTTTTGATTTTAGAATTTTATGAAATCATTAAGATTGATATTCAGCAATAGTCTATAGTAGTTTAATTTATTTTTAAATATTTTAATATTTATTGCATTGTTTTTATTGGTTTTTTCATATTGAAAAATGTTTTATGTATGCTTTTATGACTTAATTGTCGAATAAAGTTTATGACTGAGTGTCCATGTCTGTCGGGGAACAGACTTAGTGGCACTGGGGCTGAGAGGGGATGTAGTCTGGAATGATGCCGGTACACTGATATGGACTCCATCATCGCTAAATCAAGACTCTGTGACCTACTGGGCACCAGTGTAGGCTGGAGGCAGCGGTCAGCAGCACAAAGTTAGTGACACCAGGGCAGTTGTCGGTAGTGTTCGATCACCTCCGTAACGATCCTATTCCCTCTGGACTGCAACGCATCATCCTCTTACGCCTCTCCCTGCATGCAATGAAATGTATTCTGCCTCTGAATAATCAGTGCTCAGTTCCAAATCTGTGACGTACTCGTGCGCAGCGTACGCCGAGGGCAGTAGTCCGCGTGGGCCCACAGACACGTGTGGTTGTAATGCTATGCACAGACTTGGTGGCACCACATCAAAGGGAGTACAGTGCTATAAAATCTGCAATGAATACTGTTCTCTGCCATGGTGTAATCAAGACTCAGTCCAAAATGTATGACCTACTTGTCCGCTGTGCATGCAGGTGGAATATGTCAATGGGAAAGGAGTACTGCGGGCCTGTGTTGCGGAGGCCATGATGGTCTGAGGTGGCTGCTAGGGTCGCAGGCCCCGGGCTTGCTGATTGCACCGGCACGTAGTGGGCCCTCTTGAACACACACCGGGGTTGACAGGTGGGCATTGAGGCCTGGATGCGGAGTGGCGGGCAGGACTGGTTCGGGGGCCAGCGTCCCGAGGTGCAGTTGCCGCACAGGATCGCTGGCGACTCTGCTCATGATGACGGCCTCATGCGGGGTGAGAGGCGTCGCCCTGGCAGAGATGTTGGGCATTCTGGAAGTGGACCACACCCAGGGTTATGTGTCTTTTATTCACACCCCTACGCTGACCTTGCGTACGCCGGGCCAGTCCACTCCACTCATGCTTATGGGGGGAATGTAACAAGCTACATTTCCGGGATCTTCCCCACTGGCTGGGGTGACATGGTTGCGTCCACTGTCCACTACACTCCAAACACCTGAGGTGTGTGTAGACATGGATATATGTGTGTGGTCTGTATACTGTAGTTCGGCCATCACATCCATGCCACACTTGGCATTGTGTACATTCTCATTCATGGGCACGTGCCTCCTTCGCACATGCCTGGTCCCCACCTCTTCTGAAATTCAGCTATTGTGTGGCCCAGGTGCCATGCCGTTGATGGCTAGCGTACATTGTTGGCCTAGGTTCCCTTGGTGAGTTGTGCTGTCATGTCTGGTGGGTGTGCATGTTGTATGTGAGCTTGTGATGTTTGCATTCCCAGTGTGGTGAGTTGCATGATTGTGGAGTTGAGGTGTGTGGTGTGTGCATTTGGTATTGGCCAACGAGCAGTGCATTTCCGTAGGTGCCATCCTGGTGGTGCAGGTTGATGATGGACTGTCTGAAGGTGTAGGGATAATGCACCCTGCCTTGGTGGTTTGCGACTGCGTTGGTGAAGATTTCCCGGCGGTCCACTATTGCCTGGACATTGGTGGGATACGTGCGCTTTCTGTTAAGCTTATTGTGTGCAGTGTGGCCAGGGGCCATTTGTAGGAAATGTGTGCAGTTAATTGCCCCCTGACACGTGTGGGAGGCCAGCTTGGTCTCCAGCTGTTCCTGCGCAGTGTGTGGGAAGTATAGATAGTAGGGTTGTGGAAAATGACTAAAATTAGGTATATATAAGCGGTGTTCATTTATGTTCACCACAGCCACTGTTGAAAGTAAAGTGAAAATCGTGAAACAGTGGCCACGCCATCTTGTCCCTTTTAGGCCCCATCATGCACGTAAGTGGCAGCCATTTTGTGTGTCGTGGCCTCTCTGCCCGCTGCCAATAGCCTGCGCGTCTCTCCCCCTCACTCCCCGGCCTCGCAAGCATTCCCCCGCGCCCCGACAGCCCCTGGTCTCTCCTGCTTGGGCCATAAACGCACCTCTAACGCGACCCTGTCCCGAGCCACATCCCGTGCTGAACCCCCTCGCTCTTTCATCTCATTCAAACAACAGGCCCTTTTTGATAACCTGTTCCTCCCTGCCCGATTGTCCGGCCTGATCCCAGGCCATCACCTAGCTCAACAGATGCAGTTTATTGCCCCCTACAGTAGGACCTCGCCTCACATCAAAGGAGCGGGGATTAATCAATGCCTTCACACCCCTAGATCCGACCGATCGCCCACATTCCTGTTCCCAGCGGAATGTCCAGCTGCGCGATAGCCATCATGCTGAGATTTGGGTGGGGACCTCTACTGTAGATATGTGTGAGAACGGGCCTGAACCGGGGATTCCAAAGATGCCTTTTTGAACTTCAAAGCAATACCACGGATGTCATAAATGTAATAAAGCCATAAACCTGTGTATAAGAGGCCAGGCCTCAGAGATGCGGTTAGAGCACCTCGAGAAGATACCCTGTTGTCTGATTTGACGTGTTCTGCTCCGTCGGAATAAACTCCTGTTTCCTGCCTTCCTGTCTTCAGCGCCTGCCTCTTTGTTTGGTAATATCGGATGGTATGAGAGGCGGCTAACACCGGCCAAACACTGAAGGTTCTTGGTCGACATCTGCCCTACCTTTTCACAATTGGCGTCCCAAACGTGGGGCCCATCAGCGACACGTGGATCCAGTGGGAGAGGTCCCAACGACAGAGTGAACGACTGCAACGATCGGGAAGTGCACCTGCCCGATAGACCCTCGTCTGGCAGCCGATCATCCGAACTTCACTGGTTCCGAGCAGACCTCTCTCGAGTGATCTACGGTCCTGACTGGGAACCATCAGGAGTGCCACAGCAATTACGGAGAATAGAGGACGATCAGGCGCTGGAAGCGGAAGACGAGAAACTGTCCATGCGGTCCGGGTAAGGTCATGTAACACGACAAATTGCGAATTGATTGTTTGATTGTTTGAAAATACTAGTATTACTCATTTGATTGTTTCTGAGAGATTCTCTGTCTGCAAACAGGGAAGGATAGGAGTATTCTCTCTTTGCAGATAGTGAAGGGTAGGTATCGCAGGCCTTTGCCCCCTTTGTAATCCGTCGTGCCTGCCTCCCTCTCCATTTGATTGATTGTTATCCAAGCATTTACTGTTTTGGAATTGGTTCTCTTTGGATCATTCTCTATTTGCAAACAAGCACAGAGTCGCAATACTCTGTTTAGTCTTTCCAGATAGTGAAGGATAGGTAACGCAGGCTTTTGCCCCCGTTGTAATCCGTCGTGCCTATTTTTATCCCTCATTTGATTGATTTTTTATCCGAACATTATCGTTCGGAATTGGTTCTCTTTGGGTTATTCTCTATTCACAAATAAGCACAGAGTCGCAATACTCTGTTTAGTCTTTGCGGATAGTGAAGGATAGGTAGTGCAGACTTTTGTCCCCTTTGTAACCCGTCATGCCTATCTTTGCCCCGTTTGTTGGTAGTTGGTTCAGCCCGGACCGCTTATTAGAGGTGAACCATCCGGCTCCACTGGAGGACACCCCTAATAAAAAGGACATATATATAAAAATACGGATTAGCTGCTGTATCGTGCTAGCAAACTATAACATAAAAATCGTTAGGAAAAACAAAATGAATCGAGCAAAATCAGTAGGCCACTGATGGGATCTTTTTGACCCCGCTAAAATAGAAACATTAGGAACAACCCCTCATGAGAAATATGAAACTAGTGAGAAGAGCCGAGCTCGACGCCATGACGGCCGCAAGACAGCTCGGCTCCGCCGCCCACCCCGCCCAAATAACGACAAACCCTATGCAAATATTATAAATAGATACAACACTCCAGCAAAGTAAATGTTAAAACTTTTTATTATACAACTATTTACATGGCAGCCGGCTGCAACATCAATCCCAATGCATTCGCCGTCTGCTTGACGCTGTTCCTGTCCCTCCTTCCTTAAAGTAGCAATGTTGGGCTACTTTGGGCTACTTTTTAGTTGGCTTTGGGCTACAGAAAGTCTACAAAAGCCATCAGCCGGCGAGGTAGCGTCGGTGGAGGACCGTTGTGCGAATAGGCCGGAGGCGACACCACGCGCCGAGGCCCGTCCCCAGATCATCCAGAGGTGATGTCCAGCAAGGTGTGTGCGGGGGATGCCCTGCTGATGGCTCCCCCCTTTGTTGCCTGGCCCGGCTAGCTCAATCGATCGAGCATGAGACTCTTAAACTCAGGGTCGTGGGTCCGGCCATTTTGTATGCCTTCGCCAGGAGATGGCGTGGGGCGCCCGCGGAGAGGCGGCGTGGACGGCCCCCCCCTCTCCCCCCAGGTGGAGGTTCCTCTCCCGCACTAAGACTGCCATTAGCGTTCCACTGAACGAGCCCCCGCGGTTGACTGGCCGGGGGACCCGCTCCGGCGGCTGTGGTGAAGGGCAGCTGCGGGAGTGGGGGGACTCTCAAGATGGCGGCCGGCTCCCCGGATTTGGGCCTGGTCCACTAGGATGGCTCTGGGCTACCATGGAACTCGGAGGCTTGCCTGCTCGGGCATGAGCCCGCACTCTTGAAGACGTCCTCTCAGTTTTAAAGATTCTACGAGAGTCGTTGGCCCTCGACTCCCGCGGGCTTCCGGTGGGGGCAACCGCCACTGTTGCCCGACTATCCCCCATGGATATGCCGGTGCCCCGGGTGACCGCCGCCTTATCCACATCTGATGCCGTAGGAAAGACTGATTCAGCGCATCTGTGGAGGGATACGCCTGCTGTCCCGCTCTCCGGAGTGGCCACAACGTTGTCACAAGATGGTGGTGCTCTCATGCTGACACCAGCTTTTGTCCGAATTACTAAGAGATACTGTAGACTGCCAACTCGATCAGCTCCGGTGGGACCTCAGCGTGACCCGGTAGGGAAGATTTTGCCTTCCTCGCCTTTAAGTCGCGGTTCATGCCGCCTGTCCTTTCTGCTGGCGTTAACGGAATTTTTTTGAACTGCCTAAAGGGATTCTGGTCCGGCCGCTAGTTATTGGAGGCATTCGAACTATACTCTGGACCCACCTGGCCTCGACCAAAATGGCGCCAGTATGGGCGGGACTTGCAACTCCTTATGACGATTCTAGTTACTTAGCCTTGATGTTATGGGGGATGTATGCGGTCTTTGTGCACAAGGCGGGCGGGGAAGTGTACTGACTGGGCATGCGGACAACCCTATTGATGTCGGGTTTTTTTGCTATTGATTATTGTATTATTAAAGCTCCGAAGTAATGTTACTCATGATACTAGCCCATGGTGTGCGTATGGACGATTTTATTGTAACTGATCCTATTATACTTTCAATTATAAAATCAACCTTCACTGATCCTGCAACCGTTTGTCACGTTTAGTTTTTTCCAATTAAATGGCTCGCTCGTTACGTACTCCTATACTACAGTGTAACCTCTCCTTACCTCATGCGTTTCCCGTCTGCCCCGTGGCCGACCTGTATGGTTGGAGGCCCGTATTTGAATGCTGACATTTTTACAATCAAGGTTTTAAAAGAAAAATATATATGGAACTAGCATCATAACAGTCCTTTAGACTGATAGGGTTTTTTTTTAAAATACCATGCTCTGCGAACAGGAACGACCCTATACCACAGTAAACCATTTCTTTTCCTCGAATGAAAACATGAATCCGTCACCCCCCCCACCTTATACTGAATACCCCTGGCCTTTGGCCCTCTCCTACACGCGGTCTGTACTACCGCCCTCGGGCGATCTATGTAATGAACAGACTACCATTGGTCATCCTTGCCGCACTACCAGTTCCTCTGGGCTTCAATGCCGAGACACAAGGGACTGCATCCCAGAGAGATAAGTCAAGTACGTGGTAGGTAAAAACATTTTCGTGTTTATGCGCGCTGATGTGCTTTGAACGCTGCCCCCCCTCTTTTTCTTTTTTGCAGGTTACATCGGAATTTCAGCTGAAGTATGGAGAAGACCTAAAACCGCACCGTGTTCCACGCGAGGAAAATAGGCTAGCTCTGTGAGACAGTACATTATATGTAGGAGCTATCTCTGGGAGCGTGAAAAATTGTATGGTATGAATGTGCGCATGGGCCCTGATTTGTACGGTATGAATGCGTATGTGTGGCGCACGTCTGGGTCAATAAAAGAATGCTTTTTGTATGATTGAGGCGCTGATCGAACGGTTAATGGGATAGGAAAATTAAGCCCGAACATGGTACCTACATGTGAAAGACGAATAAAAATATAGCACTTTCCTTACTTAGGAACGACTCTCTCTGGAGCTAGCGAATGGGAGAGTGGCCTACACCAGAAACTTGAAGGCTTATTTCAGTACGACGAACCCAACCCCAACCGATATCCCAAATGTGCACCCAAAATAATGCGCACCAGTGAGTCAATTTATGTGCTGACTAAATAAGAAAAGTTAAGAGTAACCCAGGTTGGGGTTCATCCAAAATCCCCCTCAGCCCAGATATTAGGGATATTGTTATTTTTTTAGATTTACCCCTTCTTCTTCCACCCTCATAGAAAAGTCAGAATTGTACCATTGCACGTCCGACTGACACCCCTCCTTTACCTCAGCTTGGATCACCATTTGCTAGATGTTGGAAGACCCCACCGTGAGTATAAGCGCGACTGGACTAGTGTCCGACCAATTAAAAAGGAGTAAGTATTTTTGAAGCGAGGTTACTAACAAAAATTGTCTACTATTAGGAAGGAAGGAGAACAAAGAGCTCGACCCCCAAAATGAATTAAAGGGAATACTGAGAATACGCAACATGCATGACAAAGTCCTTTTGCCCAAAATAGCTCTGTGTTCTGTCTTAGGTTTCCGTACTTGATGTATGTACTGTCGCACCCTATCTCGTATTTGTGTGTACGTAAACTATGAATTTATGTTTTCCCTCAGCTTGTGTTTTATACGTGAAACCAACCCGTACTGTTCTATATGTGTGTGCACTGAATAACCTATTATTATACACGTTTCTCTCTCTCTCTCTTTATGTTGTACGTGTGCTAATAGCCTATTTGGTGCACACGACGCTCTCTCCCTCTGAGGGCTCCCTTGCTCCCTTTTGAATAAATGACGACACTGTACCTCGCCGGCACAGGTATAATTGGCTTTAGACACGACAGTGTTTGCACAAATTGACAGAAACAAAACGATCGTATTTTGCCATATTACTACCTCTCCTTTCTGCAAAATGATGGAACTTAATTGGCTGAGAAAGAAAGGACAGGTAAGACGACTAATGTCCCCTAATCTGACCCTAAAAAGGGAACTATATGTCAGTGGCTTTTGTTTTAAGTGCTTTAGTAACACCACCCTCATCATTCGGATTACCACCGCCCATTGCACAAAAGTAGAATGTCCGAAACGTCCCCGTTTTTCCAGAATGGTCCCAGTTCTCTAACCAGCCGTCCCAGAAAATCTTAAAGACTGTAGCTGATGACCTTGTTTTTAAAGATAAATCGTCCAAAAGCTGATAAAAGTTAGCCATTGCTGTCAGAAAAGAAAGAGAAAAAAAATGCTTAACGTATGTCCTTCCCTGGAAAAAGTAGCTGTAAGCCCATGATAATAAGCACTTCACACTTTTTATGAATTAGCAGACCTTGAAGAACAAGCATTTGCAATGCAATAGGTCTCGCATTATTTAAGTTTGAGCTATTATTATTGTAAATGGCAATGTTTTTTGCTTTATGCTATAGTTTTCTTATGTACATAAAAAGCTACATATAAAGTATTTGTTGTTAAAATTATTTATGCAGTATTTAAATTTGTTTGCATAAAAGATTACAAGAATATCTTAGCAAAAAAGTTAAACTTTTTAATGGTAATTGACTAAATGTCCATTTGTACATTTTAATTTCAAATAGGTAAGTGTAAACATCACAAATATATTGTGCAAACAGTGCAAAATATTTTAGCCATAAATATTTTTGTTTTACGAGGTAGTTTGTAAGAAAATGATTGTAAAAGGCAAACACTGTAATTAAAATGTAACATATAACAGTACAGTTATGGCTAGTAAACATACATTAGTAGTATAGTATAATTGTAAACAAGATGTAAATAAGACTACAGAAATTAGCATGAATTATCACTTTAACATCAACTTTACAAACATTTTGAAAACACGATCACAGCTGGTAATCATGCATTGGCTTGTTATTACAAGCATTTCATTTTAATAAATATTTCTGATTCCCAAAAACAAATATGACAGTCTCTCAAAATAATGGCTTTTCAGTTTTAGTTGTATCTTTGATCTCCATGTCATCAAGTACTCATGAATATTACTGCCCCATGGACAGAGTCTGGCTTTACATGTCTACATATCAACATCCAATTCCATGAACACCCATCGCATGCCAGGGATGACCATCACCGCTGGTGAAGAGAAGCACAATTGGGTCAAGAATGCCCACAATACGTTGTGGTCCCATTATACCAGGGATGGGCTCAATAATGCCAAAGATGCCAACATCATGCCAAGCATTGCTAGACTAAAAGTGGGAATAATTCTAACAGGGACACCACCAATAAATTAAGAAGGAACACCATTACGCTAAGGCAAGCATTACCGCCTTCGGGTAAAGTCCGCGCTATATAAAAATGCATAAATACATGAATAAAGAAATACCGCCTTCGGGTAAAGTCCGCGCTATATAAAAATGCATAAATACATAAAAAAATAAATACCGCCTTCGGGTAAAGTCTGCGCTATATAAAAATGCATAATTAAATAAATAAATACATACCGCAAAACATCCTCGTTACTCTGCCGGCCTGCGACCAGGAAGTCAGGCAGGCCGGCGCGACACCCGGAAACAGGAAGTAGGAGGGCGGGAGCCTACCCCGCCTCCCACGGAAGAGCCGCGATTGGAGCCGTGTTGGGAGCAGGGAGCACCGGAGCAGGCAGGAGCCTACCCTGCGCCCCGGTGCCGAAGGAGGGAAGAAGAGTCCTGCTGCCGGGCCTTGCAGCTGAGGAGAGGAAGCCGGTGAGTGCGTTGCTGAGCGGCGGGCGGGCGGAGGGAGAGGAGCATGTAGGCGCGGGGGGGAGGCGGCCTGTGTATGTGTGTGTATGTGTGTGCGTGCGTGTGTGTATGTGTCTTGGAGTGCGTGTGTGTGACTGTGAGGGAGGGGGTGTGTGTGTGAGCGAGTGTCTGTCTGCGACGTGTGTGTGTGTGTGTGTGTGTCTGTGTGTGTGCATGCATGCATGCGCGGTAGGCTGGGAGGGCGGCGCATGCGCAGTAGGCTGGGAGGGCGGCGCAGGACGGAACGTGCGCGTTCGCGCAGCCAAATCCGACTGCTAAAAATCGTGCCAGTTTTGTGTCCCTCATTCCCCGGCATCAGACAGCTATAGAGTCTCTGTCCCTGTTCCAGGGCGAGACCTAAAAATATAGCTCAACAGGATTTGTTTTAGAAAAACACGAGTCTCTACTGAAGGAGCCGGTTTGAATTCGATGAACCATGTAATTGTTGGACATCAGACTTCTTGCCATGCTCGCGAATATAACAGGAATAAACACCAGACAGACATGATGTTTGAAAATAGAAAGATACTTGCAGACCTGCACCACAGTAATGATGCATGAGTTAACAGCATACACCGATGTAAGGATTACTAAGCATCCACCCTATCGTGACCAATAAACGTTTCCCCAACTACTTGGGGTTGGGAGAGAAATTAAAGTGTGTAAACATCTTCCCCTGCCAGTTCTCTAAGACTTGTTTTTTTTGTACTCATTTAAAGATAACGTGCGGTCGTCGGAGGAGAGGGGCCGGACGTGATGCACAGCCTGGCTGCAGATCGGGAAATATCTATGACCTCGACCAAGGTGGAGCCACAGAACAAAGAGTTGCGGGACAAGACACCATTCTCAACGTGGAAAGTGAAGGAAAGAAGGGCTGTCCAGAAGCCTTTGCATGTTGATGAGCTCGTGCCGAAAGTCCAGGCCCATGGTGCCCGATTGATGGGCCCACTTGCTTGAAATTTCTGCCCTCCTTGGTCCGTTTCAGACCTGATCCCACTCCACCCTCTTTTCCCTCGGCCTCCCAAAGCACGCCCCCATCACCCCCTTTTTCCATATGGAGTTTTTGAACTTGACTTAAAGAAGAAACACAGCACAAAAGATAGAATAGGGTTTGTCCCGAAAGAAGAACGGAATACGGGTACCCCGACTAAAGTACCTATGGTAGATTAGTTAGGTAACAGGACAAACAGGACTGTGGTCCGAGAGCAAAGAGTGGCCACACCCTGCAACGCGAAATCTGAATCCGAGCTGGATGCTTAGCTCCACCGCCGGTGCTCAACAGTGCCAACGAAAGAAGAAGAACAATGAGAGCCTACCAGTGATGGCTCGCTGTAATAAGACACTGGAAAGACGAACCCTTTTTTTTAACATTGCCACCCCTTGACTGTCCCTTGTATTAAGTTGAATTCCTCTCCCAACCGCTTTGTATTGATTATCACCCAATTGAGCTTTTCGAAACCTTACATCGGTCACCTTCAACTGTACATGGATAACTAAGAAGGCGTTAACTCTGTATCTTGATGATTGTAGAACACCAGTTATGCACATGAACATGCTGTCTAGTTTTGACCCCCATGGAGTCCAGACCTCAAGTGATAATAGCCCTTATCCTGCCAGAACATTTTTTTTGTATGACATCATGTTTGTATTCGAACGAATCTCCTACATCGTCTAAAGTAATGTCCCCGCCTCCAAGGTCTAACGTATGACGCAGCTAATGTAATTTTGTACGCACTGTCTCCCCGCCCATCACATTGACTACATATGGTTATGTGCGATTCTGTCTGCATTGATAGCAGAATTATTTCCATCTGCCTGTAAATGCATATGGGCTACCAGAGCGAATTGTATAACTAATGTCAGCTTGTACATCCTCACCTGTGACATGAACAGGAATTAACTAACTTATGATAAAAATTGGGGACTGTGGAAAATGACTAAAATTAGGTATATATAAGCGGCGTTCATTTATGTTCACCACAGCCACTGTTGAAAGTAAAGTGAAAATCGTGAAACAGTGGCCACGCCATCTTGTCCCTTTTAGGCCCCATCATGCACGTAAGTGGCAGCCATTTTGTGTGTCGTGGCCTCTCTGCCCGCTGCCAATAGCCAGCGCGTCTCTCCCCCTCACTCGCCGGCCTCGCAAGCATTCCCCCGCGCCCCGACAGCCCCCGGTCTCTCCTGCTTGGGCCATAAACGCACCTCTAACGCGACCCTGTCTCCGAGCCACATGCCGTGCTGAACCCCCTCGCTCTTTCATCTCATTCAAAGAACAGGCCCTTTTTGATAACCTCTTCCTCCCTGCCCGATTGTCCGGCCTGATCCCAGGCCATCACCTAGCTCAACAGATGCAGTTTATTGCCCCCTACAGTAGGACCTCGCCTCACATCAAAGGAGCGGGGATTAATCAATGCCTTCACACCCCTAGATCCGACCGATCGCCCACATTCCTGTTCCCAGCGGAATGTCCAGCTGCGCGATAGCCATCATGCTGAGATTTGGGTGGGGACCTCTACTGCAGATATGTGTGAGAACGGGCCTGAACCGGGGATTCCAAAGATGCCTTTTTGAACTTCAAAGCAATACCACGGATGTCATAAATGTAATAAATTGCAAAAACAACAAGTGATGGACTGAATGTGGATCAATGTCACACACTCCCCCAGTCAAAAGATCTGGGCCCAAATCCATCGTTTTTTTGCACTCCACACCACCCTGGGTTAGACAATGGCGATATGCAAATCAGCTCTGACCCTGTTGCCCCATGGGAACAGTCCAGTCCGAACTACAAAAGCCATGTCCTTCCCAGAACGGAATCAAGCATCCGAGGACCGGACCGGTTTCGAGGTAACACCTCTCTTCAGCCCGGCTAGCTTGATTCCAGTGGTGTGGAGTGCCTGGGACCCACGTCTGGGCATCCCCAGCGCACTTAGGGCGGCAATTGCAAAAACAACAAGTGATGGACTGAATGTGGATCAATGTCACACACTCCCCCAGTCAAAAGATCTGGGCCCAAATCCATCGTTTTTTTGCACTCCACACCACCCTGGGTTAGACAATGGCGATATGCAAATCAGCTCTGACCCTGTTGCCCCATGGGAACAGTCCAGTCCGAACTACAAAAGCCATGTCCTTCCCAGAACGGAATCAAGCATCCGAGGACCGGACCGGTTTCGAGGTAACACCTCTCTTCAGCCCGGCTAGCTTGATTCCAGTGGTGTGGAGTGCCTGGGACCCACGTCTGGGCATCCCCAGCGCACTTAGGGCGGCAATTGCAAAAACAACAAGTGATGGACTGAATGTGGATCAATGTCACACACTCCCCCAGTCAAAAGATCTGGGCCCAAATCCATCGTTTTTTTGCACTCCACACCACCCTGGGTTAGACAATGGCGATATGCAAATCAGCTCTGACCCTGTTGCCCCATGGGAACAGTCCAGTCCGAACTACAAAAGCCATGTCCTTCCCAGAACGGAATCAAGCATCCGAGGACCGGACCGGTTTCGAGGTAACACCTCTCTTCAGCCCGGCTAGCTTGATTCCAGTGGTGTGGAGTGCCTGGGACCCACGTCTGGGCATCCCCAGCGCACTTAGGGCGGCAATTGCAAAAACAACAAGTGATGGACTGAATGTGGATCAATGTCACACACTCCCCCAGTCAAAAGATCTGGGCCCAAATCCATCGTTTTTTTGCACTCCACACCACCCTGGGTTAGACAATGGCGATATGCAAATCAGCTCTGACCCTGTTGCCCCATGGGAACAGTCCAGTCCGAACTACAAAAGCCATGTCCTTCCCAGAACGGAATCAAGCATCCGAGGACCGGACCGGTTTCGAGGTAACACCTCTCTTCAGCCCGGCTAGCTTGATTCCAGTGGTGTGGAGTGCCTGGGACCCACGTCTGGGCATCCCCAGCGCACTTAGGGCGGCAATTGCAAAAACAACAAGTGATGGACTGAATGTGGATCAATGTCACACACTCCCCCAGTCAAAAGATCTGGGCCCAAATCCATCGTTTTTTTGCACTCCACACCACCCTGGGTTAGACAATGGCGATATGCAAATCAGCTCTGACCCTGTTGCCCCATGGGAACAGTCCAGTCCGAACTACAAAAGCCATGTCCTTCCCAGAACGGAATCAAGCATCCGAGGACCGGACCGGTTTCGAGGTAACACCTCTCTTCAGCCCGGCTAGCTTGATTCCAGTGGTGTGGAGTGCCTGGGACCCACGTCTGGGCATCCCCAGCGCACTTAGGGCGGCCATGGAATCAAGCTAGCCGGGCTGAAGAGAGGTGTTACCTCGAAACCGGTCCGGTCCTCGGATGCTTGATTCCGCTAGCCGGGCTGAAGAGAGGTGTTACCTCGAAACCGGTCCGGTCCTCGGATGCTTGATTCCGTTCTGGGAAGGACATGGCTTTTGTAGTTCAGACTGGACTGTTCCCATGGGGCAACAGGGTCAGAGCTGATTTACATATCGCCATTGTCTAACCCAGGGTGGTGTGGAGTGCAAAAAAACGATGGATTTGGGCCCAGATCTTTTGACTGGGGGAGTGTGTGACATTGATCCACATTCAGTCCATCACTTGTTGTTTTTGCAATTGCCGCCCTAAGTGCGCTGGGGATGCCCAGACGTGGGTCCCAGGCACTCCACACCACTGGAATCAAGCTAGCCGGGCTGAAGAGAGGTGTTACCTCGAAACCGGTCCGGTCCTCGGATGCTTGATTCCGTTCTGGGAAGGACATGGCTTTTGTAGTTCAGACTGGACTGTTCCCATGGGGCAACAGGGTCAGAGCTGATTTGCATATCGCCATTGTCTAACCCAGGGTGGTGTGGAGTGCAAAAAAACGATGGATTTGGGCCCAGATCTTTTGACTGGGGGAGTGTGTGACATTGATCCACATTCAGTCCATCACTTGTTGTTTTTGCAATAAATGTAATAAAGCCATAAACCTGTGTATAAGAGGCCAGGCCTCAGAGATGCGGTTAGAGCACCTCGAGAAGATACCCTGTTGTCTGATTTGACGTGTTCTGCTCCGTCGGAATAAACTCCTGTTTCCTGCCTTCCTGTCTCCAGCGCCTGCCTCTTTGTTTGGTAATATCGGATGGTATGAGAGGCGGCTAACGCCGGGCAAACACTGAAGGTTCTTGGTCGACATCGGCCCTACCTTTTCACAGGGTACCAGGCTAATGGTGTCGTCCATGAACGTTGTGAGGGACTTGGTTTGGCCTGGCTGTGTGACTCCTCCGTCTCATGCGGCTGTTTGTTGGAGTGTACCAGAGGCCAACATGTGCAGCATGGCCATCAGTTTTGTCTAAGGTGGGATGTTGGTTGTCCGCTGTGTTGGTACCGTCAGCCTGTGGGCAATGGTGGTCAGGTTGCGGAGGAGGGTTGTCCCTTTGGGCCTGTGGTGGGCAATGACATTCTCTGGTGTTGGATCTGTGTGGTTGGTCCATTTTAAGAGGGTCACTGTCTTTGTCTGTGCTGCCTCAGTGTTGGTCCGGGGGAGGCGGTGGGTGTCTGGGGATGGGGGTGGTCCTGGGGCTAGTGGAGGTGGGTGGTGTGGCCCTCTTGGGTGTTCGGCATGCATGTTCAGTGGCTCCATGGCATCTGTTGTTGTTCAAGGGTGAGTCTGGGCTGGGCCCTCTTTTGTGGTGCAGGCTGCCGTCTGCCTTTGCACTAGGTCGGAGCAGGTGTTAGTTTCCTGTTGCTAACGCGCCTTATCGCCTGTTTTGTGTTCTCATAACAATCAGGCTGGTTGTTGAGAATGTTGTGGAGTGGTGTTGTCTCTGCTTTTTGCTCAGGAACGCCTACTCTGCATCTCATTAGCGATAGTTGCGGGGCTCATCTGTGGTGATGTTTTTGGCGGCTGCTATCACCAGAAAACTGGTGATATAGGCTGTTAGCACCAGCTTGTGAATGGGCAGTAAATGTATTGCGACTTTTTCTGGTATAAAGTGCCAATAACTCGGCGATATCTCCTTGAGAATATGCCCCCCTGTATTTAAGCTTGTATGCACATAAGAGATCTAAAATGCAAAGCAAACAGTCAACCAAATCCAAACACAGTGCACTGAGTGCTTGGAGACAAAATAGGGAGTAGGCTCTTCCAGCAATGGCAATCCATCTTCAGTCCAGAACCCAGGCCAAGTGAGTGTGAAGTAAATCCTCAGGCAACCACCCTCTTTACTTACAAATACAATATTTCATGATTAACAGAGCTCATGGACACATACAGGTTAGAAAAACTACAAAATTATTTTATTATCAATGTTCAAAAATATACACATGACATGACATATACATAAATGTATGTAAAATACAGCTCTAAACAGTCCAGTACCATCATCCACAACTGTCATAACCCATACAAATTCATGAATTTCACATAATAAACAAATAATGAAGCTCCAAAATATTTAAATATCAAGTTCATGTTGATATGTAAGTCCTAATCTGAAAGATAACAATTCAAGCATACATTTTCTTATATAGTTCAAGATATGGCACATGACACAAATTTCAATAGCCAAATAACATCGACAATTGATTATTGTAATGTAGCTGGAGTGAATGATACACTCAGAAGATCTCTCTACGCATTTTCGGCTCACAGGCCTTCATCAGGAGAGCCATGTTTCACTGGTTTGGATAATACCTAAAGATCTACAATGAAAGATATAAAAGCTCTGAAAATCAAACGAGTTTGAATGAGGCAATGTGTGTAACCAGTAACCGCACATCTAGATATTGTCCATAAGTCATACTAGTGATTTATCCAAGAGAGATCTACTGAGTGTATCATTTAATTTGAGATGTCTTAAGTGATGCCATCAGCGATGTTACTGACTATGTCATGAGTGATGCAATATGTGAGGTCAGAATATGTGGAGAAGTGTGGCTCAACGGTTAGAGGCGGCAGACCCGGAGGCTGAAGTCGGCCCGGGACCAGGGTTCAATTCCCGACGCGGCTGGGTGCAGGATCAATGTCAGCGGGCCCGATAAATCTCGCCTCGGTGCCACTCTAACCATGGGGTCCCACGCTGCAACTCTGGGCAATAGCTTGCTTAATCTCCACTCTGGCCCCATCACTGCCGGGGATGCCTGGCTTCACCTTGGGGATGCCCAGTAAAGGGACCATCTCACAGGGAAAGCCAGGACGGGTTCCCCTGTGGTACAGCGCTGGGACGCTCCAGGGTAACCACGCGCTTTACAAATCCAACATTCATAAGCAGTGCACTGTGGGGCTTAAGATATAGCTAGCTCAGGTAACTATAACTGCTGAATGTTACTGGTTTTGATCTAGTAATATGTGACCTAACTTTAACATCCCTGCAGACTTTGTTTTTGTAAGTGAATTCATATGTTTTTTAAAATTCTATTTCCTACCTATAACATCCCTGTGACTTTTGTTTTTTTCAGTGAATTTCTGAGTGCATGATGGTCTGAGTGAGTGTCTCAATGGGTATGTGAGTGTCTCCGTTGGCCTGGGTGTGGCTGCATAAGTCCCTCACTGGGTGTGAGAGTGGGTGCATGGGTGTCTGAGTGGTCTGAGAGTGGGCGTGTGACTCTCTGAGCAGGTCAGTGAGTGGACGCATGAGTGTCAAAGTGGATAAGTGAGTGTGTGCTTGAGTGTCTCAGTGGGTCTGCGATTGCATGCATGAGTCTCTCAGTGGCTGTTTGACTGGGTGTGTGAGTATATGAGTGGGTCTGAGAATGGATGCATGAGCCTCTGATTGGGTCTGTGAGTAGCAGTATGAGTCTCTTAGTAAGTCTATGAGTGGATGCAAGGGATCCAAAGTGGGTCTGTGAGTAGGTGTGTGAGTATCTGATGGGGTCTTTAAATGGGGTCATGAGTGTCTGATTGGGTCTGTGAGTGGGTCTGTGCGTGTATGATTGGGTTTGTGAGTGGGTGCATCAGTGTCTAAGTGGGTCTGTGAGTGGGTGTCTGAGACTATAGATCTGTGAGTGGATGCATGAATCTCTTTACATTTGTTTACATTTTTCACTTGTATCCATAAAGTCTATCTCAACGTTACATGGGCCGCAGCGAATTTGCAAATATGCTGAATGGGAAAACATTTTTTTTGCCATATTATAGTTATAAAGGTTCGTCAAACACCCCTATGTTCCGCTCATGGGTTCAGGGCACATACAACCAGACCCCTCATGCTAACATTTGTCATTTGGTTTGAGCCCTGAGGACTGTTTTGATGAGATAAAATGGCCTCAACAGCGCTCAAGTTATGGCCAGCCAATCACGGCATTCCTGTTGGAATGCGCAGTCACGTTTGACAGCGAAATCGTTGCAAATTAGCCCACAATTGCAAATTTCCTCATTTGAAATTCTTTATATTTCGCAACAACTACTGAGTAAATTTGCAAAAAGTAACTGAAAGCATGATGTGATAACTAAAATCTTCTTTTCTGGCAAATTTGGTGTAATTCTACCCAGCGGTTCAAGCCGTAGTCTTGTCTAAAGCTCCTATTGGAATTAACATAGGATATTAACTTTTTTGACCCCGCCCCCCTTGTCTCGGCCCCCGCTTCACAGACCACCCCAAAACTTTCCAAACAGAACAAGCTTTACCAGGGCACCTTTTTTTAGAAAAGTTTGTGAAGATTCATCAAAGGACGATAAAGATATAGACACTTTTCCTATGGAAATATGGTCCTAACTATAACTACCTACTGGTGGCTAACTATAACTTACGCCCTCATAATGCACTGCTTTTGACTTAACATATTACATCACTCATGACAGGGTCAGTGACATCACTGATGAACTCACTGATGGCATCTCAAATGACATCACTGATGACATCACTGATGACATTACTGATGACATCATCCAGTGAGTGAAAGTGTTTTATAAATCTTTACTGACATGTAAAGATATATAGTAAGCTACTATATCAGTTAAATTACTATTCTTTCTGTACTGTATGGCTGTGAGACTGTCGGAAAATGTGACTGTATAGGTGTGTGAGTGTGTATGGGTATATAAATGGGTATGTGAGTTGGTGTATTGGTACGTGAGTGGGTGTGTGAGTGGCTGATTTGGTGGCTGAGTGTTTGTGAGTAGCTATATGGGAGAGTGAGTGACTGTGTGAGTGGCTATAGGGGTGGGTATATGGTTGTGTAAGTAGCCGTATGGGTGAGTGAGTGACTGTATGGTTGGATGTGTGGGTGTGTAAGTAGCTATATGGGTGAGTGTGTGAATGTGTGAGTGGCTGTATGGGTGGGTGAGTGGCTGTACAAGTGGCTCTATGGGTAGGAGAGTGGGTGTGTGAGTAGCTGGATAACTGAGTGAGTGGCTGTGTCAGTGGCTCTATGGGTGGGTGAGTGGGTGGTTGAGAAGCTAAACAGGTAGATGAGTGGCAGTATGAGTAGCTGTATAGGTGAGTGTTTGGCTGTTTGAGAGAGTGTTTGGTTAAGTAATCTGGTGTGTGAGTAGCTGTATTGGATAGTCAATGTGCGTGTGATTATCTGTATAGGCGAGAGTGCAGGTTTGTAAATGGTTGTGAGAGAGCGCAAACTGATTTAAATGTATGAGTACATCACACTTACCTGTAGTAAGCACAAATCATGAGGAGAAATGCCATGAGTGCTAATAGTATCTGCAATTATATTCTGAATGTATAGCTAATGTAGAGATTTAAGTAGAAGTGGAACTAATACAGAAATGTGTGACATTATATGACTTTATTAGACGTGATTATTTTTGAATCCATGTCGTGAAGCTGCTAAAACATAAGATGGTATGCGGTTAAACGCAGAACGTGGTAGGCCTCAGGGCCAGAGCTGGAGGGAAAGGGAAGGTGGTTCTTTTCACGACACAGATTGTTTTAAGGTTTTTGGTCATTGCATTAAATAGGCCATGATTTATAGAAATGTTTACTTAATAGTAGAATAAGAGTATTAACATGCTTTAATTAAATGAAGAAGTTGAATGCTATAATCATAATGAGAAATATTGTAGGCCTGAAATGTTTTAGCATTGATTTACACGTACATGTCTGGGCTGAGAAATGTTGCAAGCCTTTTTTCTTTTTAAAAGGATATGAGAGTTGGGTTCTTGGCTGCAGATATCTGTCTGCAAAGGATAAGGGGGGATCCAATTATAAATGAATGAATAGAGGTCTGTTCAGTAGACGGCCCAGACATGGAGGAGGGTTTTGGAATGTTTAAGGGGTATCAGCGGGCCGGAGAAGAGTCTGAAAAGCAAGGTCAACTCTAACGTCTGAGGCCCAAGACAAAGCATCATGGAAAAAGCCAGAAGTTGCACCACGTGAGGGGCGTTCCACAAGGGGCGTCTCAAATGTTGTTGACTGTTTTGTATTAGGGACAGCACCCCTGGGTGGAGTTGAAACAGAGACCTGAGGACCCCTAAGAGAGTGGATGGGTAGGCAGAGAGGGGTCATGATTGGAGAACTATAGGTTTTCACCAAGAGACTTAGAGTGGGTGACTTCCCTTGGGGTCATTCACTGCTGACACCTTTGTTAGGTTGGGATTTGGTTAAGTAGGGATACCATCTAGAACAGGGTAGGGACGCCTAACCTGTGTGTTTTTTCCTCCAACCTAAATGAAGGAGAGATATGCGTCTATGCTGATAGCTTTACTATTCTTAGAACTTGTGTTAGTGATTTCTGTTGCTCGTCTGAGGGCTTTTCGAGAGCACATGTATGTAATTGGACCTGTGTATCTCGTGAATCTCATTCTGAGATGCCTGTATTTGCAGCTCATTATATCTTTACAATAAACTTTTGAAAACTAGAAGTTGTCCGTGATCTTTGAGAGTAGAGTCCTTTCTTGGGTGAACTAACTTGGAAATAGGTGCACTTTCTTTCCTTACAGACAGGCAATAAAGGTTCAGTCGACCAGATCGAGGTTTGGATCAATAGATATAAGGTATCGATCAAAATCTCGCCCTTTCAGTTGGTAGCTATAGAGGATGGTTGCCTTCTTGAGGACGGTGACCTAGGCCAGGTTAGCTTACCCCAAGGCCCCTAGAGATCGATGATTGGAAGAACAGCCCGCTGGAGAAGATCCGGATGACGTGAGACAGAAAAAGCAGCAGTATCGGTTGAGAGTGAGTATAAAGGGTTATGCGTGTTAGATTGCGGTGTTTTGTATTGTATCTATGTTGTAATGTCTGGCGGAGTTGAATGTCTGTAGAGTGACTGTGGAACAGGTTGTGAGCGCGCGCAACCGGTGGAAATCTTAAGTTCAAGGAGAGCTTAAGTGGTTCGGGTGTATCGGACACCCAGAGTAATTGTCAACTAGTGTGAAGGGGGTCATGAGGTACCATTGATCACCCGAGAGACCGAGATAGGGGGAACGTAAGAGTGAGTGCGTGAGTAACGGACGCTGGTCGGAAGTTACGGTGTGTGTAAGCAACCTATCAGAGAGACGATAAGACATCTCGTCAGTTGTGTTGACAATTACAGATAGACTGTGGACGTACAGTCGAGAGAAGTGACCGCTTGGTCGGAAGTAGTCATTTTTCGGTGTATGAATGGGACGCATGCATAACCGGGAGACGAGTTGAGAAAGGAGGGGTGCTGCTGCGAAGCGGAGAAAAGAGACGTCAGGTGGTGTCGCGCAGTGATTGGCTGACCGGAGAAAGACCGCGCTGTGATAGGCCAGCTAGCGAAGACGTCAGAACAGGGTCGCGACGTGATTGGCCGACAGGAGAAAGACCGCGCTGTGATAGGCCAAGCTAGCAAAGCCGCGACAGGATTGGTGGATTGTCATCAGGAAGTAAACAGAGTAGCGAGGCTGGATTTTGTGCGCATAATTATGAAGTGTTTTAAATGGTTGAAAGCGTTGTTTAAGAAAGAGAAGCGGGGATCGTATGAAGGGGAAGAAGCCCCGCCGGAGGGTACGCCAGCTCGTTACATGGCAGTAAATGTTGGGTTGCATACGATCCTTTGGATATCAGAGTGGAGTAAGATTACTGAAGGAAACGAGGAACTGACGTTCCCGAAGTATGGGACGTTCAGATTAGAGGTGTTACATCGATTAAAATCAGTCATGACCTCAATTAGACCCTTGCCTAGACCAACCCAGTTTGAAGCTCTTGAAGCATGGATTAGGGCAGCGCATGAAAAGAATATGAACAGACGACAAGAAAGGGTGAAACGATCGGTAAGGGCAGTACAGGATGCCAGGTGGGATGCGGATGCTAAAAGATGGAGAGTGCATAACATGGAAATAAATAAACTGTACCCAGTGTTAGAGGCGCCAGTAAATAAAAGCCCCATAGAAGAAGATGATGAGAGCGAAACAGAGGATAGCCTGATAAACAGATTATTGACAGACAGGCCACCCCCGTATAATAAAGCAGGGGGAGAGGTCGAGAATACTGAAGGAGAAAAGGGGGGCATTGCAGGAGAGCATAGACCGCTTCCCAGTTCACAGTGGGATCCTGAGCCAAAGAAAGAGCTGTCCCAGCCTAATCAGGTGCAACAGGTAGTCGGTAGGTTTGTGGTACAAAGAGCGCCGGAAACGGAAAGTGCCACATCCTACCCATTACCAGATGCACTACAAGTACCTGTTACCATAGGTCCTATAATATCGATATATGACCAAGAAAGAGCAAGAGGGGAGGAACGGGTACGGAAGGACAGAGAAAGAGCAGAGAAGGCAAGGAGGAACGATACCACTAATTCCCCAAGCCAGATGCCGATACCCAGAGAATGGAGTACCCCGATGCACACAGCAGGGGACCCAGGAGGAGATCCTGGGGGCCCTAGATGGCCAATGGACTTGAGGGGATCTGGACGAAAATCCTTTCAAGAGCTAAATGAGTACATGAAGCAGTGGGATGAGGCAGTGAAGGCTCAAAAGAACATCAATGCTGCAGAAGCAGAAAGGGAAAGTCAGGACAGCAGAGCACGGACTCACTGCGGGGCTGGGGAGAGTAGCCCGGAGTGGGACTGTAGAGGGAGTAGGGGAGTCACCCATTGGGCCCGGAGTGGAGGTAGAACAGACCTGGAAAACGGGGGCCCCGGGAATGAAGGGGTGGCGCGCCCAATACTCAGTGAAGGGGAGAGGAGAGCGCAAGAGTATAGAAACAGCTTTAAATGTCCACACTGTGTGCCCGGCACCAGAGAACTGAATGAGAGTTGTGAGAGGTCGCACCATAGTCCCTGTGATGACGGCAATGAGCGCAGCCCAGGGAACATGGGGAACCAGGAAGGATCGTATCGGATACTGAGCGATACGAGGCAAAGGGAGTGTAGCGACCAGAGGGGAAATAACAGAGAGATGTGCGGTGAGAGGAGAGAAGAAGAAGAGAGTGGGCAGAGAGAGAGTGGGGGTAACAGGCCCGTGTTCCATCACCTTCCTAGATCGGATGGACGAGCATGGGACCTGGAGAGATGGGAGCGAGGGAGACCACCCATTAACTCTCCCGAGCCCAAACGCAGAGCTAGAAGTTGGGATGGGAGGGAGACCAGTGAACCCCCTCCGAAAGACATGTTGCGAGCTGAGATAAAAGCCAAGAGACTCGATGTCTCCAGTTTAAGGTCAGACCTGGATGACATGGTAGATGGTACCCTGCCTTTAGAAAGAATGGAAATGTATGAACAGGATGAAATACTGTATATGGCAAAGGACATTACTCGAAAAGCGAGAGCAGTCCATGAGAAGTTAGTCGAACTAGCAGGCAAATATATGGTGGATCTGTCAAGAACCAAGGCATTACAGGGTAACCACAGGCTACATTACTCAGATCGAGACCTAGATGAGAGGAGAACGATTGGGCTGAAAACACACATAAGGGAACTGATTACTGGAATAAGGACATGGAGAGCACTAGATAAATGGGAAGAGAGGTGGTCTAAGAAAGGGACCGGCAGGAGAAGCATGATTGGTATGACACCAGGACAGCAGGGAATAGAAGCTTACCCTTTGCGTGAAGTTGCAAATGGGAACTATGTACATGTCCCTTGGAGTAGGGGAGATTTAGCTGCTTTTACCACCTCTTTCCCCAAGTTACGAGAGAACCCAGTGGAGTGGTACAAGCAAGTGGAGAGATTTGTAAAAATCTCAAAGGTCCTTTGGATAGATCTGAACACGCTGTTTGACATTGTAGTACCAGGCGATCTGTGGACAGCATGCAAGGTTAGCGCTGAGTGGCCCACAACGGAGCCAGAGAGAGATGCCAAGACTAATGGGCCGTCCGAGATTGTGATGGCAAAATTCGAGAGAGTGATGACTTGGCTGAAAGAGAAGGTGCCAATGCAAGACATAGATTGGGTCAGAATAGACCGAACAAGACAGGAACCCAAAGAGACAGTTCATGAATATTACGAGAGATTGCTGAAGGCGTTTAAACAGTATAGCGGCTTGGATGTAATGGATCCAAAAGACATAGGGCAATTCGTGTCCAAGTTCGTCCTGGGACTGAGACCGGATATTAGTTTAATGATTCAGCAACACTCGATTTGTTGGCAAACTAAACCCCTAGACGAAATACTGAGATATGCCAGGTACTGCTGTGATGAGATAGACTCCAAGGCTAAGAAACTAAAAGAAAAGCTGATGGTGGTACAGATGCAGGCAGCAGGAAAGGGGGGACCACAGCAACAGCAGCAAGGGACAGGTACCGGAGGAAAGAAGCAGTACAGTCAGAACAAGGGTAATGAGGAGAGTTCCACCTTTAGACCTAGAATAGACATAGCTACCTTGAAGAAAACGACTAGGTGCCACCAGTGCAACGAGTTGGGGCATTGGAAACGCGAGTGCCCTTACAATGTAGAGATAGGAGAGCAAGAGATAGAGGAGGAAGAGGTCCAGAGCGCACCTACAAGAGGGGTAACGCCATATCAAGGAAAGGTGCTCAAAGGGGGGGGGGCTCCTCCCCGAGCCCAGTTCCCGCAACCTCCTCGAGTAGGGAGTATGGGTAAGACCTATAGACAAATGCCCCTGTTTGTGGAAGGTGAAGAGTGCTATTATGTGGACCCATTAACCGGACAGAGAGTGGAAAGAGAAGACTGCACCCTCGGGGCAGCCTTAGAGGTAGATCAGAGGGGACCCTATGTGGAAGCAGAAGTAGCAGGGTGCCCTACGACATTTCTGGTGGACACAGGAGCCACTAGATCCACGATCAGATCAGCTGCAGTTCCAGACCTGCCCATGTCTGGAGAGACCATACAGGTGGTAGGGGTCGCAAACAGGAGAATAACCAGCCAATTGACAGAACCGGTGCAGGTGAAAATAGGGAAGTACAGCGATGAGCACCAGTTTGTGGTTTGCGATTCTAGTCCCGTGTGTCTGCTAGGAAGAGACCTGTTGTGTAAATTGAATTGTACTATATACTGTACACCTCAGGGAGTGGAGGTATTGACCAATGATGATGATGCAGATTTCAAAGTTGCAAACTCTAGAATATGCGTGGAACTGTACCCTACTTTAACAGTAGACGAGCTCCCCTGGGACTTGAGAGAGACAGTGTCACCAGAAGTATGGGATTTCACTGGGGAAGAGATTGGATTGGTCAAAGGGGTGGACCCAGTGAAAATTATAGTGAAACCGCATGCTGAGTTCCCAAGAACACCCCAATATAAATTGACTCCAGAAACGATTGCAGGCATAAAACCCGTGATCGAGTCCATGATTAAACAGGGAATACTGAAAGAAATCGTGGGTAGTCCATGTAACTCCCCGATTATGGGTCTACAGAAACCAAATGGGAAATTTCGGATAGTGCAGGACCTTCGAAAGATTAATAACATAGTCGTTTCATGTTGTCCAGTGGTACCGAATCCATCAGTGATACTGTTTCAGATTCCATTCCAAGCAGAGTGGTTTACTGTGATCGATCTTTGCCAGGCTTTCTTTTCGATCCCTTTGGACGAAGATAGCCATTTTCTTTTCGCATTTAAGCTGGAAAATCGCGTCCTAACATGGTGTCGTATCCCTCAGGGGTATACAGAGAGCCCATCGATCTTTAACCAGCTTTTGAAGAAAAATCTTGAAAGTCTAGTGCTGCCCCAGAAGTCAGTTCTGGTCCAGTACATAGACGACCTCCTTGTGGCGTCAGAAACAGAAGAAGCTTGCAGGGAAGACTCCATTGCTTTGTTAAATCACCTAGCTGCCAATGGGCATAAGGTATCCCCGGGAAAATTGCAGTACTGCCTGACAGAAGTGCAGTATTTGGGACACAGAATAGAGAAAGGCAAACGAAAAGTGTCACCAGACAGGATAGAGGCGATCATGAAAATGAATGCGCCTAAGACACAGAGAGAGGTCAGGATGTTCCTAGGGATGGTGGGTTATTGCCGACAGTGGATCGTGAACTTTTCACTGAAAGCAAAGCCCTTGCAAAAACTGACGCACAAAGAGGTGAGCGATCCGGTACCATGGGACAAAGACTGTTTGATGGCGTTCCTACAGCTGAGAGAGGACCTGTGTCGTGCTCCGGCATTGGGAATGCCTGATTACAATAAACAATTTTTTCTTTACTGTTGTGAGAGAGAAGGTTGCGCGTTGTCTGTGTTGGTCCAAATCCATGGGAATGCCCGTAGACCAGTTGCTTATTTCTCGGCTACTTTAGACCCAGTAGCCGCAGCGTTGCCCGGATGTCTCAAATCCGTTGCTGCAACGGGTGTCAGCATTGAGAGATGTGAAAATATCGTCATGGGGCACCCGTTAGAGGTGTGCGTGCCACATTCTGTTGAACTGTTAATGACCAGGACCAAAACACAGCATCTGACCAATAGCAGGCTCACGCGCTATGAGCAAGTTATTCTTGCTGCAGAGAATGTGACCCTCAAGAGATGCTCTGTTTTGAACCCTGCTACATTGATGCCACTTCCAAATGATATCGATGATGATGATGAATATACAGACCATGACTGTCTCGATGTGACTGAACTATGCACCAAACCCAGACCCGACATCGTAGATGAGCCACTAACCGACCCAGACGAAGTTTTCTTTGTCGATGGCTCATGTGTAAGAGACGAAGTTGGGCAGTTGAGAGCAGCGTATGCTGTTTGTACAATTGAAGGAGTTGTGGAAGCAGGGTGCCTGGAAGGAGTAAACTCCGCTCAGGTAGCCGAGATTATTGCCCTGACACGTGCTTGCTTAGCAGGCAATCAAATTCGAGTCACCATCTACACCGACAGCCAGTATGGGTATGGGGTAGTTCATGATTACGGGCAGTTATGGTCTCAAAGAGGGTTCATGACTTCTTCAGGCTCTCCCATTCGCAATGGAGAGTTTGTGCGCCTGTTGTTAGAAGCATTGCAATGTCCAGCAAGTATCGCAGTTGTAAAGTGCATCGCACATACCAAAAATGAGGACTTTGTTTCGAAAGGCAATAGATATGCTGATGAAGTTGCACGGTATTGCGCGGAACAAGGTTACTCTTTCACAGAGGTGGAAGTGGGTGGAATAAATGTAAGAACTGAATTAGCCATGATACTGGAAACTGTTGATACTTGGGATGAACTGTCAACCATGCAAGAAAATGCTCCTGATTCTGAAAAAGAAACATGGGAAAAGGCAGGATGTGTAATGGGTGAGACCCATTTTTGGGTCTCAGCAGACGGCAGAGCAGTGTTGCCCAATGAGATGGTGAGTCCAATGGCTAGACTCATACATGGTCCAGTACACTTAGGGAGAGATGCTATGCTGAGAGTGTTTAGACAGACTTGGTACAATCCTAAGTTTAGAATAGCAGCAGAAGCAGTGTGTCAGCGTTGTGTGACCTGCCAGCAGCTGAACGTAGGGAAAAGAACACCAGTTGCACTAAGTCACATAGGAAGGTCTGGAGGTCCATTCAATAGAATGCAGATAGATTTCATTGAAATGCCAAGGTGCAACCGCCTCCGCTATGTCCTGGTGGTTGTTTGTGTGTTCTCCAGATGGGTTGAGGCATACCCTACACGTAGGTGCGACACCCTCACAGTGGCTAAGTTACTGCTCAGAGAACTCATACCTCGCTTCGGGGTGCCGGCCTTTTTGGAATCAGATAGGGGAACACATTTTAACAGCGAGCTTGTGAAGATGATTTGTGTTGCGCTAAATATTGACCAGAAGCTCCATTGCAGTTACCGACCAGAAGCCTCAGGAATTGTGGAACAAATTAATGGCACGATCAAGTCCAGAATAGCTAAAGTTTGCTCCTCAACGACCCTGAGTTGGCCTGATGCCCTGCCATTAGTTCTCATGAGCCTTCGTAGTACCCCAGACAGAAGAACAGGGTTGTCACCACATGAGGTGTTAATGGGGAGAGCAATGAGGCTGCCATCTATTCCAGCTACTGCACTGTTAAATATCACAGATGATATGATCCTGGACTATTGTAAGGGGCTGTCTGACGCAATGCGTTCTGTGTCTCTTCAGGTACAGGCTGCCGAGGTTCCAGCGTGCCAGGGCCCTTGCCATGACCTGTATCCTGGGGACTGGGTCCTGGTAAGAAAACACGTGAGAAGAAGCTGTCTGGATATTCGTTGGCGTGGGCCCTTCCAGGTCATCCTGATCACCAACACAGCTGTAAAGGTGGGAGGCCTGCCCAATTGGATCCACGCGTCACATACGAAAAGGGTTCCAGCACCTCTGGAAACAGCTCCTCTCTCGGATAGACGTCCAGAAGAGGACCGAGAAGCCATAGAGGGGGCTAGCCAAGCTGTAGAGGTGCCAGCGGAAGCAGGGAACGAGTCTGACCAGGCTGAGGACGGTCAGTACAACAGCGAAACAGACGACGCTACAGAAGGAGAAGACAGCTGGGAGTACGAGTCTGACCCTGACAGGTCTGAAAGAGAGCGAGAACAGACCAGAAGGAGAAGGAGTAGAAGGGCACGTGGAGAAGCTAATTGGCCGCAAAGAAGGAGCTCTAGCCTGAGGTCAACTCCAGAGTTAACCCTTCCTCCAATATCAGAAGACTCAGACCCAGAAGAAGGTGCTCAGGGCGCTGAAGCACCGGACCGAAGAAGGTCAAGAAGAGTGCGTGTGCCCAACAGAAGATACTCCACACCTGAGTGGACATATCTGGCGACAAATGTCTGTGAAACCGGAGACAGGGAGGATCCGAGCGGTGGTGGTGTCCAGTTCTGAGCCCATTATCACCGTGGAAATACGACTGTTGGTACCCGGTGTCGAACAAGAAGGGTCGCTGACATTCGTGCTCCCCAGACCTCCCCGCCTCAGCAAGTTAAAACATATGTTTCTTACCGAATTGCAATTCCCCGACTTTGGTACAACGATAACAGCACATGAAGAGCACAATCTTCGCTTGGAAATACTGAACTATGCTATTGAAGCCGCAACCACAAATCTGATAGTAGATTGTTAAAGGACTTTGTAAATAAAGCAAGCCGGAAAAAAAAAAGAAGATTACCTAGCGCCCAGGAAGCAGTGAATTGTAGGGAACTTCCCTTGAGTTGATGGAGAAGGGCTAGGGTTGTCTTTTTTGAACTGTTGAAGGACTTTTGCGAAGAAGGTTGTCAGCCTCCAGTTGTGTGGATTCTAAAGACAAAAGGATTGAAAAGAGACTGTAAAGGAACGAGAGGAAAATAACTTTTTGCAAAGATAAAGAGGGAACTATATAGTCTGACGAAATGGAGGCCGGCACCCCGAACCGCAGAGCTAAATGTATAATAGGTACACTAATAGTAGGAGTGATAATATTAATAGCTTTAGTGGTAACAATTTCTTATGTAAAGGGACATGAAGAAGAGGTAAAGGTAACTGATGTGAGTTCTGCAGGAACGCTTACACCCACTGTTGCTGGTGAGAAAAGGGAAAACACTCAAGAGAAAGCGTTATTGGCTGCAGAAGCCCGCAGGTTACATGTAGACGAGTCCCAAGGAGACTTTAGGTCGAATGCTTATGCTAAACTTTTGTATGAATACGTGGATGCCATGGAGGTTAAGGATTGCTACGTCTGCATGCAGTTGCCTGCGTCTGTAGATGAAGGAATTCGATACCATCACCTCCCTCTGACATATGGCATTACATGTAGCTTATTGCTTAGTATATTTTATGAGAGAGATAGCTTTGAATACTATTTCTCTAATTATGATTCAGTGTTGCCAGAAGTCCCAAATTATAAGCAGATGAACAAATGGGACTACTGGAAGAGTGAAGACAGATTGGCCAAGTTCTTCATTCCTTGGATTACCTTAGATACTTCACATGCCCGTAGAAATAACCTGACATGCAAGGTGTCAGAAGTCGAGAAGAAGTTCATAGGGCAGGTGGATGATCGTTACAGGAGACAAAAGATTTTGAAGAAATCAGGACAAGGGAAAATAGATTGGACCGAGGAAGAGAAGTCACACAAGAGAAAGGGTAGTAGTGGTCCAATAGCTTTAGATAAAGCGCAGAGAGGAAAGTTATGTCTTCACCGAGCCAAAACGTATTATGAAAATGTATACGTGGGTGAAGTTGACTGTGAACATGCTTTTAATTTAGAATACTACACTAAGGATTTCCTGAAGGGAATGCAAGTGATTCCAAATGTGTATTTTGTATGTGGAAGAAATGCTTACGTGAGACTACCTGACAATTGGTATGGATCATGTTACTTGGCAATTGTCTTCCCCAAAATATATCATGCACAAGACTTATTGATCATTGAGGGCCAGACATCATCGAGGGGAAGGAGAGATTTAGGCGATGCAGAAATGGTTGGAGATGTCTTTGGAGCTATGTTTCCTCTTTTGGGAATAATCCTTAATGATGTTAAAATTAGACGACTGGCAACAGTTGTCGACAGGTTGTCTGCCAGCACTGCTCAGTCCTTAATGCTGGTAGAAGGAGAGATGCAATCGATAAGGGCTATGGTTCTTCAAAATCGTCTTGCATTAGATGTCCTATTAGCAAAAGAGGGCGGAGTCTGTAAGGCTTTGAAGGTTCAGGAATGTTGCACTTATATTCCAGACCTTTCAAAACCCCTTGGGAAAGTTATTAAGAACATAACTAATATTCACAAGGAGATCGAAGACTTGAGTAGAGAAAATGTCTGGGAAAAGGTGGGCCACGGAATGAGTGCAGTTGGAGGGTGGTTTTCCACCTTAGGAAAAAGCTTTGTTTGGTATATCCTAAAGCCTATCATCATAATATTGATCTGTGGGATAATATTGTGGGGATTGGTGAGGGTATTCAAATGGTACAGAGCAAGAAGGTCAGAAAGGGCCCAAAGAGAGCAGCTGCGGAGATTGGCTGCCATACAAGATAATCAGTACAGGAGCCTGAGAGCTCTGGAAGCGCAGAGAATGCCAGCCATAACTTCAGTTTAAATGTTAGTGATGACCCCGAGAGGTCATCAAAGGGGGGAACTGAGAGAGCGCAAACTGATTTAAATGTATGAGTACATCACACTTACCTGTAGTAAGCACAAATCATGAGGAGAAATGCCATGAGTGCTAATAGTATCTGCAATTATATTCTGAATGTATAGCTAATGTAGAGATTTAAGTAGAAGTGGAACTAATACAGAAATGTGTGACATTATATGACTTTATTAGACGTGATTATTTTTGAATCCATGTCGTGAAGCTGCTAAAACATAAGATGGTATGCGGTTAAACGCAGAACGTGGTAGGCCTCAGGGCCAGAGCTGGAGGGAAAGGGAAGGTGGTTCTTTTCACGACACAGATTGTTTTAAGGTTTTTGGTCATTGCATTAAATAGGCCATGATTTATAGAAATGTTTACTTAATAGTAGAATAAGAGTATTAACATGCTTTAATTAAATGAAGAAGTTGAATGCTATAATCATAATGAGAAATATTGTAGGCCTGAAATGTTTTAGCATTGATTTACACGTACATGTCTGGGCTGAGAAATGTTGCAAGCCTTTTTTCTTTTTAAAAGGATATGAGAGTTGGGTTCTTGGCTGCAGATATCTGTCTGCAAAGGATAAGGGGGGATCCAATTATAAATGAATGAATAGAGGTCTGTTCAGTAGACGGCCCAGACATGGAGGAGGGTTTTGGAATGTTTAAGGGGTATCAGCGGGCCGGAGAAGAGTCTGAAAAGCAAGGTCAACTCTAACGTCTGAGGCCCAAGACAAAGCATCATGGAAAAAGCCAGAAGTTGCACCACGTGAGGGGCGTTCCACAAGGGGCGTCTCAAATGTTGTTGACTGTTTTGTATTAGGGACAGCACCCCTGGGTGGAGTTGAAACAGAGACCTGAGGACCCCTAAGAGAGTGGATGGGTAGGCAGAGAGGGGTCATGATTGGAGAACTATAGGTTTTCACCAAGAGACTTAGAGTGGGTGACTTCCCTTGGGGTCATTCACTGCTGACACCTTTGTTAGGTTGGGATTTGGTTAAGTAGGGATACCATCTAGAACAGGGTAGGGACGCCTAACCTGTGTGTTTTTTCCTCCAACCTAAATGAAGGAGAGATATGCGTCTATGCTGATAGCTTTACTATTCTTAGAACTTGTGTTAGTGATTTCTGTTGCTCGTCTGAGGGCTTTTCGAGAGCACATGTATGTAATTGGACCTGTGTATCTCGTGAATCTCATTCTGAGATGCCTGTATTTGCAGCTCATTATATCTTTACAATAAACTTTTGAAAACTAGAAGTTGTCCGTGATCTTTGAGAGTAGAGTCCTTTCTTGGGTGAACTAACTTGGAAATAGGTGCACTTTCTTTCCTTACAGACAGGCAATAAAGGTTCAGTCGACCAGATCGAGGTTTGGATCAATAGATATAAGGTATCGATCAAAATCTCGCCCTTTCAGTTGCATGGATGTGTGAGTGGGTATATGAGCAGTTGTATGGGCTAATGTATGGCTATGTTAAGAGGTTGTAAGGGTGAGTGAGTAACTGTGTGAGTGGTAGAATGGGTGAGTGGCTGGTTGTGTTAGTAGCTGTATGACTAAGTGAGTGGCTGTGTCAGTGCCTGTATAGGTGAGGGAGTGAGTGAGTGAGTGAGTGAGTGAGTGAGTGAGAGTCTCTATGGTTAAGTGGGTGGGAAACATCCTTTACAACGCAACTTTTACCACGCAGTGCCTTTACGATGCAACTTTTACAATGCAAACCATTACAACGCATTGCGCTGGGGGGCGCTCTAGGATAGGGAATAGGTTTAATATACTATCCAACACCTTCCCTACTATCCACGGGGACTGGAGTTGGAATAGTAAATTAAACAATTCCCTATCCAGCGCCCCAAAGCACTATGCGTTGTAATGGTATGCGTTGTAAAAGTTGCGATGTAAAAGCATGCGTGGTAAAAGCATGCGTTGTAATGTCATACATCCTAAGTGGGTGTGTATGTGACTGGTTGTATGGGTTTGTCAATTGTTATGTGAGTGATTGTGTGGGTGTGTGAGGGAGTGTATGAAAGGTTGTATGGTGTGTGAGTAGGTGTGTGAGTGGTTCTGTGAATGATGTCATCGGTGATGTCATTTGAGATTTCATCAGTGATGTCATTAATGAAGTTACTGACCCTATCATGAGTGACGTAATATGTGAAGTGATAAACAGTGCATTGCAGTAGCTAAAGTTAAAGTTAGCTCAGGTAAATACACTCTGAATTTCAATGGTTTTGTTTGAGTGAAATGTGAGCCTAACTATAATGACCCTGGAACCTTTGTTTATTTCAGTGATTTGCTAAGGTTTTTAAATATTATTTCCTAACTATAACATCCCTGTAACTTTTGTTTTTTTCAGTGAATTTCTAAGATTTTTTAAAGATGTTTTGAATTTTATTTCCTAACTAGAACCTGTAACCTTTGAGACTGGGTATGTGAGTGGATTTATAGGTCAGTGAGTGGGTGTGTGAGCAGCTGTATGGGTCTGTGAGAAGGTGCCTTTCTGTCTGAGTGGGTCTGTAATTAGTTGCACGAGTCTCTGAGGGGGTCTGTTAGTGGCTGCATGAGTGTCTGAGTGAGACTGCGAGTGGGTGTGAGGGTATCTGAGTATGTTTTTGATTGGGAGAGTGTCTGAGTGGGTCTGTGAGTGGCTGCATGAGTATTTGAATACATCTTTCAGTGGGTGTGTGTCTGACTGGGTGCATAAATGTGTGAGTTGGACTGTGAGTGGATGTGTGAGTGTCTGACTGGGTCAGTAAGTGGGTACATGGGTATCAGAGTAGGTCTGTGAATGGGTGCGTGAGTCTCTCAGTGGGTCTCTGACTGTGTGCCTAAGTGTCTGTGTGGGTCTGTGAGTGAATGCATGAGTGTTTCAATGGGTCTGTCACTGGGTGCATCAGTATCTGAGTATGTCTGTGAGTGGGTGCATAAGTGTCTGACTGGGTATCTAAGTTGGTTCATCAGTGTCTGAGTAGGTTTGTGAGTGAGTACATGAGTGTATGAGAGGGCCAGTGAGTGGATGCATGAGTCTCTGGGTGTGTCTATAAGTGGATGCAAGAGTGTCTGAGTGGGTTTGTGGGTTGCTCCATGAGTGTAGGAGTAGCTTTCCGAGTGGGTGCATGAGTAACTTAGTGGGTCTGTGAGTAAGTGCAAAGTGTCTGAGTGGATCTGTGAATGGGTGCATGATTGCCTGAGTGAATATGTGATTTGGTGCATAAGTGTCTGAGTGGGTCTGTGAGTGGGTGCAAGAGTTTCGCAGTGGGTCTGTGAATGGGTGCCTGAGTCACTGAGTGAGTCTATGATCGGATTCATGAGTACCTCAGTGGGTGTGGGAGTGGGTGCATGAGTCTTTACGTGGCTCTTTGAGTGGGTACATGAGTACCTCAGTAGGTCTGCCAGTAGGTGCATGAGTCTCAAAGTGGGTATGTGAGTGGGTGCATGAGTGTCTCAGTGGGTCAATGCGTGGGTGCAGGAGTGTGTCAGTGGGTCTGTGAGTCTATAACTGGGTCTGTGAGTGGGCACATTAGTGTCTGACTGAGTCTCTGAGTGGGTGCTTCAGTGTCAGAGTAGGTCAGTGAGAGAGTGCATGGGTGTCTGACAAGCTCTGGGAGGGGTGCATGAGTCTCGGAGTATGTCTGAGTGGCTTTGTGAGTGGGTACATGAGTATCACACTGGGTCTGTGAATGGGGCATGAGTTACTGAGTGAGTCTGTGGATGGGTGCATCAGTAACTCAGTGGGTGTGTAAGTGCAGAACTGTCTCAGTGGGTCTTTGATTAGGTGTGTAAGTGTCTGTGTGAGTGTGTGTATGTGAGTGGGTGCATGATTGTTTCAGTGAGTCTGTATTTGACTGCAAAAGAGTCTCTGTGAGTGTGCTATTTCTACTTTTAAATTCGCGAATTCGTCATGACGTTACAGGGGTGGTCCACGATGAGCCTCATGGTGAATGTGCTAATATCACATGTTGGGTGGAAATACCTCTTCTTTAACATTTTCTGTCCACATTGTGCCCCAGAAAGACCCCTATCTCACGTATGGGGACAGGCTACATCCAAACTGAATCCTTATACCAGTTTTTTTCATTTCTGTTTAGACCTGGGTACTGCCCATAAATTAAAATGGTGGCTGCAACTTTTTGCTCAGGTTGCTGCCAGCCAATCATGGCTTTCTTATTTGTGCGTACATTCATGAATTGTCAAAAATTAGTTGCAAATTAGTCTCAACTCTAGAAATATAAATTTGCCTTTCCTTTAACATCTCTAAAACTACAGAATGGATTTACAGCAAATAACAAAAAAAGCATGCTTTCTGAACCAAAAGCTACCTTTTTGCCAAATTAGGTATAATTCCTTTCAGCGGTTCAGGCTGTAGGTGTGTCTAAAATCTCCATGGAAATTATCATGGGAAACTCATTTTTGTACCCCCCTTTTTTCAGCCCCACTTCACTGATCACCCTGAAACTTTTCACATATATTACTGGAGCACCTTGGGATGTATAGGACTGTTACAGAGTCACATGACAGTATGTATTTAGGCACCTGTATTCCATGATTGCAGACTTAGTCACCTGTCAACGAGGCCTAACAGCTGAAACATGTCAGGATATGAATATGCAGCCACTTTCAAGAATAAATGCTCTGCTTAAACTGGAATTGGACTTCTCCATTCTTTTCTGTATTGTATTGCTATAACCGAATTCTCTATTCCTGCCAGCAGAAGCCGCCCTGCAGGGTTGAGGGCCCCCGTGAATGGAGTTTTTAGCAGTGACATTTACTCAGGGGCATGACCCGCTTGCCTGCGTACCAGACAACAGTGAATCTAGGCTCGGATTTCTGGATGCAAAGGTGAGAAAGGGAGAAGAGAGAGGCATGTACCTTACCTCTCTTTGACAATTCCGGACCCCTTGCGTGTAAAAGACACTTTTTATGGTAGAGGTGTGGTATAGCCTGATAGAGCGGCTGACTCCGGAGCTCAGGCTCACGCTTGGTTCCCGGCGCCGGTGGCAGCTCAGCTCAGTACCATGTGACTCTGAGTAATAGCTCACTTAGGGGCAGATTTAAGATAACGCGCGCATCCCCAGGGATGCGCCAGTTATTTTGCGCCGCTGCTCCGCCACCCATGATGCGCTGCATTTACAATGCGGCGCACCATGGGGCAAAAACGGCACAGATGCGTGACGCATCTGTGCCGTAAAGGTGGCGCATTGCTGGAGTTGCGTCGCAAGTGCGATGCAGCTCCAGCAAGGCATGGGGTGGCCCCATTTTTACAATGCTGCGTCAAGACCTACGCCTGCTTCAAGCAGGCGCAGGGTTTTGACGCAGCATTGGCCTGAAAGTGACTGAGTGAAATCTTATAGATTTCACTCAGCCACTTTTGCGACGCGTACCTGCCCCGGAACGCCCACCCTGCGCCGGAACGCCCACAAGTGGCGCAGGGCTTTACAACGTGACGCATCTGCCTAGATGCGTCACGTTGTAAATGGGTCGTAGGGATGCGCCACGTTTACGCCGCAGTTGCGTGACACAAACGTGGCGCATTCCCAACATAAATCTGCCCCTAAATCTCCCCGACTGCCTGCTGCACCTTGAAACCTTAAAGGGTGATATGTTGGTGCTTTACAAATATGCATTACATAACATTACATTAAATGTGGCAGCAACAAAGAGGATCTAGTGTTGCTAAGATTATAAGCAATTTTTATCGATATGCACATGGCCACTTTATTTTGAGGAAACGTTGCACTGGTAAATAATACAATTTATAACTGTAATGAAGTGACGCTACTGATGTACCTTGGGATGTGTAGGACTTTTACAAGGTCTCGTGACAGTATGGATTTAAGCCCCTGTATTACATGATTGCAAACGTACTCACCTGTGAACATGGCCTAACAGCCAAAATGTATCAGGATATGAATATGCAGCCACTTTTTAGAATAAATGCTCAGCTTTAGCCTGGAATTGGGCTTTTGCATTGTTTTCTGCATTGTATTGTTGTTACAGAAATCTCCATTCCTGCCAGTAAAATCTGCCCTGCAGGATTGGGGGCCCCAGTGAATGGAGTCTGTTGCAGTGTGTATATATACACTGCAACCGTTGGTTTGGATGTATTGTGTGTGGCCACTCACACTAGAGCCCCCACCCTGAAGTGTTTGGCGGTTTGTGGCAACTGGTGGTGCATCTCAAGACGCTTAAGGACACGCCGAACCACCGCAACTCGCAGCGGTTTGCCAGGCCAGAAAACTGGGGGATGACTGCATCGCCGCGCCTGTGCTTACTTAGGCAGCAGGTACACCGGCTCGATTTGAAGAATGATGGTGGGGTAAAGGTCAGCTAATCGCCTCCTGAACTCACTACAAGAACCACAAGCCTAAGGAGGTTGCAGTCCGCAAGGACTTCCACATGCGTGACTGCAGCCAGTAAACTCGGGGCAGCGAGTTTGAAAAATCGTCCCTTAAAAGGTGGGTGGAGTGTCTCCATGCATATCAGAGAGACGCTCTGTGACTTGAAGTGGACAGTTTATTTTAAAACAAGCAATGGTATCCGGAGAAGGCACGGAGTGCCAAAATGCATAATGCTGGTTGTTTTTTCAAAATAAAGGAGTTCGATTTTACTCACCTGTGTGGGCTCACATCTTCCCTATCGGAGAGGTTCGTTGGTATATATATATATATCCACAGCTCCATGAAGGGGGCCCCCCCAACCCTGCAGGGCCGCTTCTGCTTACAGGAATGAGAGACCCATTAAAGCACAACATGCACACAAAGAAGGAAACACAGAAGCCCGATGCTGGATTCCATCAAAGCACTTATTTCTCAGGGAGAAGGCAGCAGTTTGAAGTCCTTACGTGTTTCAGCAGAATGCCTGCAACCCGAGATCATCACAAACAACACAAAATTGACAAAGTTCTAGAACTGATAAAGAACCAGAACAAGGATTTGGAGGCGCGCTCCCGCAGAAGCAACCTCCGTATCACGGGCCTGCCCGAATCCTCCAACATCTCCAAAATGGAAGACTTTGCTGAGCAACTTCTCCGGGAACTATTCGGCGTTCTTTCCCCTGTTTTCATCGTTGAACGCGCCCACCGCTCTCTGGGCCCTCTGTCCCCTCCCGGGCTGCCTGCTCACCTGATAATCGCTTAATTTCAGGGACCGTGATGCTGTCCTGCGGACAGCCGGGGAGAAAGATAATTTGACATCTAGGGAACTCTCTCGCCTTTTACCCTGATTACAAGATGGCGGTGCAGGCTGCCTGCCAAGAGTTCCTTCCGGCCAATTGTCTGCTCCAACATGAACATGACGTCTCCTACTCCTTGGCCTACCAGGCTATATTGCGAGTCAAACTAGGCGCCCAAGTTCTCGTCTTCACGGAGCCCAAGGCAGCACTGTTCTTTGTGAAAAAACTTGACAAGTCGCAACGATCTACTCCATCTGACTCCCAGGCGGCTGCTGATGGTAATCTGAGTGGCAATGATAGATTATTGCCCCCACCACTGGATTCTTATGTTTCATACTCTCTGACTTGATGTTATTTGCCCTGGCTAACTTCTCATCTGCTCTTGCAGCCACACGTGATCCTGCTTCCATCTCTTGTTCTCACGTTTGTTGGCTATTGGTCTCAGAGGCATCTGTGGGTGAGGGCTAATATCTAGCATAATGCTGCCTGCCATGGACAGTTCATGACCTGCTTATTGTAACCAACCACGCTCCTTCTCTCATTTGTTGCTCCCCTGCCCGCTGGCCTTTGGTCCCTGGGGCTCTCTTGGATTGAGGGGTCTTGTGACACCCCGGCCATGATGTCTCTTCTCCTCACCTCTCCCCTCACGCACTCTCTGCTGGCTCTCACCTTTGGTTATCTGACACATCACTAGCCTTCCTGCTGAGCGCTCCTGCCTTGCAGGCACCCTGCTGTTCTACTTTGTGTTCTTTACCAATGTCCGCTAGACTTTATGGCTTGGCCACCCTGTTCATGCAGCAGGGGTGTGCGCTGAGCGGAACCATGCCTCCACGGGATAATTCCCTTCCTTGACTCTGATTTCCCCCTTCCCAGTTGATTCCCCCTTGGAAGGGTACGGATGGTTTCTCAACCTGATTGGGGGTTGGTGTGGGTGGTGGGGGGAGTTAATTGGATATGTTGCCTCCTTTCCGAGGCCTGTTGTTTGGTTTGTTTTATGACATTTTTTGTGACATTTCATTAGCCACATCCACTTCAACATTGCGCATCCCTTCCCAATCACATCTGGCTCCCACTTCGCATCTGTCCTCATCCGCCACTCACATTCATGACACAGCAAAATGACGGGCACCACACTCTGTACCTGTAATGTCCGTGGCATTAACGACCATCGAAAGGCCCGCCTAGTACATGCCCACCTCATCAGTCACAAGGTTGACATTTGTTTCCTTCAGGAGACCCACCTGCTACCCGCCACATCCTCCAGGCTTCTCTAAAGACATTGGGGTGAAATTGATTCCTCTTTCTACTCCGGCTCCTCTTGCGGGTATCCATCCTAATGAATAGAGGGCTTCTTTGGCACACAGCTTGGGTCATTGCGGATCCTGGGGGGCGCTTCGCCATTCAACATGGCACTCTCCTGGCCCAACCCCTGATCCTTGCAGTGATATATGGTCCCAATTCTGATGACCCTGACTTCTTTGCACATGTGTGGCAACACATCTCTTCCCTGGGCCCTGCCACACTGCTTTGGGGGGGCGATTTCAACATTACACCTTCTGCCACCCTTGACAACTCCAGGCCCCACTCTCTACACCCGCGCGCTACCTCCCTCCTATACTCCATACTAACCGACAACTCACTGCTTGATGCTTGGCAGCACACCCACCCGGAAGCACGTGAAGGCACGTGCTTGACGGGCTCTTGAGGCTGTTCGTCCCGCCTGGACCTCTTGGTCGCTATCCAGGATGCCTTTGCGTGGGTCACTTCTGTGGAGCACATGGGCGTAACCTTTCAGGCCATGCTCCTGTCCGCCTTAGTCTGCTCCCCCCACATTTCCCCTGGCGTGCATTTGCCTGGCGGCTGCCCCCCAATGTGCTCCAGGATTCGGTGTTCTGTGACGAGATTCAAATCACCATCGCAAACTATTTCAACCTCAACGCCGGATCAGTCGACTCCCCCTGCACCCTTTGGGAAAGCTTTAAGGTGGTGATTCAGGGCGAATGTATCTCCAAGCAGGCTGGTGTACATCGCTCTAGTTACGGCGCTCTTGAGCATTTGGAGGGGGAAATAAAGGCTCTTGACTCTTTGCACTCTCTCGGCCGTAGTCCCGACCTCCTTGCACAGCTTAGGGGCAAACTCTATGAATTTAATGATGAGGCCAACGGGGAACTCTCCTTCCTTGGTAGGGAGGCAAGGGCGCGCTGTTTTGGTGAAGGGGTTCATCCGGGCAAGACTCTTGCCAATCGCCTCATGCTGCCTCCTATATCACAGCACTTCAGGACAGCGGCCCAGACAGAACAACCTCTCCCGAGGATGTCGTGGCTAGATTCACTGCCTTCTACTGTCAACTCTACACCGTTGGAGTTGCGCCCTTGCGTGGCATCCTCGACCAATACTTTGACAGTCTTGAGCTCCTCTGGCTGGGCAACAGCCACTGGGAGTACCTCGACGAACCCTTTTCCAGGGAGTAGATCATGGTGGCTATTAATAGTCTGCCTGGTGACAAGGCCCCGGGCTCTGACGAATTACCTGCATCCTTCTACAAGGCCTTCACGCCCCTTCTAGTCCCTCACCTCACTACTATGTATTATGACTCCTTTGAGTGTGGCCATTTCCCCCTGTCGCTCCGTGAGGCCTTGTTGACGCTCCTCTTTTCGCCAAGTTGTTAGCCACCCACCTTCTCCCGCTCATCCCCTTGATAGCTCATCCAGACCAGTCTGGCTTCATCCCTGGCCATACCACGTTATTTTCAGCATTCTCCAACAAACAACCCCGCACTCCTGGCTGTTTTCTGCCCTCTTGGATGCCAGCAAAGCTTTCGATACACTTGAGTGGCCTTTCTTCTTCTAGCTCCTCCCGCGCTTAGGATTTAGCAGGGTTTTTATGCACAAAGTCCAACTTCTTTACATTCTCCCCATAGCTCACCTTCGGGTCAACGGTCAGATTACAGAGCACATCCCTGTCGCTAGGGGCACTAGGCAGGGGTGCCTACTCTCACCCATGCTCTTCGCTGTAGCTATGGAGTCCCTTGCTGCTAGGCTTTGGCAGCATCACATCCAGAGACGTCTCGGCTTTGCAGCTCGAGCCCTGGTCGTCTCCATGTACGCGGACGATGTCACACTCTATGTCTGCAAGCCCAGAAAAAATCTCGGCCCCATGTTCCATGAGGTGGTGCACTTCGGTGGCTTATCTGGCATCCAGGTGAACAGGAGTAAGTCCATTCTTTTTCCACTGACGGACACCAATGTGCCCTTCACTCCGGATTGTCGGATTGTATGCGCATTGGGGACCACTAGATGCCTGGGTATCTGGCTCAGCAGGGATGTGGATGAACTTTGGAGGGCGATTTTTGGCCGGGCAGTTGACTTGCTGGAGTCTAAGATCCACCTCTGGTGGCGACTGCCCTTGTCCCTGGTGGGGCACCAAGATGATGGTGCTACTGAAGTCTGTACCTGTTCTTGAACATCCCCATCCCCCCCAGGGCTCATTTCTTTTGCAAACTTTGCTCCCTTATAATCTCTCTTGTCTGGGCCAGGCGTCATCCTAGAATTGCATATAAGATTCATACATTTCCGTGTTGCGGACTGAGTGCCCCGGATTTTAGATTAAACGCCCTCAGTGCCCAAGCCAGCTTCCTTCACTTCTGGCTGCACTCGACACCTTTTCAGCCTCATGTGGCAGTGGAGGCTGATTTCGCGGCCCCCTGCCGCTCCTGACCGCTATCTTTGCCCCCACGAGATCTCCGCGTGGAGAGATCGACATGGTGGAGACCTTACGCTGGGCCTGGGATGACCTCCGGAGATACTTTGGCTCTAGCATGCTCTCCTCCAATGCCATGCCCATCGCACACAATCTGGCATTCCCCACTTTGCAGAATGCCGGGATGGTTAAACGCGCGACGCACTTTGAGCTGTCCACATGGTCGGACCTTTACCCTGACAGTGGCTTCTATTCCCTTCCAGCTGAGTCCGGCCCCATGGACACCCTGCTGTGTTACCAACTTAGAGCGTCTTGCAGGCAGATGCACCCCACGTTTCCTCAGCCACCTCCTTTGTTGGCTGCCCTCAACTGCGCATACACATCCGCCTCCCCCACAAAATGGTCACCAGAGTTTATGCCCTCACATTGGCAGCATCTGCGCTTTCCGCTGACAGAGCCCGCGCTGCCTGGATTGAGGACCTAGGCAAGACCTCATCCAGGAGGTCTGGTTGTACTGTTGTACACAGACCAACCGTCTGTCCCCTAACTACTGCCTGCGCCTCATCCATTTCAAATACCTGCATAGACTGTATCACTCCCCTGCCCAGCTGCATAAAATGGCCCTAAGCCCCAGTGATAGATGTCTCCGATGCTCTTGCCCTACTGCCGACTTCTCCCATCTCGCCTGGCTGTGCCCTAAGGTCTCTGCATATTGGCGCAAAGTGTGCACCGTCATCACTGAGATCACCTCCTCGCCTGTCATGCCAGACCCATTGATTTGCCTCTTAGGCTTTATGAAGCATTGTCCAGATGCCTCCCACCAGCTAACCGCTAAGCTGCTCGTTCTTGCACGGCGTAGGGTCGCCATGCATTGGAGAAGGAGGCCCGCGCCCAGGGTCATCGCTTGGTTTGGGGATGCTGCACGCTGTCAGACGCTTCTGTCCGAATTCTGGGATCTGATGCCAGCAACTGGCCACCCGATTGACATTTGGGGTTCCCTTGTTTCCTACCTCCAGCGCCTGAGCGCTTCTCCTCCGCGGCCTCTTTTGCACCCCCTGCAAGCTCCTTGCCTGCGGCGACCGCCGGTGATGGCTCGTAGTGTGCAGCTCCCATATTCATGCACCCCGCTGGTTTCCTGGCTATCTCTTTCACCTGCACCTGCCTCCGCAGGGTGCTCCTCTATGTTCCTCTTGCTCCGACTCCTGTCACTCCCCTCCAGGTAATGCTATGGGCTGCTTAAGTACAATTGTTCTTATGATGCATGTATCATATGTGGTTTTTCCTCTTTGAACGCATATCTCCCGCCTTCATACATTGTAACTTGATGTGCAAGTTTCTAATAAAGGTTTTTAATATGTTTTTAAAAAGATGCCTTTTACAACCAGATTTCTGCTTGTGGATCTTGGCGCGCTGCGATTCATGAGCAGGAATACACTAGGCCCCACTAGGCCACTAGGTAAACCAAAAGAGGGGGTAAGCCCACATGGTTACGGGCCAGCCCCCCTTCCGGGGGCAATTCAAAAAATATAAATTTTGTGCATTTTGTCCCCTGCCCCAGGGGAGTATAACAATTGAAATCCTTTTTTTAAAAATGACTGAAATTGTCAGGAGGTTGGCCCTCGTACACATGAGCTGACCCCCTTTGGAGGCAATTCTTTTTTTTTTTTATACATGTTGGCTTTCCCTGGGGGTCGCAATTGCCCACTAGGGAAATCAAACATGCATTACAAAATTATCTAGATAAATGTATATAGAGGGAGGGAGTCTCTCCTTCTTTCTCTCTCTCTCTCTCTCGCTAATTATATATATATATATATATATATATATATATATATATATATATATATATATATATATATATATATATATATATATATATATATATATTCCACAACGTCGTTATCAGAAAAATCTTACCCGGATACCACAGGTTTGCTGGTGCAAAGAGTGAAATTTAATAGCAGGAGACAACGCGTTTCACCATTCGTCTTGCTCACGTTTCAAACGTCCTGATGTTACATGCTTTTTTTATACAAAGTGCATTTCACCTCAAAGTGATGTCAGCGTGCCAGCGAACATGGCGGCCATTTTGTAACATATAGTTTAGTTAATCAGTCAATGGCAAAAACATTTATAAAACACGGCTACGTTTTTTCTGATAACGAAAACGTTGTGAATATTTTGTGGGCTACCGGTGGCCCCACCCGGACCGCCTGCGAGCTAGCCTCTTCTCATACCAAAGCTGTTATTCTTCATACACATATACATATATATGTATATATATATATATAGACGCGGTAACCAGAAGCTGTGCCTCAAGAGACTGTTTGTTAACACAGAGGTTGGTGGATGAAAGTATAGGGCAAGAAAATTTCTCGAAAAATTTAATTTACATCTAGTATCCCACCCCACTGCACGGAAACATTACTCTGCGGCATTATGGGACTGGTAGTCCCCTGTTATTCGCGGAGAATGGCATAAAGTGCAGGGAGCCAATCACCACTAGGCAAGGCGGAGCTAATAAGAGACTAAGAGTGGTAGAAGAGATTTTGGGACTGAAAGCCTTCGAAAAAGGCATCCAGCCGAAACCGGTCATGCAAACCTGTCATTAAATACTTGAAAAATGAAGCCCCGCTGTGTCCTGCTTTGTTGAATCCAAACGGAGGAGATGTGTTGAGTTGATTATACCGCGTTTTCCTATGGCGCGAAGGCAGGACCCTTTCTGAAAAGCGGCCACGGAAACATGGGAACAAACTGATGGTAAACCGTAGGAGCGGAACAATTTCTTGTCCCTCCACAATACCCTCTGCAGAGTCATTGAGTGACTTGAAACAGCAAACCTGCATTAAGAGTGGAGACGCGGTAACCAGAAGCTACACCTCGAGAGACTGTTTATTAACACAGAGGTTGGTGGATGAAAGTATGAGGCAAGAAAATTACTCAAACTTAAATTTACATCTAGTATCCCACCCCATTGCACGGAAACATTACTCTGCGGCATTATGGGACTGGTAGTCCCCTGTTATTCGCGGGGAATGGCATAAAGTGCAGGGAGCCAACCACCACTAGGCAAGGCGGAGCTAATAAGAGACTAAGAGTGGGAGAAGAGATGTCGGGACTGAAAGCATTCGAAAAAGTCATCCAGCCGAAACCGGTCATGCGAACCTGTTATTAAATACTTGAAAATGAAGCCCAGCTGTGTCCTACTTTGTTGAATCCAAACGGAGGAGATGTGTTGAGTTGATAATACCGCGCTTTTCTATGACGCGAAGGCAGGACCCTTTCTGAAAAGCGGCCACGGAAACATGGGAACAAACTGATGGTAAACCGTAGGAGCGGAACAATTTCCTGGCCCTCCACAATACCCTCTGCAGAGTCATTGAGTGACTTGAAACAGCAAACCTGCATTAAGAGGGGAGACGCGGTAACCAGAAGCTGCGCCTCGAGAGACTGTTTTTAACACAGAGGTTCGTGGATGAAAGTATGGGGCAAGATAATTTCTCGAAAAATTTAATGTTCATCTAGTATCCCACCCCACTGCACGGAAACATTACTCTGTGGCATTATGGGACTGGTAGTCTGCTGTTATTCGCTGAGAATGGCATAAAGTGCAGGGAGCCAACCACCACTAGGCAAGGCGGAGCTAATAAGAGACTAAGAGTGGTAGAAGAGATGTCGGGACTGAAAGCATTCGAAAAAGGCATCCAGCCGAAACCGGTCATGCGAACCTGTTATTAAATACTTGAAAATGAAGCCCGCTGTGTCCTACTTTGTTGAATCCAAACGGAGGAGATGTGTTGAGTTGATAATACCGCGTTTTCCTATGACGCGAAGGCAGGACCCTTTCTGAAAAGCGGCCACGGAAACATGGGAACAAACTGATGGTAAACTGTAGGAGCGGAACAATTTCTTGGCCCTTCACAATACCCTCTGCAGAGTCATTGAGTGACTTGAAACAGCAAACCTGCATTAAGAGCGGAGACGCGGTAACCAGAAGCTACGCCTCGAGAGACTGTTTATTAACACAGAGGTTGGTGGATGAAAGTATGAGGCAAGAAAATTTCTCGAAAAATTAAATTTACATCTAGTATCCCACTCCACTGAACGGAAACATTACTCTGCGGCATTATGGGACTGGTAGTACCCTGTTATTCCGGGGAATTGCATAAAGTGCAGGGAGCCAGCCACCACTAGGCAAGGCGGAGCTAATAAGAGACTAAGAGTGGGAGAAGAGATGTCAGGACTGAAAGCATTCGAAAAAGGCATCCAGCCAAACCCGGTCATGCGAACCTGTCATTAAATACTTGAAAAATGAAGCCCCGCTGTGTCCTGCTTTGTTGAATTCAAACGGAGGAGATGTGTTGAGTTGATTATACCGCGTTTTCCTATGACGCAAAGACAGGACCCTTTCTGAAAAGCGGCCAAGGAAACATGGGAACACACTGATGGTAAACCGTAGGAGCGGAACAATTTCCTGGCCCTCCACAATACCCTCTGCAGAGTCATTGAGTGACTTGAAACACCAAACCTGCATTAAGAGCGGAGACGCGGTAACCAGAAGCTGCACCTCGAGGGACTGTTTGTTAACACAGAGGTTGGTGGATGAAAGTATGGGGCACGAAAATTTCTCCAAAAATTTAATTTACATCTAGTATCCCACCCCATTGCACGGAAACACTACTATGCGGCATTATGGGACTGGTAGTCCCCTGTTATTCACGGGGAATGGCATAAAGTGCAGGGAGCCAACCACCACTAGGCAAGGCGGAGCTAATAAGAGACTAAGAGTGGGAGAAGAGATGTCGGGACTGAAAGCATTCGAAAAAGGCATCCAGCCAAAACCGGTCATGCGAACCTGTCATTAAATACTTGAAAAATGAAGCCCCGCTGTGTCCTGCTTTGTTGAATTCAAACGGAGGAGATGTGTTGAGTTGATTATACCGCGTTTTCCTATGACGCAAAGGCAGGACCCTTTCTGAAAAGCGGCCACGGAAACATGGGAACACACTGATGGTAAACCGTAGAAGCGGAACAATTTCCTGGCCCTCCACAATACCCTCTGCAGAGTCATTGAGTGACTTGAAACACCAAACCTGCATTAGGAGCGGAGACGCGGTAACCAGAAGCTGCACCTCGAGAGACTGTTTGTTAACACAGAGGTTGGTTGATGAAAGTATGGGGCAAGAAAATTTCTCGAGAAATTTAATTTACATCTAGTATCCCACCCCATTGCACGGAAACATTACTCTGCAGCATTATGGGATAGGTAGTCCCCTGTTATTCGCGGGAAATGGCATAAAGTGCAGGGAGCCAACCACCACTAGGCAAGGCGGAGCTAATAAGAGACTAAGAGTGGGAGAAGAGATGTCGGGACTGAAAGCATTCGAAAAAGTCATCCAGCCGAAACTCGTCATGCGAACCTGTTATTAAATACTTGAAAAATTGAAGCCCCGCTGTGTCCTGCTTTGTTGAATCCAAACGGAGGAGATCTGTTGAGTTGATAATTCCGCGTTTTCCTATGACGCGAAGGCAGGACCCTTTCTGAAAAGCGGCCACGTAAACATGGGAACAAACTGATGGTAAACCGTAGGAGTGGAACAATTTCCTGGCCCTCCACAATACCCTCTGCAGAGTCATTGAGTGACTTGAAACAGCAAACCTGCATTAAGAGCGAAGACGCGGTAACCAGAAGCTGCGCCTCGAGAGACTGTTTGTTAACACAGAGGTTGGTGGATGAAAGTATGGGGCAAGAAAATTTCTTGAAAAATTTAATTTACATCTAGTATCCCACCCCATTCCATGGAAACACTACTCTGCGGCATTATGGGACTGGTAGTCCCCTGTTATTCGCGGGGAATGGCATAAAGTGCAGGGAGCCAGCCACCACTAGGCAAGGCGGAGCTAATTAGAGACTAAGAGTGGGAGAAGAGATGTCAGGACTGAAAGCATTCGAAAAAGGCATCCAGCCAAACCCGGTCATGCGAACCTGTCATTAAATACTTGAAAAATGAAGCCCCGCTGTGTCCTGCTTTGTTGAATTCAAACGGAGGAGATGTGTTGAGTTGATTATACCGCGTTTTCCTATAACGCAAAGGCAGGACCCTTTCTGAAAAGCGGCCACGGAAACATGGGAACACACTGATGGTAAACCGTAGGAGCGGAACAATTTCCTGTCCCTCCACAATACCCTCTGCAGAGTCATTGAGTGACTTGAAACACCAAACCTGCATTAAGAGCGGAGAGGCGGTAACCAGAAGCTGCACCTCGAGAGACTGTTTGTTAACACAGAGGTTGGTGGATGAAAGTATGGGGCAAGAAAATTTCTCGAAAAATTTAATTTACATCTAGTATCCCACCCCATTGCACGGAAAGATTACTCTGCAGCTTTATGGGACAGGTAGTCCCCTGTTATTCGCGGGGAATGGCATAAAGTGCAGGGAGCCAACCACCACTAGGCAAGGCGGAGCTAATAAGAGACTAAGAGTGGGAGAAGAGATGTCGGGACTGAAAGCATTCGAAAAAGTCATCCAGCCGAAACCGGTCATGCGAACCTGTTATTAAATACTTGAAAAATGAAGCCCCGCTGTGTCCTACTTTGTTGAATCCAAACCGAGGAGATGTGTTGAGTTGATAATACCGCGTTTTCCTATGACGCGAAGGCAGGACCCTTTCTGAAAAGCGGCCACGGAAACATGGGAACAAACTGATGGTAAACCGTAGGAGCGGAACAATTTCCTGGCCCTCCACAATACCCTCTGCAGAGTCATTGAGTGACTTGAAACAGCAAACCTGCATTAAGAGCGGAGACGCGGTAACCAGAAGCTGCGCCTCGAGAGACTGTTTGTTAACACAGAGGTTGGTGGATGAAAGTATGGGGCAAGAAAATTTCTCGAAAAATTTAATTTACATATAGTATCCCACCCCACTGCACGGAAACATTACTCTGCGGCATTATGGGGCTGGTAGTCCCCTGTTATTCGTGGAGAATGGCATAAAGTGCAGGGAGCTAACCACCAATAGGCAAGGCGTAGCTAATAAGAGACTAAAAGTGGGAGAAGAGATGTCGGGACTGAAAGCATTCGAAAAAGTCATCCAGCCGAAACCGGTCATGCGAACCTCTTATTAAATACTTGAAAAATGAAGCCCCGCTGTGTCATACTTTGTTGAATCCAAACGGAGGAGATGTGTTGAGTTGATGATTCCGCGTTTTCCTATGACGCAAAGGCAGGACCCTTTCTGAAAAGCGACCACGGAAACATGGGAACACACTGATGGTAAACCGTAGGAGCGGAACAATTTCCTGGCCCTCCACAATACCCTCTGCAGAGTCATTGAGTGACTTGAAACAGCAAACCTGCATTAAGAGCGGAGACGCGGTAACCAGAAGCTGCGCCTCGAGAGACTGTTTGTTAACACAGAGGTTGGTGGATGAAAGTATGGGGCAAGACATTTTCTCGAAAAATTTAATTTACATATAGTATCCCACCCCATTGCACGGAAACACTACTCTGCGGCATTATGGGACTGGTAGTCCCCTGTTTTTCGCGGGGAATGGCATAAAGTGCAGGGAGCCAACCACCACTAGGCAAGGCTTAGCTAATAAGAGACTAAAAGTGGTTGAAGAGATGTTGGGACTGAAAGCATTCGAAAAAGGCATCCAGCCAAACCCGGTCATGCGAACCTGTCATTAAATACTTGAAAAATGAAGCCCCGCTGTGTCCTGCTTTGTTGAATTCAAACGGAGGAGATGTGTTGAGTTGATTATACCGCGTTTTCCTATAACGCAAAGGCAGGACCCTTTCTGAAAAGCGGCCACGGAAACATGGGAACACACTGATGGTAAACCGTAGGAGCGGAACAATTTCCTGTCCCTCCACAATACCCTCTGCAGAGTCATTGAGTGACTTGAAACACCAAACCTGCATTAAGAGCGGAGAGGCGGTAACCAGAAGCTGCACCTCGAGAGACTGTTTGTTAACACAGAGGTTGGTGGATGAAAGTATGGGGCAAGAAAATTTCTCGAAAAATTTAATTTACATCTAGTATCCCACCCCATTGCACGGAAAGATTACTCTGCAGCTTTATGGGACAGGTAGTCCCCTGTTATTCGCGGGGAATGGCATAAAGTGCAGGGAGCCAACCACCACTAGGCAAGGCGGAGCTAATAAGAGACTAAGAGTGGGAGAAGAGATGTCGGGACTGAAAGCATTCGAAAAAGTCATCCAGCCGAAACCGGTCATGCGAACCTGTTATTAAATACTTGAAAAATGAAGCCCCGCTGTGTCCTACTTTGTTGAATCCAAACGGAGGAGATGTGTTGAGTTGATAATACCGCGTTTTCCTATGACGCGAAGGCAGGACCCTTTCTGAAAAGCGGCCACGGAAACATGGGAACAAACTGATGGTAAACCGTAGGAGCGGAACAATTTCCTGGCCCTCCACAATACCCTCTGCAGAGTCATTGAGTGACTTGAAACAGCAAACCTGCATTAAGAGCGGAGACGCGGTAACCAGAAGCTGCGCCTCGAGAGACTGTTTGTTAACACAGAGGTTGGTGGATGAAAGTATGGGGCAAGAAAATTTCTCGAAAAATTTAATTTACATATAGTATCCCACCCCACTGCACGGAAACATTACTCTGCGGCATTATGGGGCTGGTAGTCCCCTGTTATTCGTGGATAATGGCATAAAGTGCAGGGAGCTAACCACCAATAGGCAAGGCGTAGCTAATAAGAGACTAAAAGTGGGAGAAGAGATGTCGGGACTGAAAGCATTCGAAAAAGTCATCCAGCCGAAACCGGTCATGCGAACCTCTTATTAAATACTTGAAAAATGAAGCCCCGCTGTGTCCTACTTTGTTGAATCCAAACGGAGGAGATGTGTTGAGTTGATGATTCCGCGTTTTCCTATGACGCAAAGGCAGGACCCTTTCTGAAAAGCGACCACGGAAACATGGGAACACACTGATGGTAAACCGTAGGAGCGGAACAATTTCCTGGCCCTCCACAATACCCTCTGCAGAGTCATTGAGTGACTTGAAACAGCAAACCTGCATTAAGAGCGGAGACGCGGTAACCAGAAGCTGCGCCTCGAGAGACTGTTTGTTAACACAGAGGTTGGTGGATGAAAGTATGGGGCAAGACATTTTCTCGAAAAATTTAATTTACATATAGTATCCCACCCCATTGCACGGAAACACTACTCTGCGGCATTATGGGACTGGTAGTCCCCTGTTTTTCGCGGGGAATGGCATAAAGTGCAGGGAGCCAACCACCACTAGGCAAGGCTTAGCTAATAAGAGACTAAAAGTGGTTGAAGAGATGTTGGGACTGAAAGCATTCGAAAAAGGCATCCAGCCAAAACCGGTCATGCGAACCTGTCATTAAATACTTGAAAAATGAAGCCCAGCTGTGTCCTGCTTTGTTGAATTCAAACGGAGGAGATGTGTTGAGTTGATTATACCGCGTTTTCCTATGACGCAAAGGCAGGATCCTTTCTGAAAAGCGGCCACGGAAACATGGGAACAAACTGATGGTAAACCGTAGGAGCGGAACAATTTCCTGGCCCTCCACAATACCCTCTGCAGAGTCATTGAGTGACTTGAAACACCAAACCTGCATTAAGAGCGGAGACGCGGTAACCAGAAGCTGCACCTCGAGAGACTGTTTGTTAACACAGAGGTTGGTTGATGAAAGTATGGGGCAAGAAAATTTCTCGAAAAATTTAATTTACATCTAGTATCCCACCCCATTGCACGGAAACATTACTCTGCAGCATTATGGGATAGGTAGTCCCCTGTTATTTGCGGGGAATGGCATAAAGTGCAGGGAGCCAACCACCACTAGGCAAGGCGGAGCTAATAAGAGACTAAGAGTGGGAGAAGAGATGTCGGGACTGAAAGCATTTGAAAAAGTCATCCAGCCGAAACCGGTCATGCGAACCTGTTATTAAATACTTGAAAAATGAAGCCCCGCTGTGTCCTGCTTTGTTGAATCCAAACGGAGGAGATCTGTTGAGTTGATAATTCCGCGTTTTCCTATGACGCGAAGGCAGGACCCTTTCTGAAAAGCGGCCACGTAAACATGGGAACAAACTGATGGTAAACTGTAGGAGCGGAACAATTTCCTGGCCCTCCACAATACCCTCTGCAGAGTCATTGAGTGACATGAAACAGCAAACCTGCATTAAGAGCGAAGACGCGGTAACCAGAAGCTGCGCCTCGAGAGACTGTTTGTTAACACAGAGGTTGGTGGATGAAAGTATGGGGTAAGAAAATTTCTCGAAAAATTTAATTTACATCTAGTATCCCACCCCATTCCATGGAAACACTACTCTGCGGCATTATGGGACTGGTAGTCCCCTGTTATTCCCGGGGAATGGCATAAAGTGCAGGGAGCCAGCCACCACTAGGCAAGGCGGAGCTAATTAGAGACTAAGAGTGGGAGAAGAGATGTCAGGACTGAAAGCATTCGAAAAAGGCATCCAGCCAAACCCGGTCATGCGAACCTGTCATTAAATACTTGAAAAATGAAGCCCCGCTGTGTCCTGCTTTGTTGAATTCAAACGGAGGAGATGTGTTGAGTTGATTATACCGCGTTTTCCTGTGACGCAAAGGCAGGACCCTTTCTGAAAAGCGGCCACGGAAACATGGGAACACACTGATGGTAAACCGTAGGAGCGGAACAATTTCCTGTCCCTCCACAATACCCTCTGCAGAGTCATTGAGTGACTTGAAACACCAAACCTGCATTAAGAGCGGAGACGCGGTAACCAGAAGCTGCACCTCGAGAGACTGTTTGTTAACACAGAGGTTGGTGGATGAAAGTATGGGGCAAGAAAATTTCTCGAAAAATTTAATTTACATCTAGTATCCCACCCCATTGCACGGAAACATTACTCTGCGGCTTTATGGGACAGGTAGTCCCCTGTTATTCGCGGGGAATGGCATAAAGTGCAGGGAGCCAACCACCACTAGGCAAGGCGGAGCTAATAAGAGACTAAGAGTGGGAGAAGAGATGTCGGGACTGAAAGCATTCGAAAAAGTCATCCAGCCGAAACCGGTCATGCGAACCTGTTATTAAATACTTGAAAAATGAAGCCCCGCTGTGTCCTACTTTGTTGAATCCAAACGGAGGAGATGTGTTGAGTTGATAATACCGCGTTTTCCTATGACGCGAAGGCAGGACCCTTTCTGAAAAGCGGCCACGGAAACATGGGAACAAACTGATGGTAAACCGTAGGAGCGGAACAATTTCCTGGCCCTCCACAATACCCTCTGCAGAGTCATTGAGTGACTTGAAACAGCAAACCTGCATTAAGAGCGGAGACGCGGTAACCAGAAGCTGTGCCTCGAGAGACTGTTTGTTAACACAGAGGTTGGTGGATGAAAGTATGGGGCAAGAAAATTTCTCGAAAAATTTAATTTACATATAGTATCCCACCCCACTGCACGGAAACATTACTCTGCGGCATTATGGGGCTGGTAGTCCCCTGTTATTCGCGGAGAATGGCATAAAGAGCAGGGAGCTAACCACCACTAGGCAAGGCGTAGCTAATAAGAGACTAAAAGTGGGAGAAGAGATGTCGGGACTGAAAGCATTCGAAAAAGTCATCCAGCCAAAACCGGTCATGCGAACCTGTTATTAAATACTTGAAAAATGAAGCCCCGCTGTGTCCTACTTTGTTGAATCCAAACGGAGGAGATGTGTTGAGTTGATAATTCCGCGTTTTCCTATGACGCGAAGGCAGGACCCTTTCTGAAAAGCGGCCACGTAAACATGGGAACAAACTGATGGTAAACCGTAGGAGCCGAACAATTTCCTGGCCCTCCACAATACCCTCTGCAGAGTCATTGAGTGACTTGAAACAGCAAACCTGCATTAAGAGCGGAGACGCGGTAACCAGAAGCTGCGCCTCGAGAGACTGTTTGTTAACACAGAGGTTGGTGGATGAAAGTATGGGGCAAGAAATTTTCTCGAAAAATTTAATTTACATATAGTATCCCACCCCACTGCACGGAAACATTACTCTGCGGCATTATGGGGCTGGTAGTCCCCTGTTATTCGCGGAGAATGGCATAAAGTGCAGGGAGCTAACCACCACTAGGCAAGGCTTAGCTAATAAGAGACTAAAAGTGGTTGAAGAGATGTCGGGACTGAAAGCATTCGAAAAAGGCATCCAGCCAAAACCGGTCATGCAAATCTGTCATTAAATACTTGAAAAATGAAGCCCAGCTGTGTCCTGCTTTGTTGAATCCAAACAGAGGAGATGTGTTGAGTTGATTATACCGCCTTTTCCTATGACGCGAAGGCAGGACCCTTTCTGAAAAGCGGCCACGGAAACATGGGAACAAACTGATGGTAAACCGTAGGAGCGGAACAATTTCCTGGCCCTCCACAATACCCTCTGCAGAGTCATTGAGTGACTTGAAACAGCAAACCTGCATTAAGAGCGAAGACGCGGTAACCAGAAGCTGCGCCTCGAGAGACTGTTTGTTAACACAGAGGTTGGTGGATGAAAGTATGGGGCAAGAAAATTTCTTGAAAAATTTAATTTACATCTAGTATCCCACCCCATTCCATGGAAACACTACTCTGCGGCATTATGGGACTGGTAGTCCCCTGTTATTCGCGGGGAATGGCATAAAGTGCAGGGAGCCAGCCACCACTAGGCAAGGCGGAGCTAATTAGAGACTAAGAGTGGGAGAAGAGATGTCAGGACTGAAAGCATTCGAAAAAGGCATCCAGCCAAACCCGGTCATGCGAACCTGTCATTAAATACTTGAAAAATGAAGCCCCGCTGTGTCCTGCTTTGTTGAATTCAAACGGAGGAGATGTGTTGAGTTGATTATACCGCGTTTTCCTATAACGCAAAGGCAGGACCCTTTCTGAAAAGCGGCCACGGAAACATGGGAACACACTGATGGTAAACCGTAGGAGCGGAACAATTTCCTGTCCCTCCACAATACCCTCTGCAGAGTCATTGAGTGACTTGAAACACCAAACCTGCATTAAGAGCGGAGAGGCGGTAACCAGAAGCTGCACCTCGAGAGACTGTTTGTTAACACAGAGGTTGGTGGATGAAAGTATGGGGCAAGAAAATTTCTCGAAAAATTTAATTTACATCTAGTATCCCACCCCATTGCACGGAAAGATTACTCTGCAGCTTTATGGGACAGGTAGTCCCCTGTTATTCGCGGGGAATGGCATAAAGTGCAGGGAGCCAACCACCACTAGGCAAGGCGGAGCTAATAAGAGACTAAGAGTGGGAGAAGAGATGTCGGGACTGAAAGCATTCGAAAAAGTCATCCAGCCGAAACCGGTCATGCGAACCTGTTATTAAATACTTGAAAAATGAAGCCCCGCTGTGTCCTACTTTGTTGAATCCAAACGGAGGAGATGTGTTGAGTTGATAATACCGCGTTTTCCTATGACGCGAAGGCAGGACCCTTTCTGAAAAGCGGCCACGGAAACATGGGAACAAACTGATGGTAAACCGTAGGAGCGGAACAATTTCCTGGCCCTCCACAATACCCTCTGCAGAGTCATTGAGTGACTTGAAACAGCAAACCTGCATTAAGAGCGAAGACGCGGTAACCAGAAGCTGCGCCTCGAGAGACTGTTTGTTAACACAGAGGTTGGTGGATGAAAGTATGGGGCAAGAAAATTTCTTGAAAAATTTAATTTACATCTAGTATCCCACCCCATTCCATGGAAACACTACTCTGCGGCATTATGGGACTGGTAGTCCCCTGTTATTCGCGGGGAATGGCATAAAGTGCAGGGAGCCAGCCACCACTAGGCAAGGCGGAGCTAATTAGAGACTAAGAGTGGGAGAAGAGATGTCAGGACTGAAAGCATTCGAAAAAGGCATCCAGCCAAACCCGGTCATGCGAACCTGTCATTAAATACTTGAAAAATGAAGCCCCGCTGTGTCCTGCTTTGTTGAATTCAAACGGAGGAGATGTGTTGAGTTGATTATACCGCGTTTTCCTATAACGCAAAGGCAGGACCCTTTCTGAAAAGCGGCCACGGAAACATGGGAACACACTGATGGTAAACCGTAGGAGCGGAACAATTTCCTGTCCCTCCACAATACCCTCTGCAGAGTCATTGAGTGACTTGAAACACCAAACCTGCATTAAGAGCGGAGAGGCGGTAACCAGAAGCTGCACCTCGAGAGACTGTTTGTTAACACAGAGGTTGGTGGATGAAAGTATGGGGCAAGAAAATTTCTCGAAAAATTTAATTTACATCTAGTATCCCACCCCATTGCACGGAAAGATTACTCTGCAGCTTTATGGGACAGGTAGTCCCCTGTTATTCGCGGGGAATGGCATAAAGTGCAGGGAGCCAACCACCACTAGGCAAGGCGGAGCTAATAAGAGACTAAGAGTGGGAGAAGAGATGTCGGGACTGAAAGCATTCGAAAAAGTCATCCAGCCGAAACCGGTCATGCGAACCTGTTATTAAATACTTGAAAAATGAAGCCCCGCTGTGTCCTACTTTGTTGAATCCAAACCGAGGAGATGTGTTGAGTTGATAATACCGCGTTTTCCTATGACGCGAAGGCAGGACCCTTTCTGAAAAGCGGCCACGGAAACATGGGAACAAACTGATGGTAAACCGTAGGAGCGGAACAATTTCCTGGCCCTCCACAATACCCTCTGCAGAGTCATTGAGTGACTTGAAACAGCAAACCTGCATTAAGAGCGGAGACGCGGTAACCAGAAGCTGCGCCTCGAGAGACTGTTTGTTAACACAGAGGTTGGTGGATGAAAGTATGGGGCAAGAAAATTTCTCGAAAAATTTAATTTACATATAGTATCCCACCCCACTGCACGGAAACATTACTCTGCGGCATTATGGGGCTGGTAGTCCCCTGTTATTCGTGGAGAATGGCATAAAGTGCAGGGAGCTAACCACCAATAGGCAAGGCGTAGCTAATAAGAGACTAAAAGTGGGAGAAGAGATGTCGGGACTGAAAGCATTCGAAAAAGTCATCCAGCCGAAACCGGTCATGCAAACCTCTTATTAAATACTTGAAAAATGAAGCCCCGCTGTGTCATACTTTGTTGAATCCAAACGGAGGAGATGTGTTGAGTTGATGATTCCGCGTTTTCCTATGACGCAAAGGCAGGACCCTTTCTGAAAAGCGACCACGGAAACATGGGAACACACTGATGGTAAACCGTAGGAGCGGAACAATTTCCTGGCCCTCCACAATACCCTCTGCAGAGTCATTGAGTGACTTGAAACAGCAAACCTGCATTAAGAGCGGAGACGCGGTAACCAGAAGCTGCGCCTCGAGAGACTGTTTGTTAACACAGAGGTTGGTGGATGAAAGTATGGGGCAAGACATTTTCTCGAAAAATTTAATTTACATATAGTATCCCACCCCATTGCACGGAAACACTACTCTGCGGCATTATGGGACTGGTAGTCCCCTGTTTTTCGCGGGGAATGGCATAAAGTGCAGGGAGCCAACCACCACTAGGCAAGGCTTAGCTAATAAGAGACTAAGAGTGGGAGAAGAGATGTCGGGACTGAAAGCATTCGAAAAAGTCATCCAGCCGAAACCGGTCATGCGAACCTGTTATTAAATACTTGAAAAATGAAGCCCCGCTGTGTCCTACTTTGTTGAATCCAAACGGAGGAGATGTGTTGAGTTGATAATACCGCGTTTTCCTATGACGCGAAGGCAGGACCCTTTCTGAAAAGCGGCCACGGAAACATGGGAACAAACTGATGGTAAACCGTAGGAGCGGAACAATTTCCTGGCCCTCCACAATACCCTCTGCAGAGTCATTGAGTGACTTGAAACAGCAAACCTGCATTAAGAGCGGAGACGCGGTAACCAGAAGCTGCGCCTCGAGAGACTGTTTGTTAACACAGAGGTTGGTGGATGAAAGTATGGGGCAAGAAAATTTCTCGAAAAATTTAATTTACATATAGTATCCCACCCCACTGCACGGAAACATTACTCTGCGGCATTATGGGGCTGGTAGTCCCCTGTTATTCGTGGATAATGGCATAAAGTGCAGGGAGCTAACCACCAATAGGCAAGGCGTAGCTAATAAGAGACTAAAAGTGGGAGAAGAGATGTCGGGACTGAAAGCATTCGAAAAAGTCATCCAGCCGAAACCGGTCATGCGAACCTCTTATTAAATACTTGAAAAATGAAGCCCCGCTGTGTCCTACTTTGTTGAATCCAAACGGAGGAGATGTGTTGAGTTGATGATTCCGCGTTTTCCTATGACGCAAAGGCAGGACCCTTTCTGAAAAGCGACCACGGAAACATGGGAACACACTGATGGTAAACCGTAGGAGCGGAACAATTTCCTGGCCCTCCACAATACCCTCTGCAGAGTCATTGAGTGACTTGAAACAGCAAACCTGCATTAAGAGCGGAGACGCGGTAACCAGAAGCTGCGCCTCGAGAGACTGTTTGTTAACACAGAGGTTGGTGGATGAAAGTATGGGGCAAGACATTTTCTCGAAAAATTTAATTTACATATAGTATCCCACCCCATTGCACGGAAACACTACTCTGCGGCATTATGGGACTGGTAGTCCCCTGTTTTTCGCGGGGAATGGCATAAAGTGCAGGGAGCCAACCACCACTAGGCAAGGCTTAGCTAATAAGAGACTAAAAGTGGTTGAAGAGATGTTGGGACTGAAAGCATTCGAAAAAGGCATCCAGCCAAAACCGGTCATGCGAACCTGTCATTAAATACTTGAAAAATGAAGCCCAGCTGTGTCCTGCTTTGTTGAATTCAAACGGAGGAGATGTGTTGAGTTGATTATACCGCGTTTTCCTATGACGCAAAGGCAGGATCCTTTCTGAAAAGCGGCCACGGAAACATGGGAACAAACTGATGGTAAACCGTAGGAGCGGAACAATTTCCTGGCCCTCCACAATACCCTCTGCAGAGTCATTGAGTGACTTGAAACACCAAACCTGCATTAAGAGCGGAGACGCGGTAACCAGAAGCTGCACCTCGAGAGACTGTTTGTTAACACAGAGGTTGGTTGATGAAAGTATGGGGCAAGAAAATTTCTCGAAAAATTTAATTTACATCTAGTATCCCACCCCATTGCACGGAAACATTACTCTGCAGCATTATGGGATAGGTAGTCCCCTGTTATTTGCGGGGAATGGCATAAAGTGCAGGGAGCCAACCACCACTAGGCAAGGTGGAGCTAATAAGAGACTAAGAGTGGGAGAAGAGATGTCGGGACTGAAAGCATTTGAAAAAGTCATCCAGCCGAAACCGGTCATGCGAACCTGTTATTAAATACTTGAAAAATGAAGCCCCGCTGTGTCCTGCTTTGTTGAATCCAAACGGAGGAGATCTGTTGAGTTGATAATTCCGCGTTTTCCTATGACGCGAAGGCAGGACCCTTTCTGAAAAGCGGCCACGTAAACATGGGAACAAACTGATGGTAAACTGTAGGAGCGGAACAATTTCCTGGCCCTCCACAATACCCTCTGCAGAGTCATTGAGTGACATGAAACAGCAAACCTGCATTAAGAGCGAAGACGCGGTAACCAGAAGCTGCGCCTCGAGAGACTGTTTGTTAACACAGAGGTTGGTGGATGAAAGTATGGGGTAAGAAAATTTCTCGAAAAATTTAATTTACATCTAGTATCCCACCCCATTCCATGGAAACACTACTCTGCGGCATTATGGGACTGGTAGTCCCCTGTTATTCCCGGGGAATGGCATAAAGTGCAGGGAGCCAGCCACCACTAGGCAAGGCGGAGCTAATTAGAGACTAAGAGTGGGAGAAGAGATGTCAGGACTGAAAGCATTCGAAAAAGGCATCCAGCCAAACCCGGTCATGCGAACCTGTCATTAAATACTTGAAAAATGAAGCCCCGCTGTGTCCTGCTTTGTTGAATTCAAACGGAGGAGATGTGTTGAGTTGATTATACCGCGTTTTCCTGTGACGCAAAGGCAGGACCCTTTCTGAAAAGCGGCCACGGAAACATGGGAACACACTGATGGTAAACCGTAGGAGCGGAACAATTTCCTGTCCCTCCACAATACCCTCTGCAGAGTCATTGAGTGACTTGAAACACCAAACCTGCATTAAGAGCGGAGACGCGGTAACCAGAAGCTGCACCTCGAGAGACTGTTTGTTAACACAGAGGTTGGTGGATGAAAGTATGGGGCAAGAAAATTTCTCGAAAAATTTAATTTACATCTAGTATCCCACCCCATTGCACGGAAACATTACTCTGCGGCTTTATGGGACAGGTAGTCCCCTGTTATTCGCGGGGAATGGCATAAAGTGCAGGGAGCCAACCACCACTAGGCAAGGCGGAGCTAATAAGAGACTAAGAGTGGGAGAAGAGATGTCGGGACTGAAAGCATTCGAAAAAGTCATCCAGCCGAAACCGGTCATGCGAACCTGTTATTAAATACTTGAAAAATGAAGCCCCGCTGTGTCCTACTTTGTTGAATCCAAACGGAGGAGATGTGTTGAGTTGATAATACCGCGTTTTCCTATGACGCGAAGGCAGGACCCTTTCTGAAAAGCGGCCACGGAAACATGGGAACAAACTGATGGTAAACCGTAGGAGCGGAACAATTTCCTGGCCCTCCACAATACCCTCTGCAGAGTCATTGAGTGACTTGAAACAGCAAACCTGCATTAAGAGCGGAGACGCGGTAACCAGAAGCTGTGCCTCGAGAGACTGTTTGTTAACACAGAGGTTGGTGGATGAAAGTATGGGGCAAGAAAATTTCTCGAAAAATTTAATTTACATATAGTATCCCACCCCACTGCACGGAAACATTACTCTGCGGCATTATGGGGCTGGTAGTCCCCTGTTATTCGCGGAGAATGGCATAAAGTGCAGGGAGCTAACCACCACTGGGCAAGGCGTAGCTAATAAGAGACTAAAAGTGGGAGAAGAGATGTCGGGACTGAAAGCATTCGAAAAAGTCATCCAGCCAAAACCGGTCATGCGAACCTGTTATTAAATACTTGAAAAATGAAGCCCCGCTGTGTCCTACTTTGTTGAATCCAAACGGAGGAGATGTGTTGAGTTGATAATTCCGCGTTTTCCTATGACGCGAAGGCAGGACCCTTTCTGAAAAGCGGCCACGTAAACATGGGAACAAACTGATGGTAAACCGTAGGAGCCGAACAATTTCCTGGCCCTCCACAATACCCTCTGCAGAGTCATTGAGTGACTTGAAACAGCAAACCTGCATTAAGAGCGGAGACGCGGTAACCAGAAGCTGCGCCTCGAGAGACTGTTTGTTAACACAGAGGTTGGTGGATGAAAGTATGGGGCAAGAAATTTTCTCGAAAAATTTAATTTACATATAGTATCCCACCCCACTGCACGGAAACATTACTCTGCGGCATTATGGGGCTGGTAGTCCCCTGTTATTCGCGGAGAATGGCATAAAGTGCAGGGAGCTAACCACCACTAGGCAAGGCTTAGCTAATAAGAGACTAAAAGTGGTTGAAGAGATGTCGGGACTGAAAGCATTCGAAAAAGGCATCCAGCCAAAACCGGTCATGCAAATCTGTCATTAAATACTTGAAAAATGAAGCCCAGCTGTGTCCTGCTTTGTTGAATCCAAACAGAGGAGATGTGTTGAGTTGATTATACCGCCTTTTCCTATGACGCGAAGGCAGGACCCTTTCTGAAAAGCGGCCACGGAAACATGGGAACAAACTGATGGTAAACCGTAGGAGCGGAACAATTTCCTGGCCCTCCACAATACCCTCTGCAGAGTCATTGAGTGACTTGAAACAGCAAACCTGCATTAAGAGCGAAGACGCGGTAACCAGAAGCTGCGCCTCGAGAGACTGTTTGTTAACACAGAGGTTGGTGGATGAAAGTATGGGGCAAGAAAATTTCTTGAAAAATTTAATTTACATCTAGTATCCCACCCCATTCCATGGAAACACTACTCTGCGGCATTATGGGACTGGTAGTCCCCTGTTATTCGCGGGGAATGGCATAAAGTGCAGGGAGCCAGCCACCACTAGGCAAGGCGGAGCTAATTAGAGACTAAGAGTGGGAGAAGAGATGTCAGGACTGAAAGCATTCGAAAAAGGCATCCAGCCAAACCCGGTCATGCGAACCTGTCATTAAATACTTGAAAAATGAAGCCCCGCTGTGTCCTGCTTTGTTGAATTCAAACGGAGGAGATGTGTTGAGTTGATTATACCGCGTTTTCCTATAACGCAAAGGCAGGACCCTTTCTGAAAAGCGGCCACGGAAACATGGGAACACACTGATGGTAAACCGTAGGAGCGGAACAATTTCCTGTCCCTCCACAATACCCTCTGCAGAGTCATTGAGTGACTTGAAACACCAAACCTGCATTAAGAGCGGAGAGGCGGTAACCAGAAGCTGCACCTCGAGAGACTGTTTGTTAACACAGAGGTTGGTGGATGAAAGTATGGGGCAAGAAAATTTCTCGAAAAATTTAATTTACATCTAGTATCCCACCCCATTGCACGGAAAGATTACTCTGCAGCTTTATGGGACAGGTAGTCCCCTGTTATTCGCGGGGAATGGCATAAAGTGCAGGGAGCCAACCACCACTAGGCAAGGCGGAGCTAATAAGAGACTAAGAGTGGGAGAAGAGATGTCGGGACTGAAAGCATTCGAAAAAGTCATCCAGCCGAAACCGGTCATGCGAACCTGTTATTAAATACTTGAAAAATGAAGCCCCGCTGTGTCCTACTTTGTTGAATCCAAACGGAGGAGATGTGTTGAGTTGATAATACCGCGTTTTCCTATGACGCGAAGGCAGGACCCTTTCTGAAAAGCGGCCACGGAAACATGGGAACAAACTGATGGTAAACCGTAGGAGCGGAACAATTTCCTGGCCCTCCACAATACCCTCTGCAGAGTCATTGAGTGACTTGAAACAGCAAACCTGCATTAAGAGCGAAGACGCGGTAACCAGAAGCTGCGCCTCGAGAGACTGTTTGTTAACACAGAGGTTGGTGGATGAAAGTATGGGGCAAGAAAATTTCTTGAAAAATTTAATTTACATCTAGTATCCCACCCCATTCCATGGAAACACTACTCTGCGGCATTATGGGACTGGTAGTCCCCTGTTATTCGCGGGGAATGGCATAAAGTGCAGGGAGCCAGCCACCACTAGGCAAGGCGGAGCTAATTAGAGACTAAGAGTGGGAGAAGAGATGTCAGGACTGAAAGCATTCGAAAAAGGCATCCAGCCAAACCCGGTCATGCGAACCTGTCATTAAATACTTGAAAAATGAAGCCCCGCTGTGTCCTGCTTTGTTGAATTCAAACGGAGGAGATGTGTTGAGTTGATTATACCGCGTTTTCCTATAACGCAAAGGCAGGACCCTTTCTGAAAAGCGGCCACGGAAACATGGGAACACACTGATGGTAAACCGTAGGAGCGGAACAATTTCCTGTCCCTCCACAATACCCTCTGCAGAGTCATTGAGTGACTTGAAACACCAAACCTGCATTAAGAGCGGAGAGGCGGTAACCAGAAGCTGCACCTCGAGAGACTGTTTGTTAACACAGAGGTTGGTGGATGAAAGTATGGGGCAAGAAAATTTCTCGAAAAATTTAATTTACATCTAGTATCCCACCCCATTGCACGGAAAGATTACTCTGCAGCTTTATGGGACAGGTAGTCCCCTGTTATTCGCGGGGAATGGCATAAAGTGCAGGGAGCCAACCACCACTAGGCAAGGCGGAGCTAATAAGAGACTAAGAGTGGGAGAAGAGATGTCGGGACTGAAAGCATTCGAAAAAGTCATCCAGCCGAAACCGGTCATGCGAACCTGTTATTAAATACTTGAAAAATGAAGCCCCGCTGTGTCCTACTTTGTTGAATCCAAACCGAGGAGATGTGTTGAGTTGATAATACCGCGTTTTCCTATGACGCGAAGGCAGGACCCTTTCTGAAAAGCGGCCACGGAAACATGGGAACAAACTGATGGTAAACCGTAGGAGCGGAACAATTTCCTGGCCCTCCACAATACCCTCTGCAGAGTCATTGAGTGACTTGAAACAGCAAACCTGCATTAAGAGCGGAGACGCGGTAACCAGAAGCTGCGCCTCGAGAGACTGTTTGTTAACACAGAGGTTGGTGGATGAAAGTATGGGGCAAGAAAATTTCTCGAAAAATTTAATTTACATATAGTATCCCACCCCACTGCACGGAAACATTACTCTGCGGCATTATGGGGCTGGTAGTCCCCTGTTATTCGTGGAGAATGGCATAAAGTGCAGGGAGCTAACCACCAATAGGCAAGGCGTAGCTAATAAGAGACTAAAAGTGGGAGAAGAGATGTCGGGACTGAAAGCATTCGAAAAAGTCATCCAGCCGAAACCGGTCATGCAAACCTCTTATTAAATACTTGAAAAATGAAGCCCCGCTGTGTCATACTTTGTTGAATCCAAACGGAGGAGATGTGTTGAGTTGATGATTCCGCGTTTTCCTATGACGCAAAGGCAGGACCCTTTCTGAAAAGCGACCACGGAAACATGGGAACACACTGATGGTAAACCGTAGGAGCGGAACAATTTCCTGGCCCTCCACAATACCCTCTGCAGAGTCATTGAGTGACTTGAAACAGCAAACCTGCATTAAGAGCGGAGACGCGGTAACCAGAAGCTGCGCCTCGAGAGACTGTTTGTTAACACAGAGGTTGGTGGATGAAAGTATGGGGCAAGACATTTTCTCGAAAAATTTAATTTACATATAGTATCCCACCCCATTGCACGGAAACACTACTCTGCGGCATTATGGGACTGGTAGTCCCCTGTTTTTCGCGGGGAATGGCATAAAGTGCAGGGAGCCAACCACCACTAGGCAAGGCTTAGCTAATAAGAGACTAAAAGTGGTTGAAGAGATGTTGGGACTGAAAGCATTCGAAAAAGGCATCCAGCCAAACCCGGTCATGCGAACCTGTCATTAAATACTTGAAAAATGAAGCCCCGCTGTGTCCTGCTTTGTTGAATTCAAACGGAGGAGATGTGTTGAGTTGATTATACCGCGTTTTCCTATAACGCAAAGGCAGGACCCTTTCTGAAAAGCGGCCACGGAAACATGGGAACACACTGATGGTAAACCGTAGGAGCGGAACAATTTCCTGTCCCTCCACAATACCCTCTGCAGAGTCATTGAGTGACTTGAAACACCAAACCTGCATTAAGAGCGGAGAGGCGGTAACCAGAAGCTGCACCTCGAGAGACTGTTTGTTAACACAGAGGTTGGTGGATGAAAGTATGGGGCAAGAAAATTTCTCGAAAAATTTAATTTACATCTAGTATCCCACCCCATTGCACGGAAAGATTACTCTGCAGCTTTATGGGACAGGTAGTCCCCTGTTATTCGCGGGGAATGGCATAAAGTGCAGGGAGCCAACCACCACTAGGCAAGGCGGAGCTAATAAGAGACTAAGAGTGGGAGAAGAGATGTCGGGACTGAAAGCATTCGAAAAAGTCATCCAGCCGAAACCGGTCATGCGAACCTGTTATTAAATACTTGAAAAATGAAGCCCCGCTGTGTCCTACTTTGTTGAATCCAAACGGAGGAGATGTGTTGAGTTGATAATACCGCGTTTTCCTATGACGCGAAGGCAGGACCCTTTCTGAAAAGCGGCCACGGAAACATGGGAACAAACTGATGGTAAACCGTAGGAGCGGAACAATTTCCTGGCCCTCCACAATACCCTCTGCAGAGTCATTGAGTGACTTGAAACAGCAAACCTGCATTAAGAGCGGAGACGCGGTAACCAGAAGCTGCGCCTCGAGAGACTGTTTGTTAACACAGAGGTTGGTGGATGAAAGTATGGGGCAAGAAAATTTCTCGAAAAATTTAATTTACATATAGTATCCCACCCCACTGCACGGAAACATTACTCTGCGGCATTATGGGGCTGGTAGTCCCCTGTTATTCGTGGATAATGGCATAAAGTGCAGGGAGCTAACCACCAATAGGCAAGGCGTAGCTAATAAGAGACTAAAAGTGGGAGAAGAGATGTCGGGACTGAAAGCATTCGAAAAAGTCATCCAGCCGAAACCGGTCATGCGAACCTCTTATTAAATACTTGAAAAATGAAGCCCCGCTGTGTCCTACTTTGTTGAATCCAAACGGAGGAGATGTGTTGAGTTGATGATTCCGCGTTTTCCTATGACGCAAAGGCAGGACCCTTTCTGAAAAGCGACCACGGAAACATGGGAACACACTGATGGTAAACCGTAGGAGCGGAACAATTTCCTGGCCCTCCACAATACCCTCTGCAGAGTCATTGAGTGACTTGAAACAGCAAACCTGCATTAAGAGCGGAGACGCGGTAACCAGAAGCTGCGCCTCGAGAGACTGTTTGTTAACACAGAGGTTGGTGGATGAAAGTATGGGGCAAGACATTTTCTCGAAAAATTTAATTTACATATAGTATCCCACCCCATTGCACGGAAACACTACTCTGCGGCATTATGGGACTGGTAGTCCCCTGTTTTTCGCGGGGAATGGCATAAAGTGCAGGGAGCCAACCACCACTAGGCAAGGCTTAGCTAATAAGAGACTAAAAGTGGTTGAAGAGATGTTGGGACTGAAAGCATTCGAAAAAGGCATCCAGCCAAAACCGGTCATGCGAACCTGTCATTAAATACTTGAAAAATGAAGCCCAGCTGTGTCCTGCTTTGTTGAATTCAAACGGAGGAGATGTGTTGAGTTGATTATACCGCGTTTTCCTATGACGCAAAGGCAGGATCCTTTCTGAAAAGCGGCCACGGAAACATGGGAACAAACTGATGGTAAACCGTAGGAGCGGAACAATTTCCTGGCCCTCCACAATACCCTCTGCAGAGTCATTGAGTGACTTGAAACACCAAACCTGCATTAAGAGCGGAGACGCGGTAACCAGAAGCTGCACCTCGAGAGACTGTTTGTTAACACAGAGGTTGGTTGATGAAAGTATGGGGCAAGAAAATTTCTCGAAAAATTTAATTTACATCTAGTATCCCACCCCATTGCACGGAAACATTACTCTGCAGCATTATGGGATAGGTAGTCCCCTGTTATTTGCGGGGAATGGCATAAAGTGCAGGGAGCCAACCACCACTAGGCAAGGTGGAGCTAATAAGAGACTAAGAGTGGGAGAAGAGATGTCGGGACTGAAAGCATTTGAAAAAGTCATCCAGCCGAAACCGGTCATGCGAACCTGTTATTAAATACTTGAAAAATGAAGCCCCGCTGTGTCCTGCTTTGTTGAATCCAAACGGAGGAGATCTGTTGAGTTGATAATTCCGCGTTTTCCTATGACGCGAAGGCAGGACCCTTTCTGAAAAGCGGCCACGTAAACATGGGAACAAACTGATGGTAAACTGTAGGAGCGGAACAATTTCCTGGCCCTCCACAATACCCTCTGCAGAGTCATTGAGTGACATGAAACAGCAAACCTGCATTAAGAGCGAAGACGCGGTAACCAGAAGCTGCGCCTCGAGAGACTGTTTGTTAACACAGAGGTTGGTGGATGAAAGTATGGGGTAAGAAAATTTTTCGAAAAATTTAATTTACATCTAGTATCCCACCCCATTCCATGGAAACACTACTCTGCGGCATTATGGGACTGGTAGTCCCCTGTTATTCCCGGGGAATGGCATAAAGTGCAGGGAGCCAGCCACCACTAGGCAAGGCGGAGCTAATTAGAGACTAAGAGTGGGAGAAGAGATGTCAGGACTGAAAGCATTCGAAAAAGGCATCCAGCCAAACCCGGTCATGCGAACCTGTCATTAAATACTTGAAAAATGAAGCCCCGCTGTGTCCTGCTTTGTTGAATTCAAACGGAGGAGATGTGTTGAGTTGATTATACCGCGTTTTCCTGTGACGCAAAGGCAGGACCCTTTCTGAAAAGCGGCCACGGAAACATGGGAACACACTGATGGTAAACCGTAGGAGCGGAACAATTTCCTGTCCCTCCACAATACCCTCTGCAGAGTCATTGAGTGACTTGAAACACCAAACCTGCATTAAGAGCGGAGACGCGGTAACCAGAAGCTGCACCTCGAGAGACTGTTTGTTAACACAGAGGTTGGTGGATGAAAGTATGGGGCAAGAAAATTTCTCGAAAAATTTAATTTACATCTAGTATCCCACCCCATTGCACGGAAACATTACTCTGCGGCTTTATGGGACAGGTAGTCCCCTGTTATTCGCGGGGAATGGCATAAAGTGCAGGGAGCCAACCACCACTAGGCAAGGCGGAGCTAATAAGAGACTAAGAGTGGGAGAAGAGATGTCGGGACTGAAAGCATTCGAAAAAGTCATCCAGCCGAAACCGGTCATGCGAACCTGTTATTAAATACTTGAAAAATGAAGCCCCGCTGTGTCCTACTTTGTTGAATCCAAACGGAGGAGATGTGTTGAGTTGATAATACCGCGTTTTCCTATGACGCGAAGGCAGGACCCTTTCTGAAAAGCGGCCACGGAAACATGGGAACAAACTGATGGTAAACCGTAGGAGCGGAACAATTTCCTGGCCCTCCACAATACCCTCTGCAGAGTCATTGAGTGACTTGAAACAGCAAACCTGCATTAAGAGCGGAGACGCGGTAACCAGAAGCTGTGCCTCGAGAGACTGTTTGTTAACACAGAGGTTGGTGGATGAAAGTATGGGGCAAGAAAATTTCTCGAAAAATTTAATTTACATATAGTATCCCACCCCACTGCACGGAAACATTACTCTGCGGCATTATGGGGCTGGTAGTCCCCTGTTATTCGCGGAGAATGGCATAAAGAGCAGGGAGCTAACCACCACTAGGCAAGGCGTAGCTAATAAGAGACTAAAAGTGGGAGAAGAGATGTCGGGACTGAAAGCATTCGAAAAAGTCATCCAGCCAAAACCGGTCATGCGAACCTGTTATTAAATACTTGAAAAATGAAGCCCCGCTGTGTCCTACTTTGTTGAATCCAAACGGAGGAGATGTGTTGAGTTGATAATTCCGCGTTTTCCTATGACGCGAAGGCAGGACCCTTTCTGAAAAGCGGCCACGTAAACATGGGAACAAACTGATGGTAAACCGTAGGAGCCGAACAATTTCCTGGCCCTCCACAATACCCTCTGCAGAGTCATTGAGTGACTTGAAACAGCAAACCTGCATTAAGAGCGGAGACGCGGTAACCAGAAGCTGCGCCTCGAGAGACTGTTTGTTAACACACAGGTTGGTGGATGAAAGTATGGGGCAAGAAATTTTCTCGAAAAATTTAATTTACATATAGTATCCCACCCCACTGCACGGAAACATTACTCTGCGGCATTATGGGGCTGGTAGTCCCCTGTTATTCGCGGAGAATGGCATAAAGTGCAGGGAGCTAACCACCACTAGGCAAGGCTTAGCTAATAAGAGACTAAAAGTGGTTGAAGAGATGTCGGGACTGAAAGCATTCGAAAAAGGCATCCAGCCAAAACCGGTCATGCAAATCTGTCATTAAATACTTGAAAAATGAAGCCCAGCTGTGTCCTGCTTTGTTGAATCCAAACAGAGGAGATGTGTTGAGTTGATTATACCGCCTTTTCCTATGACGCGAAGGCAGGACCCTTTCTGAAAAGCGGCCACGGAAACATGGGAACAAACTGATGGTAAACCGTAGGAGCGGAACAATTTCCTGGCCCTCCACAATACCCTCTGCAGAGTCATTGAGTGACTTGAAACAGCAAACCTGCATTAAGAGCGAAGACGCGGTAACCAGAAGCTGCGCCTCGAGAGACTGTTTGTTAACACAGAGGTTGGTGGATGAAAGTATGGGGCAAGAAAATTTCTTGAAAAATTTAATTTACATCTAGTATCCCACCCCATTCCATGGAAACACTACTCTGCGGCATTATGGGACTGGTAGTCCCCTGTTATTCGCGGGGAATGGCATAAAGTGCAGGGAGCCAGCCACCACTAGGCAAGGCGGAGCTAATTAGAGACTAAGAGTGGGAGAAGAGATGTCAGGACTGAAAGCATTCGAAAAAGGCATCCAGCCAAACCCGGTCATGCGAACCTGTCATTAAATACTTGAAAAATGAAGCCCCGCTGTGTCCTGCTTTGTTGAATTCAAACGGAGGAGATGTGTTGAGTTGATTATACCGCGTTTTCCTATAACGCAAAGGCAGGACCCTTTCTGAAAAGCGGCCACGGAAACATGGGAACACACTGATGGTAAACCGTAGGAGCGGAACAATTTCCTGTCCCTCCACAATACCCTCTGCAGAGTCATTGAGTGACTTGAAACACCAAACCTGCATTAAGAGCGGAGAGGCGGTAACCAGAAGCTGCACCTCGAGAGACTGTTTGTTAACACAGAGGTTGGTGGATGAAAGTATGGGGCAAGAAAATTTCTCGAAAAATTTAATTTACATCTAGTATCCCACCCCATTGCACGGAAAGATTACTCTGCAGCTTTATGGGACAGGTAGTCCCCTGTTATTCGCGGGGAATGGCATAAAGTGCAGGGAGCCAACCACCACTAGGCAAGGCGGAGCTAATAAGAGACTAAGAGTGGGAGAAGAGATGTCGGGACTGAAAGCATTCGAAAAAGTCATCCAGCCGAAACCGGTCATGCGAACCTGTTATTAAATACTTGAAAAATGAAGCCCCGCTGTGTCCTACTTTGTTGAATCCAAACGGAGGAGATGTGTTGAGTTGATAATACCGCGTTTTCCTATGACGCGAAGGCAGGACCCTTTCTGAAAAGCGGCCACGGAAACATGGGAACAAACTGATGGTAAACCGTAGGAGCGGAACAATTTCCTGGCCCTCCACAATACCCTCTGCAGAGTCATTGAGTGACTTGAAACAGCAAACCTGCATTAAGAGCGGAGACGCGGGTTCCAGAAGCTACGCCTCGAGAGACTGTTTATTAACACAGAGGTTGGTGGATGAAAGTATGAGGCAAGAAAATTTCTCGAAAAATTAAATTTACATCTAGTATCCCACTCCACTGAACGGAAACATTACTCTGTGGCATTATGGGACTGGTAGTCCCCTGTTATTCCGGGGAATGGCATAAAGTGCAGGGAGCCAGCCACCACTAGGCAAGGCGGAGCTAATAAGAGACTAAGAGTGGGAGAAGAGATGTCAGGACTGAGAGCATTCAAAAAAGGCATCCAGCCAAACCCGGTCATGCGAACCTGTCATTAAATACTTGAAAAATGAAGCCCCGCTGTGTCCTGCTTTGTTGAATTCAAACGGAGGAGATGTGTTGAGTTGATTATACCGCGTTTTCCTATGACGCAAAGGCAGGACCCTTTCTGAAAGCGACCACGGAAACATGGGAACACACTGATGGTAAACCGTAGGAGCAAAACAATTTCCTGGCCCTCCACAATACCCTCTGCAGAGTCATTGAGTGACTTGAAACACTAAACCTGCATTAAGAGCGGAGACACGGTAACCAGAAGCTGCGCCTCGAGAGACTGTTTGTTAACACAGAGGTTGGTGGATGAAAGTATGGGGCAAGAAAATTTCTTGAAAAATTTAATTTACATCTAGTATCCCACCCCATTCCATGGAAACACTACTCTGCGGCATTATGGGACTGGTAGTCCCCTGTTATTCGCGGGGAATGGCATAAAGTGCAGGGAGCCAGCCACCACTAGGCAAGGCGGAGCTAATTAGAGACTAAGAGTGGGAGAAGAGATGTCAGGACTGAAAGCATTCGAAAAAGGCATCCAGCCAAACCCGGTCATGCGAACCTGTCATTAAATACTTGAAAAATGAAGCCCCGCTGTGTCCTACTTTGTTGAATCCAAACGGAGGAGATGTGTTGAGTTGATAATTCCGCGTTTTCCTATGACGCGAAGGCAGGACCCTTTCTGAAAAGCGGCCACGTAAACATGGGAACAAACTGATGGTAAACCGTAGGAGCCGAACAATTTCCTGGCCCTCCACAATACCCTCTGCAGAGTCATTGAGTGACTTGAAACAGCAAACCTGCATTAAGAGCGGAGACGCGGTAACCAGAAGCTGCGCCTCGAGAGACTGTTTGTTAACACAGAGGTTGGTGGATGAAAGTATGGGGCAAGAAATTTTCTCGAAAAATTTAATTTACATATAGTATCCCACCCCACTGCACGGAAACATTACTCTGCGGCATTATGGGGCTGGTAGTCCCCTGTTATTCGCGGAGAATGGCATAAAGTGCAGGGAGCTAACCACCACTAGGCAAGGCTTAGCTAATAAGAGACTAAAAGTGGTTGAAGAGATGTCGGGACTGAAAGCATTCGAAAAAGGCATCCAGCCAAAACCGGTCATGCAAATCTGTCATTAAATACTTGAAAAATGAAGCCCAGCTGTGTCCTGCTTTGTTGAATCCAAACAGAGGAGATGTGTTGAGTTGATTATACCGCCTTTTCCTATGACGCGAAGGCAGGACCCTTTCTGAAAAGCGGCCACGGAAACATGGGAACAAACTGATGGTAAACCGTAGGAGCGGAACAATTTCCTGGCCCTCCACAATACCCTCTGCAGAGTCATTGAGTGACTTGAAACAGCAAACCTGCATTAAGAGCGAAGACGCGGTAACCAGAAGCTGCGCCTCGAGAGACTGTTTGTTAACACAGAGGTTGGTGGATGAAAGTATGGGGCAAGAAAATTTCTTGAAAAATTTAATTTACATCTAGTATCCCACCCCATTCCATGGAAACACTACTCTGCGGCATTATGGGACTGGTAGTCCCCTGTTATTCGCGGGGAATGGCATAAAGTGCAGGGAGCCAGCCACCACTAGGCAAGGCGGAGCTAATTAGAGACTAAGAGTGGGAGAAGAGATGTCAGGACTGAAAGCATTCGAAAAAGGCATCCAGCCAAACCCGGTCATGCGAACCTGTCATTAAATACTTGAAAAATGAAGCCCCGCTGTGTCCTGCTTTGTTGAATTCAAACGGAGGAGATGTGTTGAGTTGATTATACCGCGTTTTCCTATAACGCAAAGGCAGGACCCTTTCTGAAAAGCGGCCACGGAAACATGGGAACACACTGATGGTAAACCGTAGGAGCGGAACAATTTCCTGTCCCTCCACAATACCCTCTGCAGAGTCATTGAGTGACTTGAAACACCAAACCTGCATTAAGAGCGGAGAGGCGGTAACCAGAAGCTGCACCTCGAGAGACTGTTTGTTAACACAGAGGTTGGTGGATGAAAGTATGGGGCAAGAAAATTTCTCGAAAAATTTAATTTACATCTAGTATCCCACCCCATTGCACGGAAAGATTACTCTGCAGCTTTATGGGACAGGTAGTCCCCTGTTATTCGCGGGGAATGGCATAAAGTGCAGGGAGCCAACCACCACTAGGCAAGGCGGAGCTAATAAGAGACTAAGAGTGGGAGAAGAGATGTCGGGACTGAAAGCATTCGAAAAAGTCATCCAGCCGAAACCGGTCATGCGAACCTGTTATTAAATACTTGAAAAATGAAGCCCCGCTGTGTCCTACTTTGTTGAATCCAAACGGAGGAGATGTGTTGAGTTGATAATACCGCGTTTTCCTATGACGCGAAGGCAGGACCCTTTCTGAAAAGCGGCCACGGAAACATGGGAACAAACTGATGGTAAACCGTAGGAGCGGAACAATTTCCTGGCCCTCCACAATACCCTCTGCAGAGTCATTGAGTGACTTGAAACAGCAAACCTGCATTAAGAGCGGAGACGCGGGTTCCAGAAGCTACGCCTCGAGAGACTGTTTATTAACACAGAGGTTGGTGGATGAAAGTATGAGGCAAGAAAATTTCTCGAAAAATTAAATTTACATCTAGTATCCCACTCCACTGAACGGAAACATTACTCTGTGGCATTATGGGACTGGTAGTCCCCTGTTATTCCGGGGAATGGCATAAAGTGCAGGGAGCCAGCCACCACTAGGCAAGGCGGAGCTAATAAGAGACTAAGAGTGGGAGAAGAGATGTCAGGACTGAGAGCATTCAAAAAAGGCATCCAGCCAAACCCGGTCATGCGAACCTGTCATTAAATACTTGAAAAATGAAGCCCCGCTGTGTCCTGCTTTGTTGAATTCAAACGGAGGAGATGTGTTGAGTTGATTATACCGCGTTTTCCTATGACGCAAAGGCAGGACCCTTTCTGAAAGCGACCACGGAAACATGGGAACACACTGATGGTAAACCGTAGGAGCAAAACAATTTCCTGGCCCTCCACAATACCCTCTGCAGAGTCATTGAGTGACTTGAAACACTAAACCTGCATTAAGAGCGGAGACACGGTAACCAGAAGCTGCACCTCGAGAGACTGTTTGTTAACACAGAGGTTGGTGGATGAAAGTATGGGGCACGAAAATTTCTCGAAAAATTTAATTTACATCTAGTATCCCACCCCATTGCACGGAAACACTACTCTGCGGCATTATGGGACTGGTAGTACCCTGTTATTCGCGGGGAATGGCATAAAGTGCAGCGTGCCAACCACCACTAGGCAAGGCGGAGCTAATAAGAGACTAAGAGTGGGAGAAGAGATGTCGGGACTGAAAGCATTCGAAAAAGGCATCCAGCCAAAACCGGTCATGCGAACCTGTCATTAAATACTTGAAAAATGAAGCCCCACTGTGTCCTGCTTTGTTGAATTCAAACGGAGGAGATGTGTTGAGTTGATTATACCGCGTTTTCCTATGACGCAAAGGCAGGACCCTTTCTGAAAAGCGGCCACGGAAACATGGGAACACACTGATGGTAAACCGTAGGAGCGGAACAATTTCCTGTCCCTCCACAATACCCTCTGCAGAGTCATTGAGTGACTTGAAACACCAAACCTGCATTAAGAGCGGAGACGCGGTAACCAGAAGCTGCACCTCGAGAGACTGTTTGTTAACACAGAGGTTGGTGGATGAAAGTATGGGGCAAGAAAATTTCTCGAAAAATTTAATTTACATCTAGTATCCCACCCCATTGCACGGAAACATTACTCTGCGGCTTTATGGGACAGGTAGTCCCCTGTTATTCGCGGGGAATGGCATAAAGTGCAGGGAGCCAACCACCACTAGGCAAGGCGGAGCTAATAAGAGACTAAGAGTGGGAGAAGAGATGTCGGGACTGAAAGCATTCGAAAAAGTCATCCAGCCGAAACCGGTCATGCGAACCTGTTATTAAATACTTGAAAAATGAAGCCCCGCTGTGTCCTACTTTGTTGAATCCAAACGGAGGAGATGTGTTGAGTTGATAATACCGCGTTTTCCTATGACGCGAAGGCAGGACCCTTTCTGAAAAGCGGCCACGGAAACATGGGAACAAACTGATGGTAAACCGTAGGAGCGGAACAATTTCCTGGCCCTCCACAATACCCTCTGCAGAGTCATTGAGTGACTTGAAACAGCAAACCTGCATTAAGAGCGGAGACGCGGTAACCAGAAGCTGCGCCTCGAGAGACTGTTTGTTAACACAGAGGTTGGTGGATGAAAGTATGGGGCAAGAAAATTTCTCGAAAAATTTAATTTACATATAGTATCCCACCCCACTGCACGGAAACATTACTCTGCGGCATTATGGGGCTGGTAGTCCCCTGTTATTCGCGGAGAATGGCATAAAGTGCAGGGAGCTAACCACCACTGGGCAAGGCGTAGCTAATAAGAGACTAAAAGTGGGAGAAGAGATGTCGGGACTGAAAGCATTCGAAAAAGTCATCCAGCCAAAACCGGTCATGCGAACCTGTTATTAAATACTTGAAAAATGAAGCCCCGCTGTGTCCTACTTTGTTGAATCCAAACGGAGGAGATGTGTTGAGTTGATAATTCCGCGTTTTCCTATGACGCGAAGGCAGGACCCTTTCTGAAAAGCGGCCACGTAAACATGGGAACAAACTGATGGTAAACCGTAGGAGCGGAACCATTTCCTGGCCCTCCACAATACCCTCTGCAGAGTCATTGAGTGACTTGAAACAGCAAACCTGCATTAAGAGCGGAGACGCGGTAACCAGAAGCTGCGCCTCGAGAGACTGTTTGTTAACACAGAGGTTGGTGGATGAAAGTATGGGGCAAGAAATTTTCTCGAAAAATTTAATTTACATATAGTATCCCACCCCACTGCACGGAAACATTACTCTGCGGCATTATGGGGCTGGTAGTCCCCTGTTATTCGCGGAGAATGGCATAAAGTGCAGGGAGCTAACCACCACTAGGCAAGGCTTAGCTAATAAGAGACTAAAAGTGGTTGAAGAGATGTCGGGACTGAAAGCATTCGAAAAAGGCATCCAGCCAAAACCGGTCATGCAAAGCTGTCATTAAATACTTGAAAAATGAAGCCCAGCTGTGTCCTGCTTTGTTGAATCCAAACAGAGGAGATGTGTTGAGTTGATTATACCGCCTTTTCCTATGACGCGAAGGCAGGACCCTTTCTGAAAAGCGGCCACGGAAACATGGGAACAAACTGATGGTAAACCGTAGGAGCGGAACAATTTCCTGGCCCTCCACAATACCCTCTGCAGAGTCATTGAGTGACTTGAAACAGCAAACCTGCATTAAGAGCGGAGACGCGGTAACCAGAAGCTGCGCCTCGAGAGACTGTTTTTAACACAGAGGTTCGTGGATGAAAGTATGGGGCAAGATAATTTCTCGAAAAATGTAATGTTCATCTAGTATCCCACCCCACTGCACTGAAACATTACTCTGTGGCATTATGGGACTGGTAGTCTGCTGTTATTCGCTGAGAATGGCATAAAGTGCAGGGAGCCAACCACCACTAGGCAAGGCAGAGCTAATAAGAGACTAAGAGTGGTAGAAGAGATGTCGGGACTGAAAGCATTCGCGAAAAAGGCATCCAGCCGAAACCGGTCATGCGAACCTGTTATTAAATACTTGAAAAATGAAGCCCCGCTGTGTCCTACTTTGTTGAATCCAAACGGAGGGGATGTGTTGAGTTGATAATACCGCGTTTTCCTATGACGCGAAGGCAGGACCCTTTCTGAAAAGCGGCCACGGAAACATGGGAACAAACTGATGGTAAACTGTAGGAGCGGAACAATTTCTTGGCCCTTCACAATACCCTCTGCAGAGTCATTGAGTGACTTGAAACAGCAAACCTGCATTAAGAGCGGAGACGCGGGTTCCAGAAGCTACGCCTCGAGAGACTGTTTATTAACACAGAGGTTGGTGGATGAAAGTATGAGGCAAGAAAATTTCTCGAAAAATTAAATTTACATCTAGTATCCCACTCCACTGAACGGAAACATTACTCTGTGGCATTATGGGACTGGTAGTCCCCTGTTATTCCGGGGAATGGCATAAAGTGCAGGGAGCCAGCCACCACTAGGCAAGGCGGAGCTAATAAGAGACTAAGAGTGGGAGAAGAGATGTCAGGACTGAGAGCATTCAAAAAAGGCATCCAGCCAAACCCGGTCATGCGAACCTGTCATTAAATACTTGAAAAATGAAGCCCCGCTGTGTCCTGCTTTGTTGAATTCAAACGGAGGAGATGTGTTGAGTTGATTATACCGCGTTTTCCTATGACGCAAAGGCAGGACCCTTTCTGAAAGCGACCACGGAAACATGGGAACACACTGATGGTAAACCGTAGGAGCAAAACAATTTCCTGGCCCTCCACAATACCCTCTGCAGAGTCATTGAGTGACTTGAAATACTAAACCTGCATTAAGAGCGGAGACACGGTAACCAGAAGCTGCACCTCGAGAGACTGTTTGTTAACACAGAGGTTGGTGGATGAAAGTATGGGGCACGAAAATTTCTCGAAAAATTTAATTTACATCTAGTATCCCACCCCATTGCACGGAAACACTACTCTGCGGCATTATGGGACTGGTAGTACCCTGTTATTCGCGGGGAATGGCATAAAGTGCAGCGTGCCAACCACCACTAGGCAAGGCGGAGCTAATAAGAGACTAAGAGTGGGAGAAGAGATGTCGGGACTGAAAGCATTCGAAAAAGGCATCCAGCCAAAACCGGTCATGCGAACCTGTCATTAAATACTTGAAAAATGAAGCCCCACTGTGTCCTGCTTTGTTGAATTCAAACGGAGGAGATGTGTTGAGTTGATTATACCGCGTTTTCCTATGACGCAAAGGCAGGACCCTTTCTGAAAAGCGGCCACGGAAACATGGGAACACACTGATGGTAAACCGTAGGAGCGGAACAATTTCCTGTCCCTCCACAATACCCTCTGCAGAGTCATTGAGTGACTTGAAACACCAAACCTGCATTAAGAGCGGAGACGCGGTAACCAGAAGCTGCACCTCGAGAGACTGTTTGTTAACACAGAGGTTGGTGGATGAAAGTATGGGGCAAGAAAATTTCTCGAAAAATTTAATTTACATCTAGTATCCCACCCCATTGCACGGAAACATTACTCTGCGGCTTTATGGGACAGGTAGTCCCCTGTTATTCGCGGGGAATGGCATAAAGTGCAGGGAGCCAACCACCACTAGGCAAGGCGGAGCTAATAAGAGACTAAGAGTGGGAGAAGAGATGTCGGGACTGAAAGCATTCGAAAAAGTCATCCAGCCGAAACCGGTCATGCGAACCTGTTATTAAATACTTGAAAAATGAAGCCCCGCTGTGTCCTACTTTGTTGAATCCAAACGGAGGAGATGTGTTGAGTTGATAATACCGCGTTTTCCTATGACGCGAAGGCAGGACCCTTTCTGAAAAGCGGCCACGGAAACATGGGAACAAACTGATGGTAAACCGTAGGAGCGGAACAATTTCCTGGCCCTCCACAATACCCTCTGCAGAGTCATTGAGTGACTTGAAACAGCAAACCTGCATTAAGAGCGGAGACGCGGTAACCAGAAGCTGCGCCTCGAGAGACTGTTTGTTAACACAGAGGTTGGTGGATGAAAGTATGGGGCAAGAAAATTTCTCGAAAAATTTAATTTACATATAGTATCCCACCCCACTGCACGGAAACATTACTCTGCGGCATTATGGGGCTGGTAGTCCCCTGTTATTCGCGGAGAATGGCATAAAGTGCAGGGAGCTAACCACCACTGGGCAAGGCGTAGCTAATAAGAGACTAAAAGTGGGAGAAGAGATGTCGGGACTGAAAGCATTCGAAAAAGTCATCCAGCCAAAACCGGTCATGCGAACCTGTTATTAAATACTTGAAAAATGAAGCCCCGCTGTGTCCTACTTTGTTGAATCCAAACGGAGGAGATGTGTTGAGTTGATAATTCCGCGTTTTCCTATGACACGAAGGCAGGACCCTTTCTGAAAAGCGGCCACGTAAACATGGGAACAAACTGATGGTAAACCGTAGGAGCGGAACAATTTCCTGGCCCTCCACAATACCCTCTGCAGAGTCATTGAGTGACTTGAAACAGCAAACCTGCATTAAGAGCGGAGACGCGGTAACCAGAAGCTGCGCCTCGAGAGACTGTTTGTTAACACAGAGATGGTGGATGAAAGTATGGGGCAAGAAATTTTCTCGAAAAATTTAATTTTCATATAGTATCCCACCCCACTGCACGGAAACATTACTCTGCGGCATTATGGGGCTGGTAGTCCCCTGTTATTCGCGGAGAATGGCATAAAGTGCAGTGAGCTAACCACCACTAGGCAAGGCTTAGCTAATAAGAGACTAAAAGTGGTTGAAGAGATGTCGGGACTGAAAGCATTCGAAAAAGGCATCCAGCCAAAACCGGTCATGCAAAGCTGTCATTAAATACTTGAAAAATGAAGCCCAGCTGTGTCCTGCTTTGTTGAATCCAAACAGAGGAGATGTGTTGAGTTGATTATACCGCCTTTTCCTATGACGCGAAGGCAGGACCCTTTCTGAAAAGCGGCCACGGAAACATGGGAACAAACTGATGGTAAACCGTAGGAGCGGAACAATTTCCTGGCCCTCCACAATACCCTCTGCAGAGTCATTGAGTGACTTGAAACACTAAACCTGCATTAAGAGCGGAGACGCGGTAACCAGAAGCTGCACCTCGAGAGACTGTTTGTTAACACAGAGGTTGGTGGATGAAAGTATGGGGCACGAAAATTTCTCGAAAAATTTAATTTACATCTAGTATCCCACCCCATTGCACGGAAACACTACTCTGCGGCATTATGGGACTGGTAGTCCCCTGTTATTCGCTGGGAATGGCATAAAGTGCAGGGAGCCAACCACCACTAGGCAAGGCGGAGCTAATAAGAGACTAAGAATGGGAGAAGAGATGTCGGGACTGAAAGCATTCGAAAAAGGCATCCAGCCAAAACCGGTCATGCGAACCTGTCATTAAATACTTGAAAAATGAAGCCCCGCTGTGTCCTGCTTTGTTGAATTCAAACGGAGGAGATGTGTTGAGTTGATTATACCGCGTTTTCCTATGACGCAAAGGCAGGACCCTTTCTGAAAAGCGGCCACGGAAACATGGGAACACACTGATGGTAAACCGTAGGAGCGGAACAATTTCCTGGCCCTCCACAATACCCTCTGCAGAGTCATTGAGTGACTTGAAACACCAAACCTGCATTAAGAGCGGAGACGCGGTAACCAGAAGCTGCACCTCAAGAGACTGTTTGTTAACAGAGAGGTTGGTTGATGAAAGTATGGGGCAAGACAATTTCTCGAAAAATTTAATTTACATATAGTATCCCACCCCACTGCACGGAAACATTACTCTGCGGCATTATGGGGCTGGTAGTCCCCTGTTATTCGCGGAGAATGGCATAAAGTGCAGGGAGCTAACCACCACTGGGCAAGGCGTAGCTAATAAGAGACTAAAAGTGGGAGAAGAGATGTCGGGACTGAAAGCATTCGAAAAAGTCATCCAGCCAAAACCGGTCATGCGAACCTGTTATTAAATACTTGAAAAATGAAGCCCCGCTGTGTCCTACTTTGTTGAATCCAAACGGAGGAGATGTGTTGAGTTGATAATTCCGCGTTTTCCTATGACGCGAAGGCAGGACCCTTTCTGAAAAGCGGCCACGTAAACATGGGAACAAACTGATGGTAAACCGTAGGAGCGGAACAATTTCCTGGCCCTCCACAATACCCTCTGCAGAGTCATTGAGTGACTTGAAACAGCAAACCTGCATTAAGAGCGGAGACGCGGTAACCAGAAGCTGCGCCTCGAGAGACTGTTTGTTAACACAGAGATGGTGGATGAAAGTATGGGGCAAGAAATTTTCTCGAAAAATTTAATTTTCATATAGTATCCCACCCCACTGCACGGAAACATTACTCTGCGGCATTATGGGGCTGGTAGTCCCCTGTTATTCGCGGAGAATGGCATAAAGTGCAGTGAGCTAACCACCACTAGGCAAGGCTTAGCTAATAAGAGACTAAAAGTGGTTGAAGAGATGTCGGGACTGAAAGCATTCGAAAAAGGCATCCAGCCAAAACCGGTCATGCAAAGCTGTCATTAAATACTTGAAAAATGAAGCCCAGCTGTGTCCTGCTTTGTTGAATCCAAACAGAGGAGATGTGTTGAGTTGATTATACCGCCTTTTCCTATGACGCGAAGGCAGGACCCTTTCTGAAAAGCGGCCACGGAAACATGGGAACAAACTGATGGTAAACCGTAGGAGCGGAACAATTTCCTGGCCCTCCACAATACCCTCTGCAGAGTCATTGAGTGACTTGAAACACTAAACCTGCATTAAGAGCGGAGACGCGGTAACCAGAAGCTGCACCTCGAGAGACTGTTTGTTAACACAGAGGTTGGTGGATGAAAGTATGGGGCACGAAAATTTCTCGAAAAATTTAATTTACATCTAGTATCCCACCCCATTGCACGGAAACACTACTCTGCGGCATTATGGGACTGGTAGTCCCCTGTTATTCGCTGGGAATGGCATAAAGTGCAGGGAGCCAACCACCACTAGGCAAGGCGGAGCTAATAAGAGACTAAGAATGGGAGAAGAGATGTCGGGACTGAAAGCATTCGAAAAAGGCATCCAGCCAAAACCGGTCATGCGAACCTGTCATTAAATACTTGAAAAATGAAGCCCCGCTGTGTCCTGCTTTGTTGAATTCAAACGGAGGAGATGTGTTGAGTTGATTATACCGCGTTTTCCTATGACGCAAAGGCAGGACCCTTTCTGAAAAGCGGCCACGGAAACATGGGAACACACTGATGGTAAACCGTAGGAGCGGAACAATTTCCTGGCCCTCCACAATACCCTCTGCAGAGTCATTGAGTGACTTGAAACACCAAACCTGCATTAAGAGCGGAGACGCGGTAACCAGAAGCTGCACCTCAAGAGACTGTTTGTTAACAGAGAGGTTGGTTGATGAAAGTATGGGGCAAGACAATTTCTCGAAAAATTTAATTTACATCTAGTAACCCACCCCATTGCACAGAAACATTACTCTGCAGCATTATGGGATAGGTAGTCCCCTGTTATTCGCGGGGAATGGCATAAAGTGCAGGGAGCCAACCACCACTAGGCAAGGCGGAGCTAATAAGAGACTAAGAGTGGGAGAAGAGATGTCGGGACTGAAAGCATTTGAAAAAGTCATCCAGCCGAAACCGGTCATGCAAACCTGTTATTAAATACTTGAAAAATGAAGCCCCGCTGTGTCCTACTTTGTTGAATCCAAACGGAGGAGATGTGTTGAGTTGATAATACCGCGTTTTCCTATGACGCGAAGGCAGGACCCTTTCTGAAAAGCGGCCACGGAAACATGGGAACAAACTGATGGTAAACCGTAGGAGCGGAACAATTTCCTGGCCCTCCACAATACCCTCTGCAGAGTCATTGAGTGACTTGAAACAGCAAACCTGCATTAAGAGCGGAGACGCGGTAACCAGAAGCTGCGCCTCGAGAGACTGTTTGTTAACACAGAGGTTGGTGGATGAAAGTATGGGGCAAGAAAATTTCTCGAAAAATTTAATTTACATATAGTATCCCACCCCACTGCACGGAAACATTACTCTGCGGCATTATGGGGCTGGTAGTCCCCTGTTATTCGCGGAGAATGGCATAAAGAGCAGGGAGCTAACCACCACTAGGCAAGGCGTAGCTAATAAGAGACTAAAAGTGGGAGAAGAGATGTCGGGACTGAAAGCATTCGAAAAAGTCATCCAGCCAAAACCGGTCATGCGAACCTGTTATTAAATACTTGAAAAATGAAGCCCCGCTGTGTCCTACTTTGTTGAATCCAAACGGAGGAGATGTGTTGAGTTGATAATTCCGCGTTTTCCTATGACGCGAAGGCAGGACCCTTTCTGAAAAGCGGCCACGTAAACATGGGAACAAACTGATGGTAAACCGTAGGAGCGGAACAATTTCCTGGCCCTCCACAATACCCTCTGCAGAGTCATTGAGTGACTTGAAACAGCAAACCTGCATTAAGAGCGGAGACGCGGTAACCAGAAGCTGCGCCTCGAGAGACTGTTTGTTAACACAGAGGTTGGTGGATGAAAGTATGGGGCAAGAAATTTTCTCGAAAAATTTAATTTACATATAGTATCCCACCCCACTGCACGGAAACATTACTCTGCGGCATTATGGGGCTGGTATTCCCCTGTTATTCGCGGAGAATGGCATAAAGTGCAGGGAGCTAACCACCACTAGGCAAGGCTTAGCTAATAAGAGACTAAAAGTGGTTGAAGAGATGTCGGGACTGAAAGCATTCGAAAAAGGCATCCAGCCAAAACCGGTCATACAAATCTGTCATTAAATACTTGAAAAATGAAGCCCAGCTGTGTCCTGCTTTGTTGAATCCAAACAGAGGAGATGTGTTGAGTTGATTATACCGCCTTTTCCTATGACGCGAAGGCAGGACCCTTTCTGAAAAGCGGCCACGGAAACATGGGAACAAACTGATGGTAAACCGTAGGAGCGGAACAATTTCCTGGCCCTCCACAATACCCTCTGCAGAGTCATTGAGTGACTTGAAACAGCAAACCTGCATTAAGAGCGGAGACGCGGTAACCAGAAGCTGCGCCTCGAGAGACTGTTTTTAACACAGAGGTTCGTGGATGAAAGTATGGGGCAAGATAATTTCTCGAAAAATTTAATGTTCATCTAGTATCCCACCCCACTGCACGGAAACATTACTCTGTGGCATTATGGGACTGGTAGTCTGCTGTTATTCGCTGAGAATGGCATAAAGTGCAGGGAGCCAACCACCACTAGGCAAGGCGGAGCTAATAAGAGACTAAGAGTGGTAGAAGAGATGTCGGGACTGAAAGCATTCGAAAAAGGCATCCAGCCGAAACCGGTCATGCGAACCTGTTATTAAATACTTGAAAAATGAAGCCCCGCTGTGTCCTACTTTGTTGAATTCAAACGGAGGAGATGTGTTGAGTTGATAATACCGCGTTTTCCTATGACGCGAAGGCAGGACCCTTTCTGAAAAGCGGCCACGGAAACATGGGAACAAACTGATGGTAAACTGTAGGAGCGGAACAATTTCTTGGCCCTTCACAATACCCTCTGCAGAGTCATTGAGTGACTTGAAACAGCAAACCTGCATTAAGAGCGGAGACGCGGGTTCCAGAAGCTACGCCTCGAGAGACTGTTTATTAACACAGAGGTTGGTGGATGAAAGTATGAGGCAAGAAAATTTCTCGAAAAATTAAATTTACATCTAGTATCCCACTCCACTGAACGGAAACATTACTCTGTGGCATTATGGGACTGGTAGTCCCCTGTTATTCCGGGGAATGGCATAAAGTGCAGGGAGCCAGCCACCACTAGGCAAGGCGGAGCTAATAAGAGACTAAGAGTGGGAGAAGAGATGTCAGGACTGAGAGCATTCAAAAAAGGCATCCAGCCAAACCCGGTCATGCGAACCTGTCATTAAATACTTGAAAAATGAAGCCCCGCTGTGTCCTGCTTTGTTGAATTCAAACGGAGGAGATGTGTTGAGTTGATTATACCGCGTTTTCCTATGACGCAAAGGCAGGACCCTTTCTGAAAGCGACCACGGAAACATGGGAACACACTGATGGTAAACCGTAGGAGCAAAACAATTTCCTGGCCCTCCACAATACCCTCTGCAGAGTCATTGAGTGACTTGAAACACTAAACCTGCATTAAGAGCGGAGACACGGTAACCAGAAGCTGCACCTCGAGAGACTGTTTGTTAACACAGAGGATGGTGGATGAAAGTATGGGGCACGAAAATTTCTCGAAAAATTTAATTTACATCTAGTATCCCACCCCATTGCACGGAAACACTACTCTGCGGCATTATGGGACTGGTAGTACCCTGTTATTCGCGGGGAATGGCATAAAGTGCAGGGAGCCAACCACCACTAGGCAAGGCGGAGCTAATAAGAGACTGAGAGTGGGAGAAGAGATGTCGGGACTGAAAGCATTCGAAAAAGGCATCCAGCCAAAACCGGTCATGCGAACCTGTCATTAAATACTTGAAAAATTAAGCCCCACTGTGTCCTGCTTTGTTGAATTCAAACGGAGGAGATGTGTTGAGTTGATTATACCGCGTTTTCCTATGACGCAGAGGCAGGACCCTTTCTGAAAAGCGGCCACGGAAACATGGGAACACACTGATGGTAAACCGTAGGAGCGGAACAATTTCCTGTCCCTCCACAATACCCTCTGCAGAGTCATTGAGTGACTTGAAACACCAAACCTGCATTAAGAGCGGAGACGCGGTAACCAGAAGCTGCACCTCGAGAGACTGTTTGTTAACACAGAGGTTGGTGGATGAAAGTATGGGGCAAGAAAATTTCTCGAAAAATTTAATTTACATCTAGTATCCCACCCCATTGCACGGAAACATTACTCTGCGGCTTTATGGGACAGGTAGTCCCCTGTTATTCGCGGGGAATGGCATAAAGTGCAGGGAGCCAACCACCACTAGGCAAGGCGGAGCTAATAAGAGACTAAGAGTGGGAGAAGAGATGTCGGGACTGAAAGCATTCGAAAAAGTCATCCAGCCGAAACCGGTCATGCGAACATGTTATTAAATACTTGAAAAATGAAGCCCCGCTGTGTCCTACTTTGTTGAATCCAAACGGAGGAGATGTGTTGAGTTGATAATACCGCGTTTTCCTATGACGCGAAGGCAGGACCCTTTCTGAAAAGCGGCCACGGAAACATGGGAACAAACTGATGGTAAACCGTAGGAGCGGAACAATTTCCTGGCCCTCCACAATACCCTCTGCAGAGTCATTGAGTGACTTGAAACAGCAAACCTGCATTAAGAGCGGAGACGCGGTAACCAGAAGCTGCGCCTCGAGAGACTGTTTGTTAACACAGAGGTTGGTGGATGAAAGTATGGGGCAAGAAATTTTCTCGAAAAATTTAATTTACATATAGTATCCCACCCCACTGCACGGAAACATTACTCTGCGGCATTATGGGGCTGGTAGTCCCCTGTTATTCGCGGAGAATGGCATAAAGTGCAGGGAGCTAACCACCACTAGGCAAGGCTTAGCTAATAAGAGACTAAAAGTGGTTGAAGAGATGTCGGGACTGAAAGCATTCGAAAAAGGCATCCAGCCAAAACCGGTCATGCAAAGCTGTCATTAAATACTTGAAAAATGAAGCCCAGCTGTGTCCTGCTTTGTTGAATCCAAACAGAGGAGATGTGTTGAGTTGATTATACCGCCTTTTCCTATGACGCGAAGGCAGGACCCTTTCTGAAAAGCGGCCACGGAAACATGGGAACAAACTGATGGTAAACCGTAGGAGCGGAACAATTTCCTGGCCCTCCACAATACCCTCTGCAGAGTCATTGAGTGACTTGAAACAGCAAACCTGCATTAAGAGCGGAGACGCGGTAACCAGAAGCTGCGCCTCGAGAGACTGTTTTTAACACAGAGGTTCGTGGATGAAAGTATGGGGCAAGATAATTTCTCGAAAAATGTAATGTTCATCTAGTATCCCACCCCACTGCACTGAAACATTACTCTGTGGCATTATGGGACTGGTAGTCTGCTGTTATTCGCTGAGAATGGCATAAAGTGCAGGGAGCCAACCACCACTAGGCAAGGCAGAGCTAATAAGAGACTAAGAGTGGTAGAAGAGATGTCGGGACTGAAAGCATTCGAAAAAGGCATCCAGCCGAAACCGGTCATGCGAACCTGTTATTAAATACTTGAAAAATGAAGCCCCGCTGTGTCCTACTTTGTTGAATCCAAACGGAGGGGATGTGTTGAGTTGATAATACCGCGTTTTCCTATGACGCGAAGGCAGGACCCTTTCTGAAAAGCGGCCACGGAAACATGGGAACAAACTGATGGTAAACTGTAGGAGCGGAACAATTTCTTGGCCCTTCACAATACCCTCTGCAGAGTCATTGAGTGACTTGAAACAGCAAACCTGCATTAAGAGCGGAGACGCGGGTTCCAGAAGCTACGCCTCGAGAGACTGTTTATTAACACAGAGGTTGGTGGATGAAAGTATGAGGCAAGAAAGTTTCTCGAAAAATTAAATTTACATCTAGTATCCCACTCCACTGAACGGAAACATTACTCTGTGTCATTATGGGACTGGTAGTCCCCTGTTATTCCGGGGAATGGCATAAAGTGCAGGGAGCCAGCCACCACTAGGCAAGGCGGAGCTAATAAGAGACTAAGAGTGGGAGAAGAGATGTCAGGACTGAAAGCATTCGAAAAAGGCATCCAGCCAAACCCGGTCATGCGAACCTGTCATTAAATACTTGAAAAATGAAGCCCCGCTGTGTCCTGCTTTGTTGAATTCAAACGGAGGAGATGTGTTGAGTTGATTATACCGCGTTTTCCTATGACGCAAAGGCAGGACCCTTTCTGAAAAGCGACCACGGAAACATGGGAACACACTGATGGTATACCGTAGGAGCGAAACAATTTCCTGGCCCTCCACAATACCCTCTGCAGAGTCATTGAGTGACTTGAAACACTAAACCTGCATTAAGAGCGGAGACGCGGTAACCAGAAGCTGCACCTCGAGAGACTGTTTGTTAACACAGAGGTTGGTGGATGAAAGTATGGGGCACGAAAATTTCTCGAAAAATTTAATTTACATCTAGTATCCCACCCCATTGCACGGAAACACTACTCTGCGGCATTATGGGACTGGTAGTCCCCTGTTATTCGCGGGGAATGGCATAAAGTGCAGGGAGCCAACCACCACTAGGCAAGGCGGAGCTAATAAGAGACTAAGAATGGGAGAAGAGATGTCGGGACTGAAAGCATTCGAAAAAGGCATCCAGCCAAAACCGGTCATGCGAACCTGTCATTAAATACTTGAAAAATGAAGCCCCGCTGTGTCCTGCTTTGTTGAATTCAAACGGAGGAGATGTGTTGAGTTGATTATACCGCGTTTTCCTATGACGCAAAGGCAGGACCCTTTCTGAAAAGCGGCCACGGAAACATGGGAACACACTGATGGTAAACCGTAGGAGCGGAACAATTTCCTGGCCCTCCACAATACCCTCTGCAGAGTCATTGAGTGACTTGAAACACCAAACCTGCATTAAGAGCGGAGACGCGGTAACCAGAAGCTGCACCTCAAGAGACTGTTTGTTAACACAGAGGTTGGTTGATGAAAGTATGGGGCAAGACAATTTCTCGAAAAATTTAATTTACATCTAGTAACCCACCCCATTGCACAGAAACATTACTCTGCAGCATTATGGGATAGGTAGTCCCCTGTTATTCGCGGGGAATGGCATAAAGTGCAGGGAGCCAACCACCACTAGGCAAGGCGGAGCTAATAAGAGACTAAGAGTGGGAGAAGAGATGTCGGGACTGAAAGCATTTGAAAAAGTCATCCAGCCGAAACCGGTCATGCAAACCTGTTATTAAATACTTGAAAAATGAAGCCCCGCTGTGTCCTGCTTTGTTGAATCCAAACGGAGGAGATCTGTTGAGTTGATAATTCCGCGTTTTCCTATGACGCGAAGGCAGGACCCTTTCTGAAAAGCGGCCACGTAAACATGGGAACAAACTGATGGTAAACTGTAGGAGCGGAACAATTTCCTGGCCCTCCACAATACCCTCTGCAGAGTCATTGAGTGACTTGAAACAGCAAACCTGCATTAAGAGCGAAGACGCGGTAACCAGAAGCTGCGCCTCGAGAGACTGTTTGTTAACACAGAGGTTGGTGGATGAAAGTATGGGGCAAGAAAATTTCTCGAAAAATGTAATTTACATATAGTATCCCACCCCACTGCACGGAAACATTACTCTGCGGCATTATGGGGCTGGTAGTCCCCTGTTATTCGCGGAAATGGCATATAGTGCAGGGAGCGAACCACCACTAGGCAAGGCTTAGCTAACAAGAGACTAAAAGTGGTTGAAGAGATGTCGGGTCTGAAAGCATTCGAAAAAGGCATCCAGCCAAAACCAGTCATGCAAAGCTGTCATTAAATACTTGAAAAATGAAGCCCAGCTGTGTCCTGCTTTGTTGAATCCAAACAGAGGAGATGTGATGAGTTGATTATACCGCGTTTTCCTATGACGCGAAGGCAGGACCCTTTCTGAAAAGCGGCCACGTAAACATGGGAACAAACTGATGGTAAACTGTAGGAGCGGAACAATTTCCTGGCCCTCCACAATACCCTCTGCAGAGTCATTGAGTGACTTGAAACAGCAAACCTGCATTAAGATCGAAGACGCGGTAACCAGAAGCTGCGCCTCGAGAGACTGTTTGTTAACACAGAGGTTGGTGGATGAAAGTATGGGGCAAGAAAATGTCTCGAAAAATTTAATTTACATCTAGTATCCCACCCCATTCCATGGAAACACTACTCTGCGGCATTATGGGACTGGTAGTCCCTTGTTATTCGCGGGGAATGGCATAAAGTGCAGGGAGCCAGCCACCACTAGGCAAGGCGGAGCTAATTAGAGACTAAGAGTGAGAGAAGAGATGTCAGGACTGAAAGCATTCGAAAAAGGCATCCAGCCAAACCCGGTCATGCGAACCTGTCATAAAATACTTGAAAAATGAAGCCCCGCTGTGTCCTGCTTTGTTGAATTCAAACGGAGGAGATGTGTTGAGTTGATAATACCGCGTTTTCCTATGACGCGAAGGCAGGACCCTTTCTGAAAAGCGGCCACGGAAACATGGGAACAAACTGATGGTAAACCGTAGGAGTGGAACAATTTCCTGGCCCTCCACAATACCCTCTGCAGAGTCATTGAGTGACTTGAAACAGCAAACCTGCATTAAGAGCGGAGACGCGGTAACCAGAAGCTGCGCCTCGAGAGACTGTTTGTTAACACAGAGGTTGGTGGATGAAAGTATGGGGCAAGAAAATTTCTCGAAAAATTTAATTTACATATAGTATCCCACCCCACTGCACGGAAACATTACTCTGCGGCATTATGGGGCTGGTAGTCCCCTGTTATTCGCGGAGAATGGCATAAAGTGCAGGGAGCTAACCACCACTAGGCAAGGCTTAGCTAATAAGAGACTAAAAGTCGTTGAAGAGATGTCGGGACTGAAAGCATTCGAAAAAGGCATCCAGCCAAAACCGGTCATGCAAAGCTGTCATTAAATACTTGAAAAATGAAGCCCAGCTGTGTCCTGCTTTGTTGAATCCAAACAGAGGAGATGTGTTGAGTTGATTATACCTCGTTTTCCTATGACGCGAAGGCAGGACCCTTTCTGAAAAGCGGCCACGGAAACATGGGAACAAACTGATGGTAAACCGTAGGAGCGGAACAATTTCCTGGCCCTCCACAATACCGTCTGCAGAGTCATTGAGTGACTTGAAACAGCAAACCTGCATTAAGAGTGAAGACGCGGTAACCAGAAGCTGCGCCTCGAGAGACTGTTTGTTAACACAGAGGTTGGTGGATGAAAGTATGGGGCAAGAAAATTTCTCAAAAAATTTGATTTACATCTAGGATCCCACCCCACTGCACAGAAACATTACTCTGCGGCATTATGGGACTGGTAGTCCCCTGTTATTCGCGGAGAATGGCATAAAGTGCATTGAGCCAACCACCACTAGGCAAGGTGGAGCTAATAAGAGACTAAGAGTGGGAGAAGAGATGTCGGGACTGAAAGCATTCGAAAAAGTCATCCAGCCGAAACCGGTCATGCGAACCTGTTATTAAATACTTGAAAAATGAAGCCCCGCTGTGTCCTACTTTGTTGAATCCAAACGGGGAGATGTGTTGAGTTGATAATACCGCGTTTTCCTATGACGCGAAGGCAGGACCCTTTCTGAAAAGCGGCCACGGAAACATGGGAACAAACTGATGGTAAACCGTAGGAGCGGAACAATTTCCTGGCCCTCCACAATACCCTCTGCAGAGTCATTGAGTGACTTGAAACAGCAAACCTGCATTAAGAGTGAAGACGCGGTAACCAGAAGCTGCGCCTCGAGAGACTGTTTGTTAACACAGAGGTTGGTGGATGAAAGTATGGGGCAAGAAAATTTCTCAAAAAATTTAATTTACATCTAGGATCCCACCCCACTGCACGGAAACATTACTCTGCGGCATTATGGGACTGGTAGTCCCCTGTTATTCGCGGAGAATGGCATAAAGTGCATTGAGCCAACCACCACTAGGCAAGGTGGAGCTAATAAGAGACTAAGAGTGGGAGAAGAGATGTCGGGACTGAAAGCATTCGAAAAAGGCATCCAGCCGAAACCGGTCATGCGAACCTGTTATTAAATACTTGAAAAATGAAGGCCCGCTTTGTTGAATCCAAACGGAGGAGATGTGTTGAGTTGATAATACCGCGTTTTCCTATGACGCGAAGGCATGACCCTTTCTGAAAAGCGGCCACGGAAACATGGGAACAAACTGATGGTAAACCGTAGGAGCGGAACAATTTCCTGGCCCTCCACAATACCCTCTGCAGAGTCATTGAGTGATAATAAGAGACTAAGAGTGGGAGAAGAGATGTCGGGACTGAAAGCATTCAAAAAAGGTCATTCGAACCTGTTATTAAATACTTGAAAAATGAAGCCCCGCTGTGTCCTGCTTTGTTGAATCCAAACGGAGGAGATGTGTTGAGTTGATAATACTGCATTTTCCTATGACGCGAAGGCAGGACCCTTTCTGAAAAGCGGCCACGGAAACATGGGAACAAACTGATGGTAAGCCGTAGGAGCGGAACAATTTCCTGGCCCTCCACAATACCCTCTGCAGAGTCATTGAGTGACTTGAAACAGCAAACCTCTGGAGTTGTGAAGGGGGCCTCAGAGGCTTCGAAGAGGTCGGAGCCTTTGGCACAGAAAAGGTCACTTATTTGAACTGGAAATTCTGCTCCGGAGCCCACTGGGGCTGGTGCTATTAATCAATTTTAAAGGACACTGAATTAAACTGAGCCCACTGTGGCAATATTTTCGATTTTCGAACTACAGGTACCAGCATGCAAAAAACCCGGAAACTCACCTGAGAGAGCCAGGAGGGGCTTGAAATTGAATGCATGCTGTTAATGGTGCTTGAATCAGTTTACCAGCTGTCATCCTCTGACGAAGGAGCCATTGAGCTCTGAAACGCGTAAGGAGAAAATTTTTTCTCAGAGCTGTATTTGCCGGTTTTGACATTAAAAGGCTTTTGCACTTTCCTGTTGGAGGCGTTTTTGTATCAGGGCAACTTGAAGTTTGGATATATATATATTACCTACTGGCGGTCGCCAGTAGGTATATATAGTTAGGATCGATTTCCATAGGGAAATCGCAACATTCTATTTGGATTAACTTTGGCGCCGGTTGAGCAATCAGGCTGAATTTTTCAGCAACTTTGCCTCGCGGCTCTCCGCTCCTTCCCTGAAAGTTTGGGGGGGATTCGTCAAGCGGGGGCTGAGATAAAAGGGGGGTCCCAAAACATGTTTTCCCCATGTTAATTTCCATAGGGCGGTCTGTCGCAGTTTTAGCTCGAACAGCTGAATGGATTTGCACCAAACTTGGCAAATTTGTAGGGACTGGTAGCCCGATGTGCCTTTGCTATGTCTCAAGATATGTGCTCCAGTGGATTTTGAGTAATTTAGGTTTAAAAAAATGTATATATCTGTAAGCGCGCCCCGGTACGCGTACCGGGGAGCGCTCCGGGCGCGCCACGTGACTTGGGCACGGCAAGCTGATTGGTTCTCGGTGTCTGTAAACATTCGAAACAGTCAGCAGCGGCCGCCATCTTGTGTCTCGGTAGGATTGAGATACAAGAGGTGGCAAACATCAAAGGGGGAAATGAGCAAAAGGGGGCAGGTTACACCCCCCCTGACTCCCTAGGTTTGATGTGGGGGCCATAAAAGGGTCCCGTGGGACAAAAATATATATATTTTTTTCCGATTTTCGCGGGGGGAGCGCCCGGTATGCGCACAGGGGAGCGTACTTAGGTGAAAAATAGTGAAAATAATAGTGTAAAATAATCATTTTGAGTGATTACAGGTAGGGTAGCTCTGAAAAGAGCTTTTGGGTTCTGTGGCTGTTTTAGGTACCTACAACTGTGTCCCACCCACACCCACATGCACACAACCCCGCACCCACACACTCCCCACACACACTTCACACACACACACTTCCACCCACACTCAAACACCCCACACCTCCACATCGACACCTTACACATCCACACCCACACCCACATCCCACACACCCACACTCAAACACACACCTCACCCCCCTTCCACCGCACACACACACACATGCACATACACACAAATATCTCACAGACACACCCCACACATCCCACACACACATCTTCCCCCGCCCACACACACACAGACAACTCACAGACACATCCACACATCTCACACATACATACACATCCTACACACATACCTCCGACACCCACATGCACGCCACACACACCTCACACACCCACACTCCCACCTACAATCAAACACCCCACACACTCACACCCACACACACAACTTACATACCTATATCCCCACCCACATCCATATACCCCACACACCTATACACCTCATCCCCCCTAGACACACACACACACACATACACACCTCACAGACACCCCCCGCACATCCCCCACACACACCTCCCCCACATCTACACATGGGGAAAACTAAGTGAAACACTAAAATAATAATTTAAAGTGCTTAGAGGTAGGGTATCTCTGAATAGAGTTGTTGTGTTGTTTGGGTGTTTTAAGTACCAACATGTAGGTACCAATGCTGAGTCTTAAAGTCAATGTACACCGTCTTCTCTGTAGATAATTTGCATGTTGTTACAGAAGTTATTGTGGTATATGGAATCTATACCATAGTCTGTCAGGGAAGCCGAAACAACATGGAGGCAGGAGATGAAAAAGAGATGTCAAATACACATTGGAGATAATATAGTGGGAGAAAGGAAGTAACTATGAGCAAAATTATTATGTAACAGAAATACGTTGCACAGTATACTATAAGTCTGACTTGATATTATAATCAATTTGGCACTAGTTTATGAATTACATATAATAATGAATAATGTCTCGAACAATTTTTGATTATTAAATATAAATTTATTTTTCTGATTCTTTTTCAAAATTTAATAGAACGTCTAACATTTGACTGTCCGAAATGTCCTCTTTTTGACTGAACATAACTTCCAACATTTGACTGTCAGAAACGTTCTCATATTGAATTAACAAATTCACAGATTCTACACATTGTAGAAGTTCATGGTCCCGTGATTCATCCATGAATTCCAAGTCAATGGGTTCAATGATTTCCTCATTGTTCATCTCTAGGACAATTTCAAAGGAAACGTTCTGTTCTCCTTCCATTTTTGTGCTGAAATTTGCATTAAAAAAAAATCAGTAGAAATATGGCACTGTTGGGTTTATGTTCAGACAGGTAGTTTTGATTTTTTAATAGTGAAGTTAACTTAAAGTAAATTCATTACAATTCCTCTACGCAAACAAACTCAATATGCTTCCTACACTGATTTAAAACACAGCTAACATCATTGTAAAGAGTCAAATTGACACCTGTGTCTAAGAATGCAGACAGGGATATGCTTCATGAAGCCTAGTCCACTGCACACTTAGATACAATCCTCACCACCTAGGCTCCCCAGGAAAGCCCAAACATGTACCTTTTTTCCCCATATTTAAAAAGTGACGCATGTATGCGTCACTTTTTAAACCTTTGCGCCACATTATACTCAAAAATGTAAAAACCATTTATTTTCCCCAAAATCGTTTTTGACATTACATTTAGGAAACACAGCACAGATCATATTTACAACCATCTGCCTCACAGCAGGGATAAGACTGAGGCAAAATCTTGCACATGAAGCTTCACAATTTTACAAAATACAATTCCTCTATGCAAACAAACTCAATATGCTTCCTACACTGAGTTAACACAGCTAACATCATTGTAAAGAGTCAAATTGACACCTGCGTCTAAAAATGCAGACAGGTATATGCTTCATGAAGCCTAGTCCACTGCACTCTTAGACACAAGCTTCACCAACTGTGCTCCCCAGGAAAACCCAAACAAGTACCTTTTTGCTCCATATTTAAAAAATGATGCATGTAGGTAGATGCGTCACTTTTTAAACCTCTGCGCCACATTATAATAAAAAATGTAAAAACCAATCATTTTCTCCAAAATCGTTTTTGACATCACATTTAGGAAACACAGCACAGATCCTATTTACAATCATCTGCCTCACAGCAGGGATAAGACTGAGGTAAAATCTTGCACCTACCTCACAACAGGAATAAGACTGAGGCAAACGCTTTCTCATGGAGCTTCACAATTTTATAAAATACAATTCTATATAACTATATAACTCAATACTTTCTTGGGAAGCATAGGTGGTGAAGCCTGTGTATAAGAGTGCAGTGGAGTTAGACATAGGTCTGATCTTCTTTGTAGTTGTGGACAGAGCTGTCTTCCACTATATTTTTCAATACAGGCCTCACCTTTTGTGCACCACTGGAGAATCCTCACCTGATCTGAAACCCTGTATTGATTGTTTGCTTTTTGTCATTGCTTTGTTGTTTGGTAATAGGGGTCTATAATGTGCTACTGTTTTTCTTTAACACAGATTGAAATCGTTATTTGAAGAAAAAGCAAGGATGCCCACAAAGGAAAGGACAAAGAAACAACATAACCGGGAAAAATCAAAGACAGCAACGGAATTACAGCATTCTTCCACAACAGATACTTAAAAAAACAGGAACAAAGCTCCTGGTAAGACAACTAAGTCTTTTTTACGCAACATATGTACATCCAGAAAAAATGATGGACACCATGTAGAAAAAGAAAATGAGAGAGTAAAATTGAAAAGGAAGGAGAGAACTTCAAAGAATCCTAAAACTGGAGCAGGAGAGAATAATATGTATAGGAATAGAAGGCAGACTCAGTTTAGAGACATTCGTAGACGAATGTTTCGCAATAGAGTGGTTTTAAATTTGTTAAAAAACATTAGGAAAGGTAAACAGAGAGCTGCTTTTTATAAGAAAAAGAAAAGTGTAGAGAAGATTGTTGATCAGGCTTTTGAAGTTAAGAATTTTTTTTTTATTTTAATAATCAATAGAATTAGGACACTTAACAAGACAATTGATGTTTTCAAATCAAACAGTAGATGGAAAAGAGTAATTAATCGGACTAATTTTTGTAACGTTTTTTCTGGAGAATGGATGCACAGTTCAAGTTGTGAGCCATTTTTTAATGAGGAGAGTTACTTCCAGGAGAATGATTTAGTGCATGCAGTTGACACCAGTGGTCGAGTGTATGAAGTGAAAGATGGTTGTCCGATTGAAAAAGAGAAACTTGTGCCTAGAGAACCAGAAGAGGTGTTATCTGATGGAGTTTTAGGGAGACGTACTAAGGGTCCAGTGTACACTTGGAAGTGTAGTAGTATTTGTAGTGTGCGACAGGAATCAATTGATTTGTTTTGTAATTTCTTACGTACATATAGTAAAAAAAGTATAAAGGAGAAAGTGAAGTTGTTGCAAGACTTAGATCCTTGCAGAGTGAGAGGAATCACAGGTTTGCAAGGCCATTCACTGGCTTGTCTTTCTAGAAAAGTCTGTCAGAGTGTTTTTCATCATTTTAGGATGTTAGCAGTGCATCATACCAAAATGAGGAAATTAGTGAGAATGTTGTATTATGCAAAAAGTCCAGCACTTAAGCTTAAACAATTAAACAGTGCTCTTTTGCATGGAACAGAATTAGATGTGAAGAAGATTTGTGAAGGAATTGAGATTTGTTATGTTCGTGAGCAAGAGGACAGTGTAGAAACTGAGACAGCAATTGAAGGTAATGTGGAAGACAATGTACAGATTTTAAATACAGAAAAGTTTGAGAAGGAAATTACCAGGTTTAAGGTGAAATCAAGTGAAAGGCCGAATTTTACTTGTGTGTGTTGTCGACGGACTCATTATAAGATTCAGACTAGGTTAGTTGATTTATATGCAAAAAGTGAAAAGATGGATAATTATGAGTGGAAAGATTTAGCAACTTATTTGTGGGTGGAGAATTCTTTTGATTTGAGTTCTGATCAGCGTATTTGTAAATATTGTTATGACAAATTAAATCAAAACAGAATGCCTGCTAGAGCTGTTCATAATAATCTGGAGTTGATAGACATTCCCCGTGAATTGATGGATTTAAATACATATGAGTCTATTTTGATTCAATGTGTCCATCCTTTTCAGGCAATTGTTCACATGGAGCCTAAGATAGGGAAATTGCCTCCTACAGATTTGCAGAGAGGATTAAAGGGAAGAGTTGTTTATTTGCCCCTAGATTTGAAAAAAAATATTGATACAATTGGTATTGAAAAGGTAGAAGAGGAACCTTTATTTATTCTAGTTAATGGGGTTCCAACAAAGAGTAAAAAAATCTGGCAAGATTTAGTGGATGTTAGGAAAGTCAAAAAGGCAACGTTGTATTTAGTCAAAAACAATGAGTACTACAAAGATGTATGTGTTGCAGCAGAGGAAACAGCTACAGATGAAGACAGTGATTGTTCAGGCGGCCAAATTGAAAAAGTTGATGTGTCTAGAAGTGAAGAAGATATAAATGAACATTATACTGTTCATCCTTTGCATTCCAAAGAAGTAATGGGGAATGCAATTGAATTGTTTCAAATGAAAACAGCAAAAGGAAGTCCCATTAGTATATGGGAAGAAAGTTTGGAAGCTCGTTGTTTTCCACAGCTATTTCCAACAGGTCGAGGTGAACGATATGACGATCGACCACTTCAAATTCCTGCATCTGAATATCGAACTGTAAGATTATATGCTGAAGATGCAAGGTTTCGTCAATGCATTCCCTATTTGTTTCATCTACTGTATGAAAGTGACTTGTCTGGGCTTTCTTATGCAGAAAACCATATTCTGAAAAGTGGAGCGCATCTACAAAATGTTTAGGCGAGGGACTTTATGGAGAAAGTGAATCTGCAAGATAATATTTTAGAATCTCATCTAATCAATCTCATGGCATGTCAGCGTGGTACAAATGAGTATTGGTACCGTCGCCATGGGGAATTGAAATGTATGCTAAGAAACTTAGGAACTCCTACATGGTTCCTCACTCTTAGCTGTGCCGAGTATGCATGGGAGGACTTACTTCAATTTCTACGAGAGGCCAATGCTAATATACAAAATATAGACTTCAAAACACCTGGAGAACTGTGTTCTTTGGATCCAGTGAATTTATGCAGATATTTTAATCATAGATTTGAAGCTATGGTGTCTTTCATTACCAAAAAAAAAAAATCCTCCCCTTGGAGAGGTTTTGGATTTCTTTTGGAGAAAGGAGTATCAAGCGAGAGGTGCTCCTCACATACATATGTTGTCGTGGATTAAAGATGCACCCAAATTTGGAACAGATTCGGATGAGACAGTGATGAGTTTCATTGAAGAGTATTCAACATGTGCTGTTCCGAAAACTACGGAAGAAAACAGTTTAAGGCAACAAATTTTACGCTTTCAATCCCATCGTTGTGGAAAGTACTGTCGTCGAAAATTCAGAAACAAGGACAAGTTCTACACAAAATGTCGTTTCAGCTTTCCACGACCAGTGATTTCTAAAGGAAGAGTAAATAATTTGATGTCTTCTCTGCGACATACTGTGACGAGGAAATCACCAAAAAATACATACAATTTAAAAAGAGACGAAGAGTCCAAGTACATCAACGACTACAACCCAGTGATTTTGTCCATGTGGAATGCTAACATGGATATTCAATTCGTTGCTGACAACTCTATTGCTGTGGCTCGATATGTGACGTCTTACATCACAAAAAAAGAAAAGACAGAACTAAAGGAAATGTGGGAGCACATTTCACATGAAAAGAGTCTAAGCAAGAAATTATACAGTTACAGTCTGAAGATGTTGTCGCATCGAGAAATTGGAGCGTATGAATGTTCTGATCAATGGTCGTCAGCAAGTCTCTATGCCAAATCTAGAACCATCATTTGGGTGAGTCTAGGTCTTGCTGCAACACGAAATCGAGTTTTGAAATCTGTACAAGAGATAGAGTATTTGGCGGAGAAAGAACCAGAAAGTACAGATATTTTGAAGACAAACATGTTGGATACATACTATCTAAATAGAAGTCATCACCTTGAGAACGCTTGTCTCTATGAAGTTCTGCAGAGATATATTTATAAGAGGAACATCAGAGAAGGTATCAATAATGGAATATATGGAGTCATTGGATGTGAAGGATGTCTAGTGAAACAGAAAAAAGGTCATTTGATTAATCATCGCAAATTGAGTTGTGATAATCCAGATAAAAGAGAATTGTATTATTTGGCTCTTTTGCAACTGTTTAAACCATGGCGTGAAGAAGAGAAACTTCTTGGAGATTTTCTCTGTTATGAAGACTCCTTTAATGCAACGAAGGATACCATAGAATGTCCTGTTTTTCCAAATTATCTGCAAATGTTGAATGAAGAAATAGAGCAAGAAGCCACAATTGCTGCAGAGATTGCGAGAGACAGTTCTCAAGGCAGTCAGAGTTCTGCTTCATTGAGTCAGGATCCACTAGGAGGACTAATTATTCAAAATGAAGCTGCTACTGCCATGGATGAGGTGGAAAGAGCTATAGAACAAGGTCAAGATGATGAAGTTAACTTAGAAGATTTGGTGAAACAACTAAACCTTGAGCAGAAACAGATATATGACGAAGTCACAGAACAGATTGAACATGGATTCAGTCATGAGAAAAAAGAGTGCTCATGTACATCATTTAAGCCTGTCCAACTGTACGTGAGTGGAGAAGCGGGAACTGGAAAAAGTTTTCTGATTAAAGCCATTGCAACTTATCTGCAGAAAAGGACTGAATCACCGCTGTCTTGTGTTGTTACTGCTCCAACTGGGCTGGCAGCACATAACATTAAAGGGATTACTTTACATCGTTTACTGATGCTGCCAGTGGAGCATGATAACAAATTGGAGTATCACAAGCTATCAGGAGATGCGTGTTCCGAAGTTTCGAGAGTCCTGAAGAAAATGAAACTTCTTATCATTGATGAAGTAAGCATGGTGTCAAATATAATGCTTGCTTTTGTGCATTTGAGGATGCAAGAAATTCTTAGAACAGACTATGATGTCTTATTTGGAGGAAAACATATTATTGTTTTTGGAGATCTTCTGCAGTTGACTCCAGTAAAAGGACAACCTGTGTTCAAAATACTCACTCATGAAGATACCAGGAAGTGCTTAGGGAGCATCGGAAACGTTAAAATATGGTTAAACTTTAAATATGCAGAACTGCTTCAAAATTTGCGGCAGGCAAAGTATGAAGATTATAAAAATATTCTACAAGATGTAAGGATCGGAAAAGTAAGTCAGCAAGGGAAAGAAGCTTTACATGCACGATTAATTTCAAATTTGTACCCAAATGAAAACATTCTTCCAGAGAACATATTTAAGAAAATTAACAAGAAGAAATCTGGAATATGTTTGTTGCCAACTCTGAAAGAATGTTCCATGTTCAACAACAAAATGTTACAGTTAGAAAATGAAGAGATAGTGAAACTGGAAGCTATTGATAAAATAGAGCATATGGGAACAACAATTATTTTGTCTGAAAATTTGAAATCAAAATTGGATTCATTAGAGAAGACTATATCTAAAACTGCTGGTTTTGAAAAGACTCTGAATGTGTGTTTGAATTGTCGTGTCATTTTAAGAAGGAATTTAAAAGTTGAAAGAGGTCTGGTAAATGGAGCAATGGGTTATGTTGTTGGTTTTGTGAATTACAAAAATAGAGATGGAATTGAAATTTTAAAAATTAAATTTGATGACATTGATGAAATAGAACAAATTTGTCGTTGTTCAGCTAGATTTTTGCTCGTGAAAGACTTATATGTTCGCCGAAAACAGTTTCCTATTTGTTTGGCATATGCGGTGACAATTCATAAGTCTCAAGGTTTAAGTGTAGATAGCGCTTTGGTGAACATTGGAAGTTCTGTGTTTAAAGAGGGTATGGCATATGTGGCATTATCACGAGTCAGAACTTTAGCAGGATTGTACTTGATTGAGTGTGATGAAACAAAGATTTGTGCAGATTTAGATTATGTAAAAGAATACAATAGGTTAAGAAGAGAGTATGCTCCACATTTGCCTCAATATCCTCTGATTGAAAAACGTGTGGTAGGCTGAAAAAGAAGAAATGAGAGTAATTGCAGTGAGGTATCAGCAAAAAGGCATAAAGTAGATAAAAGTGTAATTGTAAAGAGAAACAAAAAGGATTCTGTTGAAGATGTTGTTGGATTTCAGTTTGAAAACAGTTCTGGTGTCAACTGCTATGCTAATGTAGTAGTTAATGTTGTTTTTTTTCTTCAAAATTTACAAAGACAGATTGTTGAAAATCGGGAACAAACATTGTGCTGTTTATTGAATTCCGTGTTAGACAAATGTAGTAGTGATAGAGCTAAAATAGAAAGTGTTTCAGAAATTAGAAATCTTCTAGATATATGTTCAGGTCAAAATCAATTTTCACAGAATATTCAGCAGGATTGTCAGGAATTTTTAATGTATATGTTTGATGTATTACAAGATGAAGGAGTAGATATAAAAAATCTATTTGGCCTTTCTTATCAATGGCAACATGACTGTGATAACTGTGCTTCATCAAGTACTACTACAATAGACTCTGAAAGATTTATATATTTAACTTTACCAGACTGCAAATCAGTGTCTTTCAATAATCTAGTTAAAGCAGCGGATCACAATATGATGTGTACCCAATGTAAGTCTGCAATGCTGTCCACATTATTTCTACAAAATTATGGTTATGTTATTTTAATGTTCCAATGATGTAGACCTGATGGAACTAAATTGACAACTTCTATAAAAAATTTCGTGGCTTCTCAGTTATCGATATCAGGAAGAACCTTTGCGACTGTAGCTATTATTTTTCATGACGGTCCTTCTACAACATCAGGGCATTACACATGCTATTTAAAAACTTCTAAAGGTTGGACCCAATGTAACGACAATCATTTGACTTTCAAACAACGTTTGCCTTTTGGCTTTATAAATTCATATCTAGTGTTTTTACAGCCAAAATTTAGGTAAAGGTAATTGGCCTATGAAGACGGGAGGAGTACTCATATATGCTCATACATCTGACACTATTTGGCCAAATGGAAAGGTGCAAGAATGAGTAAAGAGTCATGACTGAAAAAAAGGAGTATATTAAAAATTTAAAAATATTTCAGATGTTCTTGGAGTTTTTCTTGTAGAAAATCGATGAAATGGATTTCTAAGTGAACAGCAAAATACTATGTAACGAGAAAAGGACCTCCATGATATACTATTTGGCCTCAAGGAAAAGTAAGTCAATCAAAGATTAGCGTACATTTGTCATTTGTCAGTATGTAAGTTTTTTTTTAAAACACAATCTTTTAGATAGTGTTTTTTTTTTCCGCTGTCATATGATGAGTAATTTGAACTCACTGCTTTAAGTGAAATTCAATATATTCTGAGAACAGCAAAAATAAACTATGTAACATGTTGTAGAAATTATTCTATACTTTGGATTGTGTAAATTAAATTGTATTCCCATTCGCTGACATCCACTCTCCCTCGCTTATCTTTGTTTGCTTCTTACTTTTGACCTCTTCTCTCTATTTTTCGTTCACTACTTCTCTGTGCTCAGTGCCTCACTCTACTTGTGTTATTTTCACTTGTGTTTATCTACCTTCTATCACTTCTTTTACAACAACTTCACTGCTCCTCTCTCGTCGTTCTTCATCCCATTTCTTTTACTCTGGTTCCGTTACTATCCATCAATTCCTTTCTTTCAATGTCCTTCTCTTTACTTTCATCACCAAATTATTTTTTCTCAGTAGCACTGTTTTAGTCGTGTTCTCCTCTCTTTCCTCTTTTTTTGCTCACTTACTTTTTTTCTTTTCTCACTCATTGTACTCCACCTCACTCCGTTTTTAGGGCTCGGACTCCTCCCCACTGAAAGTGGGAGGAGTTAGAGAACTAATGTTAAAGAAGGAAAAAAAAGAAGTATCTCCTAGGGCCTTGGCGAGAGGAATTCCACACATTCCTTAGCGTTTTCTGTCATCTGGCCAGTGATTCGTCTTCCTTGTGTTTTCGTTTTAATAGGCTTGAAGTGATAGGGTAAATGTAGTTTTGTTCCGCCATTTTGGGCATATTTCGTTCGTGCTCGCGCAAAGAAGTACATAAATTATAATTAGGAGCTGTCAGGGTGCCTCCGTTAGTGAATCCAGATGGCCGGGCGCGTTCACAATTCTGCAGCGCTCAGCGCGCAGCTTCCTTGTTCTTGCATGTTATGACTACGTTGCGTTGTATGAGTAAATGGGGATACAGTAATGGCGCCGCTTTAATTTCTTTCGTATGTCACTGAGGTCCAGACATGCCGATCATTGCGGTGGTCTCCGGGGCTTGTTTACATTTGGGCACTGGAAATACGGGGTACGAAGCAGAGTCGTCATTTAATCAGGACTTGTCATTTGCTGGTTTGTGCACACCGTTGCAGCTTCTGCCGCTCTCAGAGCTCTCTATCTTTGTCGAGTTTAAACCCTGCTTCCTCCGTTTGTGTGTCTTTTACTTGCCGCGGGTTGTGTGCAGAATTACGCTGCAGCTGATGTCCAGAAGAAAGCGGAAAGAAAACTGCGGCGCATCGCTGCTCTCCGGCTGATTGGCTATATTATATATTTATAACGCCCAAGAATTGCTCTTTCTCTGTATTCGTTCCTGCGGTATTTTTAGGCGAACATAATAGTTTCATGCATGGAGGGTAAACATTAATTTTAATCTGAGTGATGTCATCTGCGTATAACAAGACTAGAGGCAACGACCCCCTCGTGATGATTTATCGAAGCGCCTCTCACATTTCGATGCTCAGCTCTTTAGATGCTTAATGCTTAATGCGAAGTTTACCGAATGTCCAGTACAATTTACTTTTCCGTGCAGAATGTTTAATATATTATTAAAATGTTATTCACAACTTTTGGATTCATAATCATGCCGCATTCTAGGCGGGAATGCCAGGCTGGGAAGCACAACTAAGGGAGGCGGTGGCCTCCTTCCAGACCGCGCGCCCCTCCCTGGCACCCAGGGGCGGGCTCGCGCTCCTTGCCGTGGTCACCCCCGCCTTGCTAGAGATGAGTTCCAGCTGTCTGCCTGGGGTTCCGCGCTGCACATCTCTCGCGTGCCCTTTCTCATGCTCTGATGTCACGTGCTCCCCGTAGATCGGGCACCCTTCCGATTCTGGGCAAAGGGCCGGGCCTCTTTCCTTTCCAAGATTGCCGAAATTCAACGGGAAACTACGGGATCCAGCCAGTGGGCATCTCGGGCCGACATTGGTGCCACCCGGGTGCTGCTGCAGCTCTCCGGTGCATCGTGGGATTTGTAGTGTAACACTTCCTCTTTACCCTGCTCCTAATCCCCATTAGTCACCTAGTGTCAGTTCTCCCTTCTGTGCCTGTTCCCACACAAGCTTGCATCTTTCCTGTTCTTCTCTCCTGTAGTCTTACGTCTCTCGTTCTCGATACCTTCTGGGAAGGAAAATTAATAAATAAGACATACCATTCTATTCTGTATACCACGAACATGCCTGGAGATAATGTGTTCGGGTTTATGCTGTAAAAATAGCATTTGCCTGCAGTTATAGTTGGACCAGCTTGGAGGTCGGCCGCTCTAGCTGTTAAGCCACATCCTCTCGTCTGCCTGTTAAGAAACGTTAATATTTTTTTTGACCTGTCTGTCTACGCGTTTTTAGCCTTCAACTGAAGTCTGAAGCTTTTCTTTTTTTCCTCTCCCCTATAGCACACCAGTTTCTCTCTTTCGCTTTAAGCTCCTGTTCTGCAGAGCTTGGCGGCACGTGGAGCACAAAGAGCTTCTGTGATCTAACTTCTCTCCACTACCACTCTCCACTAACACTCTCCAATAACACTCTCCACTACCACTCTCCACTACCACTCTCCACTACCACTCTCCACTACCACTCTCCACTAACGCTCTCCACTAACACTCTCCACTAACACTCTCCACTACCACTCTCCACTACCACTCTCCACTACCACTCTCCACTACCACTCTCCACTACCACTCTCCACTAACAGTCTCCACTAACACTCTCCACTAACACTCTCCACTAACACTCTCCACTAACACTCTCCACTAACACTCTCCACTAACACTCTCCACTCTCCACTACCACTCTCCACTACCACTCTCCACTAACACTCTCCACTAACACTCTCCACTCTCCACTACCACTCTCCACTACCACTCTCCACTACCACTCTCCACTAACACTCTCCACTAACACTCTGCACTAACACTCTCCACTAACACTCTCCACTAACACTCTCCACTCTCCACTACCACTCACTACTACCACTCTCCACTACCACTCTCCACTACCACTCTCCACTACCACTCTCCACTAACACTCTCCACTACCACTCTCCACTACCATTTACCACTCTCCACTACCACTCTCCACTACCACTCTCCACTACCACTCTCCACTCTGCACTACCACTCTCCACTAACACTTTCCACTAACACTCTCCACTCTCCACTACCACTCTCAACTACCGATGACAGAGCACACTTACACGAAGGACATCACAGGCAGCAGCTGTGCAAGCTTGTTACACTCACAAGGATACCACAGGCAGCTGAGGTGCAAGCTTCTCCCACTCACAAGAAGGATATCACAAGCAGCAGCGGTGCAATATTCCCTCACACACTCACAGCAGGTACTGTGCCAAGGCAGCAGCAGCAACAGAGCAAGAGTCCCTTATAAAGAACAGGCACAGCACAGAGATGCACAATGCAATCTTCTCATACTCACAGGCAGCAGCTGTGCTAGCTTGTCACACTCACAACAACGACATCACAGGCAGCAGCAGTGCAAGCTTCTTACACTCACAAGAAGGACATCACAGGCAGCAGCAGTTCAAGCTTCTTACACTCACAAGGAGACCACAGGCAGCAGAGGTGCAAGCTTCTCACACTCACAAGAAGGACAACACAGGCAGTAACGGTGCAATATTCTCACACTCACAATGAGATCACTGGCAGTACACACCACATGAACACACTCCATAACACATAGCAACAATACATTGGCATTTACAATGCCATTAGCTCAAACTCAAATAAATCCGAGCCCGATTGCATTTCTAATGCTTGTTCTCTTAGTGTGTCTACCTTTTAACTTCCTCAGTCCATTTCCTTCAAAGGTTGTATATTATTCTGTCTCCCTTCATCCTTTCACTCTATGACTGTTCTTCACTTACTCTCAGTTATCAGCTATTCCTCATTCTTCTAAATGCATCATTAATTAGACTGTTTTCTGTCTCAGTCATTATCTTTTTACTTAGTTGTGTTTCCTGATTTAGTTTTGCTAACTCACATTGTTTTAATATCTTTCTTACCTTCAGTTCATTTCTCTGTTCTTCTCTCTCTTTTTCTTAGTGAATCTATATGCCTTACTCTTTGTAATTTGTTCTCCTTCTATTTCTTTTTCCCTCTTTTTGTCCTTCTACCTTAGTTTATTTCCCTTTCTGTGTTCTTCAATCTAGCTTTATTTCTAAATAGAGTGTTATGATGTTTTTAGCTCTTCATTTGTATCTTTTAATTTAAAATACATATTTTACTAATTATCACTTATTTTTCTTCTCTCTTTCACAGATACCAACTGTAGTAAAAAAAATTATAGTTACATTTATTATATGGTAAGTATGACTAAAAAAATTTAGTTTGTTATCACCCTTTGCTTTAAGGTCACTAACATTTTCTCAATCTACCTCACTCCTGTGTTTTTACTCTGCTTCTCTCACTTATTCTTATTCTCCATGTTTACTCCCCTTTCATTATTTACCCTCTCATATTCAACTTCTTTTGATCCCTATTCTTTACTTCACTTACCCTCTGTTCCCTTCCTTTGCTTCTTTACTCATTCTCTTTTTCTTAATTATTTACCTTACTCCTACACATATACCTCATCCCCCTCCGAACACATACACACACCTGTAACATACACCCCACACACACACCACACCTACACCTCATACACACAAAAAAAACCTCCCACACACACTCCTCAAAAACACACACACATTCCATACACACACATACATCGAACACATATACACCCCACACTCATACACTTCTCACACATATTTCACACACCCTCATCTCTACCCACACCAAAACACTCCACACAACCACACCCACTGACACACCTTACACACCCACACTCCGACCTACACCCACTAACTCCCTGTAAGTCACACACACTGCATTACTTATCTTTTTTTGCTGTTGGACTCAAGCCCATTCAGGTACTGTTTCCTTTACTCTCTTTGTCCTATCTCTTTGTCACTCACCATGTGTTATCCTAATTCAATATTTCTCCCTCTATCACCCCTCTTTACTTTTACTATGGGTAGCGCACCGGGGAGCGTAACAAGGGGAAAACAAAGAGAAACAGTAAATAATGTTTTAGAGTGCTTTGAGGTAGGGTAGCTGTTGTGTTGTGTGGGTGATTTACTTACTGCACTCCTTCCACTCCTTTTCTCAGTACCTCTGTTCTCACAGTTCTTCATTTCCGTTCACTCAGTCCGTCTATCTTACTGTAATTGTCTCTGTCTCTTCACTCTTTCACTACTTGTTCATTATGCTTTCTCCCTGAAGTTCAAGCACACTACGTTATTTACATTTCTTTGCTGCTTCAATTATTCCCTTTCTGTTACTTCTTCTTTTCTTCTTTTAGTTTTTTCTCTCTGTCAATCCACATGTTTTAACTTTATTCGATGTTATCCATCTTATTTCATCCCTCTTTAGTTATGCACACTACTTTTTTCTCTCTCTCCCTTACCAGTGTTATTTAAATCTGGTTCCGTTATTACCTTTTATTTGTACATCATTTTTTCTCTTTCCTTTTACTCTTTACAGCCACTCACATTCTTCATGTGCCTCTGCTTTAGTATTCTTCTTCTCTCTTTCTTTGTTTCACAGCCTTACATTTTTTCATTTTCTCTCTTACACTTTGTTATATCTTTTACACTGTTTTACTATGTATTACACAGTACATCTGTGTTGCTCGCTCTTGCTGTCTGTCTCTTAACATTACTCTCTCTTTCTCTTTCTCTTATGCTCTCCTCCTCTTGTTTTTTTTTTTTGTTTTTTTTTGTGTTGCGCTAACGGGGCGCTCACCGGTGCGCGTACCGGGAAGCGCACCCATGAGAAAAATGAAGTCAAGAGTGCTAAAAATTTTAGTAATTTTTTTTAAATGGGAGGTAGTTCTGAAAAGAACTTTTTTTTAATGTTTTTGTTGTTTTATATTTTTTTGTATTTTTTTAACAATTTTATGTTTTTTTTGGTTTTTTTGGGGGGGGGACAACGAAAAACAGGCATTAAAAAGGGCTCAACAGGAGCAAAAACAATTTTTTTTTCTTGGGGCGTTTTGAGCACTTGTGGTTTTCAAATGCTCTATTAACCAAAATGATACTCATATTCGCACATGAAATTAGGTCACCACAATAAAGGCACACTATCTTCATGTGCACAAAATTCTGTTGGATATTTGGGACCGTCTCCCTCGCCTCTGGTCCCGATAGAGTTATCTGTGCCGATGTACTGGCCACAGGAGTTGGTGGGTTATCTTGGAGGTGACGCATCTCTGCAACGCTGTAATTGAGTGGATGCCACCTCTGCATATGGCGGTGCATAGTATAGTTACCATAACTATACTTTTTGTCTGTACCTCTAGACAAAACAGATTTACAAATGAGGCATGTCACATGTCAGGCATTGAACTTTTTTTGGCCTTGAGGGTATGAATAAAATTGCCAAATAAAACTGTCTTTGTGGTGGGATTTCCGGGGCTCTTCACGTAAGAACTGCCTCTGCTCTACGTCCTCTTCCTCTTCCTCTGGGTTTGGAAGGAACTGCGCAGGTGGTCCTTCCTTCCTAGGTGGTTGTGGTGGGGGTGAGGGTCCACCAGCTGCAGCTACTACAGATGCCATTATTTCAACAAGGAGAAACAGGTCTTCCTCTCACAAAGATGAAAGTCAGAGTGAGGAAACAAGGAGGGGGTTTCATCATTTGGGAAAAAAAAAGTTCTAAACCAATGAAAAGTGTTATTTACAGGTCACATGACCTGTTACGCTTACGTTACGCGTCCCGCTCCGCGCCCGGAGCGCTTCCGGTGTGCTGCGCTTTGCGCCTCGTTCGCGCACCGGAGCACTTCCGAGTGCGCGAACGCGGCGCGTCATAAGACGCATTACGCGGCAACGCGATACGTCGCGCTTACGCGACGCGTCACGATGTTGTTCTCGAACGCGGCAGTTGTGCAAACGGTATGTTTCCCGGTACGCGGACCGGGTCGCGGCATAAAAATGAGTTAACGGGAAGCTACCCGGTGCGCGAACTGGTAGAGAAACTAAAAAAATAAAAGATATATATATACATAAAAAAATTATATTAAATACATATAAAATATATTTTTCCTTTAAAAGAAGAATACATGTAACAGCTTTTAATATTTGCTATTAAAAAACCATTGAAATTCACTGAAAAAACCATAGGTTATAGACCATATATAGTTAGGAATTAGCATTTACAAAACCTTGAAAATTCACTGAAAAAACCATAGGTTATAGACCATATATAGTTAGGAATTAGCATTTTTAAAACCTTATGTTACTCACACAAAACCATTGAAATTCGCATATATAGTTAGTTGCACTAACTATATATTTCGCGCACCCGCAATCCACTGCTGATGATGTCACATATTACATCATTCATGACATGGTCAGTGACATCACTGATGACATCACTGATGACATCTCAAATGACATCACTGATGACATCACTGATGACATCTCATTTGATATGACTGATCACATCACTGATGACATCATTCATGTGATAATACGATGAACTTCTTCAGACTCTAATATAACCTTATATACACTCAGTGTAAACAGACACTCACAGAGTGTCACTCATCCATGGAGATACTCACACACCTAGTCAGTCATGCAAAGAATCAATCACACCTCCATTTCCTCAACTATACAGTTATATACACCTTACTTATTCAAACAGATACTAACACATATTTACTCTCTTATACAATCCCTGATACAATTTCAGAATGATCCATAGAGCCACTCACACATTCACTGGCTCTTATGCACATTTATTTATATATGTCAACTCTCACATATACTGTGTTTTACACATGTTCTTACTTTGACATGTAGCACTGAGATATCCATTCGCTCACCAATACACTCATGCACACAGTCAACCGCCCATACAGCTGTTCCCACATGCACTTTTGAACCCATACATCTAGTGAATCAACTGCTCACACATCTATGCACAGAGTCATACACCTCCCAACCACCCACACACACACTCAGTCTCCCATACAAATACTTGGGCAACCAATCAATAACCCATATAGTTACTCATATAGCTACTGATCAATACATGCAGCAGTTTACAGAACAACAGACATAATGATGCACAAATTAAGACAGTTTAGTCACTAACCCATGCACTTAGTGAGACACATTTAATCACTCACTCATACAGTCAGTCATGCACCTACTAAATCCTTCATCCAGACACTTATACATCCACTCATTCTTCAATATGTAAGACATATTTAAAGTTTACAGACACATACAGACACTGGATGTTGTTATCAGTGATGTCATCAGTGATGTTATTTGAGATGTCATCAGTGATGTCATCAGTGATGTCACTGACCATGTCATGAATGATGTAATATGTGACATCATCAGCAGTGGATTGCAGGTGCGCGAACTATATAGTTAGTGCAACTAACTATATATGCGAATTTCAATGGTTTTGTGTGAGTAAAATAAGGTTTTAAAAATGCTAATTCCTAACTATATATGGTCTATAACCTATGGTTTTTTCAGTGAATTTTCAAGGTTTTGTAAATGCTAATTCCTAACTATATATGGTCTATAACCTATGTTTTTTTCAGTGAATATATATATATATATATACGCTATGAGATTACTCAAGAATTCAATGAAGACACTTCTTTCGCTTTATTTAAACGAGGGTAACATCTATATATATTTTTTTATTATAAAGATAGATAGATAGATAGATAGATAGATAGATAGATAGATAGATTGATAGATAGATAGATAGATAGATATACATTAAAAAAGCACAGTAAAATGTTGGGGGATCCATGCAAGCCCCTGGGTGTCTAGTTTTCATGAATGTCGGGGTGTGGTGGGTTTCCCCTGATGGTTGCCAAGCTCAGGATAAAAAACACAGGTGACCACCCTTGCAAAAACAGGTTGTTTTACAATAGATCATTTTGATGTGTCTACAATACGTTTTGGACCCTTCCCTGTCACAGGCCCTTAACCCACCCACACAAGCGAGGTATCATTTTTATCAGAAGACATGGGGGAATGCCAGGTGGATGGAAGTTTGTGGCTCTCCACAGACTCCAGAACTTTTCATCACAGAAATGTATTTTTTTGTCAAAGTTTGAGGTTTGCAAGGGATTCGGGGTAAGAAAGCATGGTGAGAGCCACTCAAGTCAGCCCACCCTGGATACCCTTAGGTGTCTACTTTTACCAAATGTACGGGTTTGCTAGGTTTCCCTAGGAGCCGGCTGAGCTGCGGTCCAAAATCCACAACTATGCACAATGCAAAAATAGGGAAGTTTTCAGTGGAAAAATGTGACGTATCCATGTTGCGTTTTGGGTTGTTTCCTGTCACCGGCACTAGCTCTACCCACACAAGTAAGGTAAATTTTTTATGAGCAGACTTTAGGAAACACCAGGTAGATGGGTGTTTGTGGCTACCCACAGATTCTGGGACTTTCCATCACAGAAATATGAGGAAAATTTGTTTTTGTAGTCAAAGTGTGAGGTTTGCAAGAGATTCTGGGTAAAAAAAACCTGATGGGAGCCATGCAAATCTGCTCACTCTGGTTTCCCCTAGGTGTCTTCTTTTTAAAACTGTACAGCTTGGCTAGGTTTCCCTAGGTACTGGCTGAGCTAGTCCAACACCTAGACCTACCCACATTGGGTAAAAAAGGGTCTTTTTTCAGTGGAAAAATGCACTGCATCCACGTTGCGTTTTGGGCTGCTTTCTGTTGCGGGCATTACGTCTACCCACACAACTGAAGTACCATTTCTATTGAGAGACTTGGGGGAATGCTGAGTGGAAGGAAGTTAGTAACTCCTCACAGATTTCAGAACTTTCCCTCACAGAAATGTGAGGAATATGTATTTATTTAGTCAACGTTTGAGGTTTGCAAGGGATTCTGGGTAAAATAACGTGGTGAGACCCATGCAAGTCAGCCCACCCTGGATACCCATAGGTGTTGAGTTTTTGAAAAATGTAAAGGTTTGCTAGGTTTCCGTAGGTGCTAGCTGAGTTAGGGTCCAAAATCCAAAGCTAGACCCATCGTTTAGAAAAGGTCAGTTTTCAGTGGACAAATGTGATGTGTCCATGCTGCGTTTTGTGCAATTTCCTTTTGGGGGCACTAGGTCTACCCACAGAAGTGAGGTACCATTTTTATTGGGAGACTTGGGGAAACACTAAATATTACAACAAGTGCTATTATCAATTGTTTTTCTCTGCTTTTGTGTCTTCCAATGTGTAAGAAAGAAGTCATTTTGAGGAATGCCCTCTACTTCAAAAGCTAGTATTGGTACCTACAAATTCAGAGATGTGCAAATAACCACAGCTTCTATACTCCATATCTTGTGCTCATCTCATAAAAAGATGAATTGCTGTATACCTGTTACACAATGAAAACACATTTCAAGGTGCAGCTCAGTTATTGTCTCTAGGTACCTCAAGTCTTTAGTAAACCTACAATCCCTATACATCCCCGCAACCAGAATAGTTCAGCCGATTTAATTGTACATTGCCATAGTTAGAAGAAGTTACAGATGAAAACGTAGACTCAAAAGGCTGTTTTTTCAAACTCAATCTCAATATCTTTTTATTACAACTGTTACTTTTTGTAGGAAAACCTTGAAAGATCTACACAAATGACCCCTTGGTTAATTCAGAACTTTGTCTACTTTCCAGAAATGTATAGCTCTCCGGGATCCACCAGGGGTTTCACACCTGTTTCCACCACTAACTAGAAGTAGGCAGTGGCGTAGGATGGGGGATGCGTGTGTGCGGCTGCCCCGAGTGTCATCAATGAGGGGGGTGACAAAATGGGAAAATATGTGTAATAAACACATATTTTTGCCATTTTGTCAAGGTGGGGGTGACCAGACATTTTCCGCACCGGGTACCACCTTACCTTGCTACACCACTGGAAGTAGGTTAAAAGTACCAAACTTTAGGAGAAATGGTCTATCTACCAATTAAATGCCAAAATTGTGTTGAAAAATGTGTTTTTCTGATCCTTGTCTGCTGTTCCCCAGAGCTGGGAAGATGGTGATTTTAGCAGCAATGACCCTTTCTTGATGCCATTTGCAGGAAAAACAGACGCTTTCTTCTGCAGCACCTTTTTCCCCCTAAAAAACAGTATTTACCTGTATTTTGGCTACAATCTCGGTCTCCTCCAGGGCAATCTACAAACCCTGTGTACCTTCAGAATCCCCAGAATGTTGGAAAAAAAAGATGCACATTGGCGTGGATACCTTAAGTGGACAAAAAGTTATGGAGGCTAAGCACAAACTACCCCAAATAGCCAAACAAGCACTGACATAGCTAATACGTCTTGCCTTTGGGATCTTGTAAGTGTTTAGCCAGAGCTATTGGCTTTGCTAATGTTTTTAAGTATGTTGTAGAGCATTGTGCTGCTGTGCAGCATGTGGAAATGTTATAATTAAAACAGTGTTCTAAGCAATTTTGTTACTTTATATACAGCCAGAGAAAACATTGTGTACTCGCATTTGCTTGAGTTAGAGTTATCGACACTGTAAATTACAGTGTGTTTTACCCATGTGTTAAGAAGGATATGTATGTGGTGTGCACTTGAATTATTTGTGTTGGATTTGAATTGTTAGTTGTGGAATTGTGTATTGGTGAACTGTGTGGTTTGGTGTGGATTTGTGTAGTGGAATTATGTGGCATGGTGTGCAGTGGAATTATGTGGATAGTTATTATGTGGTATTGAGTGCAATGGAATTATGTGGAGTGGGATTGTGTGTTATGGAGTGTAAATATGTGGAATGTTATTTTGGGTTGTGTAGTGGTATGTAATGGAGTTTAATTATGCGGTGCACCATTGAATTTTGCGGCATGATGTGTAATTTTGTGGTGTGGATTGCATGTATATGGCATCTTGTGTAGTTGTGTTGTTGAGTTAAATAATGTGGTTTGGTATTGAATTTTGTGGCATGGAACTGTGTGGATAACCAACACTAACTTGTTAAAAGCAGCATACCAATGAAGCAACCATGTTCAACAGTCACACAAGATGACTTACACCAAACAGCAAGTATTAAAGAACATGCCCACATGAAAACATACGTACGATGGATACAACTCCACTGCCATAACCCTAGCACAGTGATCCTCACTTTATTGGTGTGTGCATATTAGACTCATACAACAACCCTTTGTCCAGGCAGCACAGAGTACTGCTGCAAAACATATTACAGACAATTGGGAGCGATGCCTCACACACTGCTGAAAAACCAATAGAACCAGTAACGTAACATAATCCAATGCATTTAATTCTCACTTTCCGAGTGCTAGAATTGGAATTATAGAAGTGTGGGTACTCACTATTTAGAGTACCTGTTTCCTCCAGAGAAGTGTCAGTACTCTCCCTTTAAATGTATTGCAGCAGAAATAAGAAGTGCCAGTACACTTCCTATGAAATTAAAGAAGTGCAGGTACTCACTACCGGACAGTACATGCACAGTTAAAACACTGCCTGTTTCTGACCACAAAGTCCTTCTTTGCACAAAGAAAATAAAGAAAGCCAAGGTAGTATGCCTTGTGGCGAGTGACGTAACTACAATTCAGTGTCTGTCTTGTGTTTGGGTAATTACTGTGGCGCTTATTGCTGACGGTGGCAGTACCAACGCACTCAGCTCATGCATGGGTCTGAGAGCCCAGACAGACCCTTAGCGCGGCTCTCTGTGTTAATTTGTTGGCTTGCCTAACTATTGAATTCCCAGCAAATGTGACAATATAAAATCAAAATTTGGGAATATTTATGGATAATTCATCTTCTGAACTCCTCTTGCAGAGGCATAGTTAGAGATCAGAAAAACAAATAATCTCTCATTCCTAACATAATGCCCCATTTTCGAATGTGTTTAAATATAACAGTGAAAGAATTTACGTTTTTCAGTAACCATATGGGGTGACAAACTGTACATACCCACAATTTTAATGCAATACCTCTAGACTAAGTAAACTGACATGCAGCAGACAGACCAAGGCCTCGTTCACGCTACCTTCATAAGCTCTTCAAAAGATCACATGCCTGGACGATGGTGAATGAATACACTCAAAGTGCAACCATATCTAGAAATATAACGGGCAACCCAAATAAAAAGCGTATTTATGACCGCAAGATTTGGTACTCTTCCGGGACTAATGCACGCTAAGCCTTGGCTGAGACCAACTGAGCCAACTCCCTGTAGACTATTTAACCGATGGGAAGAAAACATCATACATTTGGTTTGCATTTGTACATCATTGACGGTTGAAAGAAAGAGATATTTAAAAACGTTTTAATGAAAGAGGGATACAATCATGTAGACAAGCTCTTTTATCTTGTTTTAACCCAAGGGATATACTAATGATTGCGAACTTCACCAAATTTATTACGCTTATAAGAAAGAATTTGGAAGTTAATGATTTAAGCATATTAAGAAGGGAAGCTGCTGACAGAGCATCATTCGCATATGAGATTCTGCACAAAAGTAGCCAATTTATAACTGTAAATGATTGTCAATTTTATATTGGTAACATATGAATTGTAATAATGAGGAATTGAACTTGTGTATCTAATGTATTTTATGATCTCTTTTGTATTGATATGTTTTAGTGATTGAGTATTGGTGATTCCTGAATTGTAAGATTTTAATTAACCATGCAATAAATAATAATAATTATTATTATTACCTTCATAAGCTGTGGCACACAGCTCTGACATCACTGTAGTGCACCAGTTGCAGGTTGTCCCTGGCTCTGCTGGAAGAACAGGAGGAAGAAGTAGCCATAACATGGAAGTGGCATTGAGGGCTCTTAGGGCAGCCAGGGGTGCCCTTCTGGGAATGTACAGAAGGGCAACAAGAGGTCAGAAGGAACGTTACTGCCAACAAAATGTCCGCCAGTTCATTGTCATTATTTCATGTCATCTGAGATGGCAATAAACAACATGAAACAAAGGAAATTAATGTTTATAGTAGGATAGCAAATGAGGTGGGAAAGGTGGGATAAAGAAATAAGGGGCACAGGTTACACCCCCCATGCCTGCTACCCAGGCAGCTCAACCATATCAAATAAAATGTGCTAAAAAGTTTATTCATGGCACAGGACCACGCCACTAAAAAAAGAGTGTGCCAACAAATTATAAATAGATTAAACAGTAAGGCGACACGTAACAGGGCAGTCTGCACACAGTAAAAAAAAACACACCCAAAGGTTGGACAAAGACCAACTTCTACCAATAAAAAATAAAGGACTACAGAAAGGCACATGAAAGAACAACTCTGAAGTGGTGGGCGTGGTCTATTCACGCCGAGTAGATACTGCCTGCCCCACAGAGCAGCACCTGCACGCTGAGCTAGGCGCGACCTAAAAAGGGCTCAGTAGTGGAGGGCGGTGGGGGAGCCATAGCCATTAAGGGGTTAAAAATAAAATAAGATTTCAGTTGATTAATTGTGATTGTGCAAGAGTATGTGAGATATCACCGAATCTGGAACTATGAAAGACTGCAAGTGGCAGTTCAGAATATATTAAAGTAACTTCTGCTGTCCCAAAAAGATGTCGATACAATCAAAATGAATATAATAACTGAAACGACTTTACATTGAGATTTTTAAAGTCAATATTTTCTTTTGAAATGTAGAGGTAGAAATGCAGCATATGAAACTGTTCCTGGCTTTGACACTGTACATGCAGGCAGTTCCATAAAATATTCGCGGAGAGAGTGAGGGATGCCAGATGATGTTACTGGTCCTGATGTGACCCGATACCGTGAAGGATGCCGCAAAGGGCACAGAATTAAGAAATGTACTTATGATAGTGGCTTTTTGTACTCTCTGCCTTTCTCTTTTCTGGCTTGGCAGAAGAAGTAGGTACCTGAGGTTTCATTTCATTCTTAATAGAACGTTTCCAATTGCATGAAATTATACCATTGAAACACGAATTTAGGATAATTAGGGCTGTCATTCTGTCACGGTAAATTTGTGGGGAAATCATAGATTTGTTTACGGTAAGCATTAGGAGACACGCAAAAAATCCTGAAAAGTCGCAGACTTTTCTTGGTAATGAAAACTACCCTTTGTTTCGAAAAGAGCTATTCCCAGACCGTTGAAAATCAATTTGAATAAATAATATGAAAGAAATCTTTCATTAAATTATAATGTATAGGCTGAAAGTACAATCGGTGTGCTTTACTCCCGAGGTAGTGACTTCCGCATTTTGTTTTGCTTTTTGCATGTCTGTAAAGTTATTTTTTGAATTAAGCATGATCAAAAAAGGCACAATTAAATTATGCCATTGGTTGGAGGAATTTTTTTTTTGCGAGTTGATTTTTATATTCACGAAAGGTGGAAAGTGTACTATCTCTATAGACATTATGATAATTTAAAGCATTAATCAATTGGCTTTTCTTTTGTATCCATTTTCTTCATCTTCACAATTTTAAGAAATCATTCAAATCAAAATTGAACATTATCAGCATCCTTTTCTCAGATACAGTGTCTTTACAGCTCCGACAACACCAGTTCTGATTACTCATGAATGTGAATCTCTGTAAGGTACCTGGGGGAATATTTTCAATGATATGACGCAGCGCAGTGCAAGCAATATTGCTGCGCCCAGCTGCATCATTTAATAAAACACAGGGATGAGCCGTATTTACAGGAATACGATGCACCCCTGTGCTCTCCCTTGCGCCGGTGCTAAACCTACAGCTGTGCGCCAGCGCAGACACAATTGCACCTTGGTGCAAGGGTGCCTGCATTGCAGGGATGATTGTGTTTGGCTGGAAGGGACACCTTCCTCCAGAAAAACAATCATTAATCACGTTTTGCTCCTTCTATGTGTGCAGCACAATGCAACACAAATAGAAAGAGCAAAAAAAACGAGGAAAAATAAGTGTTTTTCTCCTCATGCGCCACTGTGACACCTGCGCTTGAAAGGCATTTGTTTTTTGAGCTGCCTCAGATTTACCAATTCTTGTAAATACAGAGAAGTGTCAAAAAGCTATGAGTATTGCGTGGGATCACCCATGACATTGCCCTTTAATACAAAATACTGTGTGAATGAGTGCCATATTTAGAAGGCTGTGTAAAGCCACGCAAAGTAACTTTTTATGGCCTTGTAAATATGGGTCAGTACACAGCGCTACCAGAGCGTCAAAATAGGGTTTGTAAATATGTCCAATTGTGCCTCCTTTAACAACACCTTGTACATAGGCACATTACATTTTATAAGGCACATCATTTACTCTATCTTTTGGATTTAAATTTAATTGTACATCTGACAGATCTAAGAGATCTCTCTTTAGAATTAACATGACTTCTTGAGGTCATCCACAGGAAGGCTCTCGGAAATTATTGTTACTGTGGATGATGGGTCTTCTGACCCCAACAGACCCCACCCTTCTTCGGTGCAGCTCAAAATACAGAGACCATACTCACTGCTTTACAGATGATGGAACAAAGGTCAAGAAAAGGAAGTGCAGCCCTCACGTTCTTTGAGGTGCTTCACAAGGAGTTCTCTCCAGTACTGGCTGTACCTTCGGCTGCGTCACTGTCTCGCCAGCCGCCTGGGCTTGAAACCCTGGCCCTCCTCTCCTTTCCAGTGGTCACCTAACTTACTAACTTAAAGCGTGGGGTCGCTTCCATGGGGTGAGGGTCAGGCTTGTACAGCCTTCTGTATTCTTTTTCCCTTCTGGGCAGCCTGGGAACCAAGTGACAAGCTCGCCTCCAGATGGAGTACAAGCTGGAGGACAGGGCAGGCCGGCGGGACACTCGTGGCCGTGGTGCCATGGAAGCCGGGCTGAAGTTTTGCCTCTTTAGATTGTTCCATGATTGACATTGGACCCCGGTGAAGTTTAGGGTGGTAAGACTGCTACTCTACTCCAGCTGTTGCCTCTGTGATGGCGCGCTGTAACTTGGTTCATATACTATATGACTTCGCCACTGTCCATTCCTTCTTAGGGGCCGTTGGTGCCACGCTGAGCAAGATTTTGGCAATTCCTGTGCCACTGGCCCAAGCATTGATCCTGTCCCATGACTTTGAGGGCTGTCCCACACTGTTCCACCATGATTGCCAGTGGCTTGCGACAGTGAAGAGCTGCGTACTCTGTCATTGGTGTTCTCCCCACGCCCCACACATGAGGAGTCACTCTCAGATATTGACCAGATGGCCTTGTATGAGCCAGTCATTTATAACCTACAGAGCAAGCCAGAGACCTTAATTCATACTTGGACACTGTTCTTGCAGGGCGTTGGGCGCTAAGTGTGGAGTGCTGGTTGCTTGGTGGGCGGGCCTGCCTGTAGGCTTTCTTGGCCCTCCCGAGCTCTAGTCCCACTCCAGTGGGCCACTTTGTGGGTTTCTGCAGCTGCCGTGGGCATGTCATTGAAGCCTCCTTTTCCCCTTGTGCTCATCACCTTAGCTGACCTTCTTCTTCAGGCTCTTTCCCTTCCACCACTCCTCTTCGCTCTGTTAATTTCATCCCGCGCTTTTTTCTCTCCTGCCCTTCCATCTTCGTCACTCTCCTCTGTGCTTCTGGTCCCTTCCTCTTCTAGGACTGGTGTCCCCCTCCCTCCCCGCCATGCCTCCCTTCCCCATGTCACCGGATTATCTGGGCCAGGGCGTCACTGGGGTGCTGTGTCGTGCCTGTGCACTGCCTGCGCCCATATGTTCACTGGTTTCTGCAGGCTGCCTCTTTACTGTATTGACTGGTGTACCCTGTTGATCTGGTTTTGTTCCCTGTCCAACTCAAATAAAAAAATGTGAAACAAAACAAAAAAGAAAAGGCAGTGTAACGCTGGAGCTCCCCGCCTTGCCAGCTACTCTACACCCGGTCTAGTTGTGAATCAGTACCTGTATGCTCATTGTCATTTTCTAATTGGCGGGGGGCACAACAGTCAGTGTTCAACATCGTAATACCCTTTTTTTTGGGTTTTCTAAAAAAGTTGTAAAAATGTGTATTATCAAACACATTGATGAAGGTAACCTCTTTAGTTTTGACTGGTTGTATAATGGCAACATAGGTTTGTTCAGCTAAGCTGCATTAAACACAAGTTATACAAAGTTGACAGCGCAAATGTCACTCCAGTAGCAGTGTTGGCACTGGTCTCCTAAAATCCAAAAATGAAACAAAATTCAAAGATGTGCCACAGTGGCTTCACTTTATCCAACTTCCATACCAGGTGACAGAGGTGATGTCTATGTTTATGGCATACGCTCAAACAATGGCACAATACATTTCAGTCTTTGGTACTGTTCTTCGCAATACAACGTTGCCACACTGCTCTTTCAAAATCAAATGTATTTGCAAGTGTAATTAGTTTTTTTCAAAGGAGCAAGACAAAGTCCCTGGGAAGCTATGTCCTCTTGTAACTAGTATTTGATTTGTCAAAAAAACAAAAATCAGAGCAGGGGTCTAATCTTGTCCATGGGAGCCACCGTTGGCACTGGTAAATGTAGGAGTTCTGGTACACCACAGATGTTTATTTTTGATTCACCTCATGCCTCTTTCTTCCACCAGTACTTGCCCTGGTCATTCTGGAAATGGCTGAAATAAACGATTTTTAGCATATGGCTATTAAGGACTCGCAAAATGCTATGTAGGTAGAAATCGCAATAATAGTTGCGATTCTTACATATTCCTTAATTGCGAATCGCAAATTGTGTTTCACAATTAAGGAATCCCTTTCTATTCATTTCTATGGGCCTAGAGGCCCATAGGAAAGAATGGGAATTGCATGCGCAATTTGCGAGTACCCAATAGATACTCGCAAATTGCGCATGAAATTTCAACGGTGCAAGGGTTCCAAAAGGCCACCCTGTTGCCTCCCTGAAATGTGCATGTGTGCACATATGGCGCACATAGCATGCATGTGTTCCACATGACACATTGAAAAAAGCAAAAAAGAGTTTTTTTCGAGGAAATCGCAAATTACCACCAACTTGAAGTTGGTGGTAATTTGCAATTCCTTGCAGCAATATCGCAATTTGCAATGTCTACTAGAATAGCATATAAAGTTGTAGTAATTTGCAATTCCTTACAGCAATATCGCAATTTGTAATATCTACTAGAATAGCATTTAGGGAATCGTGACTCTCTTAATGCATGCACAAAATAGGAAATCGCACATTATTACCATTTTGCAAGTAGGTTTTTGCTTACGTACATTGCACACAGCTAAATTGCGATCGCAATTTAGCTTGATACATCTGGCCCTTCGAGTTTACTACTGTTTCAAAGAATGCGGAAGGGTTCCTTTTCTGGTCCCAGAGGGATTGGGGGGCACATAAAAGCGCCTCATCTCTGCTTCTATGGGTGCTGGGGACAGAGGGCAGGGCTCAATCGAGTGCAAAGTCCTGTGGCTACAGATCTGTGCAAGAAAGTCCATGGGGTTAGTGTTGCCACCGCGGCCACCTATAAGTGACTTCCATAGACTTCCATAGACTTCCAAAGGCTTCCCGCAGCCTCTGCTTTGCCACTTTCATTTTGGCCCGCACATTTCTGACTGCAACTCGAGAAAATCCCTTATTTGGATGAAAAATATCCTTTATGTAAATCTTGCGATGTTCTTGGTAAGTGCGTTGTAGCTTTGTAACAAATCAGCAGAGTTAAGTGCCCTGTTAAGTGCTCTGAATTGATATTATTTAACTGCAAGCTCCTCTTGGAGGGAGAAAGACAAAACTGGATCATCGGAGGACCTTTCATTAATAAGCCTGGCATGGCAGCGGGGCTGACGAATGCTTCCTAATGATTTATGATAATGGTTTCAGACCACTCCTGCGTCCGAGTGTTTCTTTTTAGCCCTAGTCTCCGCAGGACATTATGGATGCATAAGATATACAAACTCCCAGCACTGCTTACGGGTACTCTGTTCTAAAGAGCCCTGCACGCGGGAATGCGCACATCTCTTGTCTTGAAAGCGTGGGCTACTTTCTTGTCTTTGAACTGCTGCCTTGCCAGCTGATTCCATTTCTAAAACGCCTGTGTTTACAAGTGCGCTCAGAGCATCTCGCATTACACTTCCCACAACGCATAAATCACTCTCCTGTCTTTTCTGAAGCCAAGTGTCACTGCTAAACTCTCGAGTAAATTTTCCTTTCTCCTTACTTCTGGTAAGTGGAAGGCTTGTGTTAAGCCAGGATGGCTTAAACATGTCTGCATTGGGATAAACAGACCCCGTCTGACGTACTGCAGGCTGCGGCCTGGCCTTGTGGCATTTGAAGATGGTCCTCTGTGAACCACTTTCTGTTGCAAATGGAAGAGCCAGAACCTGTCAATCAATGCCCTACCACTTCTACTAAGTATCCAAACTCACTTGGTGGCACCAGGTGTCACATGATGTCGGTTCCCTTCACACACTCACACGGCGAGAAGAGTATATCATGTAGTGGCAGCGTAAACAAGCTGGAAACCACTGCAAAGAGTGGGTTTTCAGCTGGTCTTTCGAGGCGTTGAACAGCCGATGTCCATTAAGGGGGTGAGACAACACCCCTGGACATCTGCACGACCCTCAGCAAGCTTTTTTTCAGTCGTGGTCGGTAGTGGGTGTACCTGCAGGGCGGTGACGTGGGGAGGGGCAGGGTGGGGGTAGTAATCTATGGATTACGGAGCTTTACAGGTAAGTAAACATATAAATAAAAAAAACAAATTTCATTGCGTGCACTGCATCCCCAAATGCGATGCAGTGCACGCAACGAAATTCGTTTTATTTATTTATGTTTACTTACCTCTAAAGCTCTGTAATCCACAGATTACTACCCCCACCCTGCCCCTCCCCCTCCCCACGTCACCGCCCTGCAGGTACACCCACTACCGACCGCGGCTGTTTTTTTTAGGTCTTGCCTAGGCAGCGCATGTGCTGTTTCTCAAGACATGGTGTATCTAAGTGTAAGGGCTTTCAGCAGGCCCGTATGAATTGATTCATTCCTTCATGTGCCTATTGTAATTCTTTTATTTTCGTTGGTGAATAGTGTACATTTGCCCCTACTTTTGCTGTTTTGGTTACGCCCAAGAGAATGGCCCCTGAACTTGAATCACTTTATTATTGGACATATAAGTTAGTTTCGGGGGCACTAGTTTTTTTTCTTTTGCCTGGGCTTATTTTGGCCTTCTGAATACAGTCAGCCGAGTGCAGTAATTCATGTCCTTATCTTGTTTCCCACTGTCTTTGGTTTCACATGCACTTTTTCAACTGGAGGCTGTTTATCTTTTCATCCTATAACATTTTTTGTTTCCTTAGGTCAAATGTCCAAACCTTAAATATTATACTTACTTAATGGAAGTGTAGTTTAAGAAAAGGGCTGACAGTAGGATCAACCTATTTGCATTGTGCTTTTGACAGCATGATTATTTGGATATGATTAAAGAGGTAAACCTGCTGTTATTGCTCTGTTTAATTAAACTGGAAGCATATTTTATGTTGTGCGCTTTCAACTTTTGATTCTTTTTTTTTAGGTTCCAATCATTGGTGAAATAAACCCAATATCAAGGAATGCTTCCTCGAGGTCTTCAAACGTGACATGTAGAGGATACTTAACAATATATCCTGCAGGTAGACATTGCAACATCATCTCAGCACCACCGCAGCACCACCAAAGCACCGCCTCAGTATCAGTGCAGCCCCACTTCAGCACCAGTCAGTGCCGCTCAGCACCACTTCAACAGCGCCGCTCAGCACCAACTGAGCATCACTCAGCAGCACTTGAGCACCACAACTCCAGCACAGCACCATCTCTGCACTACTCAGCCTCAGTGCAGCACCACCTCAACCTAAGACAGAACCAACGCACCACCTCAGCATCAGCACAGAACCACCTCAGCACCAGTGTAGCACCACCTCACTATGTGTGCAACACTACCTCAGCATCAGTGCAGCACCAGCAAAGCATCACTCAGCACCACCACAGCACCAGGGCAGCATCTCCTTGTCATCACTCAACATCACTACAGAACCACCTCTGCATCAGCGCAGCACCACCTCTGCATCAGTGTACCAGCACCAACTCAGGACTAGCACAGCCCCACCACAGCATCAGTGCAACACCACCTCCACACAAGCACACCAGCACCTCATCACCACCTCAGTATCACTTAGCACCACATCAGCACCAGTGCAGCACCACCTCAGCACAAGTGGAGTATCAGTGCTGCACCACCTCAGCATCAGCACAACACCGTCTCAGCATCAGCACAGCACCGCCCTCTCATCAGTGCACCACCACCACTGCAGTACCAACTCAGCATCAGCGCAGCACCACCTCAGCACCAGAGCAGCACCACCTCAACATCAGCAGAGCACCATCTCAGCATCAGCACAGCACCACATCCACATCTGTGCACCACTCACTTGAGCACCAGCGCAGCCCCATCTCAGTATAAGCTCAGTCCTACCTTAGTACCAGCGCAGTGAAGAACTGTAATCTTCAATCTCAGGGGTCTCACTAATACAAAGAACTTGGCACAGTAGCTGAAATATGAAAAGACATCTTTATTAAACTTAATTAAGTGAGACTACGTCACACAGGAGCCTTTGCAACTGAATGAGGCAGTCTGAGGAGTACAGAAAACAGAGGCCTTATATATGCTTAGGGTTACAAACTCAGCATAAAATTAAGGGGCAGTCCTAGCTTTTGCAAACATGCAAAATGCCTAACATGGACATGCAAGATCTGCCAAATATTAGCCAATAGAAAAACATTTTCAAACAAAGTATCACATGACAGAAACCTCAGTTTGCAATAACCCAACCCAAAGTAAATTATTAAGAATGTCCCAAATCCAATCTCCACAAGCCGGACAAACCCATAATTGAAAGCACAATGCATGTAATGAAGAAACATAGAAAGGAAACAATGACAGAGAACGAGCAAGATAAGGCATGTGTAGAGAAGCTAAAAATTAACGATGTCCTGAACTTTGACTGGCAATCTCAGATAACAATCGACCAAGGAAATTGGCTTAGCGAGGTCAGTTTCAGATAAAGGGGTCAATTCCTTACAATGCACATTAGAGTCAAGAAAAGGCTTAGTTAATAAGTGCATGAACAACGAAGCCCATGCAACTTTGTTCGTTTGGTTACCTCCACAGGCCTACGTGATGGCAACACAAAATGGAGGCACGGACAAAATGGAACCCATATTCGGGACAAAGTCTCTGAATACGTAATGAACTCGCTAGTTAACATGACGAATTCACTCCATATTAGCCGTACTTACTAGATACGGTACAACATCACCAAAATCATGACTGAACCATAACCTCACAGGACAAGACAGAATTTACAGAACCTCAGACCCTCCTTTTGCCATTACGTAGGCAAATCCTAATTAATTGCTAGGCGAGCATTTTCCATTCTAAATATTTCATTAAAGGTATGAGCAGGAATACAAAGAGAACAGGGCAATTGTTCATAATTAACATAAAGTAATGACCACTTCTACAAACAAAAATTATAATTTTTCACAACCCTAAGCAAGCAAAAAGCAAATCCTAAAATTATCTAGTAACATTTTAGGGCTCCTATGTATTTCAGTAACTTATTATATATTCAGGTGAAACAGTGGCGATCTTTATCAATGCTCTCAGATGAAAAGGGATACTCTTCCACAGAGAATGGACTTTATTCTGCTTTTACTAAACAGAATACTACTTTAAAACAATGCCAGCAAAACAATAGGAATCAGTCTCCTAACACCCATTTTATGCAATCGCACGGAAACCACTTGTGCAACCAACTATGCCCAGAGTCCGTTCAAGCCTCTCTGGCAGGCTTCTATCGTCCATCAAATCTGCTCCCATTGTTGCATGGGCCTCTTGATTCAGGCCTCCCATGAAAAATTGTGTTTCTCAGTATCCGTTGGAGTGCCCTCCTGGCAAACACTCACAGCTCATTCGAAAGTCTCAATGTCTCAAGGCAGTGCACCAATATCTCTCCTCTGCGGCAGGCACTAAAGATAGTGTGCTCTTCATTGATCAAGGGCACAGATCATCTTATGCAGATCCGGGTCTACATTCTCAGGCTCCAACACTCATTACTCAGTGTCAGAGAACGCTCAGGCTGCTCTTTCATGGGCACCATAATGTAGTGCCTTTTGCCAATCTTGGATCCTCCGGTGCACTGCACTTCCGTTGGAGCAAAGGAAAAGAGGTTGTATGGCCAAAACTCAGGCCAAGGGGCTCAAGGGACTGCACACTGTCAGAGGTTACCAGTACATGAGAGGTAGAAAACTCAAGCCTCAACTCTTTTGCTCTTTTGCACTGAAATTCTGGTTCTGGGCAAAACCAGATCCTCCTTCTTCTCTGATGTTCAACGCCTTCTGATGAAGCAAGCACAATACTTTGAAGATACCATTGATGGCGTGCTGGCGATCACTATCCAACCTTGCTACTTTCTGGGTGCTGAGACTGTAGCTGTCACTGATGAGAATTAGACTTTATTCATCGTTCTGCAGGTCATGACTCGATCCCGCAGAACCTAGTGACGTAGAAAATGTGACACAGTTGTTAGTTTCCTTCAATTTAGTTAAAAACAGTTCATTTAACAAAGGGACTGCAAACAGGTGGCCTGCAATCTTCAAAGGAGTGGCCATACGCCATGGGACTATTGTGATCTAAAATACGCTGTCATTCTCATAGAATACAAAGACAAAGGCAATAAGCAAAACAGTGCCTCTAATCTCTTCAAATGGGTTTCCATGTGAGAGCATATCCTCTACCATCTAAGGGTAGATAACTACATGAGAATTCTATCTAAATGGATGTCCTCACACATAGTGGCATCGTCTAATGGGGTAAACACATTTTTTCTCCCAATGATTACATATAGGTGTTCCTAAATTCCTTATCTAAAACATCTCAAAAGGGAAATCGCATAATACAGATTATCAGGGACATGAAGATACCTCCCTTTTAATAACTGTGCATCAGGTGCACTATACAATACAAAGCGTAATGATCAAAATATGGAAACAAAAGACAAGAACTAGAGAGTCCTGGTATTTCCATGATTTAGAACACATCTAATCCACCAAAAATTAAAGCAGCAGAAAAAAGGAACTAAAAACCAAATAAGAATAGGCATTGAATTTGAATTTATTCAAAAAAAGGTAAGGTGTCTCCTATTGAGGTGGAAAACTTATCTTACTATAGTATTGAGTCAGTTAACCAGTCCATCACTACCCTGACAGTCAGACTGGAAAACATCAAAGTAGGCCTAAAGAAAATTCTTGAAAACCAGTCTGGTCATACAAAAGGGAATTATACATAATATGGGTGTCTCTGGTACATTACTGCAATCTGGAAGTGTGAACCTGAACAATACAAAAATAATAAAAGGGCTAACCGGTGAAAGCAATATGGAAAAGAGAAATGGAACTAGGACACAGCTAAAATCCCCAATAGCTAGGCACGATGCGACATCGGTCAGGGGAGAAGTAACAAAAGAAAAATCTATAGGAAGAACAAGGAATTACTTGGGTGAACAAAAATCGAAAATAGTTCACAAATGTTAGCTCTACCGCTGGCCGCTTAACCATATACGGTAATCTCAGCTAATGTTCCAGTTCCTTTTTCAGGGAAAAAATGAAAAGTTTAGGTCACCTTTAGCAAGAGCCACAAATCTATAATTTCATCCTTAGGTCCAATCAAGGAAACATAAATTTAGGACTGCCTGTTCCTTAAGGGAAGAGGACAGTATCGTGACTAATTGCAGGTGACACACTTTGATCCTGTATATCTCTTTTATTTTACTTCAATACTATATAGCCAAATTTGACATACACTGGTGAAGTGTTGTCTGTCTTGTTCACAGCATAAAAAATCATATCTGTGAAATTTAGTATCAGCGCAAATTCACCCAACTGTTGTGCAGCGATATACATCGTCATGTAGAACCCTTCACAACACAGGTATACTTGTAATAGTATCTAAAGCAGCAACATAAAACAAAAACATGCATAAAATAAAAAAAACACATATGCCAAGCCATCCGATATACGCGCTGTATATCAAGCACAAAAAGCATAGACAAAGTACAATAGCATATGTAAATAAGCGGTGACACACAACACCATTACATACACTTTATGCACTGTGAACCTGCAGCCCAAAACCCAATATTCAGGCCTGCTTAATTTGTCAGGCTTAAAATGCTCACCCTCCTTTTGACAGCAGATCACCAGTTAGTGGAGATTTGGCTGTCAAACACAACTTACTGTGTCGCTTCTGACACACAGGACCATCAGGAACAATTCATAAAAGGATAAAATGCAAAAATATGTAAAACGCACAAACATTTCTTTTCAAAAGAAGTCATAATAAAAAAAACACATCTTTTTCAACATACTGCTGACACTGCACATAACACACAAAATATCAACTGTAACCAACCATCTTTTGAAAACATGCTAAACCACCTTAATTTTGACGTCCCAAAAACTCTTTCACAGACACTCTGCGTGTCCCGTGCGCCAACACCCTTTGAGGCCCTGCTTTTCCAAGCAATAATTTCTCCATCTGTTTACACTTACTCCTAACTCCCACCTTACTGACCTTAAGGTCAAAACCTGCCTTGCAGGCTCCTCAGCCCTCTCCCTCTTCCTCACTCTGAGGTCGACAAAGACAAAAAGCCTTCCCAACTCTATCTAACCCGCAATAATCAACCCTATTTAAAAACACATGATATATATATTACTCCTGTTAGGGGCTACAATTTATTTCTATACTTAGATTATTAAAACAGTTACTGTGAATAATTCGCAGAACATAATAACACACATACCAGTTTTTAGAACAAATGCTTGTTTGCAATGGTACTCATTTCATCAACCTTAAATGGATGAAGGTCTCAGTTAGGTCCAGCCAAAGTTAAAACCTTCCACCCTGATATTAAACTCAAACCTCTGCACCAGGCACATTGGCTCACTGAGCCATTAAAAGCAAACCCAAATGGGAACAACCTGCAAATTTGTATTAGACCTGAAAGTATGCATTTACTGAAGCCTAAGGCACTTTAAAGCTATTTTAAATGGCAAGAATGCTGTTTGAATAGTCCATTTTACCCAAATTCGACTTTGATATTTGGGGCACTTAAAAATAAATATCCTATAATTGTGTTACATATTAATCATCCTCAGAATGTTCTTTACAGATTATAGAGATTGGACATTAGACATATCTCATGTAAATCTTTAGAAAAATTAGTTTTTTACGCCTGCGCTAAGTGAAATTCCATATGCTAATGTGCTCATTATGCAGTGCAACACAACTCAAATTAAATTATAATGCTAGGAGGTCACAGTATGAGCATTAAACTTTATAAATAGTAAAAAACAAATTTTGTAGCACTTATTTTTAATAATTCTTTTTCATATTTAATAATTATTTTTAATACACCCAATCATGTTTGATAATACCACATATAAAAACAAGCTGCATCCCTTGCCTATCATTTTTAGACGCATCCATTTATAAGCCTAAGCACAGAAGCCTAACTTATAACATGACAAAAAATTTTGCGCCACATTTTTATCTTTCTAAAAAGGACAATTTTTATTTATTTAGCAACAGAACCAAGAATATGCCTACAAAAAATGCTTAAAGAGAGGAAACCCTTAATTGAAATGTCTTTCTGTAATACAAAATAATGAACCTTAGTTTGTAACCTTTTTAAAACACTATTCTGAAATGCAAAGATTCATCCATGTTTAACTGAGGGCAAAGTCCTGGGTGAGTAAATACTCCTGTTTATTTAGCTTGTCTCCCAGGGTTGTAACATGAGCACGATGACAGTCTTTTTCAAACGAAGACATATCAATGCGTGTTCTATAGTATGCGTTTGAGTTCAGCAAAAACTTACTTCAGCTGAAGTGTTTGCCTAGTAATTTCTAATACAATGTATGTAAGTAAAAATGCTATAAGTTTGTTTTTCTACAAAACACACCATTCGTTTTTGGGGGCCTTTTTATTCCTAGTGAATGTGAATTTTAATCGTATTTTTTTTTAAGCATTTGGACATTTTGCTTAATAGACTGAAAACATCAAAAAGAAACGCAAACACACATTTGAGCTCATTTCGGACATAAACAGAAAGGGGTAAAACACTCAGGACACACAATAGGGCACGCTTTAGCCATGCATTTCATAAATAGCGCCATCGCTATGTACTTACAGGAGTTGCACTAATGGGAAAACCACAAAGACATTTAAACACACATTTAACCCACAGATCAACACTTAGGACTGAAACAAAGGACAGCCCATAGACTGTACTTAAACCAAACCATTTGTAAATACTAGTTGTAAGTCATATTTACAAGAAACGCTTCTCAATAATGTTCCAAAAGACTGCAAAAACAGACTGCTACATATCCAAGAAGCCAAAACACACTCAATTCACTAGCTTTGGCTGGCAGAACACCAAAAAATCGCTCTGCATATCTTCATTTATAAAATTGCGCAGAACAAAGGATCCTTGTTTTGTATTATGTCATATTTTAATTCCCTGGGGATACAAAATCACCATGGAAGAAATATGTTTTTAAATCTAAACCTATTTAGATATTCCCTCTAGGGGAGCCGGCTAATTTACTTCACACCACACTATGGTACCTTTCAAAAAAGCAACACATACTTCGATGCGAGCTTGAAAACAGGCATGCCAAAAATATTTGCAGAATTATGCAAATATTATAATCAAAGTAGTGCTTAAGGTACTCTTCATACATGCACCGTTCAACAAAATTAGATAGAGAAAAATCTCCTCATTACCTGCCTACACAAATTGCAATTTGCATATCCAAACCCATACAAAGCCAAAGTTGGCCAACACAAATTCCAAAATTCCTTAGCTACAGTAAGCGTTACTAAACTACCTTACTCTTACCAATCAAAAAGTTGTCCAAATTCTAACTGCCAAGTTCTAAATGACCTAACGGTCCTTTTTTAGAATACTCACGCCAAAAAGGTTCTCAGTCAGGAGTGACATCATGTGGAGAATCAAAATCAGGAAGATCAGAAATATACTGGGCTGCAAAGATAAAGAAGAATCCTTGTGCACAGAGTAGTAGAGTCCCGTCCTGTCCTCAGTAGATTTCAGTCTCCTGACAAGATCACTCCTTCAGAAAGTCACTTCTCTGATGAGGCCCGCATTGTTGGGCGCCATTTGAAGAACTGTAATCTTCAATCTCAGGGGTCTCTCTAATACAAAGAACTTGGCACAGAAGCTGATATATGAAAAGACATCTTTATTAAACTTAATTAAGTGAGACAACATCACACAGGAGCCTTTGCAACTGAATGAGGCAGTCTGAGGAGTACAGAAAACAGAGGCCTTATATATGCTTAGGGTTACAAACTCAGCATAAAATTAAGGGGCAGTCCTAGCTTTTGCAAACATGCAAAAAGCCTAACATGGACATGCAAGATCTGCCAAATATTAGCCAATAGAAAAACATTTTCAAACAAAGTATCACATGACAGAAACCTCAGTTTGCAATAACCCAGCCCAAAATAAATTATTAAGAATGTCCCAAATCCAATCTCCACAAGCCGGACAAACCCATAATTGAAAGCACAATGCATGTAATGAAGAAACATAGAAAGGAAACAATGACAGAGAACGAGCAAGATAAGGCATGTGTAGAGAAGCTAAAAATTAACGATGTCCTGAACTTTGACTGGCAATCTCAGATAACAATCGACCAAGGAAATTGGCTTAGCGAGGTCAGTTTCAGATAAAGGGGTCAGTTCCTTACAATGCACCTTAGAGTCAAGAAAAGGCTTAGTTAATAAGTGCATGAACAACGAAGCCATGCAACTTTGTTCGTTTGGTTACCTCCACAGGCCTACATGATGGCAACACAAAATGGAGGCATGGACAAAATGGAACCCATATTCGGGACAAAGTCTCTGAATACATAATGAACTCGCTAGTTAACATGACGAATTCACTACATATTAGCCGTACTTACTAGATATGGTACAACATCACCAAAATTGTGACGGAACCATAACCTCACAGGACAAGACAGAATTTACAGAACCTCAGCAGCACCACCTCAGCAGCAATTCATCACCAATGCAGCACCACTTCAGCATAAGCACAGCACTACCTCAGTATCAGCGCAGCATCACCTCAGCACGGCACTAACTCATCATCACCCAGCACCACCTGAGCACCAGTGGCACACCACCACCTCAGCATGACTCAGCTCCACCGCATCACTGAGCACCACCTCAGCATCACTTAGCACCACCTCAGCATCACTCAGCACCACTTCCGTCTGCCCTCGGAACTTGGCATCTGTTGATTCTCCCATACTATCTGTCCGCTGCTCTTGTTGTGATTGAGGTACTATTTCCCAACCTCCACCCTCCCTTTGTTTAAGTACCCCATAACAAAAAAAAAGCTATAACAAGCAATCATTAAACAGGCAGGAAGAAATTGCTAGCATTGCAAGGACCAACAAACTAGAAGACATTTTTTATGTGAATTCTTTTTTTAATAGGGTTGTTCCGTTGCACATAATGTCTTCTTGGTTATATGTAATATAAACTTTTCAACATGCAGCACAGCAGCCACACTGCTGTACAACATAGCTTAAATACATTGGTAAAGCCATTAGCTCTGGCTAAACACTTATAAGGTCCCAAAGGTGAGACCTATTGGCTATGCCAACGCTTGTTGTTGTTTTGAAAGAGGGGATTTGGTAGGGCAGAGACGACAAAACTACCTCTTAGGTTCTTCTCAGCATGAGGCCCTGCCCCCTATAAGTCTCAGCCATTCTAACACGGGGAAAGTGTTTTTCTTTAGTTGGCAGGGCTGCATTGTACACATCTTCACTGACATGCCCATATTTTTACTGCCCTTGTTTGCCGAGCCTATGGCAAGGCCCCTGAAAATCCACTTCCCCCAGGTATTTTAAGACTGAAATTCCAACAGAAAAACATCATCTTCTTCAATATTTTGGTAAAGTTCTTTAGCTTTCCTCTGCTTTTGAAGGGCATCATGAAATGTGGCTAATAGTGGCAGACCTGGATGATTACCAAACTAACATGCAATTGCAATACTGTCAGAAACATACAGGAGAAAACAGGAAGGGGTTATGTAAATAAGCAGAGCATTTTGATGTCAGAGGTTTATATTGTCTACATGTGACATATGAAGTCAGACGTGCTACTTTCTGAAAAATATTTACCCAGTGAAGAGGGAGCAGGACCTTTGAGGGGGCAGGGCTTTGTGACGGGCACTGCCTATGAAAAAGTTAGACCCTTTTCCCCTTCACACAAAAGAAAGCAAACAAAACACAATGATTCTAAAACTGCCACCGATGTCCTGAGTTGGTTTAAACAATGCTAATAGACATCGGCTGAGCAGAACCCCTAAAGACTAGCTAGAACCCCTTGGAAACAAACTCTGTGCAAGAGATTCCAGCTCACTTGGTGCTCACCGTGGGATATTAGCTTTAAACAAAGAGAAAGTTCTAAGCACTCAAAAAGTCAATCATCACATTTCTGAAGTGTCAATGGTTAACACGTGTTTCGTTGAGCGGCGAATATGCCTATCAACTTCCTCAGGCCAGCAATATGTAATCAAAATAACCTGTAGAAGAACTGCTATCATATTGTATTGAGAACACACCACCACCTGCCAGAAAGGTGTGAGTGAATCCAGAAAAAAGTGTGAGGAAGTTACCCAAAGAATAGCATAACCACCTGAAGACACATGCAATTTAATGTGTACTATTAAATCAGAACACACAATTTAAAACTTAATGTGCTAAATGGAGAAACTTAGAAAATAAACTCATAGTGCCAAAAGGTAATAAACAGGAAGTGCACATTGAAGTTTAAGCCACCACAACCACACAAGAACATTTTTTCCTGCAAAACTGAACTGCGTAAAGTAGGTTCGTGCAAGCCTAGTAATGTCAATCGTAATTCCGGCATAAATCTGGTCCTAATCAAGAAACATAGTCAACAAATAGATTCATACCATATTACCTAGCCCAACATGTTAGAAGTCTCACAAATATTCACACAAAAAGGCCTGGATGGTTAGTACCAACATAACATGTAATTGCAATACTGTCAGAAACATGCAGGAGAAACACTGGAAAGGATTATGTAAATAAGTAGATCATTTTGATGTCAGAGGTTTACGTTGTCTAAAAGTGACAAATATGTCAGACCTGCTACTGTCTCAAAAATATGTACTCTGTGAAGAGGGGCAGGACCTTTGAGTGGGCAGGTCTTTGTGATGGCCACTGCCCAAGACCCTCTTCCAGTCTGCACAAAAGAAAGCAAACTAAACACAAACGCTTCTGAAGCTGGCGCCAATGTCCTTAGTTGGTTTAAACATCAATAATAGACATCGACAGAGCATAACCCCCAAAGACGAGCTAAAAACCCTTGGAAACACCGGTTGGCCGTGGGAAGAAAGCCAATATTGTTATCGTGTGACACAAACTAGAACTGTGCGAGTTTGGAGGTCCGGTGAGGTCCGGTGAGGTCCGAGCTAGTAAAAAGTTGTATATTGCTCTGGTTTGATTTCACAGTTGTACTGAAGTTACTATCAGCTGGTAAAATACCATCCCAGTCACATTGGTATTGTATGACTCAAGAAACTCGAGACCCTCTCATGTTCCCCACATATGAATGATTGGCCCACCCCAGCATGTTTTTGTTACTTTTTGATGATTTCTTTAGTTTAGCATGCCACAAGCAGGCTAGTTTGGCCCCTAATACCCTTTCTGTTATTTCACTTGACTAAGCACCAATAAGAGATTAAAAATACTCTTGTCCAAACAATGCAAAATGTATACTTGCAGTTCATTCCATGCCTCTGCTTTCTATGGAAGTATAGCATGTGAGGGCAGAAGTACCAAAGGGGTCATCGGTCTTGCTGTTTATATTGCCTACTGCATACCAAAGAGCCTTCTGCAGCACAAGCATTGTATTCTGCAGTTCCACTACTGTGGCTGCCATGCACTTATTACCTCCTCGCCGTTTTACTCATCCCAGTCCTTTTGAATGAAAATATGCTTCCCACTGGAAGATATAGATTATCTATGTGAGCAAAGAACCACAAAAATTACATATATGGCTTCCTTCCCCTTCTTCTTTCTGCATTATAAAGGGAAAGACCCAGAAAACCAGTAGCGGCTGGTGTCGGGGCAAAGTGGCAGGGACAAAATAAAAAACAAAATAAAACAAAAACACTTACCTGAATCCCACCGCATCACAGCTCTTCTGGCTGCACTGCAGGCTCAGGCTCCCAGACTGCTATGCAGCCAATCCTGATGCTGCTCTAACAGCATGACAACAGCATCAGGATTGGCCTGGGTGCCAATGATTTGCACTCCCAGGGAGACTGGGAACCTGTGCCTGCTCCCTCCAACCCAGCAATGCAGCTGGGTTTGAGAGAACTTCAGTGCGCATGACCGATTGACCTACCTGAGACGGCCGGCCAAACCGTCATGCACACTGAGAACAGTGCACTCCCCGTCATTCCCTGCTCCCCCTAAGACTCCTTGACATTGAGAACAATTAAATGATAATAAACATGGCTTATTAGCGCTTAATTTTTCTAGTTACGCATTTGCCGCTGCAGCTGGCAGAGGGGGTGATACTTCTCCACCATAGCAGAGGAACCGCTGCTGTCAAATTACTTCCTGTTTTTGTTTTCTACATTAAGTGATTATGCAAGCTGGCAGATATGAACTTCAAGTTTTTTCTTAAATTTTATAATGTACTAATTTGTTACTGTGTTTCTTGGTCTTTCTGTAGCTGACCATTATTTTGAACCTTGTAAATCTGTAGCATGCCAGATTTTCACCTTACTGAGCAGGTCTATTCAGGATGGCGGTGAAACCTGTTTTAACCTGTTTTAATGTTCAGAGTCTTCAAAATTGTTCATGTTAAGGTATTCTTACTTAGAATGTTAAGGTTTCAGCTCACACAGCTTCGGCTTTTTTCTTTGTGAGCGCCAACAGAAGAATCTGGATGGCAGTCTCACGAGACGTATGGAGGCTGTGTTGTTTGGTTGCCTGGCGATGCTATAAAGCGGGCAGTATTGCCAGCAACCAAAACAAAACATTGCAATTGATCATTTGGAAGTCTCACGAAAAAAATCACATGCTGAGTTGGATTCCTCTCCAGAGGCAGTGGCGATGCCAGGTTCAAAGGGGCAGATTTACAAGAAACTGACGCCTCTGTATAGATACGCCATTTTCCCTGCACCTGCGTCAAAAACACTTGCCCCATCATAGGTGCATCGTATTTATAATACGGCTCACTATGGCGCAAGGATTGACAGATGCATCAGAAATTCTGACGCATCTGTTGGCGGAAAAGTCACGCATTGCCGGAGTCGTGTCAGAAGAATGATGCAACTCTAGCAATGCGTGTTGCGGCCTGTTACCAATACACTGCATCACTCCTTATGCCTGCTTCAAGCAGGCGTAAGGTTTTGACGCAGTGGCGTCCTAAAAGTCACGGAGTGAAATCTTGTAGATTTTGCTGCGTCACTTTTACAAGGTTTTCCTGCGTGGGAACGCCCTACTGTATACTTTGTACCTGATGCAGATATAATGTCATGCAGGGCTTTACAACGTGACGCATCTCCCTAGGTGCGTCTTGTTGTAAATTTGCCGCATTTTTTATGCCGCAGTTGCGTCACAAAAGTGACGCAACAGCAGCGTAAAAGTGTCGCAAGGGGCTTACAAATTAAATGAAAAATTATATTTATATAGCGCGAAACTACCCGGAGGCCTCGCCACGCTTTAACTGATTACTATGGCGAGGGCCGGGATGGGTTAACACGCTTTTGCAAACAGGTGTGTTTTCAGAGCTTTCCTGAATGCCATCCGGTTGTTATTCTCTCTAAGATTGAGCGGGAGAGAATTCCACATTCTCGCAGCGATGTGCGAGAATGAACGACCACCCCAACGGGCTTTATTGATTTTGGTTGTGGTGGCTAGATGCAATGCACTGGAGCGAAGGGTTCTGGAAGGGGTGTAGGGTACAACCAGGGGGAGCAGGATGGCAGGACCCATGCGATGAAAGGATTTATGCACGATGCACATGGCCTTAAAGTGTACTCTGTCAGCCACTGGGAGCCAGTGTAGTTCTGCCCCATAGTCTCAATCAGAGGAGAGGCTTACTTCAGAAACTATTCAGCATGAGATAAAAAAAAAGAAGTGGAGATGGCTTTTGTAGCCAGGGAGCACCCAAAGGTCCCCTGAGCTGTCATGATTCCTAGATAACTCCATGGAGGAAGAACCTAAAGATTACCGTTTAAAGGGATGTCTTGTTCAAAGTTCCGAGATGTCTTTCATCTTTTAAGGGACAATATGGGATCACATGGCACCTCTTAGAGTCCTGAAGGAGATTCCTTCAATCATTACTAGAAAGGAGAGCCAGAAAGCCTTTTATTACATTCAGAAGCAAGGAAGTTGGTTCCCAAGGAGCGGAAGGATGTGTACCCACCAGACGATTCCTAGGTTTCTGACTGAATGCTACCTCCTGCATTAATTTTCAGAATTGCCCTCAGTGGTAAAGTAGTATTCCCTCATAGCAAGCCTTTTCCCAAGGTGTAGTGATAGGAAAAGTAGCTACTCCTTCAGCTGCAATGCACAAATAGGTGCAGGCTGCAATAAAGAACTTTGAAAATAGAAGAAGCACTTACTCCAATTATACGATACCATCTCAGCACTCATTCCAATTATATTATTCAATCTCTGCTAAAGAATTTTAGTTTTTCGCCTAACAGATCCAACAAGGTGCAGGTTTTTCACAGACTATCAGTTTCCGTCTGACATCTCTTTCGATGCTCTTAGAGCAGAAGCTTCAGGTGCCACAATAACTGCTAAATGACCCTCTGTGAGTGAGGAAATGGAAAGTCAATGCATCCCTGAAGGATAATAATGCATCTTCTGCTTTTTGTGGCAAAACTCTTTGGCCACCAAATAGAAGAAATTGTGCAGTATCCAGCAAATGTCACAAAGCTGCTAACATCTGTATTGCCATTATTTAGAGGAAGACGCTTTGGCTTTAAAATACCTTTTGGGCATTCCACAAATGTAAATACGTTTAAGGCAGGGTCATGTCCCTAAGATCCCAGTTGTCAACAAATCTCGGATCCATCCTGCTTCATCAGCCAGTACTCTTCCACCCCTCACTATCTATGGATCACATGATTGATGAAGAGAGTGGCTATTTGAGTTATTTTTTTTTAAGTACTCGAGTAGAGAATATTTCCAACAGTTGGGTAGTAAAGGTTGTCCAGAGAGGATCAAGAGCGGCTGGGGAGCTGCGCTTAGACCCTCAGAGGGCTGCGGCTATCGTGGGCCGAGGAGTCCCACCATGGAGAATGGCTACCACAGCTACAGGGAGAGAGAGGGGCGTGTCCTAGAGAACTTTTTTCTGGTTTAGTCCCAGTTGAACGGTCCAATGGAGTGAAGGGAGGGTAGGCCAATGAAGTGTAGAGAGGGGAGGGTCCTCCCTTTTTCAAAGACATGAGTGGGCGAGCACCTTTAGTTGTTGCCACAGTTGTGTCTTTGTAGCCTACTCACCATCACTATCATCCATGCTGGCCCAGATTCATTGACGAAGTCCCCTAGGATCAGTGCATCGGAAGCCTCTTGCAGTGACCACAATGAGGCAGAACATCACAACGGGAGTCGCACGGCCAAACAGTATGGCAAGAGTTGCTCTATGTGAGTGCATAGCGACAGCTACCGGGCAGCCAGAGGGGCGCAGCGGGAGCCGTTTGTAGTGCTACAGCAAGAACGTAAGAGAGCAAACAACTGGGGAAGCACTGTGAGAGCCGTTTGCATTGGTTACAGCAGCCACCATGCGCTAAACACCTCTCCCTCAACGTATATACCCATACTGAGACTGAGGAGCCCACACTGGCCCAAAAAAAGACAAGGCAGGCCACCAAGGGAATCCGGGTGACACGAGAAAACCCACTGTGATTCTATGGTGAGCAGCTCAATTAGAGCAGCTTGAGAGTTGCATTACTATTTGGCAAGTGATCAGAGGAGCAGACACAGGAGGCCAGGCAGCAAATAGGTTGGTTCTCCTCCTGGAGAACGGAGCTGAGGGGAAAGAAGGGGAAAAGCATTGGAAACGGTAGGGAGGTGGAGCGCCACAAGCTGGTGCAATACAAGGCTGAAGAGGAGGAGTATAAGCAGGCAACCTGCAGTGGAGCACGGCAACTAGCTACAGTAAGCCAGCAAAAGTTGCCCAGGCAAGGTGAGCATTATAGTCAACAGTTGGTCCTAGACATCAAATCAGCATATACAATATAATGATATAGTTCGATTAGTCACTTTTGTCATTATTAGATTAAATCCATTATGGTTCATATAGAACAGAACACAACAGATACAGTAGTCCAAAATATCAGTTGATACAAGAAAAAATACACAAAAAACCAAGCAAATATGTCTCACCAGAGTCCGAGAGACTTACTCATTTAATATATATTTTTTGAAAATAGCAAATATAAAATACAAATATTTACAAATAGGGTTCACTGTCAATAAGTGTGCACAGAAAAGAGTGATGGTCAGTGTAGAAAAAATAGAATTTTTTAAAATGACAAACGTAGGTGAGCCTGTCCTAAAATAATAGCTCGCAAACAATATGATTCTTTCTTGCTGGCACGTGGTTGGATAGTCCTCCGTATTCCTGGATTGGCACAGGAGACAACGGGAAAGGGAGGAAGGGGGAGGGGACAGAGAAACGTTGGTACAGGCTGCAAAGAAGGGAAATTGTCGACGTTTCTACCCAAAACAAAATACTGGGTGGCTAGGTTCCTCAGGGGCGGGTCTTCATCAGGACGAGGGATGGGGGGGAACAATGTGAACGTAGGTTTTATGACCCCAATATCAGTGGGCACCTGTAACAACAAATGAATATGCGGACTAAATATCTCCAAGTACTGTCATGGAAGTAGTAAAAAGAGCAAAGACAAAACGGCACTCGCCCTTAACCTGGTGTGCCACATGTACGACGTTAGTCCTCACCCAAAAAGATTTGCCAGTGTGCTGAAATGAGCACTAAAAAGAGAGACACACAGTAGCCATTAATGCTACTAATTGTCACATTGAGTAATCATGTAACACATGCTTTTTAATTTGCACATCGTACATTTGCCAAATAAAAACACACAAACACCCTGGAATATATCGCCATGTAGGTGTAGATTCTTAATTTGGGTAATGGCAAACACATCAGTAAATAATGAAAACTCTCAGTATTGTTCATCATTATTAGTCTACCTACAACGGGCCACAGTGGTTCACCAAATGATTCTAAAGTAGCGAAAAGGTTCTCAACAGGTATAATCTGTAATTGAAGCAGCATAATGCAGTAAATGATACACTCACCAACAAGACGTCCCTTGAAACAAATCTCAGTCTTCGATACCAATTCACTACAAAAAGGGGACAGAATATCTCGATTACAAACAAGCTCCCTACCCAGAACAAGCAATCGTTAAATAAATAAGTCAGGGCCAGCAGTTCTTAACCTCGTACCTTTAGTCCGTCTCCCAAGATGCCAAACAACCAGTATGCCTCCGTCCACAAGTTGTAACGGCTCCGAGTCGCCTCAAAGGAAAACGGAAACCACGTACGTTACGGGGCTGTGAAGTAACCTAGCAACCAGGACGTGCCGCGTCATAGTTACCAACTCAACGCTCCTGAGCGTCAACGTGGTTACCCGGCAACCGCCAAAGCGTCTTCAATGGCGGAAAAAGGCTTTTCAGTTAATAAACACGAGCAGCCTCCTCGATTACCGACAACCACTAAGTGTCTCGTTAATATCATGGCGGATACTCCACATTCGCCCAGAAATGGATGCTTCATTCTAATCGGTTGTTCAAAAATAACATCAATGGGAATTGGTGTTTAAAATTAAGTGAAGGTGAAAGGAAAATGTGACAATAGACAATTATAAACATGTTCCAACAGTGGTAATCAAAATAGTGTATCATTCAATGTTCGTACCGATAGCGGTTTATATACATAACCAATTAAATGTAGATTCAATAATGATATTATTCACAAAAACAGTTCTTGGTTACTCTAATACATATTATATATATAACCAATAGAGTCTCACCGGCTGTAACAGTCATTATTTACCAAGATGACACATGTTAAATACTGTTACATAGGTACAGGTAAAGATAGAGGCTTAACCAGATCAACCATTATACAATGTGGCCATTTGTCTTGTTATCTCTTCATACTCATTGAGCCCTCTATTGACAGCATCAAAAGTGTGCATCCATTTGCACTCTTGCACATTTAAGGTATTCACAAAATTGCCCCCCCTGGCATTCAAAGTAACCTTCTCCAAGACCCACCATCTCAAACTCTCAGGTGAGTGAGCAAATTTTACAAAATGTTCTACTAAAGGGGCTCCCTGTACCTTGCAGCAAATTCTGCTACAATGCTGCAGGATCCTCGATTTAACCTTTTGTACAGTTTGTCCTATGTACCAGAAACCACATGGACAAGTGATTACATATATCACACCAACCGAATTGCAGTTAGTATGATGCCTCATAGTGTGCGTATAGTTGTTGTGAGTACACTGTTTTAACTCCTCTGTTAATGGGCACGCTTTACACGTACCACATTTGTGGTGGCCCAATACCGGTGGAATATTCCAGAGGGTGGTCTGGGCCTCCCTGGTCTTACTAGGTAATAATGATTGAACCACATAGTCCCTAATGCTTCTTCCCTTTTTGAAAGCGTGCATGGGTGGATTTTGGATCCCTATCTCATCAGCCACTAAATGCCAGCAGCTGTTAATAACTTTTTTAATGTCACTACTCCTGGTGTTAAACGTAGTTACACACGTCATGGTGAGCAGCTTGAGGGGAACGATGAACTGCAGAACCGTATTCAAAAGGCACGGGAGGCAGCACAGACGCTAGGCCATGACTGGTTTCTGGGACCAGAACCTGGTTCCAGCCAGGAGCTGGACAGTCAGACGGAAGCAGCAAAAAATGGCTCTCAATACCAGGGAAAAGGTGATAGCAGGACTAAGAGACCTCATACCTGAGGCAAGCAGCATACCTAGGCACCAAGTTTTCTGCAGCCTACTCCTCTCGCACCAGCAGCCAAAATGGCAGAGTGGGCAAAAGGCGAAGGACCTACAGCCCACACAGCAACATCGTGGACAGTGAGCTGGAGGAGCAAGAACCTGCCCCACAGAGAGCGCATGGAGCCTACACAACGACATCAGATAGGGATGAACCCCACCTGCACCAGCAGGAGAACTATGGTGAGCACAACTGCACAGCAGAGGCAAGCAGCAAAGGAATGGGCTTGCAGCGAGTCAAGCAGAGTGGGGTAGTACAACACAGGGCGGGAAGAGGTGTCTCCCAGGGAATCCTGAATTACAAGACTCAGATGGGGGTAATAAACAACACGGCGACCGCCATAAAATGGTGCTGCTCCCTCTTACCTCATGTAAATGTATGCGCCATGGCAAGCGGCATACATGTACAGCATGTGGGCACACCCAAGAATAGTCCGCATATGTAAGGTTGATGGCAGGGCTAATGAGCAGGGATACCCCTACTGGTTTAGGGTCAAACACCCAGCTCAGACATGGGGCCAGGCAAAGATACCTACCTGGCAGGGCAGGTGCAGCACCCACGAATGCGGTGAGTGCATGAACATGGGACAACAGGCAATTGAGTGCACTAGGGCAGTGGAAACAACCCATGAGAGAACAACTCAGCAGGAGGGGAGGTAGGTCATCAGCAAGCAGCTAACATTGGCAGGCAGGGACCAGGAAGTGGGCAGAAGGGCTGCCTGGCAGGGGTCTCTGCTACACCAGAATCTCACAGCAGCATGGATGGGTGGGGCAGTTCAAACTCTCTCACCTCGTACGCCGGGGAGCATATATATTAGCCAACCCCCGGTGACCCTCCCTTGCTAGCCTTGTTCCCCATGCGGTCCAGGAGAGGATATTAAGGAAAGAAGTCATAGATTTCATCATGCTCTTAAAGATCAGGCAGGAGCTTGGATCTGGTTGCCCAGGAGAATACAGATGAGGTCAAACAAGAAAGGCACAAGCCTCAGTTAGAATGCTCTGTAGAGAATTGGCTGCATTCTTTTAGTATATGGGCATGCATGGTAGTTGAGAAGTTCCTGCACAGTGCAGCGGCTCTACTGCCCTATAAGCAGAAGATTCATGATGCACAACGCAAGTATCAGGGTGATGTTTGGCTGAGGTATGATGAGGTCTTCAGGGAAAAGATGTAAACCTGGGTGATCATGGAATGGGGCCACCAAGATGTGGCAGGGTACACAGAGATAATGGTGGTGTCAAGAGAGAGCACAAATAGATTCAATCACACTTTTCGTAACTGAGAGGGGAAAACAAAACAGGCGGGGTTCTATCAGGAATGAAAGGCAAAATATGTGGCAGCCATATGCTGGAAGTTCAACAAGGGTGAATGTTACTGGGGCCACACCTATAAATTCCGGCATGCCTGCTAGAGCTGCAGGGCAGTGCACCTAGCTAGTGAGTGCAAGAAAGTAAAACCCGCTGTGGAGAGAAAGGACACCCAAAAGTAGCTGAGGGTTGGAGGTGCGGAGGCGGCTCCTCCGCTATGGCAGAGGAGCGTTGCCCCACTGCCACTGCTTTTAGGCAGTGCAACAAAGGAAACATAAAATGATAATAACTTCCAGCTATTATCATTTTATGTTTCTGTGCTGCTTAGTTTGTGGGCGGGTGGGTGGCGGGGCTGCTCTGCTGACGGAGCAGGACAGGGCAGGAGTGCTTTGCCCACTCCTAAGTGCACAATGACTGTTTAGTTGGCCCTCTCAGGCCGCCCAAACCCGTCATGCATATTTTCCCCATTCTCCATATAGGCTGCTTACAGCCTGTGTGGAGAACATGCACAGCCCCCATTTCCCGGTTGAGCATCAAACCAGAACGCTCAAAACTGTCCTGGTTCGACAGCATTGTGATTGGTCAGGGGAGCCTGACTGTGCTTCCTGTGCCTCAGTCCAACGAGGAGAGCAGAGAGCGGGACCCGATGCAGCAAGGTAATTGTTTATTTTATTATTATTATTTTTTAATCTTGTGCACCATTTTCCTCCTTGCTGTGCCCCCACACGCACCCACACTCACCCCGCCACCCGCAAACCATGCCTGCTGCCAATGGGGAGGCAAGGCCCGTCGAGTGGTGGGAGCGGAAGAAAGACAGGTTCAGGGCATACACTCGATCAAGGTGGCCAGACTCTGTCAGTAATTCAGTGGTTATCACAGGCAAGGGGCTGCAGAACGGCTAGAGAAAGAGTTTGAGGATGGCTATGTTGAAGAACATAGAAACCTTCTCAGGGGTCTCACTGATACTTGGTACTTTTAAACCAACAAAGACGAAATTGGCACAGAAGCTGAAATATAAAAAGAATGCATTTATTCACCTCAGAAGCCTTAGCAAATGAATGAGGCAGTCTAAGGAGTACAGAAAACAGAGGCCTTATATATGCTTAGGGTTACATAGTCAGTATAAGACCAAGGGGCAGTCCTGGCTCATGTAAGCATACAAAATGACTAATATGGGCATACAAGATCTGCTTGCTCAACAAAGTGGGAGGAGCTAACAGTTGCTAATTCTAGTGAACAAATCCTGACATTTACAGACTAGGAACAGCTGCAAGGACAGCTGCAAGCTCAACTAAGCATGTGCGAAGGTGGAAGATGCTAAATATAGTTTCTTTCTAGGCACATTACAAGAGCAGTTAACACTGGGGGAGGACAGAGTACATGGTGAGCACGTGGCAGCACATGGCAAACAAGATGACTGCCAGAAATACAAAATGGCTTTCAGCTCATGCTAACAAATCCCTCCAATCTTTAACAATGTGATACCATACAATGGTCCAATTGCTGTGCACACAAGCAAAAATCAGAAATATGCCGATTGGCTCAAAGGAAGGTGGCGAAAGAGGTTCAGCTGAGCAGGTTGGCAGGTCCTTTTCATACCGCTCCTATAGCATTTCAGGGTATCCCCATTGGGTGTATTGCCTAAAAAAAGAGCCAGTAAGTTTCAGATTGATTCACCACCTTTCGCACCTGAAGGAATATTGGTAAAAGACGGCCCAGTACAGGAACCATCCATAGATGATGTGGTTAAGCTGTTGAGAGCCATGATGACTAAGGCAGCCATAGAATCAGCATTCAGGTTACTGCCGGGCCATCCACAAAGCTTCCACCTGCTAAGCTTACAACCAGACTTCCAATACTACGCTGAAAAGTGTCTGCTGTTGTGTTGCACTAAATCCTGCACATATTTTGAGGCATTCAGTACATTTTCTGAATGGGCACTCAGTTCAGGGCATCTGGGAGGTGGGAAGTTGCATTATTTGAATGACTTCCTGTTTATCAGCTAGTCAGATTAGGATCAATGCCAACCAGCGGACAGAGTGGCAGAGCTGAGGGCGGTGATGCAGGGTCTGTCTGCCAAGAAGAAAGCCACTCTTGGGGAGCTCCAACAGCTGCTTGGTATACTGACGTTTGCTAAGAGGCTGATCCCAACAAGTAGGGCGCTCGCCAGGCAGATGGCATGCCTGACTAAAGACTGAACCAAAAGGCATGACTGGGTCCACTGGAGTGAAGCAGGACATCGAGCTGGGGCTGCTGCTTCTTTGCTAACTGTAACAGCACACAGGTTTGGAGGAAGCTCAGAATTACCGCAGATTAATTGGAGCTCTACACAGATGCTGCGGGGTGAAAGTTTTGGGACAATATTGGAAACTGCAAGGTGCACGGTGCATTGGCCTGATGCTTGGAGCAAAAAAGGCATAATAAAACACATAACACTGCTGGATCTATTCCCCTTAGTGGTGGCCTTCTCCTTGTTGAGAGACATGCTAGCAAACAAGCAGATGACACCCTGGAAGGACAATCATGGGGTGGTGCAGCTGATGAATTATGGGGCGGCCTCTTGCCCTAGGGTCCTGGGATGGCCGTGTCACCTGGTCTTGGTAATGCGTGCTAGGCATGTTCCTGGTTGCCTTAACCACATTTCTTTTTTTCTTTTTTTTTTTTTCGTCCTCATACATGCCACCAGTAGATATTATCTCTAGATGAGCTTTCTCCAGGCCGCTAACACTTCTGTTCTTTTCCGCCCAAGTGTTATGGAAAGCCTTAGGAAATTGCCCAGAGGTAGGTCAATACCAATCCAACTCCCGATTTCGATGTTGTTTACCTCTTTGGGAGGATCGGACCATTAACCTCTGGCATAATCATTGGACTCGTAAGTTTTCATTTTTCACACCATAGATTTAATGCTGACCACAGTTTAGTTGAGTTAACACCACCACACAACAAATCAAAACGACTTATATACATAATATTCCTTAGACAGTCGGCAAATTTTGGAGGACATACTGATTTCCACTCTCTGCAGATCTCTCTCCTAGCAATAACAATTACGTAAAAGATAAACTGTGTAATATAACTATTTATATTATAATCTTGTGAGAGACCAAAAAGTATTAGTCTAGGGCTATAACTTATTGGAATTGATAATACCTCCTCGAGAAACTCACAAACTTGCCTCCAATAAGTGGCTATTGCTGGGCATTCTACAAACATATGGCCATCGTCCGCTACTGAAGATTTACATCTTGGACATAGGTATTCATCAGTTGAAAATTTAGATAGTTTCGCGGGTGACCAATATGCCCTGTATGACGTAAAGAGATGGTTTCTTCGCAAATTTGAAGGTTTTATGATTTTTTGGGAAAGGAAGAAGGAATCTTTCCAAACCTTTGGGAAGTTACCTTCGATCTGTACAGAAGAATTGCCCCATAACTTAATAATTTCCGCTTCATGGTTGTCCCTTCTTCCCACTAGGATCCTATACCATTGCGCAGTCTCACCCTTCCATCCCTTATCTCTGCTGATTGATTCGAAAATGAGGCTCTCCTCCTCCCGGGAACCAGGTCTGATTTCCCCACCAAGACGACAATTGATAAAATTTAAATCTAGTCAGCGTTCCTCTTGTTAAATTTGATAGGGATTCCCAATTCAATAGAGAGGAGTTAGTACATAGATCTCCCCAGTTGGCAATACCAGCTATTTTCAATGGAAGGGCAAGTTGATCCTGTAAACATTCCGGAGTGCCAGGAGAGTCCCATATCGGGGCATGAGAATGATAATATGGAATACCCAGAATTCTACATATTGATTGCCAATTATCCAAGGCTGCCCGCAGAATCTTCAAACGGACTTTCTTAAAGAACTTCTGATCTCCAAATTTATAAAGAAAGAAGTCTGGACCGCATATTAGGTCTGATGTCATTGCCCGATATAGTTTACCGTGCGATGAGGAGTCCAATTTATTTGCCAGGAGTCTGAAATTTTTAAACTGAAAAGCATAACAATACAAAAGTAAATCAGGGAGAGCCAACCCCCCTACTTTCAGCCCCCTCCTCAATTTTTTCCATGCTATTCTTGGGGATTTTGTGGACCATATAAATGAACCAATCCTCCCTTGCAGTTTAGAGATATCTTTTTTGTCGAATTTTAAAGGGATAGAATTAAAGAGGAAGGAAACCTTTGGCAGTATAATCGTTTTTACTAGGTTAACTCTACCATAGATATTGAGGGGCAAAGTATTCCATCTGTTCAAGAGCTTGTTTACTTCCTTAATAACCATTAACCAGCTCGTTTTTGGAATTTCTTCCAGCTTATTAGTGAGATAAATCGCTAAGTATCTGATTTTTGATTTTGTTTCAGGTATATGGATTGGAATATTCCAGCTCATTATGTCAGTTTTGTCTTGATTTATGGTGTATCCTGACACTGAACCAAAATGTTTCGCAAGTTCAAAAAGCCTTGGAATAGCCTCAATAGGATTAGATGTGTATAAAAGGAGGTCATCGGCGTAGAGAGCCGTTTTAAGGATCATGTCTCCCATTACAAATGGTTTAATTATTTGGTCTTGTCTCAGGGAACAAACAAAGGGTTCGATGTAGATATCGAATAGGAGAGGGGACAGGGGACAACACTGTCTTGTTCCCCTCGAGATACTAAGCCACTCAGACATGCTACCATTAACTAAGATCTTAGCCCGTGGGCTTCTATATAAAGATTCAATCCCTTTAATAAAGATTTCTGGAAAGCCAAATTTTATCATAGTTTTCCATAGGAATCGCCAATTGACTTGATCGAATGCTTTCACAGCGTCTATTGCAACTATGGTGAGGGGTATCTTCTTTTCAATTGCAATATCAATTGCGCCTATTACTTGAAAAGTCAATTCATTCAATTGACGGTCAGGAATGAATCCCCTTTGGTCTGGGTGAATAATGGACTTGATAATTTTTGCCAACCTAGATGCCAGGATTCCAGAGTAGATTTTTGAATCTGAATTTAAAAGGGAAATGGGTCGGTATGATTCTATTTTTTTAGGGTCTTTGTTTGGTTTGACTATCAAAGAGATTGTGGCCTCTGACCATGAAGTTGGAATGCTTTCGCCCTGTAGAAATATTTTATTAAAAAGCCTTAATTGTGTGACTATCATTTCTTCTATGTTATCTTTATAGACCTCTATTGGCAACCCATCCGGGCCAGGGGCCTTATTTCTAGAAATTTTTTTCAGTTGTGATCTTATTTCACCCTCCGTGATCTCACCAACTAAAAAAGTTCTATCGGTCTGACTAAGCTGGGGAAGGTCTCTCAAAGCCCACCAGGTGTCTAATTCTTCCGCCCCTTGTGTGTTCTTTTCACGATATAGTTCCTCCAAAAAAGATCTTGCCTCCTCTTTAATCTCTGCGTCTTCTGTTAAAGGTAACCCCGTATTTCGCTGTGCTAGGGAACTGATATTATTCCTACTGCGTTCTGACCTTGCCTTCCAAGCTAATAAAGAACCGCACTTTTCTCCGTATTCAAAATTACGCAACTTACTAGCATCCCACTTGTCTTTAGTTATTTTATCCGCACGGGCTTTGAATCTTGCCTGTAGTTCTAGTAATTCTTTTTCCAGATCCTGTATTTTGTTCCTATCATTCAATGCCGCTTGCTGTAATAAAATTTCCTTTGTTTTTATCAAGGTCAGCTCCTGAGTGTCTCTTTCTTTCTTGAGTTTCCTTTTTAAGATCATTTGAGAACTAAAAACCCCCCGTAAATAGGATTTAAGTGTGTCCCATACAATTTGATCTGAGGTCGTTCCTTCATTAAACTGGAAAAATTCCACTACACTGGCCTTAATTTTATTCCTAGACTCATTATCCAATAAGATGGACCTATCCAAAGTCCATCTATATTCTAAGTGACTAGTTTTAAGAGATAATTTTAGTTCAATAGCTGAATGATCTGACATTCCTACTGGAATATGTGAAATTGAGTCTATATTGGAAAGTAAAGATTGGTCTAACAAAAAAAAGTCTATTCTAGAGAATTGGCGATACTTTTTACTGTAAAATGAGTACTCTCTAAGAGTTCCGTACTTGACTCTCCAAACGTCTTGCAAAGAAAAATCTTTCATGATATTTTTTAAGGCCGCGAGGATTTTATTAGGAGAATTATATTTGGTTTTGGAGGTACGATCAAGTTGCGGGTCAAATAGAAGATTAAAGTCACCTCCCAATATAACTGGTACAGAGTGTTGTATTAAGTATAGCTCCAGTTTTTGAAGGAAGCAAGCTTTATCCTCGTTGGGACCATAGTAAACTGCACATAGGAATTTAAAACTATCAATTGAGAGAACTGCTGCTAACCAACTGTCTGATCTGTTCCCCAGTCATGGATTTCAATTCCTTTGTTAGATCGCAGTACTATGGCTACCCCTCTGGTGGAACCAGTTTGCTTGGAACAAAAAACTTCTTGTACCCAATTAAGTTTCATAAATATTTTCTTGCACTTTTCCGCCTCTAAATGTGTTTCTTGTAAAAAAATTATACATGCTTCTGAATCTTTCAGGAAATTACAGACTCTTTGCTGTTTTTTTGGCTCCCTATACCGTTTAAGTTCCAAGAAAGGACTTTACTATATAATGCCACGACTAGTGTTATGTGCAAGTCTCTTTACATGGACCTTTACAGCTTCTGGCAATAGTGGCCTGTGGTCAAATTTCAGTTTCAAAAAATAAAACAAGATTATGGCAGTTGAGGACATTTTTATTTGTTTTCCCCCCTTAGTGCCCCACCCTACCCGCCCCCCGAGGAACCCTACCCTTCTGCTTGGCGTGCTCAACGCCGTTTGGAGCCTCCGTACTCCTAAACACCCTCTGTGTAAAAAATGTAACCTACGGTACTTCTATCCCGAACCAACTTATAAACACTACGTAGCCCCTTACCCCTTTCCCTTTCTCCCCCCTCCCCACTCCCCTCCCTCTCCCTACACTCTCCCCCTCTCTTTCCGCCCCTCTCAAGAAAAATTATATATATTTTATTTTTTCTTTTGTAATGATTTACCTGAATAACAATAACGTAATAAAAAAAAAAATAAAAAAAAAGGGGGGCTAAGTAAACTTCTCTACAAAGGAATAGAAAGAAGAGGCAGGAGGGAAGGGAAAGAGAAAAAAAAGGAAAGTTTTAACTGCTTCTCATTTTGGCTAGTACATCATCTACTTCTTCTGGGAAGTGGCAAGTGAACATCTTATTGTTCCACATTATTTTTAACAATGCAGGAAATTTCATTTGGACCTGGGCCCCTAATGAGCGTAACTCTGGCATCCTAGAGCCCAGCTCCCATTGTCTCTGAGCGGTCTTACCCCCAATATCAGATCTGACTTGATATGGGTTTGCTCGATAGTGGAGAGAGGTGCGCGCCAAACATCTCCCAAGAATTAGCTCTTTAACGCTATATGTCTGAAAATAGACCTTAACCACATTTCTGATGCACTGTAATGTTTTTAGTGGTCCAGGATATGGGAGCTGGCCCCGCAGGTAGACCTGGAGATGACAAACTAACCACTGGAGTTATAGGATCTAGTGGGCCCGATCTAGGAGTGCTGCTGGGCAAGACCCTGGTGCCAGCGATAATCAGTACCTATCTGAAGTGCCTCTGGGTGTTCTGGCAAGTGACGGGTGGAAGAACTTAGTGGGAATCAGGCAAGAGGTTCATCTTATGAGCCTTCAGCAGCAAAGAGTAAGGTACATACACAATCACACCTAGAAACAGTTGCTCTATGTGGGGAGCGACCCAGCCAATTCCTTTGGATACAGAGCGGCTATGAAAGGCTGGAGGTGCATGCAAGCACAGCATAGGGCTTAGATGCTCCACATTGGATTTGACAAGCTACAGACAGCTAGAGTAGCCTTTGAAGTATATCCAGCGACCATTTTGAAGCCCCTCTCATTAAGGCATCCTTTACACTGGCCTTCTTCAGGGCATATAGGGTCAGCGCGGTGTTGTCCCTCCTTGCGTTGGCGTGACCTATACCTAGGCGCAGGTTATATGGAGCTATGGTTACAGCGATCCAAAAGAGACCAATAAGCCAGAGCTATGTGGTCAAGCAAAAACTGCATATAAGTGGCAGATGACCGCCTGGTTGCTTCATGCATGACTATGTGTGGCTTAGGCCACCAATAAGCATATTGTTCATTCATCAGAATGGAATCTTTTTGAGCAGGTTCCAATTTTCAGCAGTGAAGAGACAGATGCTAGAAACAGCAGACTACCCCGCAGACATTTTGGAACACACTTTTTCAGGCTACGGGTGCGGCGAGTCATGGAATGGAAGAGCACGCAATAAATAGAATCGGAAGCTGGAACTCCAGGGCTTACAGGGCTTACATCAGGTCTGACAGTTTCCAAGGCCTACATTATCTGATTCCAGGAGCTGCAATTTTCACCTGGACAGTTTGGCTGGTTGGGTACTCATACATCGCAAGGGCCCAACAAAGGGCAAGCTCATGGAAACAGTTCAAAGGGATGTGGCTGAAGAACACGAGAGTGGTATAGGTGGGTTGGCCAGGGATGAGATAGGCCCAGCTGCTGTCATTTGTAAGGGCTGTAGTGGAAGCAAGAGAATCACAGGATTCCACACTGATTCACTTGGCGGGGCAACATCTCACAGCTTTGGTCAGACAAATGCCCCTAGCAACAAGCAGAAAAGCTGATCTGACCAAGGTAGCTAAGCTGGTATTGCCTGCAGACATTTTGTGGTCAGAAATTATTGCCCACTTTGAGTGGTATGGGCAGACAACCATGGTGGGGTTGAGAGGTCCAGAAGAAAACTGAACATATTTATGAGCAAGTTCAGCAGGGGCATGGGATGGGAGTTTATGAGGCATGGTCTCATCAACTTGAGGATGCCATGGTCTATGAGGAGGACAAGGTTCATCTTTCGGGGGTTGGGATGGATATGTTCCTCCTCAACATAACAGGGGCCCTAGAGTAATGGGTTGCTTGTAGCAGTACATGCAGGTTTGAAAGGGTGGGGGGCAATGGTCGTGACAGGGTAAACACTATTTAACTTGCATTATTAAAATCGGATGGGCGGCCGGAGGGCTGATGGAAGGCAAGGAGTTGCCAGCAAAGCAGTCCTTGGGATGCCTTAAAGCAGGGACACCAAGGGGCAACAAAGGAGCCCAAAAGATAGTGGCAAACAGTCCCAGCACTTGCAGGCCAAGCATGGCTGGAGAGGGACTTGGATGGCGCACATCGGTAACAAGGGAAACATAGATCTGTGCTACAAGAGACACAGTGAACCATCACTATGTTGCAGGCTAAATGATGATTTATGGCATGATGATTAAAAGCCAAGGTCTAATGGCCATATGTATCATTCCAAATTGCGATCGCAAATGCCGAAATTCGCAGAATTTCAGCGTTTGCGATCGCAATTAGGCTCAATGGTATGTATGAAAGCAAAATTGCCTCGCATAATAAGGAATCACAAAATTTGCGATTCCTTATTTTACGATTGCATTTAAGGAAGCGCAAATTGCTATTCCTTAAATGCAATGTGAGAAGCACAGAAAAAGTGCAATTTGGCCTTAAGGAATCGCAAAATACCACCAAGTTTAAGTTGGTGGTAATTTGCGATTTCTTTGAAAAATTCACTTTTTTGCATTTAGTGCAGTGTGGAGCACATACATGCTCTTAGGGCATGTATGTGTGCCACATGTGCACACAGGCACATTTCAGGGGTGCAACAGGGTGTCCTTTTGACACCCTGGCACCCATGAAATTGCATTCTCAATTTGCGATTCTCTAATTGAGAATCGCACATTGAGAATGTCTTCCCATTCATTCCTATGGGCCTCTAGGCCCATAGGAATGAATGGGGAGGTATTCCTTAATTGCAAATCTCAATTTGCGATTCGCAATTAAGGAATATGTAGGATTCGCAAAATTATTTGCAAATCCTACATACATAGCATTTTGCGATTCTCAAATAGCGATTCTCTAAAAATTGCTATTTGAGAATTTCAAAACCTAAGTTTCATACGTATGGCCCCAAGTGATGATTTATGGAGTGATGGTGCAGCTCCTTGCCGAGGAGTAACATACTAGCTTTGTTGATGTGTATAGTTGACAGTTATGCATGAACTATGCCAGATTAAAGACTGATTAACTTTGTGATGCTTTATGTTCATTGTTGAACATGCTAGAGAGTATCAATAAACTGCTCCCTTTTATCATCTCCTGAAGTCCTGTGGGCCTTTCTGTTATGGACTTTGGGAAGGGGTGTGGATGATAGCAGCTAAAGGAGGCCGGATGCTTGGGAAGCAGAGGGTACTCCAGGTTAGTTGGTAAATTCATATAGCCCCCCTCAGAAGATTATCACGCTATCTGCAGAAAGCAAATACCCTAGATTTCAGAAAAATGCTTAAAAGGCAGGCCCGGTTCAATTTCATACTCTCCAATTCATATTTTATTTTGTTATTTCCTGTAATTTTGTGTGTCAAACAGTGAGCACATTACAGAACACATAAAAAACACATATCGACAACAGACAAGTAAACAAATGGAGCAAATCATAATTTTTCAATTGTGTGGCTGTAAAACATATCACTATGGATGTCATTGAAGGTACAGCACTATGAGCACAGCATAATCAAGGTCTACTAATCAGTGCATGGTTATATAAGAGTTGTTGGGATCTAGCCCTTCAAATTCTTTCCACCACCCTCATGTTTTCTCAAACTTGTGGAGGCAGCCTCTACCAATCTACACTATGTATGTGGTGCCCATGCACCAGTCCTTTCTTCAGTCTGGCTGGGGGAACATTGGAAGGGTTCAGGACTGAGTGTTATGATAGGGTAGGCCTCTTTGATGTTAATCAAGTCCTTGGACCACAGGCCATTCTGTCAAGGGTGCAACAACACCTCCACCCACCCAAGGCCATGTGTCTCTGTTCAGGGAGCATGATCACACTTTTTTATGCCCATTGATAATCTAATTACTGGCTGGCAGAAGGAAAGAGCAAAATGCAGATTAAGCTTCCAGGGACTTCATGCAGGACAAAGGTGCCTTATTAAAAGTCAATTTTCCAAAATTACAATTCTGACATTATCAGTGAATTGGGTTTTAAAAAACATTTCAAAACGTCCAAAAATGTAAGGTATTGATGTCAGAATCCCTTTCAGAGGGCAATGGGGCAAGCAGGGGTTTACTGGGCCCAGCCTTGGGGTTTGAAGTCTTTTACTCCTGATGTCCAGGGGCATAACTTACCAGGGATTCTGACTAACTGGTCCAAGTACCCAGTCTGCATTTGACTCTAAGGCTATGCATGGTCCAAGCAGTCCAGAACACCCTTGGAGGGAGGGGGATTATGGATAAAGGGGAGTGAACATAGGCTCACAACTCAAAATGCACAGAACAGCAGCAATAAATCATTGTCCAGGTAAATACTCAATTTTATGAAAAAGAGAAGTATTTTATTTTCTACCGCTACTAGCTCAAAGGAGAAATACAACATTCACAAACAAATACATGGTTCCCCCTTGAGGTCGGGCTTCTAGTGTTTCTATGACGCTTACCTACCCCACTCCTCCTTGCATTAGCGATAGTTGTTCTTTCCCATTCACTATTGGTAACATTCAGGGAATGCCCCACTAGCAGTTCAATTCTTAAGAGTCCACTTTTACTCTAATTTAAAGTCAATAGTGTTCCAGAGTGACCATGCTAACTAGTAGTAAGTTCCACTGGCATACGGGGTTACTGTATCTCACAGCACATAGGCTCCTGCCCGATCAGCACAGTGAAGTCTTTGGCGGTGGCCGCTCCTGACATATGGAGTCACAGCCCACTATCAAACAAGGCTACAGCCCTCACCACACAGCAGTCTGTTCCACTGCGGCCCCTCCTGGCATACGAGGAAGCTGACTCTGCCCTACATATGGACTCTGGGCCTATCTTTGCAGGACAGCACATGGCTCACTTCACTGCGGCCGTCCTTGGAATATGGGGGTCGGAGACTCTGTCCTGCAAACGGGCAATGACCTGAACGGTGCATCAGCTGTTTCCTCACAACTCAAAGAGGCAGTCCACTCGACAGGGTTTCTGACTTGACTTCACTGCCTTCAATACTCTCCCTTTCCTCACAGGACACACTGGCCTTGACAGCAGGCAGGTGCTGTTGCTCCAGGGTAGGGATCTTGAATTCCCTGGGTGATGTCTCTCACCCAGCAGGCAGTCAAACAGGCCTTGTCTGGCTGCTTGACAGATCTCAATTTTTGGCGTCCCAAACGCCCCTTCTTATAGTCCATTTCCAAACACCAAATTTATTGAGACCTGAGTCTTTGAGGTTTTATGTTGGTGGTTTGTTTCTTTTGAAATGTCCACTCTTTTGCTCTCTGTACCTTTTGAAAAGCAGTCTACCACAGCTAGAGTGACTCCAAAGCTTATAGTCCCAGTAAACAGCCCATGAGTGTGACGAGAGTTCACACTTGGATGTCAGCCATTGTGATATGTGCATCAAAGGCTATCCCAGGGCCCCCAGCCCTACTCTTTATGATTCTCTGAGTGGTCCCAACAGCTTCCTAAGATGTACCCAGACCCCTTCTGTTTGACCTCTCACTGAAACAAAATGCACCCTTTTAAGTGTACAGGGAAAACCTGTTTCTCCCCTCTCCAGTGTGTCCCACATAGCTTACAGGACTGCAACAATACCCAAATCGGGGGGGGGAGGGGGGAGGGTTATTCTACTTCCTCTCCATATTCCACCATGCAGGTCTGGGTCTCCCAAAATTGAACCAAGGGCCCTCCATGTATTCTACCATTCACAGGCACACATATACCCAGTGCATGTATACACACTGCACACACTACAACAGCACTGTATCTTCCATGTACTGTAACACTCATAGGCACACACACATCCAGCACGTACATTTAACATGCACACACTGCACAGCACTGCGTCCTTCATGTATTATACCACTAATAGACACACATACACCCAGCACATGCACTCATCATGTACACACTGCTCAGTACTGCATTATCGCTCTGTTGTACCCTTTCCAGGCACATATGCACCAGCACAGAGATAATACTTCTGCGCTGCACAGCACTTCCCAGCAACCCGCTGTAGACCAAGGGTTAAATAAGTTCACAACAGCCTAAATTTGAAAATAAGAGAGCCGGTAGGCCTCACTCCAGCGACACCGGTTAAAAAAGACATGCTCACTCCAACAGATCACTATACGGTATGCTGCCACCACTGTGCTCATGCTGCTTACATTCTGGTGAATGCAAAAACAACAATTGATGGCAGAATGCAGAACAATGTCATACATTCACCCCAGTACAGAGATATGGGCATAAATCCATCGTTTTGTTGCTCACCATGCCATTCCAGTTTGAACCCAACCATATGCAAATCAGTCTTGACCCTGTGCCCAATGGGAAGAGTCCAGCCCGAACTGCCAGGCCAGGTCCTCCCTGGACTGGAAACAAGCATCCTAAGACCGGTTTTAGGGTTTCACCCCTCATCAGCCAGGATAGCGAGTCGGTAGCCCTGTCCGGCTACAGTGTTGCTGAAATAACACAGAGTCTAACAAATCCAGCGGACCGCGTCGGTCCGGGCCCACTCAAGTGTCGACAGACTTGGTCACAGTATCTTTACTTGATGCTGCAGGCACGGGCGTGCGAGCCGGTTCTGGTGTTCATCCCGTTGCAGAAAAGAAAGCGTTGCAGGACGATGCAGTGCAGGCAAGGGCCGGTTGACGGAGTCGGTGGGTCTGAGGCGTACGTTGCAGGGCGAAACAGTGCTTCGATGCTGGGCTTGCAGCTTCTAGTGTGGCGACAGAGCCGGAGTTCGGGAGCTGGCATCGATCAGTCCGTACAGCGGTACGAGTCGGGCAGTGCATCGCAACGCGTGCAAGCGGTGCTCAACTCTGATGCGTTCACAGGACTCGAAGTCAGCAGCAGTGACGGCGTCGGTCAGACCAGTACGAGTTGGTGTCGTAAGGCGTTGCACGTCGTGATGCCCACAAATCGCGGTGCAGGCAGACGGCTCGGTGACGGCATCAGGACGGAGTCGGTGAGATCAGAGCTTGCGTTGTTGGATGCAGACGTTGTTCAATGCGGTGCCTACAGGACACCGGGCCGGTCGTGAGAGTCGGTCACTGCCTCTGTAGCCACTGAAATAGCGCTTTCAGCAGCAATCCACAAAGGCTGGTGAAGTCTACTGATCCTGAGACTTCGGTCGGGGGCAAGCTTGCTTCCCAGCCCTTGAAGATCCTTCACAAGTTGAAATAAAGCACACAAAGTTCCTTTCTCCTTCCTTTGGTAGTCAGGCAACCACTGCAGCCAATCCCCCAAGCAGCACTTCAGCTTAGGGATAGTCTCTCCTCAGTTTCTTCAGGTCCCTCTCCTCAGCAAAGGTTTCTTCTTGTAGTTCAAAAGTGATTTAAATTTTTGGGATCATGGTCCCAATACTTATAGCCCAAACTCCTTTGTCCTCTGAGGGCAAAGGGGCCTTTGCCCAGTCCAAACCAGTTCTGGGGCACTCTGTTTACATGACTCCTTCTTTCCTTTCACAGTGCAGGGCAGAGACATCAGACGTACTACAGGGGGTGGAGCCGGCATTGTGGAAGGCAGGCACAGCCGTATTCAGGTTCCAGGTGCAATTTCTCCCAATCATCTAAATGCAGATCTCTCTATTCACCACTGGGCATACTCATTCTGTCTCTTGGAATCCCCCAGCCCTGTCACTCAAACTCCAGACAAGGAATACACAACCTAGCAGAGGCAGGCTTTGGATAGTTAGACAAGAAAACACCTACTTTCTAAAAGTCGTATTTTCAAACACAAAATGTTAAAACCTACTTCACTAAAAGATGCATTTTATCATTCTGAGTTCAGGCATACTAAACTCGAATTTCAACTGTGTTCCCTGAGTCAGTTAGGATTATAAAATGTAATAATCTTACTGCCCATTCTGGCCTAAGGAGAACAGGTAGCCTTGCAATAGTGAAAAACGAAAATGGCTGTAATTTTCTATTAGGACATGCAGGGCACACCAGGGCATGTCCTAGCTTATACTTAAAATGCACCCTGCCCTTGGGCCTACCATAGGGGTGTCTGATATGAAGAAAAGGGAAGGTTTAGGGACTGGCAAGTAGGTGCACTTGCCCAGTCTGCATGACAGTACCAGACTGCACACAGGCTCTGGGATTGCCGGCCTTAGACACATTTTACAAGGCGACTTCTGTGGTTGGCACAACCAGTGCTGCAAGCCCACCAGCAGCATTTGGTTTACAAGACCTGGGCACTCCTGGTGCACTGTACTAGGGTCTGACAGGTACACCAAACCAGTCAATCATGGAATCACCAATTCATACATTAATTTATAATAGGGAGTGCATATGCACTTTAGCACTGATCAGCAGTGGTAAAGTGCCCAGAGTCATAAAACCAACAAAAACAGGTCAGACAAAATACAGGAGGAAGAAAAAAAGTTCATCGATGACCCTGCAAAAAAGGCCAAGTCCAACAACAATTATTGCTAAGTAGTTTTAGAGTGAGCAGTGTTCTTAAGGCAGCTGTGTTTTACAGGAAAAGTCTTGATCTCTAATTTATGTATTTTCATATTGCTGCTAATGACTGTCATATGTATGTTTTTCAAATTCTTTTATGTTTATCTTGTATGATTGTCTTTGAAAATCAAATAAAGAGAGTTTTGACTTTGAATAATGTTTGCCTATGATAATAAAAAATCAGTGATAGAGATCAGACATCGGCACAATTAGACACTCAAGGCAGGTGTGCACGTCTGTTAACATGCAGAGGACTTGTCCTGCCTACAATCAGCCTTTCCTAGGCAGAGATAACATATATTAAACTTAAAATTGTATTACAATGCTTTCCTATGGAACAGCTAACCCTGCTACAGTGGAAATAGCTTTGAGGTGCTAGTCACTGTAAGGACACGTTTAACATTAACCTTTATATGTTCTACTTGTAAATACCATGCACACTGTCTTAATGGGCAGTAAGGCTTACTTAGGGGTGAATTGTTCATATTTCAAATGAGGATTTTAGGCCTGTCAAAGGGTGTATTTTGGCACGTTGAATTTGCAGTTACAACCCGCAGAGCCAGGCTACTGGTGGCAGGCATACAGTCATGTTTATCTTGTCACTGTAGTGGATGGCACAATTGGTGCTGCAGTTGAATTGTGATATTTAACTTATAGGCCCTGGGTCCACCTTGAAACCGTATACTAGGGACTTGTAATTCAATTAAATTTGCCAATAAGAAGGATACCAATTTCTCTATGTAGAAAGGAGGCGCACACACACTTTACCACTGGTTAAATGCTAAAGTGCACAGTGGTTAAAGGGAAGGAAAAATAGAGATTAGCAAAAGGCAAAACAAATTCAGGGAAGCCCGGCAGAAAGTGAGCCATTGGTTTCTTGTTTGCATCACTGGGGACCACCAAATTCGTGCAATATCTTGTTTTTCTACCACCAGACCCAACAAGCAGAAGAGAAGTTCTTCCGTGAAAGACGTATGTCTCCAGATGTACCCAGGAACCCCAATTGGGAATTAAAGGCACTGTCATATCCCAGAATGTTGATCAGTCTCTGCAGTATTATTTTCCATTAATTTTGAAGTTTAGTACATTTGCACAGTAAATAGAAAAGGGCACAATAAGAGTTGTTATATTTCCCACAAAAGGACATCTGTGTCTTCCCCATTTTTCTCAAGTTTGGATCCATCAAAGTAAACCCTGTGTAATACTTTAAACTGTAGCAGGCGGAACCTTGCTGTAATGGCCACCTCCTTGTGATGCATCAATGCTGTCTCACAGTGAATGTCCTTGAGGCTACGGAGATCCCTTTACACACTCTGCCTGAGAGCCATCAGATTATTGGGTGAATTGTTAAAAAAAGTCTTGTATTTGAAGGATGCTGCACTCTTTTCAAACTCACTGATCAAAATATGGCCTTATTTAGTACACCCACTCAATCGACGGCCTCTGGATTCGGAGAGAGTCTGAGTTGTTTGAATTTGTAAAGCTATGCAGGCTACATCTCGTACTCCCCTTGCAGTTGCTCAAATGTTTTGATGGCATCCTCCCCCATCACATCTCAAATTTTAGAGATGCCAATTACATTCCTGTGGGCATAACCTTGCAGCTTATTCGCCTCTTTACATATTCCCTTCCCATAGGGGTGTTTCCATGCTGACCTTACCCTTCCACCATTGGTAGACCACTGTTTTATCTCAAGCTGCTAGGACTGTCTGGGTGGGGGCAGGAAGATTCTGTTTCCCTTTTACCCATCATGTGGCATTATCATGCTATGCTTGTCCAGCCGAACCGGCGGATCACCAGCAGTGGCATGGATCCTGTTGCTCAAAGCAGGCAGCTGGGAAACCCAATAGTGTGCCCTCAAGTGTGGCAATGCCAACACACAATTACATGTAGGCCTATACAAAGCTCTTAAAGCCACTCTAATTTCGGCCCCATCCCATAATAGCAGGAGTATCTCCCTCACTAGTTTCAAGAAGATGGTCTCGGGTATTGGAAATGTTGTATTTTGTGTTATATGCAGTATCTGAAGGGTTAGCATTTTAATAATTGCTGCTTTTTCCAGGATAGTTACTGGAAGTGCACACTCTCTACTCACATCGTTTTGAAACCCTTCTAGTAGCTTCTCTTCTAGTAGCCTCTTCATGTTCCTTTCAAGGAACCTGTTGGGCCAAAGAGCAATATGAATTCTGAGATATTCCATTCCATCCTTAGTGTTGTCATAATTTCTGTGTCTTTCAACTGCCATGCATTGACTCTTCAGTGAGTGAGCCACTGTTCTATGGGGATTTCCCAAGACAACTATTAATGGTAAGTGATCTGAGATATCTTGCAGCAGGTAATTAAACTTTAAGTAGAGGGGAGTATCACCAGCTGGCATGAAGATATGGGCCCATTCCATGTGACCAGGAGAAGTCAGAGTGCTTTCTGTTTGTGGGATGTTTCTGACTCCAAAGATAAATGAGCCCCAGTGTTCTGGCAAACTGATCCAGAGTTATCTGCTGGGGCTCACAAGCAGTAAGTGACCTTGTCCTATCTCTTTCAGGTAACATGACATAACTGTAGTCGGGCGGTGCTTATACGTTAATGATAGTGACATTTTGCCCCAGTTTCCTGCACTCAGAGGAAGGTATGCAAGGTCAGGCAAAATTTTGGAAATTTCTCTTAGCTAGTATTGCCACTCCCTAAGGTCCACAGGTGTAGCCCGAATATGTCAGATAGACTTACTTACCTCTACTTAGAACTGTATATTCCATTTCCATCAAATCCGCCTCCTGGAGAAGGAGAAAATCCTGAGAGTGCCTCTGGATATATTGAGCTCAAAATCCACATTTGATTTTGTTACCTAGGCCATTCACATTCCATGAGAGATTTTGAGCGTCTCCAGAGATCTATATACCATTATCATTGCTCCAGTTCCTTCCTCCCCATAGTGCCACCCACAGCCCCTCCCATGCCCCTTCTTGCCATTGTGGCCTTGTGTCTTTGTGTACCTGCATGTGCTTGTGAATATCCCAATTGGAACTGTCCTAACACCACCCTCGACCCCACTTTTCCACTGTACAATTTTTTTTTATTACCCCAACTTAGGAATAGGCCTGTCAACCACCCGCCCAAACCTTGCATAAGAAAATTAGAGATGACCAAATAAGTATATCTGTTCTCGCTAATTCAGGTAGCCCGTCCGTACAGTACAGACATGGGGGGATGAAGTTGCTCTTTACTAACGTTTTGAGCATCTTGTGCCCTGTGCCCCAGGAGATATGTCATCTCAACCTCGGTCTCTTCCCCAACCCTCCCCCCTCACAGCACACCCATCAGAATCCTTCAGGCCAGTGCTGCTGCTCTTTATTCCAGTATGGTTGTCCACAGGAGTCAAACAGTGTTGTCACAGTCATCAGGGTCACATCAGTTCCCTGCTGTAGGGGATTTGCTATGTCCTCTTCTTCAGAGTCTGAATCATCACTGGAAGGCTATAGACTGCTTTATGACACAATCTCCCAAGAAGTCCACATTTTTTTATATCACCCACCTTGCAAGCCCTTTCAGATTCTGCCTGCAGACTTGATGGCCTGCACAGGGCTCCAGTCCCCTTTGTCGTATCATGACTCCACTATCTTGGTTCTACTTTCCACCAATCATCCTTCTCCAACCTCGGGATTCTGTTTTGCTATAGCCATTGCCAGACCTCCTCCGGAAACATGCATAGAAGAAGGAGTCCTTGTCTATGAACTCATAGTGTTTTGAAGGGTATAGATTTGCGTAGGGCAGTCCCAGTTGTCTCAGCTTGGGCCTTTGACCTTGAGGAAGGAGTTTCTCTTTCATTGCACTAGGATTATGTAGTCCGGTAATAGGCGGACCTTCACCACCCATAGTCTGTACATGTGAGCCATTTGGGGGATGCGGGCTCTGACTCCTTCCTTGCAGCATATCTTTGTTATCTTGGTTCTACCTTCTGCTAATCATCCCTCTCTGACCACGGATTTCTGTTTTGCTCTAGCATTTGCCAGACCTACTACAGCAACATGTAAAAAATAGGGAGTCCTTGTCTCTGACTGCATAGAGTTTTGAAGGGTATAGAATTGCATACGTCAGTCCCAGTTGTCTCAGTTTGAGCTTGACGCGGAGGAAGATGAACTAAGAATGTGTCATCTGGAAAGGAATAGGTAGACCTTTTGTGCCTCCACTACTCATAGGCTGTGTGTGTGAGCCACTTGAAGGATGCTTTCTCTGCCTCTGAAATGAAGCATGTTGGTGCCCATGGGTCAAGGTTGAACCCCTGAAGCCTGGGGACTCCCCAGCAACTGATGTGCCCCTTCCAGAGTATAGTAGTTTTCAAGCTTTTAACTTGCAGCTAATGATCTTAAATTCAGGCACCATAGATACAAATTCTTTTTCGATGTCTATGACCCTCGCCACAATCATCCTATGATCCATCTTGAGCAGACCCACATCTAGTGTATCGATTTTAGCCTCATGTCCCTCTCGTGTCAGAGATTGCACCATGATTTTAGCAAATGGCTATACCTGACTCTCTATTGTGGTCTCTAGGCTCCAGAGCGAAGGTTCATCCATTCCTCATTCTTGCACCACTGCCTCTGGTATTTCTTTCATGACCTGGCATTTATCAATTTTAGAATTCACCATCATGGCCTCCTACCCTCCGAGCTGCTGAGTAGGATTTTGATTCTCCCTTGTTTGTGAGTCAAAGTCATCACTGGTGCACATATCTTGCCTGTCTTCACTGCTCACAGGAATGTTTTCACTCCATCCCCAAGCCGCTGGCCTACCAGTACATAATATTTGCCTCACTGTGGCCTTGACATCTGTCAGCAGCACCAGGAGCATTGTGCTGCCACTTTTAGACCACCCTGCCAATCACAAGCATATGGATATCACCTACAGCTTACCAAGAAGCCCCAGTCTGCCACTCCACAGAGAGGAAAGGGATGATCAGTATCCCACTTATCCAGTTTCAAGTATATTACACGCATCTGGAGGTTCAGTCAACAGCAGTGAGGGTGAATTATCCGTGCATCTCCCCTGCTCATAGCATCTCCTGTCAGTGGCCCAGGTTCCTGCAGGGTGACCCAGTAGCTACTAATAGTGCAGCTGACCAATGTTTCTAATAGATCCAGGGTACTGCATCCACCCCTGTCGCACCACTTCTTCTGCAGCAAAGTCCACATACCTCATGAGACTGAGGGGTGTCCACTTGTTCTCCTGCAGGGCCTCCAGCATCGGAGGGAATCAACAGTGACTACACGCCACCTACACAGATTGCGATCAGAGCAGCTGTTCACCTTAGTTATGTTCCCCATGACAGAGGCCCATGGGAGATCCAGCTCTGGTGGGGAGGGTGGGCGAGTAAGAGAGCACCCCCTGGTGCTTCTCGCGGGCACTGTTGGGGCCTGAGGGGGCAGCCAGCAAGCACTGCATTAGAAGTTAGATCAGTGGACTGCCATCTTGGCTGCTCCGCATCTTAGCACCATGGTGGTTAGCTGCACAGAAATCAAGCGCATCCACCGCACCCAGGAGCTTCGGCATTCAGGGTGAGGTTTGGGTGCAGGGTCTGCCCATAGAGTAAACACACTATTGAACCCCATTTCTTCAAATTTTAAGAAACTGGAGGTCGGGGACCATTTGCAGCACTCCATTATGATGTTTCTAGGGGACTGGTAATTCCACTCAACTTCAAAAAGTACGTTCTCAATCATATTCAGAGTTTCTTCATGAGGGAGGCAAGTGTATAGGCTTTCTATAGCCAAGCCTATCAGCGATTGCGTATTGGGTCACAAGTGATGTTGCGAAGTGGTCTTAGAACACCATGTCCCCATATTTTAACCATACTGGATAGAGGTAATAGTAAATAATCTTTTCCTGTCAACCAGGTATTTTTAATATCCTTTTTTCCCCCCAATCACACCTCAACACTTCATCCAAACACATAGTACCAACTGTAAGTGTTTCCACATACCCGTAGGTCGTGGCACGCCCAGTTCCGCTGTGGAACGGGAAGAACCCGATGATGAAGGAAAACACATGGTTTCCAACAAACATCAAAGTGGAAAGAAGAAACCCCTCCTTCTAACAGAGGGGCTTTCTATGATGATTACAAATGTCGGATGAGACCAGGGTTAGAGTGGCTCTCCTATATAGACAAGGGCTGATATTATGACATAATTATGTCTCTAAAAGGTTGGCTGGACTTGGGTAGAATCAGTCAAGATCAGGAAGAAGGAAGCAACAAAAAATGTAGGTTTTGTGAAAGTCTGGGAGCCTTGAAAAGTACTCGAGATCATGCACAAAGTCATTGGTGGAATCCGGCAGTCTGCAGCCAATTTCAAAATCATTGTTTCACAGACAGCAGCAATTCTGATTTGTAGAGTGCTTGAGAAGGGGATGCTGCTGAGACATGCTCAATGTGGCAGCCATGTGAAGGAAAGCCACCAAAGGTATCCCTCACCCTGTCGGACCTCTTCTAATGCTTAGAAAAAGAGAGAATGATAACATAGAGCTTCGTTGATAAGCACACGTCTAGTGAGGTGTGAAAGCAGCATAATGCAGGATGCACCTCTGGGGATAGCTCTGCTCAGGAAGTGTCTCCTTCCCATCGGACATGTGCAGAGGAGGTATTTAAGAGCTGGGCATAGGCACTGATCCACCATGAGTCATTGGCAGGTGATACCTTGCAATGGCCTCTTCCTCTTTGCCATTCTGGTAATCATATTTGCTGAACGTGCTTGTGACTGATGGGAGAGAACCTAAATGGGTGAGAAAACAGATCAGCTTTTAACCATCAGTTCTATGGGTGGGTCGGGCACTCGGTCAGTCTTTTCTAGTGTTGGTGCTCTCCACTGTAGCCTGCCACATAACAGCCTATATCTCCTAGTGACTGGCAGCAGGCAGCCCATTTTCTGACTAGCTCCCCTAGAGGACAGACAGGAGAGAGCCCTTCCTTTATCATGTCTACCAAGCACTGAGTCTGTGTCATATGACCCTCAATAGTTGGTACCTTGAGAGTTTGTGGAGCCTGAAGGAGTAGGTGTCAGGGTAGTCTAGGTTGCCCATTGAGAGAAATAACTTTGGGATTTTGGATGACATCCTGACACTAGCTTGCTGAGACCTGTATTGTTGTGTGGTGTTTTAAACTCCAAGTGAATTTTCCTCATTCATGTCCTTATATAGGCATAGAAATCAAGCCCTCATTTAGGCATAGCCCATGCTACCCAAATACAGGCATGGCTACTTCCACCCGTACCAAACGTCACAACGACTTCTTGGAAAACCAGCTTAAGCAGTCAGGGACTTCCCCGTGCTTGAATATTGATGTTTCCAAGAGCTCAGTTACTTTACAAAGAACAACAATTCCCTAGGGGTTCTTTCCTGATGTTCATATGCTTGACTTTACGTCAAGCTATGGCATTCCTAAACACCTTCAAGGTATAAATATGCCTTCACTTGCTATGGCAAACTACGGTGGTTTGGTGCCGTTCGACTATCTACTTGCCCGACGCAGCTCGCTACAGCAAGTGCCGAAAGAAGACGACTCTCCAGCTGACGCACTGATGAAGAGGCTGTCCTTCTCCTGCCGAGAATCCAGCTCCAGTGTTTTCAAGCTCCCCTTGCGGGGTGTTGGGAAATCGAGTCCCGAGACAGAGATACCAGACCTCCGTCATTCTAAACAAAGGTATAGAGCTGATTAGAACCTAGAGAAACCTTTGGTAGATTCTTGGCAAAAACAACTAAATCTATGCTATACAATACTTACTTCTTCCCTCGTACTAGACTTAGGTTAGGTACATTGGGGTAGGCGTATTTTAGAAGCACCAGTTGAGTATTTTAGTCTATGTTATGTATATATGTATCTTTATATGGCTTAGAAACCATACAATGCTATTACTGTATTATTTCATATTACTGTTTATGCTGTACGCATGATACTTTGCAGTCTGCATAGTGATTGTAGCAGTTCACCTCTCTTGCATGAGAAAGAAGTCTGTTCAATAAAGCTTTTTTATTGAAAACGCCTGTCTCACTATTTCTCTGCAACTCTGTAGAAACAAAGCATGCACGATTGACTGAGTGAAATACTTATCGATTGTTTCCGTGACTCTGAGAGATACATTTCTTATTCTTGGGAAACAAAGTTGTCATGTTTATGCGTTTTTCAGAAACGTATTCCTTCTTGTGTATTCAAGAAAGTTTCTAGTGACCTCTGAGTTAGCTGGCACACACACAATTAAGTTTAGTACATTCGATAGAGACCTAGTCGACATAAGTCCTACGTCAAACCTATAGACTATATTATTCCAATGCGCAGAGCCTATTGGGAATATAGAAGCTACACTACAGTATATGAAGAAGCCACCAGTACTGTGTGTGTGTGCGCCATATCTCTACCCCTAGTAGTTGTTTGCATGACCAGTGACTGTACCCTGAAGGTCAGAGTAGGCCAGCTTCAAGAGGGCTGCCTTGTGGGAATGCAGCAGGCTCCCATAAGAAGGTAAGCCTCCGAACAATAGGATTGTTGCCACCTTGTATATGAGTCTGTGTTCCTTTGGGGTGTTGCTGAAGAACTTTTTTGAAGTTCTTGGATTGCCTACAACACTTTGTTACAATGGGCTGTTGGTGAAGATAGTTACATAGGGCCCTTGGATTGCAGTCTCCATACGTGTGAATGCTATCTTGGTCTCATGAGGACAAAGACATACGAGTCCTTAATGTATTCGAGGCATTCTGTGGAAACCATGGCCTTGAGATTAATACTCTCAAGACCAAATATATGATCTTTAATCCCACATCAAAAACACGTCCCAACCCATGCATTGTTGCAAATAGGCTGGAGAGGGTCAGAACCTTTGAATATCTAGGGGTGACTCTAAATGAGAATATGTCCTGGAGTCACCATCAAATAAAGTCTCAGCTTAAACTGGCCCAACTGGCGGGAGGAGTTGTTAGCCTTATAACTAAAAATAAATCAACTATCAAGGCGATCGGTCCCCCATTAGAGATATATAGAGCACAGGCTAGGGGAGCGGTTATGTACGGTAGTGAACTCTGGGGCCACATGTGCAAACGTGAGATGGTGGCAACTGAGAACAAATTCATCAGGCAGCTCTTATCACTCCCCCCCTAGTACCCCTCTGTTGCCGATGAGGCTTGATTTGGGATTAAGGCCACTTGATGAAGATGTGGGTGTTAGGCCCCTAACCTTTTGGCGCAGAGTATGGACCACACCAGAGTTGGTAAATTACAGGCCCGAGCTGCAGGAAATTTTGACTTACTCGATTGTAGGGAATATCCCCTGGTTTCAACACATAAAAAATGAGTTTGTGCGCTTGGGACTACCTAATTTATGGTCTGATCCTGCGACTGCTTGCCCCATGGTTTCCCGGAAGCAGTTGCTTTCACTGTACCATGAAAGTAAAATCGTGGCATATAGACAGGGCATACAGTCTGGTACTCTGACCGATTCCTTCTTAAAGATCAAGGACACTTATAAGTTGGAGGGAATCCTAGATGTCATATTTCCAACTAACACCAGGAAATTGTACCTACAGTTAGGGTACGGAAGTCTACCACTCCGTGGCTTCACTAGTAAATGGACTGAGCCCTCCCTGAGTCATTGCCCTGGGTGCAACTATGAGCAGGAAACAGAGCTGCACATATTGTTTTTTTGTCGAACTTATGTGCAGGCAAGAAGGCACTGGATTGTACTGGCCTGCAAAAACCTGGGCTTTACCCACTGTCTCCAGGCATATAGGGTTCTTAAAACGGATCTCTCTGGCACCGTAGTGTTTGCGGTAGCCAAATACCTGGAAACCTTCTGGCAGAAGAGAAGACGTTTATTATCCAGGGCTCCAGAATAATCGTTTAATTTTAACAAATATCAACATCTAATTAGTTCCTGTACACTTTTATTGTTTTTATGGACTAACTAAAACTGCCTGTATGATGGTATGATGTTATGTATTAAGGAATCTTGCTGCTGCTTTTAGGATCTCTGATTAACTGTCCATGATGTAATTAACTGTTTTATTTGTATAATAGTTGTGTTTTATCTTTTATGGCAAATGTTGCCGAAATAAAGATGTTGATGGTGATATTCGATAGAGACCTAGTCGACATAAATCCTACGTCAAACCTATAGACTATATTATTCCAATGCGCAGAGCCTATTGGGAATATAGAAGCTACACTACAGTATATGAAGAAGCCACCAGTACTGTGTGTGTGTGCGCCATATCTCTACCCCTAGTAGTTGTTTGCATGACCAGTGACTGTACCCTGAAGGGCAGAGTAGGCCAGCTTCAAGAGGGCTGCCTTGTGGGAATGCAGGTAGGCTCCCATAAGAAGGTAAGCCTCCGAATAATAGGATTGTTGCCACCTTGTATATGAGTCTGTGTTCCTTTGGGATGTTGCTGAAGAACTTTTTTGAAGTTCTTGGATTGCCTACAACACTTTTTTACAACGGGCTGTTGGTGAAGATAGTTATATAGGGCCCTTGGATTGCAGTCTCCATGCTTGTGAATGCTGTCTCGGTCTCTGTAGGACAAAGACATATGGTCTGCATTGTGACACTCATTCTAAACAGAGGTGTAGGGCAGATGTAACCGATGGTTACATTCAGTGCTGTAATGCAGAACCCCACAGCCACTGTAGCGCATGGGGGCTCCCCCTCTTCATGGACGCCTCATTCAGGCTAAAGCCTATGAATATCTGTAAGACATTGGCGCCTTAAGGGCCCCTCTTCACATTCTGTGGCGGGCCCTATCATGTAGATCACATTACCGGTTACACTCAAATACTACCAGCTAACTGTGTATCTCATGTCTCCCACTGGCACCGTATCAGTCTTCGGCCCACCTTACAATCTGAAGAGAGAGACCTCCATTTCCAACCCTTAACCCACTGGGACTATTCACCCTCCCCTGATTCTTGAAGATGGGTCTGGAGGTTTAGAAGACCTCTGAAAAAAATACCTATTTAATACGGCCTGTGGCATGGCTATGGGCAAAATAACTCTCCGACATATCCTTAGAGAAAAGATGTCAAGGCCATCTTTATCTCTATCATGTACACTTGTACCCTCACCCTCCCGATTCTCTGAGTGGTCTCAAACATTTCAAAAGTGTTATGAGTGGTCTGTAAAAATAAAAAAATAAAACACTTTTCCGTTGTTTTTTTAAAGAGGGTTCTAGTTCTGAATGCAGAATAGAGTTATGCATTTCTGTGTCCTGATTCGTGATAATAAAACGTTCATGGCCGGAAGCATGGAACTGTGTTATCCTTTCTCTTAACCATAATGGCTGTTTAATTTTCTGTCTTGTTTAAGAAGAGACAGTTTTTTTAACCAGTAGTTTTCACTTAAAATGAATAACACTACTGTAATTTCCTGAAGCCACGAATAGGATGTTATTTCTCTCTTTAAACTAAAGGAATGAAAAACTGGACGGACATAAAACCCACAAACCTACCATGCACGCAAATAGCTTCCGTTGTTGTTCTCTCACTAAAAAGAAAAACGTGCACGTGTTAAAGATTTACAACATGTTCACTTACAAAATGGAATATTTTATTTTTCAGTTGATGTCTTTTTTAGTCTCTGGTTCATCACAGCCAACATATTTGGAAGACGAAAAAAACAGACCCTGGCTGAAAACCAATACCCCAATTTCGCAGCAAGAGGAAATCAGCTTTCCCTTCTCCTTCGGCCATGTGCAACATATTTACGTTCGTACTGAATAACACAAGGAAATGTCAACTCATCGGCATGTCTAATCACTGAGGCTGCCCTGTGGTAACCAGAAAATGCAACGTGAAAGATTATATTTCTCCTAAGCGGACTGGTTTTAGATTCATTTGACTGAATCCAAGAAGGAACCGTGTCCGAGGCCATTTTCTTGCACTTTTTGTGCTGTATGTCCTGAGCTAAGGCGGCCATTTTGAGTGCACAGGCGGTTTCTCTGAGGTAGAATAAATCAACTCACAGCAATAACATCCTCACTCGCAGAATAGTATATCATACAGTACATCATACTCTGGGTTGCCTCTGAGTAGTCAGTGCTCATTCCATTACTATTTGCTAAACATAAGTGTATACCTGTGAACAGAAACAAGTTCCAATATATCTGACCTAGTTTCTTTTTTATATTTTATTTTGGCCACAATATTTTTCACTGTTGTTACGCAACAAAAATACGTTAAACATGTATCAGCAAGATATTCCAGAGGTATGTAGTATCAGATCCAGTGTAAGAAATCTCCCATCTTTGATGAGACGTGAAACACAACAATCATTTACTATGCAATAGGTCTCGCATTACTAAAAGTTTGAGCTATTGGCGTTGCATTATTATTAGCAACGCCAATTGCTTAAACTTTCAGTAATGCGAGGCCTATTGTATTGCAAATGTTTGTTTAATTTATTTTATTGATTTTTGACAAGGAAAAAACAACACTACATAACAATATTGTATTGGAAGTTACCTATATCCCCAGATATCCAGGGGGACCAGATGGAATTATAGGTAAAGAAAAAAAATGCATAGAGTGGAATCACTATGGCAATCATTTGCAGTCTCAATAATTCCTTAAGCAGCATGTGGCATAGTGTCAATATCGGCAACATTCATCTGTTCTCATACAGCAACATACTTAAATAAACCACACAACACCTTCTTAGTGGAGAAATTTGCTGCAGGTTTATTTGCATAACCAATATGCCAACATGGTGGGTTATCTTACGGGCGATCCCAGGGCAGGCCAGCCCCGATGCCGCCAGCCGGGCTGATGAGCCAAATTGCACCGTGGCTGTCGCCAAACGGTGATTACTAATCATTGGGAGGGGCCACCCCTCCCATCAGTGGACCGCCAGTCCACTCCCTTGCTCACGCCCCCCAAAGGTGCGCGGAGCATTCCAGGCAGCCCCCAGTTGCTCAGGCCCACAACTGCCCGTAGGACTAACGGGGCGCCGTAGTTCTTCGAGGGGACACGCTAAGACATCCCTGGGTATCCTTGGCTTAGCACCCTTGTTGTGTTTCTGTAGTACAGTACCCTTCTGCACCTTGCAGACTCTGGATCACCCTGTAACTCTACTGCAACACAAAACAATAAGTTAGATTTTCCCCTTCCCCGTACCCTGTTTTTTTGGGCCATCCGCAGGGTAAGCGGTAGGGCGGGAAACGGTCAAGAGACTGCCCAGTGGGCGGGGGGGAGGTATTGCACCCCTGTCCCACTCCCACGGCCGGAAGTGACGCGGCCAGCAGACCCATTTGGTCTCTCGCCCAGGAAGCCTTGAGGAAAAGTCAGCCCATAACGCACCTGATGCCCAGGCTGAGGCGCAGGACGCCTCTTTAGTTCCCATCTTGAACAATTACCAAATAAAGAGACGGGCGCTGGAAACAGGAAGACAAGAATAGAGTTTTATTTCTCATGAGGAGAGCCTGTCATTTCGGACACTCGCATAGTGTCTTCAGGAGGTGCTCTAACAAGTTCTCTGAGGCTTCGTCTTTTATACACATGTTTATGATGCACAAACATTCCTTATTACAATAAAGACGCTTTGAAGTAGAAAAAGGCATGCTTGGAATCCCAGCTTCAGGCCTATTCCCATACCAGTCGCTCAGATGTCATCCTCCCCTCCTGAATGTAACAAGAGAGATTGTGATCTCTCAGCCGGACATTCCTACAGGACACGAGGGCAGGAGGGGATGATCAGGTCAAAGGTTGGTCAGGTGATAAGGTCGGACACTTCGGTTGGTGTATCACGGTTTTGTTATGCTGGGCAGGGAGAAGGGGGATGTACATCCACGAGGCTTGGTCTTAGGACTTGGGACCGGGTCGAAAGGTCAAGTGCAGCCGGGGGGGGGGGGGGGTCGTCAGCTGAGGGGAAGGGTGTTCTTGGGAGGAAATGGGGGGTGTGGGTCAAGCAGGAGTGCTACTTCTAGAGCAGGGTCACGCAGAGGGAGAGGGTCTTGTGGCTGATGCATGAGCAGTGCGCGCGGGGAGGGGTGCCGGGGACAGATGGGCAGAGAGGCCATGGTGTCTAAAATGGCTGTCGTGTACGTGTGTGCATGGGTCTATGCTGGCGGGATAACACAGTCAGTGTTTAGCGATATCCGTTCTGCTTACAACAAGGGGTACAGTGAACACAAATGAACGCCGCTTATGTACATATATATTGCCATTTTCAACAGTCGCCGCTTTTTTTTTTACATAAGCAAGTTCAGTTCTATACAGTCGATGCGATAGGCGGAATGCGGTACATATGATTTTACATTTGTTGGGTTATTTATACAAGTCTAGAGATCGGCATAATACTTAGTTGGAGTCAATCAAGAAAAGAGGTTCCGAAACATTATAGAATCAAGTTCAGACTTTCTCTCCGGTGACATCAACATACAGTAAGAGTACTCTGATACCTTCGGGTCTTATCAGTGCTATAAGAAACTTTTGGAAAACTAGATACATGAGTGACCGATGAAACATTTTAGAAAGCAATACAAAAAATGGTTGAGGGAGGAATTCAATTCGATACAAGCACTTAGTCAAGGGGTGAGTAGAAAGTTCAGGAAGGGGATTTTCGTCACAATGTCTTTTTAACAGAGTCCGTCTTCTTTTGTTGGCGCTGTTGAGCACCGGCGGTGGAGCTATAGGTCCAGCTCGTATTCATCCTTACGCATTGCAGGGTGCGATCAGTCCTCTGCTGTTAGATCAAAGTCCTGTTTCCTAACTGATCTTCTTAGGGGTGCCTCATGCTGGGCACCTGCGTGTCTTTCTTCTTTCGTGGCAAAAACCTTATTCTATAGTCAAAAGTTATGCGAAAAGGGTGAGGTTGTTGAATAATCAAGGGAAGAGAGGGCGGAGTGGGATCAGATCTTTGAGCACACCAAGGGACCACAAGGAGCAAAGGATGGCGAGCAGGCAGGCCCATCAGTCGGGCTGAGAGGGACGGGGACTTCAGGCACGAGTGGGTCAGCAAATCGAGGGCTTCAAGGCGGCCCTTCATTCCTTCATCTGCCGAGTTTGAGAGTGGTGCCTCGTCCCGCGTCTCGTTGCTCTGTGGCTCCCCCTTTGGCTGAGGTCACACGTGCTCCATGATCTGTGGCCAGGCTGTGCGTCACGTCCAGCTCCTCTCCTCCGGTGATTGTATCTTTGAATGGGTACAAAACAAGTTTTTAGAAAAACTGGCTGGAGAAGACATTTATACAGCTCAATTCCGTCCCCAATCCTATGTAGGTGGGGGATAAGTTCATCGGTCACAGTCAGAGGTCATCACTTATGGAGTATGTAGGAGGGCATTACCATTGAATTCATAAACCTGTTTGGCGTTCATTCGTGACGTATGTGGAGAGAAATTGGACTTTTATACACAGTGTATTATATCAAACTCGAAATCCAGTCCTTAGGTAGAGACTCGCCCTTTTTCTTTTTAACCCAAGTACTGACAATCTTACATTTTCCTTCGGGGTCGGCTAACTCTTGCAAGCAGGGGGCGTTATCGTCAGGAAGAAGGAGGAGGGGGGGCAGATGTTAAACATGCCTTTCTTGGGGAATGACCGTTAATCAAGGTCATCAATTACGCTTCGAGGGTAGCTGACATGAAGCTGGGGTTAATCGGGGGAAGCGGGGACGCTTTGGACAGGGAGCTGGGGTCAATCGGGAGAATCGGGGGGGCACTTTGGACATCCGCACTTAAGTGCAGAGGGGTGAGGTAATCTGTGCATTGGGAATTTGTATTTCTAGCGAACTGAAAAACAGAAGGCCATTGACGTTATAGTCCCCCTATAAAAAGCCAGATTAGGGGACATCAGTCGTCTTACCTGTCCTTTCCTTCATTACCAACTCGGGTTCTATCGTTTTGCAGAAAGGAGAGGTAGTAATATGGCAAGTCACAATCGCTTTAGTTCCTGTTAATTTTGCCGAACACCTTTGTGTTCGAGGAGACCCAATTACGTTTGTGCCGGGGGGCACAACGTTACCATACAAGGAAAGAGCGAACAGGGGGACCCTCAGAGAGATAGAGAGAGAGAGAGAGAGAGAGAGAGAGAGAGAGAGAGAGAGAGAGAGAGAGAGAGGGAGAGGGAGAGGGAGAGAGAGAGAGAGAGAGAGAGAGAGAGAGAGAGAGAGAGAGAGAGAGAGAGAGAGAGACCGCACTCTAAATGGTCCATTTCGTACACGTATGACATGGAGAGAGAAAGAGAGAGAGAGAGAGAGAGACGTGTACAATAATGGGTCATTCAGTGCGCGCACAACACAGAACAACAGGGGTTAAGTAATACGGAAACACAGGCAGAGGGATGACGTAGATCCATACATTACGTACACACATACTCAGGTGAGGGAGACAGTACATGTATTATATACAAAAATCCAAGACAAGACATATAACCGTTATTGGCCATAATTATCTCTTCCTGTATGCTGCGCATCCTTAGTATCCTAAGCTCTTTTTACCCTTTTCTTTCCTTTTATTGTCGGCTGCCTTTACTGGTCTTTGTGGTTTTACACACTTACGCCTTTGGCAACCGGTCAAGAACTAACCTGGTCGGGCTAATGTGTTTCCAGGCGGAGGCAACAGTGGGTGTCAGTTGGGAGAACAATAGGGCAGCTCTAAGTTTCCGGTCCATGAGGGTGTGGAAAGGATGTAGTAATTTCTAAACACTGACAACATTCCTAGTCCTCCAAACGGAGGATACTAGAGTAAACCTCACCTCAGAATATTCCTTTAAACCTTCCCTATTTAGTTAAGTGTAGAATGCTTAATCATAAGTGCACGTCATTTTTGGTTGTATTATTCGGGGTGCCAAGTGAAGTCACATTTTGTATTTTCCACTTCAGGCTGTCCTCTCAAGCGCTAAGTTCAGGGTATTGTTCGCTCATCGTGTGTAGGTACCATAATCGAATGCCTTTTTCCCGTCTCTTCGTCCGCTAGATCACCATTTTCTTTTTCGTATTTTAATCGACGTTCCAATGTGACCTGCAGAAAGAGGGAAAAAGAAGGGGGGCGGGGGCAGCATTCAAAAACACATCAGCGCGCATAAACCCGAAAAGGCTTTTACTTACTACATACTCGGCCTATCTCCACGGAACGCAGTCCTTGCCAACTCGGCATTTAAGCCCAGATGGACCTTTTAGTGTGGGAGAGATGATTATCGGAAGCCGGTGGATAGCATAGGTCACCCAGGTGTGATATTACGGATCGTATGTAGGGAGGCCAGGTGGCACTCCTTCGGGGCGACTTAGGGGTATTTTTAGCACAATTTCCCTGATACAGGTAGCATATAAAGTATAGGCTGAATTCCAGGGTCTTTTAGCGGTTGCTTTAGGCTGTACAAAAATGTGCAAAGTACATACAACAAAAACCTGGACCATTCATATTTGCAGTATTTCTGCGTACTATACTTTTTAAGCCTTAACTAATCGAGCTGAGCCATTTCACTTGTAATTCAGTTATATCGGAAACAGTGGTCATTTATTCAAAACGTACCAATTTACAAGTGACAACTACGTACGTTTTTCTCCAAAAATCTTTAATAAAAAATGTCGGTGCATAAATACGGGCCTACAACCCAGTGGGCCGGCCAGAACTGTACATGTGGGAATACTTATTAGTGGAAAACCTAATGGTGTCGGTGGTCGTTGATTTCATACTAAAAGTGCGACAAGTGCAACAAAATCATATCGAAACTTCAGTGTGAGCAAGTATCATAAGTGTTGAAATTTGAACTTTCAATAATCATGATGCGCCAAACTTATCAACAATTCATTGTCCGAATGTTCAATCAGCACCCATCTTACTTCAATTCATTGTCCGAACACATAATCAATACCCATCCCATATCAATTCATTGTTTTTAAAAACTGTATACATATTTCATGACATCAAGGCTGAGCAATCGGGGTACAACAAGGAGTTGAAAGTTTCATTTGTACCAGCGCCATTTTGGGTGCAGCCAGCCAGATCCAGGCATAGTCAAAACCTTTACCAACTCGTGGTTGGCCCAGAGCCTCTTTCGGCAGTCCAAAAAGTTCCGTTAAAGGGCAACAGAAAGGATCGGCAGTATGAACCATCAGTCAAAAGAGGGGGGAAGGAGGCAACATTTTTCCCTACCGGGTCATACTGGGTTTTTCACCGGAACTGATCCGAACTGTAGTCTGCAGGATTTTAGTCATTCAAATTGAGGCTGGCGTCAGCATGGGAGCGCCGACGTCCCGCGGCTACATTTTCATCGTTCCGCGGGCAATCATGGCAGTCATTCCCCATCGGGGGTATCTACGGGAGTCGGGGACCCCCGCGGCTCCTATAGAATCTTCAAGGTCGAGGAGAACTTTTATGATGGTGGGACTCGTTTCTTAATCAACGAGCAACCGGGCCATTCCTTCATGCTGGGCCCGCTCTTGCAGGGTCGACCGCCATTTTGAGAGTTCGGCAGCCACCGGCAATCGCGGGGTCAAATGAGCAGACGGGCTTCAACCTGTCGGGCGAGGCGTCGCAGCACCGCCACAGTGGACGAGACCCTGCTGGGTGAGTGGAGCGTCGCTGCACCGTAAGAGTGGACGAACCCTTTGCCGGGTGCGAGGAGCGTTGGGGGTGCAGCTGGGGAGCCTACACCTGGGGAGGTGGGAGAGGCTCGTTCGCACCGCCTCTCCCTCCAGGTGCACCCCACGGCGTCTCGCTTGACATTTGTTATGGCCGGACCAGGCGATGAGGACGAGGGGGGGTGGGGTCGGAGGCATGTGCAAGACATCCCCCCCCCCAGTGTTGTCGCAGCCATTATTGAAGAAGTGGGGACGTCTGGCACGTTTCGGGCCGGGCCTACAGCCGATGGCGGCCGGACGCTTCTTCGCCCTGGCCCCAGGAACGGGTCCCTTGGTTCATCCGGGGGACAGGCCTTGGCGCGTGGTGCCGCCTTCGGGCTATTCGCGTAGTGGTCCTTCCACCCCAGGCCGCCCCTGACGGTTTTTGTAGACTTTAAAACGCCCAAAAACTACTAGAAAGTAGCCCAAAGTACCCCAACATTGCTACTTTGGGGAAGGAAGGACTGGAACGGCGTCAGGCAGACGGCGAAATGCATTGTGGGTTTCATTTGTCGTTGCAGCCGTTTGTCATGTAAATAGTTGCTTTGAATGTTTTTTTTTGTTTGTTAAATAAATAAAACGTTTTCACCTTTTACTTCGCTATAGTGTTGTATATTTTCTATTATTCGCCTAAGGTTTGTCGTTAATTGGGCGGGGTGGGTGGTGGAGCCAAGCTGTCTTGAAGTTATAGCGTTGAGTTCGGCTTTCCTCACCAGTTTCATATTTCCTGAGGGGTTGTTCCCTATGTTTCCATTTCAGCGATGTTGAAAAGAGATCTCATCAGCGGCCTACTGATTTCACTCGATTCCTTTTCTTTTCCCTAACGATTTTTATATATATATATATATATATGTATTTTTTCTCTTATTTGCTAGCACGATACAGCGGCTAATCCGCATTTTTTTCTTTATATTTGTCCTTTTTGTACTAGGGGTGCCCTCCTGGCCGAGCCAGATGACCTACCTCTAATAAATGGTCCGGGTGGAACTAGTTTACCAGTCAGTGGGGAGTAGATAGGCATGACAGATTACAACGGGGGACAAAGGTCCGCATTACCTACCCTTCATTACTTGCAAAGACTAGACAGAACATTTCTATTCCACGTTATTTGCAAACAGAGAATGCCTCAAAAGAACTATTCCTTGAACAATAAATGTCCAGGCAATCAATCAATCAGTGGGGAGAAAAACAGGCATGACGGATTACAACGGGGACAAAAGTCTGCATTACCTATCCTTCACTATCTGCAAAGGGGGTGGCAGAATATTTCTATTCCTCCCTGTTTGTAGACACGGAATATCTCAAAGAGCAATAATCGATAAAAATCGATAACAAACAATCAATGGGGAGAAAGATAGGCATGACGGATTACAACGGGGACAAAAGTCTGCATTACCTACCCTTCACTATCTGCAAAGGGAGACAGAATATTCCTATTCTTCCCCGTTTGTAGACAGCGAATGTCTCAAAGAGCAACAGAGCAACCAATCAATCAGTGGGGAGAAAAATAGGCATGACGGATTACAACGGGGGACAAAAGTCCGCATTACCTATCCTTCACTATTTGCAAAGAGAGAGGAACGTTCCTATTCGTCGCTGTTTGAAAACAGAGAATGTCTCAAAGAGAACCAATACTTCAAGTAGCAACCGAGGCTAAATGAACCAATCAATGAACAATACCAGTATTTTAAATACTGATTCCAAAACAATCAATCAATCAATCAATCAGATGGATAAAGCCATCCTACCAATCGGACGTAAAGACCCTTACCCGGACCGGACCATGTGGGCAATTCTTCGCCTTCCTTTTTCCAGCGCCCCATCGTTCTCTTTCTCCATGTTTTTACCGCAGCATTCCTGTGGGATTCCAGTCAGGACAGTAGGTCACTTGAGAGAGGTCCGTTCAGAATTGGTGAAGTTCATTCAATCGGCAGCCGGGCGAGGGCCCTCTCAAGGCAGGTATACTCCAATCGTTTAGATGTTCACCCCATCGTCTGGACCTCTCTTACCGGACCTTTATGTCGCTGATGGACCCCGCGTTGGGGCGCCAATTGAGGAAAAGTCAGCCCATAACGCACCTGATGCCCAGGCTGAGGCGCAGGACGCCTCTTTAGTTCCCATCTCGAACAATTACCAAATAAAGAGACGGGCGCTGGAAGCAGGAAGACAAGAATAGAGTTTTATTTCTCATGAGGAGAGCCTGTCATTTCGGACACTCGCATAGTGTCTTCAGGAGGTGCTCTAACAAGTTCTCTGAGGCTTCGTCTTTTATACACATGTTTATGATGCACAAACATTCCTTATTACAATAAAGACGCTTTGAAGTAGAAAAAGGCATGCTTGGAATCCCAGCTTCAGGCCTATTCCCATACCAGTCGCTCAGATGTCATCCTCCCCTCCTGAATGTAACAAGAGAGATTGTGATCTCTCAGCCGGACATTCCTACAGGACACGAGGGCAGGAGGGGATGATCAGGTCAAAGGTTGGTCAGGTGATAAGGTCGGACACTTCGGTTGGTGTATCACGGTTTTGTTATGCTGGGCAGGGAGAAGGGGGATGTACATCCACGAGGCTTGGTCTTAGGACTTGGGACCAGGTCGAAAGGTCAAGTGCAGCCGGGGGGGGGGTCGTCAGCTGAGGGGAAGGGTGTTCTTGGGAGGAAATGGGGGGTGTGGGTCAAGCAGGAGTGCTACTTCTAGAGCAGGGTCACGCAGAGGGAGAGGGTCTTGTGGCTGATGCATGAGCAGTGCGCGCGGGGAGGGGTGCCGGGGACAGATGGGCAGAGAGGCCATGGTGTCTAAAATGGCTGTCGTGTACGTGTGTGCATGGGTCTATGCTGGCGGGATAACACAGTCAGTGTTTAGCGATATCCGTTCTGCTTACAACAAGGGGTACAGTGAACACAAACGAACGCCGCTTATGTACATATACATTGCCATTTTCAACAGTCTGGGTAGCCAACTTCTGTGCCTTCCTGTGGCACTAAGGCGGCCGCCCTCTTAGAGGATCCCCTACGGGGCCCCCCGGGCAGCCTTGGCATAGTGCCAATATCGGCAACATTCATCTGTTCTCATATAGCAACATACATGAGCAAACCACACAACACCTTCTTAGTGGAGAAATTTGCTGCAGATGTATTTGCATAACCAATATGCCAACATGGTGGGTTATCTTACGGGCGATCCCAGGGCAGGCCAGCCCCTATGCCACCTGCCCACCTGATGAGCCAAATTGTACCTTGGCTATCGCCAAACGGTGATTACCAATCATTGGGAGGGGCCACCCCTCCCATCAGTGGACCGCCAGTCCACTCCCTTGCTCACGTCCCCCAAAGGTGGGTGGAGCATTCCAGGCAGCCCCAGGTTGCTCAGGCCCACAACCGCCCGTAGGACTAATGGGGCACCGTAGTACTTCCAGGGGACATGCTAGGACATCCCTGGGTATCCTTGGCTTAGCAGCCTTGTTGTGCTGCTGCAGTATAGTACCCTACTGTACCTTGCAGATGCTGGATCGCCCTGTAACTCCTCCTGCAACACAAAACAATAAGTTCGATTTTCCCCTTCCCCGTACCCCTTTTTTTTGGCCGTCGCAGGGTAGTGGTAAGGCGGGAAACAGTGCAACGGGCAGCGGTCAAGAGACTGCCCAGTGGGCGGGGGGAAGGTATTTTACCCCTGTCCCCCTCCCACGGCCGGAAGTGATGCGGCCAGCAGACCCCTTTGGTCTCCCGCCCAGGAAGCCTGGGCAGCCAACTTCTGTGCCTTCCTGTGGCACTAAGGCGGCCGCCCTGTTGGAGGGTCCCCTACGGGCCCCCCGGGCAGCCTTGGCATAGTGCCAATATCGGCAACATTCATCTGTTCTCATATAGTAACATACATGAGCAAACCACACGACACCTTCTTAGTGGAGAAATTTGCTGCAGGTTTATTTGCATAACCAAAATGCCAACATGGTGGGTTATCTTACGGGCGATCTCAGGGCAGGCCAGCCCCTATGTCGCCTGCCCGCCTGATGAGCCAAATTGTACCGTGGCTGTCGTCAAACGGTGATTACCACTCATTGGGAGGGGCCATCCTCCCATCAATGAACCGCCAGTACACTCCCTTACTCACGCCCCCCAAAGTTGGGTGGAGCATTCCAGGTAGCCCCCGGTTGCTCAGGCCCACAACCACCCATAGGACTAACGGGCGCCGTAGTTCTTCCAGGGGACATGCTAAGACATCCCTGGGTATCCTTGGCTTAGCACCCTTGTTGTGCTGCTGCAGTATAGTACCCTTCTGTACCTTGCAGACTCTGGATCGCCCTGTAACTCCTCCACAGTTCTAGGGGTGGCCACCATCACAACCAGGGCCCCCCACCAAAGCCGAAATTCCTATCTACATCTTGTTGCTCCCAAGGCCTCCCCAAGGTCCAGCAAAAATAAGTCCATGCCTACCCTTGAGAGGTGAACCCCATCCGCCTCCCAGCATCCAGTGGACTTGGCATGAAGTAAACCATGTCTGATAAAGCCAAATCCCCTTTGCTCCGTGAATTTACGCATGGCGCTGTTCACTCCCCTACGCGAGATCTCCATGACATCTCCCGATCGGGCCCCTTGCCAAACTGAGCGAGGTAAAATTTCCGACCACAGCAGTTCACATGCCCCCAGCTGAATACTCAACTCAACATGAGTGTCCCTCATGTCTTGTAGCAGTCCTCTCCTCCCCAGTGTAGTCAGGTCATTCCCTCCCAGGTGTATGACCAGAATTTGAGGTGGAGCGACCCCCCCCAAGTCTCTGCTGTAGCTTCCTCATCAGCTCGTTCCAGCGCATACCCGCGTAACCTAGCCACGTTATCTCGGTGGCGGAGAAGCCATGCCGCCAATCTCTCATCTCTGCCCACCGTGCCACTCTAACGATGCTTGAATGGCCCATTACCCAGACCTTGGTTCCTGGTAAATAAAGAGATGTTGTGTTTGAAAACCTTATTTATTGTAACGTATACACACTAAAAGTCTACAATTGCACAACAAACCATATCACTGCAACATTACTTGGCAGACCAGGCCAGAACTGTACACTTTTATACACATGAATGCCGGTTGGAACATTGTACTTAACATTCCTCTCACCACACCCTTCTGTTCAAGGCCTTATATATCGTTTATAGCACTGAGACTCCCAGCGTCCCACCTGTTTAATTCGCTCTGGCGGCATCCCTGATAGGAAGGCTGTGGTTGCTGCCCCGATCCTGAAGGAGTGGCTACTGAATCTCTTGCCCACCCCTGTCTGTCCTGACGATTGTAAGCACGCCTGCATGATGTGCTCTACTGTAAACTTTGTAACCGGAGACCTGTCTTCGTGCACCAAGAAGTACATCACAATCCCATGGCGGAGGCCCAACTAAGCCTGTACCAAGAGCTTAGGACAATACCTAGCGTCCCCCAGGCCCTGTAACAGGACCACTCTCCCTTCCCCTGCCTGATCAGTTTTTGACTGTGTCACCACTATCCTGAGGCAGGATGTGCTAATGGTAATGTCCTTGATATTCAAAGCCACCCCCGAGGTGTCCTGTTTAGATTGCGCCTCTAGCTCCCCAATCCTAAAGGCCCCGAAAAAGGCCAGCGCGAAACTAGCAGAGAATAGGGTTGCCTCATACACAGAGCGGGTGGCCCTGGGCATGTTGTCCAGCATCCCTTGTAGGATCGTGCAACTGATGGGGGACCTATTGTCCGGGGATCGAGGCTCACTACGTGCCCATCCCTTAAGTGCAGCCCTGATTACTAAGAATTTGGTAGGGTCCTCCTGTCCTCTCAACCTGGCGTGATGACTGATGGCCGACAAATGGCCCAAGTTCCAAGGGTGTGATTTACTACCATCCTTGGCCCACAGCATGAACTTTACACTCTGAGATCCAGAGAAGACCCCTCGTCCTCCCACATTCCCATCGTCGCACAACATTTTTCTACACAGGTCCTGTAGCACTTCACCATACTTGGTGCCAGAGACAGCTCACCCAAACCCCTCATCTGCTGTTCCACTTCAGAAGATGCCATAAGTGTGGTGGAAAATGGGTCATCTCCTCTCTCGCTCTCGGCCACACCTCCTAGAAATGGCGCCACTGAAAATGAGAGAGAGCGTCAGCAGCCACATTCTGAACCCCTTGAATGTGGCGAGCCCTGCATTCCACATTTTTTAACAGGCATGCCCTCACCAGCTCTCTCAACAGGCACAACACCAGGGGGCAGCTCGCTGAGTGTGAGTTGATCGCTTGGAAAACCGTTAGGTTGTCTGACCAGAACAGAACCTTCTTCGCTGCCAGCACCCCCGGCCAAAGGTGGAGAGCTATTACAATGGGGAAGATTTCCAACACAGTGATCTTTGAAGTGATCTTTTTCTTCTGCCAAGAGTTAGGCCACCTCTCAGCACACCACTCCCTGTCCAGGATAACCCTGAACCCTTCCCTTCCAGACGCATCAGTGAACAATGACAACTCTGCGCTGTTAGCCCAGGGTGCGCGCCAGATGACAGACCCATTAAAGTTTTCCAAAAAGTCTAACCACATTAGCATATCCTCTCTCATGCCTCTGCTCAGTTTCACCATGTGGTGCTTTTTTCTGACTGATGCAGTGGCTCTGGCCAGCCTGCGCGCAAAGACCCTCCCTGCGGGAATGACCTTGGCAGCAAAGTTGAGTTTCCCCAGGAGGCTCTGAATGAAAGCCAGCGGGGCCTTGTCCTTCCCTACGGCTAGCCGAATCTGCTGTCCCAGGTCCCGAACGTTGTCTGCAGGCAGGCTAGATTCCCCTAACACAGTGTGCAGTTCAATTCCTAGGAACGTAAGCACTTACGCAGGCCCTTCTGTCTTCCCCGGTGCTAGAGGGACCCCCAGATGATTTGCAAGGGACTGAAAGTTAGGGAGTGCAGCCTTTCATTCCTGCGTGCCATCCCGCCCAATGAAAAGAAAATCATCCAAGTAATGGGAAACCCCTTCCACCCCAAAGGTGTCCTGTAACGCCCATTGCAAGAAGGAACTGAATGCCTCAAAGAAAGCACAGGAGACTGCGCACCCCATGGGCATGCATTTGTCAAAAAAGTACCGCCATCTAGCCTGAAACCCAGCAGGTGTTGGCTGCTCGGGTGCACTGGTAGCAAGCGGAACGCAGATTCAATGTCTGCCTTTGCTAACCATGCCCCCTTGCCCGCTCTCCGGACTAAGTTCAGAGCCACATCTATAGTACAGTATGCCACTGAGCAAGTTCCCTCCTGAAGGCCATCTTTGACTGAGTTGACTGATGGATAAGTCTGTAGGACCCAGGCTCCTTCTTAGGTATCAACCCCAGCGGGGAAACTACAAAGTTGTCCAGTGGGGGCTCCCTGAAGGGCCCTGCTACCCTCCCTAGCTCCAGTTCCTTCCCGAATTTAGCCTGCACTATTGATGGAAGGTCCCTGACTGACTTGAGGTTGTCCACCTCCCTGCAAGAGAGGGGACCCACATAAGGGATCACAAAACCTCCGAGAACCCTCCCAGCTGTAAAGCCCCATCTACCTTGTTGGGGTAACGTCGGAGGAGGGGGAGAGGATGTTGATCATGTTGATAGGTGACGGTCCTTTTTGAGAGAGGGGAGCCCACGAGCTGGGGAATGTAAGGGGTTCGCTAAGCTTGGGTTGAAAGACAAATGCGGTTGAGATGCTGCGTGGAGAGTCATCTGCTGGAGGGATTGATCTATCTACATCTGTCAGTGCTGCCTCAATTGTCCTGTTTACCGTTGGCTGACTGTTTCTTATCCTGTTTGGACTGACAAGAGGTTGCAGGATGTCAGCCACCGCATTTGCTGCAGGCTTGCTGGAACCTACACTTGATCCCCCATGAGCATGCCCCTGCATTGTAGAGGTTGCATGTTCCCAGAGACACCCTCCTAAACCCCCCTCTGTGGCCCCCCCTACACGCCCCACAAAAGGACTGCTTGGAACCCCTCATGCTTGTCTGGGAGAACTCTGAACCTGGGTGAGCCCCCCCTGCACCTTAGGCTGCTTCACTGTGCTCTGCACCTCGCGGGACCCCCTATGGTCCATCCACAACTGGATCTCCTTTTGGTCCCACCCTATTTCTGGGCATACTGCCATATTCTTCCAAAATTCACGGTCATAGTCCAGCCACCCTGATCCACCCCACTTTTGTGCTTCTGTGTGAATCCGTCTATGATATAGCACCAGCACCCGCCCTTGCTCTGAGAATTTTTCCAATATCACAGACTGGAAGATGGCGAAGGCCGAAAGCCAGCTGTCTATAGACTGCTCGGGCCATGCCTGGAACCTGACTTTCTTGTCCTCATCTTTCCCCCCAACCCTCTGGGCGTCCTGGCCATGTTGTCCAAGCAGGAGCAGGGAAAAAATGTCTAGAAATTCCCGCCTCCATATAAATTCCTTAACAGCAAGTGGCACCTCCCAGGACAAGGAGCTGTGACCTGACAAGAGCGGTGCGTGCGTGATGGGTGTGGGCCCTGATTGCGTCACCGGGGGCTGCACTGTAATGGCATTTGCTTCTGCAACAGGCTGGAGTGCTGAAACAGGCTGGGGTGCTGTGGAAGGAGCGACTAAAGGAGCTCTGGGCACGGCCTGAGTGGTGATAGCCACTGCCCCCACTACAGGAGGCACCCCACCTTGACGTGTTGCGCCCCGCTAGTAGTCTGGATACCTAGTCCAAGGACCCCACCCATCCCAGCAGCTCCTGTACCATTGTTAATACCTGTTGAACCAGTCCCTGTCTGAGCTCCTAATACGGGTGCCGTCACAGGGGGGGACAACTGTTGCCATTGGGTGGAGCTCCCCTGGAGGGCCCACACATTCGCTGCCGCTGCCACCCATACCTCCCCTTTGTTCGCAGTGATGGCTCCAACGTTCGCGCTAGCCCAGGTGAGACCAGCTCTGACCTATGCCATGAAGCTCTTTAAAGTGTCAGTGAGCTTACCCAAGTCCTCATTTGTTGCGAAGCTCAATTGGGGCGTGCTGCCGGCCGGGGGGAGGCCAGTCCCTGTATCACGGGCGGGGGAATGTTCAGCGGGGCACTTCGAGTAGTGGCGACTGCCCGACATTTGGATGGCGGCGGGTCTGCCGGGTCCACTTGGGCCGGGAGGGACCTGCCTCTTTACTAGGCTCCTGCTCTGTGATCGAACCCCCACAGACGATACCAGAATCCTCCGGATTGCTTGCCTGCCATAGTTCAGCGGCCGAAGCCAATCCCTTGGGCTTGACCAGTTTGATGATGGCCGCTAGCTGTGAGTCTTGGGAAGTGCCTTGCTGAGTTTCTTCCACTTGGGACGTCAACGAGAAAAGTGAAGGGGATTCCTGGTTAGCCATAATTATCCTGAGCAGGACGACTCAACTTGGAAGAAAAAACAGCAGTGAGCAACAACATTGACCAATGAGAACAGGCACTCCCAAGATGCTCCTGTTGTCCCTTCTGTGACGCTCAAACCTGCGTCTGTGCTTACTATCCTGGATGTGAGCTAACATGCTTGGATGGGTGATGATCGTTGGGTGCCTCCACGAATTCTGTGGTGGAGATGAAGCAGAGGTTTGGTTAGCGTACCCCCCAACCGTGGTCTTGCACCCCCGTCCCTTCACACGCCCAATGTCCTCTTGCTGTCCCTTGTGCACACTAAGTATGGGCGAAATTTGCGAATTCGCGTTCCGCGAATTTGCACGAAATCGAATTCGCAATCCACAAAATCCGCAAATTTGTGCGAATTTGCGGATTTTTTGTTTTTTGCGTGTTTGCGGGGTTTTTTGCGTATTCGCGGGGCTTTTTGCGTGTTCGCGGGCCGCTTGCATGGCGAAGTTACCCATGCGGTTGTGTATGGGCACAGCACCCTCTGGTTCACCACTGCCACCCTCTGGTCCATCACTGCCACCCTCTGGTTCACCACTGCCACCCTCTGGTTCACCCCTGCCACCCTCTGGTTCACCCCTGCCACCCTCTGGTTCACCTTCAGCACTGCCACTCTCTGGTTCAACCCTGCCACCCTCTGGTTCAGCACTGTCACCCTCTGGTTCACCACTGCCACCCTCTGGTTCACAACTGCCACCCTCTGGTTCATCACAGCACCTCTGGTTCACCACTGCCACCCTCTGGTTAACCACTGTCACCCTCTGGTTCAACTCTGCCACCCTCTGGTTCACCACTGCCACCCTCTGGTTCACCCCTGCCACCCTCTGGTTCACCACTGCCACCCTCTGGTTCATCACAGCACCCTCTGGTTCACCCCTTCCACCCTCTGGTTCAGCACTGTCACCCTCTGGTTCACCACTGCCACCCTCTGGTTCACGACTGCCCCCCTCTGGTTCATCACAGCACCTCTGGTTCACCACTGCCACCCTCTGGTTAACCACTGTCACCCTCTGGTTCAACTCTGCCACCCTCTGGTTCACCACTGCCACCCTCTGGTTCACCCCAGCCACCCTCTGGTTCACCACTGCCACCCTCTGGTTCATCACAGCACCCTCTGGTTCACCCCTTCCACCCTCTGGTTCAGCACTGTCACCCTCTGGTTCACCACTGCCACCCTCTGGTTCACGACTGCCCCCCTCTGGTTCATCACAGCACCTCTGGTTCACCACTGCCACCCTCTGGTTAACCACTGTCACCCTCTGGTTCAGCACTGCCACCCTCTGGTTCACCACTGCCACTCTCTGGTTCACCACTGCCACCCTCTGATTCACCCATGCCACCCTCTGGGTCACCACTGCCGCCCTCTGGTTCACCCCTGCCACCATCTGGTTTATCACTGCCACCCTCTGGTTCACCACTGCCACCCTCTGGTTCACCCCTGCCACCCTCTGGTTCAGCACTGCCACCCTCTGGTTCAGCACTGTCACCCTCTGGTTCACCCCTGCCACCCTCTGTTTCATCACTGTCACCCTCTGGTTCATCACTGCCACCCTCTGGTTCACCACTGCCACCCTCTACCGAGACCTTTTGTGACGCAGCGGCAGCACAAAAGATGCGCCATGGTGCTGGGTATTAACAACATAACGCATCTGAGAGATGCGTCACGTTGTAAAGCCTGCGCCATCAGGAGGCGTTCCGGCGCATGGGAGGGCGTTCCTGCACAGGAACGCCTCCTAAAAGTGGCTGAGTGAAATCTACAAGATTTCACTCAGTCACTTTTAGGCCAATGCTGTGTCAAAATCCTGCGCCTGCTTGAAGCAGGCGCAAGGCTTGATGCAGCAGTGGGGAGATAGGGCCCCCCAGAGCATTGCTGGAGCTACAAGTGTGACGCAGCTCCAGCAATGCGCTGCTTTTACGGCACAGATGCGTGACACATCAGTGCCGTTTTTGCCACATGGTGCGCCTACCATGGGTGGCGGAGCTGCGGCGCACAATAACTGGCGCATCCCTGAGGATGCGCCAGTTATTGTAAATCTGCCCCTATACATTTAGCCAACGAGGGAGCACTTACTGATTAGACAGTAGAAAGTACTCAAGTTGAGTAGAGGTATTGCACAAAAAGGTGGCATCTTCGTGGACAAACACGCAGGGCGGGATTCATTCTGCCCCCTGTTAGACTCATTTTTTGTGCCTTTCTGCCCTCTGTTAGACTTGTTTTTCCCTTGTTTTTCTGCCCTTCTGCCCTCTGTTAGACTTGTTTTTCCCTTGTTTTTATGCCCTTCTGCCCCCTGTTAGACTCGTTTTTTGTGCCCTTGTGCCCTCTGTTAGATTCATTTCCCCCTTGTTTTTCTGCCCTTCTGCCCTCTGATAGTCTTGTTTTTTGTGCCCTTCTACCCTCTGTTATTCCCTTGTTTTTGTGCCCTTCTGCCCTCTGTTAGAATCGTTTTTTGTGCCCTTCTGCCCTCTGTTAGACTCGTTTTTGTGCCTTTGTGCCCCGTTAGACTTGTTTTTTGTGCCCTTCTGCCCTCTGTTAGACTCGCTTTTCCCTTGTTTTTCTGCCCTTCTGCCCTTTGATAGACTGCTTTTTGTGCCTTTCTGCCCTCTGCATCACCACATCATCACTCAGCGCTACCCCCGCATCACTCAGTACCACCACATTATCACTCAGCACCACCACATTATCACTCAGCACCACCACAGCACTACTCAGCACCACCACAGCATCACTCAGCACCACCACAGCATCACTCAGCACCACCACAGCACCACTCAGCACCACCACAGCACCACTCAGTGCCACCACAGCATCACTCAGCACCACCACAGCATCACTCAGCACCACCACATTATCACTCAGCACCACCACAGCACCACTCAGCACAACCACAGCATCACTCAGCACCACCACAGCATCACTCAGCACCACCACAGCACCACTCAGCACCACCACAGCATCACTCAGCACCACCACAGCACCACTCAGCACCACCACAGCACCACTCAGCGTCACCACAGCATCACTCAGCGTCACCACAACATCACTCAGCGCCACCACATTATCACTCAGCACCACCACAGCACCACTCAGCACCACCAAAGCATCACTCAACACCACCACAGCATCACTCAGCACCACCACAGCACCAATCAGCAGCACCACAGCACCACTCAGCGCCACCACAGCATCACTCAGCACCACCACAGCATCACTCAGCACCACCACATTATCACTCAGCACCACCACAGCACCACTCAGCACCACCACAGCATCACTCAGCACCACCACAGCACCACTCAGCACCACCCCAACATCACTCAGCGCCATCCCAGTATCACTCAGCACCACCACAGCACCACTCAGCATCACCACAGCACCACTCAGCACCACCACAGCACCACTCAGCGCAACCCCAGCATCAATCTGCGCAACCATTCAACAACAACTGGCTCAAATATGTTCTCTCAATGTTTCAAACTTTATTACCAATGTCACAAAAAGATGTTAATATTTCACTTCTGTTCTTGGATTTTCATCACAATAAAATACGCTGAACATAATCTTCACAAAAGTTATTTACAAAAGTTTAAGTTATTGCCATTATAAATTAAAATCACTTTTATTTAAGTATTAATTATTTAAAAAAATTAAAAGCCATTGTAATTTGTAATATCAATCCAGCTAAGTCACGTAAATACAAAACATGTTGCATTACAAATGCTATAGGTGTCACATTTGCGAAAGTTATAACTATTGGCATTGTAAATGACAAAGCTATTAATTTAGCTATTTTCAAAACCAACACATAAATAAAAAAAAATTGTCATTTACAAGACCAATAGCTCAAACTTTCTTAATGCGAGACCTATTGCATTGCAAATGCTTGTTTTTATATCTGTCAGTGCTTCCTGTTGAGGTTTAATTTTCGTGACAGGCGCTTCATTGCCTACTTGTAACTATTCTCTGACCCTGCTTCAAGGGTCAGAGCAGGGTCAGAGAATAGTTGCAAGTAGGCAATGAGGCGCCAGGAAGAACTTACAGGCTTACAGCAGCAGGTGCCCAAGTTGAAGTTAATTTCTTTGTAACCCTTTTGTAAAAGGTTACAAAAAATTTGCTTCAACTTTTGCACCTGCTGCTGTAACTCTGTAAGTGCTTGGCTGAAAATTCGTCCCCGCTGTTTCGCGGATTCGCAAGCGGAACGAATTTTCAGCCCATGCTTAGTGCACACCCAACCCCGCATCCATACTTACTATCCTGAATGTGGGTTATCCTTCTTAATTGGGAGCAGCTCAGTGCGTCCTCTGTGAAATCTGTGCGGGAGATGAAGCAGAGGTAAAGTTAGCTCTTTCCCCACCCCTGATCCTTATCCCAGAACATTTGCATCCCCCAACCTGGGAGGCATGGAGGCCCTGTGACCCCGACTCTAAGACTACCGCATGCTCTCACATGCAGTGTGCGAGGAAACTATTCACTTTCGCCGCCCAAACAGGTCCGGTTACCACCCCGCATGTACCTGTTTTGTTTGCTGTCGGTGAGGGTGTTGGGGGTGTGGGATAAACCTGCAATCCGAGTGGCAATTCCGGTCCTGACCTGCTTAGGGAGAAAACACATATGATTGGTCAAACTGGTCACCCCCTGCAACCCCAAGGTAGATACCACGACCGTGCATTAAAATTCCCCTGTCCCAGCGCCTTTCTCTGCTGCGTCACCTTATGCAACTTTCTGATTCCTGATGTTCATCCCCATTCGTGCCCTTGCTTACCACGCCTATCCTGCTGTGAATGTGGACCTCGTGTAACCTGAAGACTTGTTGAACATTACCCTCGGTTTCTGCTCAGCATTGCTCCAACTCCTGCCATACAATTGGGGATGGGGTTTGGGGGGGGAGTACCGAGGATGCTGTCGCACGTTTAGGATTTTGGCTACCAGGCCGACATGACGAGTCCTGCTGTATATGAAAACGGCAGATAACGTGTAACGCACTGGCGCTATGAGTTTCTATACAGCGCAAAAACGGTGACATTAGAAATGCACATAATAATACGTATATTTTAGTGCGCCCTCACAAAACCATGAGCCATTCCGGGGAGTACTCTAAAATGCTCCATATCTGCTGCCCCCGCAGCTGCACAGCATCTGGCTGGGTCAGAGGCAACACCGGAGCGTCAAACTCCCGTCAGCCTTGTGCAGGAGGCTCCGCGGGGCACGAGACCTTCTACCTGTAGAACAATATTGGTGAAGGGTCCCTGCAAACCTTATGTGAAGGCAAGGCCTCTGACAAGGTTGAAACGAGGCAAAAGTAGACAGTGCCCCTTTCATTAGAGGAACCAGCGCGTCCGGCTCGGCCCTGAGCAACCCGGCCCCTCGTCGTGATCCCCCCATCATGCCTCACTCCTCGAACCTAATGGCATGGAAATGCAAGCGGATTGGCGAGACTGCTGCAAGCCTGAGACCCCCAGCACACTGCAATCAATCAATCAATCGATTAGAATACTTGTAAAGCGCGCTACTTACCCATGAGGGTCTCAAGGCGCTGAAGGGGGAGCAAGGTGGGGTGCCGCTACTGCTTGAAGAGCCAGTTCTTGAAGAGTCTCCTGAAGGCGAGTAGGTCTTGGGTCTGCCGTAGGTGGGTAGGGAGGGTGTTCCAGGTCTTGGCGGCAAGGTAAGAGAAGGATCTGCCGCCGGAGGAAGTACGTTGGATGCGGGGGACAGCTGCGAGGGTGAGACCGCTGGAGCGGAGCTGGTGGGTAGGGGTGTAGAAGCGGAGTCTGCTGTTCAGGTAGGCTGGTCCGGCGTTGTGGAGTGCCTTGTGTGCATGGGTGAGGAGTTTGAAGGTGATCCTCTTGTCGACAGGGAGCCAGTGTAGGTCTCTCAGGTGGAGGGTGATGTGGCTGCGGCGAGGGACGTTGACGATCAGTCGGGCGGAGGCATTTTGGATGTGTTGTAGTCGTCGAATGCGTTTGGCTGGAATTCCTGCGTAGAGTGCATTGCCGTAGTCCAGTCTGCTGCTGATGAGGGCCTGTGTCACCGCTCTTCTTGTGTCGGTCGGGATCCACTTGTAGATCCTGCAGAGCATGCAGAGGGTGTTGTAGTAGGAGGAGGAGACGGCGTTGACCTGTTAAGACATGGAGAGGGAGGAGTCGAGAATGAATCCTAGGTTGTGTGCATGGTCGGTGGGTGTCGGTGCTGTCCCCAGTGTGGTCGGCCACCAGGAGTCGTTCCAGGCTGAGGGGGTGGGTCCGAGGATAAGTACCTCCGTCTTGTCCGAGTTCAGCTTCAGACGGCTGTTCTTTATCCAGTCGGCGACAGCCTTCATTCCCTCGTAGAGGTTGGTTTTGGCGGTGTGTGGGTCCTTGGTGAGGGAGAGGATGAGCTGGGTGTCGTCAGCGTAGGAGATGATGTTGAGGTCGTGTTGGCGGGCCACTTGTGCGAGGGGGGCCATGTAGACATTGAACAGCGTCGGGCTGAGGGATGAGCCATGGGGAACGCCGCAGATGATGTCGTGGCTTCTGATCGGAAGGGCGGGAGGGGGATGCTCTGGGTTCTGCCGGAGAGGAAGGACGTGGTCCAGTCGAGGGCCCTCTCTTGGATTCCGGCCTCTAGGAGGCGTGTCTTTAGAGTGCGATGGCAGACCGTGTCGAAGGCGGCTGACAGGTCCAGGAGGATAAGGCTGATGTTTCGCCGTTGTCAAGTTGGCACTTTATGTCATCTGTGGCAGCGATGAGGGCGGTCTCGGTGCTGTGGTTACGTCTGAACCCGGACTGGGATGGGTCCAGAATGTTATTGACTTCCAAGTGGCGGACCATTTGTATGTTTATGATTTTTTTCGATGACCTTCGCCGGGAACGGGAGCAGGGAGAGGGGCCGGAAGTTCTTGAGGTCCTTGGGGTCCGCCTTGGGCTTCTTGAGGAGGGCGTTGATTTCGGCTTGTCTCCAGCTTTCCGAGAATGTTGCTGTTTTGAAGGAGATGTTGATGACCTTCCGTAGTTGGGGTGCGATGGCAGCGTCTGCTTTGTTGAATATGTGCTGTGGGCACGGGTCAGTCGGGGATCCTGAGTGGATGGAGTTCATGATCTTGCGTGTCGCGCCGTCGTTGACGTTGGACCAGGAGGACAGTGAGGTTGGTGCTGGTGGTGTTCACAGGGGAGGTGGGGTCAGGCGTAGTCGGGGCGGTCATGGTGTTGAAGCTGTCATGGATGTCAGCGATCTTGCGGTGGAAGAAGGTGGCCAGCGAGTCGCAGAGTTCTTGTGAGGGAGGTATGTCATTGGAGCTGGGGTTGGAGAGTTCCTTTACGATGCTGAAGAGCTCTTTGCTGTCGTGTGCATTGTTATCCAGGCCGTCTTTGAAGGAGGATCTCCTGACTATTCTGATGAGGTGGTGATGTCTGCGAGTGGCGTCTTTGTGGGCTGCGTGGTTGTCCGGAGTGCGTTCATGGAGCCATATCTTCTCCAGTTTCCGGAAGGCGCGTTTGGAGGTCTGCAGCTTGTCGGTGAACCAGGTGGCTCTCTTGCTGCCGTGTTTGTTGGAGGGTTTCTTGAGAGGGGCGAGGGTGTTGGCGCAGTCGTCGATCCACTGTCTGAGGTTGCTGGCCACAGCATCTGGGTCGGTGGGGTTGGTGGGTGCGTTCTGGGCGAGGGTGGTGGTCAACTGGTCTTCAGTGATTTTGCTCCAGCATTGGCGAGGCATCTGTTGGGTGCGGTGGTGCGTGGTTGGTTTGTTGAAGGTGAAATGGATGCAGCGGTGGTCGGTCCAGTGGAGTTCGGTGGTGTGGTCGAAGGTGATGTGGGTGCCTGTAGAAAAAAATTGGGTCCAGTGTGTGGCCAGCGGCGTGGGTCGGTGTGGTGACGAGTTGTCTGAGGTCGAGGTTGGTGAGGCTGTCGAACTGGGTGGCGGAGTTGGTGTCGTTGTTGTTCTCAAGGTGGAAATTTTGGTCCCCGAGGAGGACGTAGTCCGTGGAGGCGAGTGCATGGGTGCTGGCGTGGTCGGCGATGGAGTCGCTGAACTGAGCCCGGGGTCAGGGTGGTCTGTAGATCAGTGTTCCTCTAAGAGTGGTGTTGGGGTCGGTGTGGATTCGTAAGTGCAGGTGTTCGGCGGTGTTGAGGGTGTCATCTGCGTGGGTGGTGACCTTGAGGGTCGACTTGTGGTCGATGGCTATTCCTCCTCCAGTTCCGTTGGTGCAATCCCTGCGGGTGATCTTGTAGCCTTCCGGGATGGCTATGGCAATGTCGGGCGCCGAGGAATCGCTCCACCAGGTCTCGGTCAGGAAGGCCACGTCTGGGGCAGAGGTGTTGAGTAGACCTTGGCCCCCACACTGCACCCGTGCTGATGAGGCCCAGGGGCAGACTGCGTCTACCAGCAGGTAAGCTCCGGGCTACAATGGGACACCGCTGCAATGGCAAAGTTACCTCCCCCTCGGCGCAAACCCTGGCCTGCAGCTCAAGACCTGCATGCAGCAGGCTGGTGGCAGGGTACCAGGCAGTCTTTGACCTGAAAGGGAGGCGGGTCAGAGGCGCTACAATTTACACCGCGTGGTGCCCCTAATTATGGGCCCGACATCTCCCTATCATTGAGCGCGTAGAAAGCTCGCGGTGTTAACCCCCCGCCCCCGCATAGACAGCCGTGTCCAGCAAGTGCCATGCGGGTCAGCGCGACTGCTTCCTCCCGGACCATCCCCCATTGCCCAGGTCCCCGTCCCGCTAGCTGGCCCCCAGTCACCCTGCATGTGGACGCTACCTTTGTGGGACCAGAGGCACAATATGAGAGGGACGAGTCCCCACCGGGTCTAGTCCACTCGGTAGAAACCTGGGTGTGGTGATAACTAACCTTGTGTTCCTCGACGGTAAGCAGGAGGGAACACATCCAAACAGTGCAACGGGCACTGTTTGGAGGGTTCCCTATGGGGCCCCCGGGGCAGCCTTGGCAATCGTATTCTTTTACCACCAGGTACTCCTGGAAAGAGCGACACAAAGCTGATTTTGATTTGCAAATGTACCTGTTTACTTTTGTGACTTTGTTTAATGACTGGTGGTTTCTTTGAGGCGACACGCTGTTCGTATCGCATTTTAGTGCGCCTTAAGTAAGGGGACCAAGGGACCCGCATGGACACACGAAGAGTTAAACAAGGAACCCCGTCTGTTTCATTGCACGCTCTTGTAACTTTGATGTCACAAGACACGCGAATTGACGTCACTTCCGGCAGCCCCTCTAACCATATTTAAAGGCCCCTGTGATAGAGCTTACAGTTTGTTTTACTCCTACATGAATGCAGACTTACTTTATTTACGTATGTGCTGTCTTATGAAGCGCTAACCACACCTGAGCAGGTATGAGAGCGCTAAAACTGAGGAACGTTGTGAGAACAGGCAAAGTGAAGCATGCATTGAGTGGCAACATCATAAAGCAGAGGGCTGGGCTGCCAGGTGTGACAGGGGCCCTTAGTGCACAGAGTGCATGCACAGGTGACCAGGGGTGTGCGAGTGTGCAGTGGGAGAAATGCATGGACACATAGCAGCACAGCGGGCAAACAGAAACCAGTCAGCAACAGAAGGAAGAAAGAGCCGAATATTATAGCGTGGAAGAGGCTTTCAGCAGAGGCGGTGGCGCTGGGGTGTAGACAGCAGAACAGCAGCTGAGACAAACAGCAGTGAGTCAGCAATAGAAGGAAGAGAGGGCCGGATATTCGGATTAAGTGGCTGTAGTGAAGAAGGCTTTTAGCAGAGGCGGCGGGGCTGGGGTGGAGAGAGCAGAACAGCAGCGGAGACAAACAGCAGTCAGTCAGCAATACAAGGAAGAGAGGGCCGAATATTCGGATTAAGTGGCTGTAGTGAAGAAGCCTTTCAGCAGAGGCATTGTGGCTGGCGTGGAGGGAGCAGAACAGCAGTGGAGACAAACAGCAGTCAGTCAGCAATAGAAGGAAGAGAGGGCCGGATATTAGGATTAAGTGGCTGTAGTGAAGAAGGCTTTTAGCAGAGGGGGCGGGGTTGGGGTGGAGAGAGCAGAACAGCAGCAGAGACAAACAGCAGCCAGTTAGAAACAAAAGGAAGAGAGGGCCGGATATTAGGGTTAAGTGACTGGAGTGGAGGAGGCTTTCAGCAGGAGTAGCGGGGCTGGGGCAGGGACAGCAGAATAGCAGCTCATACAAGCTGCAGTCAGTCAGCAACAGATGGAAGAGAGATTGGATATTAGGGATAAGTGACTGGAGTGGAGGAGGCTTTCAGCAGAGGCAGCGGGGCTGGGACCCAAGCATGAGGAACTGAACTAGGGAAAGTGCGGAAAATATGGCAAGTCGTATGTTAGATTTATTTTACGTTTAGAAAGAGCACGTGCAACCCGTTCACCCTGACAAAGAACAAATGCAATTTATGGCAAAAAAAACAAGCCTTAGTACCTGGGCTACTGCTGCGGAGAGTCAGACATGTAGATAAGTTGGGCTCAGGTGGAAGGGTCGCTGCTGAGGGGAGTCGGTGCAGCTTCACAGGTCGGGCTCATGTGTCATAGTCACAGCTTCTGGAGTCCGGTCCGAAGTACCAGCCTCGCAGATGAAGGAAGTGAAGCACGTGCAGTTTCTAAAAGAGCGAACCATTAACTCCGAGGCTGACCGGGAGGTGAGCCGTGGGGTGACCCTTACGAGGCTGACCGGGAGGTGAGCCGTGGTGTGATCCTGAGTAGGAAGCTCTTTAAACAAGCAAAGCGCGCCGTGTACATTGTGGCGCTAGCGGAGATTACTGAAAACGAACGACGGATGAAAGAGCCGCGTATTTCCTGGTTGTGTGTTTTAGCGGTATGGCATTGTTCAGGTCGTGGCTGCCTGCATCGGGTGGGAATGTGTTCCATTTTTTGGCTTCTTGGTTTCAAGTCAGCTGTGTCCTCACTTTGTACTTGCAGTAGATCTGTGAGATTTAATCAAAAAAGCATGAAGAAAGCAAACGAGGGCGGAAATCAAAACTAGGGGTGCACGCGCATCACAGAGGAGCGGCGGCAAGGGAGCCTGTCTTCTGTGCCGCACTGATGCACGTGCTACACACCGACGGGAACGGGTGGGGCAAAGGCGGGACATGTGCCCACCTTTGCCCAATTGCGTGCCTTATTTTTGTGTAAAAAGCACTCAAACGCCAATGGCAGCCAGCGAAAGCCTGATCACACAAACAAGCTTGTGGTCAGCTTTTAAAACCCCAAACAAAAATCTTGCTCTGCGCGAGTACTGCTGCACACTGCAACGCTAGGCGCGAGACCTAAAATCAACATAATTTAGCTAAGTTTATGTTAGCAGACCATTTACTTTCAGTTATGACACTGAGTGAACAAGCACTCAATTTGTAGAGTGCTTAACCATTCCTCGGCAGGGCAGCAGAAGTGTTCTCTGCTGTATATTACACAGGAGGCTTCATTGATAGTTGGCTAAAGTTACAGCTATATGCTTTTTTCCAATTTTTGTTTTTTTTAGGGGCACTTAGAAATAATTACTTTAGGCCCGATACACAAAGGTAAACTGAGACGAAATTCTGACTTTACGACTTTTGGTATTCACAAAAAGCATTTACTACTCGTAAATGCCCTTTGTGAATACCAACTTTACATTCACAAAGGGCATTTACTTGTAGTACATGCCCTTTGTGAATACCGAAAGTCGTAAAATTTGAGTTACGTCTCATTTTACCTTTATTAGTCAGGCCCTATGGGACATATTATCATGGGCAATATCGCCACTTTAGCTGCACTTTTTGCCGCTAAAGCAGCAATATTTTTATCACCCTATTAGCAAGCTGTCGCTAACAGCTGTTAGCAACAGTTCACTGGCAATAGCTCCTGTTTTCTTGCCACTTTGCACATGCAAAGTAGGCGTTCCTCAGTAACAGTAAAGGGAAACAGTCGCAAAGACAAGTTCTCCCTAATATCAATGCCCGCGTTGCGTCCAGAAAAGTAGTGCTAACCGCGATTTCCGCCATAAGCTAACGTCTGCAAAAAAAACAGACTTAGCTATACATATCACGGGAGGTGGATTCTATGGCTGAATCCACATCTCCCTATCATCAATCTTTCCAGCGATATTCCCGCATATCCCCGCTTTTGCAGGATTTTTGATCACCTCTGCGATACCCGTTGATGATAGAGAGCTATTCGGGCGATAATTTCCAGAGACAGACGGTGATAAATATTAAAGCGTACGCGCGCTTTGCGATATTTATCGCCGTCTGTTGCTGATATGCCCCTATGTTCTTTTCAATTAAAATTTTGCGTTACTATAAACTGAAGTGAATGACATGACTAGAATTTTAGGTTTACTCTTCTTTCTTCTTCCACTTGCCTGTCCATTGAAGAAACATTAGTGGATAAAAGAGCGTAAAATACTCTCACCTATGGTGTAAAATGGCAGTTGTGTGTGACTAACATTACCTGCACACTTGCAGGTCACACATTCCTCTTTTACCGCCCATCAATTGAAGATTCTTTAAATTTGAAACAAAAATGAAGTAAACGGTAAATAAAAGTAAGCAAAAAGAAGCGAAGAAAATTAGAAAGAAACAAAAGGCATTCTAAGGTCTAGTACAGAGGTTACATACATGTTGTATAAAGTGTTAGGCTATTGCCAGCAGAACAACATAATTTTGAGAGGTAGTGGCACCAGTACTTATCACTGAATGAGCAGATGGATTTTCATTATTCATTTGTGAAACTGGTCATGATAGTCTGACTTTCTACAAATACATGATGAACTTATTTCACAAAGGTTTTGAGTCTCTCCAAGATGCTCTTTCATTAAGAATCATGTTCTCTGCACTGTGAGTGAAACAGACCCAAGCCCGCTGCGTGTCTATGGATAAATGGTCAGACCTCTTCGATTCACATGTTTACTACTCATAGCGATAACCATTTCTGTATGAAATGAAGTAAATTTGATAGATTTAAAGATGGAAAGGGATACATTGCAAACACACCTATTATAACTATGGAGAATACAACTGTATTTTTGAATGCACAATCTTTTCCAAGTATGAATAATTTTCTATCTGGAGGAAGGGCACATTTCCAAGTATATAACATTTGAAATGAATCACCTTTTGGTATTTTTTTGGTAGGAGACAGTTCCAACATTCATCGGAGAGTATATGGCTTACTTTAAACAATCTTTCTGGGGTCAAATCTGCTATATGAATAGACCAATTCCTACATACATACATAGTGAAAGGGTAGGGGAAATTGTGGCTAAACATGACGTCTTTCATATAGAGATTCACTGCTCTTCTGATTATGGGGACCCCCTCCCCTTTAGAGCTGCAGAAGTTATCCCATTTCTTTTCAGTGGCAGAATTATGCTGTAAAATATCCAGTGAAAGAAATTTGTAAATAATTGACGCTACGTGACCAGATTTATATAACTTGTTGAAAGTCCAGGAGTTGGAGTTGCCCTAACTCGGAGCGCCCAACTTTTATCTTGAAAACGTCATAAAAATCAATATTCTGAAGGTCGAATTTTGGTTGGAACTTTGAGAGATATCCAATCTCCAATTTGTTCAGTGTCTTTTAAAGCCAAAATACCCCTTTGGTTTCATAGTTATGCTAAGTCAAAAGAAGGCCCGTGTAGATTTTGTAAATCTGTTTTGAAATGTTTTATCTGTTCGTAAGAAGCCATTGATGGAATTTGTTAGGATAGTTTTGGTGCGAAATGGTTTGCTGGATGCACGAGAGCATAAACAAGCTGGTTTTCAGTGGTTAATCATTGTGTGGATCGGTGAACCAATTAGCGTCTTGGTGAATTAAGTGGGCAGTTTGGCACTTAGAAATTGAAGATTGTCAGATCAATTACTTTGAAGAAATCATTTGATATTCTTAAATGGAGCATAAATGAAATAAAGTTAATCTCTGGATTGATCATTATTTTATTTGTCTCAAGTCTACCACACACTTGATGAATGCAAAGGACCAAAACTCCAGCAATTGTGTGTTGTTACGTGTGGACTTTTTCATTGAGTGTAACGTGGTTCTGGAGATCATTACTACATTAACTGCTCAGATATTTGATATGATTGGGGTCCAATCTAGGACCATATTTAAAGAGTTTGAGATGCAAAGTTTATTAAGAAGTAACATTTCTGTCTTATTTGTATTCAATGAGTATCCTGATACATTGCCATCGGTTTGGAAATGTAATAGTTCTAGTATAACATATGGGGTATCAGATGAAAAGAGCAGGATGTTATCTACATATGATAATATGCTATTTTTTTTAAGGGGGTACATCAAACTGTGGGGCTTAGTTACAATAAAACTGAGGGCGCGCAGCGTTAGCCTTGTTGGCTTAACGCCACGCTCGGCCACTTCTGAAAGGAAGGGCTGTACCATATTTACAAGAACGCAGTGCAGCCCTGCGTTTCTCCCTGCATTGGCACTACATTTAGCAACCTAGCACTAATGCAGGCACCCTTGCACAAGAGTGGAACAGCCGTGGCCGGCAGTGGGAGTAAATGCAGGGCAGTGACATGGGGAGGGGGAGGGGCAGGGTGGGAGGTAGTAATGTATGGATTACGGAGTTTTACAGGTAAGTAAACATTTAAATAAATAAAACGAATTTCGTTGAGTACACTGCATCCCAAAATGGATGCAGTGCGCGCAACAAAATTCGTTTTATTTATATAAATGTTTACTTACCTGTAAAACTCAGTAATCCATACATTACTACCCCCAACCCTGCCCCTCCCCCTCCCCACGTCACCGCCCTGCATTTACTACCACTGCCGGCCGCGGCTGGAGTGGAAGGGTGCCCGCGTTGAGGGGAAGGATTGTTTATGTGCAGGAAGCTGTCCCTGAAATGCACATAAACAATCTGAAATGGCGTTTTGTAACTTCTATGTGTGCTGCTTTGTGCAGCCCACATAGAAGTTGCATTTCATCACATAAACAATCAATGGCATTTTGTTGTTACTATGTGTGCTGCACAACACAGCACACATAGAAGAAGCAAAAACAAGGAGACATAAAGCATTCCTTCACGTTTTGCCAGGCTAAGACCAGGTTTTCCCGGTCTTAATTTTGGCGCTGCCACATATTTACACCACCCTTGTAAATATGAGGCAGCATCAAAATCAATGGGTGTTGTGGTGGAACGCCCACCACAACACCCAGTGCCAGCTCCTTTCACGTTAAGTATAGCTTCATTGGGTGCCCTATTTACAAGGCAGCGTTAAGCCACGTCAAGTGACTTAACGCTGCCTTGTTAAGAAGGCAAAACCCATATTGCCACAGAAGCATCCCTAAAAGTGACGTTCCTGTGGCGATAGGGGATTGTAAATATGCCCCTGTATTCCTTATACCCAAATGGTATTCCTTATAGCGATCAGCAGAGGCTCAACTGACAAACGAAACAACAAAAGTGATAAGCAACAGTCTTGCCTTGTACCTTGTTGTAAAGGGAAGTTGTCTAACAAGGGTCTGTTTATTATAACTCTAGCACTAGGCATCACCTATAGATCTGTGCCATTAAAAATACATTTATTGAGTAAAGTGAATTGATATAAAGCTGAAAGCAGAAAATACCTTTATCAAAGGGCTTCTACACGTCCATCACCACAATGACTATAGGTAAAATGAGTGTTTGGGATAATTCAGTCACATTGCAGAGAGGGTCAGCCTTTGACAAGGACAAGCTGGGCCCAGGCAAGTGGTGCCAATATTCTGAGGGGTGCAGTAGGGAGCTGTCTGGCTTAATGTTATGCAAACAGCAGCTCCTCCGTCCCACTTGGTCTCAATTGGGTCCCGTTAAAGACTTTGTAATCAGCCCTTCATATACCTCAGCATAATTGTTGGCACCCCGTCAACTCCCTGCCCTCCTCCCATCTTCCTCTCACCGTCACACCGCACTGATCCCCTGCCCCCACAACAAGCACCAAATGTTCTTTCCGTCCAGGAAGCTGTGCCAGTCACTCTGATTTAGGGCCCCATTTGATTGCAGAATATGTGGCTGTTATCATAAGCGGGTCTTCCCTTAAGGAGTCCCATATACGAAAGAACACTAACCCCTCTTTATTCTCAATGGTGCACAATACAGGTGCACCCAGTGCTTTAATTGGGCCTGTATTCACCAGCACTAAGTACTGACGATTCTAAATTTTCTGCGCTTGAGTACTGGAACTTCTCCTTGTCCAAAGAGAGTACCGATACCCATGGGGCAGAAAACTAAGCTCATTGAAATTTGGCATGTAAAAAACAGAAGCTACACACAGCTGACGAGTCGGTCCATTTTCGTGAAGCACTCTGGTAATCTCTCCTTACAATGTGCTAAATGAGCAGCAGCCCGTATGTATCCATTCAGAGCTGACAGGAAGTTTGGGAGGGGCCAGATTCACACTGTGATTATTGACACAGTATCAGGCTCTGTGGAGTCAATAGTGCAGGAGGTGTGTGAGCAGGGCCTGCTAACAGGCATATCTCATGACTCATGGGAAATCTAAGAGAAGGCTTCCTGCTGGTGTAGCAGAGTACGGCAGCATTTGTTTGGAGTCAGATTGAGGAGGAAGGTGGTCATAGTGACACTGTAGCACAGCCGGTGGAAATCAAGGTTTAGTAATGTTGGCAGCAGTGAATGTAGATGTTTCTAAAACACATGTACTGAATGCCCTATCTGCGTGCGGTAATGCTTCTGTGTCACTGTGCGTGTTCCTGCATGAGTGAGTGTCCTGCACGGCAGATCTATAGTTGCAAGCCTGACACACCCTGCATTACGACACTCTGCCCATGAAGCACACGTGAAAGGGTTTGCTTGTGGCAAGTACTAGGCAACTCTCTCTCCAGTGCAGATCTGCTTTCTCCACAGTGTATCAACACAATTGTATTCTGTTTTTTAGAGGCTGTTTTCTCTTGGGTTAAAGGAGGGGCTCTGGGAGGGGTAGAGGTGGGTGAACAACAAATGAACTAGGCGAGCCCAGTCAGAGCCGAACCAGGTAGTGTGGATTGGCCTTAAAAGCCTGTGAATAAGTCGAGCTTTGAAAACCTTACCATTGAAATAAAAGTGTATTTTTTTCATGTGGAAGCAATTCACCTTGGTGCATAAGCTTATATCTCAGCACTGAGAGGAGTTTGTACTCCCACCATAACGACAATGCCATTAATGAACTAGGAAGCAAGTCCCTTTTCAGGTGTATATTGTATATGGCCTATTTTCTTTTCATGAATGAAGCAACATTATGTGTAATAGTATAATTGGACAGCACACATCCTTAACTCGTGCATTTGAATATACTATCATATATTCTAATGAAGACAAAGGAGGTTAGTCAGATAAAATATTTGTCTATGATCACCCAGTTTGATCATGTGGGGAAACTGGGATTGATCCCAGAATTTATGACTCACTTTGTGCAATTCAGCCTCTAGAGGGCTATATTGTTCTTTCTCTCCTGCATTACAATAAAGGTCACTATTTTGTCTTTATTCTTTGCAGATGAGATTAGAGTTTGGTTGGCAGGCAGATGCACCATCAAAGTTCAGTACATTTTTGGCTTGAGGGTGCAAGAGGACCTGAAACTGAGCCAGAGCCAGGCATTCTGGCTCCAGCTTTTTGCAGCTTGCCCACCTCCAGAAAGAGAAAATCAGACTTACAGCAGGTAAGGAGCTCTGAGGCAAAGCTGTGCCATCTAGGAGGGGATGGGTAATGCCTGCTAGGTGGCAATGAAACAAGAGGGATAACCAGTTAAACGTTTCTAAAAAATGTTAAGGAAAATATCTTGTACAAGTCATATGTGATCTAGGTGTTGCACCGCAAGAAGCCCCCATTAATATTAAATATTTAAATATACCCTTTTGAATGTATAAGGTGAAAGGAATACTCAAAATATACCAGAAATGCTTTAGTATCATTATGCACATCTGCACACCAATTAAATCTCAATCAAAATAAATGTGTGCCACTGGCCAGGTCCCTTAGCACTACCCGTACTCTCGAACCATAGCCCCACCCACAAGCCCCACCCCCCTAGTCCACATCTCAATTTGGTGAGTACCTGCACTTATTTTATTTTCATTTAAAGCAATGGGTGCACCCCAGTCATAAATGTAATACCCAATACAAGCAGTCATCTACTTGCTGAAACAGTAAATAACTGCTCATAGCTAGGCATACACACAACTTAGGTTTATGTCTCATTAAATATATGCAATAGTTCATGACTTCATGAGGAAATGGAAAAATAGAAAAATTATTATTAACCAGCCAGGGGCTCATTTAGTTTAAATATTTCACTTACTCACACACCACTTCACGCTCAAATGTTAATTACATTTTGTGGATATCAAATGTATACTTGTCATACAAGTCACACAACACTTTTCGCGGAATTCCACTCTATGCTCCAGTAGGTGTCTATGAAATCCTTGTTGAAAACCACAAAAACATCAATGGAGTTTAATTCTATAGACATCCATAAGGATATGTATGTCTGACTGGGACCTGGCAACATGTTCATTTGGATGTTGAAATGCTTTACCACATCAGAGGTTATGCTAAAATAGCATTGATAAGACACAGATAAACCCTTTCCAAATAGTAGAGGGTGCACCCTAATTCTAATCAAACGTATGTTTAGGCAGTTTTTTTGTAATTTTATATTTGTCGTTTATGAATCTTAAAACAATGAAAACATTCAACCTGCTTAAATCAGCTTAAGCCTCTGCTTACACAGCCCAGCATCAAATTACTTTGCAGAGAACTTTGTGTTTGCTGAAACACATATCCCTGATTACGAACTGGGGTTTTAATTTGGATACCTTTTGCTCAGGTATCTGAATTCCAATTTGTATGATAATTATGGCAACTCTTGTCAGTTTTGGACAGGCCTAACTTGCCTAAATTTATCAGAGGATAAGGCCAGGAAAAAAACGAAACATGCAGATTTCAGTATTTTAAATACAAGTATGGCATGTTATGCCTCATTTTTCAATGCAAAAACCTTTAACAGGAGTTATGTTCTGCACCCAGTAAAATATGACACCCTGTGTTGGAATTTATCATGTATCATAAATACTTCGCCCTTTTCCGACCTTGTTTGGGCCAGAGAAATATGCATTAGTCCAGTGACCTCATACAATATAACAAACACAGTGGTAAGAAATGAAAGTGGCAAGAGTAGTTTTCTGGTACACCAAAGAACGCAGCAGCGTCAAGAAACAATTGAATAAGCATTTGCAATGCAATTGCTCTAGCACTTGTTACATGTAGAGCTATTGGTATTGTAAAGATAATGATTTTAACTTGTATGCCTATGTACATTGTTTTCCCTATAATTCATAGAGCTCACATGTGCTGTCTGCACGTTGCCCAAATGCAAAGCTGGCAAGCTTGTGCTTGTTTGTGTATATACACAAAACAAAGGGGTAACCCAGTATCCCTCAGACCCTGGGCATATATAGTATAAATAACAATTGGTTCTGTCGGGTGATGCAATTTCTTTGTAGTTCTTAACAGATTAACAGAGTGAGGATGGGCGGCCGCGCTTTTAGTTTCATGGCCGCCACGCTATGGAATACTCTACCTTTGGCGTTGAGAAGTGGACAAGAATTGTCCTCCTTCAAAAGGGATCTTAAGACCTACTTGTTTCCAAGAGCGATGTAGTGCACTCTACCTGATGATTAGATTTGGTCTCAGCGCCAGGATACCCTTTGGGTGACAGTTGCGCTTAACAAGCATTAAATACATAAATGCATACATATGCTATTTAGTGAAACTGAAGACGACGCTCGAACACATACGAAGTGACCAAATAAATCCTAATTTCAAAAGAGAGTGTTTTACTTACAATTTTAAAGATTCATCAGAATGTTTTTTGATTCTCACCACAAAATTACAATAGGAACAGGCTGTCTGAAAATTATGTTAATGAAATGGCGCAAGTGACAATTATTTACTGTGAAAAGGTGAATAAAATGTCCAAGTGACAGAATCAGTGTATTGTACATGTAAGTGAAAACATACGCAATGGTAATGCATTTACAAGTAGGGACAGTTGAGCAGACAGTCTGAAGGAAGAGAATTCAGGGTAAGCATGTGTTTAATGCGCTTATCGTAAAGCATACAGGGGCCAGTGATGCCCAAAAATGATTCACCGATTCCTCAAGTTAATCGTGGTCAATGGACGTGTCAATGAGTGTTGAGGTGGACATTAAAGTCCGACCCATCGGCCTTGATTAGTGTGTAATTCTACTGAGGTAAGCACAAAATACACAGCAATGAAAGTAATTCATACCTTGATTTGGCTGAATCCAACTAGACGTATTTAGCAAATAAATGCGGCTCCTAAAGATAGATTTGAAGAAGAACAGGACTTTGTAATGAAAAGAAATTGCAGCATAAGCCCCCCAGTATATTCATTTATAATTAAAAACTGGTGAAAAAGGCATACCTGATGATAATGAGGAAACCAGGCACTCCTATGAGTTTGACAAAGCTCTGGCGGTTGTGCGCGGTCGGTGTGACCTCCTATTGAGCTGGCAACCCCAGCAAACAAGAATAAATCATGAAAAATGATTGCTGCAGGAAAAGGTAAGCAAAACCTTAATGTGGGATTCTTAAAAATGACAAAGAAGGCCTATGGATACTTTGATGCCGCGGGAGCGGAACCTATCTTGCTGACAGCAACCAGCAAGACGGCAGAAGATTCAGTGCTTTTTGCTTGCGGCCGCAAAGTGAATCGCTTTTATGGGTAAGGCCTAATGGTACGTCAGATCAACGTCCGTGTCTAGCATGCACAGTGCTGTGACAATTGTCAGTGTGGAGATAAGAGAGAACATACTCTCCAGTTTAGTAGTAATTCCTAAAAACCCGTAGTCATGGGGCAGCATAGTTCTATGACAGAACTGTTTAAACCTGAAATGTAACTGATGGTATTGGATCAACAAACTTCAGAGGAATATACAAATTGCACAGAATGGCAACGAAACAAGTTAATAATTTCAGGAACTTAAGGTTATAGACATAGAAACAAAATATATTTGTAAATCGGTAAGAATGAACTTGAGACAATTCATATGTTTTGGCCTATGTGCACAATGGACCAACATAGTTCAGAGGAATGTACAATTTAGACAGAATCAAAAAGCAAAACAAGTTAATCATTTCCAACACTTAAGGTTATAGATATAAAACCAATCAGATATAAAAACAGATCATCTCCAAAGGTCCTTCCTTCGTCCCCACTAAATCCCCTCAATGAACACTAATTTGGAACTCCAGCAGTTCTTTAGGAAGATAAAACTGAAATACTACTTCACCCCGAGAGATTACATTCCTCCCCCCTCTGCTGCTACACCATTTAAGCCGCCCTCCACCTTTACACCTCCGGCTTACCTAATGAGTCAGAAAACCATTGCTTACAAACAAATTGTTCTGAAAAAGATGATGGCTGTTCCATTGAAACCAAATACATCCAATACAATACGACTTTAGAAGAGAAACAAGCCTTAGAGTCACGTAAATGAAACCGCAATATTGTCATCAAATCGGCAGACAAGGGGGGTTCGGTGGTGGTACAAAATAAGGGTGACTACATCCAAGAGATCTTACTACAGTTGAGTGATCACAACAACTATCAGCCCATTCCTAAGGATCCTTCATCTGATGTCAGGAAGGTGATACAAGACCTCACCAAAAAAGGGCTAGAAGATGAATACCTCAGTGAGCCCGAATATGATTTCCTGAATAAAAAGAAACCAAGGATCCCAACTATTTACACCTTACTCAAGGTGCATCAGAACCTGGAGAAGCCGCCTGGTAGACCCATCTTTTCAGGGTGTGGATCAATCTTGGAACCCCTGAATCAGTATAGCGATCATTTGTTCCAGACAGGGGTAGAACAGACCAAGTCGTACATAAGGGACAACATGCATATGATTCAATATGTGGAAAACCAACCGTTTGACCCGGCGGTGCAATTTCTGGTTACACTTAATGTCTCTTCTCTTTATAAGTGATTACAAAAAAGGGGAGTGATTCGGTTCAGGAAAGTTTAGGAAAAAAAGGAGCCCAATATTTAATAAATGACAATTCTAGGACGTCGATATTGTATGTCATCCCAAAGATCTACAAAGATTCAGAAAATCCTCCGGGAAAACTGATAATTTCCGGAGTGAATTCTATTCTCGAAAGACCGGCTAAATATCTCGATACTTTCCTTAAACCTCTAGCGAGCGAAACTGCCAGCTTCATAAGAGACACCATGCAAGCCATTACCCTACCAGAAGGTCAATCGTTCGAGGAAGACCAAGAGTTTCTGGTTACACTAGATATAGTTAGTTTATATACTAACATTTCTCAAGATGCAGGACTGGAAGACCTCCCATTTTTTCTGGATAAACATGTACGGCCCCACAACATGTCCCCATTTTTTCTATTACAACTGGCAGAAATATGCCTTACATAATAAAAAACATAGATGTGTATGTCTTAATGTGTTATGTGAAAGAAACCTTTATTTCAAAAATTGATAAAAGAACTCCAAATTAATATAGCACAGAGTTAATAAAAAGGACTACTGAGGCATATATACAGTTTCATTTGTGGTTTCAGAGGCAACTGTTTGTTTTGATTCTTCTCTTTCTAAGAGCATCTCACAGACCAAAGCGTTGGAAGTGAAACCAGATCAGTCCTGGATAAACGCCCTACACCTCACTGGCTTCCCACTGATTTTTTGATATCACTTTTAGAAATAGCAATGTCCAAAAACTATTTTGTATTCCAAAATCAACACTATTTGCAGTGCAAAGGCGTAGCTATGGGGGCAGTGTTCGCGCCAAGCTTAGCCAACCTGTTCATGGGCGCCTATGAAGACCAGCACCTCTACAGTCTCAATAACCAGAACATAGATAACATCAACATGTGGAAGAGGTATATCAATGATGTGTTTATGATTTGGTCAAGCAGTGAAACATCATTGATTGAATTCTGCAATTGGCTTAGTGGGAGATCGATTGACATCCAGTTTACTATGTCATCTGAGAAGGAATCAAATAACTTCCTGGATCTCACATTGCAGATTGAAGAAGGTTTGATTTTTACCAATTTATACAGAAAGCCAACTGAGCATAACATCTTGCTCAAATACAATTCGAACCACCCAAGGAGCCTTCACTATAACTTGCCCTATGGACATTTCTTGCAGTTACGTCGCAACTGTTCACACAGATTCGATTATTTTAAGGAGGCTGACATACTGGCACAATGCCTGAAAGACAGAGGTTACCCAATTGACCTATTAAAGCAGGCTAAGAAAAGGGCTTGGTACTGCCCACGCGAAGCATTACTGGAAGTCAAGCCTAAGGCGAATCAAAGTGATAAGATCATTTGTGTGACAATCTAAAACCCCAAGAGTCATGAAATCAAGAAAATAATCAAAAAGTATTGGAATCTGGTATCTACAGAAATCGGCATTACAGATGATCCACTATTCGCCTTCAAATGTGGAAGGAATGTTAAAGACTCTGTGGTCAGTGCCTACCTGGAAACTCCCAAACAACCAGATTTAAGGATGCAACTGAACTTACCCCCACTTACCGGCCACCACAAATGACCTGCCCTTTGACAATTGACTAAAACAGTTTCTCGTATGCTAAATGCACCTACACATTGGCACATTTTACCAATTGCAGTAGTACCAACATACTTTACGTTATCAAAAGCCCCTGCAACAAATTATACGTGGGGAAAACCACCCAGAAAATCAAATGCAGGATCGTGCAACAAATTAGCAATATCAGATGCCGTTTTCAAGGGCACCTTCAGTCGAACATTTTGTTAGCCTAGACCATCAACCGAAAAACTTAAATGATGGTTCTGGAGAAAGTACACTTACATCCTTGAAGAGGCGATCTGGTGGCTACACTGAATTTAAATAATCTAAGTAAATTCATTCTTTGAAAACAGTTACCTTTAGCCTGAACGAAATGGGAAAAACATAGAAACAAATGGGTCAACTAAGAAATAGATGATACTAGATCCACACTGCGTACCATATTATGTCCCTTGTTATGACACCCATGCTAACGTAAAGTTATTATGTTTTTTACTGATGGACATGTAATTATCAGAACATTATGATCCCAAGCGCACAAGTTGTCCAGTGAACCACCAGCGTGCATATTTGTTAACGTGCACTCCTTCATTATCTAGAGTTTTTTAAATTAATTAATGGGAAATTAATGTTTTTTGTTGGCCATAAAATTGACTACCGATATTACAGATTTTAACAACTTCAAACATACCACCTGGCTGATAGACCGGAACAGGCCAAAACGTATGAATTGTTTCAAATTCATTCTTACCGATTTGCAAATATATATTGGTTTTATATCTATAACCTTAAGTGTTGGAAATGATTAACTTGTTTTGCTTCTTTCATTCTGTCTAAATTGTACATTCCTCTGAACTAGTTTGGTCCATTGTGCACATAGGCCAAAAAGTATGAATTGTCTCAAATTTGTTTTTACCGATTTGCAAATATGTTTTGTTTCTATGTCTATAACCTTAAGTTTCCGAAATGATTATCTTGTTTCGTTACTGCCATTCTGTCCAATTTGTACATTCCTCTGAAGTTTGTTGACCCAATGCCATCAGTTACATTTACGGTTTAAACGGTTCTGTAGCAGAACTATGCTGCACCTTGACTACGTGTTTTTAGGAATTACTGCTAAACCGGAAAGTCTGTTCTCTCTTTTCTCCACACTGACAATTGTCGGATCTAGCTGCTGCACAGCACCATGCATGCTAGACACGGACATGGATCTGACGTACCTTTAGTCCTTACCGATAAAAGCGATTCACTTTGCGGCAGCAAGCAAAGAGCACTGACTCTTCTGCCGTCTTGCTGGTTGCTGTTCTCAAAGTATTTTCCGCCCCCGCAGCATCAAGGCATCCATAGGCCTTCTTTGTCACTTTTAAGATCCCCACATTAAGGCTTTGCTTTAGTTTTCCCACAGCAATCATTTTTCACAATTCATTTGTGTTTGCTGGGGTTGCCCGCTCAATAAGAGGTCACTTCGACCGCGCACAACCACCAGAGCTTTGTCAAACTCATAGGAGCGCCTGGTTTACTCATTGCCACCAGGTATGCCTTTTTCACTATAAATTAATATACTGGGGGGCTTATGTGGTAATTACTTTTCATTACAAAGTCCAGTTCTTTAGGAGCCACATTTATTTGCCAAATATGTCTAGTTGGATTCGGCCAAATCAAGGTATGAATTACTTTCTTTGCTGTGCAGTATTCGCTTACCTTGGTAGAATTACACACTAATTAGGTCCTCTCCTTACCTCAAGGCCGATATGTAGGCATTTCATGTCCACCGCCACACTCGTTGACATGCCCATTGACATTGATTAACTTAAGGAATCTATGAGTCACTTTTGGGCATCACTGGCTCCTGTATGCTTTTCGGCAAGGGCATTGACAATCCCTTAATAATGCCACTGTAAGGGTAGAAACGTTGACGGTTTTAGATGTTCATTCAATTGATCTTGTAGCTTACAAAATCACTGTGGATCAATTCTTGGGCCTGAGACACTTGTATTATACTATGAAATTGGACTCATTCTCAAACTCCCTTCCCTAATTGTAAATGCATTACCATTGTGTATGTTTTCACTTACATGTACAAACACTGATTCTGTCACTTGGACACTTTATTCACTTTTTTACTGTAAATAACTGTCACTTGAGCTGTTTCATTAACAGTTTTCAGACAGCCTGTTCCTATTGTAATTTTGTGGTGAGAATCAAAAATCATTCTGATGAATCTTTAAAAGGTTAAGTAAAATACTCTTTTTTGAAATTATGATTTATTTGGTCACTTTATATGTCTTAGAGCGTCGTCTTCAGTTTCACTAAATAACATAAATGTTAAGAACTACAAAGAAATTGCATCACCCGACAGAACTAATTTTTATTTATTCTGTTTTTATTTGTGGGTGGCCCAAAAAACTAAATCCAGATATGAATGAACCCACAGTAGCCCTTTCATCTCTTACGGGTGATCGAGCGGTGCCATGGAAACAAAGGTGGTCTTGTCCCTGCTGCTCCCTGCTAAAGTGTAGCTATCACGAGGGAAGGTGCCTTGTCTTATACATCATCTTCCAGTTCTGGCTTCCTGCCAAGAGCACGCTACCAGGCTGGTATTTTTGAACATGTACATAAATTACAACTGTGAAATCAAAACCACGAGTCCCAGAATGCAACGTGGCATTGGCCAAAAATAAACCCAGGACATGCAGATGGTGTGAAACATTTTCTGAGTCCCTCTGGCAGCTATTTCCTGCTGGGAGAAAATGCACCTTTTTCAGAATCTGAACACAGTATGAATGTATAAGAATGAAGTAAAGTTCAAGTAATTTCATTGAGTAAAGAGCACCCTTGTAGCATTTCTTCCTGCATAACAGTGTTAAAGGTTTCTAGTGAATGTGTCGCCCCATGATGATAAAAGGTGTAGTAAATTCAATAATGACGTTATAGGAACATAGAGAATGGAGGCGGAGGGGGGCACTGGGGACAAGCGCACATAGCAGTGGCAAAGGCATCACTAGGTCTCCAGCTGGGAGAAAGCATTGGGTCTGAAGAAGGGAAACGCAGTGTTTGTGCTCGGACAGTGGGGGAAGGGCTCATAACATGAAGCGGGAGGGGGAAGCAAAAAAAGCAGTGATGGGTGGAAAGCAGCTAAAAACAAGCTGCAAAGAGTGTGCAAACACAAAGTAAAAATTGTTCCGAGAAAGGATACTGTAATAGGCCAATACACTAGGGGAGGAGTAAGACAGGAGAAGATGGGACATATACTCAGAAGAAACCATAGAGAAGAAAGCTTTTTGGAAGGACACCTACTTTAACCAATCGGCAGCGAGGGCATGGCAAATTTCGTAGAAGTGGATACAGCATGCCTCGCAGAGCAGTGCATGGGCACCGCTAGGTTCAACTTAAAAACACTTCTTAAATGGATACACCTGCTGTATTGGAACCGCCTGTCGGCAGTAGGCACTGCCAGATAGGCCAGCTTGAAAGAACCAGTGTGTAGTTTTTTTTTTATCCTGTCACGGCCCAGAAGCCTGAAAAAAGACCCACACACTGGACCTTTTAGGCTGACTTAACTGGCAGTGACAGAATGCCTGACAGTTCAATCCAGCACCTTCTACCAGATGAATCCGCTACATACTTATGGGCCAATTGCGATGAGGCTCAGAAAGCCACCGAACCCAGTTCAAAACAATGGAGGCTGTCAGTTTTGAAACTGACCAGACATTCCAGCTGCCTTCCGATGGGCCAAGGATGCCCTTCTGCCAGTCGGAACCGGCAAATAATCCAAATGTACGCCGTTTTATGCCGTCCAAATAATGATGCATGATTTCCGACAGGCTTTCCATGCCGGGCTTTCCAACATGGAAAGCTTGTCAGAAAGTGAGCTTGTGGGCCCCTAGCAGGGCCCCTTCTTGCTGCAGCCTCCAGTTAGGAGCCAAGGGGGCACCTATTGTGCTCCCCTGTTAATCCCTGCACCTGCGGTTTCCGACCACAGCACAAGCTCCCTTACAGGAAAGGGAGCTTGTGATCGGACCATGTGTGGTCGCATCAAAATTAAGCGGTCGGGACTGCTGACTGGAGGTCAGTCAGACCTGTAGCGTAAGTTCGCCAGACATCGTAATAAGGCCTTATGTGTCTATTTCATTGATCCTCTTATTTATAGCCTTTCTTTAGCCCTTCATCTCTACGACAAACATTTTGTGTATAGTGATTTTGTCTTACAATTTATATATTTGTTGGATAAATGATTTTACGTTTTGTGCCCAAGAAATTGCAGTTCAATGTGGTCACTTCATTAATTTAAACACACCTGAATAATGCCAATTCTTTTTACTTCGCTCTTCCTAAGAAACTCCTCAAGAGATTGCATCTACTGGAAACCATGGGCCTGCCTAGTTTCTTACTGTCTCTTGTGTTCTTCCCTCTCTACACTGGCTACAGGTGGAAGTTCGGATGCTCCTCTAAATGACCAGGTAAAAGTAAACTAACCAATAAAATACAGCAATAAACCACTTTAACCAGTAAAATCAGACAAACAATTTAGTCCACTTTATAATAAGCACACTAATTTTACCAAGTAAATACTTCCAAAAACAACAAACGATGCAAGACAAGGAAACTCTTTCGGATTCTCTGACCAGACCCTTTAATAAGAATATACACATCTGAACAACTACCTAACTAAGTAAGAAAAACTAAAATTTCAACTAAAACTTACTTGTAAAATAAAATTAAAAACTGTGAAATATATTATTAACACACCTCTCCAATTTCTACCTCTTCACATGTACTTCATAAAAGATAATTCTACAATTTCAAAAAATGCAAACCTGGGGGAAAACACCTATCACAAAGCAGGAAAGAAATGTAACAAAGTAAGTATACATACATTGTTATAAAATATAAACTCAACCCAAAAACAAGTAAAAATAAACCTACACTTTATCATCTACAAACTACCAACAAATAATCATTTTAAATTAAACTGATGCTCTTTTTTTCTCCAACAGAAAAAAAAGCACATGCTTGTCATTATAATATCACAAACACACGGGCGAGTCACCCTAATTCAAAGAAAAGGGATGCATGAACAACAAAAACAGATTCCCGTTGCACCTTAAATTTGAACCAATCGAGGTAATTTGTTTTACAAGACGGCAGTGTAGGTGGTCAACCTGTTGTTATTGAGATATAGGATCCCAAAGATAAACAATTATTTCACAATAAATGAAATAGAAAACATAACATCAAATGACATTAAGTTGCAATATTTTGCAATACTCTCAATATAAAAAGCCAATGATCATATGGAGATGTGAGTGTGTAAATGTAAGTCTGAATGTTTTATTTTTCAACAGTAGTTAAAAAAATCATTATTATGTACAAAAACAGAATACATATCATGAAAATAAATTTTCTAAAGTGCAAGTGCAAATGATACAAATCTCTTACAGATCATCGCTCTTTCACATATTCCTATACATCAGTACACATAAAAACCTCAATAATCAATATTACAACTATGTTAAAAACTGTTAAAAAGACCTGCTTGAAAACTGTCTGTAGAAAACACTGTTGAAAAATTTAGACACGTTTCGGTGAAAGACCAATTATTCTTCACCTTCTTCAGGACAATACACAAAACATTCAAAAATCATCATTACAAAACAAAGGAATGATCAATTTAGTATATCAAAGGTTTTCCTTGTTAAAACCTTGCATATCAAAATAAACAAATGTTCATTCTTTACATAATTCAATGGAACATATTAAAAAAGATCTAAAAATTACTTTGAAGATCCAACTTGTTTTTTAAATGAACAAAGGATTAATCCAAGGGGCCAATACAGCAGATTTGTAAAGAGTCTATCGTATCCACCTAGAAATATATAAGAACTCCTAAAATGAACTCCTAAAATGTCAATTCCAATATAGAGATATCAATAATATGAACTAATCATGGACGCACCTAAAGTCATACCTGATTAGGAATGGAACAGAACAAAAAAGTATATTTCATCCTTCTTTTGTCCAAGGATCAACATTCTATACGCAGACGTTGAACAATTTCTACTCAATGAATTGATAATAAGTGGGTTAGAATCTGTATAGAATATAAAACACATTTAAAAAAAATATGTTGACACCTTATGATTTCATCTTAAATTTTTATTTAATCAAATGCTTGAAAAATATTTCCAAGTAACTTACTTGGAAATGTAGACTGATAAAATCAAGTATCCATCCGAAAGGTTTCTTGATAAAACGGGTTGGATTGCAAACACGAGATTGGGTGACCCTGTTGATTAAAACCAAAAACTATAAAGATCCAGATTGATCCATCTAAATTATAACATATTATGAATCACATGTTAATCTCACCTTATTTGATTGCAATATCTGGAATATATTAATTGTTCTCAGTTATCTACACTCCCGTATGTATCCAAATTCTTTCAATTGACTGGATAATTGCATAAAATAGAGGCACAGCTCTTTGATATAAAACATAAGAATTAAAGAGAATTTGCTTCTTTACCGGAAGCCAGTGAAGACTTTTCAAACAGAGGGTAGATGAAGATCGTTGCGGGAGGCCAAGAACCAACCACACCGCAGTGTTCTGAAGAACCTGGAGTCTGCTCAGGTAATGTTCGTTTATAGAAAGTGAAAGCGCATTTCCATAGTCCATTCTGTTTATGATTAGACCCTGTACTAGGGGTTTCCTGGCCTCAACAAGAATCCACCTAAAAATCTTCCTCAAATTGCGCATTAGCCCGAAGCAGGTGCCCACAATATGATTAATTTGGTTTTCCATGGACAATTTATTGTCCATGTAATAGCCCAAGTTGCAGACATACTCCTTGGGCGTTGGACAGCTGACTAGTTCGATTGGCCACCAATCATGAGTCCAATGTTCTGCTGCTTTGCCGAAAAGCAGAATTTCTGATTTGCCATAATTTAACTGCAAATAATTAGCATTCATCGATGACTCAACATGGATCAAGCAGTTTTTGAAACGTTGTTTGGTTTCATTTGAATCCGGGCCCAATGTGATTAGGATCTGGGTATCATCGGCATAAGACAAAACGTGAAAGCCGTAGGCCCTAATCACTCTAGACAGTGGTGTCATATAGACATTAAAAAGCGTAGGGCTTAAAATTGAGCCCTGTGGCATGCCCATTCTAACAGGTCTTTTTTCTGCCGTGTTTTTGTCAATCTGAACATCAGTTGACCGATCAGATAGATAGCTGGAAAACCATTTTAGCGCATTTCCTCTGACACCAATCTCTCACAGCTGTTGTATTAAGATGCGATGGTAGAAGGTGTCAACGGCCGCAGACAGGTCGAGCAGGACGAGGATAGTTGATTGGTGGTTAATGTAACGCCAGTCTGATATTATCAACAACCTCGACCAACGCTGTTTCCGTACTGTGGGATGCCCTAAAACCAGACTGTGACGGGTCTAGGAGTCCATTGTTTTCAAGATGACTCACAAGCTGTGTGTTGACGAAGGATTCCAGCATTTTTCCAAAATACGGAAGCAATGAAATGGGTCGATAATTTAACAAGATGTTAGGGTTGACTGTGGGCTTTTTTAGGATTGCTCTAATTTTTGCTGCTTTCCATATTTTAGGGAAGTCTGCGTCTAAAAATGATTTATTAAAGAGGCTAGCCAGATGTTCCACTAGCGCAGGGCAAGTATAGAAAAGATTTTAGGGGAAATCTGATCAGAAGGTGATCCAGACTTTATTTTCAGACCAATTTAAATGGTTGCGTCGCAATCAAATTTTAAGAATTCACTCATTACATGTGGTGGGTCCGGTGTCAGATTTACCAAAACTTCAGACTGCTCTAAATTTTGATTGAGAGGAAAAGAGTGATAAATGGCCGTTATTTTATCCTCAAAAAGTTTTGAGAGAGCATTGGTCCACTCTTGAGAATTAGGTATTCCCGACGTACTTCTTGAGATAGTAAATTCTTTTAGGATTTGAAAAAGTTCTTTAGATGAATTTTCCGCTTTATTTATCCGTTCAGTAAGAAATACTCTCTTTGTCACCTTGATGTCACGCATATACCTGGAATGCAATAGTTTATATTTTTCCCGGTCAGCCTGATCTTTGCTCTTCCGCCATATTTTTTTCATAAAGATTTCGTGGTTTTTAATTGATCTGAAAACCAAGGGGCCGTTCTATTCTTACGCTTAACTTTACTCACTGGGGCAATTGTATCCAATGCTGTCCCTATGGCCTTTTCAAATTGTAGTACTGCTGTACTTGCACTCATGGCAGGTGTGAATTCATCTAGATGATTTAAAAAAAAAAATAAAGGTACTGTAATTTTGTTTAAAGGCCTCCGTAATATCTGTTCATTTACCAGTGCCATCTTGGCAGTAGTCATGGGGAGAGAAAATTTTAGTAAATAATGATACGTCCAGAGTAATGGAATTAGAACATCAGGAGAATTTGAAAAATGAAGGTCCAGCGTGTGACCGGCCCGATGTGTGGGGCCAATGACCTTCTGAACAAGGCCCAGGGTGTTCATATTAGCAATTAGCTTTCCAGAATCTAAATTAGATTGTATGTCTGCATGATGGTTAAAATCACCTATCAAAAGAAATTTATCAGCATCCAGGACATTTGGTGCAATTATCTCAAGTAGCTTATTTGCAAATTTTCCTTTAACACCGGGAGGGCGATATATTAAAGCTCCTTTCCAGACGTTATTTGCTGATCCCTCAATCTTAAACACAATAATTTCTAGATAATTAGAGATAAAGTTTTCCAAGCTGACAACCTTAACATTTTTGGTAGCTGCGATTAAAAGTCCTCCCCCTCTCGTTTCTTTCCTATCAAGCTGTATTATTTTGTACTCTGGTGAGATGGCAATGTTTACATTTGGTATGGCGTTTTCATGCAGCCAGGTCTCTTTAACAAAACAAATATCTGGAGCTTCTAAATCAAGTAGACTCCAGATTTCTGAACCATGCTTCGGGACTGATCGGGCATTGAAATATATGGCCTTGAGTTGTACGACGGGTTTATCAGTATTAGAAGAACTAGGACTGAGAGGTGCTAAGATTTCTGTCTTGTCAGCTGGAAAGACTGTGCAGAGGATTTCAGGGTGTCTAGCTATTTCTACTGCAAGTATCTCAGTAATTTTAATCGGAGGAGAATTAAAAGTTCTAATTTCTTCAATAGAGTATCTTAGATTAGGCATGCTTTCGAAAACAGACAATAACACATATGGTAAATGTAAATGTGAAAAAATAGTAAATGTATTACTAAAAAAGACAGGGTCCGGGCGTCTGGCGTCAATTGGGCGCGGACAGGCGCAGACGGGCTTGCCTTTGGCACGCGCCGGCGGGCCGCTGCGCATGTCCGCGCCCTGCTCCTCTTTAAGTAGGAGGTGGGCAAAAAAAGCTAGACCGCAGGTTAGGATTTCCGGTAGTGCAACCGGAAGTGTGCAATGCCACCAAGCTGACCCTCCGTACAAGCGGCACAAGCCGTGACAAACCGGGGTCGATGGCAGTAGAGAACAGAGGCAAAAGGTATGAATACGGCGCAAGATAAAAATGAACAGTGTGAGCATGATTTAAAAACACAAGAGTGCAATACGTTCTTTTTTACATTAATATTAGGTCAAGCATTATCAGATTTTCATCAATATGAGCAAAGAAAAAAACTGCAAATACCTCCAGTCAGAGGCGCTGCTGCGCGCGTCCGCACCCTGCTCCTCTTTAAGTAGGAGGTGGGTGAAAAAAGCTAGACCGCAGGTTAGGATTTCCGGTAGTGCAACTGGAAGTGTGCAATGCTATCAAGCCGACCCTCCGTACAAGCTGCACAAGCCGTGACGGACCAGGGTCGATAGCAGTAGAGAACAGAGGCAAAAAGTATGAATACGGCGCAAGATAAAAATGAACAGTGCGAGCGTGATTTAAAAACACAAGAGTGCAATACGTTCTTTTTTAGATTAATATTAGGTCAAGCATTATCAGATTTTCATCAATATGAGCAAAGAAACAAACAGCGAATACCTCCAGTCAGAGGCGCCGCCGATATCATTAATTGCCTCTGTATAATGTATTGATGTTTATTTATACTTAAATGCCAATATTCATATGTATATCCTCATAAAAATGGCATCAAAAATGATGCATAGGAATGCCATTTAATCACTTTACTATAAGCAAGCGGAGAAAATTACTCTCTTAAACTCAGAGTGCTAGTCTCATGATCACTGCTAATAGTTCATATAAATGTAAGATTTAAATAAAACCTGAGTGGCGTATCTAGAAAGACAAACTAAAGCCCTCTGTTGCATGAAGTATTTACCGTCCATTTGCGACCGTCTGTCTCGCGACCCTCTTGTTCGGTTCTTAAACTTCAAAAGCCTGGTGTATCATACGGCATCTATTTATGATGCGGTTCGATGACGAGACCCATCAACATCACTTGGGCTATTGTTGAATGTAAGAAAGACTGGCGGTCATCTTATTGTTGCTACTGCCCTACTGCCCCTATCTATAGCTTAGATATTATTACACAGTCTAAACCCAGATAAACCTGGATTTTAAATATTTTCAATATTTCAAGGGGTGCCAATTAATAACATTCTGTAATGAATACCCTAATTGGGCAAAATGTAATGAACAGCCCGTCCTATAAAAGATCAGTTTATAAATGTGTTTATATGGTGGCCATTTCTCAATAACAACGGGTTGGCCACCTATACTGCTGTCTTGTAAAACAAATTACCTTGATTGGTTAAAATTTTAGGTGCAAAGGGATTCTGTTTCTGTTGTCATTGCAATAGTCCCATTGGAAAAGCTGCAAAACAGTGTAAAACATCTAATAAGAACATACATGTAAGTATAAATAATAGAAGTATTGATATTTTTATATGTAAATAAACGTATAAACGTTAAAATATTGCATTATTTATACTATTACACTGCTTTTGGATGCAATGACTGAGACAGCAAAATACGGAACATCCCAGAAAGTAAAGCAGTTACTAAGTCACATGGGCTACACCTACAACCAAGAAAGTACATCAATAGAAAATGAAAATTGGAAATGTACCAAATGTTATTCTAATGGTTGCTCTGAAGGCTGCTACAAAAGATGATGTTGTCATCAATGTAAGGGAACAGAAACACTCCCCCAAATGTGACCGAAATGGAAGTAAGAGGGGCACTGTACCATATAAGAGAGGCTAGCACTCCCAGGCACCAACAACCAAGAGCCTAAAAGATATACTCCCTAAGGTCCCCGAATTCATCACAGACCAACTACTACTACAACCACTTTAAAGTGCTTAATTGCATGAACTAAAAAGGCCACCAGCGATGTTCCTCCTGGCCCTAAATACCAAGACATAAAAACACCTGATCATTTAAAAATTAAACATAATGAGGAATCTTACCTATTATATGACAACCTAAATAATGACAAATACATCCTAATATTTTCCACAGGACATAACCTACTAAATCTAAGCCATTGTCAAACCTGGATGATGAATGGAACCTTCAAAATGTATTGCAAACCATTCACTCAGATATGCACCATACACAGTGAATATCAAAACACAAAAATCCTTTCTGTATATGGCTTACTTCAAACAAACAAAGCTGCACTTACTACAAATTTTTAAACCAAATTAAACATAAAACAAAAAACTACTACTCACGCAAAATGATTATGGACTTTGAACAAGCCATTATTCAAACCATTAAAAAAAATGTTCACCCACTCAGTCATGCAAGGCTTTACTATCATTTCAATCAAAGCATATGGAAACACCTTCAGCTGTCAGCACTAAGTATAGAATAAGCTACAAACCTCCAATTTGCCTTTCAAAATGAGCCTACGTCCCTTTCATAGTAGTAGCTAACCGCTACATTGTACTAACAGAAATCCCTTTCGACCAACAAAACAAACACAAGCCAAGCCCCCTAATGGATTATTTCGAAGACACTTGGGTTGGAGGACTGCATCACTCTGGACACAGACGCCAACTCAAATTCCAAATACTATGGTGGAATGTCTATGACAGCTTCTTGGAACAGAAAGCCACAACAGCACAGTGTAAGGATGGAATAATGTCTTCCAATTCACATGTGAGTAACCTTTCCATTCAAGGTATCAAAAATCTGATTAGAGGGGGAGAGAGCGGCACAGAGCTGGCAGCGAAGATTGCTGTCTGATTAATGAGCTTCAGCATCCCTGAGTGAAAAATGCTTTGGCAGAACCCAACCTACTCTCTATACATTTATAGAAGCATTGCAAAAAGAGCAAAGCTACTAAAAACTATGTATCGTTGTTAAAATACAATAGTGCAATAATTGTATCTACAAAAAGTAAGAAACTTTGCAAGTCTCAATACTCGTGTCAACGGCGTTCCAAAGCTTTTAAAATAATAGAGTCTTATCAGCAATAAAGATAACAGGGGACCAGGGAGAATGAAAACTGAGTATCAATATTTGTGGATTAAATTAATAAGATTAAATGGTAAATAGTAATTATAAAGAACATTCTGGCTTCAAAACCTGTAAACAAGAAAACCCACCTGCAAAGCACATTACATTCTTAAAAATACATATACATCACACTTAATCACCACAAAATAGGTAACAGAAAACAATGTAACGTAATGATACATGACTAAAAGAGTCCTCGAAAATGAAAACTACACACTTGGGAAAAACACTACTATTACTACATTTAAAAGTAAAAAAAAACCACAAACAGCACTGTAACTAACCTCTACATGCCCCCTAGGTTCCCCCGCCCTCAAAATACTGAAATTATTCTGTTTTTAAAACAACTTACCATTTCCAATGAATAGCAGCACTTTACATTGATCTGCATCCAAAAAATAGAGTACAAATGACACAAAAAAGAGAAGGTAGCAGAAAAAGAATAGTTGCTAAATGAAACTAAAAATAAAAGACTATCTCCTCACAGAAATGTATGGGAAACAATGTAAAAATGTTAAATAAATGAATTTAAAAATGGAAACAATTTTTAAAAAAAGTGAAAAGTATACATTAAATAAACTTTGAAAACATAAAACTTAAAAAATGTGTCACTTGTCTTTATTCTATAAACATATGCAATGTATAAAATTATTTATTACTAACATACAACAAATTACTTTTTTATTTTGTTTCTAAACACTAACAAAACTGTCGAAATAACAAACTATTTCTACTACAAATAAATACAATTTAAACAAAGAATTTAACACTTAAATTAAAAACTTAAATAATCACACTCCAACATGAACCACTTTTTAAAAAGTGTTGGAGACTAAGCAGCATATTTATCAAGCAGTTGTGTCACACTTGCGCCATGCATTGGGGTGCATGGGTGACACAGCTACTCAGTAAGATTTATCAAACCATGCAAGACAACCTTGCATGGCTTGCTAAATCTAGAATAATACAACACAGTTCAAATCTATTCATTGCGTTACTCCCAGGGAGGCGTTCCTTTGGTGGAGCTTGGCTGTTTCCACGTATCCGCCCATGGATTGTGGCACATTCCAAGATTTCCCATTACTGTTGGACCTGATAAAGCGTCAAAATGATAAGCCTCACAGGTAAGGCAAAACGAGGAGTAAATGTTTATTTCAACTCGTTTTTGTAGTGGTTGGCGGAAGTCGCATAAGGGACTTACACGGATAGGCACGGAGATTGAACCACTCTCCGTTCCTCTCTGCATATTTCTGTTATGCGACAACCGCCCGCCGCCCGCCCGCCTCCTGCCCGCAATATTAAACAACATTAAAGTCTAAAATAAGTTTTTAAAAACGTACCTTATCACGGAGTTATTCCTCGCCAGGAATGCGCATGCCCAGTTTCAAGAAGAAGGCTAGATAGACAAGGAAGATGACCCCGCGATAAAGTAAGTGTTATTTAAATCTTATTTTAGGCTGTAATGTTTTTTAATATTCTCTGCTTTCATTGCGAAAGGCGGAAGGGGCAAATCTCCGCACATTCCGTGGGCGGAACTGAGATGTCCGCCCACCCCTAGTTTTTTGTTATTTTCCACATTGTGTGCCAATGCAGGGAAAAGACAGGAGAGCATTGTATAATATTGAAATACGGCGCATTCCTTCCCTTTCCATATCAAGCACCACAGCAAGGTGGCTTGCAGCGCTGCGTGATTTATTGAAAATTGTGAGCTCCCAATACATTTACTATTCCCACTCCAACGTAAGCCAATTTCGGGAAGGTGTTGGGTGCTAAAGGGGTAACATTTACTTCTTCCACCCCAATCTAAACCAATTTGGGGTAGATATTGGACATTAAATTAGTGACATTTTCTTTTCTCACTCCAATCTAAACCAATTTGGGGAAGATGTTGGACACTAAACGGGTGACATTTACTATACCCACTCCAATCTAAACTAATTTGGGGAAGGCATTGGACACTAAAGGGGTGACATTTACTATTCTGACTCCAATCTATACCAATTTGTGAAAGGTGTTGGACACTGAAGCAGAGACATTTACTAATTCCACTCCAATCAATACCAATTTGGGGAAGGTGTTGGAAAGGAAAGGGGTGAAATGTACTATTTTCACAACATTCTTTAATCTTTTATGTAAGGCAGCACAATAACGGCCTTATTATGAATTTAGTGGTCTAACCACCTAAGGACCGTGTCTGCTAGGTGACCGCTGCACCTGTGGCCTTCTAATCTCCACATTATGAGTTTCCAGAGGAGCCTGCAGTGTGGCTGCGGCTGTCTTGCGGCATAGGGCAATTTATTTCTATATATATCGATGCCTTTGTGTACATTCCAACTGCATATGTGTCGAATGAACGAATATGCATCATATATGTGGAAAAATACCACCTACCCATTGCTGAAATCTGACCCATATGTGGGCAGTCCTGGTAATGGGTACATGGTACCAAAGCGCTTAACTGCATTGCACCGAAGACGGGGTCATATTGTTTGGGGTGAAGATGCTCCTTTGTAGGAGTGAGCTGGAGAAAGGGATCCACATCGAAATCTGGTGGGAAGAGCTGCAAACGTGTGAATATGAACCCTGAATCCTTCATTTCTCCTGAATTTTAGGCGACGGTCCGACCGCTGCGGTCAGCTCGTCGGGGAGTCAAATTGTAATACAGAGGGCGGTGGTGTGCCTCTGTACCACTCGATGGAGGTTAACTTCCCCCGACCGCGATGTGGTAGCAGTCCCAGCGGTCCAGCCAATCTGTGCAACTCATATTATGGCAGATGGCTCACCACCGTCCGACCGCTGTGTCAACCGTCCACGAACTGCAAAACTCGTAATAAGGCCCTAAGTACTTGATATACACAATCAAGACTCCATACTCACCCAGAAACTTTCTACTATAAAACACATTAAAAATAACTTCATCAACACACTCACCCAAACTACAAACCAAATATCCATAATTCAACATTTAAATATAATACAACTTATAACTATCAATAATTATTATGTTTACAAAAACATTTAATACCATTCCGAAAATTTGAGCCACAAAATACAAAATATTTTCATATTCCAAAACTAACAATAATACAAATTTTAGGTAAACTTTTTTGAAAAATTCATGCTCTTTTTGTTCAATTTAATTAATTACATTTTTATAAAATATTTTCCTAACAACTCCTCTTGTTAAAATATTAAATGTAGTAACATTCTGATTTTGTTTGCTAATCAATATACACAATAAACCATTAACATATAAATAAAGAACATTTAAATGTATGCATCTTAATTAATATATATTTATATTATTTTGATATATATTATAATTAAAACATATTTCAAATTTTTTTTAAATAAGTGTACACATGTAAAAAAAATCCAAAACATTTACATTGACATATTTTTTACTTTAAGAAAATATAAATATTTTAGTTTTGAAAAAAAGTATTTTTTATAAAAAAGAATGCATGTAATGCAATGTAAAATTATTGTACATTATTTAATTATTTGTTATGTATATATTATATTTTTTTATAAATGTCTTATTAATCAAAACTTTAAATTAAAAGTTTTTAAATATACTGTATACATATCAAAAATATTATGAACTATTAGGTATTAAAATTAGTGTTATAACAACAAGTTATACATTTATGAAAACAAATTTGCATATCATAAAATAATTAACATGACATTTAAATTATATTATCCACTTTTTAATACTCTTCCCACCCTCATCTCTTATACACACAATATGTTGCTGCCAAATAAACTATAAATCTATTACTTATAAACATTAAAGCAACTAAAAATACTTATTTCAACAATTTCATAATTAATGAATTATCTTCCTGAAAACACCCAAAAATAATATTATGAAACATATATTTGCAAACACTACAATTATTATATACAAAATAACACTTAATAACACAACTGTGAGGGGACGGGCATTACCACTAATCCTACCACTATACTGCATTATTGTTTGCTCTTCTGTAAGCACTTACGTACTTGAATATCCCAAGTGAATCCCATTGATCCGTCCATGTACCTTGACCAGGTCACACTCACCTGGCTGGACGGTGAAGCCAGGGAGCTATTAAAGTCCCGAATCACCCTAGAAGATTTCAAGAATGTTATGGTGACTCTCCCTAGTGGCAAGGGGCCTGGTGGCAATGGCCTGCCTATTGAGTTCTTTAAAAAATATATCAGTATTCTAGCCCCGAAATCTCAGTGACATGTATACCAAGGCCATTGACTTAGAGAGTGTCCCGCAATCCACAATAGAAGCACCCATTACAGTATTGCTCAAACCTCATAATGATGAATCAAATAATCAAAGGCCTTTGTTAATCGCTCAGTGGTTCGACCAACACATTCCGGCACTCAAAAGCAGAGACTGAGGATGATAGCCAGTTTAGCTTGACTACTTTTGGCCAAACAGCCAGGGTTTTTATTCTTTTTGGAAGCCGTGTTCGGACTCGGCCATGCGAAGTTTGATTAGTAGGGAATTCCAAAGCTTTGCCGCTAGTACTGTAAACAGACCTCCCACCTCAACGGACTTTAGCGAACCTGGGTATACGCATAAACTGAAGGTGGTTAGATCTCAAGCATGTCTCCTGGTGGTACCTGCTGAGTCTGATTCTCAGGTAACGGGGGCCTTTTCCCTTCAGTGCTCTAAAAACTAGCGTGTGGGACTTAAATTGAATCCTTTTTGCCACGGTGAGCCAGTGGAGCTGTTTCAGATGGGATGACATTTTTGGGCGAAAAGGGAGCCGCCATATTAGCCTAACAGACACATTTTGTATGATCTGGAGTCTGTAGATCAAGTAAACCAGGAAATCCAGATGGAGGCTGTTGGCATATTCCGCGTGAGATGTCACAAAAGCATGGGCCACCGTTTTTCGAGTATCTGCAGGGAGCAAATGTGGCCGTTTTTTAAGATGGAGCCCCAATGGTGTGAGACACCTCTGCATTTGGGTCACAGGGGATTTTGATGATCTGATCCGTAGTAATTTTGGTAGCACCCTAGATAAAATTTAGTCTAGCACTGTAATAGGGATTCAACTTCCATTGTCCCTCCTTGGGAGGATCTTCTTAATAAAGATGCTAATATTGCCTAAGCTCCTATACTTATTCACAGATATCCTTGTTTACTTCCAACTTTACATTTTTAAATGATTGAGCTAGGCTTTCTCCCATCTGATATGGTGAGGGGACCAACTCCAGATAAGCTGGGAAGTGATGATGTGACCCATGCAGTACAGAGGTCTGGCACTGCATAACATTTATATGTACTACCTGGTGGCTAAAGCCCACAACCTTAAATACTGGACACTAACACAGTACATGCCTGCACACATAAGTGCTGAGCAATCACGAGCCATGCATGATGGGAACTGGCCAGGAAATTGCTGATAATCCCCTACTGCCTCCTACCAATGACAAAGCTGTAAAGAGCTGCTGTGAGAGGCAAATATACTCACCATGGGGGCTCGATTCGAAAACCTTTTTTTATCTCACATAGTAGCTTCTGGGCATGCATCGGAGCAATCTCACTGGCATCATACTGTTATCTCAGGCTGCAATTGGGGGCTAAGATTAGCCACTCCACTTACCCTGTCCACTTGCCAGACATGCAGCTCCTTACAACATACATAGGTAGGGGCCGAATTAGGACATTCAATATCGTGCCTATACTCGTCTTTCCTAGCTGGACTATGGACAAGCTTCCAAAAGCAAGACTTAGGTGGGAGACTTCTCTGGGACACTAGTTTTTTTGATAAAGTATGGACATACTGATTTGCACAGGTTAAGAACACCCCACTCTCCTACAAACATAAACTCACACATTTTAAATATATGGATCAATATTGCTACACCCCTGACCAAATAACTAAATTTGGCTGGTACACTGGGACCAAATGTGCTAGATGTGACCTTCCTAAGGCACAATTTCTTTATATGTCCAGGATTGCCCTAAGCTCACCACATACTGGAGGAAAGTATTCTCATGGTCTCTGATATTGTGGAGATTCTAAATGACCCCACTCCTCAGACAGCTTTGCTGGGAGATGCTTCAAATGTGACCCCTTTAATCATTGCCTTACCTCCATTCTACTTGTAGTAGTCAACAGGTGTGTGGCTGTGAGGTGGATGCAGAGGAGGGTACCATCTGTAGGGGGTGGCTTTGGGACACTGCTTGCAGCCAAGACATATCAGAGCAATATGCTGAAACAGTTAATCGCACTACGCGACATATGGATGCTATTCCGTCTTTACATGCAGCATAGCACAGTATCACAACCACCCTCCGTGTGCACCTCTTAACTCACTGCATCATCCCCTCGCAGTTCGGGCCTACTGGCACTGTGTTTTTTGTGTTGCTTATTACTGCTTTATGATGCCCATATCATGAATGACTTTCTAGAGAGAAATTGTATGTACTGTGTCAATGGTTATCTTTTATGCAAAATTTCAATAATCAAAATTTAAAACAACAACATTTGATTCCGCTAATAAATCAGATTTTGGGAATCTATATATATATAAACGAATGTTTGTCTGTCTGTCTGTCTGTCTGTTTGTCCTTTATGCATTACTACACCATTCATCCGATCGCCATGAAACTTTGGGAAGTTGTTGAGTACACTCCAGCAAAGGTTTCTGGCATAATTTCTTTTTAAATATTGGCACCCCAGGGCCCTCATAATCTTTCGAATACTGATGTACGCACCAGACGGAAAAACAAAAAATTGTGTATCCACAAGCACTTGAATAAATAAATAGAATTAAAACGACACTTTGAAATGTTTTCCATATTAAAAGGAATAAGTTTCAATACAAAAGACACAATGTAAATTGAATGTTATCATAACGAGTTTCCTTGAATTTCCTTTCTTCGGAGATCGCAGCAACGCACGACGGGTAAGCTAGTAAAGTAATAAATAAACTTGAAGCACTTTGCTAAGACTGTCCCAGGTACAATATAATATTACATATTTTAATCACAGTTAAGCATGTCCTATGGAAAATATAGATGGACATACGCAGAGAAAAAGCTTTTAGGCTTCGAGCACTGTGAATGCACACTTTTTAAATACATGCTGTGACATTTTTATATATTAGGCACCCTGCCCTGTTAAGTGACACAGCAGAATTTAGAGGTGCCATTAGTGTATGGATACACGTTTTCCTTCATTGCAAAGGCACCTTCCCTTCCCATGTGTTACATCAGTGCCTTGAAACTACTTCCCAGCCAGAGCAAAGTGGCATTCCTGGCAGAAATATATTTGTAATATGTGTGGGTGGGACAGATACCCACTGCAGCCCTGTTTGACATTAAACTCCCAAGCCATTGGTGTACATTCTCCTCTATCTACTGTGGCCTTACAAGAATCTTCAACAGACTGATTGAGGGACATAGATTTTACCAAAGAAAATGCACTGAATAGCAATGCCACAGTGCAGAGAGTCTAAATGTCAGCACAAATAGGTTGCAGAAAGAATCTGACATGACCATGCAGAAAAGGTGAATTTGCTACACATCCATTCAAGCAAATGACATTTCTTTCATCAATTGGCATATGAAATCTATACATCAAAAGAGATTTTTCTGAGTCCCCGATTTTTTTTTTCTTTTTAATTTTTTTTATTGAAATTATTCAAATAAACAAATTAACAAAACTCACAAGGCAAGAATACAGTGAAGCATGATCATGAGTCCATGTAGGCCGAGCTCCAGCGTACAGTACATATAGTACAACCAATATTCGTGGGGGGGGGGGGGAGCAGCGAGGAAACAAGCAGTAATACAGTAAATGATAGAAATCGGAATGCCCGTTAGGGGGACAAGGAAGCATCGGGAGATGAATCATGTGGGGGAGTACATACATTTCCACGATATGCGTTCCATTGTGACCAGATCCTGCCCCATTTCTTGGGCCTGCCCCGTGACAAATACACAGTTTTCTCCCGAAACATGCACCAATCCATGTTCTCCTTCCATTTTGATACAGTGGGTGGCCTGTGGGAGCCCCAGAGCTGAGCGATATCTCTCTTCGCAACCATATTACCAAGGGTCGCCCAATTAATCTGCGCCGTGTTGTAATCGTTAGGTTCCCAGACATTCAGCAGACAATGCCTGGCTTCGGGCAGCAGCGACATACCAGTAACCCTTTCCATCACCACATGTATTCGGGACCAAAACTCAACCACCTCCGGACATTCCCATAGAATGTGGAGGAAGGTGCCAGTCATACCGCCACCACGCTTACACAACTCGTCTAGAGAATAACCCATACGAACCAGACTCGGACCAGTAACATACACACGATGGAGGATCTTAAGCTGGACAAACCTAAGGCGAGCAGGTATGGCAACTTCCTTAGGCGAGGACAGAGCAGATTGCCAGTCCTCGTCATCCAGTTCTAGTCCGTCAGCACTCCACAACGCCCTGAGGCGCACAAGCAAATCAGCTCTATTATTGATCAGTTTCTTATAGATCAGTGAAATTGTGTTGTCGGGCACATGTCCATCTAGGATGCGGTCCTCAAGGGGGAGGACTCAGGAATATCATCACCCACAGCAAAAACTGACAATAGAGCATGACGGACCTGAGCATACCTAAAGAATTCCGTGTCACCGAGCTCGTACTCCGCCTTCAGCACATCGAAGGACTTAACGTTACCCTTAGACCATAGATCACCTACCTTGCTTATACCAATCATATCCCATTCATCAAAGCCTTTCGTTCTCCACAAATGTCCCAAACCTTCAGAATCATACAAAGGGGTCGCGCGGGTAAATCTACCACACCCCCCTAATGCCGCATTCGCGTCCTGCCACACCCATACAGCAATCTTAGTGGGACCGGTCAGTGTTCCATAGAGCCCCTTGGAATACAGCGCCCTGTTGAAATTCCCTCCTGGCAGAAGATATTTATCCATAGCGAAAGCCGGGGCAGGGCCGGGAGCGTAAGTCGCGTGGTTGACCGCACTCAACTGAGAAGCCCAATAATAACGCTTGATGTCTGGGAGTGCAATGCCACCATCATACCACGGAAGCGTGAGTTTGGAAAGAGCAATGCGCGCGCGCCCATCCCAGACCAGTCGTCTCTGTAGGCTCTCCACTTCACGAAAATAACCCGAAGGAACTGGGTCAAATGAATTCTGAAGTGCATACAAAAATCGAGGCAGCGACATCATCTTGAAAAGAGCCGCACGACCGAGTGGTGACAGTGGCAACTTACGCCAGCGTGCAACATCAAGCTTGAGCCGCTGAAGGAGGGGTAACAAATTATGCTCGTAGCGCACAGAGGGGTCCAAGGAGACATAAATCCCTAAGTACTTAAAGCCGGTCTCAATTACTTGAATTGGAAATCTACGATGCAATGGAGGGAGATCTCCTGCCAAAACGTAGACGCAGGATTTAGCCCAATTAATAATGAGACCCGAGTTCTTTCCAAAAGAGGTCAAAACATCAAAAAGTACATTCAAGGACTTCCGAGGGGAGGTGAGGTAGAGAAGGATGTCATCCGCGTATAGCGAGATACGATCCTCAAAATCGGGAGTCCACCGAATGCCCCGCATTGAAGGCTCCCAACGGAGCCATTCCGCCAAAGGTTCTAAAGCGAGGGCAAAAAGCAGCGGAGACAGCTGGCAGCCCTGTCGAGTACCACGTCCAAGTGAAAAAACACCGGACACCTTCCCGTTAACTACCACCTGAGCCAAAGGCCTCTCGTAAAGAAGTTTCACCCAGGCGATGAACACCGGGCCAAGTCCAAACTTCGAGAGGGCCGCCCAAAGGTAGAGCCACTCGATGGTATCAAAGGCCATGGTAGCGTCAAGGGAAGACAAAATGGCCGATTCAGTGAGTGTCCCAGCCCTCGCGAGAACTCCATGGAGTCTCCGAAGATTAAGGGCGGTGTTGCGATGTGGGATAAAACCGGACTGATCCGAATGGATCAAGTCTATGATCAAGCAATTAGCAAACAATTTAGCTAGAATTTTAGGTTTGGCATTAAGTAAAGAAATAGGTCTGTACGAAGTACAACGATCCCGCGGCTTACCCTCCTTATGGATAACTACAATGGTAGCAAGTCGTTGATCAGCAGGAAGGGAACCAGACTCCAAAGCCTCAAGGAACATCCCCCTTAAGTAGGGCACCATTTTGTCGGGTGGCAGCTTGTACAGTTCAATGGGTAAACCATTGGGGCCCATTGCCTTGCCAGAACGAAGGGAACGGATGGCCACCACGACTTCATCCACCGTAAGAGGTGCCTCCATGAGGTCTCTATCGGCGTCAGAGAGGCAGGGCAATGCAATGTCCCGCAGCAGCAAGCGAGAGTCTTCATCATCTCTATCACAGACCGAGGCATACACAGTCTTGAAGTGGTCTACAAAACACTGAACGATCCGGACTGGGTCCGTAACACACTCACCATCAGGCCTCTCAATCACCGGAACAACACGATTCACTCTCTCTTTCTTGTCCAACCACGCAAGCAATTTACCAGCCTTGTCTCCCACATCATACAACCTGCCATGTTGCTCTCTATACATCACTTTCGCCGCATCAGTAACGAGAGCTCTATAATCGGCTTGTTTCAAACTGAGGGAGTGCAGCTTTGCGCGAGAGACTCCTGATTCAAGATCATCCTCAAGTGCAGTTATTTCGGTTTCCAAGCGTACAAGTTCCACATTGTTAGCCTTCTTGGCGGCGGCAATCAGCGACAGGGATTGCCCACGAATAACCGTCTTAAAGGCTTCCCACAATGAAACAGAAGAAGAAACAGACCCCACATTTTCATTAAAGTAATGGTCAATAGCTTTCACAAGTTCAGAGCGGGTTTTGGGATTGCGGAAGTACCAGGGATTAATAGGGTTAACTCTACCCTCACTGCCCACCCGACCTCAAAACAAAGCCACAGAGGGGAATGGTCAGAAATACCCCTGGGAAGCTGGCGAACTTCTCTAATTGAGGAGGATTGGACCGATGGCATTAAAAAGTAATCCAGCCTGGAGAGACTGCCATGGGCCCCCGAATGGAAGGTGTATTGTAACTGCGTAGGGTGCATCAACCTCCAACTGTCTATCAGCCCAAAGGTTTAGAGGAAGTCACTCAGCCACACTTGGGACCTAGCCAAATCCCTAGGGGGACAACGATCAGAAGTGCCAGAAACCACAGAATTAAAATCCCCACCAAGGATCAGGAGGCCCTCAGGAAGCCCTAATATAACCCTGCCGAGATCAGCGTAAGTTGAGGCCTGTAGGCCCGGAGGGATATACACCGAAAGTATGGATAGTGTCTTCCCCTCCCATTTACCAGTGAGCGCCGCATAGCGCCCCCTGTCGTCAAGCGTCACTTCATTGATTTCAAAAGGAAGAGAAGACCGGATAATAATGCCCGCCCCCCTGGAACCAGAAGTAAACCCAGAGTGAGCCACCAGCCGATATCCACATCTATTCATGGCCTGACATTAGATGCGTTTCCTGCAAAAGGACAATGTCGGGGGAATGGCGTCTAAGGAACTGTAACACAATCCCTCGCTTTATCCTGTCTCCCAACCCATTGGCATTCCAGGATAGCAGTCTCAACTCGCCACCCCCCATCCCCAAGAAGAAGGCAGAGCAGCACCCACACAAGACCCAATGACCAGAGCAGATGAAAAAAACAATACGATGCCTCGTGAATAGAAAGAATCACACACACACACCCCCCACCACCCCCCAACTTAAGCCTGTTACAACATCCCCCACCCTGCACCCCTGCGTACGACTCATAAGCCACCCCAACTTGCAGTGTGCCTGTGGCCCCGTCATAAAACTAATCTACAAAAAGAACCCAGGAGGAGGAAGAGTCCCCATTCACCCCCTGCCACCCTCGGGCCGATCTAAAATAAGAACAAGAGAACCAATGTCCAGACTCAGCTGAAATAGTAGAAAAGTTCAGACGCCAGGATCCACTCTCACTCTGGCACGCCACCGTCGGCGCCACCGGGGTGCCCGGATCGATCGTCTCTCTTGGGCAAAGAGTCGAGCCAGGCACTAACATTGTCCGGGCGATCAAAGAAAAACGTACGTTCCTCATATTCGATCCGAAGTCTGGTCGGGAACAACATGGCGTACTTAAGGCCCAAGTCTCGCAGCCGTCTCTTTAATCCCTGAAATCCCAGCCTCTGCCTCTGAACAAGCGGTGTAAAGTCGGGATAGAAGGTCACGGAGGCATTTTCGAATTTCACAGGGCTTTTGTCCCGCGATACTTGAAGGATAGCGTCTCTATCCCTAAAGTGGAATAGTCTTGCAATAATGGGTCTCGGGGGGGCACCCGGCTTCGCCCTTCCGCCTGGGACTCGATGGGCCCGTTCAACAGCAAAGAATTTGCTAAGTCCGGCGGGAGCGAGATAATTCGTGACAAGATCTTCCACGAGAAGGTCGGTTGCAGGAGTCTCAGGACTCTCAGGGACAGCGATAAGGCGTACATTGTTACGACAGGCCCTATTTTCATAATCCTCGAGGCGACGAGCCATCATGTCGTGAGAGGAATGCAAGTTACCGATCTCAGTCTGAGCGTCCGTGACATCCGTAATCAGACTGGAAGTCTTCAAATCCAACGACTTGACCCTCTCGTTAGTCTTCGCCAAGTCCGTTCTAATCAGCGTGACGTCGACGGCCACCGTGTCGATCTTAGAGGCAAGGGCCTCGTACTGCTGTCCCATGGAGGCCTTCATGCTGGTGATAGCACTCATGACGTCTTGCAACGATACTTCTGAGGTTGCAGCAGAATCGGCCTTAGGATCATCAGAAGTGCGGCCAGCACCGCTGGGGGACCCCTTTAAATGGGAGTAATGGTCCATAATGTTCGTCTGGGTCTGTCCCCCACGGAGAGGTGTCTTGATCTTGCGTCTCTCAGTATCAGGTCTGGTGGCCATATTGGAGAAGGGACCCCGGAGGGGCCCGCGCGACCTGGTGAAAATGGCCAGGTGTAGAGTGGCCAAGAAGACAACGAAACTGGATCCGAATAGCGTAGACGCCAAGAAAGCTGGAAATGAGGCACTCAGCAGGGACAGCACACAGCAGTGTAGAAACACTAGGCCGGCCAAGGGTCGATCAGGGCAGCGCTTCAATCAATCTGAGCCGGGAGTAGAAAACGAAACTGAAAGTTAAACTGGGGTCGATCGGGAGGAGACCCCTTCAGCCGTTGTTGTTAAACTACTACTCGGCCTGCCAAGCAACCGAGCCGCCGGTCCCTCTCGGGGCGGGCCGCAAAAGTTCGAGGCGGTGTAAAAGTGGATCCCAACGTCCGAATTCAATTCTTCAAAGAATGTTGAGATCAACGAGAGTTTGCGAACAAAAACCCATCTTCAAAATCAGGATGTAGTCAGGATATTTGCGAAGGGCGGCGCGGGTCCGGGGAGCACTGTGCTCACGCGACCATCTTGGATGCCCGCTAAGCTCCTCCCCCGAGTCCCCGATTTGTGATTCATTTTTGTAACACTTTTGGTGTAATCAGCATGCATTTTGTTGATGTTCCAGTGTATGTTCTAACACATGAATCTATGTATAAACAAAAGATGTGAGATGGAACACATATTTGCAACAACACATTTTTATGTTTGAGGTGGACCACTCCATGTTAAGGAAAATATGTAGGGGGTGTGCATATACCATAACCCACCGATATGTGTGGGCTGGTCATGGCCATGACATAAGAGAAAGGAGTAATAAAAGTGTCCTGGAATGGAATTGGTGTTTCTTGGCCAGTAAACAACATAAACAAGTCCACGTCACTTTATTATATGTGCTGCAAAGCTGTTGTTCTAGCAAGGCCTACACTAAAACTGAACAACTGGCGACGAAGGGTGTACTGGCTTACTTATCCTTGGTATCTCACTCCTGGGAGCGGCGCTTACCGCACTCCTGCTGGGGATCAAGGAGCATGTCTGTCATTCCAACCAAGGCTCGTTTTTTGCCACAGAGCATCTCCTGCTGCTCTGATGCCTCTGGGGGCCCGATCCTTCTGGCCCAACAGTGTTGCGCACACCTGCACTTGGCAGTGCATGCACACACACAAGATGCATTCATAAGTGCACTATTCTTTTGGCTGGCCATCAGTTGCCAACATTATTTGACACAAGCCTCAATTAATATCTTGGTGCAGAATGCTCTAAAGACATCCCCTGTTCAACCATTTCTACACTCAGCCTGAACCCAGGTCTTCGCATATGGCTCATCCACACTACTCCTATTGGCAGGAGTTTTCACAACAGAAATTGTGCATCAGTCTCACTTGACTTGTGCCAAGGTATACGTGACAAAAGGTGGTTCAGAAATGTTGCTGAGTTTTCTGACAGCACAGTGTCTTCAGCTTGCTTGTTACTTTTGCATTCAATATCCATTTAGGAAGCCTGGATGATCTAGTGGATGAATGTGCATCTCTTTTTGGAGACATAGGATGTCGCAAGGACCATCTCATAACACCTAGATGCCTTTGATTCTATCCAGCCTGTTGCACTAACACATTGACGGGTAACATTTCATCTGCACCCCAAGGTAGAAGCTGAGCAGCAAAAGCTGAAGCAAGCAGACATCATCGAGAAGGTTGATGGCCCCACACCCTGGGTGTCCCCAATAGTGGTCGCCTGGAAATCCAAACATCCAGGAGAGGTCAGGATTTGTGTCAACATGAGTTTACCCAATCTGGCCATCCAACTTGACAAGCACCACACCCCCACAGTCGACATTGTGACTGAAGTCAGTGGCTCCAGGTGAATTTCCAAGATGCGTCTTCGAGCAGGTTACCATCAATTAATGCTTGCCCTGGAATCCAGAGCAGTCACTACATTCTCTACCCTTGTAGGATTGCGGAGGTACAAGTGCCTCAGTTTTAATGTGTCGAGTCCAGCGGAAGTATTTCAAGATACCATCAAGGGGGGATTAGCTGGTCTTCCAAGTATAAATAATTGTCAGTGATGACATTCTGGTCCACGCTCAGACACTGAAAGAGCATCTTGATCGTCTGAGAGCCATGTTCCAGAGCCTAACGGACAATGGTCTTGCACTACACAGAAAAACATTAGCTTTTCTTCAGAAGGAGATAGCATTCTTTGGATTCCGTTTCTCAGAGTAAGGAGTTATGCCACGTCCTGCAAAAGTTCAAGACATCAAGTCTGATGCTGCATCCATCACTGTCACTGGGGTGTGCAGTTTTCTAGTGATGGTTACATATTGAGGGCGTTTCATCCAGAACCGGGCAGCCCTCACTGCCCCACTTCAAGAACTGACCAAAGCCACTGCAACATGAAACTGGGGGGACCCCTGCAGGAAGAGGCCTTCTGAGCAACCAAACAAGCTCTGTCAGTGGACACCACATTCGTTTATTTTGAAACCAGCTGAGAATCAGAGCTATCGATGGATGCAAGCCCTACTGGTTTGGGAGCTGTCTTATGACAAAAACAACCCAATGGTGATTGAGCTCCAGTGGCGTACCCCAGTTTTGTCCTGACAGAAACTGAGCAACACTCTACTCACATTGATAAAGAGGCCATTGCGGTGCATTGGGGCTGCTGCCATTTTCATATTTATTTGTATGGCCAACTATTCACAGTCCAACTGGAGCACAAACCACTAGTCCCTCTCTTCAGTGGGTCCTCCTCCAAACTGCCTCCAGAAATGGATGCTCCAACTTCAAGCATACCAATTCTCTGTGGTACATTGCCCTGGATCATAAAACCTGTTAAGGCCATTACCACTGATGAATGCCTTCAGCTGGCCATTTCTACGATAGCATCTGGACAGTGGTACAGTCTCACACAAAAGGCCTCCCATCGTACAGAGGAAGCAAGGCTGACCCTGGAATGCCTCCACAATGTTCGTCTGGAGCTAGCTGTCTCTCCGGAAGGATGGCTCATGATAGATTCCCAATTGGTTATCCCGAGAACCATGTAGCAACAGGTAGTTGATCTTGCTCACAGAGCCCACCAGGGGATCGTCAGTACCAAGTCTAGACTATGGTTCAGGGTATGGTTCCATCATCAAGTAGACCATACCGCCAATCCTGTGGCAAGGGGCCAGTGCTGATTTTGTAAGTCTACCTGATGACAGACATATGTTAGTAGTCATAGACAATTTCTCGAAATATCCTGAGGTTGAGATAATAGAGTCAACAACAGTTGGACAAATGATCCCCTGGTTAAGAAAAGTCATGGCTATCCATGGTTTGGTGCGTGTGCTCTGTAGAAACAATTGTCCCTTGTTCTCTAGTCAGGAGTTCTCCTGTGATGGATCCTGTGGCATCCATCACAGGAGAATCACACCACGCTGGCCACATGCCAATGGCTTGGCTGAATGATTTATGCAGACTTTAAATAAAATCTTCAGAATTGCTTTGGCCAACGGTCAGAACATGGAGTGTGCTCTCTATGCCTTTCTGAGGGAATACCAGGTCACACCACATGCTATGACCAAGGTGAGCCCCAGTGCTCTCTGCATGTATCGGGCTGTGAATGACACCATTCTCATGTGGAAGTACCTTCAGTCTTACAGCACCAAGCCGATGGAGCACTGCATCAGGATCAGGCTCAAAATGGCCACATCTCTTAAACAAGGCATGCCAAGAGGCACATTATTTGTGTTGGTGATCTGGTGCTAGTCAAGAACCAGCATCCCTGTAGCAAATACCAGCTGACATTTGAGATTGACCCATGGAAGGTGACATTTATAAAATGAACTATGGTATCTACTCAGAAGCAAGGCAAAACTGTCACAAGAAATGTGTTTTTCTTTAAGCTCTGTTGGCAGCAACCTGCCATTGTGGCTGACCAGTCATCCACACTAAACCATAGTATATCAGTCCCAGAAGAGGATTACTTGTTGTCAGGATGCCTGAGGAGCCAAGTCTCATATTCCCTGCTGACACCCTCTAAAGAGGCTAATGAACATCCAGTGCCAGTGAGCCTGTTAAATCCCAGCAGTGGGTCAAGGAGAGACAGTTTAATTCTACATTCTGATCCTGCGACCTGTCAGCTGCAAGAAAGACCTGGAAGCAGGGTTGAAACTCCCAGGCGGCAAAGAACTGAGAGGTATTATCTCCGACCATGGCCTATAAAGTCCGCCCTTTGACAGACTTTGTGGTATACTTATCTGAGTGTGCTGACACTATACGCTAGCAAAAGTTGTGTATCACCACCATATATCTTTTTTTTCTTTTTATCTTTACTATCATTTTTCTTATTTGCTTTTATCCATTTATTTCACTGAGTCATTCCGTTGAAAGGCTATGCACTATGTTCCCTGTGCCTTGTTCAAGTGTTATCCAATGCTAATGCTTTTTATTTCAATGTCTGCATAGAGGAATGTTATGTTTGAGGGCCAACCACTCCATGTTAAGGAAAATACATAGGGGTGTGAATATAACATACCCCACCAGTATGTGTGGGATTGGCATGGCCGCGAGTAATAAAAGCGTCTGGGAACCTAAGTGGTGGGGAGAGACAAGAGACTATGGAGTGAGTAATGGTGGCCCATCACCCTTGGTAGTGCACCCACCCCTAAGGCAGTGGTAAAAAACCTAGGGGTATGGATGGACTCCTCCGGGGACTTAGGCCCCTGCTGGGGTTTTTTGATCCACCCACCAGTCAGTTGATCATTCAAGCGGCTATCTTATCTAGACTGGATTCTGCCAGCTTGCTCCTCTTAGGAGCTAATCAGTCAGATGTAGTGCGCCTGCAGCAAGATCAAAATGCAGCAGCCAGAGCCCTGCTGGGGCTCTCGCAAAGCTGTTCAACAGCCGGTGCCATCGGCGGTTACACTGGTTGCCTATGGCCACGTGGATCAAATTTAAGGCTCTCTGCTTGTCCTTTAAAATTTTAAAGCTTGCGTCTCCCGGGCTTTTGGACAACTTGCTGGTACCTTATGTCCCTATGCGCCAGCTGCACTCTTTGGGGTAATACTTGGTTGCTGTCCCTCGAGTGAATCGTCTCCATGCCGGCGTACGGTCCTTCCGTTGTTTGGCAGCCAAATTGTGGAACTTCCTGCCCTTTCAGATTCGCAGTCTGGATAGCCTGCTGGCCTTTCGAAAAGCCATTAAGACATACCTTTTCCCCGTGTCCTAGTTTCTCCCCTATATGTTCACTACTTTCAGCGCCAGGACGCCTAGTTCTTAGCCTCTATGTTACTCTGCTTTCAGTGCCGGGACGCCTCTTCGCTGTGCTCTATGTTAAGTCTAGTTAACATTAACATTAACATTAACATTAACATTAACAATGGTGTTCCTTGGCCAGTAAACAAAGTAAACGAGCCCGTGTCACTTTATTATATATGCCGCTTGGCCGATCTAGCAAGGCCTGCAGTAAAACTGAACACACATCACTGTTTGTTAGGGCGGCTTTTATGTCTAACGCATACTTTCTGCTTTTGTTCATGGAAGAAGAAGACCGCGTCCAAGGCCATGTTAGACATCTCAAAACATTTGTTTATTTGTTCCTGCAGAATCTCATGGGCCAAGATATTGTAGTCTGCTAAGACGTCAATGATTTTCAGGGTTGCTGACCTGCTGTCATGTAAGAGGATGAGGAGGTCTACCCTGATACGCTCTAGTGCAGTCCTTGCTTCCCCCTTGGTCTTTAAAGCCACTCCTTTCAGCAATATTTTGCTGAGATAGTGCAAGTTGAAAATTAATATGTTGCTGTCCAGTTCTTGAGGATTTGTTATTGGTTTCTTTAAAAGCGAGGTCAGAGAGAAGTCCCTTGCAAATGGATATGTGTAACATGCTTGTCATGGTTGCCTGGTGCTCCAAAATTATTGTTTTGTACTAGCTGTTGGGCATGGTTCTTTTGACAAGTATAATGCTTTAATATTTTGGGGCAGGCTTGAAGCTGGTTTGATTCCCCAGTTTAAAGAAGAGAAAGAATTCTGGCCTAGGAAGCCATTGTGTGTAGGGGTGCTGTGGAGTGTCAGTGCTTTCAGAAATGGATTGACTCATTTTTATATATTTTGATCTCGATGAGCGTTATTAGATGTGTGAACTGTTACCTGATGTACTGGGGGGCTTCTGGGTATGTCATTCAAGGAGCATGTGTTAATTTCTTGTCAAACATGGAACCATTGTGTTGAAGGCAACTAACTATATGCAGGTGCTAGAACACAGTTAACACCTCTTATTCACTATTATAAACATCTGTATGAATTGGCGAAGGTCCATTTGGGTCTGAGTTATGTCTACTTTTCTTGATCATTATTAGGCACTTAACCCTAACATATCTTTTGAAGCTCAAAGTTCCATGTTCTAATATTGTAGCATGAAAATCCAGTGTTAACATTTTCCCTTTTTTTTAACTGATGGTCTTGTATTTGGATCTAAAAAGAAGCAGTGTGCAAATGTAAACTCCACAACAGGTGAAATGTTGCACTTTCATAGCGCTGATTCAAATGTAAAAAATTCTACAGTACTCTAAATCTGATGTATGTGTTGGCTTAGGTATAGGTGCCGTATTGTGGGAGTCCAAGGACGCAGCAAAATCCACAAATGTATGTTCCTTAGTAGTAATGTCCTGTCTTGGAAGCACATATGTGTGCTCACAGATACTGACAAGTGCAGTTCTATAATGTGGAATCATTTGTCAGGTAGTCATGGAGGTCTTCACAAGGATAAAACAATTTTGTTCCATCATGCTGTTGCACTTTTCTGCATCATTCACTCATGCAGAATTTTTCACTTAGTGGAAAACACTCATGCGCAAATGAAATGCATGGCAGTACTCCTAGAATCCAAGACTTGCCTAAACATTCTGGTATAATCATTTGTTCTTTGTAACTCCATAAACGCCTACCCCAATGGAAGGGAGTTGACTGACACATTTTAAACCTTGCCCTTCGCTGATCATGCTATACACATGTACAAGAGTATCAGTAGAAAGATCATAGCCAAACTTTCCACTTAAAGAGGAACCACAAGTGGTGGCTGCTCATAGCAACAAGAGTATTGATCAATGGCAAAATGGCAGTGAAAGACAGTATGCACCTCTGGGCTGGAGCATGTTTTTTTGATTAAGGGAGGGTCATAGCCTGGAAGAAAAATTGAAGACGTGCTATTCACATGAGACTTTGATGAGCTGGACGGGGTTTTGGCATGATTCAGAGGTAGAAAGCGAAATGTCTAGTGTAGTTGTAGTCATCACAGTTAAATGACTTTTGGCTGCTGAGTTTGTTAGAAATGAAACACCAGTCTTACATGTGCATTCAATTTATGGCAATGCTATTACACAGGGTATGAGCCGTGGCATTCCTATCCAATGGATTTCGCTGTTGCTATCTTGGCACTTCCTGGGTTTTGATATTAGTTATTTTCAGCATCAATGTTTTCTACGTTCATTTTTTTTTATGATGACTGAAACAAATGGGCTAAAGTACGTCTTCGTATATTGCTTCTCCTGTTTACTGTAAGATTCTTAGAAATGACTACAATCACATGTTGATTTCAGTGAAAATTAATTCATTTTTTGCATTTTGTCCTACAATCCCTGAAAGATCTTGGTACTTGTTAAGACTCTGACAATTTCAAACTTTTTCCTCACAGAACTTCACGAATATCGAAACTTTTAGCAACGTTGGGAAGTTTAATTTATGAAAATTAATTGGGAAAACACTTGAAGAGGGTGAATAGTTCTGTAGACAATGTTTTTTTTAAATCATTTTTATTTTGAAAGGCACAATCAATTTATCTCAATACGCATTATAATTGAATGATCTGTTCCATTTATACTCATACACTGTTAGAAATCGTCTATATACAGCACAAAAAAAACATTCTGCTCAAGTTTTGGTTTATACAGCATTACCTTCAGCAATATTATCCCCTCTAATGATTCACATTCTGGAGGTATTGATGGCAGTTCGCAAATATCTCCCCAAAAGGTATTCCATTTCCCCCATTTATTTTGTGGCATCCCCTATGCACATACACCGTCTTCTCCGCCACCATAACTGTATCCATATCTTTACACCATTCTGCTAGGGTAGAGGTGGCTGTTCCACCCCAGTGGCTGGTGATGTTTCTCTTAGCAATCATGATACCCAAAGTGGCCCAGGTCTGTTGTATTAAATTTAAATCTGTTGCATCCCAGGTATTAAGTAGACAGCATTTGGGCTCCCTGGGAACTAAGTTTCCACTCACTCTCGTGATCAGGGACATGACTGACTCCCTGTGCACTACCACCATGGGACATGCCCAGATAGTATGAAAGAATGTGCCGACCTCCCCACAGTATCTTAACATAGCAGGTTGTTGATTTTACCAATTTTGCAGAGGGTAGTTCTATTCTACTAAATTCTATGAAGAATTTTAGTTGCATTAAACGCAGTTTGGATGTGATCACTAACTCTAGTGGGGGGTGTGGGATTGGCGGCACCGACCCAGATAAGTGCCACTGGACTTGATGAAACTCGAAGTAGGGATATGGCCCAGGGAGTGGCCAAAAATTGTGCTGGTTATGCGTGTACTGACTATCTGCAAGTCTCTCATCCTCCGTCAGGTCTAGGGAGTCTTCTCCGCAACCAAGTATAGGCTCCCAAGGGATGGGTTGGCTGGCAAATGTGGTCCAACCAGGTGTCCAGAGTCTGCCTTTCCAAGAGCTCACACAAAGGGTACCAATGGCCGAACGAGTCCAACATAGAGACGGTTCCAGACCCTCACATCATGTGATTACCAAGCCAGCCCACGATATTTTAGATTTACCACCGGCGGCTTGTCCCCTCGTTGTGGTCCTGGCTGGTGTTCCTTCGTTAAGAACTGACCAAACTGAATCTTGGGCACAATTGGGGAACAAAACAGCTAATTGGTAAACAGACACAAAGGTTTTAGGGCAGCCATGTTTAACAACATTAAAATGGTGAGTAGAGTTGCGTGGGTGGGGCAGTCCCCAAAAAATATAGGGAGGATTGTGTGGTTGTTAATTTTCGGTGCCCATCTGTTGCTCAAATGATCCTAAAGGCCGAGGATCATTGTCCATTATCTGCTACTTCTATTTGGGCACTGTCACTTGGCTATTTTTACAAACCCTCCCCGAGAATCTTGAATGAGACAGTCTAATTTATTCTGCAAGTAAACAGGTTTGAGGCTTTGTCCGGTCTAGACACCCAAGACTGACTAACTACCACTAATACAGCTTTAGTGGATACATTAAACTTAGGGGCAATGACAGAGGAAGCTATTTCAATTTCTCTCCTTAGCGTATCACCTGTATTCCTTCCCCCCCCCCCGGCTCCAGAGCATAGTCCCATATTCGTTGACTCCCACAATCCTCATTCGTTCGGGTGCATATCCAAGGATGCTTTTTTTGAAGTTTTATCTTGGAATATAGCAGGTCTCAATACCAGAAGGGGAGATAGTAATTGGGAGCAGTTTCTCGCTGGCTTTCATATTATAGTCCTCCAGGAAACATGGGATTCTAAAGAATCCTATTTCCTGGATGGATTATTAATGTTTTGCAAACATGCCACATCATTCCGTATGGGAAGAGCTAGTGGGGGGCTCTTGTTGTTACTTAACCTCAAGGTAACATATAAAGTTAAGCAAATAGACTCATGCTCACCCAACATTTTGGCAGTTGAACTAACAGGGAAGAATTTACCGACCCTGTTAGTGATTAACTATTATAATTCTTTTATGAGAGGTGACGATTTAGAGCACTTAAGATCCCTCACTACCATTTTGGCTGATTATGAGTCTAAGGTTGACATGCACTACCACATACTAGTCCTGGGAGATTTTAATATTCATGTTTGTCCCACTAATTGTTTATTAAAAATAGATGAGGAGTATGGCCCGCAGGGGCTAATGCACTTTGAACATACAAAAATCAAGCCAGAACAGGGGATTAAGGCTACTATGCCCGCACTGGTGACAAAATCCCTAGTGTATGTGTGTGTCCAGGTGCAGGTAGTCTGGGATACAATCCCCTAGATCCCAATTTTCGAAAAACAAGAATCTTGTTTTACAAATCAAAGTTTGCTCAAATTGACCCCGCACACTTAAACAATAAATGTTACAATGTCATTAATGTTATTCACAACGATCCAATATCTTTTCAGTCATTCTCCCAAGAATTCCAAAGTCAGGTTTTCTTCAGTAGAAAATTCTTTATTCTCAAGAAACTTTTAAGATCAATAGCCAACGCGTTTCGTCCGTGACCGGACTTCTTCAGGGCTTATTTAGAATTCTCTATTTTATGATGCTTCACAATGGTCTTCTAGCTCGAGGTATAAATATTTTCCATATGTCTAAAGATTATCGTAATCTCGAAGTCAATCAAGTTTCAGTATATATTTTGAGAGGTTAGAGTTTTAGTGAAAGCCGCAAGTAAAGTGTCGGCGTTCCGTAAAGCATGCGGTCGTCTGGAACCAGACATGAACCAGACGACCGCATGCTTTACGGAACGCCGACACTTTACTTGCGGCTTTCACTAAAACTCTAACCTCTCAAAATGTATACTGAAACTTGATTGACTTCGAGATTACGATAATCTTTAGACATATGGAAAATATTTATACCTCGAGCTAGAAGACCATTGTGAAGCATCATAAAATAGAGAATTCTAAATAAGCCCTGAAGAAGTCCGGTCACGGACGAAACGCGTTGGCTATTGATCTTAAAAGTTTCTTGAGAATAAAGAATTTTCTACTGAAGAAAACCTGACTTTGGAATTCTTGGGAGAATGACTGAAAAGATATTGGATCGTTGTGAATAACATTAATGACATTGTAACATTTATTGTTTAAGTGTGCGGGGTCAATTTGAGCACACTTTGAACATACCCCTTCGGGGACCTTTCTAGAGAGTCTTTTATCAGACCATAACTTGATCTGCCCAACTCAGCAGTACATCCCATCTCCCATACCCACATATATTGGTCAAGGCCACCATATTACCATTGACTATATCTTAGTCTCGGGCTCTATGGCGGACTTGCTAGGCATGTTTTGTGTAACATACAATTGCCTAAGCGATCATAATCCACTGACACTGGATCTTAATATTTGTGCTACTGACAAAACTAGACCCATGGCTCACATAAGTAATACTAATATTGCCCCAAAAGATCAAGCACACAGGTTAAAATGGGATCTAATTACCCCGTATTAGAAGGGCAATATTTTATGGGATCCAGTTTATCAGCCCTTGGACCGTAGCTACAAACAAAAAAGATACACTGTTCCCCAGAAAGGACAAGAAACCGGCGTAACCAAGCGGAAAAGATAGGGTAGGGGGAGAAGGGGGGAATCCCCCTTTCGGAACTAAAACCCTCAGGCACCCGGCAAGCTAGGTGTCATGCTTCATCATCTGGGTTCTGCTCCTCGTCAGACTGGCGCTGCAATGTCTGACGGGCACCCGTAAAGGGCTCTTTATCGAAGATCTTTTGTTCCTGCCAGTTGGTGCATGTGGGTATGAGGGCTTTAGGTGGAGTGTAGACGGGAAGTGGTGAAAAATTAAAAAAGGTTGGTGAGTTCACGACAATTTTTATTGGTGTGGTACACTACCTTGATAAAAACAGTGAGGTGACAGAGCATGCTGGTGTGAAGATCCAGTGGTGTCTATCTTACCTAAAGGTCGACATGGACATTTTTCATGCTAATGAAGCAATTCGTCAGGACCTACAATTAAAAATAGAAATGAGTTCTACACGGTCGAGATGGGGAATACTAACTTCCTCTGGAAGTAGGACTACAGGCCAGAGGGTCCTGCTCAGTCCAATTGGGACCTAAGAGAGGGCGACAAATGAAAACAGTAAATCCAAAGAAACGCTCTTATAGAAGACTTAGGTCACAACCGCCTGGTTTACACTGTCTATGGCTCCAGGTCGGGGGTGTGTGGATACCCCAACCTATGCCGTCAAATATATAGAAGAATAAGAGTGATAAAAACAATGCTGCAGACTATGGGAGACTTAAGCAGAGGCTAAGGTATGTTGCTACGGATAACCGTGTCACAAGAGTGCACTACGATGTAAATACTGTACAAACAGATTAAAATGGGAGTTAACAATAACATCCTGTATTACAATGCCTCACCCTATTGAGACCGACAATGGCATCTCCGGTCTTCTCTGGCAAATATGGCACCAGTAGTTGGTACCCTAGAGTGAAAGGGGAGACAACGTAACGCAGAGCAGTAACGGGGATCCACAAACTAATCAGCAGGCCCCCGGATCAAGGGCCAAAATGTGAGACCCACGCGTCGGATCAATTATTTTCACAAGCCGCTTAGTCAGGAGACTGACGGATCACTTGCCAGCCATGTGTTCTAGGAGGATGTGCGCGGCCACGGGTATCCCCGCGCCACACAACCCCACAAACCCTGAACGGTCAGTGAACTGGCGGCGCCGGGTACACCGAAGATCACACTGTCTACCACAGGCGCATCACAGAAGACAATAGTTCCCTGGTCATGCGGTATGGAGGGAATAAAGGAGGCCCGCAAAATGGAGGCAATCAGAGTGGCGCCCAGGATGCTGAGAGCCTGCGATTGATAAAGCTCCTCAAGTGAGATCAGCCATCGTGGAGCCTCTTACCTCTCTGGAGTACGGATCATGCCGTTACACCTACCAACAACGTCTGGGTCAGAGAGAAGCCGGGACACCGATATGTGTGGAAATGGTGCTTTTAATTTCATGGTGCCGGCTGTCTCGAGGGGACCCGCGTGACGTGAGGGGCAGGCCACAGGGGACGCATCTATGTGTGGGCGTGGTTCGCGTATGCGTCACTCCTAATGGAGTTCTACGGGTAGTTCGCCCCACCACGGCAGCCATCTTGGAGCGTATGGCCATAATGTGAAAAATTAGCCAAACTGCCTTAAATGGCGTCAAACAAATGTAAAGGCATGGTGGGTATACTGGAAAACCAGCAGAATGGAGGGGCAAAGAAACCGGATGGTTTATGACAGAAAAGTGGGAAGTCAAATCCTAGTCATGCTCCCCCAAGGAATCGATTTGTTTAGGCCATTAGTATCAGTACCCAACCGATGCACCCACCTCTGTTCTATCCTAAACAGAGCCTGTTGGGTAATCTGTTGGTGTGCTTCCAGAATTGTCCACCTTAGACTGTCTGCTGGATGATTCATTTGCATGTAATGACTGTACAGTCTGGTGTGTGTCTTATGGCATCTGATGTTGCTCCTGTGTTCAGTGACGCGCAACTTTATCTGTCTCATGGTCATACCAATGTACTTTTTCCCGCAAGGGCAGGTGAGAAGGTAAATGCATCTCGCAGTGTTGCAGTTTTTGTGACGCATCTGTTTCCATGTGAAGGTTTCAGTAAGCTTCAGCTTTTTGCTAGGGCTAGTCTGACTGCATATCATGCACCCACCACAGGGAAAATGGCCCATCACCGGAGGGAGATTCCAGAGTGTCCTCTGAGTGATTCCCTCTTTTTTTCCTAGGCCTGGTGTGTATCAGCTGATCTTTAAGATTAGCGGTGCGCTTAAAAACTAACCTAGGCCGCGGGAGGGAGAGGTCGCCAGAACTGTTGATATCCCAAGGTTTGATTATTGTTTTTTTTATATGTGTCGAATTCCTCGTGAAGGAAGTCACACAGGTGATTATTTCGGACTGCTCCTTAGTCCTTGTCTCTAAGAGAACTTCTCTGGGATTGTTCATCGCCCTTTTGTAAGAGTTGTTTATCTGTCTCTGTGGGTATCCCCTGTCATGGAGCTTGTGCTTGAGTGCTCTGGCTTCTGTCTTGAAATCAGTCCTAGACGAACAGTTTTTGCGGGTGGTGGCTGTTATAAAGAAGGAGACTGTTTCTGTCCGTCTCTTTCCTGTATAAGTTAGTGTTCAGCCCACTATCCGTGAGCCAGATTCTAAGGTCTAGGAATGGGATGTCAGTTTGTGAAATGGTACTGGTGAACCTCAGAAAAGGGTCCTGTGCATTAATCCAGTGACAGAATGCTTGACATGTGGCGGTGTCCCCCTTCCACAGTATCAGAATATCGTCAATGTATCTGCGCCAGATGGTGAGGCTTTCTTTAAATGGGTTTTAGTCACCCCAGATGATGGCCTCCTCAAAAACTGCCATGTATTTACAGGCCAGGCTAGGGGCGAAGGTGCTGCCCATCAAGGTACCCTGTATTTGATGGTAAATCTGGGTCTCATATTCAAAGGAATTTTGAGTGAGTGCGATCGTGGCACATTGAATGATGAAAGAGATTGGTGTGGTGGAGCGCCAGTTCTCCTTACGTAGGGTCATCTCCACAGCTTCTAAGGTTTTTTGTTGTGGGATACTGGTATAAAGTGCTTCCACGTCGAGGGTGACAAGCAACTCCACCCCCTCTCTACCCTCGATGTTGTCAATCAGGCACAGGACATCTCTAGTGTCCTGTAGAAAGGATGGAATTTTCTTTACCAAAGGTTGCAAAAATTTGTCAACAAACTTAGACAGGGGTTCAAGTAGAGATCCAATGCCGGAGACAATAGGTCTCCCAGGTACAGGTGTTGTTCCATTGTGGATCTTTGGTTAGGTATAGAAGTATGGGATCTGCGGTTTTTCGGACACCAGGAAAGCGGCCTCATTTTTGCTGATCCATCCATTCGTCTCACCTTCCATCACTAGTGATGTAATGAGGGCAGAGATTCTGGGTGTTGGATCTGTAGCAAGGGTCGTATAGTGTTGTGTGTTGGAGAGTTGACGTTTGAATTCGTTGTCATAATCCACAACTGTCTGGATCAAGGTGGCTCCCCCCTTATCCGCCTGTTTTATGATAATAGTGGTGTCATTAGAGAGTGAGTTCAATAGCTTCTCTTTCAATTTTGCTCAGATTGTGGAAAGTGGGGGTTCTAGGTCTATTATTCAGACCCTTTAGTACAGCACCCTCAAATGCCAGTATCTCAGGTGGCACCAAGTTGTTGGTAGGCATAAAGGTGGACGGTTTGCGTAGCCCTGTGTCATCATTCTCAGATTCTGGTGAGTCTTGAAAAAATGCTTTGGGACGCACCTTTCTGAAAAATTGTTTCAGTTCACAAGTCTCAGTAAATTCATCTGGTGTGGGGGTGAGGACAAACCCCAGACCCGTCTCCAGGATAGTTTTTTCAGTTTCAGTCAAGGTTCTGTCGGACAGGTTGACCACTAGGCTTTCTTTCCCCTGGTTGCACTCCGAGTTTCCACTGTGGGAGTGGTGGACTGGTCCTGCCATTGCACGCCCTTCTGTCCTCCTCTTCTGCGCCTCACCAACCTTTTTTAATTTTTCACCACTTCACGTCTACACTCCACCTAAAGCCCTCATACCCACATGCACCAACTGGCAGGAACAAAAGATCTCCGATAAAGAGCCCCTTTACGGGTGCCCGTCAGACATTGCAGCACCAGTCTGACGAGGAGCAGAACCCAGATGATGAAGCATGACACCTAGCTTGCGGGGTGTCTGAGTGTTTTAGTTCCGAAAGGGGGATTCCCCCCTTCTCCCCCCTACCCTATCTTTTCCGCTTGGTTACGCCGGTTTCTTGTCTTTTCTGGGGAACAGTGTATCTTTTTTGTTTGTACCTAATTACCCCGGACAGTTTTATTAAAAATATAATCGGAGCATGTGCAGTGGAGTTTGGTATCTGTACTGATCAGAACTCCGACCCATCATTAGTCCTGGGTGCATTTGATCGAATCACGAAACAAGTGGCGGCTAACCTGACAGTGCCCTGTTAAAATCTAGGCCTTTAAAACATAAAAAATTGTTTGATGATACCTGCATAAGAGACCATAAAGCGCTCATGGATGAGCTCAATGGGAAACCAAGATCTGCAGACAGGGTTAAGGATGCCAGGAAGGTATATAAAGCCGCCATGGGGAGTAGGAAGAAACACTTAAGAGAGATGGCAGGGGAAGAGCTTAGCCAAGTAAGTGTCTTATCAAACAGTACTAGATTTTGGAGTGTGGTGAATAGTCCCACTTTTTATGAATCATCCAACTCCCTCCAAGATTTTCTCATTCCCCCTGAGAAATGGGTTCAACATTTTGGTGGTGTTTATAGTGATGTTAGTCATGGATCTTCGCTTTGGACAGTGGACAGTGGCTATGTTTCGACTCCTTTGTCCTTTACTGAGGACAAAGTTATTGAGGCTATTGGGACAACATAAAGGGGGAAAGCCCCAGGCCCCGATGGCGTACCGGATGACCTTTATAAAGCAGATCCTATCCTATCTCGTTGGTCACGCAGCGTGTGCATAAAAGGAACACTTTAGCTCGAGCCTCGGGGGCTATTGTTGAATTCGCGAAAAGAATCTGCTCAAACCGCTCCCGGCACTCATGAAAATTTACAAGGCCAAGTGTCTCCCAATGGTGACTTATAGGAGTGATATATGGGGATATATAGAGACGAGTGAAATCCAGGCAGTTGAGAATAGCTTTTTTTGTAGATTACTGTCGGTTTCGGTCTCTACCCCTGTTTTTAACATTCACGAGGATCTTGGAGCTGGCTTTATTTTGGACCAGATTGCGGGTGCCCCCATAACGTGCTGGCTGAGAATTTGGGCCCAACCGTCCCCCAATTTAAATCAGCTGATTATATAAGACTGCATTCCACTAGACAAGGGTCTAGACATACCATGGATACGTTATATCAAGTCTCAGATGGAATCTTTTGGCTGTCCTGAGTTATTCTCAAGCCCCAGAGCTCTGGGCAAATCAGCCATTAGAGACCTGAAGCGGCAGTTTTTGGATAGATCAATGCTGATTTGGGAGGAAAAGGAATTAGTTAAACCTAGAGTGAGAAGTTTTGTCACATTGAGCTCAGGTAGACAGTTGCAACCATATTTAACATATATAAATAATTCTTATCACTAATTTATTTTAATCAGATCCAAGCACAATATGGTTCCCTGGCTACTAGCTTTCCCGAAAGGGTTTTTTAAAGAAGGATCGTTAAGTCCATGTCCTTGTGACAACTTCTCTGAACAGAAAACTCTTCACATGATATTTTTCTGTGATTTTTCTGTTTTGTTATGTAGGAAATTTATTATCCCCCTTCTGAAAGGCCAAAATTTTGAGAAAGTTAGACCAGCGCTGGCATAGCTACAAATGTTGGCTTCAACTGTAGTGTGTTTTTGGGTTGCAAGCTACATCATAGGCGCAATCAGGACTAGGAATAGGCTCTTGGTACTATAGAGTGGACTATGCTTTTAAATGATGTTTTTTATCTATTATTATGTGTTTTCTAATAGTATGCTATGTAAATAGTAAATTCTTGATTAGTGTAGAATTTTATTCTATCTATTTATTTACTCCCTGAGGACATATTGTGTTGTGTAGGAGTGCTTAACATATGATGGTTTGTTAAATATTTTGCTGAGGTGTGAAGAATTGGACTACCAAATTATGTATTATTGTACTGTTGAATCATAATGATCCGTGTTATGCACTTTGATGGTTTTAATCTAACCGAATAAAGTTAAATTTGACTTTGACACTACCTCTCTGGCAGATGCGAGCGCCTCCTGCCAATCTGAGTCATCCACCTTGCCCACGTCTGCCTGCCACTTGTCTTTCAATCATTCAATCAATCACTACATTTATAAAGCACGCTACATACCCGTGGCGGTCTCAAGGCGCTGGGGGGGAGGGGGGACGCTACTGGTCGAAGAGCCAGGTCTTGAGGAGTTTTCTGAAGGCCAGCAGGTCCTGAGTCTGTCGTAGGCTGGTGAGGAGAGCATTCCAGGTCTTGGCGGTGGGGTAGGAGAAGGATCTGCTGCAGGCGGTGGTTTTCCGGGTACGAGGAACTGTGGCGAGGGCGAGGTTGGCTGAGCAGAGGTTTCGGGTGGGGGTGTGGAAGCTGAGATGTTTGTTGAGGTATGTGGGTCCGGTGTTGTGTAGGGCTTTGTGTGCGTGGATGAGGAGTTTGAAGGTTATCCTCTTGTTGACGGGGAGCCAGTGCAGGCCTCTCAGGTGGGGGGTGATGTGGCTGCGTCGGGGGGCATCGAGGATCAGTCGTGCCGAGGCGTTCTGGATTCGTTGGAGTCGTGTCAGGAGCTTAAGCTTCATCATCGGGTCTGACATGTTATTAACAATTTTTTTATATGTGAAGGAGATTGCTTGTTTGTCCAATTAGTCCGTTGGTAATCTGTCCTCTAGTGGGGAGTCTTCTGGCAGGGTGGTGTCTGGGGGCATTACCGCTTCAAGAGCGTGTTTAATCTGTTGGTAGCGAAAGTGTTCAGTTGGTGCCAATTTTCATCGTATCTGAAGTTGTGTAAAAGTGATAATTTTTCCCTTAACCCAGAGGTCACCCACCTTCGATATCCCGATAAGGTGGTCCCAGTTGTGGAAGCCCTTACTTTTTTCCAGTCTTCCCAGCCTGTCTGTAACCCATAGGGGTGTTGCCTGTGTTAGTGTGTCGAGCCACCCCAGCTTTTTGTAGACTGGTATCCAAGTCTGGAGTGTATGGTTTGTCGGGCCCATCTTTGGACGGGGTTTGTTGTAAAGTGCTGGATGTAGCCCCGTCGGTCCTAGCTGTAGCCTATTGAGGCCATAGGCAGAGTCCGTGTAAGGGACATGAATCTATTGGTTCATCACTATTTGTTGGGTGGCCCAATAGTAATATTGTATGTTAGGGAGTGCAATGCTCCCATTGTACCAGGAGCGATATAATTTTACCATAGCTATTCAAGCTGGTTTATTGTCCCATAAGAGTTTAGTCACTTCTGCCTTGATGGCCCAAAAGTATGTTTGTGGGACTGGGAAGGGCGTGTTTTGGAGGGCGTAAAGAAACTGGGGGACTGCCATCATTTTAAAAAGGGCCGCTTTCCCTAGGAGCCATGAAGGCAGTGATTGCCAGTGCTTCGTATCTCTTTGCATTCGTTTCGAAGGAGCCTGAAGATTTAGAGTCATGCATAATTCCGGGTCTCGGGTGATGTGGATCCCCAGGTATTTAAAAGTGTCATCCACCACTTTTACTGCGCAGCCAGTCGGGAGAAGTGGAGGAGGTCCCTTCAGGATGTATAGCACTGACTTTGCCCAGTTAATCATATGCCCTGAATAACAGCCATTGGAGCTACAAATATCTAAAAGACAAGCCAGTGAGCTTCTCGGGGAGGCCATGTATAAGAGGATATCGCCCACATATAGTAATATGCGGTCCTCCTGGTCCTCAGTCCATTTAAGACCCCAGATGACTGGGTCTTGACGTACCCAGGCCACAATAGGTTCCAGAACTAAGGCGAAGAGGAGGGGCGATAGCAGGCAGCCCTGTCTTGTGCCAGGCTGTAGTGAAATATCCCTCGATCTACACCCATTGGGCACTACCTGGGCCAATGGATCAGTGTATAATAAATGGACCCAGGAGCAGAATTCGGGTCTGAAGCCTAGTTTGTGTAGAACAGCGAAAAGGAACGGCCACTCGACTGTGTCGAAAGCCATGCGGACATCTAGAGACAGCACTATAGCCTCTTCCTGAATAGTATGACTACGGGCAAGCACATTAGGAAGGCGCCGAAGATTTAATGCTGTGTTTCTCCCGGGCATGAAATTTGGATTGATCCGGTTTTATCATTTTTGCTAGGTGCGGTGTAAGTCTGTTAGCCAAGGCCTTTGCCAATATCTTGGCCTCGGTGTTGATCAGCGATATTGGTCTGTAGGAGGAACAGTCTTCCGCTGGTTTTCTGGGTTTATGGAGGGCCACTATCGTCGCGATCCTCTGGTCATAGGTAAATTCCCCATTTTCCAAACAGTCCTTATACATTGCCCCATATACGATGTGAGTGTTGTCTTGCTATGCTTATACAACTCGATGGGAATACCGTTGGGTCCCAATGCTTTACCATGCTGTAATTTGCCGATTGCCAGCGTGATTTCTTCCATGGAGAGTTCTACCTCTAAGGTCTGAGCCTCTGCTTCCTCCAGTTGAGGAAGCTTAATGTCTTGGAGGAACTCCTCCGCGTCTGTTTGCATGAGCGTTATCGTGGAAACATGGACCTGTTAAAAATGGTCCGCTAGCAAGTCCAGTATGCACTAGGGATCTCAAATTGAATCACCTGTGGGGAGCTGGAGTTCTGTCACCCACCAATCCGCCTTTTCTTTTTTATCGAGCCAGGCCAGGAGTTTTCCGGCCTTGTCCACATTTTCATAAATGGTATGTTGGGTTCTGGAGAGTTGTGTTCTGGCTGCTTCCCGAATAAATTCCCTATACTCCTGTTTCTTTGGCTGCAGTAGGTGGGCATTTGCGTCAGAGGGATTCTGACTGTAGGATCTCTCCAGGTCTTCCGCTTCCTTTTCCAGTGTCACTATAGTTTTGACTTTCTCCCTCTGATGGTGGGTGATTAGTGAGGTGGCTTGCCCGCGAAGCACTGTTTTGTATGCCTCCCAGAGGACGGTTGGGGAGGAGACGAAGGGTACGTTTTCAGTGAAGTTGTGTTCGGTAGTGTCAGTTAGCACCTTCCCTATCTCTGGAGACTTCAAAAAGCCAGGATATATGGGACATATATGGTTCTATGCTGTGGAGTGCCAAGTATAGAGAGTGCTAATAGGGAGTGGTCAGAAATGCCTCTTGGCAAGTGTGTTACTGATTGGAAGTTCCCTAGTTGAGATGCAGGTGCCTGTAAGTAGTCGATTCTAAAGAGGCTGTTGTGCGCCCCCGAGTAGTAAGTGTATAGTTTCATCAAGGGGAAATGGGTGTGCCAAATGTCCACCATACCTATTGTGTCCAGGAAATCAGTCAGTGCCGAGTTTGAGCGGTGTTGTTACCGGGGGGGTGTGCCATCTAGAGTGTCATTCAAAGTGGCGTTGAAGTCGCCACCTATTATTTAAGAGCCATGTGGGAGGCACAGGAGGAAATCGCTAAGTGCTGCGAAAGCTGAGGAGTCGAGCACAGGTGGAATGTATAAAGAGACTATGTTGATTATCCGTCCTTCCCATTGACATGAGATCGCCGCAAAGCGGCCATGGTCGTCTGTGTATGTGTGCTGGACTATGACTGGCTATTGTCTCTTTAGGAAGATTCCCACACCCCTCAAGCCAGACGCTAAATTCTGAATGGACAGCCAATCTAAAATCCCATCTGTCCAGGGCCTTGCAGACTGTCCCCATTAGGTGGGTCTCCTGCAGTAGGGTAATCGCTGGCGCCTTACGTTTCAGATATTGTAGAACTAGCCCCTCTCTAGTTTATCCTGAAGACCATTGACATTCCAGGAGATGAGCGGTAAATGCTGGTTGGAGAATGTCATGGGGATTGTGGGTTCACGTGACTGCGGCATGGGGCCCTTGTGTCGCTTGCACAGTTTCTCTTAGATTGCAGGCAAACATTGCATGAATGGTAGGCATGGTCAGATCATGTGCCAAAGAGCGAATAAAAATGAAAACAATGAAGAAATATGAACTGTCCCAGAACATCCCAACTCCCTCCCCCCTCCCTTGACGTTGAATAGGCTTTAATGAATAATCGATCATGCAGAACCTGTCCCAAAGTAAGTGTTCAGCAGGAGGAGTTATGGATCGCTCTGTTGAGTGATCTCACACGCTGTTCCGACCGGGTCTTCCCCGATGTTGGACCAGGCGCCATCCCTCAAGCCAATCTTGTGTCTCCTCTGGAGTGGTAAAGAATCATGCCTTACCATCTGCCTCACCCTCAATTTTGCTGAGAAGAGCATAGAATAGTTAAGCTCACGGTTTCTAAGTTCTTGTTTCACCACCAGGAAATTCTGCCGTTGTTTGGCCACCGCCGCGGTGTAGTCTGGAAAAAAGGAACTCGTGCTCTGTTGAAATTGGAGTGGCGGCGCCCTCTTACCGTCTGAAGGATAATATCTTGGTAGCGAAAATAAAAAATGTGCACGAGTATAGGCCGCGGAGGCCCCTCAGGTCAGGCTTTACCCCCGGGACACGATGGGCTCGCTAGACCGAAAAGTAATTGGAAAGACCTCTGGGCTGCAGGTGAGTCTTCACGATATCCTCCATGAAGAGATCCAGCGCTGAGCCTCCTGTGTCCTCCTGCACCCCCACCAGGTGCACATTGTTGTGACGGGAGCAGCCTTCATGATCATCCAACTTCGCTGCCATGGCCTTGTTGTCGAGTTCCAAATGTTGCACTTGTTTTTTCAGTACGGCTGTGTGCATTCATGTTGGCTGTTATGGATTCGACCTCTGTTACACGGGAGCTCAATTTTCAAAAATCGGCGCAGATAAGTGAGAGTTAGTGGACACAGTATCAATACGGGACTCCAGAAAGGCATGGACCTTATTTAAGGTGGACATGATGTCTTGCAGTGTGAATTCTATCTCCGGGGTAGTTTCTTTGACAGGGGATGTTCTCAGTTTGGTTGCTCACCTCTTTGTCAGACTTAGAATAAGCGTATTTCTCCAATGTGTTCTGTTGGGTACCTCGTTGGACCCCGCCCCCCATCGTGCCTCGCCCGCCCCCCACATCCACTCCCATGGGCACCAACTGCCCAATGCTTTTTTTCTTGTTAATGATACATTGTTATGTTTGTTTTGGCCATACTGATCATTGGAACCCCTGGTTGTCTATGTTATGATACTGTGTACTTTGATGAAAATGTTCTTATATGAAATCATGCTATTCTGAACCCGTTTTTGGATATCTTTTAAATAAATGCTATTTAATATATCCCAACAGAGAACAACTTTTCTCCTGTGGCCCCAGCTCCCCCTTCACTTCACCTCCGCCCTGATGAAGGTGTAGCCCGGCCCGGGCTATACACCGAAACGCGCGTCGGCGTTTGTTCCACCCTGGAACCCACTAAAAAACCTTTTTGGGATTGTATGCCATCTTCCCCATACTCATCTATGGCTGCTGTGTGAAGCAAAGTGTGAATGACTGAGAATGACTGTTTGTATGCCTGGTGATAGTTCTTGCGGAAACTTGGGCCCTGTTTAGGAAACAACCCTAATGTTTTATTGTATATTTATTTTTGCCATTGTTGCACATATTTTCTTGTATCTAAAAAAAACTAAAAAAGGAAAAAAATGAATCAAACCAACCTATAATAAACTTTTTGATACAATTCTAGTTGTGATGCATTTATGAGATATCCTCGTAGGGTTCAGAGTGACACTTAATTTGGACCTATTATAGGCCAACCTTTTAAACCTTCGGGCAGGTTTTCTTCCTGTTTGATACTTTTTCCCATCTACCTTCCCTTTATTGATGTGGGGTCCCCCGTTCTTCTGAAGAACCAACTGTCCAGAGGCAGTAATCGCCGCCGCCTGACCGTGTTACCCAATGGCGCATGCGTCCTGTCGGTTTTGCTGCTATCTGGTGTGTTTTACTGTAGGTTCAGGAGTGGAGCTGGAGCACATGGCAGGAGTAAGGGCAAGCACGGAACATGAAGCACAGTGATCTTGGGTTGAGCCTCAATTTATGCACACCTGAGGTCTGGGTCCGGCCAGGTAAAGGTCGCGGATATAGATGGCGATGCCTCTCAGATTTCAGGGTCGGATACCAGGCCAGCTCCCTGTTTAATCATAGCGCAGGACCCTTGCCTCCACCATTTAGCAGCACCACAGTTCAAGGGCTCTGCAAGAATCCCCAGTCCGGAGCGATTTGCAGTGCCGGAATTTCCCAGAGGCAATGCCCTGACCGAAACCAGCGTTCATATCCCCTGCCGGGCGCCTAGATGGTTCACTACAGCATCACACCGAGAAGGAATCTGCCCTACGCCCGAGCAGAGTTTGATGTTTTAGGCAGCATCCACTACAGCGTTAAAATGGCGCCCATGGAGTGGATACTACCTGAGGGGAGGCACAGTGCTTAGCCAGTCTTCACCACAATAGGACATAGCCGGTCGATGGAATCCCCTCCCTCTCAGCTCCTCAGGGGGTCCGAATGCACAGTCAAGGCTGCAGTTGCTCTTAGGGAGGTCCTGGAGGGTGAGTGCATATGTGCGTGTAAGAGCCCAGGGCACACTTGGTCAGGGAGCACCGTTGGGCCTACGCCTGCACATGGTGGCGCCGGATGTCTCACCTAAGCCAGTCCCCTGTCTCGGCGTGAAGTTAGGCCACAAGGGGTTTTGTGCGGCCACAGATAGCGGGGAAGGTGCCAGGAGCCAGGCAAGTTGTTTTTTGAGAGCTGGCAGAGTTTCACTGGGCCTGCGCCTGCACACGGCGGCGCCAGATGTCAGACCTATATCAGTGCCGACTTTGGTGCGAAGTTAGGTTGCAAGGGGTTTCGTGCAGCCACAGGTAGCGGGGGGAGGTGCCAGGAGCCGGGCAAGTCATTTTTCAGGTGCAGGGAGAGTTTCGACACACCAGCAGGCTAGTTTCAGTGGGTAAGGTGTGGATTAATGTGTCGGATTTATGTTGTTTTTTCCCCCAGAGGTTCTGAGCTCTACAAGGCGGCGGCCATTTCTTTCGGCAGCCGAACACGTTCTCGTAGACAATGTTTCTGTAAAATATTTTGTAAAGGTTATGAAACTGTGCAGCCCTTGCAAAATGGGAAGCTAGTGACTTTGTGAAATGTAACGGGTGAAATTTTAATTGCTATCATTCCCACTATAATTGAAAGTTCCATCCAAAAAGTAGACGAGAGAGCAGTACCAATTATAGCTATCACGTCTCGTAATTAAATCTAGTGCATGAGGAACCATGAGGACTATTCTTAGAACTTTAAAACTTCTTTCTTTGGTGATGAAGAAAGAATTGGCAGCTACCAGACATGTAAGAAAAGCAGACTCCTCAAGCCTTAAGAATTATTCATATATATGCTGTTATGAGTGTCTTCAAGTAAAAAAGGCACACAAGACCTGAATTGGGAATTATTGGGTTCTCTTTCATAACTGTGAGCTACATTTAGACCTTGCCACAAACAATAAACTAGGTACAAATGACCATAGGCCCAATGCACAAATGTTACTTTGCATGATCTTCTACAACACCTAGGAGTAAATCTCCATTTTATTGCTATTCTGCATTTACAAGTGAAAATGTATACCTATGTGTATACCTAAGAGTCTTCATCACCTCAAATGGAGCTGGGGGGAACCTCCAATAACAGAATTTACTACTGTAAAGTTATTACTATATTACTAGTATGTTTATGATCGTATTTAACGTCATGCTTTTTTGGTGAAAATGTCACCAAGCAGTCTTGTGCCGGGAGGTAACAATGTCTGAAACTACATTGGGGCAGTTGTAATGCATGTTGAGGCAAATGAAAAATAAATGGCAGGATGAGGTGAAGCGAGTGAAGGAGAAGTTCTCCAGATTATATGTGGCAACAACTGATCCTGGAGGCCGACCTGTGTTCCGTCTCTGTCTCATCACTATGTAAGAGTATTTCCTCTCTACAATGTGCTATGACCTGCAATATAGTCTACCTGGTGCAGACAACTCTAAAGTAAGGCAGTTTAAGAACTACATTATTTTCCTATGAATTATCCTGCAACCACACATGCGACTATATCCTTGCCCCAATCTGCACTGTTATGCAGACATAAAAAACCACATATCCATCATACACAGACCCTAACACTCACCCTTAAATACTCTAGTGTTTACATTTTAGGTTTCTTCTAAGGCAATCACAATTACAAGTAATTTGGTTGCTACAACTGGGGCAGTAGTAATGTCAAATGCAACAGTGTGATGCCTCTAACCAAAGCATTCCTACAACACACAAAGATATGTCACTCGCCTATCAGTGTCTCTAACTCACTATAAGGGATTTGGATACCTTTGTTTGTCAAACCATTACACATTTTTACTGTTTTATTTTGCTGAGCTATTTTACTTAACTATAATTTATTTTGTCATGGTTGTTAACAAAAATATACTTTCCCACTTCCTGTTTTAATCCACATTTAAGAGCCTGTGTTGATTTTATATTCACCACCTGTCATCACCTCAACTTCTGCACAAAAACTGGCTATGGCTCCACACAGCAGATAGATAGTAGAGACTGATAAGTATATAGTCTGCTTATCTGGTTTTGGGTCAATCATATATCTCTCTTAATAAGTAACGGAATTATGTCTACTGTAACACATCTTTATATCCACCCTCTTCCCATTTTATGTATTTATTGACTGCAATATCCTTTTACAATTGTCTTAATATTATAATAAACCATTATAAAAGCAGCACAATTTCTTTTAGCCCTGTTGGTAACATCCAGTTGAGGACCCCTTTTGTTTGCTTTACTGTGTGTCCATTAGATTGTTATAACATGAGAAAGTATATTTTGTATGTCTTATTACTCTCTTTATGCCTCTCCTGTCAGCTACAGTGAGACTACAGAACCTGTTGTATTGCGACCAGCACAGCAGATGACTTCAGAGTTCATCCTGGCAGCAGCAATTTGTTCCTCAACCATCTGTCAATCAGGTAAGTCTGTGAACGTCTAACATCTATGTCTCATCATTTGTGCTTCCTTAGCATATGTTGTTTCAAATATCTGCTTTTCATTTTTTATTTATTTGCTATGGATTGTTGGTTGTCTTTCATGTATGTCTCTTTGCAATACCATAATTTGTGACAAGGGCCAGCTTTATCCTTTGATTCATAACTCTTTTACTTAGATTGGATCGGAAGATACCTTAATAACACAGTCTTCAAGGGCACTAGGTCAGTAGCGGATGTCAAGACGTCTATTTACAAAGTAAATATTTGTAGCAGGTGCAGTGAGTTGCCATATGATATATATAGTATATATGTGCACAGATCACCCTTAAGTTCATATATTCCAGTATTCTCCCATGCCACTAAGTTTAAGTTAAAATAATACTTTCTGAAATGTATTGTTAATCAAGCATGCTGAAGTACAAGCTTTATGCTCTTGCATGTATTTGGAAACTAAGGGCCCGAGTCCAATCTCCTAGGGAAAGCATCCCGACCGAAACAGATCTGGAATGCTTTCCAGACGATTCAGTGCGCTGGAGTCCGACCGAGTGAGTACGATGCAACTGAAAGCTAATGGATTTGATTCGCTCGGACTCCCATTGAACTCTATTGGAGCCGGTATACTGGACGCGTACACAGGCTCCCATAGCAAAAAGGGGTGGTTAGGGAAAAGCGCACACCCATCCGCCACACTGTGTATGCTTGGATCGGGTGGACACATGGGTCTAGGTGAAGGGGTGCCTGATATGGGCCCCCGAAGAACGATTCCGTATTTTGAAGACTGTCCGAATCCTTCATCGTACTTGCTTGCTTGTAAACAGAGTCCGAAGAGCTGTACAAATCGACTCCGCACGAATCATACAGACTGGATCGGGTTCGTAAACGATTCAGTCAAAGCGGAAGTAATATTTACATCATACTTGGTTGTTCGGAATGAGGGACGATTCGGTCGGGGACAAGGGCTCCATCACGGTTTGGCAATTCTGTACACGATTCGGACTCCTTCCTTACGAGCTCGGAATCAGGTCCTAAGTCTGACAATGATTCTGCTCCAAACACAAGAAGAAGACTGTGGGCAAACTGCAGGAGATAATCATCCTTCTCCAAGCAGCTATCTTAGCACCGCCACTGCAGAAGAAGAAGAGTAGGAAGAGCAGGAGGTGGTGGAGCAGGAGAGAAGGAAGAGAAAGTGGAGAAGCCATGAAACAGACACCATCAGCCTAGACCACCTCACAGCCAGCCAGCAGCCTTCCTCCAAATCTTTTCCTGAAGATTGCTTGTTCCTATCCTCCAGCATGAAGCCACAGACTCACATCCACACAGCCCTTAACCTAATGGTACCTGATGTGACTCCCCTATACACTCCATTTGTGCATCTCTGGTCCTCTTGTCTTCATCTGAGGCAGAGGAGACCGCTGGTGAGGAGGAGCCCTCCTGCTTGATCAATCTATAGCCCAGATGACAACCCTCTCTGTGGGGGACAACATGCTGGCCATGTCTGATGGCCATGCATGTTGGTGGATGGGGTGGTTGGCATTGACCAAATCTTGTCGTTTGGCATGGTTTGTTTTTATAAGAGTAGTCCACTGTATTGGGGAACATCAGCGACATGGGGATGACTCTATGTGAGACCTTTGGTTCCACATTAAAGTAATTCCTCGGCAGGTTAGCAAGCAGACCGTTCGGTGCATTGGATAGCTTTGTCAAATAATACCAAGTCATGGCAAAATGCACTGTGAACATCTTTTTTTGAAGGCAAGAGAGTAAGGAACCATGAAGATAATAGAAGCAAAAACAAAAAAGTGCCAGTGTCATTGTGCATGGCTAAGGCAGGCAACAGTTTCAACTGAGGCACAACAACCTATAAAGGTCCAGACCACCTACAACCTAGATTTGAATCCGTTGCAAAATCCACTAACCCAACACCTCTACCTTAGCAATCACAAACTAAACCACCATCAAAAGCACCACCAATAGTAACCTTACTTACATAACCAACAGTAGAATCAATATATCAATATTGCCTAGCTGGAAATGTGGATGACCCAATGCTTAATTAGTAAAAGAATAAATTCCAGGACCAACGTTCTGCTCACAATGGGAGGCAATATTGAATAACTGGGGTGCCGAATATCAAGGTTACGTAATCTTGTTTTCAGCTCATGCCTCTTTCATCCAGCACCAGACACTCCCTGGCCCTTACCTCACCTTTCAGGATCTTTTTCATCCCTGATTTCTTTCTTTGTCCCTGTTTTCCTTTTTACTCTTCCTCCTTCTTTTCCCTTTTTGTGTTGTTCTTTGAGGAGGTAAAACACATTCTGAAACCCAAACCTGAATGCTAGCCGGCTGAACCTGCAAGCCAAAGGCCTAAATTAGGCACTTGGATGATCCCCCCACAGGATGTTAAAGTCATTCAACAATTCACTTCACTACTCCCTTAACCCACCACACTCTTAAATATGCATTTAAACTTACTTTTGGCTGTAACATTTACAACATGTGAGCACTTTCGAAAATAAAACTTTATAACATGTAATTTGAAGTTGTGTAAGGTTTAATGTGTGGGTTGCCTTATACAGTGCTTATACTGGTGATATTTATGAAGTGATTTTATAACTACATCTACACACCTATACACTTGACAAGAATGCCAGACAACTGCATATTAGTACTTTAACACTTCTCTCTTCAAAAAAATCAACAATACACCAAAGTATTTTCTTTTAAATTGTATGTTTTATGATATCAAAACATATATTCTTTAAAATCTTAATGAATTGAAGAAGAATACATTGCTAAAGACTAGCTTTCCTTTGGCTAAATTAGCTTGAGACTCAAATTTCTCTCTTTAGCAGTGGAAGTGTAGAAAAGCAGACTAAGAAATATTGAATTTGAAGGCTTTTGGAGGGCACCTACTGATTTCCTTAAATGATGCCCCATTGTATTATTGGCGATATATTGGTTCAGTTTTGCCATTCATGAGTGATGTTACCCCCTGCGTGTAACTTCACTTGAGAATTCTTACATTACTGAAATAATATCACTACTGATACTGACTGTACTGACGAGTGAGAAATGTTTGAATGAAAAGCATGGCTATAATATTTTAAAAAAACAACGCTTATTTTTTCACGCATCACACTTTTTAAATTGAATAATATAAATCAAAATAAGACACCTGCACAGAATATACAGCAAGTGTCAAAATTTAAAGTATCTCTAATAAAAAGTGTGTAGTCCATTTTCAAAGGCGCGCGGCTGGACTATGCACACATTGAAACATAAAGTAGGTACATTATGAAGGTTATAAATACATACCTGACTTAAAGTTACAAAATATCCAATCCATAGCATTCCTGTGAACTAATCAGAGGTTATAGTTTCAATCAGTGACAGTATAGCTTAATTGACAGGAGTTAATCATTATTTAAAAACAGTTTTTTCAATAAAATAAAAAATTTACTGACAAGTAGACCAATCACACCAATAATGATGTGTTAGGGTTGTAAATCTGAAGCTTGCCATATAAGACCTGACAGAAACTAATTAGAACAATTTGAGAAAAGTTCAAGGTTGCATTGTCCATAAACATGGCATCAAATTGTGCCCCTGAAATAATGTTTCAAACACTATGGTCTATACCATAGTGCTCTAAGTTGTGCAGCGATCTATAAAAAAAAGTCAATTTCTACAAAGTGATTGAGTTCTCCAGAAGATGGAATGCCAAATTACTCAGAGCTCGGAGGACAAAATAAATAGGACGAACCATAAAAGGCCCTTCTCGCAATCAGAGTTCACTGCACAGAAGCTGGAATGCAGGCATATACTCAGTTAAAGTAACCTGTGAATGACTCCCATTTGGATCAGTTAGATTAAATATGTCTCTCGGATCACTTCAAAAGTCTTGCAAAAATTCGGTTATTTTGAACCAACATCAGATACCTAATCAATAGACAATGGATGCCTTCAAGTTGGGAAATCTCCGATATGTTTGCACTTGTTGATTACAACTATTATGCCGCCCATCAGGAATGTATGTTTTAAAATACATATGGTGGAGGTGGTTGGCAAAGGACTTTGCTGATCTAGACAAACTCAATAAAAATGCACAATTTAGGTCTGTGTTTTCTCTTCGAAACCTGGCGTTGATTTAAGAGTTGTTTGTTTACAAACTGAGAAAGTATTGAATTTCCCCCATGTAAATGTAATTTATTATCACGAGACCTTCAACACACAAGGTTCTCAAAATGTTTCCAGTTTCTGATTTTATTTTTGCAGTCGTGTTGTTTTGATTTCCCTCCCAGCCACTATGTAAAAAGTTTGATGCTTTTTTGGCACTAAAGCTAATGAATGCTGTCACCTCCTTCGTTTTGCAACTGTTCTTTCTCAAGACACAGAAGGCGTAGTTGCAGAGTGGTATACCAGGCTGCATAGCAACATAGACAAGGAAGGGTACTAGAAGCAGCCATACAATGACTTCCCATTTTTTGTGACCCAGTCTTTGGCTGCTCACATTAGCATACTTCACATTTAGATGAACAGGGCACAGGTCCCTGTATCGCTTTACTCCTCAGGATTTCCATGTCATGATATAATGCTATGGTGTTACGCAGTGTCATCTTAAGGCTTTTTGGGGTCCCGGGCAAGACATAGGCTCTCATTACGATGGCAGTCGGATGGGGGTCCAACCACCATCACTGGGGGCAGGTCTATCCGACAATGAGTCTGCTGTCCCACCTGCACAATTAGGATAGGCCTTCCAGAACGCCGGTTGGAATGTGCCATTTTGTAGTGCATCTTGGGCTGTGGCCCAGGGAAAGCCTGCAGCACAAGCCGCAGTTCACACCATGTGGTGCCTGACACACGGTACATGGATGTTTGGGGGGGCATCACATGTGCCCCTAGGCCACTTAGTAGTGGCCCACGGGGGATGGGGTCCCTGCTTGGGGCCCCCAAATTCCCTTTCCAATAGCCTTTTCATAGCGGTAGGACTGCCATGAAAAGGCTGTGGGAAAGGGACATCCCAATCCCTACAGATGTGCCTGTGCAGGCACCGTCTCCATTGTAGAGATTAGTGTCTGACCGCTGCCCCGATGGGTTCCTTGAGCCTATCGGAGGTGGTGATCTGACTCCCGGACATCTGCGGTTTGACAGTCCACATTGTTTGTAATGCGGTGGTTGAACCAATTCCCTGGATGTTAGTGGGACCGCCACTGACGGTGTGTCGATGGCAGTCCCACCAACATCAAACTGAGGCCCATAGTTTGGTGCCCCCTGTCCAGAGCAATTTCGAATTTTCTTATTGTCTGATAAAACAAGGCCACATGATCCCGATTAAACAATAGTAACCTCAAACGTTCACACACAAACAGCTGAAATATGTCTTCCCCTGGTCCAACAAATCCTTAAAATTACACTGGGTAAAGAGAGATGTAGTCATAGGCACAGGCAGGAAGAGAAAGGTTCTGCTAATAAATGAATAGAAGTGAGACAGAGGGATTGAAACTGAGAATGATCACTTAACAATGGGGGCTCTTAGAAGGTGGAGGCCCTGGGCACTTGCCCACTTTACCCATGCTGTAAAGATCTCTAAGAAATTGTCTATCAAACTATCTATCTATCTATCTATCTATCTATCTATCTATCTATCTATCTATCTATCTATCTATCTATCTATCTATCTATCCATCTATCTATCTATCTATCTATCTATCTATCTATCTATCTATCTATCTATCTATCTATCTATCTATTTATCGTTCTGGTGATCAAATCAAGGTTAAATTTAACTTATGATTTGCTGTGATTATAACACCTTCACATATGTTAAGAACCAATGAAATTCATTTTAAAAACGCCAAGTACAGTTATTGTTACAAATTAAAGCCATAAAACCACTGACATTTGCAAGTTATGCTTACCTCCATAATACATAAATTGCACACAGCCATCCAAACCAGTAACCGTACACCAAATAAACTGACTGATACATTTACCAAATATGTATTCAATGTTACAGGTCAGACTACTTATCACATTAGCTATAGCACTATGCATGAATGTGTGCGTTGCATGAAAGTGCTGCTTGAGTGGCTGACAGCCAATAAATTGCAGGGCAACACAGACAAATTTAGATCTAATTGTTCAAATTGAATCCCCTCCCAGGATGGGCTGGAGCATGTCCTAACAGCTTTCTCCCCCAACCCCTCCAATGGAGGTGGCCAGAGAGCTGGGCATTATGTTTGACTCTCAACTATCTTTCAGTGCGCAGGTGTCAGCAGTTGTGTGGTTATGTTTTTAGATTTATTACAAGCTGAGGAAGTTTCTTAACCTCTTTCCATATGATGCACAAGTCACTGTGGTCAGGGTATTGATTCTCTCTAGGCTGGACTATGCCAATGTTCTGTACTTGGGTCTTCTTGAATATCTGGTCCAGCGTCTACAAGTAATTAATAACATGGCAGTCCGGCTACTTTATAAAATTACTCATCAATATCTCTATTCCTGGAGAGACTACACTGGCTGCCAGTCCAGCAACTCATAATGTACAAGCCTTTGACATTAACACATTAAGCTCTTCACCACAAACGGCCTATGTACCTAAATGAGATCAAGGAATATAAACCAGGGAGGTCCCTGCATTCCAGCAGTGATGGTTTAATTTTAGTCCCTTGATTTAAAAAACAAGGCAGAGAAGGCTCGTCTTTTACAGTTGAAACAATGAGTATGTGAAATCAGATGCCTGGCCATCTGAGATTCATTAGAGGAAACAAAATTTAAGAAAGAACTGAAAACGTTTTTATTCAAACTTTTGTGATGGTAAGACTCCTGCTGCTCCTTGTTTCTTTTCAGTCTCAGATTACCTAAAGCACCGGCACACGCCGGCACACTCTTTGAAATAGATGTGCTCTATAGAAGAACCTCTCGATCATTTATTCATAAGACACATATGAATATAGGGTTACTTACTTTTTGAGTGAGTGTTGTGTGTGAAGAGTTTATTATACTATTTGTACCGTTGTTGGGTGTCGATAAGGGCCATGACTCTTCAGAAGTGAAGTTTGGAGAGGGAGACGATGCCTCAGCTTCAATCAATAATAATGAATAGCATATATTGTATATGCATGATGATTCTTTAGTTGTATGGTTTAATATCTTAAATCAAAATGAAGTTAATAATGATGATGATGAAAACATAATATGCTGCAGATCTCTCTGTGTGGTCTACGCCATGCTGCTTTGTCATGTGCTGTAATTCTAATCACTATATCCAGATCACAAGGTAAAATCCAGGCAATGAGATTAATTGCAATAGCTATTCTTTGTAGATATGGTCTTAGTTTTTGTTTTTAAATAACTGATTTTGGAATGGAATTTGCGAGATAATGCAGTTTGTGTTCTCAGTTCAATTATTTTATACTGTGTAAATAACATGGAAAATTATCTTTGCACTGTAGTAGAAAAAGAGTGGTTGTGTGACTTTAATACTCTTGCTCCAAATAGTATGCAATATTAGTCCATATTTATTTTCATTGTCATTGCTGGAACTCACACACACACACACACACCTATATAAATTTACTGAAAAGCAAACATTACAGTGAACTTATAGTTAGATGTTGAAAGGAGGCAGAACTAACACGAAAGAACCCAAAACCACTGAAAAACCAGTTAAATTTTAGTCAACAAACTATAACTTGCACCTCCATCACCCACTCATTCCCCAACTCCATTGCTTATTTTTTCCTTACATTGTTTTGGGGGAATTGCAATACTCATTAGTAATTTGAACAATGCTTTTCCTTCCATCTAATGAGTGCTGTGATCAATAATGTCATTGAACTCGCTGAAGATGACAGGCACACTAAATCCCAGATTGTAAGTTCCTCATGGTCCATATGCACTTAAGAGGGAATCATGCTCCATAGTTGCTGCAGCTAGGACTTGTTGGAATTAGGGTTGGGTGAAGAACTCCACTCTGCCAGTGGAGTGCGTAGAGTTTTGTGCACTGTGCGCTCCACATGGAGTTCCACAAAACTGCGTGAAGTGATGCAATGCAGAGTTTTTATTTTCTCTACTGGCTCGCCAACGTTAACTTGGCTTGCACTTGCAAGAAAAATTGCATGCTAGACCTCCTCCCGGCAAGATGTTTCAATATGGGCAGTCGCGGCAGGTGGCATTGCTTTTGATGAGAAATCTGCCCCTCACATTGAGGAAGCTACTGCCGAAGTAGAATATCTACTCAAGGTGCAGAAAGCAGCAGGGCTCTCTGATGTGGCGTATAGTCCATTCTCGCTGGATAAAATCCTGGTGATAAAACTATGTACGAATGGCACGACTTAACAGACTCTGCTGCTGGTGGAATTCCACAAAGCACTATGGAGCTTTTCCGGCACTTTGTGGAGTTCTGTGGAGTAGAACTCTGTGAACCGTGCACAGGCCTAGTTGGAACATTGTTACCTAATCTTATTTGAAGTTGATAATTACAAATGGAAATCAGAGAAGTATGATGCAAGAATAGAGTCATTCATATAGATTGCAAACTCCATAGCACTTGTTTGTTTATAAAGCAGCATCCATAAGAATTCCGAACTCTATATCCCTTGTTTTTTACAAGAGTCAACTCTAAGATTATGAAATATTGCAAACTTCATTGGAAATATATTAGAATAGAAGTATACAATACATTCATATAACCAACAGACTAGCAGAAAAGGAAAGCACTATTAAAAATCCTCAAGAGGAGGACTCAACAGACATATAATAGAAACACGAGCAACTTTACTAATTCCAACAAACAAAATTTCCAAATCTAAAGACACTGATCTAAACTAACCTTACTAAAAGTTAGCTTTAGAAAATAATGTCTCCTTACCTGAAATGTAGAGCTTAATCCCTGAAATCACCATGATTGTTGATCACTGTTATAAAATAAAGGTGAGAAAAGACAAAGAAATGATCTTCACAGGGAAAAAAGGTGGCTACATAAAAAAAATACTTTTGTTACATTGAAGTAAGTGGTTAAACTTTGAATACAATATTTAGAATGTACAGAAATACAAAGAAGAATACTGTTTGACTTTTTTAAACAAATATTTATACATTTTTTTCAAAGACTGCTAAAAATGATGATCCACTGATTTTCAAAACGTATAACATTATTATGTCATAGTATATTTTGTTGAAACTTATTTGAAACATGTTAATAATATGTTATTTATAAAATGTATTTTTATTTTTTTAATGTTCAGTGAAATAATACCTGTTTGATTGATTTAAACCTTTATTTAGTACTATTGAAATAACATGTTTAAAAATAAATGTTTATGTTTACTTTAAAAATGTATATTTTTTTAAATTTACAAAATAACTTTCTCTATACAATTTTTTTCAAACTATATTATTTATTAGACATGATTCTCATACACCAAATATAATGGAATAATTAAAAAAAAGTGTAAGGACTGCATACATTCATACATATTTTATGAAAATATAATATAATATGATAATAATATAATATTATATAATATATATTTAACAAAATAGTGAAAATTATAAGTGCGATACATACTTTTCTATCTCCAAACCCCACTTTTATTTAGGTAAAGTACATAAAATATAGGGGGGAGATTTGCTATTCTAACTCCAAGGCAACTCTTATTTGGAGGAACTGCATATAATCAGGTTTAGGGTCACATTTAGTATTGTATTTCCAAACTCACTTTAAGTTTGGAAAAGTGCCATTAATTGTGTTTTCATATTTACTATTCTAACTCCAACACATTTTTCAGTTTGAGAAAATAAAAACAGGAAAGAGTTAGAATTACTATTCTAGCTTTTAGGTACAGCGTTTAGAATTTGGCGAATCAACTGAACTAACTGGTGGAGAGAGGGTTGCTAAGGTTGCCATATTTAGTATTCTCACTCCAAAATCACTATGCATATAATTGAGGGTGAGGTGGATATATACTATCTGACTCCAAACCCACTTTTATTTGGAGAAACAAATCTAGTTAGTTGGGGTCAGATTTACTATTCTAACTTCAAATCCATTTTAATTTTCAGAAAGGTCAAATAATTTGGGGTTGTCATATTTACTATTCCACCTTCAAACCTTCTTTTATTTTGAGAAAATGTATGTAACACTAGAGGGTTAGTCTTTAAGCCAAATTTCCATTTTTATTTGGGGCAGTGCAAGTAATTTGGAGAATCAGATTAACTACATTATAAACCTAAGAACCTTCTTAAAAATATAAATTTGATTAAGAAAAATAAATGTTCTTAAACAAATGCATACATAATTAATGGAGTGCATAAAAGATCCTAATTCCAAAAATGTGTTTTTTAAGATTAAACTCCATTTAAAAGTTTTATTATTACATTTGCAAATTGTTTAAAATTAACGAATGTTAACAAATTATGCAACATGATATGAAAATGTATATATTCAAATTGGCAGAAAAAGTAATTAATTGGATGAGGTACTGATATACATTATCAGAGGAGTGCACCAGTATATCGTCATTGCACAGTCACTGATGTAAAGTCAATTTATTGCAAGGGAGATTTATTGCACTGCCCACTTTAGTTATGAGGTGCCATTGATTGCATCTGTGAGGCAATTCAGCCACCCTTTCAAAGGGAACACAATTTTTGCAACCAACATAGAACTGTGTGGTGGAGGGGAGTTTTCTGCCAACTGTGACAAACAGGATGTTACATATGTGAACATGAAGTAAGGCCACTCTTGAGCTACCCTAGGACTACAGCTGAATCCTCCTCAATCCAGCTGCTCCCTTTGATTCTGAAGCCCCGTCTGAATCACTGAGGAGAGTTAAGAGAAGGGTGTTCACACTTGTACAACCAGAATGTCGCTAATACTAGAAGTATCTCTGGTGCTAGTCACATCTGATGGCACAGGGAGTCCTTTAGTCCTTTAGTTGTTCCCAAGCACCCCATGCTCTCCCCCCAAACAGGTTGGTTCTTAAATCGGATTGCTGATCGTTCATGGTCAGCTGAAGGCTCAAGAGCAATAACACGTTGCTAAGTCTTACCATATAGAAAGTGTTTTCTTTCATCAGTGAATATAAGCTGTGCCTCATGTTTAACCCCTTCGGTGCTCATGACGGAATGGTTCCGTCGTGAGCACCACTGCTCCTGTGCTCATGACGGAACCATTCCGTCATGAGAACAGGGGCACTAAATCCCTCTGCTGCAGACAGCAGAGGAATTTCCCTTTTTTTATTGGCCTCGGGAGGTTGGGGAAGACCTATCCAACCTCCGAGGCCAATTAGCATTTTTATTCCAATGCCGTTCGCAAGCATGGAGCGCTAACTTCATTCCAATGAAAATTAAACTGAAACTTAATTTCAGTTTCACTGTTTTGGTGCTCGTGGGGCTTTCTCAGCCCATGAGCACCGAAAAGATGGGAGAGGTATCATTGGAAAGGGGAGAATCTCCCCTTTCCAATAGTACCCTTCCCTAGTGGATCCCTGCTTGGGGATCACCCCAGGAAGGTGATCCCCAAGCAGGGATCCACCCACTATCACCAGGGAGGGGGGAGCGGTCCCTTGGGCAAGGGCCTTTGCTCCCCCATATTTGTTTGGGCACAACAGTCTTTCTGCCCCCCCAGGGAGGCAAATGGGGCAGTAGCCCCCAATATGGCCCCGGGGGGTGGTAAGTTCTCTACAAACCAGGGATCTTTTTTTCTCGATGTTGGGGTGGGGGCTGGCCAAAAAGAGCATGGCAATGCCCCACCCAGAGAAATGTCAGTCTTTCCGCCCCCCCCTAGGGGCAGATGGGGCAGTAGTCTCCAATCTGCCCGGGGCGGAAAGCCTACTAGAACCAGTGATTTTTTTTATTGATGTTACGGCTGCCCAGAATGGGCATGCCAATGTCCACACCTCCCCCCAAGAAATGCCACAGACTTTCTGCCCTCCCTGACGGGCGGATGAGGGCAGTGACCCCTGATATGCCGGGGGGGGCAGAAAGCCCAATAGGCGGCAGCAATTATGCTGCGTTTTTTATGCATGGGGTGGGGGCTGCCCAGAATGGGCATACCAATGCCCCCACATCCCAAAAATAAAGCCAGAAACTTCTGCTCCCCTTGGGGGTATATCGGGGCAACCCCCCCCCCCCCCAGATTCTCCCCCAGGGCGGCAGAAAGCCTTCTAGGCACAGACTTGTTTTTTAGCAATGTGCCTACCTGTGGATTTTGGGCCCTATCACAGCCAGCACATAGGGAAACCTAACAAACATGTAAATTTTTTAAACTAGACACCAAGGGAATCCAGGATGGGGTGACTTGTGTGCCTCCCGCCAGGTTCTGTTAAACAGAATCCCCTGCCAACCTCAAACCTCGTTAAAAAACACACATTTTCCTCATATTTCTGTGATGGAAAGTTCCCCAAAGTCTTCTGAAAAAAATGGTTCCTCACTTGTGTGGGTAGGCCTACTGCCCACGACAGAAAGTGGCCCAAATCAGAACATGGACACACCACATTTTCACTGTGAAAACTGACCCTTTTTTTGCAAAGTGCCTAGCTGTAGATTTTGAACCCTAGCTCAGCCAGCACCTAGGGAAACCTAGCAAACCTATACATTTTTAATAACTAGACACCCACAGGAATACAGGATGGGCTGTGGGCTGACTTTTGTGGCTCTCACCAGGTTCTGTCACCCAGAATCCCTTCCAAACCTCAACATTTGTCAACAAAAAATATTTTTCTCACATTTCTGTGATGGAAATTCTGAAATCGGTGTGAATCCCAAAAATTCCACCCAGCCCCCATTCCCCAAAGTCTTCTGAGAAAAATAGAAACTCACTATTGAGGCAACATCAAAATTACCTATCACAAAACAACCTGGTTTTGCAAGGGGGTCCCATGGCTTTTTGGACCCGGGCTCGGCGGCCATCTAGGGAAACCTACCAAACCCACTTTTCTGAAAACTAGACACCCGGGGGAGTCGAGCAAGGTATGGCTTACGTGGTTCCCCCAACATTTCCCTACCCAGAATCCCCTTCAAACCTCAAATTGTGTTGGAAAAATCTATTTTTTCTCACATTTCTGTGTTTACAAAAGTAGTAGGATCACCAGGCTGACACAAATTTCATACCACCCAACGTTTCTCTAGGTCTCAAAAAAAAAATGGTACCTCACTTGTGTGGGTAGGCATAGTGGTTTGCAACAGGAAATGGCCTAAATCATACTGTGGAGACTTCAAAATTACCTATAACAAAACTACCTAGTTTTGGAGGGGCACCTGGGGTTTTGGCCCCGGCTCATTGCCATCTGGGGAAACCTACCAAACCCACACATTTCTGAAAACTTGACACCCTGGGAGTCCAATTAGGTATGACTTGTGTGGATCCCCCAACGTTTCCCTACCCAGAATCCCCTGCAAACCTCAAATTTAGCTGAAAAATCAAATTTTCCAGCTGGGTGGGCAAAGGCCTGTGACTGGGAAGAGCCCAAAACATAGCGAATAAGGGTATAGCACCAAGAATTCTAAGCGCCTCATTTGTTTAACAATACGTTTTTAGCTAATTCTGCATTGGACACCCACACAAGTGAGGTATCATTTTATTCGGGACACTAAGGAGAATACTGTGGGGTAGGACATTTGTGCTGTGACGGTGATTCAACACAAAAATATGTGGAAAATGTGTTTTTTTTTCAGCTAAATTTAAGGTTTGCAGGGCATTCATAGCTCTCTAGGTAAATAATACTGCAAAATAGGCCCCACCATTGATGGCAAACCTCTAGAAACTGTTATCTTGTTTTTACAGAATACATCATGTTTCTTACCCCTTGGTATTAGAGTCAGGACCTCATGAGTTCAGTGAGGGCACTCAGGAACTGTGATGTGAGAGAAGGCAAAATAAATAGTGTTAAGAGGTTTCATTGTATCCCGCTGTAGTAGTCAATACAGTTTGTTGTTGAGAAATTGTTTTACAGGCTAAGAAAACTTGATAGCTTTTATACAGAATCCAGAGACAATCCTAGCATGCTACAGGGATTTCCCTGTACAGTTAGGGGGAGTCGACATTGCACGAGTTGTCAGGCTTCGTTATGATTTACTGTTTTTGGAGGCCTGTGGAGAACAACACAGAGCTCTGTTTGGGAGTATGCAGCTTTGTAGTGCCCCACTTATCTGGTCAGAAAAGTTCTAACGGGGTCAGTGAACTATGCATGCAGCAAAACCTTCCTCACATGTTTAGCAGGTTTGACACAAAAGAGAGGAAGTAGACATTTTAATGAGGCTTTGTTTTACGAAACCAATATTTACAGACTAAGCGCAAGTAAAAACCTGAGAGATAATTCCTTGCATACTGAAAGGATTTTCCTTTCTGTTTTACTCACGGTTCTCCCATAGTAGTAGGGCCGATCCACCTGCGTGCCTCTCCCTATCTCCTCCGGAAATGGAAAGGTTTACCGCTGTCCCTTATATAGCGGAGGTGTGTTCAATCAGGGAGTTAATTACGCGTTAGTGGGAGAGTGTGTGACGTGATAGGTGGGCCATCTTGTAATGGGGTGTTTGAGTGAACAAAGTTCTTGATATTTATTGTTATCAAGATATTGTTAACAGCGGGTGTCCTATGATGAATTTTTAATTTTACTAAATGTGATGGTTGGTGGCTGAGGTAGTGAAGACTTATAGAGCATGGGCGCCATCTTTGAGTGGTGAAGTTGGCCGGTCAATGGTTTGACCATTGGCGCCTTCTTTTAGTGATATTGTGATATGTTATCAATCACTACATGTGAAGCCCAATTTCTAATATTCTACATACACGGGTTTATCCTCAAACAGAGTGTCTAAGGTGGCCTGTATTCTGGAAAAACAATATATGTGTGTTTGTATTATCGTAACTTTGTCTGTAGAATTGGGACGAAAAGAGGTTGATGGTGAGGTGGTCATTGGGCTACACTACCTCAATCCACTGTATTTTGTGGTTTAGACCAAGGGAATTTGTCCGTAGGCGGTAGACCCATCTCTGTTCTTTTTGAAATAGTGCCCTTTTAGGACATGAATGATTGGACTCTAAACAGATCAAGGGGGAGTGGACCACTTGTCCTGTGTCACCAGGGTCTCAGATAGCGTGACAGATCATTATTATAAAAAACCCTCATATATGGACATAGGCGTTGGGCGGTATATGTTGATTCTCCGCCTTTGTTTATCGTTACAGCATGATCATTGGGTCTTTTCTTTGTAAGTTATGCTGTCCTCCCCATGGAGGAAGACCCACTGGTTTGACAGCAGTGGTCAGAGATAAAAAAGGTTGTGCTGGTGCTCAGAAAATTTTTTAATTAAAATTCCTAAATTCAAGTCTCTTGTATTTTATTCTTGAGGCATATGAAATTGGAAATTAAAAGACAGGGTTGACCATCGAGCACGTCAAAATTTTAAGAGCATGTTGGCATTAATCTATTCGCTGGTCTTGCGGAGCGGATATAATGCGGGTTCTATCATTAGGCATAGGTGCACTTGTATTACTTCGTTGTGTCTTCTAAGTTTACTATGTGCCATGATTCTCAAAGTGAAGGTATCGCAAAACACTGAGACTTATCAAGATACGTGAAATATATGTAAAATTATTACCTCCAACATTCGTTGTATATATTTACATCGGGTTGCCACCGAGTCTGGAGGGTCTTTTTTTGATTTGGAGACAATGGGGGAAAAAGATTAGGGTTAGTGTGTTTTACTCACGGTTACCCATTCTCTACGAATTGTGTTTCTTCTCAGCTTACCGGCGTCCTGTTGGAATAACTTGTTCTGACTCGAATGGTGGTTCCTGGGAAACGCGGTCACATTCACCAGGTGTCTTTGCAGAAACTCCAAGTATCGAAATAGACAATAGATTGTAGTCTATTGTGGTTGGCAGAATTGGTTGGCATTTGTTCTCACGGGTGTCAGAAAAAAGACTATATTAGGTATGAAAGTATTTGGTTTAATTGAGAAGTAGTGTTGTTCTAAATTTAAGTAATAGCTGAAGCTAGTATTTTGGTCATCCAAATCCTAGTTATCTATTGTGCTCATCATTAGTAGAGATGTTTGGTATGGCACTGCGAGTGTTCTGGGTGTGCAGCGCTGTTGGGCACATGCTTTAATTTTTAACAGGACGTACTGCATTATTGGTGACTGTGTGGGGGTAGCTGTCTAATTCAAATCTCTAAGTGGAGATGGCATTTGTTGAGTCTCTTGTACATGTCTCTGATTGGTCAGTGTATACATATCGACCCTCGGTTGTAACACATTAACAATCTATTTTGGGTAGCGGTGTCATTTGGTGTATTTTGTTCTACTTAAGTAGGTAGGCAGAAATTCAGCAGATTTAGCAACATAGTTTGTACAGAGTGTTTGATTGGAATTTAAGCTAATGCATGCAACGGTATATTAGCATTCATCCCTTCTTTGTCAGTTTTTAGGCGATGCATCCAGCGTTACTCTTTCTCGTTCTGCATTGTAGTTCTTGGTGGGAAGGGTCTCTAATACCACCCAATGCAGATCTCCTGGGAGATGATTATGTTCAATGAAATGTCTGCTCATTTTTGTTGTTGCTTTTTTGCAAGTGATGTTACTCCTGTGCTCAATGATGCGTTGTTTTATCTTACGGCATGTCATGCCTATATATCGCAGGTCGCAGGGGCAGGTAATCATATACACTACATATGTAGTTTTACAGTTTGTATGATTACGCAGTCCTCATTTTAGGTTTGGCAATAGTTGTACGTTTTTTGTCACTTTCGTCAGTTTGCACACGGTGCATGAACCACAGGGGTAATATCCTGTTATTGGGTCCAAATTCCACGTGGATGTTATGGTGTTTCTCAATGTTACCATGCTGGGTCATGTGTGCACTAGAATGTCTCTTATGTTTCTGGTTCGTTTGTTGGTAAACCTAGGTTTGGGCCATTTCAAAGTATTTGAGGTGAGGATCCTCCAGCTCTTATTGATTATCTTCTTCACGTTATTTGATGCAGTGTTAGATGTGGTAACGCAGAAGAACAGGTCTTCAGGTTCCTGCTGTGTTGTTATTTGTAAAAGGTTCTCCCTGGGTTGGTTGCGTGCTATTTTCTGGCGCTTCTTTATTGTCTTGATTGGATAGTTCTTCTTCATAGGTTTTTTTTCCAAGTCCTTTGCTTGCGTCATGTAGTCTCCTAGGTTGCTAGAGTTGCATTTCAGGAGCAAATATTGGCTGTATGGTAGATTTTCCCTTAAAGGGCGAGGGTGGACACTGTCATATGCAAGTATGCTATTTTGGGCTGTTGGTTTGTAGTAAGTTTTGGATTGCAGAGTTCCTCCTCCTGTGAAGATTGTAATGTCAAGGAAGTCCAATTGTTTGTTGTTTGCCGTGTATGCGAATTTTAGGCACTCATCCCTTGTATTTATCCAGGTTACAAACTCATTGAGTGTTTCTCGGGTGTCATTCCAGGTCATAATCACGTCATCATTGTAACGTCGCCAGAGTTTGATTCCTCCAAGGAAAGGGTTGGTTTGGGTCTGTATATGTTCTTGTTGAAATGCACTTACATATAGACCAGCTACACTTGGAGCAAATGTGCTGCCCATGGATGTACCATGGCACTGTCCGAAGAGAGTGCTTTCATATTCGAAAACGTTTTCGGTGAGCGCTAATTTGCAGCATTCAAGTATGAAATGTCTAGGTGTTCTGTGGTTCCAGGTTTCACTAAAAAGGATGTTTTCCAATGTGACTAGCGTTTTATGTTGAGGGAGACTAGTGTAGTGGCTCTCTACATCAAGCCCTACTAGGAGCATGGTTTCTTCATCATATGGTTGTCCATCCAATAGGTTCAGAAGGTCTTGAGTATCTTTTAGATAGGTAGGTGTTTTTTGCACCAATGGCCTAAGTTATTGGTCTGCGTATTGAGATAAAAGTTCCAGGATTGAGCCAATCCCAACACTATTGGGCGTCCTGGTGGTGGGTTCTTGTTCTTGTGTGTCTTGGGTAGTGAGTAGAAGTATGGGGTTCTTGGTGTGCTGGTCTTAAGGAAATCCACTTCATGTTTCGAGATCCATTGGTTAACTTCCGCCTCCTCTACCATTAGCTCGATTGTCCTCTGGAGTCTACTGGTGGGGTCTAAAGTAAATATTTTGTAGAATTTCTGGTCTGAAAGGAGTGTGGTACACTGCAGGTTGTACCCTTCTTTGGTTAATAGCACTATCGCCCCTCCTTTGTCTGCTGGCTTTATGACAAGGTTGTCATTTTTGCGTAGTTCCAATAGAGCATTTCGGTCTTGCCTTGTCATATTGAAGTAGGGTTTTTTAGCTGTGTTCTGCAGATTGTCTACTTCTTGCATAATGGCTTGCTCAAAGGCTTGCATTTCTGCTGCACCAGATGAGAGGGTGGGCAGAATGTTGTTTTAGGTCTAAGATTGGTGTCACTTTCTGTGGTATGGTAATCTTTATCTTTTAAGAAGGCTTTGAGTTTTATTTTCCTGCAGAATTCACCCATCGCACATTTCAGTTTGAAGATGTCAAGGGGGAGTGTGGGGGGGGGACGAAGCTGAGTCCTTTGTTCAGGACTTTCTCTTGTTCCGCTGTTAGGGCGATTTCGGTGAGATTTACTACCAGTGATTCATTGAACTGGTTCTTGGTTGTTCCGTGGTCATGCTCCTGGTGTACATCAGTTTCTCCTGTTCGTTCCAGGTGACTGCTTTTCTTCTGCCTCTTTGGTAGTTGGGGCCTTTTCATAAAAAAGGAGGTAGCGTTTCCCTTGGTATTAGAGTCAGAACCTCATGAGATCAGTGAGGGCACTCTGGAAGGTTTTCCCGTAGTAGCAGGGCCAATCTACCTGTGTGCCTCTCCCTGTCTCCGCCGGCAGTCTCATGTGAGTGAGGTACCATTTTTATCGAGAGACATCTCATGGGAGAATCTTGTAGGTTAGAGGCAGACATTGATGTGGCATAAGAGACTGGACCATACTGTGACAAAGAAGAAAGTACTTTATGATTGGTTCCAATGGGGCTGTGGATTGGTTTAGTTAGAGACAGTAGACAAATACCAATTTGAAATGGGGGTAGACTTACAGCTCCCTGGTGTCTGAGGCCAGTCAACATGTCTGCGCAGTCAAAGTAGCACAGTAGGTGGTGACATGTGGGGGAGGAACTGACAGCTTACAACTGCAAAGTACAAGAGGAAATTAAATGGATCAGATCATTTAAGGCTCATTGCACATTTAATATAAGGATATCATATAATACATTGTCTCTCCATGTGCAGACTAGATACATTAAGGGCTCCATTGATCCATTACAATGAAAGATATATATTTCTCAAAAGTGTGGTTGTGGCATTGGAAGAAGTGAGGCAAACATGACTGGATGGTAGGGGTGCACTGAGATGTGGAGCCTGGTTGTCAACTTACCACAGTATCACTTATTACTGATACAGCTGTCGCAAATAAAACCCTATACATTTGGCCTGTTCAAAGCAAAGTTAGAATGCATCAACATTATTTTACTTAATTTTATCTCTTTTGGGGAAAACTTGTGTGTGGGTGATATGTGCTATGAGTGCCTTCCTGTCAGCGGGGAGATGTGTGCTGTAGTATAACATGAGTAGGCATTATGATGTAGTTAAAAGATGGAGGTGCTATGTGCTAACCTGGCATGACAATAAGATTCCCTGGAACTGGCAGGTAATGTAGCAGGTCAGAGTGCAGGGTAAGGTGTAAAGTGCATGGCAGAGACTGAGCTCTGCATCCAATAGAAGCCTTTGCCACCTTTCTCTTTGAAAGCCTCTCACATAATGCCTCCTCTCATCTTCCTATTTCTTTTTTAAATCTCGCCTGGTGTGTACTTACACATTCAATGATTTCACACAGTTTATTACCTCCTGCCACAAGACCACTTTCCTACTCCACTTACAGTACTTGGAGGCAAACCATGTAGTCCCCGGTAGTGATCCTCTAAAATGATACCTGCATGTTATGCCTCCTCCTCTGCTAAGCCGATCTTCTTTTTGAGTGTAGTAGGTTGCACACTGGAGATTGGAGCTGATGTCTGGTAGCAGCATGGTCCCACAGTGCACGAGGAAAAGGGCAGTGTCCAAGGAATGGGCTCTCTTTAGGTGCTAGCAGGGTTAATTTGTTTCCAGGTGTGAGTGATGTTTGTACAGGTGAACGTTGTTTCACTGTTCTCTTTCATCCTTAGGTTTACCTCCTGGTGTGGAGAACTCCACTTATAGGTTTACCCTTGAAATCTGATCACAAACTTACTTACAGTCACTTTAAAGTAATACATCCTGGCATATGTCTCTCCATAGTCTCCCATCAGGGGAGACACATACTCCTACCTCTGTGAGGACATCTTCACCTGTAATTGGTGAATACCATCCAGGTAGAAATGTCCATCCAATTGAAGGCAGAACTTTACGTCTGCAGACATCTCTGCATGTAAAATTCCTTACATGAATAGTGCCGATAAATATTTAAGTAGACCTAGAGTGCAATCTTATTGCATATTTTAATAGTGTGAGCACTGAGAACCTAGCGTACAATGCAGGTCCGGAAGATGCCGCTATACTATGACAATAATATGGGACTTGAACTCTAACATGTAGTCATAAATCTCAAAATTTGTGTTTATTATTAACATTTCTCCAAATAACATGTTTTATTGAGCTACATTTATTTTCATTGGCTTGTGTTTTTACCCAGAAGAACTATTGAACTGGGCAACCTATAAACCACCGGGAACCAGGGGTAATGAACACATATTACCAACGGTTCCTTTAGGGGTAACAAATTGCATGTACGTATTAATAATTATTCATCGTAAAGTTAATCGAGAGCAGACAATGACATCAACCCTAACTAATTCTTTGTATCATAATGTTGATTACTTATAACCATGCTCACTGATCACATTTTCACAAAGTGCATGAAAAGTACAAAAAACATATAAATGTGTATAATACATGTAAGGCAATGGTACAGTAATAAGTTCTGCTTGATCAGTTAAAGTCCATTTTACAAGTACAGCAAACAAAGTTACTTAAGAGTACGTATAAGGTCTAATGGCGCTGGCGGCGTTTCAACCTGTGGTGAGTGAAAGGGTCATTGTCAGGACATGGATCTTGAGGCACAGAGCCATACTTGATGTACTTGTTTTCAACAGATCCTGTAAAAAATAATTTGCGGATTTGTATAGAGGAGTCACATGCCAAGACTGATTGGCAGAGTGACTCTGGAAAGCCTTCAGTTAAAGCCTAATGTGCCCTGGAGTCCTGCATCTATTGAAGATTCACCTAAATAGGAGCATTTTGATCAGACAAAAAACAGCACCATTGTATACACACGTCCCACAAACATAATAATAATTTAGGTTTATCACAAGATGGAGGATTGATGAATAAAGTAAGTTATTGGTTGCTCACATGCTTTCCCTTGGATCAGAAAAAGACTGCTCACGCCACACACATTGCAGGTTTTTCCACATTTCACACTAGGATCTCTTCACAGCTTTCAAACTCATTTTAAATTCTCTCTTACAGGGATTGCCCACACACCCAGTTTTATAGAAATATGCTTTCTCACCACAATAACAAATATAACCAATTTAATCTATTTTATATTTTCCTGGTGAGTCAAGTGATCATGCACACATGCAAACAGTGAGCAATGAAATGTCAGACACGTCACACATAATTGGTTATTATTCCAGAGAGGAATTGGTACATGGTTTTTCATTCCCTTATTGAGCAATTTCACTTCTTTGGAAATACATGTCACTATGACATGTTACTTATAATGAAAACATGGTTTAGGCATAATTCTTGCAATGTTCTGCCAGACCGTTTTGGTCTTTAAGAAATAACGTTGTGTCAACAAGCCACCTTCCCAGTAGTCTTTATTCATTACGCATTTATGTAGCCCTACAACAAACATAATCTTTCCTTCTTTCTGAAAGATTCTGGCTTCTGGAAAACAAACAGTTGTCTAACATTGCTTCTATGGTACTGGGAGCCATTACATTTAATTTTTAATTCTTAACTGCAGGGGATGATTTATTGCTTTGTGTTGAGGGAGATAATTAGTCTCTAATCACTGATCTGCCTTTTTTCAACAAGAACCTGTGGAATGCAGATTGTAAACGTTCAATTTGTCACCCAATCCTACCTGGTCCATTGCCTCTACAAAGATTTCCTGTTCTTTGGCTCCCGTCAGTGGATGTGGCAATATTGAGGTCAAAATATTGTCCTATACAAATATCAACTCTGTAATATCAACTAACACTATTTTGTCTAAGTAAGTAGATAAGGTATTAAGAATGATGAATCAGTAGATACGTATATCTAGAGATAAGAATCTTTTAGATTCATTTCAGGAGGTTATTTCCAAAACATATCTGGAATCTGGTTTTCTACTTGTTTAGGGCGATTTAAATATAACATTTAATGACATTACTGATAAGAGTAGTCCAGACCTATGAAACATCTGGTCACCCTTTGAACTTCATCATCATGTAAAGTCTCTCAACCATCAGGCCGAGCATATATTAGACAATATGTTTGCCAAGCCTAATCAGATAGATATCTATTTATTATGGAAATCCCCATGTCTGATCACAAAGTTTTATTGTTCCAGGTGCATGTGCGAATTGTCTCACCCGCTAATGTAACAATAGGAAAAACATTATAGTGTGCCTAGTCTAAACTTAGTAATGAAAAACTGAAATATAAATTGGAAATTATGATATCTGATATTCAGTTGGATAATTGTGATAATGAGCAAGTTTGTAAACATTTTAACATTTGGATATCAAATTCCTTAGATGAGGCTTTACCCTCTACAGTTGGTGATACCTATTGGGAACTACCTTTCACTCCTTTGCATTCCCATTACTTGATACTGGCCAATAGGAAATGTAAAAAAAATACAAAGACCTGGGAGGTACACATTTGCTGAAGCTAAGAAAAAAGCCTGTAAACTTCAACTTAAAGATTATAATTTGTTGCCACATAACACCAGATGCAGTTATTAGCAAGCTAAAATTGCTCTCTCCAGCAAATCTTCAAAACAACTCTTTCAAGTCTCTTACTCCACCGCTAATACGTTCCAACCTCAGAGACAAGCATAGAGGCTATTGTGAAGTACTCACACAATATAATACAACATGGAGAGGTTCCACACACCTCCCTCTTCTTAACACAATGCAGAAACCTTTTTTTTTTAAACTCACTCTTTAAGGAGAAGCATTCAGCCATACCCCTTTAAATACTCCGGTCTCTCGACACTCTGGCACTTCTCCTCACTTCTCTCTCACTTGGATCATCTCTTGAATTTATTGATATGTCAAATTTCAAATTTCTATACTTGTTAGCATCAGACTTTACTGACACATCTCTGACCTTCATTGCTCTTCCCAATTTCCACATCTTATGATATTCAATACTTACAACATTGCTAAATACCTTGATGACTTTAAGAGGGGTTGAAAACTTTGACTTGATTTTGTGAATCATAACTGAGTATTCCTGACCCTCATCACATCCCCAACTAGACTTTCTATCTTCTTTAATGCCTTGCAACTATCAAACAAAACTTTTTTTTCAATTCTACCTGGGTCTCTCTCATTTCTTTTTATTCTTATTTCCTTCCCCACTCACACTCTGTCCGCCTTTTTGATTTACCCATGATGAACAAATCAAAATGTTTGCATTCCTCCTCCTAAACAATTCAAAAGGGAAGATTCCCATGGTGGTATGTAGGGTTATCCTGTAATTCTCAATCTTACTCAGCACTTCCTTCTTCCAACACTGATTGTTCGCCATAGCCCTTTGCATAGTCTCATTTAGCACACTGTTCAGCCTCTCCACCATGCCATTTATTTCAGGGTAATAAAAAGCAGATTTTTTGTTTGATGTCCCTGTCCCCGAGATACTCTTCCATCTCATGCAACACCAGTTGAACTTCATTGTGAATTGGTTATACCTACCTCAGGCCACCTGAAATACATATCAATCAAGATTATAGTGCTATAATTGTCTGTGCTGGAATGTTTTATTGGACCAAGAATGTCCCTTGCTACTTCTTGCCAAAATTCTTTGGGTCGACCAATCACCACCATCGGCTGAACTCTACATGTAAAACTTTTATCCACATTGGCACACTGTCCACACTCTCTAATACCCCTCTTAACCTAGATATCCATCTCCGACAAGCCGTTCCTTAGTTTTTTGAGATCCCAGGGTAACTCTCATTTGCCAACGAGGCCAGTCCTTCCCTTAATGACAATGGTAGGACCAATTTGGTCCCCCTAAAAAGTATCCCATCCTGCAAAGACAGCTCATCCTTAACCTTCCAAAATCCACTAATAAGATTTTGATCTTTCTCCTGTCCACTGCACTAGTTTCTCTGGCAATTTATCACTTGCTAAAATACCTCATCCTTCTTCAACTCTTCTACCCATTGATCCTCCTTAATAATTCCATTTCTGATCATGCAAACCTCAAAATCTTCATCTTCAACTTTTAGCTCCTCCTGCATTATGGCACTATCAATTAACTGTGAACAACAACCAGCAATATTACTGTTAGCTCCAGCTACACACATTACGTCAAACTGAAATTCCTGCAATACAATGACCCAATGCCTAATTCTCCCAGACACTGCATCTAATCCCTTTTTCTCAAAGATTTCTCTAAGAGGCTTGTGGTCTGTCTTTATCAAGAACTTGCTGCCCCAAATTAACGTCCTCAATTTCTGCACCACCCAGAACACTGCTAAAGCCACCTTCTCAAAAACAGCATAATTTAATTCTGCTTCCTTTAGCCCTCTTGAGATGAAAAGTATTGCCCTTTCCATGCCACTGTATCTCTTCTAAGGCACAGTACCAAGGGCCAGATGTAGGAAGCCTAATACAGGTCGGTAACAGCCGAAATTACCGAATTTTGGCCGTCACAGACCGGTATTAGGCATTTGAGATGTAGGGGCCTAATTTAAGGATTCAGTAATTTACCGAATCGGTAATTTAAGGAATCAGTAAATTACAGAATTCTTAAATACCGATTCGGTAAATTACCGAATCCATAATGTAGGAAGCACTCAAGTGAATGCTTTTCACTTGTAAGGTTTCGTTATTTACCACCAACAACAAGTTAGTGGTAAATAACGAAAACCGTTAAAAAATCCATTTTGCGCTTTTTAACAGTGCCATGTGGCAGACATACATGCCCTTAGGGCATGCATGTGTGCCACATGTGCACCCATGCACTATTCAGGGGTGCAACAGGGTGTCAATGTGACAACCTGTCACCCTTGTAAGTCTTCTCCCTCTTACCGATTCGGTATTTACCGATTCGGTAATTCCCATTCACTCCGATGGGCCTCCAGACCGATTGGAATTAATGGGGAACACCGAATCGGTAAATAGCGAATCGGTATTTACCGAATTTTACCGATTCGGTAAAAACTACCGAATCAATACCTACATACCATTTACCCATTCTAGAATGCCGAGTCTGTAAATTTCAGTATTTTAGAATCGGTAAATGGTATTTACCTACATCTGGCCCCAAGTCCCTTAGCACTGGCATCAGACATGAAGATAGTTTCTTGACCAGGCTCAAAGGTTGTAAACACAAAGCTTTCCTAAGCTCCTGTTTCATTTCTGTGTTCTGTAACACACATGGAGGAGTAGTGAATAGTGATCAAAAGGTGGCACATGCTAAGTGAAGAAAAACTGCCTCCTTACTGCCAAAGAAGGGGTGAAGGAACTCTTAAATCTCTCCCATCACCACCATCCTTCATGTTTTCATACCTAGATGGTGGGTCCAGGAATAAATAGTTGTACAGAGCACCACCGAGCTACTATTAACCTTCACTGCACTTTTCTTTCGGTGAACCCAATGCATATTGATATATAATTACTTTTTCATGTTTGTATTGTCTTCCCCTCCATTTTGCTCCACCCCAGGTGTTGGTCTGCACAGGGGTGCATTGTAAGCAAGCCCAGTGATGAAGCATGTCACAATTCTGTGAGTGAGGGCAGTATTTCTTCACTTAGCATGTGCCACCTTTTGATCACTATTCACTTCTCCTCCATGTGTGTTACAGTTATCTAACTGGGGAGGCCGGAGTAGAGACACTTTGCCCCCCCCCCCCTTCGTAGTGTGTGAGAGCTCATTTCTGTAAACCCCTTTTCACATTCTACATTCCACTTGAATGTAGTACATTATTTTTTTATAAGCTTCTTGGGTTCAATCCCCTCTGACTTTATCTTGTGATCAAGATAATTAATCTCATCAAGATTAAACAGACACTTTTCAGATTTTAAAGTCAAACGACACTCTCTCAGCCTACTCAGAATTCATTCACCCACTAATTGTATCCTCCACATTCACACCATACACCAGAACATCATCCTGATATATTTTTATGCCTTGTACTCCTTTCACTAGACTCTCCATTACATGTTGAAACACTGCTGCAGCTGAAATTAAGCCAAATGGCATGCGGGCACATTTATACGTGCCATCATTTGTGACAAATGCCGTCAAATCTTAAGAATCCCTGAGTAACATCACCTGGTGATATGCAGAGGTGAAATCAATCAACGAGAAACAGGCCACCCCCTTCAGCTGGATAACATCTGTTTTTATTTATTTATTTACTTATACATTTCTAAAGCGCCTGGTTCCGCCACCAGCGTATCCCCGCCCTGAGTGGACCCGCTGGTAAGAGACAGTTATAAAATCATCCCAGAAATACATACAGACGCATTCCTGCCGCCTTCATTCACTTTAGGATGCAGAGGAGAATAGCCATGTTTTTCGATTTTTCCAAAATTTTGTTTCGCACAGTTCCATTCTTAGGGTTTCCGGAAGCCCGTTCCAAAATTTTGCCACCAGATATCTGTAGGACTGGGCACCCATTCTTGTGGTTTGTATTTTTGGAACCTTCACTAGCACCCTTCTTTCCGATCTCAAATTGCGGCCAGGAATATATATCGTTATTAGAGGGTGCAGGTATCGCAGAACTTTCTTTGCAAGAATTCTATGGCAATAGCACATTGACTTAAATCAGACTTTTTTCTCCACCGGCAACCAATGTAAGTCTTCCAGGGCTTTCTTTGGAGAAGCTCTTCTGGGAAGACTCAATACCAATCGGTATGCCCCATTTTGCACCACTTGTAATTTGGCTAGCCCCTTTTCTGGCGCTCCCAGATACAGTGCGTTCCCATAGTCCAATTGGAAGTCACCAGGGCATGCACTACGGTTTTCCTTACATTGCGTGGTAGTAGGTCCAGATTTTTTCTTAAAATTTTTGAGGTGCCAAAACATTTATCCACTACTTTCCGTATTTGGGCATCGAAAGAAAGACCAGACTCCCAAATTATTTACTTCCATTTTGGGAGTAGGTACTGGGTCCAATGTTTCTGACCACCATGCAGAGGACCATGGTCCCGATTCACAGAACTAACTTAAGACAAAATCCTAAACTTACTACTTTTGGTATTCACAGAAGGCATTTAGTAGTAGTAAAGTTAGAATTTTGTCTTAAATCTGTCTTAAGTCTGTCCTAAGTTTGTCTTAAGTCTGTCTTAAGTCTGTCTTAAGTCTGTCCTAAGTTTGTCCTCAGTATGTCTTAAGTTTGTCTTAAGTTTGTCTTTAAACTGTCTTAAGTCTGTCTTAAGTCTGTCTTAAGCCTGTCTTAAGTCTGTCTTAAGTCAAACTTATGACAAAATCCTAACTTTACTACTACTAAATGCCTTCTGTGAATACCAAAAGTAGTAGGACAGACTTAAGACAGACTTAAGACAAACTTAGGACAGACTTAAGACAAACTTAAGACAGACTTAAGACAGACTTAAGACAAACTTAAGACAAACTTAGGACAGACTTAAGACATGCTTAAGACAGACTTAAGACAAAATCCTAACTTTACTACTACTAAATGCCTTCTGTGAATACCAAAAGTAGTACGTTTAGGATTTTGTCTTAAGTTAGTTCTGTGAATCGGGCCCCATATATTCGGTGATTTACCCACTATCATTATCTTTGTTTTATTGCCGTTTAACTTCAGGCAATGATTGGACATCTATTTTGCTACCCCTTCTAAGCACCTAGTAAAATTGAGCGCTGTCTGTTTGTTGTTTCTCGAGAGTGTCACAATCAGCTGAGTATCATCAGCGCATGATACAATGGTAACCTGTTGCCAGTGGTCCCATATATAGATTGAATAGCGTGGGACTCAAGATTGATCCCTGTGGACTCCCTGGGGCAGTAAGATACTGTTAGATACTTGTATATATGATAAAGGGTCGTAGCCAACTATTACACCCTTATTAAGTTCTTGCAAGTCCACACAGATGCGGACATCTCTATTAGCTTTTCTTGCCTAGAGAACAGGAGCAAGGCACTCTGTGGCCTCCAATTCCTCAATAATGCCACACTTACTCACTTTTTCTAGTTCTGCTTTCATCTTATACTTGGCCCTCTAAGGTACACCTCTTACCTTACTGACCTCCGGTATTACCCCTTTCATCAACTTAAGACACCCCAGTTTTTCCTGAAGCACCTGGAAATTCCTGTTCATACTGATGCCTATCAGTACTCATAGCACCAATCTCTTTCACATGCTTGAGTCTTACTGAGGAAGTCTCATTGGCATCAAGATACACCTTTAAGTCTTGTTGGAGGAACCAACTTATGAGAGAGTCACCTCTTAAGGATATACAGATTTTCCCTGCTGTAAACCTGTCCTTGAACAGTATGGACCCATTGAAATGACCCATTAATTTAATGGGTTCCCCACCATAGCCTTTCAGACATATGTCAGGCTTGTAAAATGTAACTCTGCCCACCAATGTTCTATCAAACATTTCTCTGTGAATCAACATATCTTTTTGATCCAGAGTCAAACAGCATAGATATTCCAACACTCTGAATTTGCACATATTTGATAGGACCACTTGTTCTGTCCTTCACCTGTAGAATAAACTCATCACTCGAATACTCATCCTCGTCATACATAATCTCTTGCACTTTCCTTAAAATGGAGCTTCTGCAACACTTAGTTGCATGGCCCTTTTTTCACAACCCTTGCAAGTGGCCTTTTAATCAACAGTCTAGTTTGCAAAATAACCAACCTCCCCATACCTGTAGCACTGACCCTGGCTTTTCTTGATGTACTTCATATCTTTCACAACTTCTTTTTTTTCATTTTTGATCTCCATGTTTCTTATATTGTTGGACTGGTTGTACAGTACTATTCGTACTATTCATACCACCCTTCTATAATTCCTTGACAGATGCCAAACTGCGTTTGTATGTCTTAGATGCCACCTCAGTGAGTGACAAATGCAAAAAGAGCAATTGATGGACAGAATGCAGAACAATGTCATACATTCACCCCAGTACAGAGATCTGGGCCTTAATCCATCATTTTTTTGCTCACCATGCCATTCCAGTTTGAAACCAGCCATATGCAAATCAGTCTTGACCCAGCGTCCAATGAGAACAGTCCTGCTCGAACTGCCGGGCCAGGTCCTCCTTCGACTGGAAACAAGCATCTGAGGACCGGTTTCGGGCTTTCAGCCCTCATCAGCCTGGATAGCTTGACTCCAGTGGCATGGAGAGCACAGGACTCACGTCTGAGCATACCCATCCCACTGTGACAAATGCAAAAAGAGCAATTGATGGACAGAATGCAGAACACTGTCATACATTCACCCCAGTACAGAGATCTGGGCCTGGGATCTGGGATGCTTGATTCCGGTCCAGGGAAGACATGGCTTGGCAGTTCGGGCTGGACTGTTTCCATGAGGCACAGGGTCAAGACTGATTTGCATATGGCCATGTCTGAACTGGGGTGGTGTGGTGAGCAAAATAACAATGGATTAAACCCAGATCTGTGACTGGGGGTGAATGATTTGTCATCGTGCAACATTCCATCCATCAATTGATGTTTTTGCATACCTCAGTGAGAGAGGCATTGTGTTTCTGCCAAAAGGACTCCTTGGCCTTTTCCAAACAACACCCCAACATAAATTTGTTCCTCAGATGTTATTCATGTGCCTCTCCAAAATTGCATGTAGGTCCTAGTTTTCGCAACACTGTTATGTAATCCTCTACTGACTCCCCGGATAGTTGCAACCATTTGCTAAACTAGTACCTCTCCGGAACTGTGGACATTTTAGGCAAATAACGTAAATCTAATTTCATAGCACAAATTTCATAGTCATTCAATTCACCACTCTCCCTTAGCATTAGATCTGGTAAGTGGTCAAATTTGTAGGCCCTCAGGACCCAAGCAATGCAGTAGTAAAGACATCTTCTACTGTGCACTTGAAGAAGTGCCACATACCCTTGCATAATGTGCAAACACAGACTTCCACTTCCTCCAAGCTATATGCTGATTGCCACGAATTGTTAGGAAAAATGGTGGGGGGCAATCTGCATTTTGTTCACCATAAGTTAACAATAACAGGTGTGCAAAATAATATACTATGAAACAAAAGTTGCAAAACTATGCAAAATATCCTGACAATGTGTGAACTTATGTCACAATATCCTTGTGTGTCCTTCATAGATTGTAAACAAAATTAAACAGTGGGACATTTACTGCAATGGCACTGATAAAACAAGAGATGTGTGTAAGCAGTATTTCAGCAGCACAAGAACACCTCAAGAGTAACTAACCTGAACGTGCCAGTACTCACTGAGTTCAAGGTATGCATGTCTCTGAGCACAGTAGTAAATACAGAAACCAAGGTGTACGTGCCACCGAGCAGTATATCTGCAACTACCTGAACCAAGAATGCAGTACTAGATAGTCAGCATGTCTCCCAGTTCTTCTTTCTGTCAATACCAAATGTGCCTGAACTGAATTCCAACGTGGACATAAGTAGATGAGAGTCCAAAAGGTGTGCGCATGACCATGCTCTGTGCCTGCCTATAGTATAACTTGAAGAATGCAAAACAAACAGGTGAGTCCATCATTGAGCTCTTCAATCCACAGATATTTCAAGGAACAAAATGCTGGGCTTCCCAATGACCCAAAATCGTGCTTGACAAGCTGACAATGTAAACCTTTGGATCTATTTTTATAGGGGATATAGCTTGTTTTGCCTTTGGAGTAATGACGCTGTAGTGGGCTGTTTCGCTTTGTTAATTGGAATTCAATGATGTAATTGAAATGAATGTTTTCTGGAATGTTCTACTTTGAATGTAAACATGGAGTGTTCTCCGGCTTGAGATTCGAAAGGCTTAGTCAATTGCCTATCGAGCTTCAAGTTGGAGGCGCTCCATGCTGTGAGTGAAGCTTATGAAATAAATACCCTCAAACTTAAGAGGACACTGTGGCTTAGTCCCGTTTTTTTGGCCCGCAAACCCAACGGCAAAATTAGGATGTGTGTGGACCTGAGAGATTTGAATAAAAATATTTGGGTTGATCGATATCCTCTGCCACACATCAATGAGATGATATCTAGTATCAAAGATGCTATGTATTTCTCGTCAATTGACTTATCTAATGCATATCACCAAATCAAATTACATGCAGAATCTAGGCACTTAACATCTTTCATTACGCCTGAAGGTGCTTTTCAATATCTCAGAATGCCATTCGGATTGGCATCTGCATCTTCTGTCTTTCAGAGAGTCATGTGTAGTATTTTGAAGGATGAACTGAATGTGAGAATATTTCAGGATGATGTTCTTATTTGGGGTAAAGATGCATTTTCACATGACAAAGCAGTACACAGTATTCTGCAGAAACTACAAGATGCCGGTTTGACTGTATGTGGTGAAAAATGCAAGTTTGGAGTGAAACAAATTGATTATCTAGGACATACTATTTCTAATGAAGGTGTTAAACCTAAGATGAAATTATTGGATGTTATTGAAAAAGCACCTCATCCTATCAATAAAGATCAGTTACGATCATTTTTGGGACTTGCAGAATACTATTCTAAATTTGTCCCAAATTTTGCTGATAAGGTGTATAATTTAAGATTGTTGATGAAAAAAGGTACTTCTTTTATATGGTCCACCTCATGTCAACAAGCATTTGACAACATCAAAAGAGACATTACTAAAGCAGTTGCTCTTAAGCCTTATGATCCAAATCATGCTTCCATAATTGTAGTGGACTCTAGTGCATATGGTTTAGTGCTGTTCTTATGCAAAAGCACAGTGGAGTTGAACGCATTATAGCTTTTGCGTCTCGCACACTGAGAGGTGCTGAACCTTCGTATTCCGTAATTGAAAAGGAAGCTTTAGCATGTTGGTGGGGTGTAGACCATTTTAAAACTTTCATTTGGGGAACAGCATTTGAATTAAGAACAGATCACAGACCTCTCAGTGAAATTTTTACCACAAAGGGTGCCTCAAAGGCCACGCCTAGAATAGCAAAATGGTTATATAGGCTACAAGGATATAATTTTCAGATTAACTATGTTCCCGGTCACAAAAATATCAATGCAGACTGTTTATCACGTCTTCCTTTGCCTTATGACAAGGATTATGCAGTTGAGGATAATGATGAATGGTTAGTAGCCAGTATTGAAGAATCGTGTAATAGTGCATTAAGTAAACAAGAATGGGTTCAAGCTGTGGCTGATGACACTGTGTTGCAACAAATTATCAATAATCTACATGTTGGTGTTGATTTATCATCTTTGGATAAGTCTATTCTGGCTGATTATAAGATGGTTTGGCCGGAGTTATCTTTTTATGATGGCATACTTAGGAGAGGTGACAGATTGGTTGTACCTTCAACATTATGAGACAAATTGTTGAGTCTGTTACATGAAGGACATAGTGGAATGACTAGCATGAAAAGGAGAGCTAGGAATGATTTTTGGTGGGTCGGTATGGACAAAGACATAGATAGATGTGTTCGGAATTGTTTAGCATGTATGTGTAGTGATAAATCCCACAAATCTCAAGAAACCACTATTTCTGCAACTCCTTTTCCGGACAAACCTTGGGACAAAGTCGCTATCGATATTTGTGGTCCATTTCATGTTAAGGGAATTGAAAATAAGTTTGCTATTGTTTTAATGGATTTTCACTCCAAGTGGCCTGAAGTAGCTTTTGTGAAGGACATTAAGGCTTCCAATGTAATTGAATTTTGTGAGGGAATTTTTCGTAGAGAGGGCTATCCAAGCATAATCTTATCAGATAATGGTCCGCAGTTTATAGCTGAAGAATTTTCTGTTTATCTAAACCAGGTAGGTGTGAAACACATTACCACCTCTGTGTATAATCCAAGAGAAAATGGTTTAATAGAAAGGTTCAATCATGTGTTGAAAGACTGCATTCAACTCGCTAGCAACAATGATGATAATTGCAAAGATGCTGTTAAAGAAATGTTATGGTGTTATAGAAATACTCCTCACACAGCTACAGGAAAGTCTCCTTTTTCTTTGTTAAAAGGGCGTGTGGCTGGGTCTAAAGTCAAACCAATATGGATGTCAAAAAATAGTACAGAAGGAATTGATGGTAAAAAACTGTTGAATAAAGTTCAACAGTATCAAAACAAATATGTACAAGATCATAATGCCAAAATTATTTGTAATGTCAGAGCATTTAAGGTTGGTGATTGGGTACGCTCACAACTAATGGGGAATCGAAAACCTGGTTCTTCCAAGTGGTCTAAACCCAAACAAATCATTTATGTAAGTGGAAATATAGTGAAGTTGGATGATGGTAAGCAATGGAATGTAAGAAGCATAACGAGATGTAATGATCTGGATTGCAAACAAATTGTGGGTCAGGAGAATGGGTCTTCAAAAACATCTGCTGCAAAAAGAGATGATGTGCCTATTTCTGTTTCTCTTTCAGCTAGGCCTAAGTGCAGACCATTGTGGATGAAGGATTACATATGTTCATAATTTAAGTGCGTCATAAGTGCATACAATGGAGAATTTAAGTTTGTACCACACCATATTTATTTTCTTTCTATTTTTATCTTTTTATTTATGTTATCTTTATTTTGTATTTTTATAGGAAGGGAGATATGTTGTATCTTGGTATTTCCTTGTGATGCTGTAATGTTCTATGTGTCACACTATGCTCACTGGATTCCAGAGTGTGGATATATATATATTTTTAGAATTTGTTCTTCATTTGCCACTTGGCTGGTGCTGTACCAACTTCATTTATAATTATTAAAAGGCAACAAGCGTGTCTCGGTGATACGCACACCACATTATTTTCATCAAAATATTAAGTGTCTCGGTGATACACTCACCTCTTTAAGTTTATCTTAATATTTTTTAGTATGAAGTAACATGTCTACACTATGTAATAGTTACACAATCTCCACCATTTTTAGAGAAGCCAGGTAAACCTGTTATGCAATCTGCAGAGTGGTTTGGTTTATTCGAAAACAACCTTGTGGCCATCAATGCAACAGACTATTCTTCCCCTCGAAAATTTGCTTTGCTGTTTGGGAGCCTGGGTCTTGCTGCTCAACGTATTTTTAATAGTTTGACTCCAATACCTCCTCCTCATGGCCAATCGAGGGACAGAAATTGGAATGTCTATTTGGAAGCAATTAGCAGGTTAAAGAAAGAGTTTGAGGAATCTCCGAATATTATGCTAGAAAGGCATCATTTTTATAAATGTAAACCAAGAGATGATGAAAAAGTAGAGGAATATATTTCTGCTCTAAGGGTGTTGGCTACTTCCTGTGGTTTTGGTCCTTTACTAGAAGATTACATCAGAGGCCAATTTGTGTTTAATTGCTCTTCTCAAAAGATTATGGAGAGAATACTTAGTTGTAAAAGTCCTCCACTTTCTGAAGTAATTGATTTAGCATTAAGTATTGAAAGATCTGTTATTTCAATTAAAGCAATGCTGTCTGAATCAACTCCAAAAGTAAATTTGGTGTAGGAGGAGTTGTGTGAGGATGGTTTATATGCAGAGGGCACAAAAGATAACCCCTGCAAACGTAAGGTCAAAACTTTTGCTACGTATGCGGTTCTAAATTTCACATTGGCAATTTTTAAGGGTGTCCAGCTTTAAGTAAACGCTGCTCCGTTTGTAAAAAAGTCGGTTATTTTCAGAAAGTCTGCAGAAGTTAATAGAAGCCTGTAAAAGTAGGCAGTGTGGATGTTGAAGTTTGTTTAGAGTCTCTTGACAATTTGTTAGTGACTCTTGATTATTCATACGATCCGATGGAAATAAAAGGTCCTTTGTGTGAGGCTACTTTCAATGGTTTGGAACTGAAAGTCATGGTGGACTCAGGTTCACCTATAACAATTATCCGAGATTCTACCTTTTATGAAATGTGGGGTAAAGAAATTATTTTGTCTAAGTCAGATGTGAACCCCAAAGCTTTCGGGAAAAGCATATAGATATCATGGGATTTTTTTATGGGTAATTTACAAATTTTGAATTGAGAAAATATGTACTAAACTATATGTAGCAGTTAAAGGAAAGAACATAGTTGGATGGAAAGACCTAGCACGAATGGGTCTATACTTGCTGCCGTGTGATGAGAATCCTATAAAAGCAAGAGGAATATATGTATGTAATGTATATGAATCTAAAATTGATCACATGAATCTGTTGGCTGAATTTAGAAATGTATTTACTGATAAGGTAGGTGTAGTGAAAGGTGTGGAACACAACATTAGATTATTATCTGGAGCCTGCCCTGTGGCACAAAAAAGTTCACCCTGTGCCTTTGAGTGCGAGAGGTGAGTTGAAAAATATGCTAGATGATTTATGTGCTCAAGGCATAATTCAACCCGCTGAGTTATCTCAATGGATCGCCCCAATTGTAGTCGCATTAATAAAAACAGGCAAGATCAGGTTGTGTGCTGACCTCCTGGGTCTGAATAAAAACATTAAGGTGGATTGTCACCCCCTTCCTAGGATTCATGAACTTTTGGCGAACTTTGGGGGAGCTAAATGGTTTTCTTTAATTCATTTAAAGTCCGCTTATCATCAGGTCCCTTTATCCAAAGAGTCTCAGGAACTGACAACTTTTGTTACTCCGTTTGGGGCGTACAAGTTTTTGAGACTCCCATTCGGTTTAGCATCAGCGGCCAGCGGCTTTCAAAGACAATTAGTGAACAAATGGGCGTCTTACCAACAACTAGCGATAATTATCGCTATGTTGGCTTAGCGGGACACATTTTATCGCCGTGTTGCGGCGATTTTTATCGCTTAGGAGCCTTGTTATTATCAAGGTTTATCTCCTAAGCGATAAAAATCGGCCGAAATGCATGAATATCGCTGTAAAGTCAGCGATATTCATGCATTACCGAGCTAATACTCTTAGCCATGTTATCCACCTCCCATTGGATAACATGGCTAAGAACTGCTCAGGGCAGGTGTTAGCTTTTGGAGATATTCGCGCTTAGCACGAATATCTCCAAAAGTTGGTAATAGGAGATAGCGATGTTAGCGACTGTTTCCAGTCGCTAACATCTTGGCACGCCCACTTTGCATGTCATTAGTGATAAATATCTCTGCAAAGTGGGGCCCAAGAGGGTCGCTATCTCCTACTAGCTGTCGCTAACTGGTGTTAGCGACAGCTAGGTAATAGGGAGATAATTTTATCTCCGCTTTCTTGGCTTTTACAGCCAAAAAAGCAGAGATATATCCCTTGATAATATGCCCCAAAGTTCTGTCCATTTTGGGGGAATATGGCATGACAGTAAGAGAAGATAAGTGTAAGTGTGGGGAGAATGAGTTTGAGTACTTGGGTCTCACGGCATCCGAGACCGGTATCAAACCAAAATTTTCTGTGGTCAGGGCTTTGAAGGAAGCAAGAGCACCCTGTGATAAAGATTCTCTGTGCTCTTTTTTGGGGCTTGCAGAGTATTACACAAGGTTTGTGGTTAATTACACTCAAGTTGCAGAACCTCTTCTGTCTTTACTGAAGAAGGGTCAGAAATATTTGTGGTCGGAGGAGCTGGATAGATTTTTTTCTAAAGGGCCGTATTATTTCGGCTCAAGCTCTTAATGCTTTCCGAGATAATTGTAGTTCGATCATAACTGTGGACATGAGTATGAATGGCGAACACCCATTACAACGATGCGAGCGCATCGCGGGTACATTACATCGCACATTTCACATTGCAGAAATGTTTACAACACATGCTGTTACATCGCGCATGCTTACATCATGGAAATGTTTACAGCGCATGCTGTTACATTGCGCATTTATTGGAACTACATCGTGCAGTGGATGGTGTGGTTCACAAATATGATGTGCGTGAACCATGAACCATGTTTCACAAATATGACGAGAGCCTGATAGGGACCCATCTCAGCGTCTGCTTTATAGAACTGCCAGTGCTGAGCACCGGCAGGACCCGGCCGACTTTAAGCCCTGTGGTTAGTGTTAAAACAGGGAGCCGAACTGCCCCCTGGCGTTTACAGTCATCAGGAGGAAGTTAATTCAGTTGCCGGATTTGAAAGCGAGTAATTTCACCATAGCATTTAAAATAAACCTACACTTAAATGTGCCTCCGCTGCTTCTTAAATACATTATTGTTGTGCATTCCAAAGTTGCGTTTGTTCTTGCTGCATTGTGGTATTTCCAACATGTGGTGGCATAGCAGTGCCAGTGCCAACCTTTACCATAAGTTGGTATGTAGGTCTGGAGAGGCCTACAGGACATATCTATCAGAATTAATAAGGTATTCTGTGAGCTCTGGAAGCAGGATCCTTTATGCGTTTACTCCCACTATTGACGATTTTTCGAGAAATATTTTTCCACTCTTTGTTCTTTGTCTAGGTTCATGGCACTTTCTTGTTTTCATCTGACCTGCCACGCAATCCTAATTTCTTATTCGAGCTGCAGACACAACACGCCGGGGTGTACAGGCACACAACGGGGTTGTTGGGGCAGGGGCTGCAAGCAAGGGAGGCCGCTCAGCTAAGACTCCACCGCCTGGCGTGAGTGTGATCCGGGCCCTGCACCACGGCGGACCCAGGCCCACAACACCTCGCTGCACACTCTTTTTGCCAGCAGGGTCACAGGGCCTCCTCCGGGACCAGGTAATTCCGCGCAGGGGTTTCTTAGGGGCTCTCCAGTGTTCACGACCAGCACCAGTGCCACCGCCACTCTGGAAGGGTGTGCTTGTGCTTGGGATAGTATGTGTTATTTTGGGAACAAAATGCGATGTTAAAGCATGCGGGGTGTTTGTGTGTGTAGTGATTGTGTTTTGTATTTATTTCAATGGTGGAGCGAAGTAATGGGTTGCGTTGTGACAGCGTGCGTTCTGAATATGTGTGCGATGTAAAGACGGTGATGTGAATGTGCCTTGAGACCCTCCTGGTGAGTAGCGCGCTATATATAAATGTTGTGATTGAATGTTTGCGATGAAAACGTTTGCGATGTAGCATCATACATCCGTATGAATGGTGTAGTAGCGGTCTTAAGTCAGGAAGTTAACGGCAAGGAACAAACCGTTGCCTTTGACTCCAGGTCTTTAAAGAAATTTGAGCGCCACTATAGTACTATGGAATGTGAGGCGTTAGCCTGCGTTTGGGTAGCCCAGAAATTTAAAATGTATATTTGGTCATGCAAATTTGTAATTTATTCTGATCACAAGCCTCTTTCTTTTATCTTTAGCAAGGTTGCAGGCAATAATAATATGTCAGCAAGATTAACCAGACTAGTTTCAAAACTCCAAGAGTATAATTTTGAGAAGAAACATATTTCCGGAGGCAGACATTTTCACGCGGATTGTTTATCCAGAATGTTGATGGAAAAAGATGAGGATGATTTGATTGAAGAGATGTAGAATGTGTGGCGGTGGTAGATGCGATTGATTAATGGACTTTGGCAATTTCTGAGAGTGGGTGGAAGGAATCTAGTTTGAAAGATGCAATTTTATCAAAAGTGATTGAATTTTCATCAGAAACCTGGCCCGAGGCAAGGAATTTGTCTGGGGAATTGAGAAATGTTGCCAAAGTGGCAGATGAACTTTCAGTAAAGGACAATATTGTCTTAAGGGGTGATACATTTGTTACCCCATCGGATCTGAGAAATTCCATTATACAAATGGCTCACAAGGGTCACTTGGGTGTTACTAAAACAGGTATGAGGATCAAACAACATTATTGGTGGCCTGGTATAGATTCCCATTACTTCTCCTCATTGTACCACACAAGTAACTCCTTTTGATCTTCAAAGGGATGCAAAAGCTCATTCTGCTTTATTTCCTTCCTGGTTAGATAAGAAAAGTTTAAATGTTACAAAGGAACATGTTGATTCTGAAAAACAATGTTGTGTGAAAGAAAATTTAGAAAAAAAGTAGGGCTTGATAAATTTTGAAAATTCTGTACGTGACTGGGTGATGATTAAAAAACCAATTAAAGTATCTAAAGGAGATTCAGTATTTTCAAACCCTGTTCAGGTTGTCAAGGTTGGTAAAGGGGCAGCTTTCTTGAATGGGAAAGGATGGTGGAACAAGAGGCAATTAGTGAAAGTGTCATGAGAACATGCCAAATTTATTAGTGATAGAATAGACAATTTAGAGGGCGAAAGCAATGGGTGGACACATTGGTTGCAATCAGATGTCAAAGCTGTTCCCGTGTCCGGGAACGAAAGACTGCCTTCTAATGATTCTGTCAGAGCATCAACGTCAATGTCAGCCACTTTAGATACTTCATCTGTTAGTCTTAATGACAGACTGAGAATAGCTGATGTTAGATATAATGATTTTGTTACCTATTGATTTTTGTTTTGTGATAAAGGGGGAATTCTATGCTGTAACTGAAATGAATGGTTTCTGGAATGTTTTACTTTGAATATGAACATGGAGTGTTCTCCGTCTTGAGATTCGATAGGCTTAGTCAGTTGCCGATCGAGCTTCAAGTTGGAGGCGCTCCATGCTGTGGGTGAAGCTTATGGAACAAATACTTACCATTAAACTTAAGAAGACGCCTCCTGTGTGGGATCCTTGAACTACTACAGACGCAGTGCCGGGCAGGAGGTAGAAGACAAGTGTACCAAGGAGCTTGTGCTGCGATGGAGCCCCTCAGGCAACAATGCAAGTTATAAAAACTAGTTTCAACGATATTCTGATACCCACTCATGCAGCCTGAGTGTACACCAATCACCCACACCGCTTCACGTGTGTCAAGCATGTATAAGGAAAGGGCAACTACCCGTTGTCTATTTTTTCTCTTTTCTATTTTCTCCACTGGGTAATGGGCACATCAAAGACTTTAACTAATGACAATGGCAAAGCACTGGATAGCGTTCAGATACAGGAGTAGCACAGTGAACCTGAAACAATCACTCAGCCAGTCACGGGCAAACCTGCATGCAGTGATCTGAACAGAGCAACAGCATATATTAATAACTGTAGAGTGTGAGTTGAGGTGTTCATTCCACAGGGTAATCCACTCCAAGTCATCCCCAATGAAATGAAGAACAGGGTACAGAAGGTGTAGAATTCAACCGAATTTATAAAGGCTCAAAGAGAACACCTTAACCTCCACACTCGCCTCTGCTAAGTTGCTCTTTGTAACTCTCTTCTATTCAAAACACAACATTCCAACACCGTGGAAACATATTCCATGAGCTTTGCATTCCACTGCTAATACGTTCCACTCTCAGAGACAGGCACAGAGGCAAGTGTGAAGTACTCACACAATATAATACAACATAGAGAGGTTATCAGATATCCTTACCCAAATATTTTGTTGAGAGCTTTCTGACTTTTTGTTATGTTATGTTATGTTATGTTATATTTATTTTTGTATAGCGCACGGCTACTCAAAAAGAGTGTCCCGGCGCTTTAAGTAAAGAGGACTACCAAACAATAACACAACACAGTTAAAAGAAAGCAGAAATAAAATAGGGCAGACAGAATTTATACAGCCTACTGGCTAAACAACGAGGTTTTAAGACCTTTTCTAAAAACAAGTAGGCTGGTGGCTCCCCGAAGTGTGAGAGGCAAAGAATTCCACAGCTGTGGTGCAAGAAGTGCAAAGGAACGACCTCCCAATCGAGCTTTTTTCACTCGCGGGACCACCGCCAAGAACAGGGATTCCGACCTCAAAGAGCGGACTGGGTGGTAAAAAGCGAGTCTCTTTTGGAGGTACTTGGCTCCAACCGCATGGAGAGCCTTGTAGGCTAAAGTCAGGGCCTTGAAGGCAATCCGTTTGCGGATTGGAAGCCAGTGCAGCGTCTGCAACAGACCAGCTGCACTGACACGTCTGTTTAAGCCAAAGACAGCTCTAGCAGCCGCATTCTGCACCACTTGAAGCCGCTGTAGCAGATACTCTGGCAGGCCCAGGTAAAGAACGTTGGAATAATCTAGCCTAGAGCCGACCAGAGCCTGCACAGTCAGCTTCCTATGCTCCTCAGATAAAAGGGGGAGAAACCTCCGCAGCATCTTGAGGAGGCCGAAACACATCCCCGAGACCCCAAGGATCTGGGCCTTCAACGTTAGCCCCTTATCCATCTTGACCCCCAAGTTCTTCGCCATTTGGGATGAACAAGACGGAGGAAACATACTGATGGGCCACCAAGCCTGCCAGTCTGGTTCTGTTGTACACCCAAAGAAGAGTACCTCGGACTTATCGGAATTGCACTTGAGGCTGTTTAGTTGGAACCATTGAAAAACAGCCCCAAGGCAATCCCGGATACTCTCCCCATCAAAGTCCCCTCCTCTCTTACACCAGAAGAGGAGCTGGGTGTCATCCGCGTAGGATACGATCTGGGCCCCAAACGACTCCACCAGCGCCGCCAAGGGGGCCATAAAGATGTTGAAAAGGGTCGGGCTCAAAATAGAGCCCTGAGGGACCCCGACTCCCAATGGCGGCATCACTGCGGAATCTGGCGAGGCCCAGACCGTTTGCCGGCGGCCCGCTAGAAAGGAAGAAAACCAGCCGAGCACCGTCCCCCGCAGTCCTATCTCATAGAGTCTTGCGAGAAGGCCGTCATGGGGGACGGTGTCGAAAGCCGCCGACAGATCCAACAGCACCAGCATGGCTCTGCCTCCCGTGTCCAGAACCCCTTTAATGGTTTCTGAGACCTCGAGGAGCGCAGTCTCGGTGCTGAGATTTGGACGGAAACCAGACTGGGTGGCATGCAGAATCTCGTTTGTCTCTAGAAAATTGGAAAGCACCGATTGAACGTGCTTCTCCACAACTTTCGTGAGAGCCGGCAACAGAGAGATAGGCCTATAGTTAACTGGGGCCTTTGGGTCCAGACCAGGCTTCTTTAGCAGCGGGATGACCATTGCCTGCTTCCAGGCCTGCGGAACCACTCCCTGGCTCAGCGAGAGATTCAATAACGGGTTCGCCAGTGGGTTGATTACCTCCGCTATTTTTGCTAGAAATTTAGCGGGGCACGGGTCCAGCGGCGAGCCCGATTTAAGCTTGCCCATAAGTATTAGAGAAGCAGGGGCAGAAATAGGTGGAAACACGCCCAACGTCGAAGCTGACAAGGTCAGAGGAGGCAGATTAGCCTCGCGGTTAATCAGTCCTACTGGAGCAGCCGCAGGGAAGGAGTCCTGTATAAGTTGGATCTTACTAGTAAAAAAATTAGCCAGATCCAAGGCCCAGGAGTCAACTGGCCTCTCATCCAAGATATTAGACCGTGGGGATGTAAATTCTCTCACAATGGAGAAAATCTCCTTACAGGAGTTGGTAGCGGCCTCTATCCTCCCTGCCAAATAGGCTTTTTTCCCCAACCGGATGTCGCGGATTTTTCTATCATAAAATATCAGTACTTTTATTATCTTTTACACCGGTGACTTCTATAGAAGAGATTCATGAAAATGTAGCTCTCCCACTTAAGTCGGGTTCCAATTTCGTACCTTTAATGTAGGTTTTTGTTCTTGCTAACATTACAACAATTAAGTCTGGATCACCCTTGTCCTCCTAAAGTTTTGAAAGCACTGGCACCCATGTTTGCCCCAGTTATAACTATGATCTGCAATAAATTATTAGCTGAAAGGAAGATTCCTACTTGTCATCCTGCTGTTAACGAAAGACAAACTTGACCCTGACACTCCTTGTCACCCCATTTCACTCTTACCATTCTTTACCAAGATTCTGGAGAGTTATGCAAGTACTCATTTACCGTGATTTATCGAGGAAAATAATCTACTTAATCGTTATCAATATGGTTTTAGACCCAATCGTTGCACTGTGTTTACAGTGATCGCAAACTATATTGTATGAGTCTGGATGAGGGGGATTCAGCATATCTCATCATTCTTGATTTGTTGGCTGTGTTTGTGTAGGGAGTGTATTTCATGTTTTGGGTAACTATACATTTATGGAATTTATGTCTTCTCTGAATTCTTGTATTCTGTGTTCTAGTGTTTCCAGGACCACCTTTTATCATTAATAAGAAGATTGGACTTCCTACATTTATTGGCGACGTTTTATTTTTCTGGACCCACCAACCTTGGATTTATTTACTTAAGTTTAATTTTTTCTGTTCACCTGCTTGTGGACTTTTGGAAGATATTTTGGATTGATTACTATCCTGCAAGATCGCTTGGCCTACAAGAACATTAACACTTTACTTGCAAGATCGATATTTCTGGTGCTCACATCGTTTTCTGCAAAACAAAAACGCTGCCTGTATCGGATGCCGAATCTCCGCATGGTTGATGTGCTGTATTTATTGTGAGCACTCCGACGCTAGTAATTATTTTTATTACTTACCTAGCTAGAGTGCAGTAGAAGCCATACCTGTGTTGTTTTGCTTTAAACTCTACCGGCATACCGCTGCAGCTGTTTACATTCGAAGCTTCTCTTCGTGCTCCGATGTTCATTGCTCCATGGCGTGGTGCCTTCTGGCGCTTTCCTTCGCGGCGTCCTAACAACGAGTCTGTCACCACGTAGGTCACGCTTCTCACGTTCAAGACGCTTCTCACATTCCGGCGGCCGCCATCTTGATTTCACGGAGTGCCCATCGTCTTTTGAATTTTACTCCTTTTCTTCTAATTATTCTTCTCTACTTCGGCGATTTCGGATATTAATCTTCGATAGTCATGAACTTCAAGCTTCTTTCTTCAAGGACACCATTATTTGTGCTTTTGTTCCGTGATAAGCACACGACTGTGGAAATGAAATGAAATGAAATGAAAAATTCTACTTATATAGCGCATAACCACCCGGAGGCCTCGCAGCGATATAGACTAATTACTGTGTCCGGCTACAGGGTAAAATTAGTACGCTTTTGAAAACAGGTAGGTTTTTAAATCTCTCCTAAATGACATCAAGTTGTTGTTTTGTCTGAGGGGTAAAGGCAAGGAGTTCCATGCCTTCGCCGCTGAGTGAATGAAGGAGCGGCCACCCCAACGGGCTTTCTTAATTTTTGCCTTGGTTGCCAAATGCAGTGAAGCCGAACGAAGGGTTCTAGGCGGCGCATAAGGCAACACTAAGGGGTACAGCCCTGTCGGGCCGGTTCGATGAAAAGATTTGTGCAGAATGCACATGGCATTAAATAGTGTTCTGGCAGCCACTGGGAGCCAGTGAAGCTCTTTTAGGGCAGTCCTCGCTGACTGCCAGCGAGGGATGTTAAACAATAGACGTGCGGCACAGTTTTGAGTGACTTGGAGTTTTTTTGTCACTGTTGCCGGGGCCCCTAGATATAAAACATTTCCATAATCCAGGCGAGAGAGTATTAGGGCCTGTACCATGACCCTTCTCGCCTGGAATGGAAGTAAGGGGAGCACTTTCCGGAGCATTTTCATTAGCCCCACACATACGGAGGCAGTTTTAGTGGCTTGGACTGAGAAATCCAGCGCTCTATCCAGCCAGATTCCTAAGCTCTTTATCTGGTCTTTAGGAGGAGGGGGAGCGCCGAGACACGAAGGCCAGTTAGACACCAAGGAGGTAGGAGAAGAGTTACCTAGTAACATAATCTCGGTCTTCTCTCCATTGAGTTTGAGGTGGGAGAGTTGCATCCACCCAGCAACAGCCTCTAGACACGGGCCCAAGGTGTTAGACGAGCCCTCCTAGTGGTCCAAAGAGACCACAAGTTGGGTATCGTCTGCGTAGGTGACAATCCGCACACCAAAAGGGAGGACTATCTTCTCTAGAGGCTGCATATAGACATTAAATAATGTGGAGTACTTTTACTTTTAAAACGGTGACTTTATTTATTCATTTAGTTTCTCTTGGCCAAGTTTATTTTACTTTATTAGCACTTCTCACTTAACAATTAGTTATTTACTGTTTACTGATTTTTTTTTAATTTACATTTGTTTCTGCATTGTTGAAAAATGGCTTCCTCATCAAACAATGTTATGCAACCTCCTCCTTTAATGTTATGCAACCTCCTCCTTTTCTACAGGTTCCAGGTAAGCCCCTAGTCCCATGGCATAAGCGGTTTAGGGTTTTTGATAACTATTTGGAGTCCATAGATGCTACTAAATATTCAGCATCTAGAAAAAGAGCATTGTTATTTAATCACTTGGGCAGTGCTGGCCAAGATGTCTTTGATAATTTACCTGTCATCGCAGCGCCATCTGGTGATGATACTTGGGATGTATATAATGAAGCTCTTGCTAGACTTGGCAGAAATTATGTAGATGAACCTTCCGTCATGGTAGAAAGGCATGTTTTTTTAAAAGAAAACAAATGCATGATGAATCAATTGAAGATTATTTGGCTGTTTTGCGTGTTTTAGCGGCTAAGTGTCAATTTGGTTCATACTTAGACACTGCGCTGAGAGATCAGCTGGTTTTCCATTGCTTCAATAGGAAAATTCAAGAGCGCATTTTAACCTGTAAAAACCCTTCGTTAGATGAGGTTATTGCTCGTAGCATTGAGCGATCTGTTAATTCCTCAAAGATCTTGACTCAAGATTCTGCTGGCAAATTTACGAATACGGATTCATCTTCAACTATTAAATTTAATGAATCTGTTGTGAATGTTATTTCTACTAAACCCAAAAATTCCAATGTTCATGTCGACAATAAAGGGTTTTGTTACAGGTGCGGTTCTAAGTACCACATGGGAAACAATTTAAGTTGTCCTGCACTTCATAAAAGGTGCAACATTTGCAAGAAGATCGGTCATTTTAATACTGTATGTAGAGCCGCTAAGTATAAGAAGAAGGTGAATGCTCTTGAGATAGATGAGGATGAACTTTGTTAAGCTATGGGCAATACACTCTCCACCATTGAAATTAACACTTTGAATGGCGATGTTAAGAAATGTAAAGGTCCTTTGTGTAACATGCTGATTGGTGTTATTAACATCAATGTTATGGCTGATTTGGGTTCTCCGATCACCATTTTGGATGTTAAAACCTTCAATAAGTTTTGGTCAAATGTTTTGCTTAAACCTACCGACGTCAATCCTATGGCGTTTGGCGAATTTGACATCTCTATGTGTGGTTTCTTTTCTGGCTCTATCAATTTTAAAGGCAGAGAGATTTTCATTAAATATATGTAGCTGTAGATGGTCGTGACATATTAGGCTGGCAGGATCAAGCCAAGTTAGGAATTATTTTGAGACAGGGACATCCTGAGCCCGTTGTTTTGGGTGATTTTTTGTATTATAGGATGGGGGTGTGTAGAGAGTGTATTTCATGTTTTGGGTAACTAATACCTTTATGGAATTTATGTCTTCTCTGAATTCTTGTATTCTGTGTTCTAGAATGTAATATGTGCATTATTCATTTTACTGCCTGATCTTTGCCTTGACCAGTCGTGGGTTCTTTAGTAGGAATAAATCTTCTTTGAAATTCAACAAGTGTTTCCAGGACCTTCTTTTATCATTAATAAGAAGATTGTACTTCCTACAGTTTGTCATGGTCGCACATGATAATCAGCTGAAAAGGTTCAGTCACGTTGGCGTTCAGGGTAATGTTTTAAAGAGGTTTGAATGCTTTTTGTGGAATCAAACACAGGTGGTGCAGCTGGCATCCTATCGTTCCAACGTCAAAAATCTTTATTGCAGGGTTCCACAAGGATCTGCACTCACCCCCACTCACCACTACTCTATTTAATATCTATGTTGTTCCTCTAGCTAATCTGATAGCCTCATTTGGTTTTCAGTTCTATGGGTACGCGGACAAGACCCATACAATATTTAGAATGAAATGAAACCTGAACAACCAACAAAGCCAATTTAAAAATTATCTCGTACAAGCGGGTATCTGGATGAATGACCATTCTCTCTGATTGACATTAGATAAATTAGAAATATTATTGTTTGGTAATGCTTCCTGTTAGTCTTAGGATTGATGGACTCAATTATTATGATTGTGCCCCTAGCAGGTGACAGCTGCTTGCCACTTAGAGGCTGTATTTGAATCCGAATTGTCTTTTGAATCTCAGGTGAAGAAAATCACTACTACCTGCTTTTTAATTATGAAGAAACAAAAAAGTAGTATTCTTTTTATTCCCGGCTTGCGACCTCTGATTCAAGCCTTGAATTTAAGAGGTCTGGACTATTGTAATGCTTTGTATGTTGGTCTTCCAAAGTATTTGATTCAAAAACTGCAATTAATTCAGAATGCAGCTGCTAGACAGATTTTTAATCTTGATAAAATTATGTGCACCTTAGGAAACTTCATTGGCTTCCTGTCCAAGAATGAGGTGAATTTAAGACTCTTTGTCTCTTTGTCAAAGATCCATTTTCCAAACGCATCATGTCAATTACATCTCCAATTTGATTTAAAAAAACGCCCCTACTAGAACCCTACATCCAAGCTCTATTAATCGTCTTCTTGTGCCTACATTTTGGAAGGTTAGATTAGTGGGTTGTGCCCTCTCAGTGGTTACTGCACGGGCCTCGAACAAACTGTGTATCGTGCTGTGAATGGAGCCAAACCATGAAACATTTCGAAGGCTCTAAAAACACCTCTGTTTACATATCTTAGACAGATCCTTATCTTACCCTCTTCAGCATCAAGGCACCTTCAAGTAATCACAAAAAATTAACCATAGTGTGGTAGTAGATATTTTGAGTTAAAATTTTGTAGGCCTATATTAATGACACTGATATTGTGGCATGCAACCCTCCTCTCTGCTGAAATGTGTCCAGTATTCTGTGTTCTTTATCTCATTCTAATACCACAAGGAGTTTATTTGAAAGGTTCAGAAGAGAACAATGAATGATAAGAGACAACATTGGATTGAGGAGTACTTCCATTCTGGCTTCACCCCAATGCTTCAGAGACTCCAGCAAAGAAACATTTGTTATGCACTTCGAATTCCTTTGACTGTTTTACTCAAGACGTAAAAGTTCATGTGGGTACGATCTTAAGAGAAAGAGTGGCTAGAGCACCGCAGAGAATAACTTTTGTAAATCTATTACTTTATGTAAAGCGGTTTATTTATGTATTTGTTTTTCTTGTCAGTGTTATGATTGTGTGTATCTGATCATGAGAATAGATTTGTATAAAGCTTTGTTGTCATATGTCATGGCATCATGTTCTTCCCTTGCTAGTGCACTCCCAGACAACATACTCTGCTACAAGAGGGATTACGATCTTGAAATCAGTTTGTCTATCAAGTAACTTCTGCTGTTATTCCTAATGGCACCTTGTGCATGAGCCTTTAATCTGCAGTTCTCATGTTTTTGTTGTGTTTAGCACTAAATGCATAGTTACTAACTGAAAATACCTCAGCCAAAAATGTTCTAGTGGTCTCCACCAGTGAGCAATTTGTGCCAGTGGCTGCAGTTTGTGAGCAACAGCACTCATTTTTGGGGGTGGGGTGGGGGGTTATTGTTGAATCTCGCCACCAAACAGCATGTGTTGAAGAAATGTGATTCATTATATGTCCTTCCTCTTCTTATTCTTGTCCCTCCCCTGGAGCATAGCTTCTTTACCACAATTTTGATTAGATGACTTGTATCGTTCCACAGCTCCAAATTAGGGAATTACTTTTATTTATTTATTTATTTGTAGGTTTGTAACGCGCTCGAATCGGCTCCCGGAGGAGTATCTCTGCGCCTGTGACCTAGAGAGCGCTGTCAGCAAGTCCAGAAGGAGAAGATTTATGACTGAAACAAAAAGGTCTTAAGTTGTTTCCTGAAACTCAAGTGTTCTCTACATTTCCTAAGTGGCAGGGGTAATCCATTCCACAGGGAGGGACCGGCTACGGACAAAGCCCTGCCACCCTGCCTTACTTTCTTGGCAACTGGCACTGTTAAAAGCAGCTGGGCCTGAGAGATCGCACCGGAGTGTAAGGTACAAATTTATCTGTCCAGTATGTTGGCCCTAATCCCTTCAGACTCTTATGGATAAGGCAACAGGTCTTAAATATCACCCTTTTCCGAACAGGAAGCCAGTGTAACTTATCCAAGAGTGGTTTGGATGGCGTTCTTGGAGGGGCATTTAAAACCAGCCTTGCTGCTGTGTTCTGCAAAACTTGGAGTTTGGCTTTAACCCCCTCATTGGCTGACAGCAAGAGCCCTTTTGTGTTTTACGTTCTGCATGCTGTTGGAGTGCACATGATTGTTGCTGTCCTTGTGTAGATTTTGTCTCACATCTCTAGCCCCGTGCTCTCTGTGCTGCTTTCCCAAGCTCATCTATTTACCCACCCCTTTCATTCATTCATAAAGTCTTTATTTCGATGTACATATCATAAAAGACAACATATTAAAAAATAAGAAGACGTGAACATTCCATATTTCATATCAATAACAGTGTGGTTCAGGAGGAGATTTGGTCGTTAAGTTAGTCCATCCATTACAGAATAATTTAGCTTAAAAACTCGATAAAAAACATTACTATAAAAGCATAAAAAAGGAGAATCCAGGGTCAAAATCCATTTAGCATCACAGAATAGATCTTTAGCTACAATAAATATATATAACTACTACATTAAAAAACAAGATCTTAGTTCGGGCTTAATTTGCGCGCACAGATTACCCACATCCAGTGTAAAAATTTGGCGACAGCAATAGCTACAGGTTCTGAGCAATTAGTTTTTAAGATCCTTAGGGACAGATGTAGGTAAATATATTTTACCGACTCATAAATACCGAATTTTACCGATTCGGTATTTATGAATCGGTAAAATATAAGGAGGGAGATGTAGGTAAATCCAGATGTGGATTTACCGAATCTGTAAAAGTCGGTATTTACCGATTCGGTTAATACCGACCGGTAATGCCCATTCATTCCTATGGGCTTTGAAGCCCATAGGAATGAATGGGCATTACCGATTTGGTATTTACCGAATCGGTAAATACCGAATTTCACAAGGGTGCAGGGGGTGTCACTTTGACACCCTCTAGCACCCCCAAAACAGGTTCGGGTGCCATGTGGCAGGCATACCTGCCCTAAGGGCAGGTCTGCCTGTCATATGGCACAGGTGTGCATGAACATGTGCATGTGCATGTGCATGAATACCGAATCGGTATTTTTACCGTTTCGGTAAATTTGATATGTAGGTGGTACTCTTCTGAGTCCCACAAGCCTTACCGAATCGGTAAAGGCTTGTGGGACTCAGAAGAGTACCACCTACATATCAAATTTACCGAAACGGTAAAAATACCGATTCGGTATTTTACAGAATCGGTAAATTTACCGATCGGTAAATTTACCAATTCTGTAAAAATATGCCCCCTACATCTCAAATTCCATTTACCGGTCAGTAATGGCCGAATTCGGCCGTTACCGACCGGTAAATGCCTACCTACATCTGTCCCTTAGTGCCTCAGAACCTGTGGTAATGCCCATCTGCAAGCAAATAGGCTTCAACCACGTATGCCTGGGGTACTTGTACTCTGGGCAAATAAACAAAATATGTGCTGTACTTTCCGGCTGAGATGGACAGAATGGACAACTTGGGTTAATATTAGCTTGCCATTTGGCAATAAAGGAGTTTACAGGGAGCGTTCCCCCCCTAAATTGGTGGTACCGTTTCCTGTTTTCGGGAAGCGTGCTAAAATACCAGTATCCCTCGTAGGCAGCTTCGTGTTTAAGCTCCAAGAAGTCTCTTGAGAGCGAAGAGCTGGTACAGTTCCTAAACCTTCTCAAAGAGACCATAGTCCAATATAACTCTCTAAAGACCTGTCTATGCGGAAAATAATTAGCAGTAGGATTCTCCCACAAAGAACTCAAGCCCATGGCAGTGTACACCGCCCTTGCCTGTTGAATGTAAAATCCTCTGGACTGGTAATCAGCTTCTCCGGTTCAGGCAAGGTATGTGCTCTCCAGCTGACCGTTGTTTCCCTCTAAGCCTAGAGGACCTTCCTTTCAAATGTACTTGTTGTGAGTTCTCGCTCACCTCTTCATTACACTGTCGCTCCCTATCTGTGGAGACCGCCAAATCCCCTAGCTCCCCTAGGTTGATAAAAGCTGCTCTAGTCAATTGTCGCTCCCTACCTCGTCACGCTACTGAAATATGGCTATCTATAGACACTCAGGCCTGAGACATCCTATTTCTCACTGAAACTTGGATTAAAGACACATCCAAACCTGACATACATTTGGCCACTCCCTCCGGCTACCGACTGGTGGGTATCAATCGCGACAGCGAAAAAACGGGAGGGGGCCTTGCCGTTATTTTCAAGTCTCATTTTAATTTGACTGTTAAGAAACTCCCCAATTTAGGACTTATTGAAGCTATGTATTTCATGATCTTGGATTTGTCCACCATTATTCTAGCTGGCATCTTGGTCTACAATCCCCCCAATGCTTCTACTTCGTCACTTGCCACTCTTCTGCACTCGATAGCTGATCTTTCTTTCAGGCACGCTCATTTCACGGTATTAGGAGATTTTAACCTACACGCTGACAATCCCTCCTGTGCACAAGCGTCTCATTTAATTGAGTCCTTGCAAGGACTAACTTTGCTCCAACTAGTTAAGGGCCCGACTCATATTGCAGGTCACACTCTTGACCTAATATTCACTAACCATCCTGGCATCTCCTCTCTCCCCTCTCTGCCTCTCACTTGGTCGGACCATTTTCTTCTGCCTTTTGAACTTACCATCGCTTCACAGCCCCCACCTCCTATTCTGAATGGAGTCACGGGGAGAAAATGGCATGAAGTCACTTTTGACGCCTTTGATCCCTGTTTTTCCTATCAGTTTGATCCTTCTATGGACCTCAACGAGGAAGTGGCGAAATACAACTCCGCTCTTTTAGCTGCTATTGATGTCATCTCCCCATCAAACCCTATTACCTCTTCTAGATCTAGGCCCTCTGCGCCTTGGTTTTCCCCTGTTTTACGTGACGAAAAGAGCCGCTGTAAACAGCTGGAGCGTAAATGGAGGCAGTCATATGACCCCGAATTAAAAGCGATATATAAGTCGGCCCTGAACAAATTTCAAAAATTAAAACGTTCCACGATGAGAGGCTACTTTTCACAGCTAATTAAGAATGCTGAGAATTCTACCAAAATTCTTTTTAAAATAGTGAAGGACTTTGTTAACCTTCCTGCCTTGATGTCTCAGAGTTCCCCTAGCCAGGCTCTTTGCAACGGGCTTTCTGACTTTTTTCAGGACAAAATTACTAAGCTAACCGCTCCATTTGAACCAGCCCTGGCCCCTTCCTTGAGAGATTATACTGATTCACAGACAGGTTTGTTTAATTCCTTTAAGGAGCTTACTCCTGAGACTGCCATCAAATTACTTAACCAAGGTAAATCAGGGTCACCATTGGACCCTGTTCCCGCTAAGGTGATGGGCAGTCTTGCCCCGGTTCTGATCAGCCCTCGTCTCTCCATCTGGAATTCCTCGCTAAGCTTGGGTGAATTTCCCTTGGTTTGGAAACAGGCTATGCTGGCCCCAATCCTGAAAAAACCGGACGCGGATCCTCTACAATTCTGTAATTACCGTCCGATCTCCCTTCTGCCTAAGCCAGCTAAAATCTTGGAAAAAGCGGCTCAGTGGCAACTAGCTCACTATTTGGAAGCCGACCAGCTGCTTCATGATTCACAGTCGGGATTTAGAACCGGCTACAGTACTGAGACCGCGCTTCTGGAGGTTTCGGAGACTATTCGTGAGTGTGTGGACAGGGGCGAGGAGGCCATATTGGTCCTCCTCGACCTGTCCGCCGCTTTTGACACAGTGTCTCACGAAATACTTCTGGACCGCCTACGGCAGGTGGGAATTGGAGGTACGGTTCTGACTTGGATCAGTTCATTCCTCACTGGGCGGACGCAGAAGGTATTTCTTCGGCCCTTTGAATCAGAGGGTAAACCTCTTTTGTGTGGAGGGTGGTGGAATCATGGGGGGTCAGAGTGATCTCTTATGCTGGTGATACTCAGCTTGTGTTTTCATTTAAAGATCACTCTGACACCAATTTCACCAATTTTCATAACTGCCTTAGTAACTTTTGTTCCTGGATGGCCTCTAACCATCTAGTTTTAAATACCGACAAAACCGAGGTTCTATTTTTTGACCAAAAAACGGCACTTCCAAGCACACTGTGGTGGCCCTCAGTACTGAATCCCCCTCCGGTCCCAGTTCAGACAGCTCGCAATCTGGGCTTCCAATTTGACAATGCCCTGTCTTGCAAATCCCAGATCAATAGGGTCTCATCCGCCTGTGTTGGCAAACTACGCATGATCAGGAAGATTTGTCCTTACCTCCCTTTGGATGCCCGTAAGACTATTGTTCATGCCCTGATCACGTCGCATTTAGATTATGCCAACAGTCTTTATGCGGGCGCTCCCCTGTACCTTATTGAGCGTCTACAAATTGTACAAAACGCTGCTGCGAGACTGATCGGAAATATTCCTTTTCGCCACTCGGTATCATCTTACCGTAAAAAAGCTGCACTGGCTTCCCATCTCCCGCCGCATCCAGTTCAAAGCTTTGATCCTGGCCTTCCGGGCTCTTAACGGGTCAGGCCCAGTATATCTGAGAAAGAGACTTAAACTTTCTCAATCTGTCAGATCATTGAGATCAAACAGTGTTCGCCTCCTGGTGGTACCTAGATTCCGCTGTGCCAGGAGTGGGGGTAGAGCGTTCGGAGTAGTTACAGCTAAACTCTGGAACATCCTTCCTCTGGATCTGAGGTTTATTGAGTCGGAGCTTTTGTTCCGACGCAAACTCAAAACTTGGCTGTTTTCCACCTTATAAACAGCTTTCTTTTTCCAGCATGTAATCTGCAGCGCCGGGACACCCCCTTCTGGGGGTAGCTGTGCGCTTTATATGCTTCCTAAATAAATAAATAAATAAATAAATTGCCTCACTCATCCACGGGATTCTGAGGGCGCTGTCAGCATCTCTGACTTTGAGGAATGCCCGAGCATACTGGGAGAGCTCTGGAGTTACCCACAGTCTCCTCCAGTATGCCACTGGTCTATAGCGAGCTATATCCCCTAGTCGTTGGCAACCCATATCATAAAGGAGGGGTAGTAATGGGGTTGATGAAGGAAGGCCAGTTACACTCTTCAAAAACTTGTTTTGGGCCCTCGTTAGTGATGCTAAATTGCTTAACCCCTACAGCTCTGACCCATAAAGAACTGATGCGGTGATTTTGGTGCCATAGATTTTCAGCGCTGGGGCAATAGGTTGTGTGGATGAGAGGTGAAGCTCCTTAATTAGGGCACCTGCTAGTTGTGCGTGTTTGGTGACCAGCTGGTTAGTGTGGGGTTTCCAATTAAGTTTCGAGCCCAGGGTTATGCCAAGGTAAGGAAAGACTTGGGTCTGATCTAACAAAGCCCCATTCATGACCACACTCCCTTTTACAAGGTTGTGCTTGTGAAGCACCATAAACTTAGTCCTACTCACATTAATGGTACGACCATAATCCTTGCACAATACCTAAACATGGACTATGGCCTTCTGCTGGCCTTGCTGGATTTTGGAAATTAGCAAGGTGTCATCTGCAAACATTAGCAGAGGGATCAGTTTGCCATCCAACTTGGGGGCATGAGTAGGATGAATCTCAAAATACTGGATCACCCTGTTAATGTACAGCGAGAAGAGTTTCGGTGCTAGTACACACCCTTGGCGTACCACCCAGAGCCTTTGGCAATGGCATTGGCAAGGGACTGAAAATATGTCACCCACACTCCCTTCTCATGTAAAAACAAGTTGGCTGGTACTTGATCCCACCCGGGCGCTCTACCCTTCGGGATATTGTTCAATGCTCTTTCAACCTCATTTTTACTAAAGTGTAGCGGTATAATATCTTTGGGGATAATCAAATGGGCTGGGTCCGACTCAATATCGGGAGCCAGGAGGGCGAACTGGGTCATGAAGTGTGAAACCCAGAGATCAGGTGAAACATAGTTAAAGGGTTGTCCCCTAGGAAGCCCCTTACCCCATTTGACCAGATCCCAAAATGTAACCATGCTCCTTTCTCGACTAGCATGGTACAGCTCCCTACAATGCTCTTCATCCCAAGCCCGTTTAGCGTCCTGTTGCGCTTTCTTATACACCATCTGTGCATTTTTAATACCGTCCCTATTTTTCAATCTTATAGCCTTTGCCAGGGCGTGGTACGCATCCTTACATGATTTGCCATACCAAGTTTCCTCCCTATTTTTAGGCCTCTTCCGCAGGTTTGATACCTCTATAGTAAAAAAAGCCCTGAGTTTATTAAAAAGGTTTGTATGGATAGGAATAACTTTAGCCACCATATCCTCCTGTGAGGTGCATTTCTGGAGATCTACTGTCGCCTCTACTGCCAGCTCCCTCATTGCTACTAAGTGGTCCTCTTTCAGGAGACAGTTAGACCATTTTACTCTCCTAGTGTCATTGGAGAGGAAGGCGTCGGTCCCTTCTAAACAAGCTTCACAGGGATCGCATGCAGCAAACTGAAACAATAGTACTAGTGGATCATGGTCGCTTTCCACTCTTTCTAATACGGCCATGTCCTTAATAGAAGACCAATTTTCTTTATTGAGGAGGATGTAGTCCATACGGCTCCTACGCAGTCCATTATTAAAAGTAGGAGCACCCTGTTTATCAGATTACGTTCTGCCGTTCTCTGCCCTTAACCCTTGTTCGAGACATAAAACTTTAAGCTGAAGTGCAGCCTCTGTCCACTTTTTGATTGGGGGTAGGGACAGTTGTGGGATGTTCCAAGAGCGGTCTTCCTCCAAAGTAAGGTCTATGTCATTACTATCTAGTGGTTCAAAACAGCAGTTAAAGTCTCCAGCCACTAGAATGTTCCCCTTCCCATTATAAAGATCAAGATGCTATTCTAACAAAGCAATGGTGTCCGAGGCTTTACCCCCGGCTTACCCCTTGCATAGATGTTAAAGATGAAAAGGTCCTTGAGCCCTTTGAATTATTAAAATGTCGCTGCTCTTAGAGTCCAGCTGTTTAACTTTATAGCTATCATCCTGTCTAACCCATGTTGTTAAACCCCCCATTGATCTACCCTGCAAACTAGGAGTAGCAGGCTTAAAAAAGTTTAAGTAACCTTGTCTAAACTCCGGTTTGGTCAACCATATTTCCTGAAATGATACAAAGTTATTACTATCTATGAAGGTAAGCCAATCATATGACTTTAGTTTACTTCTTAGCTCTGCGATGTTCCATGAAACCAGGGATGATGCGCTGGAGCCATGACTGGAAATAGAGCATGACAGATGCCCACTGGCTCCCGGAGTTGAATTTAAGACCGTTATCCCTGGTTCGGGGGATACAAGAGGAGGACTTAGAGCTATATTTGGGCTATTTTCCGCCTCTGAATGGTCTACCCTCTTGTTAATATTGTTAATACCTTGTGGAGCATCCCTTGTCGGGGTTGTGGTCACCACAAAACTCTTATTAGGCCTTGTAGCTATATTCTCCCAATGTCCTTGGGGTATACTAACCCTTGACTTATCCGGTCTATTCTGGGGGCAGACAATCATTAACGTCCAACATGCTGAGCACCTCAAACCTATTGGTCAATGGAATTGGATTATTATTGAATCCTTGCCAATTCCAAGTTTGCCTCCCTTCATTGCCCCTTTGGTGCATATCGGGTCGGTAAAAATATCCCAGTGGTAATACATTGATGCCCTCAGTACTAATCCTGAGCGCACCCGCCTGGTCCAAAATACACCGAACCCTATTCGGGGACCTGAAACTTAGCACAACACAATCTCCATCCAGACATTTTCGAGGGTGGCCAACCCATGCAAACCTTCTCACCATTTTGAACTCCCTGAGTAGATGATCCCCAAGCCCTGTTTTACCATTCAAGAAGTGGAGTGCCTTATTTTTAAGTGAAGACCAATGCTCCTCTTCCTGACTTGGGAGTTTCGGGACATTTGCTAAAATAATGGTGTAAGGGCTCGCCTCGGGTGGAAGATGAAGAAACGCTCCCGGGGGCATAGGAGTTCCCAATCCCTGTAATCTCCCTGTTGGACCCTTGGGCCCCATCCTGCCTCTAGGTTCAGAATGTAATGGGGGGTTTGGATGGGTTGTCATTGATGGTAGTGGGGGGCGCGTTATACCCGTGGAAGATGTTCTAGGTACAGTACTCGACTCTCTAACAGCTTGCTCATCAGCAGGACTGTACCCCAAATGGGTGGATTGATCTTTACATAGGTACTTTTCTAGTTTACTCAATCTCAGGTCGATTGCTTCGAGTTTCACCAGGACCGGATTGATCAAAACTAGTAGCCTTTACTCCAGCTGTTTTATGAAATCGAATTTATCACAGGGAAAGCTGTAGCCGGTCCTTTGTGAAAGTGGTTATCACAGCCCTCTACCCCCTTATTGCTGTCTGGAACAGTCGGAATGTCCGTAGACACCCCCGACCCATGAGCAAGGTTCTTGTTCTTAGCCTGCTTATAAATCTGATGACTTGTTTTGGGTGCACTACGCGCTTTCGTTTTCATAGGCTGATCTCTCCGGGTAGGGGCTTGTGAAGCCCTTAGCTGCCTAGTGCGAGTAGTTGGTGGAGAAGCGAGTGGGGTTGGGCAGGATGCTGTGAGGATTGCGAAGGACCCTGCTGTGAGGTGGATGTAGTCCTATGAGGAGTTAGGGGGCTCAATGCCACTATAGCGGTGGGCTCCGGCACAGGAGCAGGGTTAACAAGCGGGTTTAGTGGATCTAGGGAAAGCCTCCGCTCAGTGAGCTCGATCTCGTGTATTAACACGGATTCGGCCCGTGAGAGGAAGGCGTCTAAGGTCCCCACTACCCCTGCCCCAGTTCCCCCCTTGCGTGTATTTTTACTCATAACGTTAGAAGTATACTTGGCTATAGAGTGGTTTAACAAGTCCACGTGGGGGACCCACAAGCTAAGACCGCTAGGCTATAGACTGTTGTACGCTTTCGAGCGCAATAAGAATACAAAAAAAAAAACAGTCCCCCCCTTATGTCCAGTGTGAAAATTAATCGCCGTCTTAGTTTTAGTCCCAGTACGGGGTTGGAAAAGTTAGAGGGCTGGCCCAGCCCAGCCTCTCCCAGCCACTGACGGGAGCGGACGGGCCCGCCCTTGGCCCACGCACGTCCCACGCCGCAGGAGCCCGAGCGTCGTTTTAGGTGCCTCCTGTCGCTGTCTGCTGGCGTGTGCACGGCAGGGGACACCGGGAGTTGTAGTTTCCCTCCCCTCCGGCATCCGTCCACAAGAAAATGGCCCCAGTGACTCTCGGAGGTGGCCGCTCCTGCACCAGCGGTGCCCCAGCGGTGAAATCAGGTAGGAAATGACTCTTGGCAGTGGCGGGGAATTCAGAGTGAGCTCCCACGCCGCGGGAGCCCGTGCGTCCTTTTAGGCGCCTCCTGGCGCTGTCTGCTGGTGTGCGCGCCGCAGGGGACGCTGGGAGGTGTAGTTTCCCTCCTCTCCGGCGTCCGTCCACAAGAAAATGGCCCCAATGACTCTCGGCGGTGGCAGCTCCTGCACCAGCGGTGCCCCGGCGGTGAAATCAGGTAGGAAATGAATCTTAACAGTGGCGGCGAATTCAGAGTGAGCTCCCACCCCTTTCCATATCACTCTGCTTTTTTGCTCTTTTTAAAAAAATATGTAAACAGCCCTCTAGTTCCTCCATTGGTCCCTCCCACTGCTCATGCAGCTCTTTGGAAGTTATTTTTCCGTTATTCACTCCACTTTTGCCTCCATCATTCTCTTTATTAAAAACATATTTTCCTTTCTTGTATGGCCAGACAGCTGCAATTTGCTGCTGGGCCACTCTTTACTTTAAAAAAAGCTCCTTCAAGAGCATATATGCCATACATCAGATTGTGGCTACTGTATTATCATGGGGGTCGCCGTAGTGTCATGACACATGTACATCATGACCCTTTTTTTTACTAATGCTGTTCTGCATCAGCATGCAAGCATTTGTTTTCCTTTTTTAGGTCTCGGCCTGCGTAGGCTGCGCTTGCGCAGTCTCGCTGACAAGATTTTATGTTTTCCACCGTGGGGGCTTGAACCACCCCTCTTCTCCATTGGCTGGCTTCCTAAACGGAGGGCAGCCATTGGAGAAGAGGGGCGTGTGTCCATTTAAGCCCCGTCTTTTTCGGATTGAGGGGCGTGTTTTTTCATGTTCTTTCTCTCCACTTCCCATTGGCTAGAATTTTTACATTCTAGCCAATGGGAAGAGGAGAGAAAGAAAAACATGCCCCCCCCAGTTGGAAAATGACGGGGCGTTTCTCTGAGGCATTTCTGCTTCACCTCGGAGAAACATGGTGGTGTGGAGCGCTCCTCTCTTGTTTTCTCTTCTTATTCCCTCTTCTACTTTCTCCTCTCCCTCTCCTTTCCAGCTCTCCTGTACCTCCTTTCCCTGTCCTTCTTGCCCTGCCCCCTCCCTCTTCCTCCTCCTCTCCTGGCCGCTCCCTTTTCCTTACTCTAACCCTCCTTCTGCCTGCCTTTACTGCCCCCTTCCGCCGCCTGGTCCCAATCTTCTTGCTCTACTTTTCCTTTCATGCATCTCCCTTCTCTTCACGTATTTTCCTCCCTCCCCCCCCTCTTCCTCTCTGAGTTCTGGGCGCCCCCTCCCTTGCCCCCTCTCTACCCTCCCCACCCCTCTTCATCCTGGGTGTGGTGCTGTACTTGTCAGGGTAGGGTCTGCTCGGCGCGGCTGTGAGTCAGGCAGGTGGGGCTGGGCTCACTTCCCTCACAGAAATCACTTCCCTCTCTCCTCCCCCTCCTCTCGGCCCTCCCTTCCTGCCTCACTAGGGCTCTCCCTCCGGTCGGTTCCTCCTGCCTCCAGATGCTGCTCCCCAGTACCCTCAGGTGAGCCTGGCCTCCGACTCCCTGCCAGCATCCCCCTGGGGGGGCTTCACTTCCGGCCATCGTGAGAGAGTGCTTGGGTGGGATTGGACCTCGGGGTGGGTGTGTCGTGGGGTCCTCCGGCCTCCGTCACTGCTCTTCCGCGTCTGGTGATTTTGAGGTGGTGGTAGTGATGGGTGGGGGAGGGTTTGTGTGTTGTAGTGTCTGTTCTTTTCCCAGTGGGATTGGAGTGTGTGAAGTTGCCATTTTTGTTTTCCGTTCCCCGTCTTGTGTGTGTGTAACTCTACAGGCCCGGGTGGAAACTCTGGCGGGGTCTGTGCAGTTGCAAATATGTCTTTTGGGCATGTTTGTGCAGCGAGCGTTGGCGGGGTGTCCTTTCTCAGCATGTGATTACTTGTGTACACAAGTCAGGGATGTTTCACGAGTTAAGAGAGTTGTGTACAGTATCTGTGGCTTGTTGCTCTTCGGCAGTGGGGAGTGTGTGGCCGGGTTGTGTTTGCAGGGTACTGTGTGCGTGTGGCTGTAATGCTTGGAGGCTGTGGTGTGTGCGTGTGGATGCTTGGAGGCTGTGGTGTGTGCGTGTAGCTATAATGCTTGCACAAAGTAATGGTGTTTGCACAACTGCGCGTGTTCGTGCTCCTCCATCGGCACCGAGTGAAACCTGCCTCTAGCTTGTGTTGGGTGTGATTGTTAAAGTGGATGTTCAGGAGAGGATACGGCCCCTGGTGCCGGCTGATGGGCGTTGAGACGTGTGAGTGTGGGTGGGCCTCGGCTGTCCTCGTTTGCCCCTCAGTCTGAGTCAGTGTGCTTGGAAGTGTTTGCATGAGAGCAGGACATTGTGTCCCCAGCCTAGTGCGAGTCACGGGGCGATGCGTATCACACACTTTTTGCGTGGGGAGACGTGCGTGTGTGCAGTCTTCTGGTGTCTCGTGCACGTGTGGTGATTGATTGTGGTTTGCACACCAGGCCTTGTTCTGCGCCGTGTGCTGGCCGGGGCACTATACATCATTTCAATGTCTGTGTAAAGCGTGCCCCATTTGCGGAAAAGCATGCAGTATGTTGTCTCTCCCTAGCCCCCAGGATTCGGGATCCCCTCATGCCCCCCAGGAGAGAGTGCTGAGGAGCTGCAGCCGGCGCACGAACAGGCTCTTGATGCCGGAGTCACAGCCCGTGATGCAGACCGCGCGGCCCCGGGGGTCAATGGGGTGCTCCGTCCCGCGCCAGCTGCCCAGCACCAGCAGAGGAGGAGAAGCAGCAGCGTGAAGCCGGCTGGTATTTTTCGCTTTTCTTGCCTCTGTTCCCTGCTTGTGCGCGATTTTCTTGCCTCTGTTCCCTGCTTGTGCTCGATTTTGTTGCCTCTTTTTTTCTTGCCCCTGTTCCCTGCTTGTGATCGTTTTTTCTTACCTCTGTTCCCTGCTTGTGATCATTTTTTAGGTCTCGGCTTCCTAAATGGCGGCCAGCCATTGGAGAAGAGCTTTGTTTTCAGGAGCTGCTTGTTTGGTCAGTGAAGCCGTTGCTGCGCTGGAACGTCCACTCTGAACTGAAAACAAGATCCAAACTGCGGCTGCGGTCGTCCGGATGAGCGTGGTTGCATTAAGGAGACAAGGTTGAGCAGTTAATACAGTCCGCCGAGGAGGCCGCGTTCCAAGCCGGGCGCTCGGACACGAGGTTTCTTGACCCGAGGTACTGGGCAGCGTCGACGGTATTCAAGCGAGACCAGGGCTCGCTTTGCGTCCTAGGTCGGACGAACGAAGGGTATAGCGTATACAGCGTATGCGGGGAAAAAGGGTTCTTCTACTTTAGTGCGACCAAGTACAGACGCCGTAGGGGGTGTGGTGTTTTAAAAATCAGAGTCTGTGTGCGGGCCTTCGAGGAGCTGGACCGGCGGGCCTTGGAGCACACTCATACCTTTCACACCAGAAGTGAAACATTGGATCCCTACCAGTTCACCAGGAGCCCTGCCTCCCTAGAGATTTCACCTGCCTTATTTACAAGTAAGGGTCGTGGGCATAGCGATGGTGGTCGCCACAATTGCCATTATAGATAGTGCCCGTTTATCATGGCAGTATGTGTGTCATCTTAGAAAGGGATACGAACAAGTCTAGATATTGTCCAGGCAAAACCACAAGTGGGAAGGGTCGTGTATAGCATGGCCCTGTTGGGATGAGAAGTCGTCCGGAAACATGGTTGGGACCGGAACTGAGGGAGGTTCAGGTAAGACGTGAGAAGGAATTAAAGATGGCACTGGGTGATCTACAACTGAAAGGATCTTAGCTGTACATTTATAGAAACAGACGGTAATTTCACGGCCCTGATTTGGACAAGATCAGAGTTGAAAGTGAGAACTTTTAGAGCTGTGCCTTGAGTTGTGTAAACACTAGAAGGTCGTGGTGTTTGGTACAACATGAGTTTGATACATATCACTACTTTATTTCGTCCAAGGCTTTGGGTAGTGCTTGTTGTTTAGTACTAATGAAGTCTGTAGGATTGAAAACAGACGTAGCAGTCGTAGCATATTTAAAAGGTGCCAAGGTTACTAGGAATGTATTGTGCGCAGGATACCGGGGTGCTTCAGCCTCTTTGGTCCTCTAACTGGATAAGGCAGCTCTTGAGGTCAAGGAATTTGGCTGTAGTTTGATAGCGAGAGTACTCTTTTAGATAATTCAATGTTCGAAGGATCAGGAGGAGATTGTTGCTAGGGATGGTATCCGACAGAGGGTGGTCTTTGCAAAGGAGCTCATATTTTTTTTGTCTTGAAGGTCCTGGTCGCTGAGCTAGTATTCTATTTACTGTTGCGATACCTTGCAGTTGTGGTACATGTAGGGAGAAGTAAGTTTCTCAACAGAATTTTAATATTTGTTGTACACTCTTCTCCATAGATGAGACCAATAAAGCAGCTCTACTCAAGTGTTTCGTATAGTAATAACACTTTGCTCTAAGATGTGGTTCCATAAAACGTATAAAAATACTGACATTTTAAACCGAGGACCGGATTAAGTGGTTTACATTGCTTGAGAATATGCATTGATGTGTATTTTGAACATTTCTTCCCATACAGAGTGAAAAGGGTTTTTTACCTCCTGTTTCTTAGTGGCATTTATTCTTTGATTGGTGTTGTCCAGCAAAGAGCTTGTTGCATTTAATTATATAATGCAGGGATGTGACAGTCAGCATGTACCCATACAAGCCTTACCATATATCTCCCCAGCTACTTGTGAAGGCATTACTGAAATAAGTAAACTTAATTCCATCAGCCTACTTTGATCTAGGTCTGTAGAACCCAAGCACAGCAAAATGCGAGCAGCACTCTTAAAATATATATTTTGTTAACTTAAGTAAAAGTTAGAGCCGTCAATTACTTACTATTGGTTGCCTTCATCTTTGCTCTATCGTTCGTTGGCACGTGACAGTTTCTTTGTGTGTTTGTCACTTCGATGGAGCATGGACTAAGTACTGATTAACTGCATGGCAAGTGTTCTCCGCTGCTCGTTTTCCGGTACTTTTTCCCCCTTAGTTTCCTCTTCGTTGTTGCTGGCACCAGGCTAGTTCCCATCTTTTTGCACACACACCCTCCTTTATGTTGTTTGCCCATCCCCCTTTTTAGGTCTCGGCTAGCGTAGGCTGCACACATGCGCAGTCTCGCAGGCGAGATTTTATGTATCTCAGTAGCGAGGTTAATGCCCGCCCCTCTAAACGGCGGCCAGCCATTGGAGAAGAGGTCTCTGTGACGTTCTCTTTTTGCTGTAAGCCCCGTCCTTTTTTGGATTGAGGGGCGTGTTTTTTTTCAATTCTTTCTCTCCTCTCCTCCAGCCAATGGAGAAGAGGGGAGAAAGAAAAACACGCCCCCCCCGTCTGAAAAGGACGGGGCTTAGAGCAAATGGCGAGCGCTTGTTGCTAGGTCGTTCTCAATAGCCAATAGTGTGTGAAATACTTCAGCTCGTATTTTGGAATTCACGAACACCATAGCGCCTGAAGGGCAGCTGCAGTTCTAGTGGCCTACTGGAAGAGGAGACAGATTTCCTGCTGGGGTTGATATCTCTGCAATAGGACAAGTGTGCTTTCCAGTGACCCTGACAGAAAACGCTCCCGTTTCCCCTCATGCCAGCCCACCTCTATACCCGTACAGCCGTGTGCTCTGCAGAGGGAGTGGCGGCCAGGCCTACATCTTTAAATGGCCGTCCGACGGGGCTGCACGTGGTGACATGTTTAAGGATGTGCGGCTGTCGAGGCCCCTCCCTCCTCGGTCTCTGCCTCTCCCTGCCCCCGCCCTCCCAGGCAGCAAGACTGCTTCCGAAGGATTGGCCGCTCCGCGCATGGGCTGAACAGCTCCCTCCTGTCAGCGCGTGGGTGAGTGAGGCGGGCAATCCAGGGGGCCAGAGCAGGGGCGGCCGGGGCCAGAGCAGGTGCGGGGGCTGCGCTGCATGCACCAGCACCTGGAGCAGAGGCCGGCACTGATTGCCCCCACAGGCCCGCTCCATGCCACAAGTGCCTCTGACACTGTAGGCCTCGGGCGGCAGGGGAGGGAGCGCTACAGGCGTCTCTAGGTCAATGTTGATCTGCTCGTGGTGCATTCTTCTACTCTTACCCTCCTCCACTACAGAGACATTCCATGCGCCTCCTCAGGGAGCTTGGGGATAGCTGTGTCATCCTGGAAGTGGCTCCAACTACACCCTGTTTCTCCAAGGACAGATCCACGTTATATCAATCTGTGTGTTGTGACTTTGCCCCTAATGTGCACCTGCTAATTGTTTAAATCTATGCAGTGGATGGAGTCAGTGGGTGGAAGGAGTTCAGTGGTGGTTGGGTGGATGGAGTCAGTGGGTGGAAGGAGTTGAGTGGTGGTTGGGTGGATGGAGTCAGTTGATGGATGGAGTTGAGTGGTGGTTGGGTGGATGGAGTCAGTGGATACATGAGTTGGTGGGTGGATGAAGTCAGTGGATGCATACGTTAGTGGGTAAATGGAGTTTATTTGTGGTTGGGTGGATGGAGTCAGTGGATGCATTAGTCGGTGGGTGGAGGTTGTGGTGGTTGTGCTCATTTTTCTTGCCTCTGTTCCCTGGTTGTGCTCGTTTTTCTTGCCTCTGTTCCCTGGTTTTGCTCGCTTTTCTTGCCTTTGCCCCCTGGTTGTGCTTGCTTTTCTTGCCTCTGTTCCCTAGTTGTGCTCACTTTTCTTGCCTCTGTTCCCTGGTTGTGCTCGCTTTTCTTGCCTCTGCCCCCTGGTTGTGCTCGCTTTTCTTGCCTCTGTTCCCTGGTTGTGCTCGTTTTTCTTGCCTCTGTTCCCTGATTGTGCTAGCTTTTCTTGCCTCTGCCCCCCTGATTGTGCTTGTTTTCTTGCCTCTGCCCCCCTGATTGTGCATGTGAAAGAATATAATCATGTAAAACAGTTGATTGGTCTTAGCTGGAGACAGTTCTGACAATACAAAGTGCATGTACGTCAATGCGAGAAATAAAACAAATAACAAAACTAGGTGTAGAAGATCAGCACTTCACTTCAATTACTTTAGAGCTAGCGTGTGTGTGTGTGGCTCTGTGTGTGTGTGGCTCTGTGTGTGTGTGGGGTTCTGTATGTGTGGCTGTGTGTGTGTGTGTGTGTGTGTGTGTGTGTGTGGGGGTGTGTGTGTGTGTGTGTGGGTGCAAATGCAATAGGTCTCGCATTTGCGAGAGATTATGCTATTACTTTCTACTACTCTCTAATGCTTACCAATTGCCATTGTAAATGACAATACCATATATTTATCGGTTTTAAAAAAAAATGAAAAAAATGACATTTGCAATGCCAATAGCTCTAACTTTAACCGCATGCGCGCTGCGGAGATTTTCGCGCTACGCTGCTTTTTTTCAAAAGCCGCATTACATGACAAGCTCAGCTCATCATCAGCGTGCGAGCGGCGCAACTGATGACGAGCTCGTCATCAGCGCCGAAGGGGTTAACAAAGACAAGACCATTGCATTGTAAATGCTTGTTACTGATGGCCATCGGACATAGGCTTTGGCAAAGTCAAAAATTCAGATAAGACTATTGAAAGGCGAGACATATTGGCTTTGCCAATGTTTGCTAATTATCAGACTGTGACTCATAGCAAAAGACAGAACGTCTTTTCAGAAAAAGGAGAAGGGAGGGAGAGAAAGGTAGGAAAACAGTCTGAAAGGGAGAAAGAAGGAATGAAAAAGAACATGCAACATTGAGATAAATTCACAGTAAGTGCTAGGTGATTGAAGAAGCATGAATTAACATGAGGCAGCCTTAATATTTGCCAGATCTGGCATGCAACAGCTCTAGCAACAAACTCCTAAAAACACTCTGGACCCATGCACTTTTTTTTTTATTTGCACATTTAGCACTGCTTGGCACTATATAATCCGTTACAGATTGGAGGCCACTCAGAGACATCGAGATGTAGGGTATCAGAGGAACTGACTGTGTAGCTGTTAATGATTAAAAAACTGTTATTCGTGTACACCAATACTTCCCCTTGGACAGTAGCCCCAATTGCCCCTGTCGTGATGACCTCTAAAATTTTATTTCACAACAAATTATATTTTTGACGTACCAAATAAATTTAATAAATAATTAGCAATAAGTCTGTCTAAAACGGATTCATTTCAGAAGTAAAAAACATTCAATGAAATCCAGAATTCGAGCGTAGAAAATAGAAAAATGAATGTTGTGCTGCCCTTGCGCTACATGACACGGTAGGTTGGAGTGGAATGTAGACCGGAGGAAAATTCGATGCCTGTCTCAGGAATCTGCTAACCAAAAAATGACATCTTCTAGATCAGTGTCGTTGATGAATCCTAAAACCGATAGGGGAACTGGAAAATGAAACATTTTTTTTTTTTTAAAGGAATGGATTCTTCAGATCTATGATAAACAGAAGTGACGGAACCAGTTTGTGGTCCCGGGCGCAGTCACATCTTGTAGACAGGATTTCGAAGTAAAGAACTAAATTAAAGTTACTCGGCGCTTTCAGAAAAAGCAATAAAGTTTTATTGGTCTGACAAAAGGGTTTTCCATATTAACATTTAGTAAAAATGTTACTGATGTACATAAAGTTCAAGTATGTTTAAAAAGTCAGGCATGCCTTGAATAGTGCCAACATTACAGCGTTTTGCTTATTGGAGTCACATGTGTCGAATTATTTTAAACTAGTAAGATCTATCGAAGAATTGTGCTGCCAGGGAACACGAGGCCATTGGGGATGGTCTGTTCAGATTTTCCAACTACTGCTCTACGCTTTGAAGGAGGTGCAGGAATTCATACAGGATATTGCACTTGGTATGAAATTTGCCAGGGGAGCCTCACCCAATCTGAACCTAGGTACCCATCAGTAGATGACAAGGAAGGCTAATAGCACAGCTTGGGAGCTGGGGAAATCCAATGACGTTCATATCAATTTAATTCATGTCTGGTATAAAAAATAGGACTAATACACATTTAAAGAAGTGGAGAGGCTGTAGTTGTTTTTATTTGTATAGTCACAGTTATTCTTTTGTCTCATAAAGAAGCATTATGTTCATAATTGAAATATGATGTTACAACACATGCCATTACCAAGCGTTCTTTTCCATGCCATGCCTTTACCACACGCATCGTCTTTACAATGCTGTCTTTACAATGCATAATCCTTTACCACGTATGCATTTACAACAAAATGTGCATATATATCAGGTAAGTGAAACTCCTTTTTATTTATAGGTTTCAGGGATGTTATAGTTAGTTGAACATTTCTCTTGTACAAAACCATAGGAATTCCCCCGTTATAGTTAGTTCACCTAACTATAACTTGCGCCCCCGCACATATTACATCACTCATGACATGGTCAGTGACATCACTGATAACATCACTGATGACATCATCCAGTGACTGTGTGTTTCTATAAAGTTTAAATATGTTTTATATATATGCCAACTTGTATCTAAGAATGAATGGGTGTATGAATGTCTGAATAGATGATTTAGTAGAAGTGTGACTGATTGTATAAGTGAGTGATTAAACGTGTCTTACTGAATGCATGGGTTAGTGACTAAACTGTGTGAATATCTGTATCAGTCTGTTGGTGTGTGAGGGCTGCATGGGTTGGTGAGTAGCCACATGAGTGTCTATATGGCTTATCCATTGGTTGCCTGAGTATTTGTATAGGGGCCTGAGTGTGAGTGTGGGTGGGGGGAGGTGTGTGACTCTATGCATAGATGTTTGAGTGGTTAATTCACTGTGTGAATGGGTTCAAGACTGCATGTGGAAACAGCTGTATGGGTGGGTGAGTGCGTGTTTGGGTGTGTTGGTGAGTGAATGAATGTCTCAAATTTACATGTCCAAGTAGCTACATATGCAAAAGGTAGTGTATGTGAGAGTTGCAGTATATAAATGACTATACGTGAGAGTCAGTGATTGTGAGAGTGGCTGTATGGATGAGTGTGTACTTGTATCAGTGATTGTATAAGAGAGTAAGTATGCATTTGTTTCTGTTTGAATAAGTGATGTGGTGTGTGTATAACTGTATAGGTCAGTAAATGGAAGTGTGATGGATTCTTTGCATGACTGACTAGGTGTGTGAGTAACTCTGGATGAGTGGTGGTGTGTGAGTTGTCTGTATAGGTGTATGAGTGCTTATGATAGTGTTGTATTGATGAATGACTGTATATATGAGTAATTGTATGGGTGAATGAGTGTGTACACCTAGGAATCAGTGAGTGCGTATATAGTAACTGGTATTGGTGTGTCAATGGTTTCGAAAATGGTAGTCTGTATGTTACAGTTTGTGTATCAAAGGTTATATTCGAGTGTGAGGAGGTGGATCAGATTTTCACATGAATGATGCCGATGACATCAGTGGTGTCATTTGAGATGTCATCAGTGATGTCAGTGAATTTTAAAGATTTTTTAATTGCTAATTTCGAATTATAATGTTCATTAAACCTATGGTTTTTTCAGTCATTTAGATTTTTTGGAGTGATATTTTGTAACTTTAATTTCCTAAAAATAGTTTTTGTAATTTTTTTGTTTATTACAATAATATAATGTTTCCTGTTTTCCTAAATATTAATATATATATATTTTTGGGGGGGGAGAAAAAAGTGGAGTCACGCACCCATCGTTTACCTATTTCGGTGGGTGTGCGGATTCAAACCTCCATATTGGTAAAGTCGTGAAGGATGTGCGTTTCTGCCAGCCCACTCCGCTTACGCTTACAGGGAGGGACCTACAACGCTACATGTCCCAGGTCTTCCCTGTAATGACCTGCTGATCACAAGTCTATTTGTCAGCATGCTACAGCCACTCCCTCACGGCTGGTTTACACCCACACCACACCCATGCAGCACAGGCATCACAGGACATGTGACCCTGCCAATAAAAGGGGCCAGGCGCACTTGCTCGGCACCATTTCCACTCTCTATCTGGGTGTATCCATGTGCTTATTACTTTGGTGGCAGCCGAGGCACTTTGGCTGACGAGGGCCTTCCGCAACGTGGCGATGACTTGAGGTGCACAGAGTTGGTGGCAGATGAGGAATTTTGGCTGACATGGGCCTCCCGCCCCGTGGCGATGACATGAGCTGACCTGAGTTAATGCCACCAGAGGTAAGCGGGTGTACAGCCTGCAATGATGTGTAGACCTTGGTACATCATCCTGGCAATCAAGACTCGATTTGAATTGTGAGCTTGGCTGGACTGCCAAAGGCAGCTCGCTGTACAGACATCACTCCTCAGCGCGGTGCAGCAGTTTGTGCTGGGGGCCTGTGCCGTGGATTCCAGCGACGGCTGAGGAGGTTGCTCCGGCACATGGTGTGCCCTTTTGGAGACACGCCGGTGGCAGCAGGTGAGCATTGCGGTCTGGGTGCGCAGGGTCAGGCAGTCATCACTGAGTGGAGGACTGGTGTGGGGACCAGGGCTAGGATGCTTGTGAAAGATGTAGGAATCATGCACACTGCCTGAGAAGTTTGCGACTAAATTAGTGTACAGGCACCGGTGATCCAGTTTTGCCTGCACATTGTTGGAATGCATGGGGTTTCTGTTGCGGTGATTGTGTGCAGTGTCGGCAGGGAGCACAAGTAGTACATGTGTGCAGTCAGTTGCCCCGAACACGTGCAGGAAGCCTGCTATGGCGTGGTATCCTTGCTTGGTCTCCAGCTGTTCCTGTGCAGTGTGGGTGAAGTGAACATGCAGGTGTATCAAGCTGAATAGAACCGAGATGCTTACAGGAGTTATAAATCCTGCATAATGAGACCGTATCAGAAGTTTGTGTGGTTGTAACGTTCCTTTTCTTACCTACGAAGGTTACGACCACACAAACTTCTGTTACGGTCATTTTGTGCAGGATTGATCAAACCAGAAAGCATTCCGGTTTGTCCAAGTGCAATACATTGTACCATATTACGTTTGCGACCATACTAATGCTTGACCATTGTCTTCATTTATCCAACAGGTTTCTGAATACGGAGTTTTGGGATTTCCAGGACGATCTACAGTTATTTCGATCCACATGTTGATGTTCGCCTTTGGTAAGTTCACGCGTTGTTTGATGTTTTTGTGTTGTTAATTTATGTTTCTCTAATAAAGTTCTGTTTTTCCACTACTGTTGACTACTAGACTTCATGACCTGGCGCACTCCTATTTCAGTGACTACAATCTTGGAACTGGAGCACAGAGGCGTCAACCAACGGCTGGGTTGGTTGTGCATGAATACAATTAATTGGGACGAGCGGGTGGTGCGGATACAGGGGCCCTACGTTGCATTTGTAGACATGTATCCATGACGTGTGAGAAAGTTTAATAGGGCTGGCTGTGAGACTCCTCCGACTCTCGCAGTTGTTGGGTGGAAGGTACCAGAGGCGAACAGGTGCAGCACAGTCAGCAGCTTTGTCTGTGTAAGAATTTTGATTGTCCGCTGTGCTGGTACCGTCAGCCTGTGGGCAATGTGGCAGTGTGCACCAACTTGAGAATGGGGTGATAATTTTTCGCCACTTTTGCTGCGCTAAAGTGCCGATAACTCGGTGATAATTCTCAACTGTTAGGTTGTAGGGTGACTCCAAAATGAGCCCTTGTGTTTATTAGGACTTTGTTGTAGCTACATGCGAATCACAAGAAAAAAGATGAAAAAACAAGTAAAGTGGGCAGGGTACAAACACCCTGACCCCCTAGGCCTGCTCAGGGGATCCCACAAAAAGCTCCAGGGCCCAAAAATTATTACTATTTTTTTTTTTTAAATGCGTCAGGGTGCACGAATCCAACAACATTTTTTTTTAAAACAATTGGGCCTATTCTCAAGGATTTATCGCTGAGTTATCGACACTTTAGCGCAGCAAAATAATTATCATCCCATTCTCAACCTGGTGAAAACAACCAGTTTTCAAGCATTAGATTCCGCAAAAAACATCAACACCAATGACAGCGACAACTAACGGTAATGAAAAACACCACTTCCCGATATTTTCAACGACCAGCCAAATCTGCGATGCAATCCAAAAACAGGCGATAAGCGGTAGCTAGCAGTAAGAATTTAACATCTGCCTTTTTCTCGTGTAAAGCAGGATGACTACCTACAGTTTGAAAGGGAGCCCAGCCCAGAGCCACATCTGAATACCAACATATGTCATCATAAATAAGTATGGGTGCATTTTGAGGATTCGCGATCTGCGAATTCGTGCGAAATGACAAAAGTATCCACGAGATCGCGGATTTTCCCGCGAACTCGCGGACTTTTTTGCCATTTGCACAAATAATGTGACCAGGTGTGTTTGTAACTTTGCCACCGCGCTGAAAGGCCCGAGGTCCCTCAAATGAGCTGTCCATCATAGTGAGGAAAGGGCGGGAATACGTTGCATACCCTAGTGTGTGTGTGGCGGGGCCAAACGGGCGGGGCTTCTATGCGAGTTCACATGCCTCTTGTTTATATAGGGTCAGCGACCGATCAGAGCAGCAGATAAGGAGAAAGCAGCTAGAGAAACTTGTGGATGCAAAGACCTCCATCAAGTATTACATCTAATTGTAGGCGGTAGATATGGGAAGGAAGTACACCTACCTAGCCTCGACCGTGCTCACTAGTTGTGTGGGCGCCGAGGTCCCTCGATTGAGCTGTCCATCATAGTGAGGAAAGGGCGGGAAAACGTTGCATACCCTAGCATGTGTGGGGCGGGGCTTCTATGCGAGTTCACATGCCTCTTGTTTATAAAGGGTCAGAGACCGATCAGAGCACCAGATGAGGAGAAAGCAGCCTCCTGGTCACTCGAAGTACACGGGGATTGCGCTCGAGAAACTCATGGATGCAAAGACCTCCATCAAGGGTTACATCTAATTGTAGGCGGTAGATATGGGGAGGAAGCACACCTGCCTAGCCTAGACCGTGCTCACTAGTTGTTTGGGCTGATTATTTGAGCTTCAACTCGGTATGAGCAAAAAAATCCGCCCTCAAGCGAATGTGCTACTTTTTCGGCAATTTCGCGAGATTCGCGGATCGCGAAATTGCCAAAAATTCGCAAATTTCACGAGTGGAACGGATTTCGCGCCCATACTTAGTCTTAGAGCTACTGATCATGCAGCTCCAACACCCAAGAAGGCAACAACACCCACCGCCACCCCCCAAGGACCTCCCCCCCGGATCCCACCTACTAAGACAGAGGCAGCACAGATAAGAACAGCAGACCTTCCCAAAGCGTCATGGCCCCTCAGCCACACAATAGCTCAATGTTGAGAGACGTGGGATCCAAGTATGTGTGAAGTAGTCAAATTACCCATCAATAACAATGCACACAAGCCAAGTGTAGCGGTGATGTGCTGGACAGACCTCACTATGCAGAGCACAGACATCTCCATGTGTACATATACTGCTGGTGCTTGTACTGTTGTGGACAGTGGACGCAACCATGTTACCTCAGGCAGTGGGGAAGATCTCAGTCATGTAGCTGTGTCCCCCCCCATTAGGCGGAAGCGGAGTGGGCTGGTGCAACGTATGCCACTCCAGCATAGGAGTGTGAATAAATAGGCCGCAGCTCTGGACATGGTTCACTTCTGGTAAGGCCAACGCGTCTGCCAGAGTGGCAGCCCTCCCCCTGCCACGAGGCTGCCGCTGTGACTGCCAGCCTCCTCGACAGAGGCCCCCTGCGAACCCTATGGCACAGCACCGCAGAGTTATGTCTGTACAGACTACTGCCTTTGATGTACACTGCGGACAGCAGGGCTCACAATTCAGATCGCGTCGCGATTGCAGATGACGCAGTCCAGTAGGCAACAGACATTGCTCACAGTGCCCCCCACCCGGACATCGCATCATCGCAGGCTGCTCACACGCTGAGTGCTTCAGGTGCCACTATCTCAGTGCACCACAAGGCAGAATTCTTTAGGCAAAAGACATTGCTACCAGTGCGGCCCACCGGCACTATGCATAATTGCAGGCTGCGCACATGCTGAATGCTTCTTGTGCCACTAACTGTGTAGCTCAACTCAATGCCACGTGGCTGTGGGCGCTATCTGACCACTGCCTCACTCAATCAATCAATCAAGACATTTGTAAAGCGCGCTAGTCACCCGTGAGGATCTCAAGGCGCTGGGGGGCGGTGTTGCTACTGCTCGAATAGCCAGGTCTTGAGTAACCTCTTGAAGGTTAGTAGGTCTCCGGTTCGCTGTAGGAGGATGGGGTGGGTGTTCCAGGACTTGACGGGGAGTTAGGAGAATGATCTGTCACCGGTGGTTGCTCCACTGATGCGGGGGACGGTGGCGGGGGTGAGGTTGGCGGAGCAGAACTGGTGGTTCGGGGTGTAGAAGCTGATCCGTTTGTTGAGGTATGCTGGTCTGATGTTGTGGAGAGCTTTGTGTGCGTGGGTGAGGAGCTTGAAGGTGATCCTCTTGTTGATGGGAAGCCAGTGCAGGTCTCTAAGGTGGGGTGTGATGTGGTTGTGGTGAGGGATGTCGAGGATCAGGCAGGTAGAGGCGTTCTGAATGCGTTGCAGTTGTTTCAGCAGCTTGGCCGGGGCTCCCGTGTAGAGGGCGTTTCTGTAGTCCAGTCTGCTGCTGACGAGGGTCTTGGTGACCTTCCTTCTGGTGTCGGTGGGGATCCCCTTGTAGATATTTCGTAGCATGTGGAGGGTGTTGAAAAAGGAGGATGAGATGGCGTTGACTTGCTTGGTCATGGAGAGTGTAGAGTCAAGGATGAATCCCAGGTTGTGTGCGTGGTTGGTGGGTGTTGGAGCTTCTCCTAGGGCGGTCAGCCACCAGGAGTCATCCCAGGCAGAAGGGGTGAATTCAAGGATGAGGACCTCCGTCTTTTCCGAGTTCAGCTTCAGACGGCTGTTGTTCATCCATTCGGCGATGGCTTTCATACCTTCGTGGAGTTTGGTTTTGGCGATGAGAGGGTCCTTGGTGAGTGAGAGGATTAGTTCTGTGTCGTGGGCGTAGGACATGATATTGAGGTTGTGCAGTCTGGCAACGTGGGCGAGTGGGGCCATGTAGACTTTGAACAGCGTCAGGCTGAGGGAGGATCCTTGGGGTATGCCGCAGATGATCTTGGTGGCCTCGGATCAGAAGGGAGGGAGGCGGACACTATCTGTTCTGCCGGAGAGGAAGGAGGTGGTCTAGTCCAGTGCTTTGCCTCGGATTTCTGCAAAGTGGAGGCGGGTGCGTAGGGTGCGGTGGCAGACAGTGTCGAAGGCGGCTGATAGGTCCAGGTGGATGAGGCAGCAGTCTTGTCAAAGTCCAACAGGGCCCTGATGTCATCGGTGGTGACAATGACGGCCGTTTCGGTGCTGTGGTTGCTGCAGAAACCGGACTGGGACGTGTCCAGGATGTTGTTCTCCTCTAGGTAGCGGGTCAGCTGTTTGTTGACAGTTTTCTAAATGACCTTTGTCGGGAACAGGAGCAGGGAGATGGGACAGAAGTTCTTGAGGTACTTGGGGTCTACTTTGTGGTTCTTCAACAGGGCATTAATCTCGGCATGTTTCCAGCTTTCCAGGAAGGTCGCGGTCTCGAAGGAGATGTTGATGGCTTTGCGGAGGTGGGGTGCGATGGTGGCACTGGCTTAGTTGAATATGTGGTGGGGGTACGGGTCTGATGGGGAGCCGGAGTGGATGGTGCTCATGATTTTGATGGTGTCATCGTCGTTGATGTTGGTCCAGGTAAGAAGGGGGTTGCCGTGGGTGGAGGCTGTGGGGTCAGAGGTGTTGTTGGCTGTAGTGGAGGGCTTGCTGTTGAAGCTGTTGTGGATGTCTGCGATTTTGCGGTGGAAGAAGGAAGCCAGGGAATCGCACAGGTCTTGTGAGGGTGGCATGTCGTTGGTGGTTGGAGAGCTCCTTCACAGTGTTGAAAAGCTCTTTGCTGTTGTGTGCGTTGTTGTCGAGGCGGTCCTTGAAGGAGGTCTTTTTGGAGGCTCTGATGAGGTGATGGTGTTGGCGCATGGTGTTCTTGTGGGCTGCTTGGTTCTCTAGTGTCTGTTTGTGGCGCCATTTCTTCTCCAGCTTTCAGCAGTTTTGCTTGGAGGTCTGGGGGTCTGCGCTGAACCAGCAGGCAGTCTTGTTGGTTCGGCTATTGGAGGGATTCTTGATTGGGGCGAGGGTGTTGGCGCAGTCTTAATCCAGTGACTGAGGTTGCTGGTGGCGGTTTTGGGGTCGGTGGGGTCTGTGGGTGGGCTTCAGGTGAGGGTGGTGTGTAGCTGGTGTTTTTGCTCCAGCAACGGTGGGGGATCTGTTGGGTGTGGTGGTGCGTGGTGGGCTTCTTGATGGTCGGCCAGTGGAATTCGGTGGTGTGGCTGACGGAGATGTAGGAGCTTGCGGAGAAGATGGGATCGAGCGTGTGTCCGGCAGAGTGGGTGGGAGTCGTGACGAGCTGTTTGAGTCCGAGGTTGTCTAGGTTGTTGAGCAGGGTGGTGGAATTGATGTTGTTGTTTTTCTTGAGGTGGAAGTTCAGGTCCCTGAGGAGGATGTAGTCCTTGGACGCGAGGGCATGCGTGCTGACGAAGTCAGTGATGGAGTCGCTGAACGGTGGATGGGGTCCGGGGGGCCTGTAGATCAGAGTTCCTCGGAAGGTGGTGTTGGGATCAGTGTGGATCTGGAAGTGTAGGTGTTCCGCAGTGTTGAGGGTGTCATCGGAGTTGGTTGAGACCTTGAGGGTCGACTTGTGATTGATGGCGATTCCACCTCCTACTCCGTTGGTGCAGTCTCTGCGGGTGATCTTGTAGCCGTCCGCGATGGCTATGGCAATGCCGGGTGCCGAGGAGTCATTCATCCAGGTCCAGCCTACACTGCGGACAGCAGGGCTCACAATTCAGATCGAGTTCCAATTGCAGATGACGCAGTTCAGTAAGAAACAGACATTTCTCCCAGTGCAGCCCGCCTGGACCACGCATCATCGCAGGCTGCACACATGCTGAGTGCTTCAGGTGCCACTAACTCAGTGCACCACAAATCACTACCACGTGGCCTTATTGAGACAGAATTCATTAGGCAAAAGACATTACTCCCAGTGTGACCCGCCCGGACCACACATCATCGCTGTGCTTCTGGTGCCACTAACTTTGTGCAGTTCAAGCGAACGCCACATGGCTGTTGGCCCTTGCTGACCACTGACTGTGGCCTACACTGCAGTTAGCAGGGCTGACAATTCACATAGACCCGCAATTGCAGATGACGCAGTCCAGTAGGCAACAGACATTGCTACCAGCGCGGCCCACCCGGACCACGCATCTTTGCTGGCTGCGCACAAGTTGAGTGCTTCAGGTACCACTAACTCTGTGTACTTCAAGTCAATGTCATGTGGCTGTGGGCCCTTGCTGACCGCTGCCTACGGCCTACCCTGTGGTCAGCAGGGATCACAATTCAAGATTAGTACCAATGCAAATTGTGTAAGAGTGTATTATCGGTTAAGAAGACCAAAAGCTCCCAATCTCTGCAGCTCAAGTCAACACCTTGTGGCTGTGGGCACTTGCTGATCGCTGCTTCCAGCCTACACCATGGTCAGCAGTGCTCACAATTCAAATTCATCTTGATTAATTAATTACACAGTCCAGTAGGCAACGGACATTGCATCCAGTGCGGCCCGCCCGGACCACGCATCATCGCTGGCCGCACACATGCTGAGTGCTTCAGGTGCCACCAACTGTGCAGCTCAACTCAATGCCACATGCCTGTTGGTCCTTGCTGACCACTGCCTCCGGCCTACACTATGGTCAGCATTGCTGACAATTCAGATAGAGTCGTGATTGCAGATGACGCAGTCCAGTAGGCAACAGACATTGCTCCCAGAGTGTCCCGCCTGCACCACGCATCATCTCTGGCTGTGCACACTCTGAATACTTCTGATGCCACTAACTCAGTGCACCACAAATCACTGCCACATGGCCTTATTGAGACAGAATTCATTAGGCAAAAGACATTGCTCCCAGTGCGACCCGCCCGGACCACGCATTTTCGCTGTACTTCTGGTGCCACTAACTTTGTGCAGTTCAAGCGAACGCCACATGGCTGTTGGCCCTTGCTGACCACTGCCTCCGGCCTACACTGCAGTTAGCAGGGCTGACAATTCATAATAGACCCACAATTGCAGATGACGCAGTCCAGTAGGCAACAGACATTGCTACCAGCACGGCCCACCCGGACCACGCATCTTCACTGGCTGCGCACAAGTTGAGTGCTTCAGGTACAACTAACTCCGTGTAGCTCAAGTCAATGCCATGTGGCTGTGGGCCCTTGCTGACCGCTGCCTACGGCCTACACTGTGGTCAGCAGGGATCAAAATTCAAGATTAGTGCCAATGCAAATTGTGTAAGAGTGTATAATCGGTTGAGAAGACCAAAAGCTCCCATTCTGTGCAGCTCAAGTCAACATCTTGTGGCTGTGGCCACTTGCTGACCGCTGCCTCCAGCCTACACCATGGTCAGCAGTGCTCACAATTCAAATTCATCTTGATTCATTATTTACACAGTCCAGTAGACAACATATATTGCATCCAGTGCGGCCCGCCCGGACCACGCATCATCGCTGCCCGCACACATGCTGAGTGCTTCAGGTGCCACTAACTGTGCAGCTCAACTCAATGCCAAGTGCCTGTGGGCCCTTGCTGACAACTGCCTCCGGCCTACACTATGGTCAGCAGTGCTGACAATTCAGATAGAGTAGCGATTGCAGATGACGCAGTCCAGTAGGCAACAGTCATTACTCACTGATCGGCCCAGCCGGACCACGCATCATCGCTGGCTGTGCACACGCTGAGTGCTTCAGGTGCCACTAACTGAGCAGCTCAACTCAATGCCATGTGCCTGTGGGCCCTTGCTGACCGCTGCCTATGGCCTACACTGCTGTCAGCAGGGCTAATTTTCAAATTCAGTCTAGATTTAATAATTTCAGAGTCCAGTAGGGAAGTAACTATAACATCCCTCAAACCTACATATTTTGACAATGTATTCCATACATAATGCATCTTTTGTTCCATACGCCTACACTGCGGTCAGCAGGACTCACAATTTGAATTCAGTATTGATTAATTAATTGCAGATACCATTGTACTCTATGTCCTCGGATTTTGTAAGAGAAAGTGACAAAAAGCATTCCTCGATGTCTGTGCAGACTACTGCCTTCCATCTACACTGCGGACAGCAGGGCTCACAATTCAGATTGAGTCGCGATTCCAGATGACGCAGTCCAGTAGGCAACAGACATTGCTCCAGGTGTGGCCCGCCTGCACCACGCATCATCGCTGGCTGCGCACACTCTGAATACTTCTGATGCCACTAACTCAGTGCCCAACAAGTCACCCTCATAAGGCCTTATTGGCACAGAATTCATTAGGCAAAAGACATTGCTCCCAGTGCGGCCTGCCCGAACCATGTATCATCTATAGCTGCACACACGCTAAGCGCCACTGCTGCCACTAACTCAGTGCACCACAAGTTAACACGTGGTTGTAGGCCCTTGCTGACCGCTGCCTACGGCCTGCACTATGGTCAGCAGGTCTCACACATATCCAATCCAATCCTGTCATACAAGGACACACCATCATCGCTGGCTGCACACATGCTGAGCTCTTCAAGTGCCACTAACTCTGTGCATCACAACTCAAGGACCCTTTATGATTGACTTTCATGCTGTAGACACCGGACGCATCAATATCACCTCAGGCAGCAGGAATATCCAGAAGGGATATTAATAATTACTTCACATCAGCACGCTCATCTCTGGTGCCCCTACCTCAGTGCACCACAAGTCATGGACCCTTTACGATACAATCTTTTGTGTGGTATTTAAGATCTGGTGCCCCTATCTTAGTGCACCACAAGGCATGAACCCTTTATGATTGAATCTCTGTGTGTGATCTGATGATCATAGTTGTAGTTGTTTGGATAAGTACATATGTTGGCGAAGCCTAACCACTAAGGACGAGCTTGACTCTAATTGGCTGCCAACCAGTGGCAACCCTGGCGGAGAGTCAGGATTGCAAACCAAGCCTCGGGAGAGCCAACGCTACGCACGGAGTGTGAGTAGGCACTGCGCCGGTTCCTGAGGCACCTGCCTTCTTTCCTATGGAAACCCCACAGCCTTTGCTCTAGTACCTTGGGTTCCACCCACTAAAATGTGGGCCACTGGCAAGCGGGAATACTGCACGGACACCTGGAAAACTGAGTCCAAGAGCTTGGAATTCTCATTGTGGTATACTGCATTCTTATTCAGTGGATACCCTCCAAGGTCGTTAATCTCTAGATAAAGGAATTCTGACTATTGGATCCCCAGAGTCCCTTCCACTGGATCCCCTAAATCAAGCTGCTGGGTTCCTGGAGCACTGGTAATTAAAGGCCCAGAATCCTGTTTGCAAGATATTCCCAGCCCCACAGCTGGATCATTGACATACAGCGGATAGAATCTACGGAATGCTATAAGCGTAAGCAGAGTGGGCAAATCCTGCGTACGCCAGTAAGGGGTGCAACTACAGCCAAATTTTGGGTCAGCCTGATAAAAGATTTGGGGTGGGGGGCTATTTTTTCCACTCATAGGCAGAGTGGAGATGCAAGGGCTCTAAGAAGAGGTGAAAACACAACAAAGCCTCATTTACAGGTAAATGGTCATTTAAAGACCTGTGAATTACTCAGGTGCCGCACTGAGAGCCAGGCACCAAGTGTGCTCACACTAAGGGGCCGTGCACCTAGCGAGTTCACACTAGGGGGTCAAACTGAGAGCCGCGCACCCAGCCCATTCACACAGGTCCGTGCTGAGCGCCGAGTTAGGATCGCCACTTTAAACTTTTCTAAAAAAAAGACTTCCACTTCCATTCATTTATATTTGCCCCGAGGACCCCATCCCCCGGGCAATGCCCACTTCTTTAATGTTTTTAATAATCATTAGGAAGGGGGGCCGCATGGTCCCCCTTCCCTTGTCCACTTCTGGCCCCGGAGACCCCATCCACCAGTGTCTGGCCTCTTTGTTGGGGACGTGGGGGGAGCCCTAATGCCCCCACGGTCCTGCCGGCTCCCTGACTCCTGCGGAAACTGGCATTTCTTTTGGGCAAGGGGAGTTGCTAACATACAGCTCCCCTTGCCCAAAAACAATTCTGCTTTGCTTCATTGAAGCAAGAGCAGGTTTTCCTCCTCTCGCTTCAATGAAGCAAAGCAGGGTTTGCTCTGACAGGGTGGGAGAAGTGCTTCCACCCTGTCATAGCAAACAACAATGTCCCGGGGATGGGTACATGTATACTGGATTCTTTCACCTCTGAGTCAGCTGCCCAACTATGATGCTTGATATTATATTATAAATAATGTTGTTGTTATGCATCAATTTCGGGCTAGAAGTATTACTTGTCTGATGAGGAGCGACTAGCAACTCCTTATTATGGGTTTATTTTAATCCAGCTTCCCATCACGATAACACACCAAATGTATTTAAAATATTGGTTTATCAGTGTTTATGAAGCATATTAATTGTATATAAACAAACAATATTGCACATTACAAAATGGCCGCCACTGTATAAAATCACATGTGTTTTGTTTGTTTACGAGCGTGAGCAAGGCGCAAGCCAAAATGCGTTGTTTTTTCTACCATTAAAGACTTTGCAGCATATTGGAGTGTCCGTGTACTTTCTGTGACAAACAGAGAATTTTGGAATGAATATACTTATATATATATATATATATATATATATATATATATATATATATATATATATATATATATATATATATATATATATATATATATCAATTCAAAGAATGCTTAGCAGCCGCCAAGCTCCGCTTCCCTTGAGCCTCTGACCGAGGGCGGTTCGTGTGTAGGTAGCGAGCCTTCACATAAATTCAGTTCCTGACTGCTCCATTCAGGTCAGTAAACACACGAACTCCTCTGCTGAAGAAATGCTTTTTTAATGCAGATTTAACGCAACGAACAACTCTACGCGTTTCAGGAGCTCACCTCCCTTACTCACGAGTAAGTGCAATGTTCGTTTTTGACCTGTTCTTTAAACTTTTCTTTCCCATCACATTTTCATACACCTTCAGCCAGCAAGTGAAAGTTTCATCTCGCATTCCCTTACCCGCACTCCTAATGATTTTCATATGGAGTTCGTTCCGTTTTTGATCATTAAAGGAGGAATGGTGATTATCTAATGTAAACAAAATGAACCATCCCATTCATAATAAGTTTTGAAACACATTGCATAGGCCCAAAACCAAATTGCGTTCTGTAAAAATTGCATAATAACAAAATCACAGTTAACGCCCAAAACTGCAACACAATTCAGGAAAAGTTACGAGATTGTGTTATGCTTAGAGCTGTCTGAATAATTAAATTCATAACATACACTGGGCGTAGTTGCACAATTTCAAAAATAAATGAACAAAAATTCATTACACTCGGTCTAGTGCCTGAAAAGTCCACCCTATCAATGAAGGGAAAATTGGGCTACACATATATATATATAAGTTGAGAAAAATTTATATTTTGGAAAAGTATATTCAATCTTTTTATTAATTTATATTTCACAGAAGTTGCGATCCCTACGCGCACCCTACACGATGGCTGAGCGCATCTCGCTACTGCACATTTTAGAAGTCACGCCGGGGTTGCTTCTTCGCCGTAATTTGAAAGTATGAAATATCATTATAGAAATTATCAACACATGTTTTTGTTAAAGTGTTTGACTGATTTATTTTTGAAAATTGTTTATAAACTATTTTTTTCAGTGTAATATTGACGATACGAAATTTCATGACAACGAGATGTATGCGCGTACGGTGCACGACCCCTCCTCACACGTATTTCCAGGGTCGCAGTCAACGTTTGAAATATTGCTATTAAAAGTTAGAATACCAAATTGACCAAAGAGTTTTACTAATATCCCTTTTAAAATATTGTATAAACATTTATTTATAGTCTATAATTATGTATGCTATATTTTACTGGTGCGCAATGCGTAAGCGACGGTTGCTCGCACCCTGCGCGACTTCATGTCAGCAGGACAAGAAAGAATCTGCTTGGTTTAAATCAATTTCATTCTGTAAGAGGGAGGATCCATCCTTGTGATATTCCTCTTAATATTTGGCTTTGTTAGTGACAAGACCTGTGTCTTGTAATTCTCATCTTTTTTTCAAATTGTGTGTGTTTCTGATTTTTTTTTCAACACTATGGCTTCTGGTTAGCAAGATATCAACCTCTTGGATGTTGAGGAAGAAGACATTATTATACCAGTGAAGAAGAGGAAGTAAAGGATTGTATGGGCCTTCTTCTCAATACCAGAGAGCGAGAAAAAGTGAACGCCCGTAATGTCACTTGCACAATCTGCCAACGCATTTTATCCAGAGGGTCAGAAAAATATACTCATGCGGAACCAGCAGCATGAAAAAGCACCTGGAAACTCGGCAAGAACTTAAAGAGGCGGCACAACAAGACCCAAAGGCCCCTTCACAGCAAGTTCCTCCAGCACCAAGGCTGAACTTTGTAAAGTGGCGATCAGCTGTAAGAAGTGTGATACCAAACTCTGCATTGCAGAACAGTGCATTGATGTTGTTACAGCTGCCATAAAAGCACATAATTTTTTTTTATTTTTATATTGTGCTTTTCTTTTTTGTGAAACAGCTTGTGTGCTGTTTTTAATTTTGTTATGTTCTTAAAAAAATCAAAAACACAAAAAAAGAAAAAGGTTTAGAAAATACCCATTTTTCTTAAATTGTTCAAAAAAGAAAAAAAAGGTTCTTACGGAACCACATCTATTAGTAAAAAAAAATGCCCTGACTGATTGCGTGAGAGCAAGGACACTGTGTGGGTGATTGGAAAAATTGAAGGGTATTGCGTTGTTATTTTATGAATGTTTGGGTAGTGGCGGCATGATCGAATGCGTGTATGGATAAAGGTTGGGTGATTGGAGGGGTGCATGGGTAGTACCTGGGTAATTGAAGGGGTGAATGAGTAGTGTCTAGGTGATTAGAGGTATGCATGGGTAGTACAGCGGTGTTTGTAGCACTGCATGGTTAGTGCCTGGGTCAATAGATAGCTATATGGGCACTGACTCAATTATTAGAGTACTGCAAGGAGAGTGGATGGTGCACTTATAAGTGCTTGGGTTTTAGTGGAGTGATTAGATAAGTACATAGTATTGGCTGGGTGATTGGAGAAGTGCATGGGGAGTGACAGGGTGATTGCTGGACTGCATGGGTACTACCTGGGAAGGACAGAATGAGTAGTGTGTAGGTGATTAGAGAACTACATGGGTAGTGCACAGGGGATTTGTAGCAGTGCATGTCTTAGTGTCTGGGTCATAACACGAGTACATGAGTACTGACTGAATGATTAGGCTACTGCAATGAGAGTGCATGGTGAATTTTTAAGTGCTTGGTTTACTGCATGGCCACATGGGTAGTGCTCGGCTGATGGGAGAGTGTATTGGCAGTGCCTGGGTGATTTCATAACTGTTTAGGTAGTGGCAAAGTTATTTCATGAGTGCTTAGATACTAACTAGGTGATTGCAGAATATGGAGTCAGTCAATCATTACTCAAGTAGCTTTAAAATAACCTACTGACAACCTTTGTACACCTCTAATCGGTCAGGCACCTCTCAATAGTTCACTAAGCATACATATAACTGTATAAATACAATCTGAACACATAGATCAGTCATTACATATTATCTAGTTAAGTAGATAAGAACATGCCTGCAAGGCTAATATGTGGCTGTTTACGTTTGAGCTACATCTTGACCATTCCATCTACAAATATGTGGCATCATTAAAGTATAACACTCAACAGACTTAAGAAAGAAGGGTAATTAACAACACCTTTTATGAACCATACAGCAAGATATTTAATTTTCGAGGGACACCATGTACAATTAGTATTAGTAAACATATATTGATAACAAGAGGAGTTTAAGGGTAAAAGTTCAATTTTGGAAAAATGACATTTATATCCAGAGACACTCGAGTATAATGTGATCTCCTGTATGAAAGGATCCAGGGAGGATGAAGGGTTGGCCATATATATGAGCACATCATCCACATAGGCAGAGAGTATAACCTCAAGGGGATTATGTTTGAACCCTGATATGAGTGTATTAGAACGTATTCTTTCAAGGAAAGGCTCTAGGCACAAAACTAATAATAAAGGAGAAAAGGGGCAACCTTGTCTAGTACCTCTATGAAAAGTAAAATAATGAGAAAAACAACCATTGATGAAAATGCTAGCCCGGGGGTCAGAGTACAGTCATTTTATATAATAAATACATTTTGGGCCAAAACCAAACTATTAAAGAATGGCAACCATAAAACGTTGATTAATTATGTTGAAGGCTTTATCAGCATCCAAGGATGAATTCTTAGAAGGTATCGTGCTTTTTGCAGCCAGCACAAGAATATTAGAGAACATTCTGACATTACCTGCAGCAAGTCTGCCCTTGATAAATCCAGATTTGTCAGATTAGACAAGCAATGGCACAACAATTTCAAGACAGGGGGCAAGGATTTTAGAATAAATTGTGCAATCATAATTGATCAAATAAAAATGTTGAACATTCTTGCAAAGGGTGTGATCTTTGTCAGGTTTAGGGATAAGACCAATTAAGGTGACTAAAAAGGAACCAGTAGCTTTTGAACTCAAAAGAAATGATTTAAAAATGCCTAATAATTTTGGAGCAAAACAAGCAGAAAGGTAGGAAATGAGTTCAATTGAGAATTCATCCAGACCAATTGCCTTGGGGAAACATTAGTATGGCTGACCCCATTCAATCGTATTTGAGACCGCCCACCTACAAGGGTGTGGTCCACAGGGCAAATTAGGATGCAACCGCCACTGTGGCCCATGTTTTGTATTGTGGCGGGTGCTGCGCTCTGGTTATAGACCAGAGGTATCAGAGTGCTTTACATAAGGAAACAGTGTGCTACAAGTTACAAAAATAATCACATTAATTACAGAAAGGTTACAAATTCAATACAGGTGTTATTATCAACCAGGAAAAACGAGATCCACAAAAAAAGAAAGAAGAAAAAGGCCAGGGAGAGCAGGGAGTCCACGGGAGGGAGTCAGCAGTGGAGAAAGAGACGAGACATAAGTCTGAGGTCCGGCTGGGTAGGTGACGACCATAGCGGTGAGCCAGAGCCTGTCTCCCCTATAGCTGTCGGAGCAGCTTCACTGGGAATCGGTCATACATTTCGGACTTCGCAGAATAAAAATGAGGATCAGGAAGGGACCAAAAGTCTAGAGTCCAGAGACGGGCTGGTGGAGCTGGCAAGGGCGGAAGGATAGGAAGGGGAGTGAAGCTTGGCATAGACATGAAGAGGAAATCCAAGTAATCAAAAAGGTTGAGAAAAGAGAAAGATAGGAAGTGCAAGCAGGCAAATTTTAAGACTTCTGACCATTAGTTTCCATAAAGTGAGAAGAAATAGTTTAAAGAAACAGTTTCAATTGAATAGGCTCATCGAAAGATCTTGTGGAGCCTTCAAAGGTTATTTTGAATATGCAAGGATGCCATATCGTATGTTCAGGTGTGGTCGCAAAGCAAGGGACTCCTTTCTCCTGGCATTATTCACAGTGGAAATGTCCTGAGAAATAAAGATATTGTGGGCATACTAAATGAGGCAACATGTTTCCTTTACACCTTTGAAGACACAAAGAAGCTCTGTAAATTCAAGGAACAGCATAATAATTCCTCTAGGTATAGAAGAATGAGGATGAGTATGACCTAGACAATATGCACCCTGGCTGTTGAGAGGAGGAGTCTTAGAAATACCAAGAAGATCAGGAAGAAACTGTTTCAGGAATAAGCAAATTAGGACCTTCCAGAGACTCTGGTGGACCATATAGGTGAAGCTTATTTAATTCAGTTCAGTTTAATCTTTATTTCGTTGACTTGCAACATAAAAGATACAATAAAATATAACAAAACAAGATAAGATTCACCACATATAGGACTTACAATCCATTATAATTGAGCACCCTATTTATAAATCTATATTTCATCATATTTGATCATATTTGGACACACAGGATTACAAATTTATATTTGACACAGAGAATGAATAAATATGCTAAAATGTTTAAAAAAATCAAATTAGAAACATTAAACTAATTATAACAACCAAAGATTTGGGAAGACATAAATAGCTAGACACAATTCATGATTTGCAAGATTTCAGGATGGCAGTTTTTCCTTAATTAGAATGAAAGGTTTAGTTTCCGTCTAATAAAATGAACGGACAATAAGAATTTACTGATTCCGAACACAATTACTTGACTGGTGTCTGTACTTAGGATCCTACCAGCTTCCTTATGGGAGATAGAACCAATATTACGGCACAAGGGGACTATCCATCTTTTCCTTGCCTTAGTATAGCTAGGGCAGAAAAACAATATATGATAAATGTCCTCCCTTTGGTTATTGGTGCATAAACTGCAATAGTCATTATCTATTTTCCCCCATCTTTTCTCTGTTACCTTAAACCTCAACGTAACATATCTGAATTTTATATACAGGGATTTGGCCAGTGGTGGCTCGATTTCATCAAGAAATTGTTCAAAGGATGCCTCATTTTTTACCATAAGGAATTTTTCTGTAAGAGGACCGTGTGTTCTTGTATACACGGAATCGTAACTCACATATGACCAAAAAGACAGTTTGAGTATTTTCTTGGAAGCTGAGTTTAAAGAACCAGGCTCGTTCCAAAAATGTGTTAGTCCGAGCTTCATTAACCAGGTTTTAACATGCTTGAACCAAAAAAATTTCCTGTCGCTATCGAGCTCAAGGACTTCTTTCAAGCCATTTTTGTAATCAGATAGTTCAATAGTTGTCCAAAGTCTAACCCACAACAGTACTGGTCTCAATATTGCATGATGGTCTGTGTGTTTAATATTTAGATCAAGAAATAAGGGTATCAGTGGGGTATTAATGGGAACTTTTAAAAGACCCCTAATAAATTTGTTCTCAAGTACTTCAAAGGTTTTCTTACACACTGGCCCCCAAATTTCCGCCCCATACAGTGAGGCTGATTGAACCTTGTATCTAAAAAGCTCTACTGCTGGGGTGACCGCCTTATTCACACTTTTGTTATGTCTCTGCAATATTGGGAAACAGTTCTGTTTAAACACCAGTTTTGATTTCTCTAGTTGTGGGCCCCATCCCATTAAAGAATCTATCAGGACTCCCAGATATGTAAAACTGTGTTCATAGTCTAGTTTGTGTCCGTTTAACATTAAATTCCTTTTAAACGTTTTGTGCGGGTTTAGTGCCATATATTTTGTTCTTTTATATTAATTTCTAGTCCTTTTGAGGTACAATACTGTTGGAACCTATCTAAAAGGGTCTGTAGGCCGCGTGGTGTTTGCGAGATCAAAATTGTATCATCCGCGAAAAGGAGGGACGCAACACGTTCCCTTCCCAATCGGGGCGAATCGTTATCACAATTTTCCATATAGGCTGCAATATCGTTTACGTAAAGGGAGAAAAGTGTGGGGGCCAGTACGCATCCCTGACGTACTCCCCTTTTTATCGGGATTGGGTCTGTGAGTTCCCCATTTGGGCCCCACCTGACCTTGGCATAATTCTCCTGATGCAAGCCCACCACAAGTTTTAACAATTCGCCTGGCAGCCCTTGCCTATTCAGGGTTTTCCAAAGTAGATCGCGAGGAATTAGGTCAAATGCTGCTCGCAGATCTACAAAGGTCACATACAAGTGACCCTTGCGGATAATAACGTATTTCCAGTACAAGCAGCATAGCCTAAGTACCTGGTCTATAGTACCTGTTTTGTTCCTAAATCCCGCCTGGTATTTAGATAAAACTGACTCATCCTCCAACCATGAGTTTATCCGATTTAAAATGTGTCTAGCATAGATCTTCTGTGTTATGTCTAAAAGACTAATAGGGCGATAATTGGCTGGGTCGCCACGATCCCCTTTTTTAAAAATAGTAATAATTTCTGCGCCATTCCATGTGTCCGGAATATGGTCGGTAGCCGCTACTATGTTAAATAGGTGATTCAGGTAGGGTGCCCAAACATCAGTGTTAGACAAATAGAGATCGCCCGGGATTTTATCTAAGCCAGGTGCCTTCCCTTTCTTTACCGTAGCAATCGCTGTCTCTGTTTCATGTATATTAAATACTACCGGGTGGGCGTTTGCTGGTGTGGTGACAGTGAATACGTCTGGTGCAACAACATCAATTGGAGTTTTGGCTGCATATAGTGATGTAAAATGTTTGACCCAAGTGTCCTCATCTAAGTAGACCTCCCTAGAACCTGTCTCACGATTGTTTTACTTAGCTGCTAATTCCCAAAATTGTCTCTGGTTTTTATTTTTGGCGGCTATTAGCATACTGAGCCATATTTCCTCATCCCAGGAGGATTTCGCTCTTACTATTATTTTGTTGTAAGCCTTTCTTTTAGGTGAAGCTTATTTAATTGATTTCTGTTTTCAAGATGTTTTGTGTGTAATTTGAGTTTTAAGATTTCCTGCTCCAGAAAAGAAACGTTATTGGTGGCATCCTGGAGAGAGATAACACGTTGCTCAATCTCAAATAATTTTGTTTTCATTACAATCCATCGGTCCTCAATTTGTTGGAGTTTTTCATTGGAAGTGCACATAAAAGGTTTCAAACCACTTATTTCACCTAGGGTGGTGTCCAAGACTGGGTTATGCAAGGACATGATAGGCGATGAGGGATCATATTTGGTTTTGTGCTGGAGGAGATGGTTTTTGCAGATGCAAGAAGGTCACTGGCCATCTTGGGGTAATGTGTATTACGATTAAGAATGTTCATAATGTGTCTCATTCTGCCCATAAAATGAGTAACTATATTAGGAGGGCAGATTGAAGGACAATAATAAATGAAGGAGACACTTGAAATCAAGCACTAAAAGTGCACAATTACAGTTATAAAGTTTAAACACTAAAGTACAAACTGGGGTGACACCTGGAGATCACACCGTCGAGAAAATATCACACAAATTGCCAAAATGGCACTTACAGTGCATCTATGCCACATCCCAAACAAATGGAGAAAGAAGAAGTCCTAAGAGAGAAATGCAGAAAAGCATATAAGCCCATATGTGATGCAAGAAACTTCTAATATCATAAAAAGATCAAATTTAGCATCATGGTCAGAAATAATAATATTATCTCCATATAGCAGCCAGGAAGGCCTTGATATGCACAGAAGGGCGCCAAAAAGAGAGTAATGCTAGAAGGAGAAAAAGGGCTTGTATCCATGTTGAAAAGCAGTTGCAATATCCTTATTACTGTTTCTTTTTTGGGCTGATTTTATGTGTAAACTGAGCATGTGCGGCACTTACTCAAAAAGGCAGCTACCTGCGATAACTGCCACTGCTCTGGGTCCGTAAAAATCACAGAGCAAACATGACGCAGAAAGACCTCTGCATTCAGGAAACTATGGCGAAAATCTGGGGTCTTTTGAAGAGGAGTATTCCACCTCCTTGTAACGGCTGGAAGCAGGAAAATGCCCTGTTCTGCAACAGAGCTAAAGAAATCTCTGCTATCTTGAGTGGCTCGTAATACATGCTTCTCATGTTTAATTGTTTTTATTTATTTAACCACTTAACAACAGCAGCAATTGCGCCGCGGTGCGGCGGTTTAGCGGAGTGGGCGGGGCCGCGTCTGCCAATGGACGAGAGCAGCTCTACGAAGGTAGTGTGCGGTATGGCCATTGGCCGACAGAAGCACACAAGGGGTTACATTTAAGTTATACATTTGTTTTTAATATTATTTCTGCAATTTTTTTAACGTAGTTATTATTTATTTAATTTAATTTACGTTTATGTAGGTTTCTGTTGGTGATAAATTATGTTTTGTAGTATTTATTATTACATTTATATAGCATTTAGTAACTGTTTTAAATGTTACATTTTCAAATGTAAGATTTCATATTTAAATTTTTAAATGAATACATCTTTTTTATATGTATATTATTTTTATATGTATGTGTTGTACTGTTTGTATATAGTGTATACATTTTTAATTCAATTATAACAAATATCATATATTACGTTTTTAAAACTATATACATATATTGTTTTATTTGATTTTTTGTTTGTACTTTTTATAATATCTATATTGCTTGTTCAGTTTTTTCAGGAAATTAAAATGTATATGATACATTTTTCACTTATAGCTTTAATATTTTCTATTTTTTAAATGATAATTATATATAATTTTTTAATGTTTTTTTAAATGTTCACATTTTAATTATGTTTTCTTGTGCATTGTTTTATGTATATTTTTTTGTATAGTAATAAAAATTATAAATATGTATTTTAAATTATATTTATTTAATTCTTCTTGCTATTTATGGATTGGAAAAATATTGTTTCACCTTGTAAGAATACTAAATCGTACCCTTTTATTGTTCAACACCTTTTCCAATTATTTTTTACATTACAGTGGCAATAGTAAATCCAATCCCTTTAGTGACCAACAACTTCCTAGAAATGGTTTAGTTGGAAGTCAATATAGTATATTCACTGTCCAACACTTTACCCAAAATAGTTTACATTGGAGTCGAAATAGGAAATCTTACCCCTTTAGTGTCTAACACCTTCCCCAAAATGGATTAGACTTGAGTTGGAATAGCACATTTTATCCTTCTACTATCCAACACCTTCCCCAAAATAGTTTATGTTAGAGTGGGTAAAGTAAGTCTTACCCTTTTAGTGTCCAACATGTTCTCCAAAATGGTTTAGGTTGCAGTGGGAATGGTTAATCCTGCCCTTTCAGTGTCCAACTTCTACCCCAAAATAGATTAGATTGAAGAATAAATAGAAACTATTACCCTTTAGTGTCCAGTACCTTCCCTAAAATAATGTAGATTGCAGTGGGAATAATAAATGTAACCCCTTTAATGACCAACACCATCCCAAAATGGTTTATATTTGAGTGGGAATAGTAAATGTGATCACTTTTGTGACCAACACCTTCTACCAAATGGTTTATAATGGAGTAGGATTATTATATCATATCTATTTAGTATCCAACACCTTCCCCAAAATGATTTACATTGTAGTGGGAATAGTAAATGTATCCTTTTAGTGATAACCAGCTTCATCAAAAGGGCTTATAGTTTGTACTTTTGTATAGTGTGTAGTTGTTTAGATTCATAACCTATACATGTCAAGTTTTTGTACATATGTTTTTTCTGCATGTATTATGTATTTAATGTATTCTGTTTAATGCACACTATTAGTATTCTTTTTCCAATACATACGTTTTCTGCATAGAATAAAATATATAATTTTCACACACAACATTTTCTTTTCCCTTTTAGATACAATAAACCACATGGACTATATTTTTACAAACTACTTATTGTGTTCGAAATAATTGTATTTGCTTTATAATCAAACATACAAGCATAAAAGTTGATATAATAGAACTTGCAATACATATTCAGATTGGACAAACAAAATGATAATGCAGAGCATATGATATAAAGGCAACATACTTGAGATTGATGTTAGGTCTGATTACTACAATCTTGTGACGTGGCTTGGGACTACATAGAATTTGGGATAAAACATGGGATCAGTGTGCCTCTAGTATGTATTGAGTGTATAATTCCTATTTGATGTATATCATATGAGTGTATCGCCTCACATGTAAAAAATCGGGAATAAAAGGGCATTTGCATGAATGAAAGGGCATTTGTATAGAGCACGGTTACTCCGGAGAGAGTGTGGTGGTGTGCAGAGGGAAGCCAGTGGGATTTATGATTCATGAATATGAGGGTGTGGTAAGGGTCTGAAATCTGTCTGTCACTAAGAAGTGAGTATGTTGACATTATGTTCTAATTATCTAACGTTTGCCATACCACACCTGAAATTTGGGGGGAGGATGGGTGTTTTACTTGTAAACTTTGTGCTTCTCTAAGATATGAGACACATGCGCATAAGATGTGTGTGATGAGATAAATGGTTAAATGACTGCCATTTGGAAAGGAAGACTTTAACTGCAATCGTCAAAAAAAAGGTCCCACAACGCCAAGTCATTGCCTTTGAGGTTTAGTGACGTTACGGAGGTCCAAGGGCCTAGTGCTATCATGGAGAAGTTCAAGGATACAAGTCTGCTGAATAAAGATTGTAGATGGTTCTGGATTGAGGCCCAGTATGAGTTAAGGAGTTGGCAGTTAAAGAACATGTGTTCATGAGAGCCCAAGTCTAGGTTGCAGCAGGGGCCATTCCCTCACAGGTTTACATTGTGTAGCCTCGATGGGTCCAATGTAGATGGTCATTGTAAAGCATTTGGATTGTAGTAGTGATGGAGCAGTTTTGTTGCATGGGGAGGATTTGCAAATTTGTTGCCACTGTAATGTCGTCAAAGATGTCTGTGTCAAAATATGTGGACCATTTTGAGTGCAAAATTGACTTTGGTGCTGTGCTACAGTCAGATAAGGATTTATAAATGTTTTAAGCTTTGTGACCTGAGTAGTGCCATGCTGCTAGGTAGGAAGTTAAAATCTAGTGCTTTGCATTATTGAGTTTGGACAGTTTTAGGAAGCTGTAAAATTATAAATTAGAGAGATTAGATATTTTTGCCAGTTCTGAAAAGGGACGTGGGTCATTATTGTTATCATAGAGATCTTGGATTAGACTGATGTCTTTGTAGGACCACTAGTTGGCTGTATTAGTAGTGTCCTCTGCCTTAATTTTTGGATTGAGCCAAAGTGATGCCTTTGTGGAGTTATAAATAGATTCCAGCATACATTTGTCTAGTAGTTTTAGAGCATTCGCAGTGAGCAGTAAGCATACGTTGGGAATGAGGAGATTTAGATTTTGACATTGTAATGAAGAAAGATATACTAAAGGGAATGCATAGTGTGTGTTCTTTATCAATCCAGCACGAGGGAATTGGGATGTCTGGGAGTAACCAAAATGTCCCTGTGCTGCTAGGAAAGAGGATTGGTAGAGGCTCCAATTCAGAAGCTTACTCCCTCCCTCTGAAATTTTGTGTCTGAGTGCATTATATCAGATCTTTGCTCTCTTACCATTCCAAAGAAAGTTTGATGTTATTTCATCAATTTCATGGAAAGAATGAGGAGGATAGTTTCAAGGGTTGCATGGAGGATACAATGTGTACTATTGGGATGTATGACGTTACAACGCAGGCTATTACAACGCCTGCCTTTACAACGCGGTTTTTACATCACAAACCTTTACAACGCATAGCGCTTAGAGGTGCTGGATAGTGGTAAGTATAATTTTCTATTCCAACTCCAGTTCCCGTGGACACTAGGGAAGGTGTTGGATAGAAAATTAAACGTATTCCCTATCCTAGAGCGCCCCCCAGCGCAATGCGTTGTAATGGTTTGTGTTGTAATGACCGCGTTGTAATGGTAGTGCGTTGTAATAGTTTCGTTGTAAAGGTTGTTCACCGTACTATTGATGTGACTATCATCATTAGGTTACTAGAAGCTGAGCAGATCTTTACGAACTTCTAAGACATATTCAATGTTTATACACAAATGGTACATAATTATTTTTCATATATGTTGTTTGAATATATGACCAGGGAGGACCTGGCCTGGCAGTTCGGGCTGGACTGTTCCCATTGGGCACAGGGTCAAGACTGATTTGCATGTCGCTGGGTCCAAACTGGAATAGTATGGTGAGCAAAAAAACAATGGATTTGGGTCCAGATCTCTGTACTGGGGTGAATGTATGACATTGTTCTGCATTCTGTCCATCAATAGTCCTTTTTGCATTTGTCACCCCGAGTGGGACGGGTATGCTCAGACGTGAGTCCCGTGCTCTCCATGCCACTGGAATCAAGCTATCCTGGCTGAAGAGGGGTGAAACCCCAAAACCGGTCCTAGGATTCGTGTTCCCATTCCAGGGAGAACCTGGCCTGGCAGTTCGGGCTGGACTGTTCCCATTGGGCACAGGGTCAAGACTGATTTGCATGTGGCTGGGTCCAAACTGGAATGGCATGGTGAGCAAAACAACAAAGGATTTGGGCCCAGATCTCTGTACTGTGGTGAATGTATGACATTGTTCTGCATTCTGTCCATCAATAGTTCTTTTTACATTTGTCACCCGAGTGGGACGGGTGTGCTCAGACGTGAGTCCCGTGCTCTCCATGCCACTGGAATCAAGCTATCCTGGCTGAAGAGGGGTGAAACCCCGAAACCGGTCCTAGGATGCTTGTTTCCAGTCCAGGGAGGACCTGGCCTGGCAGTTTGAGCTGGACTGTTCCCATTGGGCACAGGGTCAAGACTGATTTGCTTGTGGCTGGGTCCATCTGGGATGGCATGGTGAGCAACAAAACGATGGATTTGGGCCCAGGTCTCTGTACTGGGGTGAATGTATGGCATTGTTCTGCATTCTGTCCATCAATAGTTCTTTTTGAATATGTTACTACATTGCATTTTTTAATTTCTACTCTGCATTTAGTATACATGAATTTGTTCTATTTAATAAAGTTATGTTTCTATAGTACTATTCAATTAATCTGTACATGTACCTTTGTATTTGTTCAATATATTGTTTAAATTTTTTTAAACATGTTAATACAATTTTTACATACATCTTTAAAATATTTCAGTATGTTCTTGTAACATTTCTACTGATTCCGATAGGAAAATAGACTGTCTTTTCTTTGATGTTAGTGTCATTTTGGGGGTTATTTTGTGCATGTTGGTCCCGGTTCACTGCTGCTGTTCAACAGACATGGTAAGACCTTTCTTTTAGATTTTTAAGTTGCATTTAGAGTTTTAGGGGTTTGGGTATACTGGTAGTTCTAGTTAGTAGTTATCGTTTTAGGTTGATTTGGTAACGGTTGCTTAGTGGTAGCTTTTGCTGCAATGTCATGTAGTGAAATGCAGTCGACCTAACAATAATTTGGTTCGCCAGTACCAGGTGCTCACAGCTGGGGGAGACCACACTTCCTGGCATCCTTGGACCGAAGGGGGGGGCGCAATGTCAAGTTTAGGTGCCAGAGCTCCATAAAACATGACAGAGGCCTCCGGCTGAGTGGGGCGCCAATACCTGCTGCTCACATGTGGGGAAGACCACACTTCTTGGCATTATTGGCCAGGAGAGGGGCCAAAACATTCTGTAAAGGTGCTAGAGCACCATAAAGCAAGTCAGAAGCATCCCGCTGTGTGTGAGGCATGCGGCTCGTGCCCAGGCATGGCTCCGGCCAGAGCCCAGGGGAGGCTGGACTGGGCCACTCCTCTTGGTCTTCTTTTAGAGGTACACCTTGGTTTTATTCTTATTTGCAGTTTTCAGCAGTTACCATTTATTGGACTTGTGGCACGTACAACTTAATATTATGGGGAAGAAGAAGGATGGGGGCTCTTTACATCTGGCCACACACCCTCTACTTCAACGTCAATCGATAGTTAGGAAATACTGCAGCTAAAAGAAAGCACTGCCCTCTGGAAAAGTTTTCTCCACGCTTGTAGAGCTAGATAAAGACACTTTAAAAGTAAGTAAAATAAAACAGCAATACAATATAACAACCTCTATACATTAAACTTAAACTCAAACCACCCCATTCACTCCAAACTAACCAAACCTGTATTTTTATCATGTAACTGAAACAAATATTTTCTCACCGACAGAAAAGGAAATCCTACCTGACCCAACTGTCGATCACATCAAAGAGACATAGACGACAAACAAATGCAACTTAAAGCAACAGCACATATGTAGAAATAAAATTTACTATATTATGTTTTAATAGTAAATGTATTGTTAATAGATATGGTTATGTATGTGAATAATTTTAGGGTTTGTAGCTAGTTTATTTATTGTCAATGTTTATATTTACTTAATTTAAAATTTTGTTTATGATTTAAATATTACATTTCCTTATGTGTAGCGATATTTTTGTAATGATTTCATATTTTTATTTTGGCTATATATTTAAATAGTAGACAATATTTTGTTTTTCAATATTTAAGTGTTCAATATTCTGTTTCTGTTTCAAAATTTTGTTAAATTTAGATATTTTTGATGGTAATATTTGTTGTAAAAATCATAGAAATATGAAGTAGGTGAGGTATCAAGAACAAGGTTAGACAGCGAGGAAGAGAGGAAATGATGAATCAAAAAATGGTGAGCGAGAACTGTGTCATTTTGCACACAATACACATGTGTCCTGATTACTTTACCAGGGGGCATTAAAATATAGGGACCGTGGGCAACAAGAGCCCACTTTCCCAGTACTATAAAATGCTACTAGTTTGTGGTATCGGAATTGCGGACAGGAAAAAGAAGGGGCTTCCTTTCTGTATTTAAGGGAGCTGCAGTGCTATTTTTCCACAATTTGCTTACAAAAGAACACACAGTGCTGGTATTTGGATGTCCTGGTTTGCAGTAGTGTGTTCTTCATTACACCCAGAGAGGAGACCGTCTCCACTGCCAGGTGACGGTGTAAAGAAGTACAAATGATCCCAGTCGTAGATGAAGTGAATTCTTGCATTAGAATTACATTCCAAAGACCCCATTCACCAGCGACATGCCCAGTTATAGCTCCCAGCGGGGGGCCCAAGGTTTGAGCATACTTAATCTAAGCTAGAGTGTTCCCTGCCTGCCGTTCTAACTCTATTAAGAGCATATGCCACACATCTTCCCCAAAATAGTAACGAAAATAGGATAAACCCCCACAACATCTTTTCCCTCAAAAGACAGCAACATTTACATTACATAACTTTATCAATACACAATAAATTCACACAAAGTCTTGTAAATGAGCTGGTGTTCTACTTACAATCCGCACTTCTTTTTAAAAGGAAAATTAACCGTAGTATCTAATATGGGTGGCGTTTTTTTTTTTGTTTTTTTTTACAATTTGCATATTCTCCTTGCTTGCCACAGAATCATGATGCATCTCTATGGTTTTCTTTCCAGGGGAAGCCTTCTTCAATAACACAACCCTAGTTAGATCTCAAATGCGAGGATCCCTTGTTTTTACAGCTTTACGGAAAAGCATGGTAACTCTTATGGGTTGACTTAACCTATCCAGCAATCCAGTAACTCTTATGTTTATAATCTTTACCTCATCACCCACTTCAAAAGCAGTATTTTTCACAGCCATTGCAGGAAATGATTGTTCATGTGCTGTCTTCTCGTTGCACCTGTTTATGGCCAGGTTTTCCCTGTACTTATTTTTGGGACAGACCCATATTTATGGCACCCTTGTAAAGAGGAGGCAGTACCAAAAAGCAATTGAGTGTTGCGGTGGATCGCACACAGCAACACCCATTGCCCACCCCTTTGCCGCAGCGGACTGCTGACGTAAGGGGCATATTTACAAAGTGGTGTTAATCCTCGTAAAGTGGCTTAACAAACCTTGTAAATATGAAGTGGGCATTACGCCAGATGCAATGCCCTTGTAAATATGCTCCCTTGTCTCTTCCAGATCAACCATTTATATTCTTCTTTTCACATTTTTCAACTGGATATCCTCCTCTAGAGCACTTTTCCATTATTCATTTTGCACCACTCTATCCAAAATTAAACATACCTTCATAGCCTCTTCACCTAACTCAGCATCCATACTATCTTTATCTTCCATGCCGTTCACATCCACACACAACCTTTAACGACAATCAACTATAATGTTCAACACCCCAGGCACATAGGAAACAGTAAACTCAAATTCCTGCAAGGCCACCACCCATCTTCTTATTCTGCTTGATATGGCACCAATGCCTTTTTAGCAAACAATTTCCACTAAAGGTTGTGGTCAGTTTTGATTGCGAAAGAAATTCTCCATAAGAACTTCTTAAGTTTGCCAGTGGCCCAATAAACTGCCAAAACCTCCTTCTCAATGATGGAGTAATTGGATTCTGCACCACGTAATGATCTAGACATAAAGAGAATAGTGTTCACTTTACCATCAATAACCTGTTTCAATGCTGCACCTAGACCCTTAGCACTAGCATCAGTTCTCAGAACAGTCTTTGCGCCCGGTTGGAAAGTTAGCTCCCCTGGAGAGTCCGTTCTTTACATGCACAAATTCCTTCTCGCATTCCTCAGTCCATTCAAATTCTACGCCTTTCTTTAATTACTTCCTCGTGCCATCACAGCTTCCAGCAAAGTTGGGGATGAACTTGCTATAAAATTCTGTAGTGTCTATAAAATTCACTAACTCTTCTTTGGAACTGGGACACAGCATTTTATTAATAGTATCCACCAAACATCCTTTGAGACAAATGCCCCCTGCAGATATTAGATGACCTAAATATTCAATATCTGACACCCCAACATTGCATTTTCACGGCAGCTGCAGTGCTCTCTTTCAACGATTTGCTTACACAAGAACACACAGGAAATAAACCGCAGTGTTGGGATTTGGATGTCTTGATTTACAGTAGCGTGTTCTTCATTGTACCCAGACAGCAGACCGTCTCCACTGCCAGTAGACGGCTACTGTAGAAATCCTCTATTAAAGTGCTGGCTTTTCCCTTGAAAGATGAACCGGGGTAATCCTTCACTTAATTGCTTTGGTTTAATGTCTTTACAAAACATCCTGCTGATTAGGTTTCATTGCTGAATTACTGTAGCATGCTAGTGAAACCGGACACTTCACTCTCATTACGAGCAAATGCGCTAATTGAGTGAAATAATACAGCGCACGCCAAAAATAATGAATAATGATGTTGGACTAGTTGTGAAGTCTTGCTTCAAACTGTCATTTGGCTCAGGGGAGCAGGCTGTGAAAAGGTTCAGTCAGAAAGCCTTGCAGCTGGCGGCTATGTGTGAGGAAAAGTCAGAAGTAATTTTCAGAGAGACCCTGCAACAACAGCATGGAAGTTAAAATTCAGAAATGAACTGTGGGCTGGTGCCTTAGGGTCTGCAGGCCTTAGGAAGTAATAAACAGACCACTGCTGATTACTGCACAGACATATGCATGTGCCTGCTTATGTAGACACACGCATAAGTATATGGACTTTGCTCTATCTATCTATCTATCTATCTATCTATCTATCTATCTATCTATCTATCTATCTATCTATCTATCTATCTATCTATCTTTCTATCTACATAGGAAGCCAATTAGGGTTCTTAAAGATTATGATTATACCAGGGAGGTTTTGAAAAACTGACAAACTTCTCAACTTCATTAACTTGCGAAGTGTAGCATCTTTCTCAAACTTTGCCTGAGTAAAAATTCCCACACAAAAATGTGTTTGTAGGTTTTGTGTGAGAGGAGCTGGATTTCATAAATCTATTTTGGGGATTTCTTTCCCCTAAATTATTGTTTTAAAATGTTAGAAGCCTTTATTTAACATAATAGAACCTTTTTGAAATGTAACATTGGAAATAAACAACATTTTTGTGGGGGAAAGTATGTGCAGTTTTGTGCAGCCCTAGTGTCTATGCTAGGATTTGTGATGCTCTATGCCAAGTGATATTGTGTTGTTCCTTCCTTGGGAATTTAAGGTACGATGTACAAACAGACATTTTGCAAATAGTGGTTGAAAACTGAGCCCTGGCGTTTTGAGACTTGAATGTGACATGACCTAAACACATAGGTCATGTTGCAAAAACCCCAGTCACTGGGTGTCACAGGACAACCTGCCTAACGAAAATGTATTAGGCATGTCACTATTTGCGAGCCGCCCTCTCCCCTGATGAACGGCTACAAACCTGGGATGGCGACATGCAAGGAAGAGCCGGCCAAAATAGAGGGTCAAATATAATAACGACCCGTACTACATATCTGAACCTGCATTAGCAGGAATCTAATTCAATCTTAAAATCCACATATATGCAATACATACAACTTTGGAGCTATAAGGCGGGGACATCTTTATTGCATTGATGCGAGCCGCTTTGATGCACTTTACAGTTCAATACGATTTGGTTTTAATTTATTAATTATTTATTAGTGTATTAATATGGAATTTTATCATGTATTTGTACTATTTATTTATGTTTCAACAGCTGGCTGGCATAAGAAATATTTATATGTTTGAAACTGACAAATGCTTTAGACATACAACCAAACTCGAAAGTATTTCTTTTATGTTGATTGATAATCATGTGACATATCATGGTGGTTTAAAAACTTTCAGAGTAATGCTATTCTGTGAATGTGATCAAGGTCGGTTCATCCGACCGAAGCGCGTAATGACTTTGTAAGTGAGCAGGAATAAAAATGTTCACACCCTATCTAAATGGAGTTCGCGCCTAATTCATCGCCGCTGGGAGGTTGAGGTAAGAAATCCTATTTTGAATGTGATACAACACAGAAGTAGGCCTGCTTCCTGTGCGCAAACCCCCTCCACTGCAGTTGGCCGCTGCTTTCAGCCGAAAGTTCGTTAGAGTTTCTGGAAGAGAATTATGCAGCGGCCCCCTGTGTGACTACGAGATTGGTAACCAGCCACGGAGCAGTGAAAGGCAGCGTCGGAGGAGGCTCCTGAAGCTGCTCCACGGCGGTGATGATTACAAGTAGTGTATCACAGGTGTGTGTGGAGCTTTGAGGCGTCTAGAAAACACTGCAACAGTGTAGCGCTCGCGAAATACAATATGTCAGCAGACACGTTACGAGAATGCGAGGCAGAGGTGGAAGTGTTGTTTAGTAAATTGCCTGTCTCGTCTAACCGCAATCGTACACTACAGAACAATCCAAATGAAACGGATGCTAAATCACCGTTGAAGGCACTGGAAAAATGCCAGCGCAACGAAATGACAAAATGGTGGGAGCAAAAATCATTGCAAAAATACGAAGAAGTGGGTAGAATACCAAGAGGGCTCCGGATCATGCTGGCGCCGAATTTCGAAAGCCCCAACCCAGATATGCTGACAGAGTGGGTCGAAAGCAATCTGGGCGCATCAATGAACTTAGTCAGGATTCTAATTAAATATGCCCAGATTGATCGGGATGCCATAGTAAAAGAGATCGAGAACATTAATGAGCATCTGGCTAAATTGGAACAAACATAATTCATTGTTAAAAGTATAAAGGAAATCCAAGAAAGAATACAACGGTAGAAGGAGATAAAGAGGATTATGAACTGGGGCAGATTTTCACGTTTGCATGCCACTATGAGAATGTGATAAAGTTACGATTGAATGCTATGTCAAAAACACCTTTCATTTCAACTACAGAAACAACCGAAACTATGAGCAATCAAGAATCATCGGCCTCCGATGCGACTTCACTTATGAGTGGCATTGAATCAGCGGATGAAATGAGTAACGTGCTCAGTGCTGTTGTATGTATAGGCATTTATATAGCGCACTACTTACCCGTAGGGTCCCAAGGCGCTTCGACCGCTGCGAAACCCTTCCTGGCTTCCCTGAGAGATGGTCCCTTAATGGGTATCTCCAGGGTGAGACCAGGCATCCCCGGCGGTCTGGTGGGGCCGTTAGTGAAGATGAGGCAAGCTAATGCCCAGAGTTGCCGAGTGTGATCGCTGATCAGAGTGGGCACCGAGGCGAGAGAATTATCGAGTCCGCTGACCCTGGTCCAGAAACCTGCCGCGCCGGGAATCGAACCCTGGTCCCGGGCCGTCCTCTGCTCTCGGGTCTGCCGCCTCTAACCAGTGAGCCACACTACTTCACTGTTGATATAAGCAACACATTACAGCCGGGAGAAGAGCTGATTTTTTTAGCGCAGGACCACCGATAGTCACTAAGACCACGAAATCCACGGAAGTAACCTGAGCAAGACGAAATAAGAGGCGAAAAGCAAGGCGCAAAAGGAGAAGCACAAAAAACTTTGGGGCAGATTTATGAAGAGTGACGCAACTCTGCCGCAACGCAGAGATGTGTGAAAAGGCATGCGTCGCCGCTGCGATGACGCAAGTCAATGCTGAAGCGCCAAATCTATGAGGTGACGGAGCGTGGCGCATCATGGCAATCTGCGTCAGACAAACTGACGTAGGTGCCGCAAAAGTGCCGCAAGTCAGCCTGACGCAACGTGCGGAAAAGTCACGTAAGGTCGTTTGCGACACGTAACGCCATTGCGGCGCGGGCGCAACACTGGAAAGTGCGGGAAGCATGAAAAGGTTGCAGGATAAGTGACGCAAATATCGATTGCGATAGCTGTGGACCACAGAAGACAAACAAAAATGGAAGAAGCACATACCAGCAGCCAGGACCCTCAGGCAAATCCTGCTAGCAGAAGCCCAGATGTACAGGCTGAGGCTAAACGCAAGCGGAAGTCCAACTTCAGCCATGAGGAAAATGAAATCCTGGTGGCAGAGGTCACCAAGTATCAGCATCAGCTGTTTGTAAATTCAAAGCTGCCCCATGGTAAAAAAGAGGCAATTTGGAAGCAAATTGTAATGAAAATCAATAGTGTAGCGCAGGCCAAGAGGACTGTCCTTGACTGCAAAAAAAGGTGGCATGATTGCAAGCGCCGCACAAAAGAAAAACTTGCGGCAAACCGCAAGGCAGCCATTGGAACTGGAGGAGGCAGCCCAGCAGACCAGGAGGTCCTGGATGAACTAGAGGAGCAGGTGGCACAAGTCATACCAGAGGAAATCGTTATCGGAATCTCCGGTCAGGACAGTGCTGCCAGAGAAACTGCAGAGCACACAACAGGTAAGTACAAATAAGTGCGCATATCTCTCTAATGGGTTATGGTGGTCATAGCACCTAAACATTTCTGTATGCCATAATAGTCCTTGTATTGGTCAACAATCACAATGAGTTGAATCGTAAGTCTGACACATATTTATATCTAGATTGATTAATGTCACAAATTCCATCATATGTCCATCCCTCCTTGAGCACACAAAATGGCCTTCATGTGTTTCATGGCTCTTGCACCACCACAATTATACTGTTGTGGAAGTACAAACTGAAGAGCTGATGGTGCAAGAACCACTTAAAACATGGGCACAGGACTATCCATATGCCTACATGCATAACCTAGAGACCAAAACTCAAAAATGGATGTCATGCGTGACGTTGCCAATAAGGTGCAAGTGGTGCCACATACTGTCTGCCTGTCCTTGTGGTGTGCCAGTGTGCCTGGGTAGTTAGGGAACAATGGGTGGAGGACATGGGCAGTGGGGTCATGTATGTAAGTGTAGGCAAAGTGATGACGACAAGGCACTCCATGACAAGTCTTTAGCTGTCCAGTATACATTTGTGAAGTGGATACATGATGGTGGTGGTGTTTTGTGGGCATGATGAATCAGTGACTGTCACCATGAAGGCTGGATCATGTAAATAGGGGTGGGGGTGTGCTGTTGGATGTCACTACTGTGGAGGAGAAGTGCCTGTCTATGTCTCCTGTGATGTGGCTTTGTGTTCACAAGAGCACTCTAATTTAAATGTCACAAATATCACAAAGGAGGTAATGATGTCCTCTACATGGTGGTGTGTCTTTTGCAGTTTGAGGACCAAGGTCATGATGTACTCATTGATTTGGGGGGGTGTAAGCCTGGTGTGCAATGGTGGCTACAATTGTATGAGAATATGTGTTCTGCTTGCCCATGGTGGCCTGAAAATAAATGGACCAAAGTGGATGTTGTCCTGCCTGGCCTGTCTATGTAAGTTGTGTAGTACCATGGTCACTGATGGGTCATTCAATTGCATGTTTAGACAGAGTGTCCTCCTAACCTGTCGGATATGGCATTTACTCACCCTTAATGTGGGCTGTGTGTGAAATTAAGTAGCTGTCACTGAGGGTAATGTTGAACATAGATCCGCAACAAATGTATGTGTCTGTTAAGTAGGTGAGAAATGAAGAGTGAACAGCAATGTAGTGTCACGTTTATGTGGTGTGCACGTGTAGTGCATGCACATTGTGGAAGGATGGCCTTGAGCGGGTTGTGTGCAGTGTACTTTTGCTGGGTGGCACAAGGCACTATTGCCCTGATGTGGAAGCATTTCTTCCCTAAGATTAGACTTGTGCAGGGTGCAAGATAAGCATACAGTCTTGCAAGATGTCTAGTTAGTGTTTGTGTACACGGTGGATGTTCTGTATGCATGTGTTGCAGCATAGGAGTGTGAAAGAGTAATGGTCTTGACTGATAAGTGTGTTCCTGATGCAAATGCCTGTATATGCTTTCAATCATGGTTCTGGATGTCATGCCACATGTACACAACAACACACGTATCACATTGAAATGTCAATTACAAGTAACCACAGGCAGGCATTTGCTATCACATTGTATGTGATATGAATGCATTGTGATGCAACTAGTGCAGTTACAGTAGTTCCTGCTTAGGTAATGTGTTCATCTGTGACATAGCAAAGTAATGGATTTCCATTGTCAACAAATATTAGATTGGCTGTCCTGTTCATAAATAATGTACATTAGTCTAATTTCTTTTTTAAGTGTCGACAAACAAAACAGGACTCCCTTAGGGGAGTACATTTGAAACTACGGTGTTCTATGGTCGCAAATGTAATAATTCTCAGTCAATTTCTTCATGAAAAATCACAAAAGTGTGTGTTGATGTTGATAAATAAGCCATTTTGATACTGTCTTGTCTGCAAATGATTACAATAGGGTGTATTCTGAGGCAAAATTTATAAATAGGGTGTTGTCTGGGACGAATAATTATATTAGTGTTTTTTGGTGGGATACATATACAATCAGAGTCAATTTTGTTGTGATATCTATGGTCAGATTCACATGCCCGTATGCCACATTAGCGCAACTGTTGTGTCACTTTCGTGCCCCAAGCTTTGCTGGAGCTGCGTTGCGCTTGCAACGTGACTCTAACAATGTTGCTCCTTTACGCCAGCAGATGCGTCACATAGCCGTCTAGTCTTGCACCATGGTGTGGTGCAATGTTGGGGAAAGAGGTGTTGCCGTGACGCACAATAACTGCTGCATCCCTGCTGATATGCAGGGATGCGCCAGTTAATGTGAATCGACCCGCTAGTGTCCTTTTAGAGGAGTCATATGAAGCTCATGTAACTGTGGTTGTAATGTCCTAAATGTTCCTTCTTGGGTAGGACATTTGATGATGGGAAATGTAATGCACAATGCTATCCTATCCAGCTCTAACTACACTCTTGTAATAAGAGACCTAGTGGTAAGCATCATATGTAAAAGCAATGGCAATGCAATGGTATGTCGGACAACAAACTGTAACATAATATTAGCTGTAACTGGTCTTCCTGCTGCGCTTGCATGCACACCTTCTTGAAGTGAGAAATTATGTAGGTGCACTGGACAGATGGCTGGAGGATAAATCCTGGAAATATATTGTAAGGGTGAGGGTTGTTTTGAGTGTGTGTCACAGATTGTTTGACATCACATTACAGATTTTAAAGATGAAACAAGGACTTGAAAAGCCTCTTGTGTACACCTTTGACTATGAGTCTGCTCCAAGGGACATTAAGCAGCCAGGCTCCCTCATACAAGTGACTCAAGGCCTGCAATGTGGTGTTGCAATTGTCAAGCATGCAGGGGCAGTGTGTTCCTGCAGAGGCCTGATGGGTGGCCATGTACTCCATACATGCTACAGTGTTGGCTGCATTGTGAACATGAAACTGCACTTTACTGTTTTTGCCAGACTGAGAGCACAAAGGAATAGACATTGTACACTTAAGTAGGCATATCACTGATTCCTGGCCCACATCTAAAGTACAGAAGTCCCAATGACCATCCTACTAAACTATGAAAAATCGCACCACCACATAGATCAATCACCATCATGGAATTTGTTTCAACAACTGACATTTTTTCAAATTTATGATCCAAATGCTGCTGCAAAATCAAATATTAACACCTGTGCACCACATTTCCATGGGCATCCTCCACTACACATCACCCCTTCCACTTAAATGGACAACCACACAGTGGTGCGATGTGATACATCCTCACAAAGTTGGTTATTCTGCCAGCATGAGATACAGCTAGGTGTACTGAAAGAGTATTGGGTACAGCATTCCCTGCCAAGACAGCTGGGCAATTACATGAAGGAGATGCAACATGCATCCCTAATGTGTGTTGTTTGAGTGGCAGTGCAACTTGAGTGATAATCATCTCAGGGACAACACCCTCCACAGCATATGCCAGTGTCCCACCCTGTTGGACAGGATGCAGATATGTGTAGGCCACCATTGCAAACCTGTTTGGTGTAGCACAATGATGTACTGTTGCAGCATGGTATGCAATGTGTTTATCCCTAGGTATTCACTTCATACAACATGTAACATCCACAAAAACAACATCATGTTTGGGTGTACATCAATGTCTCACAGCACATCCCAGCAATAACACTGCAACACAGCATCCCTTGTTGGATTAAAAATGGCAGACCAGCTTTGCCTCCCCAAGTTGTGAAATTGTCAGTGCCGACAATGTTTGGTATGCCATTGTGTAGTAAGCGTGTACAATGATATGACATGCACACTGCTATTGATCATCAAAGAGCATGTACTCAGTAGTGTAGAACAGATATCTTCTTTTTTTAACTTTGTGTCTGTATGGGCATGGCATTTGGGGGATCTGTGGTAACTGTTGCTTGGTGAGGTTTTGGGGCCTGGGTATTCCATTCAGCACAATAACCAATGTCATTTACCTTGGCATCATTGTAGGTTGACTCCTACGATCATTCACAAAATGGGTTTGACATAAGAGATCGTGTTGAATAATGTCATCCAAATTGTTGCAAATGTGTATTGTTTACAGTCATTGCTTCACTCCAATGTAAACAACAATTTTTACAAAGCAGTGTGTCTGTCACTCTTAATTGCAGACAACTGCAAATCCTGTCTTGTCAGAAAATAATCTGACAACGTCACAAACAGTGTGTCCTTTGCCGGTGATAGGCTGGCACACAACAAACTTCAGATAAATAGGGTGTGTGATACTTTGAGTGAGTACATGTACCCATGGGCCGTAATGTTCAAAAATTGTACAATTATACATCTCAAGTGTTTGTTTTCAAAGGAGCCGAACACCCCGTAATAACACTACATTTTACAATTGCAGTGTGAGACAAAAAGTGCACACGTCATGGATCGGATTAAACATTTCTACAATTAAACCTGCCTACACTACTAACAGATTTGCACATTTTTTTTACAGTGGATGCTGCATCAACTGCACAAGAACTGGATGACAACAATGTCTTGGATGATATGGATGATAATCCTCCCACCATTGACACTGACACCCTCGAGGTACAAAGAGCCACCATACGGTCACCCACACCCCCTCCACAGTGTGACAACAATGTGGTTGATGCTGAAGTTGAAACTCAACCCCCACCACCACCTGTACCTTCATCAACAAACATGATGAATGAGTGGCAGAACACACAACGTGCGTTCCAAAGAAATGCTGTAACTGTACAGCGTGAACTCCTTAGTGAGGTACATGTGGCATTGCCAAGTATCGCTGCCATCCGGCGATCCATACTTCAAAGCATCAATCCTGATTTGGCAAACATTGCCACTGATGAAGCCACCTCCACACACACCAGGATTGGCTCAATCTCTGGAAAACATTTCCAAAATCATGAGTGAGAGGCATGTCCAAATGCCACCTCAAAATGCCAACAGGGATATAGCCCAGCACCTCAAAGATATTGTTATCCGAATGAGAGACATGCAGCAACGGCAAGACCTCTTCCTGTCAGCCATGACAGCCTTTCATGCAGACTTGATGACCGTCAACAAAAACCAGCAAATAATGATGAATGAACAAAGGGCTAACTTCAAATCGATGGAACATGTGTACCCTCAAACATCCTCTGCCACTGCTGGTGGTAGTAGTAGCAGAACATGCCCTGAACCTACTCAACAAAGTGAAGACTCTGAGGAAGATTTTACTATAAAAACACAAAGGAAGAGTGGTCAGTAAATTACATTTTCACACAGGTGTCATTGGACAACACACAAAAAATTTACACAGAGGGGAACAAGGTCTGACATCCAACACCTGTCTCAACAAAAATCTCGCACAACAAAATTGTTGGCATGAAAGACTAAACTAATACACATTGTGAAAAAAACAATGTATACGTGTCAATGATATTCAAGAAATAAAATATCATTGTACTAACACAGTCAAACTTGTGAACAAGTTCGTCATCACCACCTGTGTGTCTATAACAATGTACACTTGTGTCATGTTTGTAACATTCAACTATAGCACTGGGTACACTGTCTGCTGAGAAATGTAGACACACGTGGAAGAGAGGCTAATGACGTGGTCAAGGTTGGTCAGTATGAAAAGAATATGCTAATGTGAAAGTTCATGGTGAGATATGTTAACATAAATAACAGTTTCTTAGGAATCTACAGCAGTGCATCGCAAAAACTCTTTTTCAAACACATAAATGGCCACAGAATCAAGTACATCTTGCATTCCGGTGCTCTACCCTGTGCTTGTGCCACAACATCGGTCATGCGCCTGTGTAGGCACCATTGTGGCATTCCTCAGGGAAGCTTGAGTCATTCCTGGAATAATAGTTGTACATGAATGTTTACCATCCCCACACAAGAAATGTCACAACTGACTGTTCTCCAAAGCAAAACATGCTGTACACTGTAGCACAACCTCTTACACACTGAAATGTGTAGTAGGCAAAGTTTATCAATGTGCCACTCTCTGTAACCCCTAGTGTACTGTAGCATGCAGATGGTTTAGCAGGATGAATACTCTTTTTGTAAAGCTTGCTATCTGTCTACTGCCTGGGTTCAGAGGAGTCAACACACACAGTAACTCACATGGAATGATACATTCACAAATACAATGTTGCAAAGAAAATGCTGGACTGACAAGGGCAGCATTGGTTGAGGGATGTATGTTGGCAGTGGTCCCAGTCGATATCTGTGCTGTGTATGACACATCCATCAAACACATTACACTGCCAAAGTTGGACTAGGCAGGCATAGCGGACATAGCACTGGACTGGTCCAACTGTTTCTTTCCGGACACAACCTTTCATGTAATGCACACACTCTTCCACCTCCATGGTTCCCAATAATAAACTGTTTGTGTAACAGGGTGCAATTCTCATTACAACAACATTTAAACAATATTGAAAAACTTTAGCTACAATGTCCAGAATGTGATGGCAGAACGTACTATCACACCCAGTTGTCAGCTGCACTCTGAAATCACTGGGTGCAGGATGCACCTAATCTCTGGATTAATTTAGCAGCTAGTGCTGGGTGGGTGACTGCCAACTGCACCAGCTCAATGCTAGTAAGTCTAAGGTGTTTTAGGTGGTTAAACGTTTTGAGCAGTGGATTGAATACTGGTGGCCTCCATCTCTTGGTAATGAGCCCACACAGAAATGTGCTGTTAAAGACCTTTGGATTTCTAACAAAAGTATCAAACACATTTTAGACACACAAATATATCATTGATATACTTTGTAAATAATTTGTGCAAGGCATTCAAGATACACCTTTTTATCACAATGAATGGACTCATTCTGTGCCTTGCCTCCTGGTTTGTGTTCAAACAGTGCTGCTACATGCCATTGCTGGTGCTGCTGTGCTAAGTAAGAGCATACACATAACCTAACGTGACAAATTACATGTTTGGGTGTGTGGTATCGGAACCGATTGCGGAGGAGGTGTGAGCCTTCAGCTCTGCACCGAACATATAATTTTCCCGTTTCGTGGACGCTGAGCATAGATGTGGAACAAGCTGACTCCCTTGGGCAGGATATCACACCATCTGAGAGTATGTGTGCTATCAAGCAGATGGCGCGTAACAAGATGCCGTGTGTGGACGGTTTGGCCATCAATTTTATTTGACCGTTATTGATGTCCTAGCCCCTAGACTGCTGTTGATCTATTGTGAGGCCAGGGACTTTTGTGTTTTGCAAGCCTGTGCTAGAGAGGCGGTGATCTTACCCCTACTTAAGCTGGGGATGGCCCATGAGGACCCCTCACCATATCGCACATTGTCCATGCTCATGACGGATTACGAAATATTCAGCCCTATACTGCCCACTCAAATCCTCTTGCATATTGTGCGTTAGATTCATCCAGATCAGGCCAGATTTATTTCCACCCGTAATACTGCTGGTAATGTACGCCGCTTGCTACAATTTCTGGGAGAGACGTATGATGAGGAGAGGATGGCGGTGATCCTCTCAGTGGATGTTGCAGGAGCCTTGAGTGGTCAACTCTTCTTATTGGCATTTTGGAACAAATAAATTCTAAAAATCACAATGGACACTCCTATAGGCCGTGTTTACAATAATAGTTACAAGCATCCCAGTGCTACATTATCACTAAACTGGCGACATCTATCGCTACAAATACATTGGTTCGTTATGCTATATGCAAGGAGCAGCTGAGCTCCAGTCCTTCGTGTCTGTCCACAGTACATGTGTGCCTTTGCGCCATCACTCCACCTGATTTGCCAGTTCATATCAACCCTGTTCAGTGTTAACCACCACATTTGTAGCAAATAAACAGTAAAGAGAAACAAGATGCAGTCATAACACCTATACACATTACAGATCAGTCCCCCTTGCTCCCACCCAAGGCCCACCTCCCCTTTCCCACCCCCTCCGTGAATGTGGGTTGCATCTCCCGGTTTGTCTGGGCAGCCCTTCGCGCCCCTCCCTCCTCCTCTGACACCTTCCGCTGCCTCCCGTGTGTACCCTCCATATGCTACACCCTCCCATCATCCCTACTATGGGCTCCTGCCTGCGCGTTGGTGTCTATGCCGCCGCTGCTGCTGTCAATGGTGGTCGCTGTGCCTCCCTCTCCATGGTGCTCTATTCCACCTTCCATGCCCTCAACCTCTTCCGCGGCCACCTCCGTCTCGGCCACCTGGAGTGCATTAAGCATACTTTCCCAACTTTCCGGCATGGGCTCCTTGCGCAATCCCAACGTTTCCTCCATCCTAATGGCAGTCCATTCTGCCCGGCACCACGAAAGGAGAGATAGGGTCCACGCCCGTACACTGGGCGGTTCCCTCGCCTTCCATCTTTTTGACAAGAGTCGCACCGCCGTGATCATACCCAGGTCCAGGAATCTGTACGACGCCTTGGCAGTAGGGGGCAGTTTGAAATGGTGCAAGAGAAACACTGGCCAGTCGCATGGGGCGTCGCGACCCGTGCATTGCACAAGCCGGGCGCATATCTCTACCCAGTAGTCACCAATCCTCGGACAGCGCCACAGGAGGTGAAGGAGGTCCGCAGCAATCTCGCCGCATCTGGGGCAGGCTGCGTCTGCCCTGTGAATGTATTTGTTAATTAAATCCGGGGTGAGGTAGGCCCTGTGGACTATATAGACTTGGTTCTTGTGAAAGCGCACGTTTCTGGGTATGCGCACCAGGCTTTTGAGTATCCGCTCCCATTCTCTGTCCGCCAATGGCCTCCCCATGTCTCGCTCCCATTTCCCTCTGAGGGGGACAAGGTCTATTTCTGTGTGTAGACGCTGAGACGTGGCAAACCACTTAATGAGGTGTTTGCCCTTGCCCATGATGTGGAGGTAATGGATCACCAAATGCTGCGCAGGCTCCTCCGCCATGTCGCCACACCTCATCGCCATCTGGGCTACGAGCAATCTGTGCATTAGGAATCCCCCCAGGGGGAAGCCCGGACTCTGCAACTAGCAACTTGAAGGGGATCAGGGCTCCATCTTGGTAGAGGTCTCCCAGCGTCTGTACCTCTGCCTCCTGCCAGTGCTTGAGCATGCGGTGCGTAAGGACTCCCCCGCCTCCCGGTGAGCCATCCAATGGCACTGTGTGCGCGTACGGGAGCACCTTCATCGTGAGATATAGTGCCCTACGGAAGCACAGATACGCCACCCACAATAGTAGCGGGGCAGGTTTGGCCCTGTCTGCCAGTGGGTGGAACAGCGTAAGGCGGCTCATCTGTGGCAGTGTCCTCTCTCCCCCTGTCTGCCAGCCATCGTGCAATACTCATGAGCTGCGCTGCCAAGTAGTAGTGCTCAAAGCAGGGGGCAGCCAGGCCACACCTGTCTATGGGGAGAAATAGCTTCCCTAAGGCCAGCGGGTGTTGTGACGCGCCCCACACTAAATCGCACAGGATCCCGTTTAGCCTGGAGAAGAAGGTTGCGGGCACGAACAGCGGGAAATTTGTGAAGTAGTAAAGGAGGCGAGGGAGCATCACCATGTTGGCCAGGGCAACCCTGCCAGTGGTTGTCCGAGGAAGCGTGGACCAAAAGCCTACCTGCGCCCTGAGCGCGCTGACTGCCCTGCCTAGGTTCCCGTCCATCAGGTCCGCCGATTGTCGATATACCTGGATCCCCAAGTATTTCAACGTGTCCGGACACCACCTTACCTGTACAGCATGAAGTGTGTACTCCGGGTCTTGCGTCTCGCTATTGAAGGCGAAGAGGCAGGACTTGCACATGTTAACTCAGAGCCCCGAGAGGTCAGCAAATTTACTTAAGAGTGGGGCAAGCTGTTCCGGCATGTTGTGCACGTCCATGACAAATATCAGGAGATCGTCGGCGTACAGGGACACCTGATGTGTTTCATCTCCTAGCGGGATCCCATCGGCCAGTAGTTGCCTCATAGCCGCCACTAGAGGCTCAATGGCCAGAGCAAAGAGTAGTGGCAACAGGGGACAACCCTGTCGGGTGACTCTGACTATCGCCACCTCCTCCGAGATATATGTCCCCGAACAAAAGCGGACCATCTTGGACTGGATTTGACATCCGAGGGATTGCCATCACATGTAGTCACAGATGGAGCATCAGCATACCTAAATTGTTATAATTACATGCACTACAATATGAAACTGTATCCATTCAATGTGTCCACTTACTCACACTTACAACCTAAGAAATGCTCTACAGAAAAATAGATACTCCAAAGTATGTAAGTATAAAGTTTAATACAAAGTAATTTCCATACACACATTTTTTATGATGTACATAAAAAAAATAATCAAAAAAATCATAAAACTATCTAGACTAACTAATCTTAACCTAACCTACCTAATCTTAACCTAACTAACTTAACGTACTTATCCCTAACTTACTTATCCTAAACTAAACTATGTTCACGCAGGACAACTAAACATCAGCCCCCACCCCCCTTAACACATAAATGTACAATCGAAATACACATACTTATCCTAAACAGAAACTATATAGTAATGTAATGGAAAAACAAATATATATATTTTTTTCTTTTTCTAAAAAGCTAAACACATATCACACATATAAGAAAACCCACCCACCCTAAATGTAAAGTTAAAATGCAAGAATAAGAAAAAAGTATAAATATATATAAAAAGAAAACCTAACTAACTAACTAAACTAACTATGTTGAATAATAAATAATACAAAATGGAACAAATACATTAAACTTAAGTCCCAAATATTATCATTTACAAAAACTGTCCTTACACCCCTCATATCAGGGTGATTATGTAGTCCAAGGTTTGCTGAACCTTGTCCAGTTTCTGGTCCAAAGTGTGGATTTTTCCCTCCAAAATATCTATTTTCTTCTGCATCCCTTCCAAAACAATGTTCTCCACACTTTCTGCATTGGTTTTATATGATGTGGAGGGTTGGGGTCCAGCAGATCCTCCAGCATTACTTGTGGCACTGTTAAAAACCTGTTTTTGTCCAACAGCTGAACTTTGGCGAGTAGGTGATTTTATCATCCAGGTTTTTGACAACTTCTGCTTCTCATACTGTCGAGAGGTCCACCTAAACCCCTTGGCCACTGCCAAGATATGGCCATATCTTCCTTTTCTTAGGCGGAAACTTCTCTCTTCCTCTGCATTCATATTCACTGTATGAAAAGAGGGAAATGTGTAAGGCAAGCAGTACATGATGGACATGAGCATGACATACGTCGTACATTCAAAAGAGTGTACCATAGCAAGATAGGAGTGCAATGCCATTATGTCCCTGCGGTACCACTGGGCATGTGTATGCCACTTACACATGGGGGGAGATTGGTCGGCCTTGCAACATGGGAGGAGCTTGTGCTGCAGGTAGTGGTGGACCTGAATAGGGAGGGTGTTGTCATGTCTGAGGAAAAACTGCATGAGTGAATTGGGATGTCACGGGGTCATTACTTAATCCATACCGCCTTGGTTACCGCCATTCAGAGTCACGGTGGAACGGGCCTGTTAGAACCGCCAGTGATTGCTGCATGACAATATGTAACGATTGCGGTGGGTACAATCAAGGCAGTAACCTGTTGATATAGTCGAATGAATGAGGAGGGGCTGACACCAATGCAGAGACTGATGTCACACTGGGAAGCAGATATAGAAAAGGAAATACCGTACTTGGCCTGAATGCAAATAGTTATGAGGGCATGGAATGCCAATAGGAATGATACATTCCAATATGGTTCATTTATTTGTACTGCATAGGGCTTACCTTACTCCAGAAAAGATTAGTCTATACTTTGGGGTACATACTGCGCACTGTCCCGGCTGCAGGTTGAGGGATGTGGGCCTTCTGTACATGCTGTGGGATTGTATGCAGTTGTTCACTTATTGTCAGGACATTGTCACAGTATTGAAGGATATTACAGAACAACAGATTAAGCCGGATAAAGGAACATGTCTCTTACATTTGTTTCCCCACAATAGCAGGACAAAAGTGACAATTAAGTTCCTGGACTTGGTGTTGGTATTGGCCAAGAGATAAATTACGTTCCATCGGTTGATCCCGGGGTGCCCCGTGTCATTAGATGGAGGGCTGCTCTGCTTACATGGGCGGGGAGTGTGATGCAGATGCAGCAGGCACAAAAATCACACAATGATAAGGCACTAGATGCAGCGTGGCCATGGGAAGTTTGGGTTGCAGAACTAGGAATGGATGGGATGGACCCAGATTTGGAGAGGAGTACACCTGTGGGGAATGATGGATTGTAGTGTAATGGTCCTGCAAGAGTAATGTTGAAAGACATGGAAAAGCTTTCCAACCACTTCTGATAGAGTCTCAAGAATACGTATGACTGCAGCATTGGTACCATGACAATGTTTAGTTGTTTCATTGTAACGAATTGTTGCACTGAGTACACTTGAGTGACACGCTGTCGAGATGGGATGGGGGAGGGGGGGTAGTGCAGGTTTACCCAATTATGTTGAGGCATTATGGTGCAATGTACATCATACACATGATTTTCCGTTTGTTCATGTGGAAAGATTTGTGCTTTGGACAAGCTCTAAACGATTGTTTGAATGTCCTGCTTTGATTACACTGTAGCGAGTCAAGTTATAGCAGCCTGTGCCCTGACGAGACTACGCACTTGTGTAATTGATATTGGTCTTCTTGTACGCTAGTTGTGGTTAGAAATATTAAAAATATATATTTCAAATTAATAACATATTTTAAGTGGATCACCGCAGGAAAGGAGGAGGAGAGATGAAGAAAGATTATGAGACAGGTTTTGACTAGGTCTACCGCTTGGAGGGCATCATACACAATGTGGAGGAGTGTTCCATAACAGAATCACCGTAAAGATATGTGATTGCCTGTGGACCACAAGGAACATAATTTATCACTTTGACATGCTGTGATGGATTGAAGACAAATACTCTAGATTTATGTAACTATTTCTTGTCTAAATTTCAAAATTTAGGGGCAGATCTACAAGCCCCTTGTGCCTCATTTACGCCGCCGCTGCGTCACTTTTGTCACGCAGCAGGTGCGCCAAAGATATTACATGGTGAGGGGTATTCACAACGTGACGCATCAGGGAGATGCGTAACGTTGTCGAGCCCTGCACCAACAGGATGTGTTTGTCCATAGGGGATGTGGGCATTCCTGCGCAGGAATGCCTCCTAAAAAGTGGCTGAGTGAAATGTTAAAGATTTCACTCACTCACTCACTTTTAGTCCAATGCTACATCAAAACCCTGTGACTGCTTGAAGCATGCGTAATGCTTGACGCCGCTTGGACAGGCTGCTTTGGACAGATAAGGCAGCCCCGAGCCTTGCTGGAGCTGCGTTGCGCGAGCAACGCAACTCCAGGTATGTGTCACAAAAAAAGTCAGATTACCATACATGTTCACTATTGATGAGTGGAATAACGTGGATACATACATGCCATTCATGGACACTGAGTATGGGCACTTACTGATTCGTTGTTGTACGTGTCTTCTAATACAGTGATTGTTAACAAACCTAGAAAGCAATGTACTTCCTCAGTTAAGCTGATTGTGAGCTTACACACACACTGCAACCCTGGACCACAACCTGTAAAAAAACTTGGCCTCAACACATTCACTAACGACATGCAGTGAGCACTGTGCAGCATGGCTTACTCTACAGATGTCAGCTTGATGATTTTGTCATATCCAGTTGGATTCTGCTTCCTCAGTGTAAAATGAAATGGGCATTTACTGTTACTTTGTTCATAGGGGAATTGCCTGTCTGACACTTATGTGGCTTATTGTTAGTCCATGCATGACTCCACAACATTCACAATGACTTACAAAATGTAATTTTAACTTTGAAGGTGTCTGCAAAGATTAAATACAACTGGCTGTAGTGATCATGACATAGTTGTCAACATACAGAGTACCACTTTACTCCTCAAACATCACTTAAATCAAAAGGAATTGATCCATATACTCACTTGTTGCATCGGGGTCTTCGAAACTGTCGATCTCCCCCTGTGTGTATGGTGGTGGACCTCCTACAAAACATGGACATATATGTAAATTTATGCATGACATCCTACATTTATAACATTATAGCATGAAGATTGTAGTGCAACACATGCATGTAATTTCTAGTCCATGAGTACATTTTCACTTTGACAACCAATATTTGTATGGAAATATACATGGACACTGCAAATGCATGATGAACTCAAAATGAGTGTACAATGTTTGACCATGTTTTTCAAATCACCCCCCGTGCACACTGCTCCCCTCCTGCTGCAAATACCCCTGTGGTCCTGCCCACTTGCCCCCATTCAACATCCCCTGCCTCCCGCATCCCAGCTGCTCCTCCCTCCCAGCTCACATTCATATGGCAGTAGGTGGGCGGCCGAAGGCGCGCCTAAGGCAAGCCCGTCTGAGCATGTCTGGACGTTGCCCAGCACCAGAAACCCTGGACCCCGCTAACACCACAACAGCAGACTCCACTACAATGCCAGTAGCCTCCACATACTCATGTCAGGCAAGAAGCACAACAGCTTCAAGGACACCCTGAAATGGACCCACGGACCTTGCTCAGGCCGCACATGCAGCTTCACCTGTGACTGATCCTCCAAATATCCAATGAGTGAGCACACACATCTCCGCAGCATACTCCACAACACCTGCTCTGCTCATTTACACGCCGTTCTGCTCTGGGATCTGCCCAACACCTATGCCCCAGATGTGGCCTTCAAGACTAACACCTGGTGGAACTACTCCTTGGCCAACAACATTGCTAGAGCCATCCCGGACGTATACAAGATCACCCGCACGGATTGTGCCAATGGAAACAGAGGAGGAATAGCCATCGTAAAGAAGTACAACCTCAAGTTCGTTACCCATGTAGACAACTACGTCCACACTGGCAAACACATGCACTTCCAGATCCACAACAAAAACAACCTCTCCCTCAGAGGAGCACTCATCTACACACCCCCTGGAACCCAGTCTTAATGTAGTGACTCTATCGCCAACCTTGCCAGCAACCATGCACTTGCCTCCACAGATTACATCATCCTCGTGGACTTGATCTTCCACCTCAAGAACTATAACAATGCCAACCCTGCCACCCTGATCAACAACCTAACAAACCTTGCCCTCAAACAACTCCTCACAACACCCATCCACACCCCCAGCCACACGCTGGACCACGTCTTCTCCACAGGCAACAATGTTGCCTTCAACACCACCACAAATCTCTTGGACCAACCACCGCTGCATTATTTTCACCCTCAAAAATCAAACCACATACCACTGCACCCAACAGCTGCCTCTTTGCTGATGGATCATAGTCACCGAAGACCGGCTGATCCCCACCCTCAACCAAAACCCACACACCAACCCCACCAATCCATACGCGGCAGCCCGCAACGTCAGACAGTGGATGGATGACTGCGCCAACACCCTTGCATCACTCAAGCAACCCTCCAACAGCCACACCAGCATGAGACCCACCGGGTTCTCAAACAAACCCCAGACCTCCAAATGCGTATGCCGACAACTGGTGGCAACATGCCTCCCCTAACGCACAGTGGACAACCAGCCAGCACACTAGGAGGAAATCTGCAGACATCTCCACCTCATCAGATTAGCCAAGAGATATTCCTTCAAAGAGTGCTTGCCCAACAACACACAAAAGCAAAGACATCTTCAACATCGTAAAGGAACTCTCCAACCCCTGCATAAACGCCAGTGACATCCAGCCCTCACAAGAACTGTGCCACTCAATTGCTATCTTCTTCCAATGCAAGATTGCTGACATCAACGACAGCTTCAACACCCCAACCCCCCCCCCCCCGACTACGCTGGACTCAAACTTCTCTATGAACACCACATGCACCATCCGCATCACCTCCTGGTCCAATGTCAATGTGGATGACATACACAAGGTCATGATCTACATCCACTCAGATGTGCGGTCAGACCCGTTCCCACACCACATATTCCACAAAGCAGACGCAACCCATTGAACACCAACTACGGAAGGTCGTCAACATCTCCTTCAAAACAACAACATTACTGGAAAGCTTGACAGCTTGAAGCACCAGTTAATGTGCGCCACAGTGCGCCACTGCGCCGCATTTACAATGCGGCCCACCATGGTGCAAGGCAGGGAAGATGCGTGACGCATCTTTCGGCATACGGGCGACACATTGCTGGAGTCATGCCGCAAGTGCGACATGACCCCTGCAATGCACAGGGGCCACCACTACATTGCATTGTGAATGTAGAAAGTCACTGAGTGAAATCTCATAGGTTTCACTCTGCCACTTTTAGGAGGCGTTCCTGCGCAGGAACGCCCCCCCCCTGCGCAGGAACGCCTCCTTATGGCGCAGGGCTTTACAACATGACGCATCTCCTAGATGCGTCACGTTGTAAATAGGGCTCATTGTTTGAGCCGCCGTTGCGTCAAATACCGTGACGCAATTGCGGAGCAAAGAGGCACAAGGGCTTAAAAAATCTGCCCCGCTGTGTCAAACGCCCGCACCTGCTTGGAGCAGGTGTAAGGATTGACGCTGCATTGTACAGATAGGGCCACACCAAAATTTCTAGGTGCTGTGTGACACTTGCAACACAATTCCTGCAATGCGCAGGCTTAATGGAAAACATGAAACACACATCTGAACCACATCGGACTGGCTGCACATACAGAGGGCATTGCGGGCCAGAGCCAGTTAAGCAATGGATGAGCCAGTAGGCACAGGCATAGCTTGAGCAGCAGCTGTCAAATCCATCTGGACAGGCCTCACATAGTGCATTGCAAAAATTTCTGACCTGCGCTGACCCACATGCAACACAAGTCCAGAGCTGCAAGGGACCACCACACTCCCCTACTCCAGGACTGACTTTGAAGCTTGTGGGGGTGACATCTTGGTACAGCGCCAGGCATGGACTGGGCAGAAGGCACGAGTCGTGCACACAGGAGTGCCTACAAAGCGGACTTGAACAACGGTAGGGGAGCACAGGATAGCACCAAATGTGATGGACCAGATGGAATGGCACGCAGCAATCAACCAGAGCTGAACAAGTGGCGTAGGTGGCCTACCCTGAGTGGATTCCCCTTGATGACAGAGACAGCAAAAAGGGGACTTGTGAGGAGCCCCTATGTACAGACGGGCATGCCAATCCTGAACATTGATTCCAACGGTCAGCAGCTGGCGATGGGGAGGTTAAGGGACAAGCCAAAGCAGCATCAGCAGGCGGCGGGTGACACGGGACCAACGCAGGAGAGGATCAGGGAGGACTTGTTTAACTTAGTGAAGTGAAAAGTATACTGTTTAGCAATTTAACTCCTTTCTGGACCTGGGGCTGGGTCGCTCAGGGGCTTTTACATCACGTATACTCTCGGACACATCTGATACCTGCGTGAATTTTTACACAATACAATGCAGCCCATGATAGACATAATACAAAGGGGCAGATTTATGAGGCCCTTGTGCCTCTTAGCGCCGCAATTGCGTCACTTTATTTGACGCAACGGCGGCGCAAACAATGCGCCCTATTTACAACGTGATGCATCTAGGAGATGCGTCACGTTGTAAAGCCCTGCGCCATAAGGAGGCGTTCCTGCGCAGGGGGGGGGGCGTTCCTGCGTAGGAACGCCTCCTAAAAGTGGCTGAGTGAAATCTATAAGATTTCACTCAGTCACTTTCTACGTCAATTCCTTACGCCTGCTTGAAGCAGGCGTAAGGGTGATACACCATGCACTGTAGGGGTGGCCCCTTTGCATTGCAGGAGTCATGTCGCACTTGCGACATGACTCCAGCAATGCGCCGCCCGTACGCCGGAAGATGCGTCACGCATCTTCCCTGCCTTGCACCATGGTGCGCCGCATTGTAAATGCGGCACACCATGGGTGGCGGAGCTGTGGCGCACTGTGGCGCACATTAACTGGCGCGTCCCTGGGGATGCGCCAGTTAACATAAATCTAAGACATATTGTATAATTCACTGTTGAAAAGTTTGCAGATTCATGTGTCTGATGGATATTTATGTGCATTATACTGTTGATAAAATTAAAAAGCCAATAGACAGATTTGAAAATGAAAATTGCAACAAAATACTACACATCACTGCATTTGTTCATCCATGGTGCGCTGCATTGTAAATGCTGTGCACCAATGGTGGGTGAGCAGCCGTGCTAGCTAAGTGGTACTTCCCTGCTGATATGCAGGTATGCGCCAATAATTGTAATTCTCCCCCTTCACGTCCGTGATACATCACAACCCTGTCTGTACTTACAGCAGGCGTGAGGGGTGTGACAACATATTAGACATAGCGTGGCCTTCAGCATTGCGTCATCCAAGTTGCATTTGTAACACAAGTCCACCAATGCCCCACCATTACATCACAGTATTTAACACACATTGCACAATGTATTTTGCCCCGGGGTGCAGCATAGAAAATGATACACAATTATGGTGGGCCTGGGAGGTAAATGTGCGTTGCATGTGTGATGGTGCATCCCTGCAGATTTAAAAAAAATGCACCAGGACACATTTATCAACACAAAATGACATTAGAGCCAATAAACAAGCCCCCTGCGCCACCACTACGTCACTTTTCGTGACGTACTGGTGGCGCAGGGTGGTCCTACAAATTTACAAGGAGAGGAAAACCCACCCTGCGTGACTTGTCCTCTCCTTGTAAATTCTGCCCCTTCACACGCAGCTCTGTGCGTGGAAGGGGTGTTTCATGGTGTGGCTGTGGATGTTCACAGGCAACACCTATGGAGTGAGATACATCTACAGATTTACAGAAAAGTTGTTCAGCTGGAGATGCGTGTAAATGCTACGCCACCCCAGAGGAGGTGTAGCGAGGCACAATGAGAAATGTTTCTATTTATCCTTGTTTGTTCCACTTTCAATACATGCTGTATTTTCCAGCACGCATTGAAAGAGGAAAAAGTGTATTGCAATAGATTATGCACAGGATTTTGGCCCTTACTGCACAACAACAATCACCCCATGGCGCAGGCATCCTTGCATCATGGTGCAAGGGTGCCTGCGCCAGTGCATGGTTGGAGTTTGTGCATCAGCGCAGGGGGATGCACAGACACACCACATATTCTTGTAAATATGTTGCATCTCTGTGCTTTCAAAAGTAAGACAGCACGGCGTGGAAAAATGACTTGCGTTACTTTCACGTAAATATGAGACATCTTTTGTATGATTTTGAACATAGCAAAATTTAACATATTTGTACATTACTAAAAATGACAACATGAGTAAGATTACAAATGTACTCACCGGTTGTCCCACCGACATCCAGGCCAAGATGGCCCAGCACATCACCCTCGCGGCTGACGGTGTCCTGCCAGCGGTGTTTGATCTGGTGTACTGTGCGATCCACCTTGAATAATTTAGCCAGATGTTGCTGGACCAGGATCCATCGACCTCTTCGCTCAACGGTGGCGTATCCTTGGCTGACACGCCCACCCATGCTCATCATCCTCGGGAGGTAATGAAATATGAGCCACAGGAGCCCTCCAAACTCCCTGTCAGTCAGGTTCTTAGACCTGCCAGACATTTTGATCAATGTAAAGTAATGTAAATTTAAAGTGGATTGTAAATATAAAGGAAACTTAACCAAAAAAAAAATGGAATGAAATAAAAACCCAACCCCTATAATTACACTAACAATAACTCCCCCTATGGACAAACACCCCTAAATAGACAATTCAAATACCACACACAAGACAAACAATAGACAGAGCAAAGAATAGCAAAAGACACAAAAAAGTCACAAAAACACAGGGAAACACTACTCTCAAACAGAACTCTCTCAAACACCTCCTCCACCAAGCACACACCCAAAGAGAGTGACAGAATGTGAAAACAAAATGGCCTCCCTGGTTTGGAAGATTCTAGAATGATGACATCACTTCCTGCTGGAGTTGCTGCACGTTTTTATGATTTGCAACACGCTTTTTACGATGCGTAATTATTGCAATTGCTAGCTAATCTAATCCTGTACATGCGTGACGCTTTTTTATTTTAAGTGTCGCATCGTACGTTTACATGTATTTACAATTATGAAGCGGGACATTTTTTTTATAGTGCGATGCTTTTAGTGTAGAAGCGACACGTTTTTGTGGCTGTGCGGAAATTTACTGGTAGATGCAACACTTTTAATGTACCTTGATATTAGTTACATTTGGTGATGCAACACATTTGTTTAGTTGAGTCATTTGATGTAAGGATGCGACACTCATCTTACAATTGAGTGACTCTTTTCAAATTTGAGTGAAGTTTCAAATTAAGTGAGTCTTTCCAAATTGGAGTGACTCATTTACAAATTGACAGTATAAATCAGTGCTTCTGTGTGAAGATGTACCAGGAACTACAGCATCCTCTTTTTGCAGCCTACTCGATGGGGCTAATCCCCGGCCAAAAGTAAGCAGTTAGGTGGACCAGAGTGCGGGTGATCCGGCCACAGATTACAGCGTGAGCCGGTGCACCATTGGAAACTTAGAGCAAAGACAGGCGGTCTTTTTTGTGCACTTAGCTTTCTAAATGCCAATGGTCTTGGCAGGCACTATCCTACTTGGGGGGAATTTAACTCTGTTGTTGATTTTGAGCTGGACAGATCACACCCACCACTTGCTCAGTGTGCTGTATGTAAGATAGCAAAGGGGAGACAAGATAGGCAAGATACGTGGGGTCTAGTTGCCACGTGGCAGATGCACCATCCTGCTGAGAAAGACTATGGGGCAGATTTATGAAGGCCTTGCGCCGCCGGTGCGTCACTTTTTCCCATGTTAAAAATGACGCACCGGCAGCGCAAGGCCTTCATAAATCTGCCCCTATTTATTTTATTGTACTCCACCTGGCCTACATGGCCGGCTACACAGTATGTTGTGCTCACCAGATGTAAATTTTTTTGGACCCCATAGTGAGCAGCTTGCGAGAATGATCTCTGACCATTATCCCTGTTTGGTGTTGGTCCAATGGACTGGGCAGCGGCTGGCAATTCCCACCTGGCATTTAAACGCGCTGGCATTGTAGGACTTATTTTAATAGCAGGTAGTGCAGGAAGGTGTGGTGCGTTACTTTGACCATAATGAGTTGACGGCATCGTGCAGGGGCCCTTGAATGGGATGCCTTTGAGGCGGTTATTTGTGGACTTTGTATCTCCTCCACAGCAGGTGCTCCAAAGACTCTGCAGCAGGATCTTGCAAAGAGCGAGGATCGGTTACGTCATGTAGAGCGGGCCAGCCACGCTGATTTAGTGTATCACGAGGTGGCTTTTGATGCACGTGAAGAGATCGCAATACTAATGGAGAGAGTCCGCTGTTTTGATCCTAAGGAATACCTCATTTGGGCTCACGCTGAGCATGATAAGGTGGGCTCCCTGTTGGCCTGGTTGGCTAATCCTGGCGCACGCAATTCTGTCCCTGTGTACTGTGGAGGGCCGTTTGGCATATTCCCATGAAGAAGATAATGAGCAATTATTCGCTTACTATAACCCCGTCTATATGAGCACAATACCAGACATACCTGTGGACTTTGATGATTTCCTAGACGCTGCTCAACTGCCACGCATAGATCCTGAACTGGCAGATAGCTTAGGATGAGAGATGAGATGAGTGTGAGATTCGTACAGCGATCAAACATATGTATCGAGGTAAAACCCCTGGTGCAGACGGTTAACCAATCAAGTTTTACACAGCATATGCATAAATATTTGCCCCACATTTGCAAGCTAGTTACAGGGAATATTGGAACAACGGTGTATTGCCTGCGACTTGCCAGGAGGCACTTATAATGCCGTTATTTTCATTTAAAAGGCCAAGTACAGACTTTCAAATAAATCATTGAAAACATCAACCTCCACAGAGGGCAATTCTGTCTATATAGGGAGTTTTGTGAAGAGTGTTGCAAAACTTTGTTGAACAATAGATAATGAACCTTAAATGCACCCGGTCATTCACATGTGACTACGGATGTTCCCCGTGCAGCATTTACTTTATTGTGTATTGGAAACATACCGGTCCTTGATGAATACACCCTTGCACCCCTCCAGGAGATGGAAACACAAAATTCCACACACATATTTGATAATCATATGGCCTGTACAGTTCTTTGAATAAAAGATGATGGACCTACTTTAATTATCAGACTTACATTTTTTTTACCATTATTACATACTTAAGTATGATCATTCATGAAAAAAAGTGTGTCACAATGTGTGTGCGGCGTCTTATTCCAGCTGCAGTGTTGCAGATGTTTTGTCCTCCTGCTTGACCTCCATCGCCATCATCCATTTGCTCAGGATGTTGGTCCTCTTCGTCCCAGGGGACATTAGTTTGTACACATATGTTGTGTAGTATTGCACATACTAATATCATTTTACACACAGTTTCTGGAGAATACAGTAGCCTTCCACCAGATAGATCAAGGCAACGGAAACCGGGATTTCAGCATTCCAAAGCTTCTCTCTACGATGTTACGTGTCTTACAATGGGCATGGTTGTATGCCTTTTGAGGTTCCGTCTGTGGGTTTCCAAAGGGAGTCATCACCCACGTATGTAGACCATATCCTTGATCAGCTGGAAGTAAATATAAATTTCTTACTTTAGTGTTAAATCTGCATACAAAGCATGTGTTGTTAAAAAATTATTTGTGAAGTTTGTAATGGTGCATTAATTTGTGGTCAATTGCATATTGTGTTTGAGGTTGCTGATCAGCTTTGCATGCCCCTGACACTACTTGTTTTTTTGTGACACACTTTCAGTGCAATGCAGTGCACCATATTAGTATGTACTGACAGACGCCCTGGGTGGATTTGTAAATCCTTGTTAATTTTGATCATATACACACAGCACTGTCCTTTGTTGATGCTTACTTTGGTGTTGTTGTGGGTGGTTGCTTTGTAGATTTGTTCTTGCTGTGGGTGGGTGGTTGCTGCTGTGACTGTTGTGGCTTTTACATTTCCCTGCGCACCTTGCATTCTCCCCCTAGGAGGCAAAGTTCACAAGAGAGAGTTGCATTGGGTGTAATGGCATGCATAGGGACTTTGTGCCTGTGGAGTGGCTGTGGCCCATTAGTCCTTGGTAACAGTGTTGGACCTTGTCTTGTAAACAAGACCTGCAATGTCACATTGGGGTCAACTCAACCTAAGTCATAGTAGCAGAGCATTCCCCGTATTGACCCTAAGATGAGTCTCACAGCGTAGCAGACTGTAATCCAGCGGATCAATTTTTGGTTGATGGTTGTGGGTTAGGGAGGGGGCAAGTATTGTGTGTGGGGTACTGGGGGAGGCTGTTGGTCCTGGAATTGATTGAAACTGGAGTAGGCATTAAGACTGAGTAATGCAGATTGTAATATAGTCATCAGGGTGTCACTGCCTATGGTATTATGTAGTACATGGGGGGGGGGCAGGACCTGCAGCCTAAGATGGAGTTTGCATTGGCACTTAGCTCCATGCTGGGCCTGCTGCAATCCGACCATACATCCTGTCCCCCGGGCATTAATAAGGCTGGAGCAACGTGAACTCGTACCTAAGTATGGCGTTGCCGTCCAGCTGACTTTTGCTGGAGTGTGTTTGTGCAGGAGGGCTTGATTGCGCCAACGCGTCGGTGTTATGGTTGTCTCTCGTGTCTACCTTGAGTTTTAAGAGTCACGCCTTCATGTTAGCATTTTTCCAGTTGTGTGGGAAAGTCATGGTCTCAAGGGAGAGATTGATGACATCGCAAAGGTGGCATGCAATGGAGCTGCTTGCTCAGATGCAGAGGAGTTGTCCATGACCTTGTACCACTCACACCCTTCATTTTATAAACACCAATGCTAAACATCATGCTGCTGACTTAAGGAGGTGGGCACAGGGATGAAACCTTACACATCTTGAAATCCCAACACAGACATGTACAGGAATAATCTTTCTACTCCCACCCACCCAACATACATACCCGGTTAGATAATTTCCATTGTACCACACATCTATCCCCTGCCATACACCACAATACGTTCCTGGGCAAAACTATCTCCACCCATTATACAATATGAGTGTGGCTGAAGTGGGTGGAGGTACCAACGCATATCCATACATGCAGCCAGCAACACCAGTGGATTATGTGTTTTGTGCTACATTGGCCAACACTGTTCATACTAACTGTAATGTGAACGAGTGCACCGCTACTCCCAGGTGCATTTGAAATTATTTACACCCCGGCACTTTTTCGTTGCATAAAGCTGCATGAGCTGCTATGTCCTGGAGCTGACAGTCTGCGTGACACTCACTTACTGTTGTCCACCGCAATCCACTACTGGAAGCAGGCACATTTATCGTCTAAAATTGGACACACCTATGCTCCAAATTTCACTCTTTGTTCATCCCATACCCAGCTCAGTGTCTTGTCAGCTGGCCAGGTCCAGGACTGGATATGTGCGGACACAACCACAGTTGAAGTTTTTCTATACAATGGTGGACTGAATTCTCATGGCAAATGTGCCCGTACTAGAGCAGTACAAGAGACTCTTTTTATCACACATGCATCGTTTGTAGAATATGTCCTGGAATATTGTTTGGCAACGCAGACCGAACACCCAACATTTCAGTTGTTGCTATCGATGCACATCATGGCCCATGCTCAGCACCTGGTGCACTTTGACTTAACTCTAGTACGTATTCTTGACTGAAGAGGTTCGGATGGCCCATCATGAATATGAAAAATACATGAAAATTGGCATTTCCTTGCATGTGGATTGACAACGGTTAAACATGAGTGAAGAAATTAAAAGATGGATTAAAAATGATTAAAAATGACTTAATGGATGACAATGGGTTAAGAAGTCTGCAGATGCAGCAGCGATTGTGCCATGGTTTGGGGCACTTCTACAGTGTCCCTGTGTCTAAACTTGATGTATTACGTGCCACTGGGGCTGGGCACGTCACCAATGAGCACGCTTTGTGAAGCTCAGGATGAACGGAAGAATTTGATGCGATTAAGGTGTGCAACCCATTTCCAAAATGATGTTCCAAAATGATGGCACTTTGACTTAACGCCAGAAGTTACCACTGCTGACACTGTGTCTTATGTGTGAGTTGGCACTGACACAGGAACTGGAGTACAGGGACTGGGATGCCGCCCTGGTGAGGTTCCGTAAATTCTGGACCCATGTCATAAACATCATCGTATCATGATTTTCGTATCAGCAGACCGAGAATGACGAGTATAATATATACGAGCGTTTTCATCGTGTTCAAGTGACGAGATCACCAGGAAATCAGAGATTCCGTTCTGAACCCTCAGGTGCCATTTTGTGCACGGCAGCCATTTTGTGGTTGTCCTCACATAGGCCGATGACTACGTTCGAACGAGTCTTTGGGTCACGCACACCTTTAGCTGACTTCTGTGTGACCTGGGCAAGCTGACTCCGTTGCCCAAGCCACACCTGTTCGGCCAGTTCCTTTCCCAGTAGCCAATCGAGATTAGGGATCAAGGCACAGCATACCATAAACCCTTTATTGCACACAACTATGTGTAATCTTACTCACACCTGTCTCTGCTCCTTTCTTTATGACCTGTTTTACGATGAGGAGGTGCCAGTTTTTATTAGTGGTCCGTCCGATTTATCCGATGAAGAGTGTTCGGCCTTGCTGGGTAATTGATGGTGGGCTGGACGATGAAATGTGGATTTGTCATGCAATGCTTTTACTGTACAGATGGGATTGGTTTACTGTAATAAGGAATGTTTGCCTGAAGCATAATATTTGGTATACAAAGGGATGACTGGCTTTGTAAAGTTGAGCAGTCTCCTGAGAACATACACCGTGTTGTACTTCTAGGAACTCTGTTACTGGTTGCAGCCAATAAATTTGATCTTTGACGTCACCAAGAAGTTTATGCGTTTCTGTAGTCTGAGACAGGAGAATCCAGAGTCTTTGGGTGTGTCCCCTGGCACCGCTGGGTTCTAAATTACCCGGTACTTCACTGGAGCACACCTGTCGGCTGTTGCATATTTTCCTTCTAGAGTCCTTTCAACTACTGATACTACATAGGACGTATGTTACTAAGCAGGCTATACAATTCATGTACCCCTTGGCTGCTGCCCAAAATGTCCACGGGATCCTTCAGATGTCACACATATGTTATTGTCATGCACCTGTCCTGGGGGTGATTTGGTCTGAAGTTGTCGGTGGATTCTCCACATTGACTGAGCACAATGTTTGCGATGCCATGGAAGTGTGTTTCTTGGGTCTTCTCCCCCTCCCAAAGTAAGCCAAACTGGTGTGCCACTTTGCTGGCTGTGATGCTAGCAAACAGATTATGATGACACTGCGACTACATTCATGCAGGGCGCCACAAGAGTGCATCTGGAGGGAGTAGGTCATTAGATGGGTGTTGACAGAGGAGGAGGCAGTGGCCCAAGTAGAATATAGGGGTTTGCTGAGGAAACCAATTGCGTTGTATTGGGCTCAGGTTTAGGGCTAATTTGAGGGACTGGTAGGAGTAGGAGAAGATGTAGATGCAGCCCTATATCTACCGGTTGAGTTACCCACATCGGCATGGGGCTATGTTATGGACAACAACTCAAACTGGATGGGGAATTACATTTTTGGACCAAAGAGGTGATGGGGTGTTTACATTACCAAACCTGACCTAGGCCTTCACCCCCCCCCACCTTCTCACCCCTGACTGTCTTTCCGCCTCACTGGTCCTTCCTCCTCTGTCCCCCCAAGCCTAGGGACACATATGCAGTATTATTTCAGTGACTCCTTGCCTCATTTATAGGAATGTAGCAGACAAGTTGATTGTTCATCGTTTATAGGGAGGTATAGTTATGGGTGGTATATTAAAGGAGGGTATGCATGGATGGGACAGATGTGGGTTACTATTAGCAGACTGGGGTACATTGATTACTTTTGGAGAGTATTTGTCCCCTAGATGGATGCGTAACCTATATGTTGCAATACAAATCTTGACATGTTATGATGTATATATGTGTATATATATGATTGAGATATCTATCTCAGAATATGTCCCAACATCCTGTATTGTATTACATAGTGGAAAATGCTAAATAAACTGTGTTAGTCAATATAAATGTATTACATAGTGGTCATCTGAACTGCAACAATATGGGCACCTGTGATGTGATCTGCAATCAAATGTACGTGTAAGGATGTCATAACATTCAAGCAACATTTGGTGTGAGATTTGCAAGCCCCTTGTGGCTCATTTAAGGCACGGTTGCATCACTTTTGTGACGCAGCGCTACCGATAATCCAAATCCAGGGTGTGGGGTATTAACAACGTGACGCATCTGGGAGATGCATCACGTTGTACATCCCTGCGCCATAAGGAGACGTTCCTGCGCAGGGGGCCGTTCCTGCACTGGAACTTATCCTAAGAGTGGCTGAGGAAAATTCAACACAATTTCAGTCATTCTCTTTTAGGCCCATGCTGCATCAAAACCCTGTGCCTGCTAGAAGCAGGCGTACAGCTTGGGGCAGCATTGATACAGTGGGTCCACCACAGAGCATTGCTGGAGCTGCGTCACGCTTGCAACGCAACTTCTGCAAAGCACCACTTTTACAGCCCAGATGCGTGACGCATCTGTGTCCTTTTGGGACCAAGGTGCATCACATTGCAAATGCAGCACATCATGGGTGATGGAGCTGCTGTGCACATTTACTGGCACAACCCTGATAATTAGCAGGGATGATCCAATGATTGTAAATCTGGCCCATGAGTGCAGTAATATGTATCCTGCAACCCAAATAATATGTGTAACCCAATTTTTTTTTACATACATTGATTACAAAGCACTACACCTTTCTATAGTTAATTTGTGTTATTTGCCATGGGACATTTTGACATTGACTTGCGCATCCCTGCATACCAGCAAGGATGCACCAGTTATTCAGCACCGCACTTTCACCACAATAAATGCACAGCATTTACAATGCAGCACACCATGATGGAACAACTTGACAGAAGTCTGACGAATGTGTGCCATGAATGTGGTACATTGCTGGAATGCCATGGCAAGCGCAACATAGCACCAAAAAATGCTCTGGGGGGACACGATTTTTACAAAGCTGCATCAATCCTTACACCTGCTTCAAGCAGGTACAGGGTTTGACCCGACATGCGCAGTAAAGTGAGTACATGGAATCCTGTGGAATTCAATCAGCCATTTTTAGGGGGCATCCCTGCGCAATCCCCCGCCCCCCCATTGACTTATTACATCATGTTGCAATGCCAACATGTGATGTGGCAGAGTGCGAACTATTAATGCATAGTATACTTGTATGTACAAATATTTGTGCTTACCTACAAGGAGCCCATTGCCATATTGTCCATTTTTGAAACGGTCATTTATAATGCTGTTTTTTGAATATGTACGCATCATGGACACTCCCTGGATATTTTGCCAGTACATTAATATATAGTCCACGATGGTCCACAATGGCATGGACATTAATGGAGTGTGTATGCTTCCGATTTCTATATAGGTGTTCTGTTGCTGCAGGTGGAACAAACTGTACATGTGTGCAGTCTATTGCTCCAAGCACATGTGGAAATCCAGCAATGGCATAGAAGCCCTGTTTGATGTCCATCTGCTGCTGGTGGGTTCTTGGAAAATGGATGTAGTGTGGTGTTAGTTCAATAATCGCATCCAAGACTGATGGGAGTAAGGCAGAGAAAGAAGCCTGTGAGACCCCTGCCAATAAAGCTGCTCTTGTTTGGAATGATCCTGATGCCAACATGTGCAAAACTGCCAGTAGCTTTGTCATTGGTGGGATGTTGTTACCCCTTTCATTTTCTGACTGCAACTGTGGTTTGATCTGCTGCAAGAGGGTCTTTTTTGAGGTGGTACAGTTTGATGATTTGTTCATTCCGTAATCCAGTCAGTGTGGTCCTTGCACGGAAAATGCGCTCCTATCTCCTGCGCTGCCTTTGGAGTACTGCTGGAAGATGAGGTTGTGGAACTACTTGTGGAGGTGGTTGTGCAACTCCCAACTGCAAAAGTAATAGATCCATATTTCTTCCAAGTAGTCAAAAATACTCTGCAACACTTTTTGAGTCGTTCAGACGGACTTGCGTTATTTCCTGCGCGTGGGATTCTGAGGCGTAGGCTTGCGAGCGTTTTTTAAGATTTGCGTGACACATTTTGTAGATGCGTCAACGTGACGGAATGACGTAAATATGGTTGCGACGGAAATGCGTGACTTTTTGAGTGGGAACGCCTACCTTGCATATATTTATTCTTACGCGACGCAGACAAATCTAGCGCTGTTTGATTTCATCGCATCTCCGGTTACTTGACGCATAGTCATGGATGCATCACCTTATAAATTTTGCGCAAAAAAAACCCCACTGATGCGTCATGATAAGTGACGCATCGGTGGTGCAAGGCCGTCATAAATCTGCCTCAAAGAACCACAATGGCGGAGGCGCTAAATGATAACACTATCATCAACCTTTCTAACATGATCTTGTCCAAAGTAGAAAATCAGCTAATAGCACTTGGACATTCCTTTTGTCCCAAGAGTAATTTTAACTACGGGTAAACTAGAATTGATGTATTTAGCTATATAAGGAAACTAAAGCTTAAAACATTCTTTACGATCAAAAGTGGCAATAGTGGACAAAAAACAACTGAACAGACACATATGTGACAATATTGCCAACAGCAATCTAGCAGTGTCAGATGTACACACGTTATTAACACTCCATGATTTAAACGCAGAAAGCAGCCTAAGGCTGGATGACCGTCAAACACAAAGTTCAACCCAGGAAAGAGTGGGAGCTATTATTCCAAGGGAACCAAGTGCTGGAATGACTCAATTTAAAAATAAATCCTCTTTCATTCCTATGATGCCAAAAGACGTGGTAGATATCTTTCATGAAAGGGTCACCAGAGATCTGAAAAATCTATACTATCAAGTATGCCATGCAAAAAAGAAAAGGAAACACCGTGAACTTCAATATGACAAACTAATGAATAAGCTAAAGAAAAATCATGAAAGCATAATCAATTCTGATAAGGGCGGCAATCTGGTAATTTGGCCCCGAAAAGCATACATTCAAGAGGTACAGAGACAGCTTGTGAATACTGAGTGTTATGAAAAAGAACAGATGACAGATTTAAAAAAAAAGCCAAAGAAAACTTGAAAAAAGAACTATTGAAGTATAAAAAGCAAGGACCTATATCTAATCAGGAATACAAATTCTTGCATAATGAATTTTCAGTAATTCCTACTATGTACCTGATCCCTAAAGTACATAAGAATATACTACCACCACCAGGGAGGCCAATAATGTCTGCCATTGGAGGAGTAAGTGAAAATATCAGTAGATATGTGGACTTTTTTCTCCAAAATCATGTGCGTAATTTGCCTACATATGTAAAGGATACTGGTGACTTTCTAAACAAAATCAGCACTGTTAATTGGGAAGAAAGATACTTGCTAATTACCTTAGATATTGAATCATTGTACACCAACATTGACCATCAAACTGAAATATCAGCTGTGAAACGTTATTTAGACATATATGATTCTACAATCATAACATCATGTTGCTAGAACTAATACAGTGGTGCTTGTACAACAATTTCTTTTTTTTCTGTAAGGATTTATATGTTCTGAAAAGAGGAGTTGCCATGGGAGCCTGCCTTTTCCCCAGCTATGCGTGTTTACACGTTGGCTGGTGGGAGGAGCAGGCCCTAAGGGGATCCCATGCTGAAATGTACAATGCTCATGTAATCTGTTGGCTTCGTTACATTGATGACGTGTTTGTGGTTTGGGATGGAGATCAGACTAGTGCAGAAACATTTGTGAGGGCCATCAATGATAACAGTACTAACTTAAAATTTACCTCATACATAAAGTGGCAATAGTGTTGCTTTCTTAGATACAACAGTATATGGTAAACAACCAAACTTGGAAACTACTCTGCACAGGAAATCCACTTCAGGAAATTCCACACTACAGGCTAAAAGTGCACATCCTCAACATCTAATAAAAATATTCCATATTGGGAATTACTTAGAATAAAAAGGATATGTAGTACAGAAGAGGAGTTTGCCAAATGCTCTCAAGTCTCTATGGAGAGATTCAAACAAAGAGGATATAGTGATCAAATCCTCCAGGGAGCATATGAAAAAACTAAATCCTGGGATAGGGAATCACTATTTTCTAAATCAGAACTTAGGTCCAATATAGATCCCCACTGCAGTAGTACAAATATATACAAAGATGATGCAACACCAAGACTGATTACTACTTATAGTAAACAACAAATTTAGATAAGGGGAATAATCAATAACAATTGGCCTATTCTTCTCAAAGAGGGAGTACTGTCACCCAAACTACCCACCACACCCACACTAACGTTCAGCCGAGCCAAATACATGAGAATGGATTTGGTTAAAAACAATCCTGAAATTGTTCCTAGCATTACCTGGCTCAAACCTAAACAGGTTTTTTTTTAATGTTCCACATGCCGGGCTTGTAAATGTGGTGAACACAGGACCCACTACAGAATACCATTTAGTCCCAAAGAAAGGGTTATCAATGGGCATTTCACTTGCCCCACAGAGTATGCGGTTTACGTGCTGACATGTACATGTGGACTCAACTACATAGGAAGCACGAAACTGCAGGTGCACCAACGCATCTTACAGCATTTGCGTGCAATAGTGAACAATGATTCGAACTACCCAGTAGCACGTCACTTCAAAGCCATGCATGATAACAACCTCAACTGTCTTAATTATTTTGTGATAGATGCCGTTCCAGCTTCAAGCCGAGGAGGCAACTGTGAGTGCAAATTGAGACAGTTTGAAACGCACACTATTATTGAAAATGACAGCAAGACGCCCTTGGGACTGAACACTACAGAAGATCTCCATTATTGCTTGTGACCTAGTTCCAGAGGTCCCCTAGGGGCCAACTAGTCCAACAGGTACCTCTAGTAAGCGCCACGGAGCTGCGTTGCAGAGTGTTGTAAAAAGGGGGCCTGCCCTCTGAACACCTCTCTGCAACGTAGCTCCCTGGCGCATACTGGAGGTACCTGGGGGCTAGTTGGCTCACAGGGGACCTCAGGATTGAAGAAGAATTATTTCCCCAACCTAAAACGCGCCACAGGGCGTGTTTGCACACATGTCACCTCAGGCCCTGCCCCCTTCCTTCACTTTTGAGTGAAATATTCCTCTAAAATCAGCCGAACTACGAATTCCGATTTACTCACCTGTTATCACGAGAGACGTCAGTGCTGCATCTTTAAGCCCAGTATGGACCCTGAAAAGTAAATGTAACCATACTTGGAGTAACTTCAATTTCCTTCCATAGGCTAACATTGACTGATTTCACTTGGAAATATTTTTAAGTGTGCAGTTTTGGAACTTCAAAAAATTCCTCAAAAATCAGCCGAACTAAGAATTCAGATTTACTCACCTGTTATCAGGAGAGACCTCAGTGCTGCATCTTTCAGCCCACTACTGATCCTGAAAAGTAATTCTAATCGTAGTTAAATTAACTTGAATTTCCTTTCATAAGCTAACATTGACTGGTTCCACTTGGAAATTCTTCTAAGTGTGGAGTTTTGGAACTTTAAAAAATTCCTCAAAAATCAGCCGAACTATTAATTTCGATTTACTCACCAGTCATCAGGAGAGACCTCAGTGCTGCATCTTTCAGCTCACTACTGGCCCTGAAAAGTAAATTTAACTGTACTTACCAGTAACTTGAATTTCCTTGCATAGGATATCATTGCCTGCTATATAAAATATATATAAATAAAAAAATATAAAAAAAATAATTAAAATTTTAATATTTTAAAAAACATTTTTTTTCAATTAAAATTATGTAATGTAATTTAAAAAATAAAATATCTAAAAATAAATACTGTAAAACAATGTAGTAAATTAGTATAAAAAATATAACAATTAATACATTTAAAAATTATCATTTACAAAACCTTTGAAATTCACTGAAAAAACCATAGGTTTCAGTCACGTTATAGTTAGGAATTAGCATTTAAAAAACCTTATAAATTCACTGAAAAAGCCATAGGTTTCACACGTTATAGTTAGCTGGACATTTCACTCATACAAAACCATTGAAATTCCCCCGTTATAGTTAGTTCAGCCAACTATAACTCGCGCGCCCGCAATGCACTGCTGATGACGTCACATATTACATCACTCATGACATGGTCAGTGACATCACTCATGACATCACTGATGACATCTCGAATGACATCACTGATGACATCATCCAGTGAATGTGTGTCTTTCTGAAAAATACATATTTTTTATATATGTATATCTAAAGGTCGATGGAAGCATAAATGGGTAAATAAGTGTCTGAATGGATTTTTTTTGTAAAAATGATTGCATAACTGACTTATTAAGTGTATCTTAGTGAATACATGCATTAGCGAGTAATGTTTAAATATGTAAATATCTGTATCAGTGACTCACTTTGTCTATAAGTGGCTGCATGGGTTGGTGAGTAGCTACATGAGTGTTTATATGGGTTATTAGTTTGTTTTTTGAGTATCAGTATGAGTGTCTGTATGGTTCGGTGGGGGATATTACTTAGTGTATAGATGCATGAATGAGGGACTCACTGTTTGTATGTGTTTTGAAGACAGCATGTGTACAGGACTGTATGGGTGGATGAGTGTGTGTAGGGGTGTGTTAGTGAGTGAATGACTGTCTCAATAGTATCTTTATGAGTAACTACATATGTTTTCATCTAGTATATGTGAGTATTGATGTATATAAGTGATTATACGTGAGAGTGAGAGATTAGAGGAAGAGTTCCGGTCTAAATAAGTATGTGTTTCTATAAGTGATTGTTTAAGAGAGTATGTGTACGTTTCTGTAAAAGTAAGTGTAGTGGTTTGTGTATAGCTGTATATGCAAATAAATGGATGTTTGATAGTTTATTTGCATGTGTGAGTATGTGTCATCAGTGATGTCATTTGAGATGTCATCAGTGATGTCATGAGTGATGTCACTGACCATGTCATGAGTGATGTTATATGTGATGTTATCAGCAGTGTATTGCGGGCGCGCGAGTTATAGTTAGCTGAACTAACTATGACGGGGGAATTTCAATGGTTTTGTATGAGTGAAATTGTCAGCTAACTATAACATGTGTGAAACCTATGGTTTTTTCAGTGAATATATATATATATATATATATATATATATATATATATAATGTATATATATATATATATATATATATATGTATATATATATATATATACCTGTTTGTTCCAATCAGCAGCACGCCCACAATCAGGAACCGCGGCAGAATATATATATTTACTAATAGGGGCAGTAAGCCAACCCTCTTCATCTATTGCATCCATTGGTATGTTGTTCTCACGGGTTTAAGTGGGATGAAAAAACTAGGGGGTCTCTCAAAGGGCGTGGTTGATGTAATTAAAGGTGAGGCCAAAAACATTGAAGCTAAAAATCTGTGCTTAGCATAGTGTGCTGGCAGTCTACTATTTTGCCTCATCTGTGATTGTATCCAGATATATAATACAACATGTAACATTACACCTACAACAATCCAGGACTAACTATTGGCTTTGTCAATGGTTGTTAGTTGGATAAGGTAAATAAGCAACAACTATGGCCTCATTTTATAGGATATTGAAAATGTTTCAGTTCTGACATGATGAGACTGTGCAAGAACTATAACGAGTCTCGCTGAACTTACATCACAGGCAGTGAAGGGTGGCTCTGCTGCAGAGTTATGATGTTTATTCACCCTGATGGTGTGTGCAAAAATGGAGAGCCCTATAGATACAAGTCTCGCCACCTGCTTTTTCGAACCGCCAGTGCTGAGCACCAGCAGGATCCCGCCCACAATTTACTTCTGCTATCAGCAACTTACAGCATGGGGCAGTGATAAACACACTTCAACCATTGGCTAACTTCTCTTGGACTGCCAGCATTCTGCCAGCATTCTGCTCTTTCACAAGGAGTGCATGGCATATACAGTATAGTCTATCAGAGTCAAGGATTATTATGGCACTGTGTGCTTTTGGAGACCAAAACTAATTTCTGCTTTTATCTATTTGTTTATTGGCGTGGGCACAGCAGCTCCCTCAAAAATAAAGGTTTACAAAAACAATAAGAAACAAAAAAAACAAGGTGTAATGAATTACTTCATTTCTACAGTAGATATGAGAGTTTTAGGAAAGGCTTGTCATTATAATGTAGAAAGTTGAAGGAAATTTGGAGCAAGCCTAAAGTGAATCATTATGGATGTGGGATTCAAAATTCACTTGAAATACTTGTAATCTTTAAACTGCTCAACTATTCTCCAATGAAATGGATGTAGAATTTGTAATGTTTTCCATTGCTGTTGGGTGTGGTCAGTTTCGAAGGCTTAAAATTGTGAAAGTCAGAGTATTTAGGTCTTTGAAGTTTGTACTGCAAAGACATAGGTCTGGCTTCCACGACATATTGCTTGATTCCCTTGCTGCAATTTCTGACGTATCTCTCGGCTAACATAAACTTCTCTAGTGGTCAAGACTTTTAACACAGTGGAGAAGGAGTTGTTGTACAATTTTGAAGCAATGATCTTTCTTTTCAGCGGTAGTTGGTGAGTGAACGAGCAAACTGAGATTGCTAAATAAACTGTCTCAAGAAGGGTCTGTAAGGTTCCTCATGAGAATAGGGGTTGAATACTGTATTTTCCAGCACATTTTTCAAATGCATTTCGTAAAAAAAAAAAAATAGGCTCTGAAACGCCCTTTTTTAATGTGGCAGTTCATGGTGTTCAGAGTAAGCCTGGCCCTCCCCAGGAGTGTTGCAGGTTTAGTTTGCCTTATAGTAATTTTGAGAAAATGGGGGGAAAATAATGTATTTTTTCAGGACAATTTCCATTGGAAAATGCATAAACGGCCATGGGGAAATTAGTAGTGTAAGCAACATGATTTTCCATGGCCCATGATTTATAATCTGCAATTCCGTGTCTCACTTCTGTTCATTTTCCAGTACTCACCTTTTTCTGCAAGTGCATGCTTTCATCACAGAACAATACACTTGCTGCCATCAAAAGGCTATAATTTTCTTATTAAAGCATTTTACCTCAAAATACTATTTTAAAATTTTTGGTAAATACATGCTGTGTTTACACATAACAATATATCCTTTCTATCTACTACTCTCCTGTACTATTGCCATACGGTTGTATGGAAAAATATCATGCACAAAGATATCGAGGCACATAAATATTGTGTTAAAGATATTGTTTACCTTAATATTGTCTTTATATATATATATATATATATATATATATATATATATATATATATATATATATATTAGGAATGACAATATTATTTTGTCAAAAATATCACGGAAAGGAATAAAGTCCATAACAAAGAGAATATTGTTTTTTTATAACTATTGACTGTTAACTAATAACATATTAATATAGTTAAATGTAATATAATGTAATTTGAATAGTTGTGATCAATTATTTCACTATATATATATATATATATATACATCATGTGATCAAGACTGTGGAGACAGTCGAAACGCGTCATGGCGGCATGCTGAGCAACAATATGCACAAATAAAGGCACCTTTGTTTTGGCACCAAATTGGGTTCCATTCTTCGTCATTTTCCAGTTGACTAATAATTGGTGGCGCTGTCCTAGCTAGATATAGATATAGATATAGATATATATATATATATATATATATATATATATATATATATATATATATATATATATATATATATATATATATATTCCCAAGAAAAGCCTCCGCACTTCAAAGATGCACTCCACAGGGGCTGGGTTCACAGAACTTTTTAATGCTAGAAACGGTTATGACGGCCCAATTAATTACAATCCCTGACGCGTTTCAGTGCCTACGGCACCTTAATCATAGGGCAGGCAGGAAGGAAAACCAGAAATGACCCATCACATATTTTACCATCACGCATGTGCTTTCCAGTAAGCAGCATGCTGGGAGTGATAGTTCCGATTTTTCCCCTCTGGTGGGGTCCGTTTTGACCTGAAAATTTCATCGCCAATGTTCATTTAATTGTTCCTGCCTGCCCTATGATTAAGGTGCCGTAGGGAATGTTAACACACGGCGGCTCCGGCCGTGGAAGTTTGCACCGCCGAGAACACCGGAGGAAGGTCTGTGTAGCTGTGAATCATCACAGCTTGTTCCAGCGCAGCGGATTTTGCAATCCAGACAGAGGTATTCTATTCGTGGATAGTCTTCCCTGAAGCAAATCCAGTAACAGGAATGTTTCACTTCTACAAAGAAAAATATCCACCAGAGGAATAGATTCCTTTAGAGGATATTGAAATTCCACTCGCATACCAAGAGCATGAGCTCTGGTTTATTGGTGCCCTAAAACATTTAAATCACATTACCAGGCTCTGTCCACCCGGTAGACCATGAGCAACATGATCGGTTTTAGCCGACCATACACCACATCCTGAAATTAACGGCATGTCATAGAGTTACTAGCTCAACTCAAAGAGATAATCAAAATCTACAGACAATTGGTCCAATATGTCATGCGGACTCTTACAGTCCAACCTTCAATAGTTATTCCACAACAAACCTCTCACCAGGAGAATACACTGAAAATTACACCACAGACTTTACATACAGTCAGGGGTAAATTACTCACAAAACCGTGAACAAATTTCATTCTGGATAGCTCAAAAGATTACTCAGATCGAAGCTGTATTTCTTAATACTAGCCCTCATGAAAAACACAGAATTTTAACAATCTGTTTACCAATGGGGATCACATCACATCTGGAGGACAGCACCCCTTGGGGTACGGTCTTTGCTGCAATTTACACTAAAACACACAGTGTTTCGTCTATGGTGGTAATACCTGATGTCCTGAAACAGATTCAAAATGAATACGGGTCTGAGCCTGCTCTAAATTTAGGTATGAAACTACTGAAAGATTTTAAACAGGTCTCTACAATAATATTATCAGATATTAAAGGAGAGGCAGCATCAGTGGCGATACACCAGAAGCTGAGGGAATTTGATGTAACGGAGTAATCACAAGAACTAGCCAGAATAATTGAAAAATCCTATGAAGATTTAGGCATAGACAGTTTGGGTGGGAAACAAGTAAAACCACAACTGTCCGAAAGTCCTGAAAAGGTCTTTTCTAAATCACTCCTACCTCTTCTAAAAAGAAGTGGGAAAATAGCAAACAAACTTCAAAAGAGGAGCGTTCTCATTCCCGAGGTAGGTCTCCTCAAAAGGAGCCCTCTGAAAAGAGGTACAACCTCAGGAATAGGGATAATTTGAGAAAACCTGATAGATATAAAGAACCTGATATACGATCCTCTCGTACCTTTCAGACTTCGTCACAGAAATCCAAATGAAGAGGACGGTCAGAAAACAAGGAAGAACGCGTGAAGTCCAAAGACGATCAACACGTTCAGAAAAACAAAAAACCTCAATTCACCAAAAAGAAGGTAGCAGGTCTAAAAATCAGACATGCAGAGGATCTTGAGGACACAACTCAAGAATGGAGAATGGGCTCAGACAATGTTGTACAGCGCAGCAGAAGTAACAATAGCTCGCTAGAACCTGAAGGGAATTCTGGAGACAGTGGACTTGAATGAGGATATTGAAGTTGAAACTGCAAACACCAGGGTTAGCTCTCCACATAGGTTATATGAAATAACACTCCAGATGGAAGGAGACATACCAAGAAGAGTGAAAGCACTATTTTGGGAGTGACTTTCCAAGGGCTATGATTAACTCCTAGCTGACCAAGACTGGCCACCAGAATTTGTCTGAGAGTGCCCAAATGGTGAAGACATCATTACGCCAGCCTTCTCTAATCATATTCCAGTACATTTAAAATATACTTATGCCAGGAAATGGGCAGTTGCCCAAGCCCCAACATTATATAAAAATCATGTAGGATGGGATGAGGATTCTCTTCACCATAAAATCCAGTTGAAAAATCAACCAACTGTGAAAAGGCAGTACCCAGTTAAGCAAGAAGCTAAAAAACAGGTTAGGGAGATCTTAGATCAACTTGAATATCAAGGGGTGATTGAAACATGCACCTCATCAATGAACAATTGTTTGTTTCCTGTCTCCAAAACAAACAATACATATTGTCTAGTATTAGATTACAGACATCTAAACTCTTGTTGCAAAATATTTGCAATGCAAAATTCACACAGTACAGCATTAAAACCATTGGGCATAAAATATATAAAACCACATTAGACATATTCAATGGTTTCTTTTGTCAAAACATTGCAACAGAAAGTAGGTATTTGACCGCTTTCTCAATAACGGGGACACAGCGTCACTTCTGTCGTCTCCATCAAGGATTCAAGAACAGTCCTGGGTTATTCTCAGCAAGGGTAACAGAGTTACTACATGATGACGAGGCATTGTCATATATCGATGATATATATCTGACAGACGATGACCTGATAAGCACTTGAACAAGGTGAACACCATTATACTTAGCTTCGCCTCTGAAGGGTATAAATAAAAACAATTTTAAATTGATAATTGCCCATCTCATCCTCTTTCTAGGATATGAACTATCAAGTGAAGGCAAAAGCCTGGTAGCCAACTTTTTTAGAAAAGTGTGCGCTGCTCCAACATCCAAAAACGCTGAAAAACCTAGTCGGTTCTAGGTTTCCTGAATTTCGGAAGAACTTACATTCTGAGCTACGGAGAAAGGGTTAAACCTCTCCACAAATTAATCAAAACTGATTTCAAAACCATTCATTGGAAAAAATAACACATACATTTTGCATTCACTCCAAACAGACATGTGAACATACATTTTGCATTCACTCCAAACAGACATGTGAACAACCAAACATTTACAAACGCGCATAAATGTACGCAATCTAGTGATCCGAATCATTCCTGCTCAATGCGGATTCACCTACTTAACTTCTAACGAAGGTGAAAAAGTACCATTAGCAGACAAATCACATTTGTACACACAAGCAGAAATGAAATTCACTTCTACAGAAAAAGTTCTGACAGCTGTTCAAACTGCTGTAGCAAGAGAAAGAGCTCTAGCACAAGGGAACCGCATTATAGTCGTAACTCAAAAGCAAGCATTCCAAATGCTAAAGCTTTACATGCGAGATGGATACAATGGGTTAATTCTCTTACTGCAACTGATGTTGATTACGTTTTAGATCCTTATTTGAAGACAAAAGCATTTCTACAATACGAACAAGAATGTTCTCTGCCTACTGAAATTCTGCCTCTAGACCAGTACGAATGTATAATTTATACTGATGGATCAGCACAACTCGCTACGGAGGGTAAGCAAGCTTATAGTGCTGCATGCGTGATCGTTAAAGGTCGTATGCGCGAAGGCAAATTCAAACCTATGGTCACAAAAACGCAATCTCTAGGAGATTGTACAGCTCAGTGAGCTGAACTACAAGCATTCAAAATGGCACTTGAAAATACGGATCGCAAATTCCCCACACTCCTAGTGTGCGATTCTTACTATTGTGTCCAATCTTACAATTAATATTTACAGAATTGGCTTCAAAATAGTTTCAAAGATGCCAAAGGTGGCACAATCAAGCATAAAATGCTTTGGCAATAAGTAGTTCAGTTACGAAAAGGACAACAAAACCCTCATGTGAGTCATCAATGTGATGGCGTTCACTTTGAAGGGAATTCATTGGTTAATGAAGCCGCAAAGGCAGCTGTGCAAACGGCTTCCGTAGCTGCAATCACTCGTTCAAAAATTAAAATAAACAGTAAAATAATGCTGGCTGTTAATGCTACAAGCAAAGGCAGCGGAGCAGTGTCACCAAAATAGTTTCCACTCAATTACTCATATATAATTGATGCGAACAGCGTTCTGTTTGCTCGAATCCCTGGAGTGGGGGATAGGGTAATTCCAAACATGGAACGAAGAGCCGCTTTGATTTATGAAGCACATTTTGGAGAGGGTCTGATACATCAGGGGATCTCTTAAACAATATTAACATTAAAAGAGATGTCCTGGTGACCAGGGATGAATGTACATATTTATATCTTTGTCATTAACTGCATAGACTGCAATAGAGATCGCAGCACACAGAATGCCACCAGATACCTGACAGCGTAGTCAGCCCAGTACAGACACCATTGTTAGACAGCATTAGACTTTCCACACGCAGACATCCCTGTAGACAAATGCGGTCCCACAAATGTTAAGACAAGGTTACTTTTGATGTGTCCTCAGCGCTCGGCTGACGCTCAAACTGTTATAAAATAATTGTGAGTCGTTATCAGCACATACGCAATTAGCACGCTACATTCTGACCAGGGTCCTGCGTTTAGCTCTCAAGTGTACAAAGAGGCCATGGCCAGTTTGGGTGTTGCTTTGCAGTATTCTAGTCCATTCCATCCTGAGGGAAATTTGGTTGTGGAGAGAAAAAACCGTGACATAAAGCAATCTATAACAGCTAGGGTATTAGGTTCGGGTGACGGGTGGGTCAAACATCTAATAAGTGTCCAACGTAGTCTTAACAATTTGCCAATAAGTTCTCTAGAGGGGTATCACTCTGTATGAGGTCCTTTTGGGACAAAATGATGGTCTCAGACCTTGATTGTCACACATCAGTGGTGGAACAAAAGAAATGTGATATCAAAGATCGTTTGGCTGTTTTACAGGACTTAAATGAACTAAGAACGAAACAAAGCAACCTGTTCATGAAGCCATCTACCACTGGGGAATAGCCAACCGTCCCAGCAAGGCCTGTCTGGATCCCAAAGCTTGGTGATCTAGTCCGAGAAAAGATTGCAGACAAGAAGGAATTTTGGCTTTTCTTAAAGACAACCAATACCTGTCCTAGCAATCCACAGATCAAGAACAGTTTTGCTGCCGCCCCTTGCTGCTAAAAAGGAACACAGGTTTGTGTCTATCAACCTGATCAAACCACACTATGTGGCCGATACTTGTGTTGGGAATATTTTTTCTTGTACTTTGGTTGACTCTAGTAATAACTCTGGGTATGCTGATAAATGAAAGAAATGTCAAAATGGACACATCTAGTAAGAATGTCAACTTACTCCTCAAGCTACACAAATCATTCCATCGTGAACAAAGATACTTGTCAGCAGTAAACATCACAGCCGTTCCTATAAATGATGGTATAGCCTGGGACAATACAGAATATAATATTTTTGGCCTGTTGGAGCTGTTGAAGATTCCACACTTAGTCAAGATTTTATTGAGTGACTTTGTTTCATCTAATACCTTTTCTGATGATTGGGACTTCGAGATTGTTAATAATATGATGTCAGATTTAGAAATGTCTGTAGTTGTCAGACTATGAACAAATGTATTGTTATAACCATTACGGTCATCATTTCTTGCACAAATCTGGGAGTCCTAGAAATGTATTAATTTAAAGCCAATGGGAACATTGTCCTACACCTCAAAAGGGTAGCTCAAAAACATTCGCTATGAAATATCCATACTTTTTAGGGTTCAATGTAGCCAATCCACAAACCTTTTACTTTAGAAATGTGAACAGAACAGGAAGGAAAAGTATGTTGACCAATACCAAACAGATTTATTCTGCAGCCTTTTTTGCCCAACTGTCTGGACTAGGTTTCGACTTTTGGAAAGACATCATTGAGACAAAAACTGTCTGGGGTACGAAAGGTTGGCAGGTACAGGGTGTAGAAGCTATGTTTAGAGCCTGTATCATCCCTGAGCAAATGATGTTTTTTAATGACACTGTCCAACAGACGTCTTGCCTTGGGTTAGCCAAGATCAAAGACATGGAACAATCCGTCCATACCTACACCTGGGAGTGATAATACTTAGGAGGGGGAGGTCGACGTACATTCTATTTTGCATCACAACAGCCAGGATCCAGATTGGAATAAATGGTTGATCTGGCCCACAGACACAATCAACAGTCAAGATAGATTCCTGAACAATAAACAAGGGTTTAAAATCAATAGGCCAGACCCAAGAAATGTTCAAAGACAACATCCTGAAATAGTAACAACAGACAGAGTAGGGAAGCTCTGCCTTGATTTGCTACAAAGATCTACACTTAAGGATGTAAAGCAACACTTATCTTTAATTAAAGATGGCGCAGACATTAGGGAATTCTTGCAAGGACCAAGAAAACCGCGTCAAAAATGTTTCATATATGCCGGTATATATGCTGCATATAACGAAATATGGAAGATTACGCAAGCAGAGACTGCGGAACAGATACGAGAAATTGATCGTCTAATTTACAGAAATCTCCCTCTATGGTTGACAGTGGGTTAACGACTATGTCGTCCAGGATATATTCATTGGACAGCATAGTGCCTTCTGCCATAGACATCATGGAACAGGACTAGGTCATGTTGCAACATGGTCAGTAGCAACTGTGTTCTATCATGCTGTTAAGGCTGGACGTTACAAGACCTTCGTTCATGCTATGTGCCTTGGCGTTTAATCAATACTACGTCACTTTTTGCAGAATTCAATCTTACTTATCAACAGATCAAATTGGCACAAATGGGGGCAGACTATACGACGCTGAGCATTGAAAAACTGGAAAGATTACCATTTGCAGAGGCAGAAAAACCAGCTACAGAATGGATTATACATGGAATAATTACTCTGCTGTTAGTTTTCCATTTTCAGTATTGCCTAAAACACTTACCAGCAGGCAAATATGAAAGGTTAGGTAAAGAATACATCAAGACATCCTGGGAATTACCATACACACACAGATGTTGGAGTGGGGACGTGAGGTGTTTCTTAGCGGTTCAAACTGTGAAAACGCACTAAGTGGTTCTCTCCTTTGTCAGGGTAATATTTTACACGGGGCCTGTGATGCTTCCTCTAATAACTTATCCTGTCTCCTGCAAGGTTCAGCAGCTGCAGTGATTGATTAAATTTTTGGACAACTTTTGAATGGGAGTTACCTCATGTTGCTGTGGCATGTTGCCAGGTATACCATATCTAGTAACTGTGTCATCCAGGGTCACTTGCTGTATGCAAGTATTGTTTCCAAAAACCAAGACAGTCAGGGAGTCGCCTCTATGGCCTTCACTGAACATCTCTTCTATACGAATTGATACTCTAAGCAGAATGAAAGCCATTCTTTTGCAAAAAACTGCCACTGACCTCGGCCAAAGAAACCTATGATCTACAAGTAGCAAGGACTTCTGCCGAGATACATGCCCTTTTGAATACAAACTGCCCTTTACATTTCTCAGAAATGTTAAGTCGTATCTTAAATAAGGGTGAGCGCAAAATCCGTTCCGCTCGCGGATTTTGCGAATTTTCGGTAAATTTGCGATCCGCGAACTCCCGCGAATTTACCGAGAATTCGCAAATCCGCGAGCGGCGGATCCGGGGGCAAAAGTTGAAGTCTGGCCTGTTATTTTATCTATTAGTGCTTCCTGTTGAAGCTAACTCAGTAACTATTTCAGGATGGCGCTGGCAGCTTGCCGGCGCCATCCTAAAATAGTTAAAGGATATGAAGGGCAGGGTTCATTCTGGCACGATGGTCCTGTCACAAAAATTAAACCTCAACAGGAAGCACTTACAGATATCAATAAAGCATGTGCCCTAGTTGAAGCTCAAATTCAGTGATGCATTCATCAGCCCAAAAACAATTGTGAGCATTGTCGAGGCTGGGCAGGTGTGCTTTCTTCCCAAATCTACCGTTGAAAATCAGCTGTGATGCTGGATAGAGGCCTTTGCATCCTTGACTTTCACGAGCGCAATCCCCTGGCTGTTCCTGTGACCAGGAGCTTCTTTCTCTTCATTTGCTGCTCTGATCGGTCTCTGACTTTTTATATACACCAGAGGCATGTGTGCTCGCATGGAATCCCCGCCCGTTTGGCCCCGTCCACACACTTGCGGTGTGAACCGTCTTCCCGCCATTTGTGTCTTTGGAATGAAACGCTTTATAAAACTGCAGCAACTAAGCTAAATGTGAGTTATTATAGGAGAGGAATAAAAACAATAATGCTAAAAATAAGCGATCCTGAAATAGCCTGCAAAACACGACAATACAGTGGATGAGCGCGCTGTTAACCCACTGAGCTGGCTTACAGTACCCCCAAGCAAGTGCGTCATTTGATGTGGATTGAGGTTTTTTTCTAATTTAGGAAACACCTTGGGCCGCTGTTTGCCTATTCTGCTCTGGTTTTCATCTCGTCCCATGAGGAGCGGTAAGACCCAAAGCTGCCCCACCCCCTTCTCAGCTGCTCGGCACCTTCACAACAGCCTTGTCGGAGTCTTGTCTTTGAGTCTCGCTCGTTTTTGTGCTTGGAGAATAAACCCTGGGGTGTGGATGGGTGGGGAGGGGGTACTGTTTGGAGAATGTGACAACATTGAACATCTGAATCACTGGTGTCACTTGTGACTGCCGACTGATCTATTTCAATGACGAAATGTGTGCACTCTAAAACCCCCCACAAAAAAACACACTGCTCCTTCGTTCGTTATCGGAGCAGATTGTGTGCAAACCTCTCCCTTGTGAACCGCCCCCGCAGTCTCTTGAGGACAGACCCAGTGAACAAGGGAAACCACGCACAGAGGCAGACTCCCAGGATTCCAATGTGACGAGCCGAGCCACTTTGACACTTTGATTTGCAATGAACTCGCGCCCAGGCTCCTTCGTGCAGTGCTTCAAGGCGCTAAGAATATTCTCTTGTCCTGGGCTTGCTGCTCATTATTAATCGTGAGCAGTGTCGAGGCTGGGCAGGTGTGCTTTCTTCCCAAATCTACCGTTGAAAATCAGCTGTGATGCTGGATAGCGGCCTTTGCATCCTTGACTTTCACGAGCGCAAGCGAAAAAAAAAAGATCCGCGGATTTTGCTGATCAACAATACGCAAATCCGCTAAATCCGCGGATCGTGGATCCGTGAAATCCGCCCATGCCTAATCTTAAACATGTCTGATACGAGCGGTATTGTACATCTATTTAAGAACGTATTTTACGGACTGTTAGCACCATTTGAAGCATCCCTCTGAATATTTCTCAACTTCGTGCACTCTGTGTTTGGCGGACTGCCACTTCTTTTTGGACTTGTTACAGGGATCCTATTTTTGCTCCTACTGCTACGATATGGCAAGCCAAATCACCAATGCCACTACAAGCAGGAGAATTAAATACCACTTTGTTTCTGTCATTCAGACCAATCTGGCAAGATTGCATCTTACCTGTTCTATGCTGCCTGCTATGCGGAGAAGAATGTGTGCTAAACATCTGTCTAACACTCCCAACAGTTATGCCTACGGATATCAATACTCTGCTTGAACCGGTAAACGCCCATGTTCTGTGTTGTCCCCAGCGGCTACCAATTCTAATGACGGCATTCATTGAGATCTCACAGACGCAAAATGCTGATGCTGAGGTACGAGAGGAAATAATAGGCACCCAGGTACCATCCAATTCGAACATTGCTGATGTGATCAATGCTGAAGGCGATGCTTCACATCTATGTGTGGTTAATTTTCTAAACAAGGTAATCCAACTTTCGCCTACAATGGTAGACAACTTTTTGTCTACAGACATAGATGTTTTCTCCAAGCCCTAACACTGACTTTTGATTTTGGCAAACACTGTTCTGAGAGACTTTGAACTTGACCTTCATTTATACAAAACAAATAACTTTTTCCTATGACTAATTTGTTTTCTCCAAATTTGTATTTTTTCTTTTATGGCACAAAGTAATCTGCTTATAGTTGAACTATTCATAGAGAACAAGAATTCTTTGAGAACTTCCAGAGACAATAAATGACCTTGTCCACAAACAAACAGTTTTATGTAATCTGACATGAATTGATTTTGGCACTTTTTTCTTCTGTATTTACGAACCATTTCACAAATGTATATTTTTATGAATCATTCATATTTGCATTTCAAAATGTTGAAAATATTCTATGAATGAATACTTGCTTTAATGTGTACTGCACCAATACAATAGTTTTAATACATTATTTACAATGTATCTGTAACATGCTTTACGCACTTTGTGTATAGATACATTTTTAAATCTGATATCCTTTTTAGAATTTAGTAACATCGTACATACGAAAGTGGAGTGGGTGTTGTGTATCGATTTAGATTCCGTATGAATTTCCTGATTTATGCCCTTATATAGGTACAATTCACATTGCCCTTATATAGGCATTGAAATCCAGCCCTTATTTAGGCATAGCCCAAGCTACCCAAATACAGGCATGGCTACTTACATCCGTTTATCTACGTCACAACGATTTCTTGGAAAACCGGAATCTTAAGCTGTTAGGGACATCCCCTTGCTTGAATAATGATTTCTCCAAGAACCTCGTTATTATGCATGAACATCTATTCCTTAGAGGTTCATTCTTGACGTTCATATGCCCGACTCTTATGTCAATAATGGCATTCCTAAACACCTTCAAAGTATAAATATACCTTCAATTGCTATGGCAAAGCACGGTGTGGTTCGGTGCAGTTCAACTACATAGTACAGCAAGTACCGAAGGAAGCCAACTCCCCAGCTGACGCACTGACCAGAAACTGTCATCCTCCTGCTGAGAATCCAGCTCCGGTGTTTCTGACTCCCCTTGCGGGGTGTTGGGAAATTGAGTCCCGTGAAAGAGATACCAACCTCTTTCATTGTAAGGTATGGAGCTGATTAGAACCTAGAGAAACCTATGGCAATTCTTGGCAAAACTAAAACCAAGACTACCAAGGTTTATCCCTGTTTCTGTCCTGAATACTTACCACCTCATCAGACCAGTACTAATACTGATACATCGGGTGATAGTGATACTAACAGTAGTGGGTCAAGTAACGGCAGTCAAAGTAATAGAGAACGAGGTCGGGGTAGGGCCAGAAGAGAACAAACATCACAACCATGGTATCTTGGAAAAAGGATTAGGCTTTATCCAAACAGCACGTCTGGATCGCTTTAAATTGCACTGTGAGCTTTTTGAGTTTTTTTGCAAATTGCGATTAAAAAACTTTTTTGAACAAAGAAATGATGAAAATTCTCAGTCTAACATCAATGAGACTGGATTCAGAGTGAAATCCACCTTCACTCCTCCTGTCCATATGGTTCCACCAGAGGTCCTTGCTTTCGAGCAGGCAGTGTTTAATGAAATTGAATCGTTGCAGGAACCAATTCCATTTAAAAACATGAGAGCCACTGAATACCAGGCACTTAAAACCCTCCAACAGAACCCGTACATTGTCATTAAACCTGCTGATAAAGGGGGAGGCGTTGTAATACAGGATACTACTGCATATGATGCAGAATGCAGACGCCTCCTTAGCGATGATACCAACTATAAACCTCTAAGGTCAGATCCCTCGGCAGCTCTACGGGATGAAATCATTGAATTAGTGTCGGAGGCTGAACATACCCCCAGATTCATCATGGTCATGTTTTGCGAGTCCTTAATAGCGCTTTTTAAGGAATCGCTATTAAAGACTCGCGAAACGGGATTCATGTAGAAATCACTATTTTTAGCGATTTCTACTGCTTCCTTATTTGCGATTCGCTAATTGCTAATCGCAAATAAGGAATGGCTTTCCCATTCATTCCTATGGGCCTAAAGGCCCATAGGAATGAATGGGGAGTCATTCCTTATTTGCGATTCGCATTTAGCGAATCACAAATAATGAAGCAATTTCAAGGGTGCCAGGGTGTCCAAAGGGACACCCTGTTGCACCCCTGAAATGGTAATGTACACTGGTGTTGCGCACACACATGTCCAAAGGACATGTGTGTGTGTGTAACATACAACTTAGAAAAATGCACTTTAGTGCATTTTTCTAAGTTTTTGCTATTTACCATGTAGTTAGACTTTGCGGTAAATAGCGGCCCCAGATTGCGAATTCGCAATTTTAAAATGGTTCATGAATTGCATTTAAGGATTCTCAAATTGAGATTCCTTCAATGCAATTAATCGCAATTTAGCGATTTCTAGAATTGCGATTTTTGCATTTGGGATGATGAATCCCAAATGCAAAAATAGCGCTCGCAAAGGGCCAGATTCTCAGAATCTGGCCCTTTGCGAGCCGATTTTGCTTTTATGAATCGGGCTGTAGGTAACTATATCTCCAAACAGGAGGCAGATTTTCTCACGAGTTCTGATGGCAAAATTCCTTATTTTTATACTTTGCCTAAGACTCCTAAGAATAGGCTTCCCCCGCCTGGACGACCGATAGGTTCCAGGATAGGTTCACTATTGGAGCCCCTCTCTAAATATTGTGATTATTTTTTTAAACTTTTGGTTCAACAGACGTGCACCTATATTAAAGACACTAAGAGCTTGCTATCTTTACTCAATGACATCGAACTCCCTGAGGGTCCTCTGTTTTTGGTATCATTAGATATTGAAAGCCTTTATACTTGTATCCCTCAGGATGACACTATCAGAGTCATCAGGGATACATTGAATGCCTCTGAGTGGTTTTTTGAGACTCCCTCTGATTTTGTGGTGGACTGTGCCACACTAGCTCTTAAACGGAATTTTTTCCAATACCAGAACGAGATCTTTCTCCAAGCCACCGGTACATCAATGGGCAGTACTTTTGCCCCCAGTGTGGCGGGTTTATATGTTTTTGACTTTGAAAGCAAGTACATACTACATGTATCAAATCCATTCACATCCAATGTATTCTTCTGGAGAAGATACATTGATGATGTGTTAGTCATCTGGAATGGACCTGAACAACAGTTACAGGAATTTCTAACCTGGATCAACACTTGTGACATACATCTCAAGTTCACTAGCAACTATGATAAGCACGAGATGGTCTTTCTGGACGTAACAATCACTAGGGTGGGCAGTCGGCTAAAAACTAAAACCTATCATAAGCCGACAGCGAAGAATAATCTTTTACATTTCACAAGTTTCCACCCACGCCCACTCCATGAAAACTTACCTTTTGGACAATATTTACGCCTTAGGCGTAACTGCAGCGAGACGGAGGATTTAAAAAAAACAGTCATTAGATTTGACTAACAAACTTGAGAGACGAAGCTACCCACGTAAAATTCTTGACAAAAGCTGTAAAAGAGCCAGGAATCAGCAGAGGGATGCTGTGCTGGAGGACAATCCCAGGACGACAGAGGAGAGTATCCCCTTGACATGTGTGACGACCTATAATTCTCTGTCGAACACAGTGAGTCGTTCTATCAACAAGCACTGGCAGATTTTAACAAGTAACAACCACAAATGGGAGAAACCTTTATTCTCCTATAAGAGAGCCAGGAGCCTGAGGGACTCTTTGGTCCATACACGCCCAGCACATATACCAGAATCCACCAATGAAACTGTACTGAATGCCTGGGGACTCCCTCCAGTTCTAGGGCACTATCCTTGTGGGGGGTGTAGTATATGCCATCTTACTTCCCCCACCAAAACCCTTGATCTTGAACCAGGTAAACGGTGGGTGCTACGTCAACATACCAACTGTAATTCAGAAAACGCAGTCTACCTGATCACTTGTCCATGTGGCCTACGTTATGTAGGTATGACTACGAGACGTATAAAATTGCGGATTGGTGAACATCGTAGCAATATTAAGTGTCGAAAGAACACCACAAAACTTACTGCTCATTTCATACAAGCTAATCACACACCCAATGATGTAAAGTGGACAGTGATAGAACAACTAACTGGAGGTACTAGGATCCAAGAGTCATTATATGAGAAAGAACAACAGTGGGTTTATCACCTTTCGACCCATCAAAGAGGTCTGAATGATAATATACCTTGGGGTTCAGTACCACATCATTAACCAGCTTCCTTCTAACCTGTGGACTAGTCACTAACTTTGGATAATGTAATACGAACTATGTGGCATATTGCTCTCCTCTTACTGATATTTAGTCCTACATTAATGAAAAGTTCAACACTAAATCCAGTTGATCTTTTATGGTTGATAAGTGCGGGTTCTGCATTACACAATAATGAATCTGATGCTTGTCTCTTACACATACCGTTGATATGGTTGGTGCCTTTAGAACTGATATGGTTGGTGCCTTTAGAACTGATATTGATTCCTCGAAACACATGCACTATATATACCATCAAGCATCTGTGGTCTATCCTCATTGTAACAAGGGATGGAACTAATAACGTTTTTGATCCGGTTGCTATACCTTTAAATGTTAGACTCCAGCCCATAGGATAGCGTGATACTCTTTTAAATGCCCCATCTTTTCACCCGTACTGTGTGTTTGGGCCGAAGTCGCCTTTTGCTTTTTACCTGTTTCGGGAAACTTAGCAAAGGCGTGAGCTAGGTGAGACTCGATTACCTGCTTAATAATATTCTGCATCGAAGGAATCATCTATCTTTTTACACTTTTAGAAAATATGCACGGCATAACTGGGGGGGGGTGGACCTGTGAAGGTCAACAGGGCGGGTCCCCATGACGTCATGGCGCAAGTGAAGCATTATGTTTCATTAACCGCTAACGCAAACACATCCCTAAAATTCGGGCGGTGGCTGCGAGAGAACTAGGTTGCAGGTGGGGAGCCGTTTGGAGCAAAGTAAGTAAAAGGCGGTTTTGTGTATGCACGACGATGTTTTTACCACACCGAGACTGTTTGATCACCTATTTCTTTCTTTCTTCACTCACAGTATCTCCATCGTGAAGTAACCCCCTCCACCGGTCCCACGAAGTGAAGAGCAACTTGCTTTCACGTAATTTCTTTTGTTTTAATTGTGATCTACCTATCTTCCTCTCTCTCCCTGAGCCACACGAACATGCCCGGCTTTTTATAAAATGTTTCATGGGACTCACTGATAATTATTTGAGTCTTTTGACTGCACATTATGATTATTATTTTTGATTACCATTTCAGTAATAGTCTATGCCAGAAACGCGGTAGACATTTAGTAAATAGGTATCTGAAAAGGGATGACTATGATTTCCCATTTGGGCTACAATTCAAACTAGCAAATGTCGTGGCAAAAAAACTTTTCATGCTGATTTAAGCAGGAAATATATTTGCTCACCACTCAGTGTTTCTAAACGTGACAGATTAAGAATCTGGGCTGATAATAGAATTCTGTAAAGTCCAGCATGACAATGGGTGTATGTGTTTTCATCTGTTGTTCTGTCTGTGTGTTCCGTTTTTTTCTCTTTCTCCACAGGTCCGGGCACCTGGAAATACCAGGGGAGTCCGGGACACAATTGTGAGTTTCTTTTAAAATTTTCATTACTTGCACTTGCACCACTGTGGTTAGGGTACGCCTTAGCATGCGTACACCGCCCAGTGGGGTCTTTGTTTTACACTACTCCGTGGTCCTGATGAAAGCTCAGCCGACTTGGCTTCTCTGAGCAGAAACATGTCGACCCTTCGATCACCATTTTGGACACGGTTGGCTCAAATTAATGGCCAAATGTTTGTCCAGAACAGTTTTTAATGAGAGTGTGCTGTGTCTTTATTAAAATTCAATCTTGACTACAGCATATTCTGTTTTAACCACACATATCACACATTCACTATCATTCACGTAAAACCAGCTCCACTGCAATTGCAGGTGTTGTAGTACACTGGGTAGGCATTCAGGCCTCCCAGTGGAATCCGATGATGAAGAATGTCACCCACTAGGGGTGAGTGAGGGTTTTCTTACAAACCTTTATGGTTTAGGTAAAAAACCTTTATGGTTTTTTGGCACACTTCTGTCACTCTCTTCCTTTTACAATCTTTTGGTTAAAGACACTAGTTTTGTATGTATTTTTTGCCAGAATTTGCAGCCACTCCTTTGATGTTATTTATCATAAAACTAAAACCTATGCTAAACCAGCACCTACTTCTTCCCTCGTACTAGACCTAGGTTAGGTACACTGGGGTAGGTGTATTTTAGAAGCACCAGTTGTGTATTTTAGCCTGTGTTATTTATGTATGTATTTTTATATACGTCATAGCAACAGACCATGCTATTACAGTATTATTTTATATTACTGCTTACGCTGTACACATTATACTTCGCATTCTGTCTTACGTTTGTAGCAGTTCATATCTCTTGCATGTTCAATAAACCCTCTTTACTGAAATGCCTGTCTCTCTATTTCTGTGCAACTCTGTAGAAACGAAGCATGCACGACTGACTGAGTGAAATAGCTATCTATAGTTTCCACGACTCTGAAGATATTGTTCCGACTCTAAGGGAAACAAAGTTGTCATGTTTATGCGGTTGTCAGAGACTAATCCCTTCTTGTTCATTCGAGAACGTTTCTAGTGACCTCTGAGTTAGCTGGCACACACAATTAAGATTAATATACTCGATAGAGAAATACTGACCTCAGTCCTAAGTCAAATCTATAGTTTATATTTTTCCAATACGCAGAGCCTATTAGAGATTTAGGAACTACACTACATGGCGCCCAACATTTGGTATGGCACTAATTTAACGCTAGATACTGAAGTAACTCAGTCGTGCTTTTCTCAGAGACCCCCTACTCTTAATACTCCAATGGACATCTTGAGTGGGTAAGGGATAATATCCGCCATAGCTGAGTAGTACAAAAAATCCTATGTATTAGCTTTTGGTTTGTTCAACCTTGAAGGATACAGTTTTCCAAAACATTCGAGAAAGTTTCTATTGACCTCTGAGTTAGCTGGCACACACAATTAGGTTTAATATACTTGATATAGACATACTGACCTCAGTCCTATGTCAAATCTATAGTGTATATTATTCCAAATGCTCAGAGCCTATTAGGGATATAAGAAGTACACTACACTATTTCCTAACTATAATTTCCCCCAACCTTTGGATTAGGTGTGCGAGTGTCTGTATGGGTATGTCCATGGCTGTGAGAGTGTCTCTAGGGGTATGTGAATGGGTGTGACAGTGTCTCTAGGAGTCTATATCTATATAGATGTAACTATGGGTGTCACAGTCAATGTATGGATGTATGACTAGGTTTGACAGTGTCTGAATTGGTTTGTGAATGGGTGTCACAGTTTCCAAATGGGTATGTGTGTGGGTGTAAGAGTGAACGTGTATGTAAGTGGGTGTAAAAGTATCTGTATGGGTATGGTAAATGGTATGACAGTATCTCTATGGGTATCTGAATGGGTGTGACAGTGTGTGAACGTGTATGTGAATGGGTGTGACAGTGTCTCAATAGGTATGTGAGTGGGTAAGACAGTGTCTGTATGCGTATGAATGGGTGTTGCGGGGTTTGGAATCGTATGTGAGTGTGTGTGAGAATTTCTGAATTGGTATGTGAATGGGCCTGTGAATGTTTGTATGGGTGGAAGTGTGGGTGTGGGAGGCTCAAAATGGGCTTGTGAATTGGTGTGACAGTATCTCTATGAGGTTGTGAATGGGTGTCACTATATCTATGGGTTTGGGAATGGGTATGACAGAGTCTGTATGGGGTTCTGAATGAGTCTTACAGTGTTTGTATAGATTTCTGAATGAGTGCCTTAGTGTCTGTATGGGTTTGTGAATGGGTTTGACAGTGTCTGTATTGGAGTTGTGAAGGGGTGTGACAGTCCATGTATTGGGGTTGTAAATGGGTGTCCTAGTGTTTGTATGGGTTTCTGAATGGGTGTGACAGTGGGTGTATGGGGTTGAGAATGAGTGTGACAGTGTCTGCATGGGTTGTGAATCGGTGTGACAGTGTCTGTATGGGCTTGTGAATCGGTGTGACAGTGTCTGTATGGGGCTGTGTATAGGTGTGGCAGTGTCTGTATGGGTTTGTGAATGGGTGTTGCATTGTCCATATGGGTATAGGAGTGGGTGTGAAAGCATATCAATGGGTATGTGAGTGGGTAGTTGAATGGTTATATGGGTGTAAGTGTGGGACTGAGAGACTCAGCATGGGTTTGTGACTGGGTGTGTTATTGTCAGTATGGGGTTGCGAATGGGTGTCACAGTGTATGGATTTCTGAATGGGTGTCACAGTATCTTTATGGTTTGTGAATTGGTGAGACAGATCTTTATGCGGTTTTCAATTGGTGTGACAGTGTCTACATGGGGGTGTGCATAGATTTCACAGTGTTTGTATGGATTTCTGAATGGGTGTGGCAGTGTCTATATGGGGTTCTGAATGAGTGTCTGTATGGGTATGTGAGTGGGTGTGATTAGCTGTATGGATGTAAATGTGTTTTGACAATCTCTGTATGGGTATATACATATTTCTTTTGCAGTAGCTCTCTGCAGATCCACCATGAACTTACACTGGGCTGCACTGAGCCCAAAAGAGGGATCCCCGGAGTTAGGTAGCAATTTTAGAAAACATTTCTCAGCATTTTGATGCCCTATATCATAGTTCACCTACATAAATATCGCCAACATAAGTTCAAAACATTTATAATCTGACCCCTTCATTTATTTGAACTACAACTTTTCAGCCCTGGGGACTGTTTCCTGGCAAACAAAATGGCTGCCACAACTTTTCTGTGAAGCTGCATCCAGCCAATCAGAACCCTCCTTTGTCGCGTGGACCCGCGGAGGCACCATGGGTGGATCCACAGAGGATTGCACCCCTATATATACAAATTTGTTTTCACTTAATATCTCTAAAACTAACAAACAGATTTACACCAAATAAGTGAAAGTACGATCTGCAAAACAAAATCTAGCACTATGCTAATCCTATGCTTAAAGACTTTGATAGAAAAACAGACATTTGAGGTGAGCACATCTAGAGGGTCGCTGGTGTTGAGAGTGCTTTAACAGGAGCTGCTTTCCACCTAAACTTGAGAACTACCCAGAGTTCTCTCCTTTTTTGCATAATTTATGCGTCACTCTATGCCTGAAAGGGTTTTGTTGTGACTTATACTTTGTGCTCCCTTGTGTCTGGACAAAGCTATACCTCTCTGAAGAGCTCTAATTAAAGCAAAACAGTGTGTCAGGGGTTGCTTTTACTTATTTCAGGTTGGCTTGAGTTGGTATGTTACTGATTCAAAGCTGTAATACTGTGCCTGGAGTGATAAATGGCTTTTGTCATTTTACAGCTCGGCAAGGAGAGCACTGTGCTAGTCCTATGCTTAAAGACTTTGCTGTAGAAATGGAAAATACTTTGTCCTTTTCTATCTCGGCGTTGATAGCACTGTGCTAATCCTATGCTTAAAGACTTTGATAGAAAAACAGACATTTGAGATGAGCAGATCTAGAGTGTCGCTGGTGTTGAGAGTGCTCTAACAGGAGCTGCTTTCCAAATAAACTTGAGAACTACCCAGAGTTATCTCCTTGTTTTTTGCATAATTTCTGCGTCACTCTGTGCCTGAAAGGGTTTTGTTGTGACTTATACGTTGTGCTCCCTTGTGTCTGGACAAAGCTATACCTCTCTGAAGAGCTCTAATTAAAGCAAAACAGTGTGTCAGGGGTTGCTTTTACTTATTTCAGGTTGGCTTGAGTTGGTATGTTACTAATTCAAAGCTGTAATACTGTGCCTGGAGTGATAAATGGCTTTTGTCATTTTACAGCTCGGCAAGGAGAGCACAGTGCTAGTCCTATGCTTAAAGACTTTGCTGTAGAAATGGAAAAGACTTTGTCCTTTTCTATCTCGGCGTTGATAGCACTGTGCTAATCCTATGCTTAAAGACTTTGATAGAAAAACAGACATTTGAGATGAGCAGATCTAGAGTGTCGCTGGTGTTGAGAGTGCTCTAACAGGAGCTGCTTTCCAAATAAACTTGAGAACTACCCAGCGTTATCTCCTTCTTTTTTGCATAATTTCTGCGTCACTCTGTGCCTGAAAGGGTTTTGTTGTGATACACATATATATATATATATATATATATATATATATATATATATATACCTACTGGCGGTCGCCAGTAGGTATATATAGTTAGGATTTTTTCTCTATGGGATTTTTGAAAATTCTATGTCTAATAACTTTGGCGTTTGTGGACGGAATTGGCTGAAATTTTCAGGAAAATGGCACATTTTGTTTCTGAGCAGCCCCTGAAAATTTTGGGGGGGTTCGTCAAGGGGGGGCCGAGAAAAAAGGGGGGTCCCAAAACGCGTTTTTCCCATGTTAATTTCCATAGGGCGGTTGGCCTCACTTTTAGCCCGAACGGCTGAATGGATTTGCACGAAACTTGGCAAAATTGTAGGGACTGGTAGCCCGATGTGCCTTTTGTAGGTCTCAATATATGTGCTATAGTGGATTTTGAGAAATTAACGTTCAAAAAAAGATATATATCTAGAGCCGCGCCTGGAGCGCTCCTCGGTACGCGTACCGGGGAGCGCTCCAGGCGCGCAACGCGACTTGCGCACGGCAAGCTGATTGGTTCTCGGGTGTCTGTAAACATTCGAAACAGTCCGCAGCGGCCGCCATCTTGTGTCTCGGTAGGATTGAGACACAAGAGGTGGCAAAAATCAAAGGGGGAAATGAGCAAGAGGGGGCAGGGTACACACCCCCTGACCCCCTAGGTTTCATGTGGGGGCCATAAAAGGCTCCCGCGGGTGAAAAAAAAAATTAAAAAAAAATCGATTTTCACGGGGGTGAGCGCCCGGTACGCGCACCGGGGAGCGTACGGGGGAGCGTACCATGGAGATTAAAAATGACAGACTTTTAAAAAAATAAAGCTTCTTTTTAAAAATTGGAGGTAGTTCTGAAAAGAACTTTTTTTTTGATTTTGTTGTTTTATATATTTTTTTTGTTTTTGTTGTTTTATATTTTTTTAGACTTTTTAAAAACAATTTTATATTTTTTTGGGATTTTTTTCAAGGGAAAAACAAAAACAAGGATTCCAAAACTGCTCAACAGGAGCAAAACAATTTGAACATTTAGGGACTGGAAGAGCAGCGGTGTTGCTGTTTCTTTAGGGCAATCAGTTCAACACTCTGCTCCCCATAGCAGAGCAGTTCGTCACACTCTGTGCACGAAAATTTGATGCCCGCAAACACCGGCTAAATGTTAGGGACCATTCTTCCACGGGGTGGTCCCGAAGGTGTTGCTCCACCAGTGGAGGTGCTGCCGCCATCTGTGGGTGCATTCCGTGCCAGCTCTCTGACACTCTCCCTGGCAAAGTTGTTAGGGTGTCTTCTTTTCACATGCCGGATCAAATTAGCATTCCCAAAACTATATTTTTTCAGAGGATTGCCTCTGGATAAACTACTCCCACATATTTTGCATGTTACTTTGGGAGCGTTGACTTTTTTCTGTCCTTCTGGGATTTCGTAAAATTTCCAGATGAAATGGGTTTTTTTCTTTTGCTGAGGAGGGTCCTCATCTAAAAATCCCTCTGAATCACTGCTGGATGACTCTCTTGCAGCCATTGCTGGAGATCAGAAAAGTAGGAGATAGAGTAGACACAACAGCTCTTGCTCTCTCCAAGTACAAAGCAATAGTGAGAGAAATGGGTGGGTTTCACACAATTTGGGAAAAAAAAAGTTCTGAACCAATGAAAAGTGTTATTTTAAAGTCACATGGTTTGACGCGCTTACGCTACGCGCCCCGGGGCGCGTCCCGGGCATGTATCGTAAGCGCATCGGGGCGCTTACGTTGCGCGATCGTATGCGCTTCCGGGTGCGCTTACGCGGTGCGTCATAAGACGCATCTCGCGGCTACGCGATACGTGTCTTATGACGCAAGGTGTGGCGGCTACGCGATACGTCACAATGTTGTTTTCGTTCTCGGCAATAGCGCTTCCGGGACGCGCATTAGTACGCGCCCTGGGGCGCGCCGCAAGATTGCGCTTACCCGTGCGTTCACCTGTCCGCGCCCCGGGAGCGCACTAAAAATAATATTAAAAAAAAATAAAAAAATTATAAAATATAAAATTAGATTTAAAATGTATTATTTTTATAAAGATTTGCTATTAAAAAACCTATGAAATTCACTGAAAAAACCATAGGTTATAGACCATATATAGTTAGGAATTAGCATTTACAAAACCTTGAAAATTCACTGAAAAAACCATAGGTTATAGACCATATATAGTTAGGAATTAGCATTTAAAAAACCTTATTTTACTCACACAAAACCATTGAAATTCCATATATAGTTAGTTGTACTAACTATATATCGCGCACCCGCAATCCACTGCTGATGATGTCACATATTACATCATTCATGACATGGTCAGTGACATCACTGATGACATCACTGATGACATCTCAAATGACATCACTCATGACATCACTGATGACAACATCCAGTGACTGTATGTTTCTGTAAAGTTAAAATATGTCTTATATATTGAAGAATGAGTGGATGTATAAGTGTCTGGATGATGAATTTAGTAGGTGCATGACTGACTGTATGAGTGAGTGGTTAAATGTGTCTCACTGAGCGCATGGGTTAGTGACTAAACTGTCTTAATTTGTGCATCATTATGTCTGTTGTTCTGTAAACTGCTGCATGTGTTGATCATTAGCTATATGAGTAACTATATGGGTTATTGATTGGTTGCCCAAGCATTTGTATTGGAGACTGAGAGTGTGTGTGGGTGGCTGGGAGGTGTATGACTCTGTGCATAGATGTATGGGTTCAAAAGTGCATGTGGAAACAGCTGTATGGGCGGTTTACTGTGTGCATGAGTGTATTGGTGAGTGAATGGATATCTCGGTGCTACATGTCAAAGTAAGTACATATGTAAAACACAGTACATGTGGTAGTTGACATATATAAATAACTGTGCATAAGAGCCAGTGAATGTGTGAGTGGCTGTATGGATTATTGTGAACTTGTATCAGGGATTGTATAACAGAGTAAATATGTGTTATTATATGTTTCAATAAGTAAGGTGTGTTTAACGATATAGTTGAGCAAATGGAGGTGTGATTGATTCTTTGCAAGACTGATTAGGTGTGTGAGTAACTCCATGGATGAGTGACAGTCTGTGAGTGTCTGTTTACACTGAGTGTATCTACGGTTATATTAGAGTCTGAAGAGGTTCATCGTATCATCACATGAATGATGTCATGAGTAATGTCAAATGAGATGTCATCAGTGATGTCATGAGTGATGTCATTTGAGATGTCATCAGTGATGTCATCAGTGATGTCACTGACCATGTCATGAATGATGTAATATGTGACATCATCAGCAGTGGATTGCGGGTGCGCGATATATAGTTAGTACAACTAACTATATATGGAATTTCAATGGTTTTGTGTGAGTAAAATAAGGTTTTTTAAATGCTAATTCCTAACTATATATGGTCTATAACCTATGGTTTTTTCAGTGAATTTTCAAGGTTTTGTAAATGCTAATTCCTAACTATATATGGTCTATAACCTATGGTTTTTTCAGTGAATATATATATATATATACACACACACAATGTAAGCAATAGAGGTTAAAGTTTAGTTATAGTTAGGAAAATATATTTTCCCTATACACACCAAGGTTAAAATACAAAAGACTTTAAATATTCTTTAGTTACAGATATAGCTTTCATTTACAATCGATCCACCACTTTCAAATTATTTTAAGTAGGGGACTTCTTTCCACACTCTTTTCAGCTCACAACACTAACTGTAACTCGCCACTCTACCATGCACTGTGTTGCAGCAAATAATTTAGTTTGAAGTTATAAGTGTTTTTATGAATGTTATCATTTCACATGCTATAAGTGATGTAGTTTGCAAGATTATAAACAGTGCATAGAAAAGGCCTGAATTATAATAATGTAGTGAGGCGAGAGAGGTGACAAGACTGGAGGTGTGCTGCTTATGATAATTTCAAGGTGGTGTGTAAATTATAAATTGAAGTTATAATTATAACTTTACAATTTATATTTTTGAATATTTTAAGTTGAATTGGTATAGAATGAATACATATGGTAGTTCTAACTATAAATTATCCTTAGCATTTGTTGTTTTTCATTTTATGTTAATGTTTTTTATTTTTTTTAATAAAAATGTGTTTCAAATCGCAGTGAGTGCAGTGTTGTAAAGTGGAGTGTAGTACAGTACAGTGAAAGAGTGTAGTAGACTCTAATTTCATGCATTGGAGTATTGTAGAATGGAATAGAGTCGAGTAGAGTAAATTGAGATAGCATACAGTGGAGTAAAGTGCTATTACTTAAAAGACCCTATGTCGTTAATATAACCGGATACTATATGTTTTTGATACTAATTTGTATCTGATCAAGACCACTTGGTACTACGACTACAGATAACTTCTAAATCCACCGTATTGTTCTTTTTGTATGTAGGATTAGGCTCTACTGAATTGTACAACGTAGTGCGGTACGGATACTTAGCATGGGATGTTTCGTAGTTTGACTTGGCTACAACTTTATGAACAGCGTTTTGGTGAGAGATAGCGCTAATATCTTCTAGACTAATAGTGACACATGCAATTTTATTAGATATATGATTGTGGTATACATTTCATTTTTTAGACACATGAGAACAGCTGTTCACTATATGAAGATTCTCCATATTGTTTGAATTCTTAGGAGAGGTGAGTTCAGCCTCTTTTGAATATGGGATCTACATAGTTTTATTAGGACACTTACCGATAGCATCATTGGAAACAGTATTATGGATTGACACACTCTTGCTTATGGCAATAGAGTGTATTTTTATATATTAACATCAAAACATGGTATTCAGTGTGTGGTACTCTTTTTCATCCATCTATAGGTATTCTGGTTAGGTGGCCTACTTGATGAACAGCACTGAATAGCCAGAATCTGTGGGATACGGGTCGACCTGATAAGGCGAAAAAAATATATATATCCACGTTAGCACTTTTCTTGGTACGTTCTTCCTAATATGTAGTGACATTTGATCAGTCAATGAAATGAGACAAGTGTATTTCGGATTTTGACTTCGGAGATACACTGGCAAGTAGATGTGTGCACTATACTCCCACAGTGCACATCTCTGCTGCTAGTGTTCTTGGATATCAAACACTGTATAATATTTGACTTATTTTTCAAAGTTCTTGTATGTCAAACATTGTATAATATGTAATTTATTCTTGTGCACTCTAGCTGATATTTCACTGAGCACTTAAATTAAAGTCTGCAGTGGAGTTGCAATTATTGTATCCTTCCAAGTATATGCATCAATTTTTCAGATCTGTACCTACACGACATCAACTTGACAATTATATGACAATGTTGTTGGTATAGGTCATGAATGACGCATCAAATTGTAACTCTGTATGTGCAATAGATATAAATATATTTTGTTTTGTGGTTTTTCTAAAGTTTTAGATTTTGTAAATTAACTTGGTTTTAACTGTATATAAGAAATATGTAAATATCAAGAGTTTTTAAAGCTTATTGACTGTAGTTTGTTCTATGATTCCAGCCTTGAAAAAGTCTCTAAGGAGACGAAACGCGTGTCGGCGGTGTGAGCTGTGAAGTCTTTTATATGTTTATGGATACACAATAAAGAATTGGAAGAATACAACCTGTTTTGGATCTCTGAATTTGGAGCTTGATTTAGAACACTGAACAGTATATATTGTGGATTATGAATGAACCCACGTAACATTACTTTGGGTAGTCAGAACCTTTTTCCAGGCTTCCTGGAATAATTATCATTTGGACAATTTTGGGAGTGCTGTGTGGCTTGTTCTCTCTTTTTTTGATATTCGGCACTTTGTGCTGCTTGACACCCTTGGTGGTGGGTGTATATCAAGCCATAAGAGCACCCCTTTGGCGCAGAATACCATAACTTTTATTTAAAATATTTCACGTATATTGTTTCTTCTTTCATCGAATATATTAACTTTATGTGCGGACGCTTTCCCCCTTGGTAGGGAAACACTACCACTGTTCCTTGTTTTTTTAATATATTGCTAAGTGAGTCCTTGCACTTTTGTGATACTTCCTCTCTAGACGTGAGCTGGCTGGTAATCCCTGCTAGTAGATCAACATAACTTTTGAAACATGGCATTGTTTGAAGACGATCGGGACAAAATGTTTAATGACATATTCTCGAGTCAAGGGATCCAAACCAAAACAAATGTGAAAATAGAAGAAAAACCACATAACTTGAAACAACTGTTTTTGAAATTAGAACATCTGCGTAAAGCAGAGTTATCACGCTGGTGGGACCTCACCACCCTTAAAAAATACATTGAGATCAAGCAAATCTCTAGAGGATTGAGGGTAATTATATTTCCTCCCTTTGAAGATCTGGACCCAGATTTATTAGGTGAGTGGGAGAACTTGATTGCTGGGTCCTCATTTGAAATGAGGGACATTTTGATCCGCCACGCGGAACGTAAGAGGGATAAACTCTTGAAAGACATTGAGAAAATTGAGGGAGAAATAAACCCCCTTAATATGGGAGATATAGCAGACAAGAACTTTAAAATATTGAGAGATGTTCTGAGTTCTCATCAAAGCTATATAAGAGACAAAAAGATCAGAAAGCTAAAACGTGACGAACTGGACTATAAAAATGGTAGAGTGTTCACGTTTGCTAAGAGATTTGATGAAACCAAACCAAGAACAGGGACTTCATCTTTGAAAGAAGCAAGAATGGATAAAACAGTATCTATAAGCGAGTCAGAAGCATCCAGTGTGAACCGTGAGTTTACTGAAATTAGTGACAAAAGAAGTGACTCATCCATAGTGGCAGGAACATCCAAAAGCCCCATCCCTGGTTCCTCTTTTTTATCAGAATTGGAACGATATCGAAAGGTGATACAATCGGGGTTCAATCGCAAACCACAGTCAGGAAAAGAACAAGGAGGGGGGGCAGGAAGAACAGAAAAAGACCAATCTCAAAGAGTCACCAGGTCAGTCTCACGTCTACAGAGAAAGTAATGGCATCTGATACTATGGACGATGCTAATACCATGTGTTCTAATGTCACTGATGTAGACAATGATGTATCTGTTGTAAATTTATCAGAAACAGAACTTACTGATAGTGAAGTATACTTGTTAAAGAAGGGGTAACATTTTTGCCCTATAAACAAAGCAGACTTTACTTCTGTCCATATCGATCTGTACAAATTTGTAAGAAAACTTAAACTAAAGAAGTTTTTTGATCTAAATATAAAACCAAAAGAAACGCTAATATATAATGTCAGTGAGAGTGGCAGAACGATGCAAGATCTAATGGGGGTTCAAATGCTTCTTGAGATGGATGATGATTTGGAACAGACACCGACTATGGGTAGCATTATGGCAGATTTAGGTATTGAAAGTAATATCTATACGGATAGTGGTCTTAGAGTTAAACCTACATTTTTACCAACCACGACGGCAGATACCCTAATAGATTGCTTTTACAAAACGGTTACCGACGTGCTGTACAAATTGGAAGACAGGACCCTTGGTACTAGACTGGGAAGTAGGGATAACTTGAGTAAGAATGAGAGAGATGCCCTGAAACAACTAAAAGAAAGAAATAATCTTGTAATAAAAGAAGCAGATAAGGGCGGCAATATCGTCATGCTTAATAGCATTGACTATATTGAAGAAATCAATCGCCAGTTAGCAGATCCTAACTCTTATGTTAAGCTGTCTTCCAACCCTATGAATTCGACCACTTCCAATCTTGACAAGATTCTTAAATATTGGCATAGTGCAGGCCTACTATCAGACCTTGAGTTAAAATATCTAACTATTTCTAGCCCCAAAGTGGCCTATATATATGTATTACCCAAAATACATAAGTGCATGACGACACCCCCTGGGAGGTCTATTATCTCAGGAATTGGTGAACCCATAGAAAGGATATCAGAATACATCGACATCACCTTGCAACCTATTGTACGCAACATCCCCTCTTTTCTAGAAGATACTAAAGACCTTCTATGTAAACTTGAAGATCTTGAATGGACATCAGAATTCAGACTAGTAACACTAGACTTATGCTCTTTATATACTAGCATACCCATTGAAAAGGGAATGGCTGCACTTACATATTTTTTATCCAAGAGAGACGCCACTCTATATGACCATACTACAATGATCATTGAACTAACCAGATTTGCTCTCAATAACAACTTCTTTAAACGTCTTGATGATTGGTATCAGCAACACTCTGGTGTCGCGATGGGAGCCAAATTTTCCCCATGATTTGCCAATATTAATATGTTTTTTTTTTTAAGACCAACATATTTGGAAAAAAGGCCCTCCATCACTTACGGAAAACATTGTATATTGGTGTCGCTTTATTGACGACGTTTTTATGATTTGGGGAGGAGATGAAGAACAGTTAGATTATATCCTTGTTTACCTCAACAGCAATGATTATAATTTGAGCTTCACTTCAGAATCTAGTAAAGAAAGCATCTCCTTTCTGGATGTGACTCTATTCATTGCTGATGGTAAACTTGAATCCAAATTGTATAGAAAAAGCATGTCTTGCAATGCAGTTCTTCATGCTAGTAGCGCGCATCCGGCTTCCCAAACTGGAGCCATACCATATGGAGAAATGACCAGACTGAGGCGCAATTGCAGTACTGAAGAGGATTTTGCTTGAGAGATTGAGATCATGAAAAAAAGATTTCTTGTTAGAGGATATGACAAGACTTTGCTAGAGACTGCACATAACAAAATACAGAAAGTCTCTAGAGAATCTACATTGAAAAGGAAATATAAGGGCCGCACAAAATGTACTAATGAGAAATTGGCACTTATAACTCAATATAATGCCAATAGTTCTCAAATTTTCAATACACTCAAAAAGCATTGGCATCTACTCAGATTAGATCAGGATCTAGACAGATATGTTGGGCTACGACCTCGGATTGTATATAAGAAAGGCAGAACCCTTAGAAATATACTTAGTCCGTCTATTATAAAAAATCTAACACACAGTAATCCAACGCAAGAGAAAACCCAGATTTGGCTGCCTACCAAACCATGTGGCTTTTATAAATGTACACAATGTAACGTGCCAATTTGCGCTAGACAAAAAGAAGTCTTTTTGCTACAACACAAAGCAAATCCACTATATCAACCATTTTATAAACTGTAATTCTAAGTTGGTGGTATATTGTATTATATGCCAGTCGGGGCTCATTTACGTGGGAAGCACCACACGTCCACTTAAAGAAAGGCTTCAGGAGCATGTTAGAGCCATCCACAACAATAACGCAAGTTACCCATTGGCAGTGCACTATAACAAGGAACATTCAGACATGGAAATATTGGAAATACACTTCCATGGAATAGATATGATCAAACCTAATTCTAGGGGAGGTGATAATGTTTTGGCATAACGTAAATTGGAAACACGGTGGCTTATCAAAGTTCGAGCAGTAGATCTAGGATTAAACACAGACAGGGAGCTACATGTCTTCCTAAAAGATTGATCCATTTTCTGATATCGTACCAGTTATCTGTCTATATATATTTCTTGACACATGCTTAACACACTATGGGGCCGATTAGGATGGAGGATTTCCGCCTCCTCCGGGCCGGCGGAAGCCACCTCCGGCCCGGAGGAGGCGGAAAATCCTCTGCGGAGTCACCAAAGACCCACCGCCGCATTACGATGGCTGGTGGGTCTTGGTTTCTGTCCGCTGCTTTTCCGCCGCGGTCGGATTACAACCGCGGCGGAAAAGCTCTCATTTGGTTGGCAGTGTCTATCAGACACCGCCAGCCAAATTAGGAAGCATTTGTAAACATGCTTTTCCGCGGCGGTTTTTCCGCCGTGGAAAAGCATGTGTACTTTTGCTTTTGGGGGCCCGTTGCGGGCCCCCAGGGTGTAGGCGGGTGGGGGGTGCACATGGGGGGTACCTATGGTACCCCCCAGTATTTAGATGCACAAAGCGGCAGGCACCGCGCGGTGCCTGCCGCTTTGTGCATGTAAATGTAAAACATGCACTTTTAACATTGCGGCGGGTGCTGCTTGAAGCAGCACCCGCCGCAATGTTAAATATCCAGGATGTGACCGCCGGGGTGGCGGTCACATCCTAATTTGCACGGAGGGACCGCCGCAGCCCATGCGGACGGTCCCTCCACCTCTGGGATGGCGGACGGACGCAAGTCCGTCCGCCATCCTAATCGGCCCCTAAATGTGTCTTTTAGACCATTACGGTCTAGGCATGATATAATGAGGAGTAGAACTTAGTGCCGTACATGTTTTTATGATGTCATTGGTAGTAGGGTCTATTGAAAAATAATATTTCTTCAAAACTAGTATGAGGACAATTCCTTAACAATAGTACTTGGTACTTATAATGTACAAATTGTATGATATCCTTTATATACTTACCATGTGCAGGTATATTTGAAAGTAATGATGCACTCCATGATGTTCCATTGGATTATCTTCTTTACAAACAATTAATCCACTTATTTGCAATGTATAAATTTCATTATCAGTGCCCTTTTAGTATATTACTCACTTACACACCTTTATATCGTATAACTAGGCAGTTGATGATGATAAATGCTTTGATCTTAGTCATTCAAAACCCCTTTACAAGATGGCCGCCGTGTATATGCGCAGTATTATAACTCTTGTTCTTTAAGCTGTGGTTCCCATCACGTGATATGGGAGCGGGACTCTACTGGCACTATAAAAGGACTCGCGGTATCTCAAGTCGAGTTGCGATCGGCTTTGGACGTTGGCAGGCGATGGACTGATAGAGAGGTGAGCTGTGAGTTATGAGGGGTGCTAGTAAAAACTATAGTGTAATTTTCATTAAGCTTGGGACTTGGGTTTATTCAGTAATTATACAGTGATTTCCCCATGCTTTGTGGGTCAAAAAAATTCTTTAGCTATTTGACGTTAGGATTATTAGGTTGTTAGACCGTTGTTTGTTATTACTTTGCAGACTTATCAAGGTCTTGGGGCATACATCTACTTAATATTGAAGAGGATCTTCTATTGACCACTGATGTTTAACTTATATGTGAGTCCCTGATTTCAACACTCGAATTTTTCTTTTTATGGTGTCTGGTATAGTTATAAGCGCATGACAACGTATCACTAGTGCTTTTTACTGAATATAGTCTAACGGGATACCTATACACTTATATATCGTGCAACGTGGCAGTTGGTTATGAAAAAACTTTTCGAATCCTACTAATCAGAGCCCCCCTACAAGATGGCCCCCGTGGATATGATCACTGTCATAACCTCTGTTTTGTAAGCATAGGCACTCGTCACATGATATGGGGACGTGATTTGATCTGCTTGTTTAAATGAGATAGGATACTTCGATTCGAGTTGTATTCGGCTTCGGAGTTTGGGCTTATAGACTGCTTGAGAAGTGAGCTGTGAGCCAATCAAGATGGATAACAATAGTTATAGTGTGTTATGCACAAAGCCAGTGGTCTGTGTTATTTGAGCAACTATATGTTGTTCTTCTTATGCTCATAGTACCAGCTAACATGATTTCTTATGCTTGAACTATTAGTAAATATGATATTATGCCTATGAGGTTGTTGGACCAATAGATGTTATTATCTTGCAGACTTATCAAGGTCATGGGGCATACATCTACTTAATATTGAAGAGGATCTTCTATTGACCACTGATGTTTAACTTATATGTGAGTCCCTAATTTCAACACTCGAATTTTTCTTTTTATGGTGTCTGGTATAGTTATAAGCGCATGACAACGTATCACTAGTGCTTTTTACTGAATATAGTCTAACGGGATACATATACACTTATATATCATGCAACGTGGCAGTTGGTTATGAAAAAACTTTTCGAAACCTACTAATCAGAGCCCCCCTACAAGATGGCCCCCGTGGATATGATCACTGTCATAACCTCTGTTTTGTAAGCATAGGCACTCGTCACATGATATGGGGACGGGATTTGATCTGCTTGTTTAAATGAGATAGGATACTTCGATTCGAGTTGTATTCGGCTTCGGAGTTTGGGGTTATAGACTGCTTGAGAAGTGAGCTGTGAGCCAATCAAGATGGATAACAATAGTTATAGTGTATTATGCACAAAGCCAGTGGTCTGTGTTATTTGAGCAACTATATGTTGTTCTTCTTATGCTCATAGTACCAGCTAACATGATTTCTTATGCTTGAACTATTAGTAAATATGATATTATGCCTATGAGGTTGTTGGACCAATAGATGTTATTATCTTGCAGACTTATCAAGGTCATGGGGCTTACATCTATTTAATATTGAAGAGGACTCTCCACTGAACATGGACGCTTAACTATAAGTGAGCCTCTAATAACAAATTCATTATGTCGCTGGTTCTATTGTTTGATCTAGCTAGATGCTAAGACCGTACTAGTCTTGGCTTGGTCAGCTTTTGAGCTGCTACCTTTTATATCTAATTTATTTGATTTTTCAGCAGACTGTGGAGTATTAGTGCAATTGTATGACACTATGAACTAAAGTCTTGGTAAGTGTGAACAAAACTAGTTGGTCATGCCTAGTCCTTCTGTCTAAATATGCTTGAAACTCTGTGATGGTCTATATAGGGAGCTCTTTACTTAAAAGACCCTATGTCGTTAATATAACCGGATACTATATGTTTTTGATACTAATTTGTATCTGATCAAGACCACTTGGTACTACGACTACAGAAAACTTCTAAATCCACCGTATTTTTCTTTTTGTATGTAGGATTAGGCTCTACTGAATTGTACAACGTAGTGCGATACGGATACTTAGCATGGGATGTTTCGTAGTTTGACTTGGCTACAACTTTATGAACAGCGTTTTGGTGAGAGATAGCGCTAATATCTTCTAGACTAATAGTGACACATGCAATTTTATTAGATATATGATTGTGATATACATTTAATTTTTTAGACACATGAGAACAGCTGTTCACTATATGAAGATTCTCCGTATTGTTTGAATTCTTAGGAGAGGTGAGTTCAGCCTCTTTTGAATATGGGATCTACATAGTTTTATTAGGACACTTACCGATAGCATCATTGGAAACCGTATTATGGATCGACACACTCTTGCTTATGGCAATAGAGTGTGTTTTTTAATATTAACATCGAAACATGGTATTCAGTGTGTGGTACTCTTTTTCATCCATCTATAGGTATTCTGGTTAGGTATTCACATGTGCCCATCCAGGCCTCCTTGAAAAATACGATCCCATACAAACAATAGTTCAAAGCAGCGAATCTTTATTTCAACCCAATGCATTTCGGGCTTTTTATAGCCCTTCGTCGGGGGTAACTGAAAGTCAATCATAACAGAACATTGCATTAATATATATATAGTTTCTTCATTACAGTTAAAATCCTCTTAATTTAAACAAATGCATATGACATTTAGCATACAAAAATAATTCCCATTTCATTGATTAAATTGTCCGATGTATTACTAGTGTTCATCCCCTTACGTCCAAATGTATAATTTTCATTATAACAAATGAAACTGTTAAACGCATCCATATCATTATATTATTCAGCTCGATTTTTGCTTCCGACAATCGTTCAAGAGAAAACTTCCATACAGCAGTTGAAACCATGTTATTTTCACATTTATTGTCCCAACTTGCACTGGATCCAGCCTGCGCGTTCCTAGACTGTTATCTACACCTGAATGTTGCATTTATGCCTGTCTGTTTGCGGGCGTGCCTCGCTCATTAATATAGCTTTTCTATCGAGCTTCTATCAAGTGCCATTTTCTTCGCGCACAATAACAAACCATTTCAGCGTTACACATTGCAACAAAACTCCGTGCGTACCTTCTTGAAACATCGCCTAGTTTTTCTTGCTCAGCATTAACTTCTAATTCTTCTTTGTCCAGTATAACCGTCTTACTGATCCCTCCCGATTTAAACTACGTGTACTCCACCCACCTCACGTGCAAAAACCTCCCAGAGTCCCTAGCGTTCATCGCGTTACTACAGTATCCATAATGCACCTCTTCCTTACGCCTGACCAATGCTCACAAAAAAAAAGGGGATATACATCTTGCCTGACCAATGCTCACAAAAGAGGGGATATACATCTTTTTTAACATATGCGTACTATATCATCAATTTCTGCTTTTGTATCAAAAAATATATCATTTTGTCCTTTCATGTTATCTCCTTCTTCCAAAGCTGCTTGGAACTTGCTGTTACTATAATATGTGGAAATTTTCATCAAAACCAATGTTTGTCTTTTTTAAACTTGTTATTTCCTCGGGTGCAAAACCAGCGTGGGGCAATCAATATTTAAACAATGGAAGTGGTGGCATGCACACCATTATAGTCCCTATTAAATCCATAAAGTCTTTATCCATCCTTGTCGATTTGCGTGCGAAACTGGGATTTGCCTTGCCCTCAAAGCACACTCATTAAGAAAAGCCATTTGGGGAGCGATTCAACACCGCTCCACTCCCAGATGCACAGCATGTTTGTGGATATCAAATCCAACCAATTTGTCATCAGTTAACTCCTTAGGTATATTCGTCCTTTTTTCACCATTATGTTGCCATTCTTTCTCTTTTTTCGAAAATTATCCACATGTTAAACAAATTGTATTTAGGAAACTTCACGTATTCACATGTGCCCATCCAGGCCTCCTTGAAAAATACGATCCCATACAAACAATAGTTCAAAGCAGCGAATCTTTATTTCAACCCAATGCATTTCGGGCTTTTTATAGCCCTTCGTCGGGGGTAACTGAAAGTCAATAATAACAGATCATTGCATTAATATATATATAGTTTCTTCATTACAGTTAAAATCCTCTTAATTTAAACAAATGCATATGACATGTAGCATATAAAAATAATTCCCATTTCATTGATTAAATTGTCCGATGTATTACTAGTGTTCATCCCCTTACGTCCAAATGTTTAATTTTCATTATAACAAATGAAACTGTTAAACGCATCCATATCATTATATTATTCAGCTCGATTTTTGCTTCCGACAATCGTTCAAGAGAAAACTTCCATACAGCAGTTGAAACCATGTTATTTTCACATTTATTGTCCCAACTTGCACTGGATCCAGCCTGCGCGTTCCTAGACGGTTATCTACACCTGAATGTTGCATTTATGCCTCTCTGTTTGCGGGCGTGCCTCGCTCATTAATATAGCTTTTCTATCGAGCTTCTATCAACTGCCATTTTCTTCGCGCACAATAACAAACCATTTCAGCGTTACACATTGCAACAAAACTCCGTGCGTACCTGCTTGAAACATCGCCTAGTTTTTCTTGCTCAGCATTAACTTCTAATTCTTCTTTGTCCAGTATAACCGTCTTACTGATCCCTCCCGATTTAAACTACGTGTACTCCACCCACCTCACGTGCAAAAACCTCCCAGAGTCCCTAGCGTTCATCGCGTTACTACAGTATCCATAATGTACCTCTTCCTTACGCCTGACCAATGCTCACAATAAAAAGGGGATATACATCTTGGCTGACCAATGCTCACAAAAGAGGGGATATACATCTTGTTTAACATATGCGTACTATATCATCAATTTCTGCTTTTGTATCAAAAAATATATCATTTTGTCCTTTCATGTTATCTCCTTCTTCCAAAGCTGCTTGGAACTTGCTGTTACTATAATATGTGGAAATTTTCATCAAAACCAATGTTTGTCTTTTTTAAACTTGTTATTTCCTCGGGTGCAAAACCAGCGTGGGGCAATCAATATACAATGGAAGTGGTGGCATGCACACCATTATAGTCCCTATTAAATCCATAAAGTCTTTATCCATCCTTGTCGATTTGCGTGCGAAACTGGGATTTGCCTTGCCCTCAAAGCACACTCATTAAGAAAAGCCATGTGGGGAGTGGTTCAACACCGCTCCACTCCCAGATGCACAGCATGTTTGTGGATATCAAATCCAACCAATTTGTCATCATTTTACTCCTTAGGTATGTTCGTCCTTTTGCCATTCTTTCTCTTTTTTCGAAAATCAAATTGTAACTCTGTATGTCCAATAGAGATAAATATTTTGTGTTGTGGTTTTTCTAAAGTTTTAGATTTTGTAAATTAGCTTGTTTTTAACTGTATATAAGAAATATGTAAATATCAAGAGTTTTTAAAGCTTATTGACTGTAGTTTTTGTTCTATGATTCCAGCCTTGAAAAAGTCTCTAAGGAGACGAAACACGTGTCGGCGGTGTGAGCTGTGAAGTCTTTTATATGTTTATGGATACACAATAAAGAATTGGAAGAATACAACCTGTTTTGGATCTCTGAATTTGGAGCTTGATTCATAACAATGAACAGTATATATTGTGGATTATGAATGAACCCACATAACATTACTTTGGGTAGTCGGAAATTTTTTCCAGGCTTCCTGGAATAATTATCATTTGGACAATTTTGGGAGTGCTGTGTGGCTTGTTCTCTCTTTTTTTGATATTCGGCACTTTGTGCTGCTTGACACCCTTGGTGGTGGGTGTATATCAAGCCATAAGAGCACCCCTTTGGCGCAGAATACCATAACTTTTATTTAACATATTTCACGTATATTGTTTCTTCTTTCGTGGAATGTATTAACTTTATGTGCGCCCGCTTTCCCCCTTGGTAGGGAAACACTACCACTGTTACTTGTTTTTTTTATATACAGTGGAGTGGCATGGTGTGTCGTATAATAGAGTGGAGTATTGTAGAGTGCAGCAGCATGTTGTACAGTGTGGTGAAGTGTAGTGAAGTCTCAATGATTAGAGCTGAGTGTTGTACAGTGAAGTGTTATCGACTAGAGAGTCATGAAATGAATGTGTGGCGGATTGTCGTAGAGTCACATAGAGTTGTACAGAGTGTTGTAGAGTGTAGTGGCATTGAGTGGCGTTCAGTGGAGTAGAGTGTTTTATAGTTCAGTGCTGTCGAGTATAGTGTCATGCATTAGAGTAGAGGAGAGTCTTGTATGGTGTAGTGTTATACCCTAGAGTATCATTATTTTTGATAACACAGTGCATGGTAGAGTGACAAGTTATAGTTAGGGTTGTCTAGTTAGCGATCTGAAAGAGTGTGTAATGAGGTCCGCTACTTATAATAATCTGAAGGTGGTGGATAAATTGTAAATGAAAGTTATAACTATAACTTTAGAATTTTTAGTTTATGTAGTTTAAACTCGGGTTCGATAGGGATAATACGTTTTCCAAACTATACCTAAGCCGAAACTTTAGATTGTTTTATTGAATTTCACAGGTTTTTTTGTAATTTCATGTGTTTCAAATCGTAGAGTCCAGTTTTCCAAGTGGAAAATTGTTGTGTGGTGTTGTACAGTATAGTGGAGGACAGTGTTGTTAAG